>NC_086098.1:48365189-49706856 GCF_963921235.1 Mobula hypostoma
CGGTAGCACATGCTTTGCGGCCCAGTGGTTGGGGACCACTGCTGTAATGGGGTGACCAGAAAAACACACAATACTTCAATTTATGGCCTAACCAGAAATTTATATAGCTGCAACATGGTTTTCTTACCATTATACCAAATGCCCAATGAAGGAAAGCATGCCGCAGATCTTCTTTACCATCTTATCTACTTAGTTGGCTGCTTATCCGCAGCAATGGACTTGGACTCCAATATAATTAACATCATCATCATTATGTGCCATGTCATATGATGCGGGCGATTAAGGTCTTTGACTACGATTGTTCTTGGCAAATTTTTCTACATAAGTGGTTTGCCATTTTTCTCGGCGGTTGATCGGGACAGGACTGCGCAAGCGCGAGCAAGTCAGTCCGTCAGTCAGAGGGAGTATTTAAAAGAGAGCAGTTTGACGGAGCGGGCGACAGAGTAGAGGGAGACAGAGTAGGAAGGTTTTGGCTTGAGAGGCTGAGGACGAGCTTCACTCCAAGTGAGGACCTCTCGAGAGTTTTCGGCGAGGAGGCTGCGAGAGGAGACTACGCCACAGTTGGAGAGGATGAGAAGTGGTGAAGAGATGACCGCTAGGCTGATTCAGTGTGCTGCGTGCATGATGTGGGAGGTCAGGGACACTGATAGTGCCTCTGGATCCTACACCTGTGGAAAATGTGTCCAGTTTCAGCTTCTGAAGGACGGTGTTGCAGCACTGGAGAGGCAACTGGGTGACCTTAGGTTCATCCAGGAAAACAGGAGTTTTCTGGACAGGACCTACAGTGAGGTCGTTACACCAAGGATACCGGAAGAGAGAAGGGAGGCGACAATGAGCAAGGAAAGGATGCTTGAAGTACAGGAGACCCCGGTGGATGTACCTGTTATCACATCTATGATAACTGACTCCAGCAGTTTCCCCACCACCGACGTTAGGCTAACCGGTCTATAATTCCCCAGTTTCTCTCTCCCTCCTTTTTTAAAAAGTGGGGTTACATTAGCCACCCTCCAATCCTCAGGAACTAGTCCAGAATCTAACGAGTTTTGAAAAATTATCACTAATGCATCCAGTATTTCTTGGGCTACTTCCTTAAGCACTCTGGGATGCAGACCATCTGGCCCTGGGGATTTATCTGCCTTTAATCCCTTCAATTTACCTAACACCACTTCCCTACTAACATGTATTTCGCTCAGTTCCTCCATCTCACTGGACCCTCTGTCCCCTACTATTTCTGGAAGATTATTTATGTCCTCCTTAGTGAAGACAGAACCAAAGTAATTATTCAATTGGTCTGCCATGTCCTTGCTCCCCATAATCAATTCACCTGTTTCTGTCTGTAGGGGACCTACATTTGTCTTTACCAGTCTTTTCCTTTTTATATATGTATAAAAGCTTTTACAGTCAGTTTTTATGTTCCCTGCCAGTTTTCTCTCATAATCTTTTTTTCCCCTTCCTAATTAAGCCCTTTGTCCTCCTCTGCTGAACTCTGAATTTCTCCCAGTCCTCAAGTGAGCCACTTTTTCTGGCTAATTTGCATGCTTCTTCTTTGGAATTGATACTATCCCTAATTTCTCTTGTCAGCCACAGGTGCACTACCTTCCTTGATTTATTCTTTTGCCAAACTGGGATGAACAATTGTTGTAGTTCATCCATGCAATCTTTAAATGCTTGCCATTGCATATCCACCGTCAATCCTTTAAGTGTCATTTGCCAGTCTATCTTAGCTAATTCACGTCTCATACCTTCAAAGTTACCCCTCTTTAAGTTCAGAACCTTTGTTTCTGAATTAACTATGTCACTCTCCAGCTTAATGAAGAATTCCACCATACTATGGTCACTCTTACCCAAGGGGCCTCTCACGACAAGATTGCTAATTAACCCTTCCTCATTGCTCAAAACCCAGTCTAGAATAGCCTGCTCTCTAGTTAGTTCCTCGACATGTTGGTTCAAAAAACCATCCCGCATACATTCCAAGAAATCCTCTTCCTCAGCACCTTTACCAATTTGGTTCACCCAATCTACATGTAGATTGAAGTCACCCATTATAACTGCTGTTCCTTTATTGCACACATTTCTAATTTCCTGTTTAATACCATACCCGACCTCACTACTACTGTTAGGTGGCCTGTACACAACTCCCACCTGCGTTTTCTGCCCCTTAGTGTTATGCAGCTCTACCCATATCGATTCCACATCTTCCTGGCTTATGTCCTTCCCTTCTATTTCGTTAATCTCCTCTTTAACCAGCAACGCCACCCCACCTCCTTTTCTTTCATGTCTATCCCTCCTGAATATTGAATATCCCTGAACGTTGAGCTCCCATCCTTGGTCACCCTGGAGCCATGTCTCTGTGATCCCAACTATATCATAATCATTAATAACAATCTGCACTTTCAATTCATCCACCTTGTTACGAATGCTCCTGGCACTGACACACGAAGCCTTCAGGTGCTCTTTTACAACTCTCTTAGCCCTTACACAATTATGTTGAAAAGTGGCCCTTTTTGATGCTTGCCCTGGATTTGTCGGCCTGCAACTTTTACTTTTCTCCTTACTACTTTTTGCTTCTACCCTCACTTTACACCCCTCTGTCTCTCTGCACTGGTTCCCATCCCCCTGTTGTGAACTAACCTCCTCCCGCCTAGCCTCTTTAATTTGATTCCCACCCCCCAACCATTCTAGTTTAAAGTCACCTCAGTAGCCCTCGCTAATCTCCCTGCCAGGATATTGGTCCCCCTAGGATTCAAGCGTAACCTGTCCTTTTTGTACAGGTCACGCCTGCGCCAAAAGAGGTCCCAGTGGTCCAAAAACTTGAATCCCTGCCTCCTGCTCCAATCCCTCAGCCACACATTTATCCTCCAGCTCATCGCATTCCTACTGTCACTGTCGCGTGGCACAGGCAGTAATCCCGAGATTACTACCTTTGCGGTCCTTTTTCTCAACTCCCTTCCTAGCTCCCTATATTCTCTTTTCAGGACCTCTTACCTTTTCCTACCTATGTCATTGGTACCTATATGTACCACAACCTCTGGCTCCTCACCCTCCCACTTCAGGATATCTTGGACACGATCAGAGATATCCCGGACCCTGGCACCAGGGAGGCAAACTACCATCCGGGTCTCTGGACTGCGTCCACAGAATCGCCTATCTGACCCCCTTACTATTGAGTCCCCTATCACAACTGCCCTCCTCTTCCTTTCCCTACCATTCTGAGCTACAAGGCCAGACTCTGTGCCGGAGGCACGGCCACTGTCGCTTCCCCCGGGTAAGCTGTCCCCCCCAACAGTACTCAAACAGGAGTACCTATTGTTAAGAGGCACAGCCACCAGGGTACTCTCTATTACCTGACTCTTCCCCTTCCCCCTCCTAACCGTGACCCACTGGTCTGCCTCCCGTGGCCCCGGTGTGACCACCTGCCTATAACTCCTCTCTATCAACTCCTCACTCTCCCCAGGACCTGATGGTCTGCATCCCAGGATACTTAAGGAGGTGGCTTTAGAAATAGTGGACGCATTGGTAATCATTTTCCAATGTTCTATAGATTCAGGATCAGTTCCTGTGGATTGGAGGGTGGCTAATGTTGGCCCTCTCCTCAAGAAGGGAGGAAGAGAGAAAACAGGGAATTATAGACTGGCTAGCCTGACGTCAGTGGTGGGGAAGATGCTGGAGTCAATTATAAAAGATGAAATTACGACACATCTGGATAGCAGTAACAGGATCGGTCCGAGTCAGCATGGATTTACGAAGGGGAAATTGTGCTTGAATAATCTTCTGGAAGATTTTGAGGATGCAACTATGAAAATGGACAAGGGAGAGCCAGTAGATGTAGTGTACCTGGACTTTCAGAAAGCCTTTGATAAAGTCCCACATAGGAGATTAGTGGGCAAAATTAGGGCACATGGTATTGGGGGCAGAGTACTGACAAGGATTGAAAATTGGCTGGCTGACAGAAAACAAAGAATAGTATTAATGGGTCCCTTTCGGAATGGCAGGTGGTGACCAGTGGGGTACCGCAGGGTTCAGTACTAGGACCGCAGCTGTTTACAATAAATATTAATGATTTAGATGAGGGAATTAAAAGCAACATTAGCAAATTTGCCGATGACACAAAGCTGGGTGGCAGTGTGAAATGTGAGGAGGATGTTATGAGAATGCAAGGTGACTTGGACAGGCTGGGTGAGTGGGCAGATGCATGGCAGATGCAGTTTAATGTGGATAAATGTGAGGTTATCCAGTTTGGTGGTAAGAACAGGAAGGCAGATTATTACCTAAATGGAGTCAAGTTAGGAAAAGGGGAAGTACAACGAGATCTAGGTGTTCTTGTACATCAGTCACTGAAAGCAAGCATGCAAGTACAGCAGGCAGTGAAGAAAGCTAATGGCATGCTGGCCTTCATAACAAGGGGAATTGAGTATAGGAGCAAAGAGGTCCTTCTGCAGCGGTACAGGGCCTTGGTGAGACCACACCTGGAGTACTGTGTGCAGTTTTGGTCTCCAAATTTGAGGAAGGACATTCTTGCTATTGAGGGAGTGCAGCGTAGGTTCACAAGGTTAATTCCCGGGATGGCGGGACTGTCATATGTCGAAAGATTGGAGCCACTGGGCTTGTATACTCTGGAATTTAGAAGGCTGAGAGGGGATCTTATTGAAACATATAAGATTATTAAGGGATTGGACATGCTGCAGGCAGGAAGCATGTTCCCGCTGATGGGTGAGTCCAGAACCAAAGGCCACAGTTTAAGAATAAGGGCTAGGCCATTTAGAACGGAGTTGAGGAAAAACTTTTTCACCCAGGGAGTGGTGGATATATGGAATGCTCTGCCTCAGAAGGCTGTGGAGGCCAAGTCTCTGGATGCTTTCAAGAAAGAGATGGATAGAGCTCTTAAAGATAGCGGAATCGAAGATTATGGGGATAAGGCAGGAACTGGATACGGATTGTGGATGATCAGCCATGATCACAGTGAATGGCGGTGCTGGCTCAAAGGGCCAAATGGCCTACTCCTGTGCCTATTGTCTATTGTTATTGCCTTCTTCTGGGTAGTATCTTTACAAGACAGGTGACCCTAGACATTATCAATATTCTTCAGAAATTGTCTGCCTGACATCAATAGTTGCATAACCAGGAGTTATGATATGCACCAGCTGCTCATACGACCATACACCACCTGCTCCCATGGCCACGTGACTTTGATCAGGGAGTTAAGCAGGTGCTACATCTTGCCCAAGGGTGATCTGAAGGCTAGTGGAAGGAAGGTGCACCTTACACTTCCCTTAGCAGAGAGGTACAGTATCTCCACTCCACCACCCAAGGACTCCAGTATATCTCTGTATATTAATGTGTTTAAGAGACCTGCCATTAACTGTAATAATTTCCCCTCACATTTGACTTTGCAAAGGACAACACACCTCACACTTGCCTAAATTAAACTCCATCTGCCATTTCTCCACTCAAATATGTAACCGATTTAATTTAAGTTTGACAACTTTCTTCATGGTACATTATCATATGTAGATGTAATAATCCAGCCATTTTATACAATAAATTTTAAAGGAATACAAAAATTGCAGAAAGCACTCAGCATGTCAGGCAACATCTGTGGAAAGAGGAATAAAGTTAAATTTCCAGGTTAAAAAAAAACTCCTTCAGAACTTACCCAATTCAGAGAATAATATATTTGCTTTGTCCTTCCTTAAGGATGGGCGCTGACGAGACAGTATTCTGCTGCCTCTGGTTAAATCAGTCATCTCAACATAGACTAAGAAGCAAATAATCTAACTTAGTAGTGGACACCATTGTATAGAAGCAATATTTTTTTATAGAATTTGACGTTATCTTCTGGTTAATTCCTCCAGATCCTTGTATCCGTTAAAGATGGTACCGGTAACTGGCGACTTCGCGTGCTCTCCCGCGCAAACTGCCCTCTCCACTATCCTATACCTGAGAAACCCTTCTAAACCTCCAATTTAGCAAGATCAAGATCAACAACACCCTGGTGAAGCTACTGACCGAGTTGGAGACCACCGCGCCAGAACTGCTTCTTAAACTCCAGACCGCACCTGGACCCGACCAGCGAGGTCCACGTTCCCGGAGACCCGCGGTCTGCTACCGTGCCAGAGCGCTTGGAGACACGGCCCATTCCGACCAGCACCTCTCCGGAGCAGACGACCACACAGAAGTGACGGCGGAGACCTCAAGGTGCCCCAGACGCTTCCCCAGAGCGACCACTGTAAAGCCCTGTTGGTGAGCATCCACAGCTGTCGGAAGTGAGGCCTCTGCCACCGACCTCGGAAATCGAGCCTGAGGCTCGGCTGGAGCGGAGGCCTCCGCAACCATGACTCGGCTTAAGGACTTGTTTCAGCCAGGAGCCCAGCCATCCGGGATTAAGTGTTGGCTTCGGGGCCTGACCCAGTCGACAACCCGGGCCCCTGGCAGCTGGAAGCGGCAGCAGAGCCTCCCCCGTTACTCGGCCCGACCTGGAGCGCACGATGACGCGACCCACCAATCGATTCCCACGGGACGCGTCCACCTACCTCAAAGAGCTGACAACAACACACTGCATCGATGGAAACCTGGAAAGATGCACTATTTACCGAGGAAGCATGGGAAAAGATCTGGGCTGCTGGTCAGATTGAAGCTGAGGGGCTTCAGGGTCCCTATGCCCACCATCCTACTAGCTAATGTGCAAGCCATAGAGAACAAGGTGGATGGTCTTAATGGGAGACTCACCTACTGCAGGGAGATGCAGAACTGCTGTGTATTCTGTTTCACTGAGACCTGGCTCTCCCCTGCCACACCCGACTGTGCCATCCGACCGGAGGGATTTTTGATCCATCGGATGGACCGCATGGCGTCTTCGGGCAAGACGAGGGGAGGTGGTGTCTGCCTACTGATCAACACTGCGTGGTGCTCGGACAAAGTGGCACTGACAAGCTCCTGCAGCCCGGACCTGAAACACCTGTCGGTGAAGTGTTATCCCTTCTATCTGCCGTAGGAATTCACCTCGGTCATACTGACAGCGGTCTACATTCCCCCCCAGGCGGACGTGGAGTGTGCTCTGAACATACTGTATGCCAACATCAGTGAACTTGAGACCAGGTATCCGGAGGCTTTGCTCATTACAGCTGGGGACTTTAACCAGGCCAACCTCATAAAGGCGCTGCCAAAGTTATACCAACATGTCTTCTGCCCCACTAGAGGTCTGAATATACTTGACTACTGCTACACAGCAGTCAAGGATGCCTACTGTTCCGTCCCACAACCTCACTTCGGAAAATCGGACCATCAGGCTGTACTCCTCCTCCCGGCTTACAAACAGAAACTGAAGCGGGAGGTCACGGTGTCAAAAGCAGTGTCGCATTGGACGGAGGAAACGGATGAGGTCCTCCGTGACTACTTTGAATTGGTGGACTGGTTAGTATTCAAGGACTCGGCAGCTAACCTCAATGAGTATGCCTCAGCTGTCACGGACTTTATTTGGAAATGCATGGAGGACTGTGTGTCTCGCAAGACGATCCGGGTATTCCCTAACCGGAAACCTTGGATGAACTATGAGGTCAAGGCCCTTTTAAAGGCTAGAGCTGCAGCTTTTAGGTCTGGGGATACCAGTCGCTACAGGGAATCCAGACGTGAACTCTGGAAAGCCATTAAGGGCACCAAGAGGCAATATCGAGCCAAGTTGGAAGCCCAGGCTAACCAAAGAGATGCCAGTAGACTATGGCAGGGTCTAAATGAGATCACTGGGTGCAAAGAAAAGGCTGGGAATATCAATAACTGTGGCGTTTCTCTTCCTGACGAACTTAACGTATTCTACGCAAGATTCGAAAAGGAGCATCCCACTCCCTCCGGGTGAACCGGACCTGGTGGCATCAAGATTCATCATCACCGAGGAGGACATTAGAAGGACCTTCCTGAAGATAAATCCAAGGAAGGCGACGGGCCCAGATGGTGTCCCAGGATGGGTTCTCCGGGCCTGTGCAAGCGAGCTAGCTGGAGTGTTTGCTGACATCTTCAACTGCTCCTTGCTTCAGTCTAAGATCCCCTCGTGTTTTAAGAAGGCAACGATAATCCCAGTGTCGAAGAAGAGCAAGGTGGCATGCCTGAATGACTATCGACCTGTGGCTCTGACATCAATTGCTATAAAGTGCTTCGAGAGATTGGTTATGGCACACATCAACCACAGCCTACTGGTCAAACTTGACACTTTGCAATTCGCCTACCAGAGCAACAGGTCAATGGCAGATGCCATCTCTCTGGCCCTACATTCCTCCTTAGAACACCTGGAGAATAAAGATGCATATGTAAGGTTCTTTTTCATTGACTACAGCTCTGCCTTTAATACCATCACTCCAAATAAACTGATTCCTAAGCTCCGGAACCTGGGCCTTAGCACTCAGATCTGCAGATGGATCTTCAACTTCCTCACAGACAGGACCCAGGCTGTAAAAATAGGGGACAAGCTCTCCTCTACAATCACTCTGAGCACCGGTGCCCCACAAGGCTGTGTACTCAGCCCCCTGCTGTACTCACTGTACACCCATGATTGTGTAGCAAAGTTTCCATCAAACTCAATATATAAGTTTGCTGATGACACAACAATTGTAGGCCGTATCTCGGGTAATGATGTGTTTGAGTACAGAGAGGAAATTAAGAACCTGGTGGCATGGTGTGAAGACAATAACCTATCCCTCAACATCAGCAAGACGAAGGAATTGGTTGTTGACTTCAGAAGGAGTAGCGGTCTGCACGACACAATTTACATCAGTGGTGTGCAAGTGGAACAGGTCAAAAGCTTTCAGTTCCTCGGGGTCAATATCACAAATGACCTGACTTGGTCCAGCCAAGCAGAGTTCACTGCCAAGAAGGCCCACCAGCACCTTTACTTCCTGAGAAAACTAAAGAAATTTGGCCTGTCCCCTAAAACCCTCACTAATTTTTATAGACACACCGTAGAAAGTATTCTTCTCGGGTGCATCACAACCTGGTATGGAAGTTGCCCTGTCCAAGACCGAAAGAAGCTGCAGAAGATCGTGAACACGACACAGCACATCACACAAACCAATCTTCCGTCCTTGGACTCACTTTACACTGCACACTGTCGGAGCAGTGTTGCCAGGATAATCAAGGACACGACCCACCCAGATAACACAATTTTTGTCCCTCTTCCCTCTGGGAGAAGGCTCAGGAGCTTGAAGACTCATACGGCCAGATTTGGGAAGAGCTTCTTTCCAACTGTGATAAGACTGCTGAACGGATCCTGACCTGAATCTGGGCCGTACCCTCCAAATATCTGGACCTGCCTCTCGGTTGTTTTGCACTACCTTACTTTCCATTTTTTCTATTTTCTATTTAGGATTTATAATTTAAATTTTTAATATTTACTAATTTTCACTATTTTTAATATTTTTAATACTTAATATTTGTAATCCAGGGAGTGGGAAGCGCAGAATCAAATATCACTGTGATGGTTGTACGTTCTAGTACCAATTGTTTAGCAACAATAAAGTATAAAGTGTAAAGTATCAACATTCCACATCTTCTAACAGTGAAAAGGATCTCCAAGAAAAACAGTTCCACCATAAGATGGAAGGCTCATACGAGGTCCAGATATACAAGTCTACAAAGCATGTTCACCAGCAAGAGTAATCCATTCCTACAACACACTTTCCAAACGTGCAGTTTGTCAGTGAATCATAAACTGCTATCTCTTAGTAAGTTAACAGTTATTTCAACAATTGCGAAAATATAATTTATTTTTAGAACTCTTTAGATAATGCAAGTTCACATTGACAAGCCTATTCTTACTTTGGTACTTTGTGACTGAGTGATTCTTATAATTTAGTGACTTTCTAGGTCTCATCAGAGGACATGGGATGATAATTATGGATTATAACACTGTGGTAATAGAATAAAACAGCTCAGAAATAAGCCCTTCAGCCCAACTGGCCCAAACCAACCACAACATCTTCCCTGCTAATCACAATTGTCTTCATAGAGAGGACGAAGTATACATTGCAGGTTTTATTTCCAAAGACCACTGGCAACGTAAACAAGTTTTATGATGACTCCAGCTATTTCCACATATTTAATCTCATAAAATTAAGGTGTTTATTTTTTCTAAATTGCGACATCTAAATTGCCAGTTTAATAGTACGTTTGTAAAATATTGCATCTTCCTTGCACGTAAAGAACCATTAGTTAAGAAAAATACTGGCAAGCTGCTGTAGCCCACATCACTGTCTGCAGCTTCGGGTTAGGAATGCAAGAGTTTAGAAGGTAAACAATGTTTTGCAAGCTGTACCAGGCATTCCAATATGTCTCAAAGTAAAGGCTAAAGATCAGCTTCATTTGTCCCATGTACACGCATCAAAACATAACGGTGAAATGCCTCGTTTGCATCAATGACTAACGCTGCCTGAGGATGTGTAGGGCGTAGCCTGCAAGTGCTACCATGCTTCTGGCACCAACATAGCATGCTCACAGACCTTAACCCATGTTTCTTTGTACTGTTGGAGGAAACCCGAGCACCCATTCTCAAGCAGAGAACATACAAACTCTTTACACATGGTGGTGGAATTGAATGTGGAATGCTGGTGTTGTAAATCATAATATTAACCATTATGCCATTGTGTAAAAGAGATTCTTAGCACTTATTGAGAAATGAAACTTTCTAAGATTAACAAACTAAATAAAAGTTAAATATATACGGTATACACATATATAATCCTATAGTAGGCAGTGTCAATTCTTTGAAAGTTCACAACAGGCAGAGTCAACACGTCACTTGCAGAGGAAAAGGATAACAAAATCTAGCCTGGACAAATGCATTATTTCAGATTCACATGGAAATTAATACATCAACAATTACACTAAAGATACATTATTACCTTTCTGAATGATCAGAAAATACAACAGAGCCTGAATAAAAAAATGAAACTGCTGAGCTTTAACTGTAAAGCTATCAATCCTTTCATTCGAGATGCATAATGAAATCTTATCCGTCTACATGATTGTCATTAAGAAGTATAATTACATGTAACTATCTATAATATTTGATCATGATGAATTCTAAATTATCACTGAGATTTGGTCCTTACAAATGAGTGCTCACATTATTTTAGGCTGAAGTTCCATGAGGGTTTTGACTCCACCTGAAGCTTGGCAACAAACCCACAGAGATCATGCAGAATGTTCATCCTACTGGAGATATGATTAGATCCATGACCTACCCAAATACATTTTTATAAATCTTGTTAAGGGTTAGAATATGATTTACAAATATTTACTAGTTTATAATGCAATTTCAAAAGGTCCAGTGATGCATTGGGCTAGAGTAAGTCAGCTGAAGAGAAACAAAACAGACAATATTTGAACCATCTCTAAACATCATTGGTGATATAGACTACAACAGCTTACCTAAGGTAATTTTGCAATAAGGAAGCAATAGGTAAGTTTATTATTTTACATTAATACCTGACTTAATCATCATTGTGATAGGCATCTGCTTGTTGAGCTAACAGGGATCAGGAGAAATTTCAAGAATCTGTTATTAGTATGACCTTAGCTAGCCTACAGGGACATCCCATTAATATTGCTCACATGGCAAAAGAAATATGTTGGCCTATTGCTTGACTCCAAAACACTGTTTATAAAAGTTGAATAAGGGACGGGAACTTTGATTGCCATATTGCCATAAAGTTGCCAGAGGAAACTTTCATTATTGTCTTCAGAGCAGTGCTCTTCATTGGCATGCTGCAAGTTCTCTTAGTTTTTAGCATTTAGTACTGTAGACAAGAACTTTGCAGTTAGATCTGAATGGGAGATATCAGTATCAACAAAACTCTTCCAGCTACTGAGGAGTGTCATTACTGAATGAATGATTATTGCAATGATGGGAGAGGGTTAGAGATTTTTCAGAGGAATTTGCTGAAGCAAGTGAGGGACAGTGCTCACAGGAGACCTGTTCATTAAGCAAGGAAATTATGAGAAGCCCCAAGGCCATCGTTGGATGGTCCTTATAGGAGCTCGCCTGGCAGGTCCACAAAAGGACATATTCGCTATGTCTAACTTCTTGAATGTTCAGGAAACCCACAATGCAAGTAAATGCTCATGTCCCCTCCACCTGCTTGGAGGTTGCAACAGAGTAACTGATGTCTCTTCCTTGGGTCTAGAGCTTGGGTGACCTCCCTCATGCAGCAGTGAGCAGAAAACTGAGACAAATGGCAGAAATCAGTAGTAACAACCTGGTCTGAATCTGAAGCAAACTGCTGAGAATGAGGACGATCCTGACCTGATTCCGTGGGTCTTTTGGCTCCGTGGGGCCAAAGAATACAGCTTGTATGTTGATCCTTTAAACATTTGTTGTTCAATTTATAAATGGGAACACATGATGCTGATTTCTCATTGTAGATGATTTTTGTTTGGTGTTGACATCCTTTCGTTCAGTTCAAAGCCAAAAATGAGAAGTTGAATTCCCAGGTTGACACCAAGGCTCCCAGAGATGCCCTGGGTTTTGTTAGTTTTCACTGCTAAAGTCCTGTTTTCATTATGGTGAATTACCTGAATAAATTTCTGGCCCACTGGTAAAAGTACCAGCCTAACTTATTAGTTCAACAAACACACATAAAAGTTGCTGGTGAACGCAGCAGGCCAGGCAGCATCTCTAGGAAGAGGTGCAGTCGACGTTTCAGGCTGAGACCCTGCTGCGTTCACCAGCAACTTTTGTGTGTGTCGCTTGAATTTCCAGCATCTGCAGAATTCCTGTTGTTTGCGTTTCTAACTCATTAGTTGATTGGTCTAAAGGCTGGTATTTTGTCACATGGTATGTCAGGTGAAGAGGATGAACATCAAATACCTTATTCAGCCTTATTTGAACAACTTAACAACATCTTTAAGTTTACCAATTCCATGCATTTGAACCAAGCTGAGCGAGTAAGAATATAAGAAAGAATATTTTATTTTAAATATGAAGGTGGTGGTGAAGCAGTTCATCATTTCAAAATTACCTGAAACAACATTAATAGTCATACATAAATTTAACCTGTTTGTCTGCTTTCTAAATAATGAATGAAAATAGGGAAGAAACAATGAAATAATCAAGGAACAGTTCAATTTTCAATATTTAATGAAAGAAAAGATTGCCCTTGAATACTGAGATACTTAGCTTTCAAGTGATATTTTGATTTCCTGTTTTCAGTGAGAGTTTCTCTGTGACTCCAGCACGTCACCAATGTTATAATTCTTTTCATCTAAAGGCCTAGAGACCTTTATTGCTATTTACACTTTGTTCTGTACATGGACATGATTTCTTCTTTCTTGCTCATGTTCTCTTCTAGCCTGCAAGCTTACATTTCCATTTAGCTCAACGCAGGGATATCTTCCAGAATAAACTTGGTTGCGAAGTGATTTTCTGTCTTCAAAATTCCAGCATCAGCCGTTTTCTGATTTCAATCAATAAAATAGTAACTATTTCCCCAGATGAATGTAGCCAAAACAAACTCAGTGAAGCTCATTACCATTCAACAGAATATTTCACAATTTCAAGAATAAATTACACTTCTTAGAGGATGTTCTGCACCAACTACCCAAGGTGAGTTGACTATTTTCTATCTTTGTTACAACTACTTATGAGAAGGATAAGTTATGGGAGTTTCAATATTACCGAGAAATACATCTCCGTCTCAGATGCCTATCCTGACACTGGATAGTTGGTGCAGAACATCCTCCAAATAGTGTACATTGATTTTGAAATAGTGAAATATTCTGCCTGGATGCCCAGGAACAGAAAATGCTACAGAAAGTGATGGATATAGACCAGTCTATCATTGCCCTCCCCATCATTCAGTATATTTAAATGAAGTACTGCCACAAGAAAGCAGTATGCGTCATTAAATACCACTGCCTTATAGGCCATGCACTATTCTCATTAATACCATTGGGTAGGAGGTACAGACCATAAGACATAGGAGCAGAATTAGGTCATTCAGCCCATTGAGTCTGCTCTGCCATTCTATCATAGCTAATCCTGAATCTCACTCAACACCATACACCTGCCTTCTCGCCATATCCTTTGATGCCCTGACTGATCAGGAAATGATCAACTTCTGCCTTAAGAATATCCCTGGACTTGGCTTCTATCACAGTCTGTGGCAGAGCATTCCACAGATACACTATACTCTGGCTTAAAAAAAATCCCTCCTTACCTCTTTTCTAAAAGGTTGCCCCTCAATTTTGAGGCTGTGCCCCACCATAGGAAACATCCTCTCCATATCCACCCTATCTAGTCCTTTCAACATTTTGTAGGTTTCAATGAGATTCCCATGCATTCTTCTAGATTCCAGTGAGTACAGGCCCAAAGCTGCCAAATTCTTCTCATATGTTAACCACTTCATTCCTGGAATCATCCTTGTTAATATCCTCTGGACACTCTCCAATGAGAACACGTCAATTATGAGATATGGGGCCCAAAACTGTTGTCAGTTCTCCAAGTGCAGCCTGACTAGTGTCTTACAAAGCCTCAGAATTATCTCCTTGCTTTTATATTCTATTCCCCTTGAAATAAATGCCAACATTGTCATTTGTCATCTTTACCACATACTTAACCTGTAAATTGACCTTCTGAGAGTCTTGCCCCTGGACTCCTAGGTCCCTCTGCACCTCTGATGTTTGAATTTTCTCCCCATTTAGATAACTGTCCGCACTATCATTCCTTTTACCAAAATGCATTATCATATATTTCCCAACACTGCCACCTTTTTGCCCATTTGTCCAATTAGTCTAAGTCCTGTTGCAATCACATTGCTTCTTCAGCACCACCTACCCCTCCACCTATCTTCGTATCATCTGCAAACTTTGTATCACCTGCCACAAAGCCATCAGTTCCATTACTCAAATCGTTGACAATGTTAAAAGTAGCGGCCTCGATACTGACCACTGAGGAACACCATTAGTCACTGGCAGCCAACCAGCAAAGGCCACTTTCATTCCCACCCCTTGCTTCCTGCCTGTCAGCCGTTCCTCTATCCATGCCAGTATCTTTTCCGTAATGCCATAGAATTTTATTTTGCTAAGCAGCTTCATGTGTGGCACCTTATCAAATGCCTTCCAAGTAAATGACATCCACTGCCTCTCTTTTGTTCACTCTGCTTGTAACTTCCCTGAACAACTCCAACAGATATGTCAGGCAAGATTTCCCTTTACAGAAACCATGCTAGCTTTGACTTATTTTGTCATTAGTCTCTAAATACCATGAAACTGCATCCTTAATAATAGACTCCAACACTTTCCCACCCAATAAGTTTAGGCTAACTGAGCTATAATATCCTTTCTCTTGCCTTCCTCCCTTTTTAAAGAGTGGAGTGACATTTACAATCTTCCCGTCCTCTGAGAACATGCCAGAATCAAGTGATTTTTATTGAGTGGTTTAACTAATTTTTAGTTAAGAAGTGACCAATGCAACTGTCATCTCTTCAGCAATCTCTCTCAGGAGCCTGTGATGTTGTCCACCTGGTCCAGGTGACTTATCCACCTTAAGAGCTTTGAGTTTGCCTAGTACTTTTTCCTTCACAATAGCAATGGCAATCACAGACCTCTGGCACACTGCTAGTATCTTCCACAGTGAAGACAGATGCAAAGTATCCATTAAGTTCATCTGCCATTTCTTTGTCCCCTATTACTACCTCACCAGCATCATTTTCCAGTGCTCCAATATCAACTTTCACCTCCCTTTTACTCTTCATATAACTGAAAAAGCTTTTGGTATCCTGCTTTATATTATTGGCTAGTTTGCCCTCACAAAAAAAGGAACACAATAGGTTTTAATGAAAAACTATACAGAAATAAAGCCTGACAAACATCCTTTCCCTTCTTATAGCTTTTTTAAGCAACACATATCAAAGTTGCTGGTGAACGCAGCAGGCCAGGCAGCATCTCTAGGAAGAGGTACAATTGACGTTTCGGGCCGAGACCCTTCGTCAGGACTGTATAGCTTTTTTAGTTGCCTTTTGTTGGATTTTAAAATTCTCCCAATCATTTAACTTCGTACTCACTTTTGCTACTTTATATGCCCTTTCCTTGGCTTTTATGCAGTCCTTAATTTCCCTTGTCAGCCATGGTTGCCTATCCATGCCATTTGAGAACTTCTTCTGTGGGACATATCTATCCTGCTTCCCATGAACTATTCCCAGAAACTTCAGCCATCTCTGCTCTGCCATCATCCCCGCACCATCAAGTTCAGGAATAGTTATTACCCTCCAACTACCATTCTCTGAACTACACTGAACTAATTCTACAATCTACAGACCCACTTTTAAGGACTATTTACAACTCATGTTCTCGGTGTTATTTTTACTTGCAGTTTGTCTTCTTCTGCACATTGATGTTTGTCAGGCTTTGTTTCTGTGTAGTTTTTCATTAACATCCTATAGTGTTCCTTTTTTCATGTAAATGTCTGCAAGAAGATTAATTTTAAGGCAGTATATAGTAACGCATATGTACTTTGATAATAAATTTACTCTTAAACATCAACATTTTGAAATGTGATTTAGTTTGAGTTGAAGAGTACTCAAACAATTCAACTACCTCTCCAGGTAACTGATCCTAATTTAACACTGAAGAAAGAAAGAACATTTTTTGAATACAGGGCTTAGATTTTTCAGATTATTTTCTTTCAATTTTGAGCACAATGTGAACTTTGGATTTCAACAGCTGAACTTATTAACCAGTAATATAGAACAAAATACATAACTTATCTGATTAACTATTAAGCTGAACTGTGGAATTATATTAAGACTACTGTTGCTTGATATTTTCATGTATATGAACTAAAAGTTTTTTAAAGGAGATATTGCAAAGTACTCAAAATTTTCTTGGAAAATTATGTGATATATGAATTTCATTTTACCAGAATTTTAACATCTTTCCTTGTAAAACTAAAAATGCAGCTCTGTCAAGAAGTTGTTCATCTTTCTTACAAAGGAACTGAAGAGCTAGCATCATTTTTGTGGTCCTCCATCATCTTAACTTTGAGAGCATTTGTGACCAGAAACTCACTTTGATCAGCCAATGATTACAAGAGCAGATGATTTCTGACACTCCAAACCTCTCTAGCATCTACAAAGTACAAATTACAAATGCAAAGGAATCTCTTTCACTTGCCTGCATAAGTGCACATCTATCAATACATAAGGAGCCTGACACTATCCAGGAAGTAGCAGCCTGTTTGATTTGCATTCTAAACATTCATGCTTTCTAACATCCATGCATTGTGATTGCAGTGGGTACCAAATACAAAATGATGTGTAGTTATTAGTATTGTCTGCTATGAAACACTAGCCGAAACTGGAGTTTTTACGATCATGAATGACAAGAATAGGATGTCTAAATCGGTACCTATTGTAGGAGAACCTTTACAGGAGGAACTGCAATGTTTCGAAAGACAACTGATCACCACCTTCTCAAGACCAACTAAGAATGCTGTGTTTGTTTGTGGCAATGTAGAAGGCAAATGATATTTTTCAAGGACTTTATACCCAATAGTTTAACAGTTTAGTCATTGTGGGTTTATAGACACAAGGCCTTTCCCCTGCCATGGTACAATATATGAAGAAAAACCAACAGGTCTGGCACTGTTTCATGAGTTACTGAGGAGAAGGTAGGAAAAAGTACTTGGGTTATTAACGGAGTGAAGAGCCACTTCATTGTGTGAATGATCCAAGCCTTATATGTTGGATTCATGCATGGTTGTGTGAGTGTTGATTAATGAGAGAACCAGGGTAAAAGAAAGTGATCCAGCTGAAGAGATGGGAATGGATTTCTCAGCTGCTTTAAACTATTGGACGATTTGTGTGGAACATTGTGTTCCTTTGCAAAAGGAGGAACTTGGGATTAAATACTAGCTGTTAAAAAAGAACTTAAGAAACACTCGAAGGAAAGCAAAGCTAAATATATATGGAGAAAGAGTTGAAGAGTGTTACTGATTGGATTTAGCCAATTTATAGAGTACTACAGCACAGAGTGTGTGTAGAGACAACGAGCCAGATTGCCTTGGCTGTGGCTAAGATCCTGTTTTATGATAAACCCCTCTGGCTTTGAAAGCAGCTGAAGAATTTTGCTCCTGGATGACTTTAGTGAGTTTCTTGCTGCTTCTGAGAACTGAGAACCTCAGTCTGCATTGACAATTCAACCTTTTGAAGTAGCTAAGAACAGAAGAGTTTATATTTGAATTTATTTTGAGAGATTGTAACCTTATTGATAACAGATAGATTGAGATGGATTAACAAAATGTAACTAATAGGATTGTAGAAGTGTCGGTCTTAGTGGATGGCCAGAGGTGCTAAAGGCAGTGGATTATAAATTAACTTGTGGGTGTGGTTACTTACCAGTTCAGAAATTTTGTATCATCAATATTTCACCTTGAAAGGAACAAAGTATTTTTGCCCCGCAACTTTGTTCAATACAAAAATAATACATGTGAGTACAAAACTCATCGAACTAATCCATAGTACAGTTCATTAAGGTTCTGTTGAACTGTTTCTCTGCACATTGTCATCCATGCATCATATAGTTAAGTAGTATCTAGTTCCTATACTGGGGTTGCAAAACAAAATCTGATAAATTGTAGTACTTAACAGTAGGATTCAAAGGCCACATTGCAAGTAATTGAATCATTGTGCTAACATTGGAGTCTGTCTTTGCTTGTCAAAGTACTGATTTGACATTATCTTGGCAAAATAACAACAACAAAGTCAAAGAATGAAGGGAAAATATATGGCAGAGGTCAGAAACCTATGGTTAGTTTGTCTGCCCTTTGTCCTCAGGCTTAATTTAAAGGGAATAAATTGATATCTCTGTTTTCTGTCTGTCTGTTTTGTAAAATAACTATATAACCCATGTGTTTTTACCTCTTCAGAGCCTCACTGATTAGGCTGTTATTTAGTCTGCTGAATGTCATTCTTGTTGCTGAAAGGTCAGATTTCCCCAAACTCTCACTTTAATGTTATTGAAGCATTGGTAGTAAATTCAGAAACACGGTGAACTATTACCTCTCAAGGGTTTCTATTGAACTTCTAGAAATATTGTTCTGGTAAAGGTTCTTTGCCACACTAAGTGATAAAGATGATTAGCTTTATTTGTCACACGCACCTCAAAACATTGAAACATATAGTGAAATGCGTCATTTGCATCAAATCAAACCAGAGTCGCCTCACTTCCGGTATGAACATAGCATACCCACAACTTACTAACCCTATTCTTACATGTATGGAATATGGGAGGAAACCAAAGCACCCGGATGAAAACCCACATGTCATGGGGAAACTCCTTACAGGAATCGAACCCTGATGAGTGATCAGCGGCACTAGACAGAAATTGCGCTAACCGTTATGCTACCATTCCACTCCATAGATCCAAAATTCAAATGCGATTATGGAGAGGAAGTGAATTAAGTGAGCTGTTTGGAATTTAAGGAAGATAACTCTGCATCAGCCTATTTTGGACCGACTGAAGATTTCCACTGGAATTACTAAAATAAATGAAATACACAAAATGGATGCAAACCCATGCAAATTAGATTGTATTGATATTGAAATCTCATTACTTTTGTCCAAGAACCTATCCAAGACAATATAAAGGTGACAAGCCTTTGTACTCGTATCTAATTGAAAAATGCAAGCAGAAGCTTTCCTTTGCTACTAAGCACCTCATTCATACAAAATAAAATTAATATACAGGAAATGCACACTGCGATCCAGATCTACAAACTCATTCGTGATATAATGCCTGACAAAGGCTTTTGACAAGGTCCCACACAGGAGATTAGTGTGCAAACTTAAAGCACACGGTATTGGGGGTAAGGTGTTGGTGTGGGTGGAGAATTGGTTAGCAGACAGGAAGCAAAGAGTGGGAATAAACGGGACCTTTTCAGAATGGCAGGCGGTGACTAGTGGGGTACCGCAAGGCTCAGTGCTGGGACCCCAGTTGTTTACAATATATATTAATGACTTGGATGAGGGAATTAAATGCAGCATCTCCAAGTTTGCGGATGACACGAAGCTGGGTGGCAGTGTTAGCTGTGAGGAGGATGCTAAGAGGATGCAGGGTGACTTGGATAGGTTTGGTGAGTGGGCAAATTCATGGCAGATGCAATTTAATGTGGATAAATGTGAAGTTATCCACTTTGGTGGCAAAAATAGGAAAACAGATTATTATCTGAATGGTGGCCGATTAGGAAAAGGGGAGGTGCAACGAGACCTGGGTGTCATTATACACCAGTCATTGAAAGTGGGCATGCAGGTACAGTAGGCGGTGAAAAAGGCGAACAGTATGCTGGCATTTATAGCGAGAGGATTCGAGTACAGGAGCAGGGAGGTACTACTGCAGTTGTACAAGGCCTTGGTGAGACCACACCTGGAGTATTGTGTGCAGTTTTGGTCCCCTAATCTGAGGAAAGACATCCTTGTCATAGAGGGAGTACAAAGAAGGTTCACCAGATTGATTCCTGGGATGGCAGGACTTTCATATGAAGAAAGACTGGATGAACTGGGCTTGTACTCGTTGGAATTTAGAAGATTGAGGGGGGATCTGATTGAAACGTATAAGATCCTAAAGGGATTGGACAGGCTAGATGCAGGAAGATTGTTCCCGATGTTGGGGAAGTCCAGAACGAGGGGCCACAGTTTGAGGATAGAGGGGAAGCCTTTTAGGACCAAGATGAGGAAAAACTTCTTCACACAGAGAGTGGTGAATCTGTGGAATTCTCTGCCACAGGAAACAGTTGAGGCCAGTTCATTGGCTATATTTAAGAGGGAGTTAGATATGGCCCTTGTGGCTACAGGGGTCAGGGGGTATGGAGGGAAGGCTGGGGTGGGGTTCTGAGTTGGAGGATCAGCCATGATCATAATAAATGGCGGTGCAGGCTCGAAGGGCCGAATGGCCTACTCCTGCACCTATTTTCTATGTTTCTATGTTTCTAAAGTAAATTTATAATCCCTATACTTTCCATTAGAACTATTAATTTGTATATTTTTTCCTGCCCTATTACTCTTCGGAGTTGATGCCTCCTTAGCAACAGCATATTTGGTGGAATGTTGCTAATGTCCAAATGAGGGTGACTACACCCCAGACAGAGGTCAGAGGTCAGAGGGTCTAGCTTCATACTGTATCATTTAATTTTCTGGAGTGACAGGCCACTGTTTGAGTAGCAGACATGGGAGTGCACAAATTTTTATAGTGGGTGACCTCTGTTCTTCTGAAACAAATGTTTAGACAACCCTGTTGATCTGCTGGAGAGGTTGCAGTGACAATCTGGAAGCTCCTTTCAAAATAAAGGCACATTTGGACCTCTCAAAGCAGAGGTCCCACTGCAGCACTTAGATGATGGTGCTTCAGTGGAAACCAGTCAAATGCTGGATGATAGTGAGTTCCACAGGGCTGTTGAGCAAATCCTCCACCTGACCTATCTTGGAAAGCAGGGACGCCAAGGTCTATGTAAAATCTGTTGCCGTGACTCAGACTCAATTCCTTGGCTGGATGAGATTCCTTCATGTATTTTGATCAAAGGATTTCTCGGAGTCTTTCCCTACCATGACGCCATTGTTTCTGGATCTCCAAAGGTTAGAAAGAATGTGGCAAGCTGGAACCTGTGGTCTTTCTTCTTATCCTGGCTCCTGCATACTCGTGCTTAGTATCTCAATATGTGCAGCTCCCCCGTCAAATACAGTTTCTGAGATAAGTAATTTCAATATTGGACATCATGGTTGCTGCAGTTTTAATATTGAAGAATGGCAACTTTTCTCCATCATTGTCTACAACATTTTTCTGGGTAGGATGTAGTTTTTGACTAACTGAAAGGAAAAGAGAAGCAGTGCTGTTACAGTGAGGGGAAAGAGAAAGTAAATGCCTACTGCAGCTTCTAAATTACAAGAAGTTGTGAGATGAGGGAGAAGTAGAATAAAAGAGTGAGAATCAGAAATGAAGAAGTCAAATACAAGATCTCAATGGAGGCCACTGAATCCATAATAACTCTACACATAATGACCGACTTACTTCATTCATGGGGATCAAAACATGTGGGCCCATTCCCTCCCATGTTTCTTGCTGCCTCTGGTGAAAGGATCCCTTTCTTTTCCAGCAAAAAAAAATGCTAATGTGTGTCCTGTGATATATTTTGGCATTATAACAGTTCTGTTTAATTAGCCGTGAATGTATATCAGCAGCATGTTGTCGTAATTGTGTTAAGAACAGTGAGTGTGAGCTACTTGAAGAGTTCAGGATGATTGATAGTGATTAATACTAGGTGAGTGATGAGGATAGAGTGAGTTCAGTGACAAATAGAAACTGCTGGCAGTTGGACAGATTTGTCAATACTATTGAGATAATTCACCTTGTGAAATTTGTTTCTTTCTACACTGCTTCAAATTCTCCATCCAACACTCCAATGCTATCTTTTCAAACATCTAAGCAACTGGCCAAAGGGCTGTTTATCCCATCCACCACTTCCTCATGTCAGAGTGAATTTACCTCTCCATTCTGTCTCTTGCATTGGCAACGTCTGAAATCCTTAGTGCTTGTTCTCTTGTTTAGGTATTCTAGTAGGCACTTAGATGTTCATGTTTAGTGTCACCGTACAGGTTCAGTTTACAGATGAGGTCTTGGTAATTCTTATATCTTAAGCTGGTAAGCAGTTCCAGATACACTAAATGCTGATTGATGTATGCAGTTAATAAACTGCATGGTTATAATTGGATTATTTAAGACAACAAATGGTAAGAAGTTAACATGCTGCTGGGAACAGAATGAAAGGGCATGAGTTAATCATATATCAATTTACAGAGATTAAGCAATTTGTCCTCCAACTTGTTTAAGTCAAGATAAATGACTACTGATTGCATTATGTCTCAAATCATTGGTCGTACAGTATCCTATGCTATAAAGAGAAATACTTCAATGATTTATGAATCTGTACTCATTTTACCAGAAATTTTCTTGGCCCATCTTTAAAAGGACATAATATATAAGACCCATGCAGAACGATATGGAGATTGTATTGGGAGACCAAGATTTAAATTTCTGGGTTATCCAACTATGCATATAAACATTAAAGGGCACAAGTCCAGTCAAATATGCAACGAAACTTAGTTGTGCTTAGGAAGAAATATCCAATAAAATGAATCAAATTTGTAACAAAACAAGGAAAAGAAAACTAGGAAGAAGCTGAATATCTAAATTCTTGAAAATGACTGAAAATTCTGTTTATGCATGGCACTAGGGACCAAAACACATTAGTGATGATGCAAGCCTCACGTATGTCATTGTGGCTGAGTTAAAATTTAGCCCAACCATTGATTCAAAAATTCAGTTGTCAAACAAAGGCACCACATTCTTTGCTTCTTCAACTCATGAAGTTGATCTAAAACTGATTGCAGTTAAAGAAAGAAAACAACCGGTTCTTGCGATTGCAGGTTATAGTTGCATTCAAATGAAATAGTTTTCTGAAAAATGATCACCCATCCATTTATGTAAATTTACAGAGCTAAGAGTTTCAGATGTGTACAGATCTATGTAGATTAGCTGGAAGAACTTATTGCTCTGTATGATACATTCAACTGCTTCTTATGAAGACAAGACGACCAATGGTTAAATATCATTTAAGTCATTTCTAACTCAGTTACTTGGTAAGTAAATTACATCTTAAGAAAAATGCTAGTTTGGATAGCAAAGTATCCAGTGTCATATTTGTGTATAAAACTATTTGTAATTACTAGACATTGCTTTTAACAATATCAATTATTTTCTAACAATTACCTGAAAAATACCTTTGGAATAACTAAGTTGACAGCTTCAGGGTTTTGCTGCTTGAGAATAAACAAGAATGTCAAAAACAATCAATTTAGACATGACCTAGAGAGATGATGTGTAGATTATCTCAGATTCAGAAAATTATAATTATTGGCATAGGTTTATAACATGCAGAAATAACTAAACTAGATGACAGGTTTCCATTATCAATTGAAGCTGAATTGTGCCCAAGTTTGATATAATCCTAGTGAAACAATGTTCTATTTGTGCCTAATGAGAATAATGACAGGACCTAGGAAATCAGTTGTTCAGCCTTTTTCTTTGCATTATTGAAGAGATTCAGTCTCTGGTTCCAGCTCAACCTAGCTTCTCCAGTAAATATCAATGTTTGTGTGGTTGCAGAAGGAGGATGCACATCACAGGCCCAGGTCTTTCTGATAGCCAATCACTCCTGCCAGCAACATTCATTAAAACAATGCTTCTATGTATGCCTGCGGAAGGATCTCTGATCTCAGAGGAGAAAAGAAAGAAAACCATGTTTCCTTATGAGAAGAATCTGGTGGGAGTGGGATTAGAAGCAGTCAGGGAGGAACAAGCAGATACCGGCAACGACCGCAAGTGTAATGCAGAGCGAGATTGAATATATTAACTTATCCTAAGTTCAATATAAGGTATGCAAAAATATTTTACATTTCCCGTTTAGTAGTAAATCTTCAGTAGTCTACCTGTCAAAGGGGAGATTATTGCGGCATACTGCAGGCAGACACAAATAAATTTCAGAAAGGATGCCACAAATAGCATGTGAATCCTATTTGAAACTTGTTGCAGATATTTTGTTCTGGTCACATTTGCAAGGGTATTTAACAATATAGGGATAGGCTTACTTTTGATTTAGAATAGTTCCACATATTCAACATTCAAGATTCAAGACTGTTTATTGTCATTTTTCGGTGCACAAATGTAAATGAGAACAAAATGATTGTTACTCCGCACCTGATGCAGCATTAAAAAAACACCATAAGGATTGAGAACACAATAAAAAACACAATAGATAAAAATACATAAGGTTAGCTTATATACAGTACCTAGACTTATTATACGTACATAAAGTGACATGTGCTGTAGTAGCGTCTATACAGTACACAAGGAATCATATTGATTACTTAATGGATATAATTCCAGTGCAATATTTTTGAAGATCTTGGGTTTACTTCGTTCAAAGAAGAAAGTAATAATTTTATTTAAACAAAAAACTGAAAATGCTGGCAACATTCAGCAGGTCTATGAAAAGAGTGCTTAACAATTGTCTTTAATGTGAAACTTTCACCCTGTTTTTATTTCCACAGATGCAACCTAATTTGCTGAGTATTCCAGCATTTCTGTTTTTGTTTCAGATCTCCAGTATTGGCAGTTTATATTTTGCTTTTCAGTAACTTCTGTTAGTTTTTCGTTTCCAGTATCCCATCATTATCTGAAAATCTGTTCTTGCATGTCATAACTGGGTGTGTCACTCATAGGGAATGTGACCCATATGAACAGAATTCTGCTCTTTACAGCAAAGATAATAACCAGGTACTGTCATCAGTGGTGCACCACCTTCCAGATAACCTCAAGGATTGGGACCTCCTATTACCATGGAGACCAAAGTGGTATTAAGGATGTATTATTATCTGCTTTGAAATTCATTTCTAAACATCTATATTTCACTAACTTTATCTCTTTGAGATCTTTGTTAACCAAATTATTTCTATCATGCCTTTGCTCATTCTCCCTAATGTATCGTCTGGTTTACTGTATAAATGTCTTGACTGATACTGTGGAGTTCCCAGATATCAAAGCACTGATACTACTGTTACTTGTTAAGTACCTGGACTTGTTTTGTTGCTTTACAGGTTCAACATATATGTAAATTCAGGTCACTGTGGGATTTCTACTTTGCAATTCAAATCTTTACAAAGCTGGTGGTTAACATTACCCCTAGCTAATGAAATTCAGTGAATGCTCGTGAGTAGATTGGTGAGATTATTAATAGTAGAGTACTATAGCATATTCACGATATGACAAGACCCAAGATATAAATTATGATACTGTTTAATTATCAAGAAGAGCTTTTCAGTACTCACAACTACAGGAAAATCATTTTGTAAATAGTTTGGTGGTTCTGATTTTGGATAACATGGTCTGTTATACAAAGTGGTTCCATGTTGTAACATCAGTGGACTGTTTAGGCCATGTAGCACTTCTTCTACTTGCATATTTGACCTGTTCTCCTACAACTAAGACAAGTTTTGGGCCAGCAACGTTCAAGAAACCCCCTGAACATCAGGAAATGACCATGCCCTTTTCTTATCTATAAGTTTGTGAAAACAATTCATCTGGTTAACTATTTTGCATTTACTATCTTTCCTTGAAACCCATTTTGCCCACGGCTCTTACAGACAAAGAATACCTGCACATTATTTACACCAAAAATAGTAAAGGCATTTGTAGAGGGAGAAAAATCAATCTTTAGAAAGAGGTGACATAGGGTCGGAGGTGTTGAATCATTGTGCATAGTGCTAAGGAACTGTAAGGGTAAAAAAAAAACACCCTGATGGGAGTAGTATACAGAACCCCAAACAGTAGAAAGGATGTGGTCTACAAATTACATTGGGAGATAGAAAATGCATGCCAAAAGGGCAATGTTACAATAGTCGTGGGGGATTTCAATATGCAGGTAGATTGGGAAAATCAAAGTATGCTGGGTTCCTAGAGGGGGAATTTCTAGAATGCCTAAGAAGTGGCATTTTAGAGCTATTCTGGATTGGGTGTTGTGTAACGAACCAGAATTGATTAGGGAGTAAAAGTACCCTGAGGGGCAAGTGATCATAATATCATCAAATTCACGTTGAAATTTGAGAAGGAGAAGCTAAATTTAGATGTATCAGTATTACGGTGGAGTAAAGGGAATTACAGAGGCACGAGAGTGGAGTTGGCCAGAATTGATTGGAAAAGAACATTGGCAGGGATGACGGCAGAGTAGAAATAGCTGGAAATTCTGGAAGCAATTCCGAAGGTACGGGATATATGCATCAAAAAAAAAGGAAGAAGTATTCTAAAGGCAAGTTGACACAACCATGGCTAACAGGAGAAGTCAAAACCAAATAAAAGCCAAAAGAGGGCATATAATAGAGAAAAATTTAATGGGTAGTTAGAGGATTGGAAAGCTTTTAGAAACCAACAGAAGGCAGCTAAAGAAGTCATTAAGATGATGAAGATGGAATACGAAAGTAAGCTAGTCACTAATATTAAAAAGAATACCAAATGTGTCTTCAGATACAGAAAGTGTAAAAAAGAGGCTAGAGTGGATATTGTGGCATTGGAAAACAATGCTGGAGAGGTAGTAGTGGGGGACAATGAAATGGCGAACAAACTGATTAAGTATTTTGCATCAATCTTCACTGTGGAAGACACTAACAGTATGGTGGAAGTTCCAGGTGTCAGGGATCATGAAGTGTGTGAAGTTACCATTACTAGAGAGAAGGTTCTTGGGAAACTGATAAGTCACCTGGACCAGATGCTGTACACCCCAGCATTCCGAGCAAATTGGCTGAAGAGATCCTGGAGGCATTAGTAATAAACTTGCGAGGATCACTAGATCCTGAAATGGTTCTGGAAGACAGGAAAAATGCAAATGTCACTCCACTCTTCAAGAAGGAAGAGAGGTAGAAAAAAGGAAACTATAGGCTAATTAGTCTGACCTCACTATTGGAAAGATGTTGGAGTCGATTGTTAAGGATGAGGTCTCAGGGTACTTCAGAGCAAATGATAAAAGAGGTCATAGTCAGCATGGTTTCCTCAAGGGGAAATCGTCTTTGACAAATCTGTTGAAATTCTTTGAAAAAATAACAAGCAGGATAGACAAAGGAAAATTGGTTGATGTTGCATACTCGGACTTTCAGAAGGCCTTTGCTAAGGTGCCACACATGAAGATGTTTAACAAGCTACGAGCTCATGGTATTACAAGAAAGATTCTAGCATGGATAAAGCAGCGACTGATAGGCAGGAAGGAAAGAGAGGAATAAAGGGAGTCTTTTCTGGCCGGCTGCAGGTGACTAGTGGTGTTCCACAGGGGCCCGTGTTGGGACAGAATATTTTTACTTTATATGTCAATGACTTGGATGATGGAATTGATGGCTTTTTTGCAAAGTTTGCAGACAATATAGATATAAGTGGAGGAGCAAGTAGTTTTGAGGAAGTAGAGAGCCTACAGAAGGGCTTAGATAGATTAGGAGAATGGGCAAAGAAGTGGCAGATGTAATACAGGCAACATACATCAAAGTTGCTGGTGAACGCAGCAGGCCAAGCAGCATCTGTAGGAAGAGGTGCAGTCGACGTTTCAGGCCGAGACCCTTCGATGTAATACAGTGTCGGGAAGTGTAAAAGGCTTGATTATTTGCCACATTTTTCTGCAGACCTTTGCAGCCTACCTGTTTTCTTAACCCTACCTGCTCTTCCATCAATCCTTGTATCATCTGCAAACCTGGCAACAAAGCCATTTATTCCATCATCGAAATCATTGACATACAGCATAAAAAGAAGCGGTCCCAACACCAATCCCTGTGGAACACCACTAGTCATCGGCAGCCAACCAGATGAGGATCCTTTTCTTCCCACTCGTTGCCTCCTTCCAAACAGGCAATGCTCTAACCATGTTAATAACTCCTATTGTGGACATGTCATTGACAAGCATGGCTTACATAAGTCACAAGAGAAGTCTGAAGCAGTGGTGTAGGCACCCAAACTGGAAAATATGTCACAACTCAGGTCATTCTTGGGGCCTGTAATCTATTACCACGAGTTTCTCGCAAATATTGCTGCAATGCTGCACCCATTGATTGCACTGTTGCAGACAGGAGAAAAGTGGGAATGGTCAGAAAGATGTGAAAGATCACTTAAGGATACAGAGACAAATAACATCAGATGAACTGCTCACCCATTATGACCCATCTCTGCCCATCATACTGGCGTCAGATCATACCCTTATGGCATTGTTGCTGTTTTGTCAAGATCACTGATGAGTGCAGGACGCAACTACACACAGGTCGACTGGGAAGCCCTTAGTCTAGTATGGGAATAAAGAAGTTCCACCATTACCTCTACGGACAAAATGTTATGCTAGTGACAGATCATCAGCCCCTTGTGTCAATTTTCAATCCCAGGAATGGAATTCCAGTGATGTCTGCTACCCAGTTACCACATTGGACATTGCTCCTAGGAGCCCACTCTTACGACGTAAGAGTACAAGGTCACTAAATAACACAGCAACACTGACAACTTGTTACGGCTTCCATTGTTGGCAACCGAAGAAGAAAAGTGTTGATACAGTGATCCATTAGAACTGTTCCACATAGCACTGATGGACCAGTTGTCGGTAGGTAACAAATTTGGAAATACAAAGAGAAAGAAGGAATGACCTGACATTGTCAAAAGTCTATGACATCATCATGCAAGGATGGCTAGCTCATAGAAACTCTGTTTCCAGAGTTCTCAGTGAGATGAGACCAACTGACAGTGCGTCAAAGAATGCTGATGTGTGGATCTTATATTGCGTTTCCCTCCAACCTGCGCACCAGTGTGTTAGAGAATTTGCATGAAGGACACCTGGGTACACTCAAGATGAAGAGCCTCACCGGGAGCTACGTGTGGTGGCCGGGAATAAAATTGTAGATTTGGCCAAAAGCTGTTTCCGATGCCAAAAAAGTTCAAAATGCAACCCCCCCCCCCACGGCCACTGTTACACCCATGGGAGTGGCTGTCATCACCACGGCAAAGAGTATATATTCACTTTGCTGGGCCATTCATGGATTCTATGTCTCTCATTGCTGTGGATGCTCATTCAAAGTTGGCCAGAGGTTATGTCAGTGAAGTCAACCACATCAGAAAAGACCTTTTCTGCTCTAAGGACTATCCTCACCAGAAATGGCTTACCAGAACAAACTGTGAGTGACAACTGACTGCAGTGCATGTCAGAAGAATTCCGACTGTTCATGAAGGAAAATGGCATCAGACATATCAAATCAGCTCTTCACCATCCAGCAGCAAATGGGTTAGCTGAAAGCTTTATCCAAACCTTTAAGAAGCCATTAAGATGATGGACAAGGAGGGCATTTCTCTACTGCACATGGTGGACAACTTCCTTTTCATGTATCAGAACTCTGTTCATACAATGACAAATCAAACACCTGCAATGCTGTTCATGAGCAGGAATCTAAGATCTTGCACAGACCTCCTGAAACCAGACATATGGAGGGAAGTGCGGAATAAACAGTTCAGTCAGTTGCCAGGTGAAGCCGCATTGCCGAGAAGACAAATGGGCACTCGGTATAATAGCTTCAAGAACTGGATCACTGATGTACACAGTGGATGTTGGAGATCAGACATGGAGACGTCATGTGGACCAGACACTGGATGCGCAACTGAAGAATATACCTGAGTCGATGACATCGGACAAGACAGACACATTACAGTCACTGAATTTACCTCTCAGTGATGATCATGTCACTGACAGCAATGTGACACCAGCAACCGAGAACGTTGTCTTTGACAAGACACCTGCCAAACCTGATGCCACTCCACAGGTCCAGAGGCACTGTCCTTAAAGAAACAGAGCACCACCCAAAAGACTAAATATTTGGAGCAGTGAAGTTAGTTATGCACTGTTATTTGGAAAGCACATTTATTTGGAATATGGTTTGTGAAAGAGAAATGAATGTTTTGTACATATACATTTTTATGTTGCATTAATCTAAAGGGGAAGGAAGTGTAATGTATGGATCTATTTCTTTAGAGCAATGGCTCCCCCTTAGCATTACGTATGGACTATTATCTATGCATGCACATTGCTCCCTCTCTCTCTCGCAGCAATGTGAATACACCAGTTAAAGCCATCTCTCCCATCTCTCATGTGTGTGTTTTTATTTAATTGATATATGATTGCACAAACACAACAGTTAGCATTTCCATATCATTTTCCTGTGGACTGGCAAATCAATTGGGATTCAGTGACAAGTCAACACTGACATTTCTTCCTGCAGCCCAAGCACCTATACCCAAGCCGGCTGATGCCTTGTTCTTCAATCCACTCTAACCCTGATAAATTACCTTACTCCATCTACTTTATTACCTTAATCCTAATTGAATATCTCCTCTCCCATGATCAGATCTTGGTTGCCAACTTGAATCCATTCTTATTTACTGATCCCAAGTGACTACCTCATCACCAAATTTGACCACTGATCTGACGCGATTTTCCCCCAACAAAAGATTTCAAACGGGCCCACCTCATTCATCCTATTATTTCTACTCCCCTTAATTCTCTATCCCACTCTCTGATCTTCCTTTCAGAATAGTTGAAAAACCCATTTCATGGTGTCCTCAAGCTTGTAGTGGCATTATGACAACGGATACATCCAGTGCTTTGCCTTACTCTGCAATGATGATAGAGTGTATCTCTGCTCATGCGCTGCAGTTTCCAGACCTTTCAGTTTCACGCTTTGTGGTTAATAAATCAGTGTATAAAGAAAGCTCACATTGTTGTGGTCAATTCAATCAATCAAAGAATTATTCACAGCTACAAGACAATAGCAAGTACAGAGAATAGAACATTTAACAGTACAGCACAGTGCAGGACATAATGTAGTGGCAACCTTTTAATCTGCAATATCAATGAAGCATGCTTCATTTGCTTGGATGTTTGAACTTCATGAATGCTGTATCTAACAAACCAAGAGTATTGCTTGTAGACGTTGGTAAATGTTGAGGGGCGTGGAAATGAACCCATATCACAGGTTGCATAGAATCTGACCTGCTGCTGCAGCAACAGAATGTTAACAGTCATAATGATCTTGATTTGTGGTGGTGGATGCGATGATTTAGCATCAAGGAGAAATCTTTCCCTGTATCAATATCTTGAAGTCACTTGATATCTCTTTAAACCACCTTCAGAATATTACAGGTCATGGACTGCTTCATTCGGTGAGAAATTATGAATGGTATCTTTGGTTAAGTTCTGAACTTATGTGGCCATTGTTGAAGAAATTGAACATGGTTAGTTCTAGGGTACTAGTCTGAGGAATACCAGCTGGCATTTGATCATGGGGCACTTTCTTGGCCACTAGGAGCAGAGAACTTCCCATTTTATCACTCCTTTAACTTTAAAAATGTTCAGTGAGTGTGAAAATTAAGATGCCCGGTTCAATGATATTTGCAAGTTTCCTCTGCTTTTACTGCAGTCATTGAGCACTTTAAGAAGTGCAGGCATGACTTCTGAAGTCACTTCAATATTTTTTTTATTATTATTTTCTATTCCTGGTTGCCTTTAAGAAGGTCATAATGAATCACTGCCTTGAACACTGCAGTTCTTCTGTCAAAGACACACCCAAAATATAGTTGGATACTTAGGATTCAGATCTAATGATAATAAAGGAATACTGTATCTGCAATGTGGAAGGGATGATATTTGCATGTGTTTAGAAACCCTTGTCCTTTTTGAAAATAAGGTCACAGTTTTGGGAGGTGCTGCTAGAGCAGTTTGGGCAAACAGCTGAAGTATATTTTGCAGATGGTACACATTGCAGTTAATGGTGGATAGAATCTAGTGAATAGGTTGCCAATCATGTAGCAGTTTTGTCCTGGATGGATGGGGGTCCAGATTCTTTGAGTTGCATTCTATTCAGGTAAGCAGAGAATAATCTATAATGTCCCTTACATGCCTTGCAGATGGTTAGAAGTGTGAATGTTTAAAGAGGTTAGTCCCACACTACAGGATATTGAGACTTTGATATTCTAGCATAGATATTAATGTGATGGTTCCATCTGATTTGGCAGTACATCTGATTTTCTGGTCAATGATGTGGATGAGAATGATAGTGGCTCAGCAATGGTAAAACCTTTGATTTAAGACTATCTCTTGTTGGAAGAGATCATTACAGCTTTTCCATGGAATGAATGATATTTGACATTTGTTAGCATATGGCTGGATGTTGTTCAAGCCTTGCTGCATGCAGGGATGAATTGTTTCTTTTTGCTGATAAATCGCAAATTGCGAAATTCAGTGAACATTCTCACTTCTGACCTTATGATCAAAGAAAGGTGATTGAAGAAACATTTAAAGGTAGATGGACTGAGAACACTGCCTAATATGATATTCTGCAGCTAGTATAATTGTCCTCTGATAACCATAACAATCTTCATTTTGGTGAGGCAAACCTTCATCCACTAGAGCGTTTCCCTTTTTTTGCCCATTTACTTTACTTTTACAGAGCTCATTTATGTCACATTTGGTCAAATACTGCCCCATTGTAGAGGGCCATGTTGGCACGCTGATGCACGGACCCAACTGCAGACCAAGTACTGTGCGCACTGACATTTACTGAGTAGCAGATCCGGGGGGGCAACAAAGTCGGCGTCAAAGTTCAGGCAGAGATCAAACTCCAGAGGAATCCAAAAACCAGAATCAGGAAACAGGCAGAGTCGATATTCAGACAGACAGAGTACAGATACAAATGCTGGAAAGGCTCAGGAAAATTCACTGCCACAATCTGGCAACAAATAGGTGAAAACACAGGACTGAAATACGAGCAATAAACAGAGAGGCAGATGATAGGTGGAGCACAATAAGACACAGGTAATAACGAAAAGCAGATGAGAGATGGAGTACTCTGTTATACAGGGGCCAGAGTAGAGCAGAGAGAGGAGCACATGACAATACAAAAACAAAAAACTGACAGCTGGGGGAAAACACAAAAAAAGACAGTTCAACTGGAGGTACTGACAGTAACCCCACGGCAGGTAGAGCTGGGTGCTGGCAAAGAAAGTCCCTGATGAGAGAATGGTCCAGGATGTTATGGGCAGGGACCGAGCACCCCTCTTCAGGACCGTAGCCCTCCCAGTCCACAAGGTACTGGAGGCCATGGTCCCAGGGACAAACGTCCAGCAGTCGATGCACCGTGAAGGCCTTTGACCCATAGATGAGCTGTGGGGGGGGTGGGGACAGGCTTTGATGCGGGCCACATGGAAGATGGGGTGAATGTGGTGGAGAGTGGAGGGGAGCTTGAGCTGGATGGCAGCAGGACTGATGACTTTAGCAATGGGAAAGGGACCAATGGCGGGGGGGGGTGGGTGAGCTTGCAAGAATCCACCTCGAGGGGCAAGTCGCGGGTTGAAAGCCACACACATTGTCCCTGGTGGTAATATGGAGCGATGGCGGTCGGCTTGTCGCTTGATCCTAGCAGAGGCACGGAGAAGGGCAGAGCGAGTGTACCTCCATGTTCGCTGACAACAGCAGATGAATGCCTTGGCAGATGGAACGCCAACCTCCTCCTCCTGGGTAGGAAACAGTGGAAGTAGCCAAGACAGCACGCGAAGGGGGCAGACCAGTGGATGAGGACAGATGAGAGTTTACGGTGTACCCAGCCCAGGGTAGCTGCTGACGCCACGTGGAGGGGTTCTGGGAGAACAGGCATTGCAATACAATCTCCAGCTGTTGGTCGGCCCGCTCGGTCTGGCCATTGGTCTGTGGGTGGAACCCTGAAGACAGATTCACGGAGGTACCCAAACGATAATAGAATTCCCTCCAGAAGTTGAATGTGAGTTGACAGCCCCTGTCTGACACAACATCTACAGGTCAACCATGTAATTTAAAAACATGCAGTACTAGTAATTTGGCCGTTTCGTAGGCAAAGGGGAGTTTAGGTAAAGGAATGACGTGTACAGACTTGGAGAAATGATCAACTACTGTGAGAATGGTGGTGTTACCATCTGATAAGGGAAGACTGGTGACAAAATCCAGGGTAATGTGGAACCAGGGTCTCTTGGGGATAGACAGGGGTTGTAACAGACCAGTGGGTGACCTGTTAGAGTTCTTGCCTTGAGCACAGACTGAGCTGGCTGAGACAAAGTTGCGGATGTCATCTCCCATGGAGGGCCACCAGAACCGCTGACTGATGAAGGCCTGAGTACGCTTGGTTCCAGAGTGACAGGATAACCGGGAAGGATGACCCCATTGCAATACCCGTGAGCAAACAGAGCTGGGAATATAAACACGGTTAGTGGGGCATTGACTAGGGACTGCCTCTGTTGAGCAGCTTGCACAATGGATTCAATGTCCCATTGCGCTGCACCCACGGGACAGTGAGCAGGGAAGATGACATCGGGGATCTCAGGGGTTTCAGAGGAGGGAAATGTTCAGGTGAGGGCATCAGGTTTTCCATTCTTGGAACTGTGGCAGAAGGACAGAGTACAATTGAATCTTGAAAAAAAAACAGGGACCAACGAGCTTGACATGATTTGAGACGCTTGGCTGTATGGTTATATTCCAGATTCTTGCGATCAGTCCAGACCAAGAATAGCACCTTGCTCCACTCCTCCAGAGCTAGCTTCACAGCCAGCAGCTCCTGGTTTTCAACATCGTAATTCCACTTGGTGAGAGAAGAAGGTGCAGGGGTATACCTTCTCATCCTTGGCTGAGTACTGAGAGAAAACAGCTCCCACACCAATATCAGATACATCCACCTCCACAGTGAACTGCCGGTCGGTGCCGGGTTGAATCAAGATGGGGGCAGAGGTGAAATGTTCCTTCAGGTCAGAGAATGCTTTTTCAGCAGCAGGGGACCAAGAGAATCTGACAACAGATGAGGTAAGAGCAGTGAGGGGTGCAGCCAGTGTACTGTAATTTCTGACGAAGCGGTGATAGAAGTTAGCAAAGCCCAAGAAGCATTGCAACTCCCGACAAGTCGAAGGTTGGAGCCATTCAACCACTGCCTTCACCTTCTGTTGGTCCATCTGAATGGAACCGCCTGAAATTACATTCCCCAAGAAGGAGACTGTATTGCGATGAAACTCACATTTCTCAGCCTTCACAAAGAGCTGGTTCTCCAAAAGGCGCTGGAGAACTCTGCGGATGTGACATGTGTGTTCAGCAAAGGACTTAGAAAAAAAATCAAAATGTCGTCAAGGTACACAAAAACAAATTGGCTCAGCATGCCCCTGGGAAGAATGTCATTTACCAGGGCTTGGAAGACGGCGGGGGCATTGGTGAGACTGGATGGCATGACCAGATACTCGTAATGGCCTGAGGTGGTGTTGAAGGCATTCTTCCACTCATCGCGGATGCGGACAAGATGGTAGGCATTATAGAGATCAAGCTTGGTGAAAACTGAGGCTCCTTGCAATAGTTCAGATCCCAAGGTCATGAGTGGAAGAGGGTAGCAGTTCTTAACAGTGGCTTCATTCAGTCCCCGGTAATCAATGCATGGACATAAGGAGCTGTCCTTCTTTTCAACAAAGAGAAAACTGGCACCAGCAGGGGAGGAAGACGGCTGGATGATGCCTGCAGCCAGGGACTCTTGAATTTACTTACCCACGGCTCCTGTTTCAGGTATGGGCAGGGAATACAGGCGGCCCCCTGGGGGAGACGTGCCAGGCAGGAGGTCAATGGCACAATCATATGGATGATGAGCCGGCAGGGAAATGGCCCGGGACTTGCTGAGCACAGCCTTGAGGTCCATGTATTCAGGAGGGATGGCACTAAGGTCCAGAAATTCTTCAGGGGGATCTGGGCTTGGAGACAAGGGGATCTGAGCATGGCGGAGGCAGTGGGAGTGACAGAATGGGCTCCAGCCTACAAACTTATGACTGAGCCAGTCAGTGTGGTGGTTGTGTTTGATTAACCAGGGATGGCCCAGGACAGTGGGAGTTTGAGGAGAGTCAATAACAAATATTTATGATGGTTGCCAGATAAACAGACGCACCAGGGCCATGACATGGGTGATGTTACCCAGTCTCTGACCGTTCAAGGCATTGGCCATCAATGGTGACTGGAGAGCAGACGTGGGTAACTCGCACTGGGCAGCCAAGCCAGAATCGATAAAACGCCCCTCTGCACCAGAATTGACCAAGACGGAAGCTGTTCCCCATTGGACACCCCACTCCAGAGAAGCAGGTATGAGAGTGAGTGGCATCGAGGAGGGCAGGACAGGGGTCACGCTCACCAATATTCCTCATCTTACTGGTGAGCGCTGGGCTTCTACTGGGCAGGTGGAGATGAAATGTCCTGGCTGGCCACAGTACAGATAGGAGTGCGTGCTGATTCTCCTTTGTCTTTCAGTCAGCGTCAGGCAGGTACGGTCAACGTGCATAGCCTTGGGCTCTGGAACGGGAATTGTAGATGGGGCTAAATGGCAGGGTAATATAGATTGACGAAGAGCTTGGAAATCACCCAGAGCCCCCAGGGGCCCTCTGGAACCCCTCCTTCTGCAGCGCTGCTGAAGGTGAACATCAATATGGATAGCCAAATCCACCAGGGCTTCAAAGGTGGCAGGAAGGTCTTGGGTGATCAGCTCATCTTTGATGTCTTCGGAGAGATCATTCAGGAAGGTGTAGTACAGTGCCTCCAAGTTCCAGCCACCAGAGGTGGCTAGGGCCCAGAACTCTATGGCGTAATCTGACACAGATCTGCACCCCTGGTGCATGTGCAGCATATCACCAGCAGTCGCTCTCCCATATTTCAAGCAATCAAACACTTTTCTCATCTCCTCTGAAAATAACAGAAAACTAATGGAGAAAGAGGAGCCTGCTCCCAGACAGCTGTTCCCCATTCTCTCACCCGAACGGACAGTTGGGTGATGACATAGACTACCTTGATTCAATCAGTTGGAAATGTTGTTGGTTGTAATTCAAAAATGTGTGTGTACTGGGAAAGAAAAGAGTGGCAGGTACTGGGCTCACCTGAGTACTTTCCTGAAGGAGGTAGACAGGGCTGTTGGACAGGAGGAGCATGCGAGGACACAGAGGGTGGGGTGGAAGATGCAGTCACATTATGTTGATGGACACTCTGGGGCAGCTGGAATGACCAGGTCTGGGCCCCAAGATCAGTTACATTGGCAGAAAGTGACTCTGGTACTGCCCTGAATGCAGGCTCCAGCTGGTTCTGGAGTCTCAGCAGCATCACTTCCTGTTGTGAGGATAGCTCTCAGACAACCGGGGTCTGCTGGATCCATTCTGGCCAGATTGTACTGTTAGGACACTGAAGCAAGGACCCAATTGCAGACCAAGTACTGTGCACACTGTGATAACTACTAAGTAGCAAATCCAAAGGGAAAACAAAGTTGGCATCAAAGGTCAGGCAGAGATCAAAACATCCAGAGAAATCCAAAAACCAGTATTGGGAAACAGGCAGAGTCGATATTCAGCCAGACAGAGTACAGATACAAATGCTGGAAAGGCTCAAAAAATTCACTGGCACGATCTAGCAATAAACAGGTGAAAACACAGGACTGAAATACACTGAGCAATAAACAGAGAGGCAGATGATAGGTGGAGCACAATGAGACACAGGTGGCAGCAATACAGGTAATAATGAGAAGCAGATGCGAGACGGAGTACTCAGTAATACTCTGTAATAATGTAGAGCAGGAGTGGGGACAGGAGCACATGGCAACATAAAGCCACAGACTGACAGCTAGGGGGAAACACACAAAAAGACAGAGTTCAACTGGAGGTACTGACAGCCCATCATTCTCACCACTTTTCTAGAGATGCTTTGTTGGTTGCCATTTACTATTTCATATTTTGTATCTACCATACAGAATCCTGTATTGTAAAAAAATCAAGGATTATCATTGAGTAAACAAATTTTTATCATAAATGCTGCAATATTAAAGAAAGAAATCAAGAAGCAGATTTTTATTCAAATGATCATAAAACACTGATTCTGTGATATTTGGAGATAGGTTTAGGAATAGGCCAATTAACTCAGCAAGTGAATGGTATTGAGATCAACATCAGTCAACAACTTATCAAACAACTAAAGGAGCTTTAAGGTAAGTGGCTTATTTCTAGTATAATATCTTCTAAATTAGAATATTAAAGCAGCACAGCAGAATTATGATGCCATCTGATCGCTGACATCTAAGATAACTTGGAGGAGTTATGAAAGAGTACTGAAAGAGAAAACAGAGCTACTTTCCCGCTTCTTACCTAAGCACTTCTGCTTTTCAATTATATTTAAATTCTTCTTAAAATTACACCTGAATCTTCTTCTGAACTCTAGCGAGTACAGGCCTATAGCCATCAAACTTTCCTTATATGTTAACCCTTTCTTTCCTTGGACCATACTCTGAACCTCCTCTGCACCCTCTCCAGTGCCAACACATCTTAGATAAGTGGCCAAAACTGCTCACTATACTCCAAGTGCAGTCTGACCAATGCGTTATGAAACCTCAACATTACACCTTTCCTCTCTTTATGGCTTTTTAGTTGCCTTCTGTTGGTTTTTAAAAACTACCTAATCATCTATCTTTCCACTTATTTTGCAATATTATATGCCCTCTCTTTTCCTTTTGTGCTGAAGTTGATTTGCCTGGTCAGCCGTGCTTGCCTCATTGTCCCTTTAGAAAACTTCTTCACCATTGCTATCTATCTTTTCCATGCCTTCTGAATTTTCCGTAAAAACACCAGCCATTGCTGTTCTGCTGTGACACCTGGTAGCGTCCCATTCCAATCAACTTTGGCCAGCCCCTCTCTCATACTTCTGTAATGTCCTTTACTATACTGTAAGACTGATACATCCAATTTTAGCTGCTGCTTCTCAAATTGCAGGGTGAATTCTATCATATTGTGATTACTGCCTCCTAAGAGTTCATTTACCTCCCTAATCCTGCTGTCACCAAACAAGATACAGTCCATCCCAACACATTTCATATCATAGGGAGGGATTTCAATCAGGCTTGTTTAAAGAAATCTCTGCCCAGTCACCAACAGCATATAACCTGTAGCACCAGAGATCCCAACACACTTGACCACCGTTATACTAAGATAAGAAATGTCTACCATTCCATGCCCAGACCACATTTCAGGAAATCTGATCACTTGGCTGTCCTTCTCCTACCTGCATACAGGCAAGGGCTAAGACAACAGAGTTTAAGACAACAAAACCGTGTCACAGGAGTCAGAGGAGCGGCTGCAGGATTGTTTCAACTCAGTAGACTTGGCTGTGTTCAAGGGTTCATCTGTGGATCTGCATGAACATGGACTGTACATAAACAGTTGTAAGTGAGTGTGTCCCCACAAAATCATTCAGAGTGCTCCCTAACCAGAAGCCCTGAATGAACCATGAGATCAGCAACTTGAGGATGGCCAGATCAGAGTCATTGAAGTCTGGCGACTAAGGAAGTTACAAGAGTACCAGGTCCTATCTCCAGGAAGGCATCTCAATGAGTGAAGTGGCAACTCCTGACTAAACTTATACCAATGAAGGATGCATGACAGTTGTGCCAGGGCTTGAATTCTGTCAGCTGTTGTAAAGTAAAATCAAGTGACATAGGCGACAACAAGGCTTCGCGTCCAGATGAGCTCAATGTCTTCTATGCACGCTTTGACTGTAAAAACATGGAGCCACCATCACAAGCTCTTACAGCTCCCGATGATCCTGTGATTTTAGTCTCTGAGGTTAAAGGGAGGGCACCCGTCAGGAGGATAAACCCAAAGAAAGCATCCAGCCCGGATAGGGTAGATGGCCAATTACTAAAGACCTGTGTTGATCTACTGGCTGGAGTATCCATTGAGATCTTTAACCTCTAGCTTCAACATTCTGACATACCCATCTGCTAATAGCAGACTTCACATATGCTGGTGCCTAATAAGGACATGGTGACCTGCCTCAATGACTATCATCCAGTAGCACTTACATCCACTGTGATGATTCGAGAGGTCAGTGATGAAAAACACCAACCCTTGCCAAAGATCGACTTGAATCCACACCAATTTCCCTTCTGGCATAACAGGTCCACAGCAGATGCCTTCTCATTGGCTCTTCACTCAACCTTGGAACATCTGGTCAGCAAAGATGTGTACATCAGGGAATGCTCTCTATTGACCACAGCTCAGCATTCAATACTATCATCCCCTCAAAACTAATCAATACGCTTCAAGACCTTGACCTTAGTACCTCCTTGTGCAATTGGTTCTCCAATTTCCTCAGCTGCAGACCCCAGTAATTTCAGATTGGCAACAACATCTCCTCCACAATCTCTTGCAGCACAGGTGCGCCACAAGGCTCTGAGCTTGGCCCATGACTGTGTGGCTTGGCACAGCTCTAATGCCATATTTAAATTTGATGATGACACCTTTGTTTTAGGCTGAATGAAAGGTGCTGATGAATCAGCATTTAGGAAGGAGACTGAAAATTTGATGCCACAGCAACAACCTCTTTCTCAATGTCAGCAAGACCAAGGAGATAATGATTGACTTCAGGAGGAGGAAACCAGAGGTCCCTGAGCCAGTCCTCCTTTGGAGATCAGAGACGGAGCATGTCAGCAGCTTTAAATTTCTTGGTGTTATCATTTCAGAGGACCTGTCTTGGGTCCTGCACATAAGTATAATTACAAAGAAAGCACAACAGTGCCTCTGCTTCCTTTGAAGTTTGAAAAGGTTCGGCGTATCATCTAAAACATTGACAAACTTCTATAGATGTGTAGTGGAGAATATGTTGACTGGCTGCATCACAGCCTGGTATGAAAAGACCAATGGCCTTGAATGGAAAATTCTACAAAAAGAAGTGGACATGGCCTAGTCCATCATGGGTAAAGTTCTCCTCACCATTGTGCACATCTACATGGAGTGTTGTCACAAGAAAGCAGCATCAATCATCAGGGACCCCCCAGCACCAAGGTGAAGCTCTCTTAGACCACAAGATATAGGAGCAGAAGTAGGCCATTCAACCCATCGAGTCTGCTCCACCATTCAATCATGGGCTGATCTAATTCTTCCAGTCATCCCCACTCCCCTGCCTTCTCCCCATACCCTTTGATGCCCTGGGTAATCAAGAACCTATCTATCTCTGCCTTAAATGCACCCAGTGACTTGGCCTCCACAGCCGCTCGTGGCAACAAATTCCACAGATTTACCACCCTCTGACTAAAGTAATTTCTCTGTATCTCTGTTCTAAATGGACATCCTTCAATCCTGAAGCCGTGCCCTCTTGTCCCGGACTCCCCCTACTATGAAAAATAACTTTGCCATATATAATCTGTTCAGGCCTCTTCTTGTTTCTGCCATCAGGAAGAAAGTACAGGAGCCTCAAGACTCACCCCACAGGTTCAGGAACAGTTATTACCTCTCACCATCAGGCTCTTGAACCAAAAGGGATAACTTCACTCAACTTCACTTGCCCCATCACTAAATGTTCCCATAACCTATGGACTCATTTTCAATGACTCTTCATCTCATATTTTCCAATGTATTGCTTATTTATTAATCATTATTATTTCTTCTTTCTTTTTGTATTTACAAAGTTTGTTGTCTTTAGCACACTGGTTGTATGCTGAGTTGGTGCAGTCTTTCATGGATTCTGTTATGGCTATTGATTTCATTGAGTATGCCCACAAGAAAATGAACCACAGGGTTGTATAAGGTGACTCATATGTACTTTGATAATAAATTTAATTTGAACTTTGAACCTAATCAAAATCTGTGTCATTACAGAACACCCACTCCAGGATTGCCATTCTCCTAGTGGGCTCAACCACAATCCACTCTAAAAAGCCATCTTCCCTCTCTTGGGATCCAGCACCAACCTGATTTTCCCAATCTATCTGCCTATTGTAAACCTCTATGATTATCGCAACATTGCCTTTTTTACATAACTTTTTGATTTCCCATTTTAACTTGTATCCCACATCCTGGCTGCTGTTCAGAGGCCTGGATATTACTCCCATCAAATATTTTGACCCTTGTAGTTCCATAACTCTATCATAAGGATCTGGTATCTATGTCACCTCTTTCGAAGGTGATTTAATATTTTGCCAACAGAACCACCCCACCTCCTTTGCCTATCTGCCTATAATTTTAATACAATGTGTATCCTTGCATGCTAAGCTTCCAACTATGAATTTCTTTAAGCCACTGATGAAACACCAAGTCACCAGAGAGACACTGAAGTTAGTGGATACAGAAGTGTTTCATTCAACAAAATGAGACACTCTTGGGGGAAGATGCCTCTCAACCCAATATTGCATGGCATTTTAAATGCTAAAGACCAAAGGTAACAGCAGAATAATTCCATAGTTACAATGTATCTATAATGTTTGAATTACACATAATTTTACACCGCCTACTTTGAACACAGTCTTCAAAAACCCAAAGCAAATGGTAATCAGCATTGTCTGGTTATATATCAACTCCAGCCCACAGCTTCAGGAAAACTATCATTCAGGGCTGCATTGTAAATTCGATCTGCAATCCACATTCAAGCCTGAAGAATGGCTGCTGTTGAATTTAGAATTTGTTATATACCCGAACTTCAGAATATGAACTAACAACACGCCTCACAGCTGCCTACAGCACCATACCTGCCACTTTCTAACTGCGCTACAAGACCATCGGCTTTAGTCTGTATTCAAATATAACACCTTCAGCCCTGTGTTCATCAGCCTTTTCGATTTTGGCTCCATGTTACACTGCAACTCATAGCAATGACTGCAATTTTACCCTATTTTCTGTCTGTCCTTCCTCACAGTCTCAGTACACGCTGCAACTGGTTATATACCAACTGCCCCATCTTCAGCGCTACCACTCCAGTTGGTATCTCCCTGCCAAGTTAATTTAGGATGCAAATTAACATGTTAAAATGGATTATTAAATATAGTATTGATACGAGAGATCATTACTTCAAAATATAATTGCATTCTATGATATATCTCCAGCTGATACTTAAGAACTATGGACTCTAACATACCATAATTAGTCTCCAATTTAATTTTAACTCTTAATTCAAGTTTTGCAAATATTTTCATGACATTGCACTATTACACTCACCTTCACTACTGAGCAGCTTTTCCACAGTCCTTAATTTCCTTCGTCAGCCACGGTAACCTACCCCTGCCATTTAAGAACTTCTTCCTCTGTGGGACATACCTATCCTGCACCTTGGGACATATTCTGGATTAGTCCCTGAGGATTGGAGGGTGGCTAATGTAACACCGCTTTTTAAAAAAAAGGGAGAGAGAAACCGGGGAATTATAGACCAGTAAGCCTGACATCGGTGGTGGGGAAAATGCTAGAGTCAGTTATCAAAGATGTGCTAACAGCACATTTGGAAAGCAGTGAAATCATCAGACAAAGTCAGCAAGGATTTGTGAAAGGAAAATCATGTCTGACGAATCTCATAGAATTTTTTGAGGATGTAACTAGTACAGTGGATAGGGGAGAACCAGTGGATGTGGTATATTTGGATTTTCAAAAGGCTTTTGACAAGGTCCCACACAGGAGATTAGTGTGCAAACTTAAAGCACACGGTATTGGGGGTAAGGTATTGATGTGGATAGAGAATTGGTTGGCAGACAGGAAGCAAAGAGTGGGAATAAATGGGACCTTTTCACAATGGCAAGCAGTAACTAGTGGGGTACTGCAAGGCTCAGTGCTGGGACCCCAGTTGTTTGCAATATATATTAATGACTTAGACGAGGTAATTAAATGCAGCATCTCCAAGTTTGCGGATGACACGAAGCTGGGTGGCAGTGTTAGCTGTGAGGAGGATGCTAAGAGGATGCAGGGTGACTTGGATAGGTTAGGCGAGTGGGCAAATTCATGGCAGATGCAATTTAATGTGGATAAATGTGAGGTTATCCACTCTGGTGGCAAGAACAGGAAAACAGATTATTATCTGAATGGTGGCCGATTAGGAAAAGGGGAGGTGCAACGAGACCTGGGTGTCATTGTACACCAGTCATTGAAAGTGGGCATGCAGGTACAGCAGGCGGTGAAAAAGGCGAATCGTATGCTGGCATTCATAGCAAGAGGATTCGAGTACAGGAGCAGGGAGGTACTACTGCAGTTGTACAAGGCCTTGGTGAGACCACACCTGGAGTATTGTGTGCAGTTTTGGTCCCCTAATCTGAGGAAAGACATTCTTGCCATAGAGGGAGTACAAAGAAGGTTCACTAGATTGATTCCTGGGATGGCAGGACTTTCATATGATGATAGACTGGATCAAGTAGGCTTATACTGTCTGGAGTTCAGAAGATTGAGGGGGGATCTGATTGAAATGTATAAAATTCTGAAGGGATTGGACAGGCTAGATGCAGGGAGATTGTTCCTGATGTTGGGGAAGTCCAGAACGAGGGGTCATAGATTGAGGATAAAGGGGAAGCCTTTTAGGACTGAGATGAGGAAAAACTTCTTCACACAGAGAGTGGTGAATCTGTGGAATTCTCTGCCACAGGAAACAGTTGAGGCCAGTTCATTGGCTATATTTAAGAGGAAATTAGATATGGCCCTTGTGGCTAAAGGGATCGGGGGTATGGGTACAGGGTTCTGAGTTGGATGATCAGCTATGATCGTACTGAATGGCGGTGCAGGCTCGAAGGGCCGAATGGCCTACTCCTGCACCTATTTTCTATGCTTCTATATCTATCCTATTCCTAGATACATCAGCCATCTCTGCTCTGCCGCTATCCCCACCAATATCCTCCTACGATCCACTGGACATTTCCTTTCTCATGCCTCTGTAATTCCCTTTACTCCATTGAAAAACTGATATACGTGAGTTATGCTTCCCCTCTCAAATTGCAGTATGAATTCAAACATATTATGATCACTGAGGGCTCTGTTTGTTAAGCTCCCCAATAAGATCTGGGTTATTACACAACACCCAATCTAAGATAGCCTTTCCCCAAGTAGGCATTGCACATGCTGTTCCAAAAAGCCATCCTGTGGGCATTCAACAAATTCCCCTCTTGTGATCTGACAGACACCTGATTTCCCCAACCCCCTTGCATATTGAAGTTTCCCATTACAATTGTGTCATTACCCTTATTACACGCCTTTTCCAGCTCCATTTACAATCTCAACCCCACATCTTGGCTATTGTTTGGAGGCCTATATATAATTCCCATAATGGTTTTTGTACACTTGCAATTTCTTAACTCTTCCCATAAAAATTCAACATTCTCTGACCCTCTGTCACCTCATTCTAAAGATATAATTTCATCTCCTACCAACAGAGCCACACAACTACTTACGCCTTCCTGCCTGTCCTTTTGATACAAAGTATAACCTTTGATGTTAAGCTCCCAACTATGGCCTTCCTTCAGCCACGAATCAGTGATGCCCACAATGTCATCAATGTCATACCAACCAATCTCTAATTGCCCACAAGTTCATCCACCTTTTTCCGAATGCTACGTGAATTTAAATACAGGACCTTCATTCCTGCATTCTTCACCCTTTTGAATTTTACCTCTATGGTACAACTTAACTCTTTGCTCTGTTTGCATTTGTACACAGTCCTTCCTTACATTCGTGTTACACCCATCATCTACTTGTAAACCTGCTGGCTCATCCTCAGTTCTATCATACTGGTTCTTATCCCCCTGCCATATTAATTTAAACCACTCCCACCAGCTCTAGTGCAGGGAGGACCGGAGGATGAATACAGAGCCCTGGTCGAGGACTTTGTCAAATGGTGAAAGCTGAATCATTTGCAGCTCAAAATCAGTAAAACACAGGAGATGGTGATGGACTTTAGGAGGACTAAGCCTGCACTGCTCCCTGATACTATTGATAATGAGGACATGGATATGGTGAGGACCTACAAATACCTGGGGGTACACCTGGATGATAGACTTGAGTGGAACACCATCACAGAGGTTGTGTACAAGAAGGGCCAGAGTCGCCTCCACTTCCTGAGGAGATTCAGGTCCTTTAGAGCATGCAGGCCTCTCCTTCAAGTGTTCTACCAGTAGTGGCCAGTGTAATCTTCTATGTGATGGTGTGTTGGGGTATTGGCATCAACATGGGTGAAGCCAAACAGCTCAATAAACTGATTAGAAAGACTGACTCTGTTATAGGAGTCTGGACACACTGGAGGCCATGGTAGAACAAAGGACCCTATGGAAAATCCCTGCAATCCTGGATAATGTTTCTCACCCTCTGCATGCCACCTTGGCTGAACAGAGGAGCACTTTTAGAAATAGACTAAGACAACTGTGCTGCTCCAAAGCACACTATATGAGGTTATTCTTACCCTCAGCCTTTAGGCTCTATAATGAGTCAACCTATAGCCGGGGCAGTGATGACCCGTTCCTGTTAGACTGCTTGAGATAACTTATTTTTTATTCTTTCTACTTTTCTAATATTTCTATCTGTGTACTTGTAATGCTATTATGACATTGTAATTCCCTTTCAGATCAATAAAGTATCTATCTATATATTATTGAAAAGCTTTGTCACTTTAAATTAGAATTGAACAATTTGGGGACATTTGTGAACTTCCATATTCTTAACATCAGCTCAGGATTGCAGCATTCTTGAAACACAACCATTTTTTTCCCATTGTAATTATTAACATTTTTTGAATTCCTGTTTGAGCTACATATTGCATTTACATTATTAAATACATAATGCTAATTTTCTGTTATTCAACATGTAACCCTGTAAAGTAAATGGGCAATTACTTTGCCGAGCACCTTCGTTCTGCCTTTCACAATAGGCAGGATCTCTCTGCAGCTACCCATTTCAATTCAACTTCTCTTTCCCATTCTAACATGTCTGTCCATGGCTTCCTCTACTACCATGCTGAGGTCAAACTCAGGTTGAAGGAGGAACACTTCATTCTGCTTGCCTAGCCTCTAAACCAATGGCATCAACGTAATTTCTCTAACTTCCAGTAATTTCTCACCCCTCCCTTCTTCTCCATTCCTAGTTTTGGTTACCTTCTCATCCCTTCTGTTCTCATCTGCCCATCACCTTCCTGGTTTCCCTCCTTCTTCCCCTTCTTCCATGGTCCACTGTCCTCTCCTATTAGATTCCTTCTTCTTTAGCCCTTTACCTCTTCCACCGAACCCCTCCCAGCTTCTTACGTCATCTCTCCTCCCTGCACAACCACCTTACCCCTCACTTAATCTCACCCATCATCTGTTGACTTGTATTGCTTCTCCTCTCCCATTTCTTATTCTGGCTTCTGCACTTTTCTTTTCCAGTCCTGATAAAGGTTCTCAGCTTGACAAATCACTGCTTATTCCTCTCAGTAGATGCTGCCTAACCTACTGAGTTCCTCTCGCATTTTGTGTTTGTTACTCAAGATTTCCAGCATCTGCAGAATCTCCTGTGTTAATGTAAAGGGAATGCTTTGCACTGTTATTATTTAGTGGCTGGTTCAAAATACCAAGGAAATTGTTCCTAATTAAACACAACTCAAAGTTTATTATACATATGCAGTGAATTAAGTAAATATCAACAGGAAATTTCTTCAATTATTTGGGCATTAACCTAACCTTCACCATTAACTTCCATTTCCCCCTAATGGGCAGGCATGTTCACAGGTCTGTTTCTCATCACAACGATAATCCCCTTAATAATGCAGCATTCAAGCATTTCAGTCTTAATCTGCTGAGGTTTTCATTTATGGCCAAATCAGTGAACTTCTAAGTCAGAAAAATTAATTTGCATAAGTTTTCAATTAACGCATTTTTCTTTTAAGCTTTTGCAAATAGTAATAATAGAGCCCAGGTACTGGATGGAATATTTAATCACATCCCTGCAGAACAAATGAAAGAAAGTAGAACAAGGAGGATTCTGTAATTTTATAGGAGTCAATCAGATATTTTATTTACTTAGAGATACAGAATAGTAATAGGCTCTCCTGGTCCAACAAGACCGTATTGCCCACTTCTACCAATATGACCAATCAACCTACTAATCCATATGTCTTTGGAATGTGAGAGGAAAGCAACCAGAGCACCCAGACGATACCTTCATGGTCATGAGGACAACATGCAAACTTCTTACAGACAACAGTGGAATTCAACACAGGCCGCTCGCACTGTAAGAGCATTTTTCTAACTGCTACAGTACTGTGCCATCCCCTACAAATTAGGGGTTGGCAAAAATGGATTCCTTGTTATCATGAATAGTACTCACATCTACTATAGTAAGGTGCTTTGTGAGATTGGTTATGGCTAGAATTAATTCCTGACTGAGCAAGGACCTAGACCAGCTGCAATTTCCCTATTTTCACAACAGGTTTACAGTGGAAGCATTCTCACTGGCTCTCCACTCTGGTTTGGAGCACCTAAACAACCACAAGACAAATGCCAGTCTACTGTTTCAGCTTAGCATTCAACATTATTGTTCTCAAATTGCTAATAACCTCACCTCAAAATCTGTGCCTTTGTACCCCACTCCTACAACTGGATCTTCCACTTCCTTTTTGGAACCACAGTTATACTGGATAGGTAATAACATCTCCTCTTTGCTGATTATCCACCTAGATCAGGAGTGTCAAACTCATTTTAGCCACGGGCTGGATTGGGCAAAATGCGACTTCATGTGGGCCAGATCAGTTGTGCACACGCGCGTGTTCCCACAGCTTTTGTTGCCTTCATTTTTTCAACCTGCTCTCATGTGTCTCAGTCTCTGCTATAACTCCAAACTGTTTCACTTTACGAAGTTCCTTTCTTATGAAGAACATTGCCTAGCAAGCGTTATTTTTATGATTGGTATTAACTTACATTTGTAAGCTACAAGAAAGTTGTGATGAGAGAGAGAAAAAACGATGCTATTTTGGCTAAGATTGTTTTGGGAGCCACACCCTTTCCATTAATAAACCATTTGAAATCGAACATTAGCAGACACAAATGTAGACTTAACAAAACAAATTGTAAATGTAGACTACACAACTGCACCAAATTTTATTAGCCTGCTTCCAACAATCAATCTCAGACAATGAACACAGTTAGCCTGTAATTTTTATTGAAGTGATCAGTTACAATAATAGAATAGTCAGAAAATGAATGAATCACAATATTATGACACTCAATATTTCATAATGCATTTTGCTTACATGTTGCAGTGCATCGAACGGTGTCACTCATTTTTCACTTGCTGCTTCCAGACATCTGACATCCTTTGGCTTTAACCAGCCTGTCAACATCAGGGACCAGTTTCTGGGCAGTTGTGATTTTCATAATGTCCTTTAGATGTCTGTGTGTCAGTCGCGAGCGCAGTTTGGATTTGTTAATGTTCATTATGGAGAACGCCTGCTCACAGAGATATGTTGTCCCGAATATGCAAAGGATCTTTGAGGCAAATTCTGTCATCATGGGGTACATCGGTCCCAGGTATTGATAGAATGAATCCAGACCCAGTCTCAAATTTATATTTCAAAGCCAAGACACTGAATTTCAATTAGTTCCATTTGGAGTTCCTCCAGCACATCTGATGCTGCGTTGATGGCAAACGACGAGCAAAATAGTGAGAATTCCTTCTCGAGCTGAGTGAGGACTTGGAAACGATTCTGAAGCTCACTTTTCAGCCGTGATATTTTGTCCTTGTACCTGTCCATGTTGTCATTATTCCCATGAATGACACGCACACTCTGCAAAGAGGGGAAATGAGCTGGGTTGCTCCGGGATAGTTGCATCTCCCACAGGTCTAGTTTAATTTGAAAGGCACGAATGCTGTCGTAGTATTCCGTAACAAGTTTGTTGCGGCCTTGCATGTTAACATTAAGCACACTTAAGTGCTCTGTGTTACGTAACCGGCAACAATGAATATCAATTGAGACAGGTTATATAAAAACAACCAAACATTTATTAAACACAGATAAACAATAAAAAACAAACGGAAACCTTAACCGGAAGTTAACCGCTATGCGGCTGTTCAACAAATCGTCACTCGGTACTGATTCTTAAAGCGATAAACGCAAAAACAGTTCTTAAAGCGGCAAAGTCACATACAGTTCTTAAAACGGTAAATTCAAAAGTCCAACAGATTTATACATTCGATTAGCAGAGCCTTCTCTGGAGAACGATTTCTTCATAGACACGACTTTCCTGCTGGTTCTGTCCAAAGGATTCACGATGAAGGCAATAAACGGCTTAAAACAACTGACACACATAAAAGTTGCTGGTGAACGCAGCAGGCCAGGCAGCATCTCTAGGAAGAGGTGCAGTCGACGTTTCAGGCCGAGACCTCTTCCTAGAGATGCTGCCTGGCTTGCTGCGTTCACCAGCAACTTTTATGTGCGTTGCTTGAATTTCCAGCATCTACAGAATTCCTGTTGTTTGCGTTTTTAAAACAACTGACCTTAGTTTCTAGACAGCAAATCCCGCATAAACTTCCTTGCTCACATCTAGCAAAAATTGCCAGTCCTGCACTATTGTACCTTGCAACAGAACATAACACTTCATTTTAAAAATGAAACTGCGTCCTAAAATAAATACACAACAGAAACGGAGATAGACTAACGTTCTAGCTGGAAAACTAAAAACTAAAAACTAACTGCGTCATCTGAGGTCTTCCCTTATATAACCGTGGTGTACATGTCATCACATGACCTCACATCAGCGGGAAAATTACATCAGGTGACCTCCAAAAGACCATTACATTATTCTCACAAAAAAAAGTCACAAGATCTCCTTCAGGTATGTAACATCTGTTATATCCACCAAAAATGCAAGATCATGAAGCCACTGCCTGAGTCAGTGGTGGAGGCAGATACACTAGTGAAGTTTAAGAGACTACTAGACAGGTATATGGAGGAATTTAAGGTGGGGGGTTATATGGGAGGCAGGGTTTGAGGGTCGGCACAACATTGTGGGCCGAAGGGCCTGTAATGTGCTGTACTATTCTTTGTTCTATAATGTGGCCAACATATTTAAATGAAAACTTCTGTTATTTGACAAATAACTTACTCGATAACTGTCCTTTTACTCAATTAAAATTGAATTGATTTCTATCTTTGTTGTGTAATTTATTTTATAATTTTATTTCCTAGAATTGCATATGTCTGTGAAAATTGGCTTCCTAATTAACTCCAAATTGTATTTTGTTCTGCTCTGTCTGTCATCTACTTTTTATTTCATTCTTCCTATTTAATTATCATTTCTGCAATGATAACCTCCAAAATATTGTTTTATTCAGAAAAAGGGAGAAAATGAAGAGAGTTGAACTGTACCATAAAGCAGAACCAAATTCAGTAGCAGTTACTTCCTAAGTGATTTATCTTTGTATAACTGTAAATTATGTGTATGATATACAGGCATAATTAATACATTATAGAAAGCTCTCAGGTTAAAAAAGTGGAAAATGCCATAGTTGATTGCACAACAGCTAATTGGAGAATTGATCCAAAAGCTGGCATTGGTATTCACAAGTGAAATATCAAACATGCTTAGTCAAATATCTGAAAGTCCAATGTACTTTTTTTGTTATCTTTAACTGATAAAATGTCGAACACAGTTGCCTTGCAGAAGAGTTACACATACAAACCTATCAGTATGTTCAGCTACAGAGGGTGTATCCTGGAGCACATCAGGTGAAATTAAAAAGGCAGCTCAATGTAAATATAGCCGTATGAATGTTCAGAATTATTTGTAAGCATCCCAAGATCCTTAGGAAACATCCATTCTGTGTGTATGTGTGCGTGATAAAACTGCATCATGAGGATAAAGGAAACCAGGAGGTCACCTGCCTTATTATCTGTCTATTAATCTTAAATATACACAAGATTAGATACACTTCCTGGCTTTACAAGCATTCAGTGCATTGTAATGCTGGAAACATATAAATATTGATCTTACATTAATTGCTCAGCTCGGGAATAGCATTTTAAAATTCTAGGAAGTTCCAGGCGTCAGAGCCCATGAAGTGTGTGAAGTTACCATTACTAGGAAAAAGGTTCTGGAAAACTGAAAACATAAGTCACCTGGACCAGATGGTGTACACACCAGGGTTCTGAAAGAGGTGGCTGAAGAGATTCTGGAGGAATTAGAAATGATCTTTCAAGAATCACTAGAATTCTGGAATGGTTCTGGAAGACTGGAAAATTGCAAGTGTCACTCCACGCTTTCAGAAGCAAGCGATGCTGAAGAAAGGAAAGTACAGGCCAGTTAGTCCGACCTCAGTGTTAGGAAGCTGTTGGAGTTGATTATCAAGGATGAGGTTTCAGAGTACTTGGAAGCACATTATAAAATAGGTCGTAGTCAGCATGGTTTCAAGGGAAAGTCTTGCCTGACAAATCTGTTGGCATTCTTTGAAGAAGTAACAAGCAGGGTAGACAAAGGAGAATCACGTGATGCCGTGTACCTGGATTTTCAGAAGGCCTTTGAGAGGGTGCCACACATGAGGCACATAACAAGCTATTAGCCCATGGTAAAGTTCTAGCATGGATAAAGCAGTAGTTGATTGGCAGGAGGCGAAGAGTGGGAATAAGGGGAACCTTTTCTAGTTGGCTGCCTGTGACTAGTGGCGTTCCACAGGGGTGTGTGTTGGGATTCTTTATATGTTTTATATTAATGCTTTGGATGATATATTACTTTGTTGCAAAGTTTGCAGATGATATGAAGATAAGTGGAGGGGCAAGTAGTTTTGAGGAAATAGAGAAGCTACAGAAGGACTTAGACAGATTGGGAGAATGGGCAAAGAAATGGCAGATGGAATACAGTGTCAGGAAGTGTATCATCATGACTAATTTCTAAATGAAGAGAGAATACAAAAAAACTGAGGCACAAAGGGACTTGGGAGTCCTTTTGTAGGATCCCCTAGAGGTTAATTTGCAGGTTGAGTCTGTGGTAAGGAAAATAAATGTGATGTTAGCAGTCATTTTAAGAGGATTAGAATATAAAAGCAAGGATGTAATGTTGAGACTTTACAAAGCACTGGTGAGGTCTCACTTGGAGTATATTGAACGGTTTTTTGCTTCTTATCTTAGAAAGAATGTGCTGATACTGGAGAGAGTTCAAATGAGGTTCACGAAAATGATTCCAGGACTGAATGGCTTGTATTATGAAGAGTGTTTGATGGCTCTGATCTTGTATTCATCATAGTTCAAAAGAATGAGGGGTGATCACATTGAAACCTATCAAATAGTGAAAGGCCTTGCTGACTGGATGTAGAGAGGATGTTTCCTATAGTGGGAGAATTAAAGACCAGAAGACATAGTCTCAGAATAGAGGAGCATCATTTTAGAATGGTGATGAGGAAAAAATTCTTCAGCCAGAGAGTGGTGAATCTGTGGAATTATTTGCCACAAACAGATATAGAGGTCAAATCTTTATGCATATTTATGGAAAAGGTTGATAGATTCTTGATTGGTCAGGCATGAAGGGATACAGGGTCAAGGCAGGAGATTGTGGCTGGCAGGAAAATTGGATCAGTCATGATGAAATTGTGGAGCAGACTCGATGAGCCAAATGGCCTAATTCTGCTCCTATATCTATGACATTGTGATTTTATTAATTTAGAAAGTTTTACTTCCACTGATATGGTATTTACTTGGCTGAGTAAACCTGCCCTGGCCATGAGTACCCAGGTGCTAATGGATATGAAATTAAATTTTATTGACATTATTACTTAAATCCTTCCAATACACGAGGAGTAAAAATCTTTACGTTATGTCTCTGTCAAATGTGCAATATGCAGTTATAGTAATTTATAATAAATAGTCAACATAGTCTAAATAACATAAATAGAGTTGCATCAGCATGAGTTAAGCAGTCTGATGGCCTGGTGGAAAAAGCTGTCCTGGAGCCTGTTGGTCCTGGCTTTCATGCTGTGGTACTGATTCCTGGATGGTAGCAGCTGGAACAGTTTGTGGTTGGGGTGACTCAGATCTCTAATGATCCTTCAGACCCTGTTTACACACCTGTCTTTGTAAATATCCTGAATAGTGGAAAGATCACATCTATAGATGTGCTGGGCTGTCCGTACTCCTCTCTGAGGCATCCTGCAATTGAGGGAAGTACAGTTCCCATACCAGGCAGTGATGCAGCCAGTCAGGATACTCTCAGTTGTGCCCTTATAGAAAGTTCTTTGAATTTGGGGGGCCATACCAAACTTCTTCAACCGTCTGAGGTGAAAGAGGCACTGTTCTGCCTTTTTCACCACACAGCTGGTATATACAGACCACATGAGATCCTCAATGATGTTTATGCCGAGGAACTTAAAGCTATTCACCCTCTCAACCCCAGATCCATTGATGTCAATAGCAGTTAGTGTGTCTCTATTCCTCCTGTAGTCCACAACCAGCTCCTTTGTTTTTGCGACGTTGAGGGGGAGGTTGTTTTCTTCAAAGACATTGCAACTACAGCTGGGGATTCCTAAAGATAATTTCTTTAAAAAATTGTAACCTTATGGTTGAACAATTACAGATAAAATCACAAGATAACTGAATTTTTTTAAAAAGGTGGCTAATCCTTATTAAGACTAATATTTTCCTAACCTTCCAAAGGTACTTTAAATCATCGAGCATCGCTCTTACACTGCCTGAGGAATGCCCCACAATGCAGCTATCTGCTACTTAATTTGACTTTAACTAAAATCCTAAAGATATAAGTGTGATTTCTACATATCTCAACCTTTCTATTGCTCCACAGTTTGCTTTTGTTCCTTTTGACCACTTGTATTTTATAAGAATTTTATCTGTATATTTTAAACTTTTTTTCTTTTTTCAGATAAATCAGGTAAATTTTGTTCAAAAATTGATTTTCACTATCTGAACGGACTGGGAAAATCTATATTGTTGCATCATAGATGTAGCCATGTAGTCTTTAATGTGGCTGGAGGAAACATTTGAACAGTTAGTTTATTTAAAATCAAAGAAAGATGACCCAAGGTTGAAGGCAGGTGACCTACGGTCAAAGGCAGGTGACCTTAGATACGTATATGCAGTCTGGTTTCCTTCCAACCCTGCATCCTGATGATGCAATATTATCAGACACACATGCAACAGGTACAAAAGGCAGCAGTTTCACCATGAGTAGCATTGCTGTCTTATAGTGCAAATGGCATGGGTTCAAGCCTCACCCCTTTTGTATGGAAATACCATATTATCAGGGTTGATTTCCTACAACTTCCCAAAAATTTGCAGGTTGGTTGGTTAATTGGCCACTGGAAATATTACCTAGTTTACAGATGACTGCTGAAATTTGGGGCATTTTTGGAAGTATGGTGGAATAAAATGTAATTAATGTAAATGTGTTGCTGTGATCTTGCTGGGTTGAAGAATCAGTTTATGTGCCTTGTGACTTTATAACTCCATGGCAGGCAGACAAAATGGTTCATTTGCCTCTTTGGGTACTTCAAAATAATTTTCAATATTTATGTCATACCTCCGATTCCAGTGGTTTAAGTGATTTTTTTTTTTAAATACACAATTTTCAGGCAAACCTGATGCTGAAATAATTGTAAACTATCCTATCCTTTTGGAGTTGGCTCCAAAATTCAGAGCTGATTCCCCCAGTTTCTCAAAAGTATTCCCAGATAATGATGCAAAGATATTCCTTTCACTCTCTCTCTCTCTCTGAACTTTCTGTTGGTCTCCAAAATTATTGATAAATTTAGGAGAAACCCCACACAATTTAGTTCTAAAGTACATGAAATTAGAGTGTAATCTAAGTTAAAGGCTAGACCAATGGCTCAACACTACTTGCAAATATTATTCATTCAGGCTTTATTTCAATTTAATTACATTAAGATGTCCAAATATGTTAAAAAGACAATCTAAAGGTGCGTTATAAAAACGTGTAGAGGATTTGCAGTAAGGTAGGTGAATTAGCAGCACAAGTCCATAAGCAGAAAAATACAATTGTTATTATAGGGATGTGTGTGTGGACAAAAGCTGAGAGCTTTAGTCTTCTTTAAAATATCCAAGGGAATTTTATGTTTACAAATGTAGAAAGAACGGACAAAGATGATAAAGACTGCTAATTAAGGATCTATACCCAAGACATTGGCTGTCCATTTCCCTCCATAGGTGCCACCTGACACAGTAAGTTTCCATAGCTCCCTCATGTCATTCCCGATTTCCAGTATCTGCAGTCTCTTGTGTATTCAAGGATGATAAGGAGATGAGATGGCAATGTTAGCAGAGGATATGTAAAACCAAACCAAAAGTGTGAAAGGGTATATGCTCAGAAATTATCAGTACAGTCAATTTGGCTGAACCTAAGAAGACCTAAGAGGCAGAAAGCATTGACAGGAGTTGTCTACAGAGTTCCAAATAGTCCTGGTAATGTAGGAGATCCCCCTCAAATGGGAAATTAAAGATGCAGATAGCAAGCATACTACAGTAATCATGGGTGACTTGAATCTGCATATTTACTGTCAAACCAAATTAGGAAAGGTATTTAGGAGGATAATTGTTGGAGTCTGCATGTTTTTTGTTACCTGTACATTGAATATCCCACTAAGGAACTAACTATCCTAGCTGTCTGATGAGAAGAGATTAGTTAATAATCCATTTAGGGAAGAGTGACAATTAATGATAGTTCTTCATTTAGATGATAGGTGAAGTTAAAGAAAACAAACACATTTCCACATCAACTTTGTCAATCCCCATAAGAATTCTACATGTTTTAAAGAGGTCAGCTCTCATTCTTCCAAACTCAAAAAACTATAGGTCCACTCTTAATCGCTCATCAGTGTACAGCATGGTGAACCATCATTGTACTCCAACAGACGTATATACTTCCCTAGATAGGGACAACTGATCTATACACTATATTCCACTTTGAATTCCCCACAGTCCTATGTAATTGGAGGAAGATGTATTTGCCCATGTATTCATTTGTTCCTGCAATAAAGGGAAACTTACTATTTCCCTTCCTAAATCTTAAACACACATTACAAGGACATCCCTATGGTTACAAACATCAAAAGTTTCAATCTCCCTCCATTTAAAAAATACTCTATCTTTCTATATTTTGCTGTGGAAGTCCTCAAAGGCCCTGTGCATCCTTTTCAAAATCTATTCAGCTATTCAATTTTGTATTGTATGCAAAGTTGGACATATGCTATTACACTTAGGGTACTCTCTCTTACCTTCCTCCCAACACCATCTAAATCATACAGATTTTGGGGACTACCACTGAGCACAGCATCACCATACAAGTCCATGAGTTCAGATCCAAAAGAAACACTTGAGTGTTTCCAGCACTTTGGGCTGTTATTTCAAATGTCCAGCATCTGTAGAATCTGGTTGAATCTCACTGCCATTTCAGGCCAACAAGAGTGAGAAAAGGTCATTAGATATCTGAAAAATGACAAGGCTTTGGGAGCAGTTGAGCATTGAGCATTTAGTAAATTTAATAATGCAACAATGCATTATTCCTTATAGGAATTGTCATAAAACACTGGCTTTGAAATGCAATAACGCATACTGCATTTTCCTATACTGCATGCTGCTCACCGGTCTTTAATCATTGACAACTGCAGTAAAAATTATCATATTATAATTTCATGTTCCGTCATTCAGTAATTTTAAAAGTATCTGACATTTTTAATACCACCCTTAGGTTAAAATGTTAAATACTCAGCTTAAGATCTGTGTTCAATTTCCCTCATGTTCAGTCAACAATCATAATCCTTCCAGGAACCTCTTTAAAGTTGATAATATGACAGTTAGTTCCAATGAAAAACCTAATGTTTCAAACTGGCTGAAACCAGAGTGACCAGGAGTGCATACGACCAATGATAGTTCTAAATAGATTGGTCAGCATCAACAATGAAATATTAATTGCTTTTATTGGTTTTATTTCTTTTGGACACAGTGCAATTTGTGTGCATTAAACCCATTCCTGTCTATTCTAATTCCACCTCACCTCCTGCTCCAATTGTGCAAATACATTGATAGACACTCCAGGGCATTGTTTAGGATTAGATTAGATTAGATTATGAGGACACGCAGTCCTCTTTTATTGTCACTTAGTAATGTATGTATTAAGAAATGATACAATATTTCTCCGGTGTGATATCACAAAAACAAAGGACAGACCAAGACTGAAAAACTAACAAAACCACATAATTATAGCATATAGTTACAACAGTGCAACAATACCATAACTTGATGAAGAACAATCCATGGCACAGTAAAAAAGCTTGAAGTCTCTCGTAAGTCCCACATCTCACGCAGACGGGAGAAGGAAGAAAACTCTCCCTGCCATGCCCAACCACAGTCCGACTCTGAGTCATCCGAAAACTTCGAGCTCTGATCAGCCCTCCGACACTGAGTACCGAGCACCATCTCTATCCGAACGTTTCGACCTCAGTCTTGGTCGCCAGCAGCAGGCAAAGCTGGGGAATTTGGGGCCTACCCTCCGGATATTCTCAATCGCACAGTAACAACAGCAGCGAACCAGGCATTTCAGAAATTTCTCCAGATGTGCCTCTGCTTCTCACGTCTGTCTTCATCAAATCAGAATTCTCCATGGCCCCTATCTAACAGATATAATATCATTTCACTGGAGAGCTGTGCGCTGCGAGGATTCTTAATAATACAATACAGGTGTCCCCTGCTTTTCGAACGTTCGCTTTACGAAACCTCACTGTTACGAAAGACCTACATTAGTACCCTGTTTTCGCTTTCAGAAGGGGTTTTCACTGTTACGAAAAAAAAGCAGCGCGCGATAAAAGGCAGCGCGCCGCGCGCACCGAGCAGCCACTGTCCCCTGGATTCGGAACTGCATTCTCGCCGGCATGCTTAAACACGTGCCTATGAGCAGCCATTTGCAAGATGAGTTCTATGGTATCAGAAAAGTCAAAAAGAGCTCGTAAGGGTGTTACATTTGGCGTAAAACTAGACATAATTAAGCGTTTCAATCGTGGTGAACGAAGCAAGGATGAAGTGAGTTTGGCTTGTGGAAGCTGATGAACATGATGTTGAAGAGGTTTTGGCCTCCCATGACCAAGAACTGATAGGTGAAGAGCTGATGCAATTGGAAGAGGAAAGGATAACAACTGAAACTGAATACAGTAGTGAACGGACCGAAAGTGAAGTGGTCCAGGAACTGAACGTGAAGCAACTGCATGAGATTTTCGGTGCAATGATAAAGTACAACTTTAATTTTGAAAGGGTATGTAGGTTTATGGGATATTTGCAGGATGGTTTGAGTCCTTACAAAGAACTGAGTGATAGAAAAATGCATGAGGCTCAGCAGTCAAGCAAGCCTTCCACATCAGCCATAGCAGACGACGCACCTCGACCTTCGACATCGAGGCAGGCAGTCATAGGAGAAGGTGAGCTGCCTGCTCTAATGGAAGTAGACGATGAGATGACACCTCTGTGTCCCACCAGCCCGCGATTCGCGGAGAATGCAGCGGTAGCCGGGAGGTATACAGCACATCTTTAAGAAAAAAGCCGAAATAAACATGCTAATTAATTAGGTGCCGCCCGACACGTAATTAATTAGCAGGTTTATTTTGGCTTTTTTCTTAAAGATGTGCTGGATGCCTCCCGGCTACCGCTGTACCCCTGCATGCTTCGCGGTTCAGTATCTGTCGGCGGCCTGGAGGGTGGGGGCCACTGCACCACCCAACCTGCGACGACTCAGTCTAACACACCATCATCAGTGTGCTCGACGCTGAACCAATTGCAGTAAGTGATACTACACTGTACATACATTATTTCTACTTTATATCGGCTGTGTATTTTTATGTGATATTTGGTATGATTTGGCAGCTTCATAGCTTAAAGGTTACTGGGGAGCGCTTGTGCCGTGTTTTTGCCAACAGCGCTTGCGTGAGATTTTCTGCCGACGGCGCTTGCGTGAGATTTTCTGCCGACGGCGCTTGCGTGAGATTTTTGCTACGGAGAACGGTGCAGTAATGATTGTGGAAAAGTATTTCTACTTTATATAGGCTGGGTATTTATCATATCATTCCTGCTTTTGCTATATGTTACTGTTATTTTAGGTTTTATGTGTTATTTGGCATGATTTGGTAGGTTATTTTTGGGTCTGCGAACGCTCACAAATTTTTCCCATATAAATAAATGGTAATCGCTTCTTCGTTCTACGACATTCCGGCTTACGAACCGTTTCATAGGAACGCTCTATCTTCAGATGGCGGGGGAAACCTGTAATGTTAACTGAATAAATTATTTTCAAGTACTGTATTTTGTTTAATAGTTTTCTAAGAATTGAACTCATAGTTTTTTTTAACAATTATTCTAAAAAAATAACCTTTAATAGTTTGTTCTTAGACTTCTGTTCAATGTTCTTTGTGTTTGTTAAATTTCTTGCTTATGTCCCCTTCCCAGTCTCCTGACAGGTACATTTGGAACAGGAATGAGCCATATATATTGTATGATGATAGCAACTGCCCTGTCATTACTGGATACAATATCTTTTAATCCTATGCTTTCTCCCTCTTGCAATCATGCAAAACCTGTTTCAACATACTTTGTTTGAATATTGTCATTAACTTTCTTTAAATTATTTTGAAAGAAATAAAATTGATTTTGTCAGACTCAGAACTTAGATTGACCAAACTATCTATTTCTAGCCAGATTCCCCACCAGATCCTCACAAACAATTATTCAACTGTACAGAAGCACCACCCTAATAAATAGTGTGAGAGTCACTAACATATTTCATTTTTTGCAGATTGTGGTGGAATACCATCAATATCAGCATCAAGAGAAGTGACAGAGGACAAGATAACCCATCAGCAGTAACTCTGAAGGAGAAAACGTTGGCCAATATAGCAATGGCTCTCACAGAATCCATAGCCAGTGGGGGTGAATTGAAGATGATAGTATGCTCAAATTTAGTCCTACTTCTCATGCCTCACATCCTCCTCAACCTCTAGTTTGATTAGTGAGAAGATGATTGAGGATGTAGTTTTTACCTTGTCATTCCCCTGACCATAAATCTTACCTTCAGCCTTTCTCCTTTAAGATGGCTTATCATGTTCCAACCACTCACAAAGCAACTCACTTGAAAGCAGTAAAAAATTTATGTGAAACTATCATTGGTGCTGCAGCTTTTACTAACCTGGCTGACTGTGAGATTCACTAAAAATGTGTGTATACTGTTTAAACTAAATCAGTTCCCTTAAGGCTATACAAAAAAAAATCATAGTCCAATTTCATGGTACATTAATTAGATAACTTTTCAAAGCATCTTGTAGTTACTACATCTTCCTTGAGATTCTATAGGACTCTGGATGCCTTCAAGCACATAGCTGGTGAAGCAACAACGATACATGTTCTCTGGTAGTCCAGGTAAAGAACCTCTGAATATTCTGCACTGACTTCAAGGATAATTACAAATTGTTACTCATTCCTTTGTTGGCATGATTCTGCGAGTTCCCTTGGCAGTCCTTTGCTGATAATTTGCTATCATTGCAACATATTTGATGGAAAATCTTTTCAGTATGATATTGAGGGCATAGTGTTTGGTGTACATTCATGTAATGGGCCAGTTTCCTACTCCTACCTAATGTCAGTAAATTCATCTTGGCAGAACTCTATTCTTGAAGAAAAGCCAATCAAATAATACATGCAGCAAATAAACATTGACAAGTATGACAATCCATTATGAGTGACTGAGTATTTAATGCTCACAAGAAAGTGAATTTGAAGAAAATATTTGCTCGTTGGGAAAGATGTTACCTTCTAACCCCAGTCTTGATGGTTCTCAAACCAAGTACCTGGTAGAGTATGACATGAGTTTTAGTGCTTTCTTCTAAAACAGAGTAAGCAATTTCTTTTAGCACTATTAGTGACGGTGACATTCATACTTACACCCGCAACCTATGGTGGATTGAGAAGACATTGAATGACCAAGAACAAAGGCAAAGAGATTAGGGAAGCAAGGGATTAAAGTAATGCTACCATTAGAATTGGAAGTGTCTGTAATGGTGAAGGAAATAACATTCTTCCATTAGAGAAACAAGTGAGAATATTCTTATATTTTTTCAGTTTTTTTGAAAAGTTATATTCCATGGAAAAGGGGCTTCAGATGATCCAAGTATGATGAATAAAGGCAAAGGCAAACTGGAGCCTACTCATAAGTGCCACAGACAACAGTCCACTATTTGATCGTGGTTTCAGTATTTCTAATTTCTCCAAAGATCTGAAACAGATGCAGGTGTGATTGACTCAGTCAGTCAAACAGCACAGGAAACGCCCTTTGACCTACTGCATCCATGCTAGCTATCAGGTAACCCCATTTACCAGCACTTGGTCTGTTGCTTATTATGCTTTGGTGATTCAAGTACTCATACAGATTCTTCTTAAATGTTATAGTATATACTTCCACCACTTCTCAGGCTTTGCATTCCAGATTTTGGCACTATCTCAGTGAAGAATTTTCCCTCAGGTTCCCTCTAAACTTCTTACTCTTCACATAAAACTTTCACTTTTTGGCCTTAGACATCTCAACATTGGGGAAAAGTTTCTTGCTAACTTTCCTAACTAAACATGTCATACTTTTATATATCTCTATTGGGTTTCCCCGCAATCTCTTCTGCTTCAAGCAAAGTAAACTCAGTCTAATCATTCTCTCTTCTAAATAAAATATTCCATGCCAGGTAACAAATTGGTGAATCAATTCTGCACCCTCTCCAGAACAATCATGTCCTGACTCTCGTGTGGCGGTCAGCATCGTGCATAGGTGACTATGGACCGATGGACAATAATGTGGATGAGGTAGCATCTGATAGTTAGGACCAAATTGTTATCACAGTACACCTTATGAAACAAAGTACATTAAAACATTTATAATTGCAAATATTATTGCTTGGACACATTTGAATTTGTGACTATGCATTTTGGAACATGTAAGGAGACAAAAGTGCTGGTAATGCACATATCTGATGGATATTTTGAGACCAAATTACTTGAATATACCCTAACTGTCCCTGCACAATATTCAATTTAGCTCGGTTCTTAAATTGATCTAACCTCAAATCTTTTCTCTCCTCACCTGTTTTTGGTTGTATTGTCTTGTGTTTTATGCTTGGGAGAGAACCACAATCAATTCTGGTCCTTCCTGTTGTCCTTGTTCTGTTGATAATTATTGAGTCTGTTCATATGTTCATACTTATTTGATTACTGACATTTGTGCATGTGACCATTCTGCTAATTGTTGATTGTGCATGGCTGTTTGCATTATTCCCTTGTAAGTTGTTGTTGTATAGTGTTGTACGGTATTCAAAGTTCAAACTACATACCAGTTGTCTGGTATTCAAAGTTCAAAGTACATGCATTATCAAAGTATGTATATTCGTCTTCTTACAGGTAGCCTTGAAACAAAGAACCCCCACAGAAACCATGAAAAACAAAAGAAGACCATCAAATACCCTATATACAGAGTGAAAAAAAATTGTGCAAACAATAAAGCAAGTAAACAGCATTCGGAACTGAAGTTCACAACACCAGACATTATTACAATAGATTTAGAAATACACAGAAGCCAATTCAGTAGGCCTCAGTCCAGCACAGGCTCCAGCAAACCCCACAGAGTAGCAAGCCGAACTGGCTCATTTCTCACTTCCAACTCCAACAACCCACCATTTTAATCTGGCTCTTCGCTGAAGTTGTCCAAACCTCAGGTCGTTCCTCACCCTTAGGCTCTAGTTCCATCGCCTTGATAAGGCCAACACCCAACCTGTCCAATTCAGCTTGGCCCTTAAATGGATCAAATCTCAGATCTTTCCTCGCCTGCCTCACCTGTTTTTGTCTGTATGCTCTTGTGTTTTATGCTTGGCAGAGAACCACAATCAATTCTTGTATGTTTTACATATTAGCAATAAAGTGATTCTGAATCTGATTGTGATTCTGAAATTGTAGTGCTCATTTGAAGTACATCACAGGCATAATAAATAAAAGCTACACCTTACCTTGATATCAAGATTGATTTTAGTTTTCTGACTGCAGGTGTTTCCTCAAATGCAGACCTTGAGATCGTCCTGAAACAGTAACAATGATATGGGGTGCTGAACACTATATGGTCTGCTTATCTTTAAAGAACTACAAGGTTCTATCATAGGTGAAAGTGGAGCAAAGTTTGTTGTTGCTATTGAAAGGGCAGAAAAATAGGATTAATAGAAGGTCAACACACATATGATGGCCCAAGTAGATTTCAGTGCTCGAAAACTCAATTGCATATAGCTAATAAAATCAGAAGCTCAAGACTCTGTAAGTAGTGTCACCAGAATCCAGCTGTTGCCTTGATAACATGCACTTAATCTCACTGGGAAAACTGGTTTCCAGACCTAGAATGGTGTTTCTGAAGATTAAGGATGTTATCCCCACCCTTAGCTCCCCCGATTTTCAAGAGTGGAATGGGAGAGGTAAAAATACTTGGCTCCAATACTAAGTCTGAAAATATCTATTTATGAATCCAGAGTCTGTGTCACAGTGAGGATTGGTTTAAATAGCTAATCAATTCTTTTATTTTAAGTCTTTTGTATATAAAGTTTTGGATTTAAATCATTGGAATAGCAAAATAACAAGCTTGGGACATTTCATTGAAGGCATGAAAAATTCCATGGAAAATATTTGTTTGTTGAGGGTTATTGATAAAAAGGTTAGAATGAAATTGGGGTCACATCACCTTCAGAGATTTTTATGGTTCTTATCTAAATAGTTGTAAATGTGGTTTTAATCAGAGAATGTTCATTTGAATAATCAGGCAGAAATGAGAGTATGCAATACATAGGTCACAAACTGTAGAACTTTGTACCTTCACTACCAGGCTGGCTGAAACTTTGAACAAGATAATAAATCTGTGTGCGTGGCAAGAATGACACCTGGCAATGAATATCATTATAAATACATTAGGGATTGGGTTAAAAGTAAGTTCATTTTAATTTGAATGCAAACAACAGGAATTCTGCAGATGCTGGAAATTCAAGCAACACACATCAAAGTTGCTGGTGAACGCAGCAGGCCAGGCAGCATCTGTAGGAAGAGGTGCAGTCGACGTTTCAGGCCGAGACCCTTTGAAGCTGCCTGGCCTGCTGTGTTCACCAGCAACTTTGATGTGTGTCATTTTAATTTGAGTATGCTTTTCTCTTGCTGCATGCATGGTCCCTGTAGCAAAGGCCAGGTGAAGAGTGTTCTCTCAAATTGCTCACTTCCTCTTCTCACGAGGACACATAGCTAGGAACAAAGCAGGAATGGTCCGCTAGCCTTTGGTAATTCTTTACTTGCATTATCCTCTCAGGTTTATCCTACAATGAACATGTAGTATATCTATGAACATGTTTAATGAAAGTTATGTCAAATTAGTAACATGGAAATATACAATTTTCTCTGTTATCACACTTTAACATTCCAGCTTCTCTTGACTCATATCCTCCTTAAAATCAGTTTTAATAGATATGAGACAGAAGGCAATGGGTATTATGGCAGCCAGTTCAAAGTTTGAGAAGTTGAAGCACTTTTCATGGTTATTACTTACTATCAATATGTTGGATAGTTTGTAGAGCAGATGTGTATAAAATCTGAAGCCCCCACCACCAAATCCAGATACCAGAGATAATTTTCACATTGCTAAGTAGCTTAAGACAGCCCTTACAGGTTAAACAATATTTCACCACACACAAATGTGTCATACTTCAGACTGATCACCAGAGGGCACAGGAAACATCCAGGCTCTGACGTTCCTCCATCCCTGATTATGAGTTGATTATTACCACCTGTGTCTCGTTTCAGATATCAGTGCACCTGTGCCTTGTTTTGTTTCTCCATTTAAATTCCCTCTGTTTTGTTTTCACTTAGTCTTGAGATCAATATCAGTATATCGGATAGTTTGTGTGAGAGACAGCAAAATATGTACCCTACTCAGCAGAGTATAGCATTTTGGACAATGCTGATGAGTTAGGACGCTACAGTAAATAGAGTGTGTGCTTCAGTAGATCTTGACTGCCCTGCAGATGCTCACTGAGATCATCCGGCTGAGTCAGCAAACCCCTGCTGTCACCCAACTTCCTGAGCATCTGAACATGCTGGTGCCTGAGTGATTTGATGGCAACCCAGGGACATGGAGAGGGATTGTAAGTCAGGGCTCTCTAGCTTTCAAGTTGCATCCTAAGAAGTATCCCTCTGACTGTGGCAAACTTGTTTTTCTTGGAGCATTGACCAGTGACTGTTTGGGAGATCAGAAGCTTGAAAGGAAGGAATTTCACTCAGGTTTGCTAATGGAGTAGAAAAAAGGCAGAAACTTGAGGCAGCTTTTTTTTTTTTTTGGAGCTTTGACCAGTGACCAGTTGGTGTTTGGCCTTGATTAGCAGGAACAAATTAAAGGAAAGTGGGGGCAAGCACAGTGGATAGAATTAAGAGTGGTGATTTTGAGGTTTTAGCTCTTTGAGGCTTCAGTCAGAGAAAGTGGAAAAAAAAAAGCTGTAGGTAGACCTTCACCACCCCCCTTCCTTCTTTACATTTGCTCAGCTAGGACAGCGGGGATGCCAGACAGGATAGTGAAATATTCCTCTTTGGCAAGGCATGAGGTTTCCCTAGCAGGGTGAAGGAGAATCCTAAGGGATTCTACAGATATGTTAAGAGCAAAAGGATTGCAAGGGATAAAATTGGTCCTCTGGAAGACCAGAATGGTAATCCATGTGTGGAGCCAACACAGATGGGGGAGATCTTAAATAATTTTTTTTCTGTATCTGTATTTATTCAGGAGATGAACACAAAGTCTATAGAAGTGAGGCAAAATGGCATCAATTGCATGAACCTTGTACAGATTACAGATCAAGAGGTGTTTACTATCCTGAGGCAAATCAGGGTGGATAAATCCCTAGGGCCTGACAAGATGTCTCTCGGACCCTATGAGAGGCAAGTGTAGAAATTGCTGGGGCCCGAGTAGAGATATTTAAATAATTCTTAGTGACAGGAAGGGTACCAGAGGATTGCCAATGTTGTTCCACTGTTTAAAAAAGGCCCTAAACATAAACTGGGAAATTATAGGCTGGAGAGTCTGACAGTAGTTGTGGGAAAGTTATTTGGGAAGGTATTCTGAGGCACCGGGTATATAAGTACTTAGATAAACATGGACTGATTAAGGATAGACAACAAGGCTTTGTGTGTGGTAAATCATGTCTAACCGATCTTAGAATTTCTCAAGGAAGTTACCAGGCAAGTTCATGAAGGCAAGGCAGTGGATGTTGTCTATGTGGATTTTAGCAAGGCATTCGATAAGGTCCCGCATCGGAGGTTGGTCAAGAAGGTTCAGTGGCTCAGTATTCAAGATGAAGTAGTAAATTGGATTACACATTGGCTTTGAGGGGGAAGCCAGAGAATAGTAGGGGATGGTTGCCTCTCTTTCTGGAGGCCTGTGGCTAGTGGAGTGCCGCAGGGATCAGTGCTGGGTCCACTGTTGTTTGTCTTCTATATCAATGATCTGGATGATAATGTGGTTAACTTGGTCAGTAAATTTATGGATGACAACAAGATGGGGGCTGTAGTGGACAGCAAGGAAGACTTTCAGAGTTTGCATAGAGATTGGCATCAGCTGCATAAATGGACTGAAAAATGGCAGATGCAATTTAAGCAACACACAAAATGCTGGTGAACGCAGCAGGCCAGGCAGCATCTATAGGAAGAGGTACAGTCGACGTTTCAAGCCGAGACCCTTCGTCAGGACTAACTGAAAGAAGGGATAGTAAGAGATTTGAAAGGGGGAGGGGAAGACAATTTAATGCAGACGAATGCAAGGTGTTGCACCAATGGGATCAACCAGTGCAGGTTTTGCACAGTGAACAGTAGGGCACTGAGGAGTGTGGTTGAATTTAGCATACGGGTCCATAATTTATTTTAAGTGGAGTCCCTGGTAGGTAGGGTCATAAAGAAAGCTTTTGGCATTTTGGCCTTCATAAATCAAAGTATTGAGTACAGGAGATGGGGTGTTGTGTTGAAGTTGTATAAGACGTTGGTGAGGCCTAATTTGGAGTATTGTGTGCAGTTTTGGTCAGTGAAGGGCAGGAAAGATGTAAATAGAGTTGAGAGAGTATGGAGGAAATTTAAAAGGATGTTGTTGGGTTTGGAGTACCTGAGTTGTAGGGAAAGGTTGAAAAGGATAGGACCTTGTTCCCTAGAATGTAGAAGACTTGAGGGGAGATTTGACAGAGGTTTACAAAATATGAGGGCTATAGGTAGGGTAAATGCAAGTGGGCTTTTTCCACTGAGGTTGGGTGGGACTATAACCAGAGGTCATGGATTAAGGGGAAAGGTGAGAAGTTTAAGAGGAACACCAGGAGAAACTTCTTCACTCAGAGGACCTACAGCACAATACAGGCCATTCGGCCCACAAAGTTGTTCCAAACATGTCCCTAATTTAGAAATTACTAGGCTTACCCATAGCCCTCTATTTCACTAATCTCCATGTACCTACCTAAAAGTCTCTTAAAAGATCCTATCGTATCCACCTCCACCACCGTTGCCGGCAGCCCATTCCATGCACTCACCACTCTCTGAGTGAAAAACTTACCCCTGACACCTCCTCTGTACCTACTCCCCAGCACCTTAAACCTGTGTCCTCTTGTGGCAACCACTTCAGCAATGGGAAAAAGCTTCTGACTATCCACACAATCAATGCCTCTCATCATCTAATATACCTCTATCAGGTCCCCTCTCATCCTCTGTCACTCCAAGGAGAAAAGGCCAAGTTCACTCAACCTATTCTCATAAGGCATGCTCCCCAATCCAGGCAACATCCTTGTAGATCTCCTCTGCACCGTTTCTATGGCTTCCACATCCTTCCTGTAGTAAGGCAACCAGAACTGAGCACAGTACTCCAAGTGAGGTCTCACCATAGTCCTATATAGCTGCAACATTACCTCTCAGCTCCTAAATTCAATTCCTCGATTGATGAAGGCCAATACACCGTATGCCTTCTTAACCACAGAGTCAACCTGTGCAGCTGCTTTGAGTGTCATATGGTCTCGGACCCCAAGATCCCTCTGATCCTCCACACTGCCAAGAGTCTTACCATTAATACTATATTCTGCCATCATATTTGACCTACCAAAATGAACAACTTCACACTTATCTGGGTTGAACTCCATCTGCCACTTCTCAGCCCAGTTTTGCATCCTACCAATGTCCCGCTGTAACCTCTGACAGCCCTCCCCACTATCCACAACACCTCCAACCTTTGTGTCATCAGCAAACTTACTAACCCATCCCTCCACTTCCTCATCCAGGTCATTTATAAAAATCACGAAGAGTAAGGGTCCCAGAACAGATCCCTGAGGCACTCCACTGGTGACCGACCTCCATGCAGAATATGACCCGTCTACAACCAGGGTTGTGAAGGGTCATGAGCGTGTGGAATGGACTGCCAGCACAAGTGGTGCATGCAACTGGATTTCAACATTTATTACAACTTTGGATAGGTACAAGGATGATAGGGGCATGAAAGTCCATGGCCCCGGTCCCATTGCAGGTCGATAAAAGTAGGCAGTTTAAATGTTTTTGACATGGATTAGATGAGCCAAAGGGCCGCCTTCTGTGCTGTATGTACTTCTCTATGCTGCTAGGAAAAGAAAGGACATGTAATATAGCAAACACTAGTGGAAAAAGTTGGAAGACTGGGATACTTAAAAACCAACAGAAGGCAACAGAAAAGGCTACAAGGAAAAAATAAGAAAGAGAAATCTGCAGATGCTGGAAGTCCAAGCAATACACACAAAATGTTGGAGGAACTCAGCAGGCCAGGCAGAATCTATGAAAAAAAGTACAGTTAATGTTTCAGGCCAAGACCCTTCAGCAGGACTGGAGAAAAAAGGCTGAGTAGTAGATTTAAAAGGTGGGGGGAGGGAAGAGAGAAACACAAGATGCTCAGTGAAACCTGAAGGGGAAGGGATGAAGTAAAGAGCTGGGAAGCTGATTGGTGAAAGAGATACAGGGCTGGAGAAGGGGGAGCTTGATAGAAGTGGACAGGAGGCCATGGAAGAAAGAAAAGGTGGGGGAGCACCAGAGGGAGGTGATAGGTGGGCAAGAAGATAAGGTAAGAGAGGGTAAAAGGGATGAGGAAAGGTGAAGGGGGGGGATAACTGGAAATTGAAGAAATCAATGGAAATGCCATCAGGTTGGAGGCTGGCCAGGCAGAATATAAGCTGTTGTGCCTCCAACCTAAGTGTGGCCTCATCATGACAGTGGAGGAGGCCATAGATAAACATATCTGAATGGGAAGTGGAATCAAACTTGGTGGCCTCTGGGTGTTCCGTTTGCATAGATAAGTGCCGGGAGGGATGAATGGACAATGGAGTTGGGTAGGAAGTGATCCCTGAGGAAGGTTGGAGTTGGAGTTTGTGCAATCGGCACTTTGGAGATGTCCAAGGTTTTGGAACCTGCATAAGGAGAATAAAGATGAAATATTGAGGTAAGGAGCCAAAGAGGACACCAAAAGGTTTTTTTTGATGTTCTGTATAAAGAATAAGAGGGGTGTGAGTTGATATTGAACCACTGAAAGATGATGCTAGAGTGGTAGTAATGGGGGACAAAAAAAGGCAGACAAAGTTAATAAGTATTCTGCTTCAGTTTTCATTGTGGAAGACACTATCAGTATGCTACAAATTTGAGTGTCGGGGGTAGAAGTGACCGTAGTTCTAAGGAGAAGGTGCTTGAGAAGCTGAAAGGTCTGAAGGTAGATACTGCAAGTCACCTGGACCAGATGGACTACACCCTAGGGTTTTGAAAGAAGTGGCTTAAGAGATTGAGGAAGTTTTAGTTATGATCTTTCAAGAATCAAGATTCTGGAATGGTTCTGGAGGACTGGAAAATTGCAAATTTCTCCACTCTTTAAGAAGGGAGAGGGGTAGAAGAAAGGAAATTGTAGACCAGTTCATCTGGTTTCAGTGGTTGGGAAGGTGTTGGAGCCCGTAATTAAGAATAAGGTTTCAGGGTACTTAGAGGGATATGATAAAATGAGCCAAAGTCAGCATAGTGTCCTTGAGGGGGAATCTTGGTTGACAAATCTGTTGGAATTCTTTGAGGAAATAACAGGCAGGATAGACAAAGGAGAGCTAATGGATGTTGATTCTGTCAGTTTTAAGCAGCGACAGTTTGTTTAAATGCATTAAGACACTTTTGTTGACTGTACTGACCTTGGAAGCAGTTGTGCTTTTTATCAGGCCGAAACGGAAATACTTAATCGTATCCATTGAAAGTACTACTGCTACTTGAGTTGCGCCTAGGCACCCATTTATATATTTGCTGACGATACAACCATTGTCGGTAAAAGGTGGTGATGAGAGGGCGTACAGGAGTGAGATATGCCAACTACTGGAGTGGTGCCGCAGCAACAAACTGGCACTCAACATCAATAAGACGAAAGAGCTGATTGTGGACTTCGGGAAGGGTAAGACGAAGAAACACATACCAAGCCTCATAGAGGGATGAGAAGTGGAGACAGTGAGCAGTTTCAAGTTCCTGGGTGTCAAGATCTCTGAGGATCTAACCTGGTCCCAACATATCGATGCATTTATAAAGAAGGCAAGACAGTGGCTATACCTTATTAGGAGTTTGAAGAAATTTGGCATGTCAACAAATGCACTCAAAAACTTCTATAGATGTACCATGGACAGCATTCTGACAGGCTGCACCACTGTCTGCTATGGGGGGGGGGCAAGGGGGCTACTGCACAGGACTGAAAGAAGCTGCAGAGGGTTGTAAATCTAGTCAGCTCCATCTTGGATACTAGCTTACAAAGTACCCAGGACATCTTCAGGGAGTGATGTCTCAGAAAGGCAGCGTCCATGATTAAGGACCTCCAGCACCCAGGGCATGCTGTTTTCTCACTGTTACCATCAGGTAGGAGGTACAGAAGTCTGAAGGCACACACTCAGCGATTCAGGAACAGCTTCTTCCCTTCTGCCATTTGATTCCTAAATGGACATTGAACCCTTGGACACAACCTCACTTTTTAAAATATACAGTTTTCAGTTTTGTGCATTTTTTATTCTATTCAATATACGTAGACCATAATTGATTTACTTACTTATTAATCATTTTTATTTTATTTATTATTTTTCTATATTATGTATTGCATTGAACAGCTGCAAATTTCACGTCACATGCTAGTGATAATAAACCTGATTCTGATTCTGGTTAACATACATCAAAGTTGCTGGTGAAGGCAGCAGGCCAGGCAGCATCTCTAGGAAGAGGTACAGTCCACGTTTCAGACCGAGACCCTTCGTCAGGACTAACTGACAGAAGAGCTAGTAAGAGATTTGAAAGTGGGAGGGGGAGATCCAAAATGATAGGAGAAGACAGGAGGGGGAGGGATGGAGCCAAGAGCTGGACAGGTGATTGGCAAAAGGGATATGATGTGGTACAAGGGGGAGGAGGGATATTTACGGAAGTTAGAGAAGTCAATATTCATGCCATCAGGTTGAAGGCTGATTGTTTATTTGGATTTTCAGAACGCCTTTTGTAAAATGTTGCACATGAGGCTGCTCCTGCCTGCCAGCCAAAAAGTGCGAATAAAGGGAACTTTTTCTGGTTGACTCATGGTATTCCACAGTGGTTGCTGTTGGTCCTTTTCTTGTTATATCTATGATTTGCATGATGGAATTTATGGCTTTGTGGCCAAAGTTGTAAATGATATGAAGACCTGTGGAGGGGCAGCTGGTGTTGGAAAAAGCAGAGCGCCTGCAGAAGCCTTGGACAGATTAGAAGAATGGGCAAAGAAGTAGCAGGTGGAATATAGTGTAGGAAAGTGTATGGTCATGCCTTTTGGAAGAACAAATAGAGGCATAGACTATTTTCTAAGTGGGGAGAAAATTCAAAAGTCAGAGGTGCAAAGGGACTTGGAATTCCTCATGTACGATTTCCTGGAGGTTAGTTTGAAGGTTGAGTCAGTGGTGAGGGAGGGAATTTTTGCATACATTTTGAGAAGGCTCTGAGAGCAAGGATGTAATGCTAAGGCTTTATAAAGCATTGGATTATTATGAGCAGTTTTGGGCCCCTTATCTAAGAAAAATGTACTTGCATTGGAGAGGGTCCAGAGGAGTTTCACAAGAATTATTCCAGGAATGAAAGGGTTAACATATGAGGAGCATTTGTTGGCTCTGGGCCTGTACTCGTTGGAGTTTAGTTGAATGGAGGTGATCTCACTGAAACTCAGAATATTCGATATACTACTAGATAGTGTTGGTCGGGGGAAGATAGAAAAACATAGAAAACATAGAAAATAGGTGCAGGAGTAGGCCATTCGGCCCTTCGAGCCTGCACCGCCATTTATTATGATCATGGCTAATCATCCAACTCAGAACCCCGCCCCAGCCTTCCCTCCATACCCCCTGACCCCCGTAGCCACAAGGGCCATATCTAACTCCCTCTTGAATATAGCCAATGAACTGGCCTCAACAGCTTCCTGTGGCAGAGAATTCCACAGATTCACCACTCTCTGTGTGAAGAAGTTTTTCCTAATCTCGGTCCTAAAAGGCTTCCCCTCTATCCTCAAACTGTGACCCCTCGTTCTGGACTTCCCCAACATCGGGAACAATCTTCCTGCATCTAGCCTGTCCAATCCCTTTAGGATCTTATACGTTTCAATCAGATCCCCCCTCAATCTTCTAAATTCCAACGAGTACAAGCCCAGTTCATCCAGTCTTTCTTCATATGAAAGTCCTGCCATCCCAGGAATCAATCTGGTGAACCTTCTTTGTACTCCCTCTATGGCAAAGATGTCTTTCCTCAGATTAGGGGACCAAAACTGCACACAATACTCCAGGTGTGGTCTCACCAAGGCCTTGTACAACTGCAGTAGTACCTCCCTGCTCCTGTACTCGAATCCTCTCGCTATAAATGCCAGCATACCATTCGCCTTTTTCACCACCTGCTGTACCTGCATGCCCACTTTCAATGACTGGTGTATAATGACACCCAGGTCTCGTTGCACCTCCCCTTTTCCTAATCGGCCACCATTCAGATAATAATCTGTTTTCCTATTTTTGCCACCAAAGTGGATAACTTCACATTTATCCACATTAAATTGCATCTGCCATGAATTTGCCCACTCACCCAACCTATCCAAGTATAGTGAGTCAGTTTAGGACCAGAGGGCACCACCTCAGAATAGAGAGATTTCCAGTTAGAAGAGGAGGAACTTCTTTCGCTGAAGTGTAGTGAATCTGTGGAATTCGTTGCCGCACATGACTACGGATGCCAAGTCATTGAGAATATTTAAAGCAGAGGTTGAAAGGTTCTTGTTAGTCAGGGCATTGAAGGTTACTGGGAGAAGGCAGGAGAATTGGATTGAGAGGGATAATAAAACAGCCATGATGGAATGGTGGTGCAATCTCTATGGGCCAAATGGCTTAATTCCGTTCCTATATCTTCTGGTCTTATAACACTGAGCAGAAACTTATCCCAGTTACAAAGATGGATTCCATGAGAAGAAGGCACAATCTGTGGCTACTGTAGAAGAACAAGGATAATGTTAAATTAAAAATCAGGTCATACAAAGTGACAAGGGTTAGTGGTAGGCCAGGAGACTGAGAAGATCTTACGATCCAGCAGCACGTGAATGGACAAAATGATTTTGAGAATAAACTTGTGCGTAATATTATAGCAATATTGAGTTCCTATGGCTTCATGTACAAGTTAAAAGATGGCTGCTAAATTTGCTAAATTGAATATTGTGACTCTGGAGAACAAGATGATAAATTAATAATGGGAAATAAAGATATAGCAGATACATTTAATCAATTTTTTGCTTTGGTCTTCGTCATGAAGGATATTGCAGATACTCCTAAGATGACAGATGAACAATTTTCAAATTTTCAAAATTCAAATCCAGAGAGTGCGAAGCGCAGAATCAAATATCGCTGTGATGATTGTACGCTCTAGTATCAACTGTTTGGCGACAATAAGGTAAAGTAAAATAACAAAGGTTAACTTGTAAAAATCCAAATCACAGAGTTAAAAACAGACATTTTGTCAAGACTTGATTGCTTGGACCCAAGAGTTTAAAGCGGGTAACTGCAGAAAAAGTTACATAGAAACGTAGAAAACCTACAGCACAATATAGGCCTTTCATCTCACAATGCTGTGCCATACATGTACTTACTTTAGAAATTACCTAGGGTTACCCATGCCCCTCCATTTTTCTAAGCTCCATGTACCTATCCAGGAGTCTCTTAAAAGACCCTATCGTATCTGCCTCCACCACTGTTGCCCGCAGCCCATTCCATGCACTCACCACTCTCTGCATTTTTAAAAAAAACTTGCCCCTGAAATCTCCTCTGTGCCTACTTCCAAGCACCTTAAAACTGTACCCTCTCATGTTAACCATTTCAGCCTCTGGCTATCCACACAATCAATGCTTCTCATCATTTTATACACCTAAGATGATCCATTGATGAAAGGAAAGTCATTAATAAACCATCTTATCTGGTTGGGCCAAGAACGCTGCCCCAAGAAATTCTTATAGGGATATCAGGGGCTGGAACACTAACAATCACAATCTTCCGTTTTGCTATGTATAAATCTAACCAAAACATTATTTTCCTTCTGATGCCCTTTGATTTCAGTTTTACCAATGCTCCTCAATACCATGCCCAGTGAAGTTCTGCTTTTGTTCGTTCATTCATAATGCAACAATATGAATAACTCTAGTCATCCACAATTTATGGGGGTTGAACTGGTCTGTGGGTATGCAAATGGCTGGAGAGGACAAGCAGAAACAAGTTCTGCTTAATGTAAAGGGCCAACACATTCACTTTATGTATGGCATCTATCTCTTTGGATTATGGCTGTGATAGCATCTGGAACTCAGCGGTAGTGACCAAGTGGTGAAGTCCAAGTTGGATATTGGTCATTGGGGGATGCGTTTTTTTTGAGATTATAAGGACACTCAGTCCTCGTTTATTGTCATTTAGAAATGCATGTATTAAAAATGATACAATGTTCCTCCAGAAAGATATCACAGAAACACAGGACAAACCAAGACTAAAGCTGAAAAAAACCACATAATTATAACATATAGTTACAACAGTGCAAAGCAATACCATAATTTGATAAAGAGCAGACCATGGGCACGTGAAAAAAAATCTCAAGTCCCGATAGCCCCATCATCTCACGCAGAGGGTAGAAGGGAGAAACTCTCCCTGCCATGAACCCCCAAGCGCTGCAAACTTGCCGATGCATTGGAAGGACCCGAGCACAGCCGACTCTGAGTCCGTCCAAAAGCATCGAGCCTCCGACACCGAGCACCATCTCTGCCGAACGCTTCGACCCTGCCCCGGCCGCCGAGCAACAAGCAAAGCCGAGGACTCGGGGCCTTCCCCTCCGGAGATTCTGGATCACACAGTAGAAGCTGCAGCGAAACAGGCATTTCAGAAGTTTCGCCAGGTGTTCCTCCGTTCTCACGTTTATCTCCATCAAATCAGGATTGTGCACGGCACCCTACTTGACAGATAACAGATATCATTCACCAGAGTGGCCACTGCAAGCTGCATCGTGCCGCCATCTTCTCCTCCTCCTCTTGATCTTCATTTTATATATCAAATGTTATTAAGCTTTATGAAGTTAGCCAAATATTAATATAAATTGAAAATGCTAATTTTCTCAATTTCATTTCATCTTTTGTCATTATACAATACTAGTAGAAATGATAACTTGATTGGATTTAGTTCATTATAAATGTTAGTATACCAGCCTGACCATTTGAAAATACGTTATATCTCTTTTAAAACCTTGACACATTCAAGCGGCTTTAGATATTTTATTGATATGTTAACAAAGTCAACAGGCACAGAACAAAGTATTGTTGATTTCAACCTATTAAGAATCTAGCACACGTACATGGATTATCTGATCAGAGTATTTACTTTAGATAAGAACTGTGGTGCTCAACATTGCTATTTCTCTAAAAGCAAGAACATATGAAAAGCATTATATTCAGCAAAGCAAACAACAGGACTTCTGCAGATGCTGGAAATTCAAGCAACACACATCAAAGTTGCTGGTGAATGCAGCAGGTCAGGCAGCATCTCTAGGAAGAGGTACTGTCGCCGTTTCAGGCCGAGACCCTTCGTTCGGGTCTCGGCCTGAAACGTCGACTGTACCTCTTCCTAGAGATGCTGCCTGGCCTGCTGCGTTCACCAGCTACTTTGATATTCAACAAAGCAGTGGAGATGATTTAGCAGTGAGTGATAACTTTATAAATGAACTGCAAAATAATGAGCCTCAAAGGACCACGGAACGAGAAAGGGAACAGGTACTAAACACCACAGTCAACAAGATAACTGAAGGAAGAAGTAATTGGTTGAGACTGGCTGGTTTGATGCATGAACAAGAACTATGGCTGAGAGTTGGGTTTGAATGGCTGCAGGTGATGAGTTGGAAATGAGTGGCTGGGTGAAGAATTGGAGGTGCCTGCCTGTGCAGGCACAAGATAAACTCTCCTACAGCCAGCACCCAATGGTCCAGGACGATCCAGATGGGTGCAGTGGAACTCCTCATTGAGTGATGCATCCAACATTAAACTGGACGACATCCAAGACCTCTCCTCCACTTCATAGCCTTCCCAGTCAACCAGGTATTACACATCCCATCCACGACAACATGATTCCATCAACTGGCGAAATGAGTACACTGGACCAACTTTCACCATCCTAGGTTCCAGAGATCAGTGGGGTGAGTGGTCAATGGGCAACAAGGCATATAATGCCCTTGTTAAGTTCTACTTTTACTGCTATGCTGTAGGTATTTCATTTTAGCAGTTCTGTAAGAGCAGTCTGTTCTGCTTTCAGCCTGTTTGGGTAGAGCTAGGATAAGGGGCTTTGTTGTTCAACTTAGGAATGTTGTGTCAGCTAATCTGGATGGTGGAACTGGGAGAAGGTTCTGGAGAACTCTGGGCAGAAAAGTTTTCGTAATGGACACTGGTGTGAGTCGAGATCTTTTTGGTGGGAGCTGGGAGAAGACAGGTGGGAAGATGGCTGAAGATGCCATCCCTGTTGCACAAGATGCTTTGTGCAGGTGAATGGCTTCAAGGAGGAAGGGCCAATGCTCCCATGGGGGATCCCATTTGTTTGAGGTGGGTTTCGAGCAACATTCAGAAGGTGGTGTGTGCTTTCACACAGACCTTAGGTTCAGCGTGCCAGTTAAAGACAACTTCAAGATGAGCTTCAACTTGCGTGCACTTTTGGACTGGATTAACCGTAATGGGCTCTTTTTTTTTCTTTTCCTTTTCCAACTAACTATTTGATAAAACTGAAATTTATAAATATACTTTCTTTATAATTGTAAGCAGCGCACAAGCTGTTATTTCTTGCCGACGGCTAATTGCATGGGGCAGTATTTATATAGTATTCACACAGACTGGAGTTTGGGTGGGAGAGACATCCCAACCTCCTGGGTTTGGTGGGACCCAAGTTATATCTACCATGGATGTACGGAGCCTGAGAAAGGTGGTTTTCTCACCATTGAGTCTGGTGGCTGTTAGCGAGGGGCTAACAAGCCACCTTTCTAGAGACACCCAGTAAAAGGGGGTTTCACTAAGCTCCAGAGGGGCACTGGTTTGAGTGGTTCATGGATAATGGGCTTGAAGCAGGGCACATGGAAGATGGGCGTGACCCTGAGGGATGGCAGCAGCTGGAGATGGTATGTGACTAAGTTGATGTGATGGGTAATCTTAAATGGATCAATGAACCAAGGCAAGATCTTGTGGCAGTCGACACGCAGGGGCAGATCTCAGGTGGACAACCAGACATGGTCCCCAGGCCAGAATAGTTTCGATGGATATTGATGGCAGTTAGCCTAATGGCATTAAGTGGTCCTCCGTCCTCTCTTCCAAGCATTCTGGAATCAACGAAATAGGGCCTTGGCAGATGAAATCTCACCATTGGCTCCTCCATGAGGAATAACAGGGGTTGGTTAGTCATCAAGCATTTCTAAGGGTGACATGCCCATTGGCAGAGGAGGTATGTAGGTTGTGGGATAGCTTGGCCCAGAGGATATACTTCTCCAATGTGAAAGGGTTGGAAGCAGCAAAGCATTGCAGAAACTTCTCCACTTGCTGAATGGCTTTTTCTGATTGACCGTTGATCTGTGGATGATAGCCAGAGGACAAACTCGTGGAGGTGCAGAAGGTTTGCCAGAAGTAGGAGATGAATTGTGGGCGCCAGTGCAACACAATGTCTTGAGGGGCGCCATGGAGATGAACTACATATTGAAGAACTGGGTCTGCTGTGTCCATGGCTGACAGAAATTTGAGGAGGGAAATGAAGCGGGTCACCTTTGAGAACTGGTCCACCATTGTCATGATCACATTGGAAGGTGGCAAACCCATGGCGATGTGGGATCACAGACGCTGGGGAACTGGTAGCAGCGCAGAAGCCCAGAAGGGTGATGGTTGGAAGAATTGGACTGGGCACATTGAGGGTAGGCAGCAACAAACTGGCATACATCTGCAATCATGGTGGACCACCTGAACCAGCGCTGCAAAAATCCAGAGTCCATCATGTGCCTGGATAGCTAGAGAGAAGTGAGGAGTGGGCTCACTGGAGTGCCTCAGAGCGCCTGGCTGCCAGCACATACATATGTTTGTCAGGTGTGTCAGAAGGAGCAGGCTCGTGCTGTAGGACCTGATGGATCTGGTCCTCAAAATCCCAGATGATTGGGGTGAGGATCTGTGAGGATGGAATGATGGGCTAAGGGTTGATCTCAGTTTCAATTGGGTCGAACTCTCATGACAGGGCATCTTCCTTAGTGTACTTGAAGCCGGGTTGGTAGGAGATGGTTACATTGAATTACTTGAAGATGAGGGCCCAGTGAGCCTGACATGGGTTGAGTTAGTGGGGGTCTGTTGTATGGATATGAGGTTCTGGTGGTAAGTCCAGATCAGGAAGGGCTCTTTATTTCCCATCAGCCAATGTCTCCATTCCTCCAAAGCCTGTTTAATGGCAAGTAACTTTCCATCTCCTACACCATAACAGTGCCATGCAGTGTTGAACTTGAGCAAGGAGGCACAAGGATGTGTCTTCCAGTCTGGTCCTCACTAGGAGAGGATGGCCCCAGCACTTACGTCAGATGCGTCCACCTCTACACAAAAGGTCCAGAAGGGTTTGGATGGAGGAAAAAGGGAGCGGTGGTGAAGCGTCTCTTGCGCTCCTCAAAAGTGTGCTCCATGTCAGCAGGTCAGGTTATCCCTGAGGTAGGTGATTTAGTGAAGGAGGTGAGAAGAGTGACTGTAGTTCCTGATTAAACTGAAATGTAGCTTGCACTACAGCTGGTTTTCGAGGATACACTGAAGGACTGAATGGTCATGACGGACGTGGTCTTGTAGTGTCCTTGGAGAAGATGAGAATATTGCCCAGATAAACAAGCGCATACTTGTGTAGCATGTCTCAGAAGATCTTATTAATGAAGACTTGAAAAATGGCTGAACTGTTGTAAAGTCCAAAAGGCCAGTGGGTGCCATTTTCCACTCATCTTGCTGGTGGAATGGATCAGGTTGTAAACACTCCATGGATCCCATTATTAAAGATCTGGGCTCCGCAGGGTGTTTTGGATGCACTATCCATCAAGGGGAGAGACTAGCAATTCTTGAAGGTAACTTTGTTTAGTCGATGCAGGGAAGGAGACTCCCATCTTTCTCTTTGACAAAGAAGAATCCTGCTTCAGCTGGGGCCTGAGATGGTTAAATGAAGCTGTACTATAGCACTTTAGCAATGCAGTCATTCATAGCTTGGGTCTCAGGAGGGGTCAGAGAGAACATACAACCTCGAGGAGGGGTGAATCTTGGGAGGAGATTGATAGCACAATCATGTTGTCTATGAGGCAGCAAGGTTCTGGCTTCTCTTTCACTGCAGACTATTCCTAGGTTGTAGTATTCCTGCTGATGTGTGGGTGGTAACTGGTTCCACAGTAGGTGTACAAGTTGTTTCTCCACCAATGTTTACACTCTTGGGTGGGTTAAGGAAGTTCTCCCTAGCTCCATGGGTTCTGGAGGCATTGATGATGAGGGTCTTGCAGCCTGAAATGGCTCTGGGAATAAAACTGGGGTTCTGACTGATGATTTGGAGTTGCATTCCATAAGAACTTTCAAGGTTGGTAAGCATCTGCCGGGTAGACAGCTTGTCCTAAAGACACTCTGAGAAGCCGTGATAGTAATGGGCCAGCAGTGCTTCCGCATTCTGCATTATAGAGCTTTGACCACCAGTCAATCTGGACATCAGAAGTTTGGAGAGGAGGGGACTTCAATTAGGTCCACTGCCCGAGGATAACTGGCAGCAGCAGGTCATGGCAGTGTAATAGAGATTTGACCAGTAACTAATTGATTATTGAACAAAGGTAAGGAAGGCAGATTCAAGCACATCTGTTGTCGTATGAGTGGACATAGTCAGAATGTGATCTTGAGGCTTCAGCTCTTTCAGAGAAAACCTTGAGGATTAGCTGAGTGACTGTAACTAGTCTTGAGACTGGCTAGGTAAAATGCAAATACTCTTTTTTTTCCTTATCTCATTTGTAATATATTCCCAGATATCTATTGCAAAATTCTACATGTATCCTAAAACTTTAATAAATCACGGAGATGATTCTCCAATCCTCTTAATTCTTTCTTGCTCCCAAGTAATCAGGCTGTGTTCAACACTGAGTACTGAGTGTGCTGAAACAGGTCTATGGCAGATGCCATTTCCCTGGTCTAACACTCATCTCTAACACACCTGGATAGTAAAGACATCTATATTAGGTATTGTTTATTGACTACAACTCCAACTTTAATACTATAATTCCAGGCAAATTCATAGACCTAGAAGTCAACACCTCCCCTTTACAACTAGGTTCTTGACCTTCTAACCAATAGACTACAATCAGTAAAGATAAACAGCAACACCTCCACTACAATTATCCTCAACAAAGGTGGCCTACAAGGCTGCATCCTCAGCCCCCTATTCTGTGAGACTCCCTATATACTCACAAATCAGTTACAGATTCTGCTCTAATCAATCTACAAGTTTGGAGAAGATACCAATATAATGTGCTAAACCTCAGATAATTATGAGTCAGAGTACTGGAAGGAAATAGAGGGCCTACTGACATGGTGTCATGACAACAACATTTCCCTTATTGTCAGCAAAACAAAAGAGCTGGTTATTAACTTCTGGGGGGGGCGGGGGGAGGGGGTGTAGTGCGCTTGCTCCTACTTATATCAATGATGTTGAGGTTGTGAGGGTTTGAAAGCTTCAGATTCTGAGGAGTGAACATCACCAACAGCCTGTCCTGGTTCACCCACTCAGATGCCACAGACACGAAAATACACCAGTGACTCTGATCTGCCAGGAAGCTGAAGAAATGGGGCATGTTGTCTTTGACATGCACCAGTTTTTATTGATGCACCATAGAAAGCATCCTACCCAGATGCATTATAGCTGTACCTGACACTGCAAGAAAATTCAGAAACGTGTATGGTGCAGAAACTCCATGGAAATCAACTGCCTTTCTATCGACTCTGTCTACACTTATTGCTTTATTGATAAAGTGGCCAGAGTAATCAAAGATCCCATCCACACTGGACATTCTCTCTTCCCCATTGCATCAGATAGAAGATACAAAAACCTAAAAGCATGTACCACTAGGTTCAAGGATAACTTCTATCCCACCGCTATATAACATTTGAATGGTTCCCTACTCTCTCACCATCTACAGAAACTCATTATAACCTTTACCTTGATGTCTGCATGTATTGTGCTTTCTAAAAGACCATAAGACATAGGAGCAGAATTAGGCCAATAAGCCCATTGAGACTGCTCAGACATTCTATCTTCACTGATTTATTATCCCTCTCAACCTCATTTCCTGTCTTCTCCCTGTAACTTTTGATGCTCCAACTAATCAAGAACCCATCATACTCTGCTTTAAATATACTCAATGACCTTGGCACCCACAGCCCTCTGTGGCAATGAACTCCACAGACTCTCCACCCTCTGGATAAAGTAATTCCTTCTCATCTCTGTTCTAAATGAACATCCCTTTATTTTGGGATTGTGTCCTCTGGGCCTAGGATCCCCCAGTCTCGGAAACATCCTCTCTGAACACACTCAACAATTCAGGAACAGCTTTGCCATCTAATTTCTGAATGGACATTGAACCCATGAACATTACCTCACTAATGCTTCATTTATATTTTTTGCACTACTTACTTAATTCAACTATTTTATATATATATATATATATACACACCGTAATTCAGTCTTTTTTTCTCCATTATCATGTAATGCATTGTACTGCTACCGCATAGTTAACAAATTTCACGATATATGCCAGTGATATTAAACCTGATTCTGACATCGACTCGATCAGTGGCTATAATTCATTAGGAGGTTGAAGAGATTTGACAGGTCAACAAGTATATTCAGAAACTTCGAGAGATGTACCGTAGAGAGCATTCTGACAGGCTGCATCACTGTCTGGTATGCGGGTGGGGGGGGGGGGCTACTGTACAGGACTGAAAGAAGCTGCAGAGGGTTGTAAATCTAGTCCATCTTGGGTATTAGCCTAGAAAGTACCCAGGTCACCTTCAGGGAGCGGTGTCTCAGAAAGGCAGTGTCCATTATTAAGGCCCTCCAGCACCCAGGGCATGCCCTTTTCTCACTGTTACCATCAGGTAGGAGGTACAGAAGCCTAAAGGCACACACTCAGTGATTCAGGAACAGTTTCTTCTCTTCTGCCATCTGATTCCTAAATGGACATTGAACCCTTGGACACTACCTCACTTTTTAAAATATACAGTATTTCAGTTTTTTTGCACATTTTTTAATCTATTCAATATACATATACTGTAATTGATTTACTTATTATTATTATTTTTAAATTTTATTTATTATTTTTTCTCTTCTATATTATGTATCACATTGAACTGCTGCTGCTAAGTTAACAAATTCCATGTCACATGCCAGTGATAATAAACCTGATTCTGATTCTTATCTAAGCGTTTCAATATTCAAATCTTAAATTTTAAATGAGATTCCCCCTAAACTCCACATTTAGGTCCAGAGGCATTAGACGCTCCTCATATGTTGACCTTTTGATTTCTGGAATCATTCTTGGGAACTACCTCTGGATCCTCTCCAATGCCAGCACATCTTTTCTTAAGTAAGGGGTAAAAAATGCTTACAGACTCCAAGAGCATGCTGACTTTAACCCTCAGCATTACATCCTTCCTTTTGTATTCTATTCTATTCCACTCAAAATGAACAGTAACATTGCATTTGCATTTGACTTACTGCTGACGGAACCTGCAAGTTAACCAACAAGGACTCCTAAGTCCCTTTGCACCTCTAATTTTTGGATTTTTATCCCTGTTTAGAAAATAGTCTGCACCTTTACTCCTTCTATCAAAGTGCATGGTCAGACATTTGACTACACTATATTCCATCTGCCACTTCTTTGCCTATTCTCCAAATCTGTTAAGTCATTTTGCAGACTCCCTGCTTCCTCAAAACTACCTGCCCCAGCTATCTTTGTATCATCCACAAACCTGGCTGCAAAACCAACAATTCTGCCATCCAAATCATTGATATATAAAGTGAAAAGTGGTCCCAATACAGTGAAAGCCCGATTTTACGCGCCCCGGTTTAACGCGAATTCGGATATAACACGATGAGTCCTTGGACTCCATGTCCATGTCAATCCATACTCCCCCTTCTCCAGCCTTAGGTCCCTTTTGCCAATCAACTTCCCAGCTCTTGGCTTCATCCCTCCCCCTCCTGTCTTCTATCATTTCAGGTCTCTCCCTCCCCCTCCCACTTTCAAATCTTTTACTATCTCTTTTTTCCGTTAGTCCTGATGAAGGGTCTCAACCAGATGCTGCCTGGCCTGCTGCGTTCCACCAGCATTTTGTGTGAGTCATTGGACCTTTTTTGCTCAAAATGGAACAAACTGCTAGAAAAAAAAATCTTTTTCTGTGAAAGATGAGCTTCACGCACTTGATGTGATCAAGACTAAAAGTCAAACTCAAGTTGCACGAGACCTCAGGATACCGGAATCAACACTTCGTGGCTGAAAACCTCATGAAGAAAAGTTATGCATGTTGCTTTGCAAAGTTGAAGAATAAGCAGGACTAAAAGCCAAACGCCTGAAGACAGCCAAAGATGTCAGCCTCAATGACTCCCTGCACGAGTGGTTCGTTCAAGCTTGGTCAGAAGGCCTTCCAATTTCCGGTCCTATTCTCAGAGCTCAAGCCGAGAAGTTTGACAGCAGATCAACAGAGAAACCACACAGTTCAAAGCTAGCAATGGATGGCTAGACCGATTTAAATGCCATCACGGGATTTCTCAAGTGTTAGTGTCAGGAGAAATTCGCTCAGCTGACAGTGCTGTCACCAGCGAATACCTGGCTGAACTAAAAACTCTCTTAGAAGAAGGTGGCTACGTGGAAGAACAAGTGTACAACTGTGACAAAACAGGCCTCTGCTACAAGATGATCCCAGAACATACACTGGGTAGCAAAGATGACGCCCAACGTGAGGGGTTCAAACAACGCAAAGATCGCGTGATGTTGTTGTTTTGTGTAAACAGGATTGGAACACATAAGTTAAAACCGCTCATGATTGGCAACTCTCGCTCACCCCGCTGTTTCCACCATGTCAACATGAAGTTGTTACCGTTCGAGTACACGCACTGCAGCAATGCTTTGATTACAAGTGTCATCTTTGAGGATTGGTTTCACAAAACTTTTGTCCCTGCCATCCGCGCTCATTTGCGTAAGCAAAAGCTGGAACCCAAAGCTCTTCTTTTGCTTGACAACTGTCCCGCTCATCCACCAGCTGCCAACCTAGTAAGCCGTGACGGAAAGATCCAAGTTTATTACCTCCCCAAGAACACTACGTCCAAGATCCAGCCCCTAGATCAGGGGATCACCTCCATGTTCAAGCAGAATTACAGGCGGGAATTAATTCGTAGAATCGTAGACGACTCAACAACGCTTGAAGCCTATCTGGAAAGCCTGAACATGAAGGAAGTTTGCCACTTAGGTGGGAAGGCCTGGGCAGCAGTCAGCTCGTCATGTGCAGAGAAATGCTGGGAGAAGAGTTTGGGCCAGCCTATTCATCATACCAATCCACCACGGAAGATGATGATGATGAGCCAGATTTGAACAGCTTCACAGAGGAAGATGCGCATGAGGCAGAGAAGCTGTCTGAATGGAACAACGAAGAGCTACACCAGTAGTACTCTGCCGATGACGAATGTCCAACATATGAGAACCTGACGGACACTGAGATCGTCCGTAACGTAACTATAGCACCGGCGAAGGCAAGTGTACCGGTTCTCGAGCCACAAGAAGATGATAATGAAGAGCCTCCACCCCCAATCCCAAAAGTGTCTGAAGCCATTGAACACCTCGAGGCTAACCTCCGTTGGCTGGAGACCCAGGAGGTGGACCACATAAAAAACCTCCAACTCAGAAGCATTCTAGATTTCGCTCGCAGCCAGCGACATGCTACGTTCAAGCAAGGAACAGTCGATCACCTTTTTAATAAATAAACCGTAAATCATGATTGCTAATATTCTTGAATGTTTTTATTTGTTGTTTTGTGTATTAAAAAGCTTTACTAACAATTAATTTGTTTTAATTTCTACAAACAACAACCCTGATTTAGCGCGACCCCGCTTTTTTTGCGATGACATTTTATGGACCCAAGCGATCGCATTATAACGGGGTTTCACTGTACTAACACCAGCAGCATCCTTTATTCCCACTCTTTGCTTTCTGCCAGTCAGACAATCTTCTATTCATGCTGGATTCTTTCCTGTAATATCACAGGCTGTTATCTTGTTAAGCAGCCTCTCGTGCTGCCCCTTTCCAAGTTGTTTTATAATCCAAGCAAACAACATTCACTAATTCTCCTTTGTTTAACATGTATGTTGTTCCTTCAAAGAATTCCATCTGATTTGTCAGGCAAGGAAACTAATGCTGATTTTGGCCTATTTAATCATGTGCCTCCAAGTACTTTGAAACCTGATCCTTAGTAATGATCTCCAACACCTTCCCAACCACTGAAGTCAGGCTAATTGGGCTATAATTTCCCTTTTTCCTCCCCTCTCCCTCCTTAAAGAGTGGAGTGACATTTTTAATGTTCCAGTCCTCTGGAAGCAGTACAGAATTTAGTGATTCTTAAAAGACCAATACCTCCAAAATCTCTTCAGCTACTTCTTTCAGAACCTTGGCGTGTAGTCCAATTGGTTTATGTGCTTCAGCTTCACAAGCACCTTCTCCTTAGTAATAACAAGTACACTCATTTCTGCCCCCAACATGCTTGAATTTCTGGCATACTGCTGGTGTCTTCCACATTGAAGACTGATGCAAAAGACTTTAACTTTGTTTGCTATTTCTTTGTCCCATATTCCCATATTACTACATCTCAAGTCATTTTCCAGCAGTCCAATATAAGCTCCTGCCTCTCTTTTACTCTTCACTCTTTATACATCTGTAAAAATGTTAGTACGGTATTCTCTTCTATATCATTGGCTAGTTTACCTTCATATTTCATCCTTTTGTTCATTGTAGCCTTTTAGTTGCCGTCTGTTGGATTTTAAAACCTTCCCAATCTTCCAACTAATTTTTACTATGCTATATACCTGCTCTTTGGAAATCAAACACAGCATAAAAGCAAAAGAGTCTCAGCCGTGGTTGCCTCATTCTCCAATTAGAATACTTCTTTGTCTTTGAGGTGTATCAATCCTGTGCATTCCAAATTACTCCCAGAAACCTGAGCCACTGATGTTCTGCCGTCATCTCTACTAGTATCCCCTCCAAATACTCTTATCTCACGTCTCTATAATTACCTTTACTCCACTGTAAAACTGATACAGCTGAATTACCTTCTCCCTCTCAAATTGCAGCTTGGATAATGTCATAGTATGATCTCTGTCTCCTGTAGCGGCCAATTCTAACCAAATCAAATTGCTACTGTTGCTGACCCCCGTGAATTTGTTATACTTGTACAATGCACCCTCTCCTTCAATAATTGTTGTTCCAAAAGTCAAAGATGTGTATTTGAGCCTTTATTAGCAATTAGCAAACACACAATCTTGTAGTGATGAAACTTAAGCAAAATTAAGTGTAATTGCACGGTCAACAAAAGATACGACATCCATCGATTTCCCTGGTACTAAACAAAACTACCAGGAAGAATGCATGAAGATGTAACTTATTCCCTTCACCTTTAGCACAACCCCACTCATGTGACATAACGTCTTATAATGTCCTATGTCTTATGGTCTTTTAATAAACAGCATAAATGTGCAACACAGAATACAATGCAGACAGAGAACATAAGACCATAAAACATAGGAGCATAATTGGGCAATTCAGCCCATCGAGTCTGCTCCACCATTCCATCATGGCTGATCCTGGATCCCACTCAACCCTATACACCTGCCTTCTCACCATACCCTTTCATGCCCTGACTGATCAGGAAACAATCAACTCCCACCTTAAATATATGCACAGACTTGGCCTCCACCACAGTCTATGGTAGAGCATTCCACAGATTTACTACTCCCTCTGGCTCAAAAAAAAATTCTCCTTACCTCTGTTCTAGAAGGTCACCCCTCAACTTTGAGGCTGTGCCCTCTAATTCTGGATACCCCACCATAGGAAACATCCTCTCCACATCCACTCTATTTAATCCTTTCAAGATTTGGTAGCTTTAAATGAGATTCCATGGACCCCCCCCCCCCCAGCCAGCATTCTTCTTAATTCCAGTGAGTACAGTCCCAAAGCTGCCAAACACTCCTCACATGTTAATCCCTTCATTCCGGAATCATCCTCGTGAACCTCCTCTGGATTCTCTCCAATGACAACACATCTTTTCTGAGGATAGCACCTACAAGTTCCTTTACCTTAAACCCACTAATCAAATCTGGTTCATTACAAAACATCTAATTCAAAATTGCCTTTCCCCTAGAGGGCTGGCCCAATCACAGTCTGCTCTATGAAGCCATCTCATAGGAATTCTACAAATTCCATCTCTTGCTCTCCAGTACCAACCTGATTTTCCCAATGTATCTGCATTTTGAAATCCCCCATGATTATTATAACATTGCTCTTTTGACAATACCTTTTCTACCTCCCACTGTAATTGGTACCCACATCCTGGCTACTGCTCAGGGGCCTGTAATTAAGTCCCACCAGTGTCATTTTACCCTTGCAGTTTCTTAACTTTACCCACAAGGATTCTACATCTTCTGATCCTATGTCAACTCAAAGGATTTGATTTATTTATTTAAAAACAGAGCCACCCAGTGGGGTGCCTACCTGCCTGTCCTTTCGATATAAGGTGTATCCTTGGATGTTAAGCTCCCAACTATGATCTTCTTTCAGCCACGATTCGGGGATACCTGTCAATCTCTAACTGCACTATAAGATCGTCTACTTAATTCTGTACATGGCATGCATTCAAATTTCACACCTTCAGTGTTGTTTTAATCAACCTTTTCAAGTTTGCCCCCATATTACAATTCAACTCATCACACTGACTGCAATTTTGCCCTATCGTGCCTGTTCTTCCTCACGGTCTCACAACGTACCACATCTACTTGTATACCAACTGCCCCATCCTCAGCCCTATCCCCTCAGTTCCATTCTCCTTGCCAAATTAGTTTGAACCTCCTCAACAACTCTAGCAAACCTGGTCACAAGGATATTAGTACCCCTTGAATTCAGGTGTAACCCATCCTTTTTGTATGGGTTGTGCCTTCCCAAGACAAGATCCCAATGATCCAGAAATCTAAACCCCATCCTCTGCACCAATACTCCTGTCATATTTTCATCTTCCAGATCATCCTTTCCTTACTTTCAGTGGTGCGTGGTATAGGCTACAATCCAGAGATTACTACCCTTGAGGTTCTGCCTAACAGCCTTCTACGTAACTGCCTATAGTTTGTCTTCAGGGCCTCATCCCTTTTATTACCCATGTAATTCATACCAATTTATACTACAACTTCAGGCTGTTCAACTTCCCCCCTTTAGAATGTTGTGGACCCAGTCAAAGACATCTGTGACCCTAGCAACTGGGAGTCAAGATACCATCCAAATGTCTGTTACATGCACACAGAATTTCCTGTCTGCTCCTCTAACTATGGAATCCCCTATCATTACTGCTCTTTTCTTGTTCCCTCTTCCCTTCTGAGCCACAGAGCCAGACTCAGTCCCAGAGGCTCAGCTGTTGCAGCTCCAAAGTGGTGTATTTATTATTGAGGGAAATAGCCACAGAGGTACTCTGCACTAGCTGTCTATTCTCTCTCCTTCTCCTGACAGCTATATAGCTACATATATCCTACAACTTAGGGGTGACTACCTCCCTGTAGCTCCTACCTATCACCTCCTCTTTCTCCTGTATGAACCAAAGGTCATCAAGCAGCAGCTCCAGTTCCTTAACATAGTCTCTGTGGTGCTCAATGCACTTTGTGCAGATGTACTCTTCAGGGAGACTGGAGGTCTTTCAATGTTCCCACATCTCACACAAATTCTCAACACACTAGTAATGTACTAATAAACAAAGAAAGAAAACAAAACTTCCAAGAAATTTACTTAAAGACTCTGCCTGTTCATGCCAAAACCTCTCACTCTAACCCTGGTGCACTCCAACAATGGCCACTTTCACAACACGCTGGAGGAACTCAGCAGGTCGGGCAGCATCCATGGAAAAAATCGGTCGATGTTTTGGGACGAAGGGTTCTGGCCCGAAACGTCGACCAATTTTTTTCACGGATGCTGTCCGACCTGCTGAGTTCCTCCAGCGTGCTGTGAGTGTTGCTTTGACCCCAGCATCTGCAGATTATTTTGTGTTTACAAATGGCCACTCTCACAATTTTCTCTGTAAGTATAACATTTTATTCTGCATTTTGTTACAACCTTACTTTTTACTATTTCAAAGAACTATTGCAATAAATTGATCTGTATGAGTGGTATGCAAGACAATTTATCAATTTAATTTCCCTGTAATTTGTTCCAACTACAGGTTGGTAAAACCAGAGCCATTATCTGTACAAACTCAGTTCTCAAGTCACAAAATGCATCAGTCCCTGGCCATCACCGGAGATTTAATAATCTCACATGTGTTTGCATCACATACTGTATTTGGTCCATCATATTTACTGCCATACCACGGCATGGTTCTGACTTGCTTAACTGTCATTAAAAGCTTCAGCAGATGATTTAAACAACTCAGAATCATGCGTGCCTTTATTATTTCTGGACTTCACTGCTCCAACATATTCCCATATTCGAATCCTGACAGAGTTGCTTTGATTTGTAATTCTATTCTCCATGTCTCAACTCTGATGATTCCTAATTTCCTATTACTCCATTCCTTGGTGGTGTACATTGGTTGTCAGCCAAGCAAAATTTTAATTTTTAAATTTTTATTCTTGTTTTAGAAGCTCTTTCATGGATCCTCCAAATTTGATCATTTGGGTATTCCTGGTTTTAATTAGTCCACTATTTGCAGCCATGCCAAAGCTCTAATAATCACTCCCTAAGTCTCTCTTTTTCTTGCTTCAGATGATACATTTATGAATAAGTAATAATAATGCTTCCACAAAACATTTCAGTATGTATTACAGTACTAAAGCAGCAGCATGAGTGCAAATTCCTAGTCAAATAACTCATAAATTTGCTAAATGATTGGGTAAATGTACCTTTTCCACAGAGTGGATTGAGGGTTGGGAGGTATTTTGCCTCTGGTTACTTTGACCAGCATTGTGCAGGCCTCCTCCATAGCCATGGTGAGGCCCAAGACAAGTTAGTAGAACAACATGTTATCATTTATATGGGCAATTTTCTGAAATGAACATTTAATTTTCCATATTCAGCTAAACAGCTCTCCCATTGTTTCTCTCTCTGTGGTCCTCCAATCCTTCCACTGTAACCGGCTAACCCCACCTTCATCAATCCAATCATGATCTTTACTACAACTGACACTCTGTTCCTCAATTCACTATGCACTCCCTGACCCCCTTTCATAATAATCCAATTTGTTTTCTGTCCATGCCCATGATGATGACACCATTGCTCTTGTTGCACAATAAAGCTTTGAATTGGCAGGTCCGCAGAGAAATCTTTTGTTGGATCACCATGCACTGCACATATTACATGCCCTTGCAGGCAATAAAGCATTTCTCACGCTTGCCTTCCTTTCCTTGTATTGTGGATTTCAAAAAGCCGAGGCATGTGTTGGGTTTGCTTAAGTCTGGAAAATAAGCTTACTTTGAACCATGCAATTAGATAGACCTCAGGTATTGAGTTGGTTCCTTGCCTTCCAATTCTCCTCCAGTAAAATTATAAGTTGACATGTCAAGGTTGAAATTGATATTTTTAAATTTTGTATTTCAGTTAATTGTAACCCACTGTTTTTGAGGGTTAAATTTCCTCTCAATGAATCAGGTGATTGCAGTTCTTGGTACTTATCAATGACAAATGACCTTGTACAGAAACAAAAGGTCACCTACTGTTTACAAATGCAATGTTTTCCCCCGCCCCCCCACAATGTTTAAGTATTTTGAAAGAAAATAGTTAACTGGTTATTTTATTTTTTAAAACATTAAAGGAGCCAACAGAAGTTATTGAACTAAAAGGAACAGCTTTTCAAATAGTTGGCATACATTTCTTAGATTTCAAATGATAACGGGAAGGATCTTTCACTACATGATAATGTGTGCCAAAGTCAACAGAGTGCTTCTGGTTATCACAAACAAGAGAAAATCTGCAGTTGTGGAAATCCAAGCAACACACACCAAATGCTGGAGGAACTCAGCAAGCCAGGTAGCATCTATGGAAAAGAGTATAGACAATAGACAATAGGTGCTGGAGTAGGCCATTCGGCCCTTTGAGCTAGCACCACCATTCACTGTGATCATGGCTGATCATCCACTATCAGTATCCAGTTTCTGCCTTATCCCCATAACCTTTGATTCCGCTATCTTTAAGAGCTCTATCCATCTCTTTTTTGAAAGTATCCAGAGACTTGGCCTCCACAGCCTTCTGGGGCAGAACATTCCATATATCCACCACTCTCTGGGTGAAAAAGTTTTTGAAAATGTTACCAACGCGTCCACAATTTCTAAAGCCACCTCCTTAAATATCTTGGGATGCAGACCATCAGGTTCTGGGGACTTATCAGCCTTCAGACCCAACAGCCTATCCAACACCATTTCCTGCCTAATATAAATTTCTTTCAATTCATCCATTACCCTAGGTCCTTTGGCCACTATTATATCTGGAAGATTGTTTGTGTCTTCCCTAGTGAAGACAGATCCAAAGTACCTGTTCAACCCGTATAGTCAACATTTTGGGCTGAGACTCTTCAGCAGGACTGGAGAGAAAAAAAAAGATGAGGGTTAGGGTTAAAAGGGGAGTGAGGAGGGAGAAACACAAGGGGATAGCTGACACTGGGAGGGAGAGAGATGAAGTAAAAAGCTGGGAAGATGATTGGTGAAAGAGATTTAGGGCTGGAGAAGGGGGAGTCTGATAGGAGAGGACAGAAGGCAATGAAAGAAAGAAAAGGGAGGAGGAGCACCAGAGGGAAGTAATGGGCAAGCAAGGTGAGAGAGAGAAAAGGGGATGGGGAATGGTGAAGGAAGAGAGGGGAGAGCCTTTACTGGAAGTCTGAGAAATTTCTCAAACTTCCAATAACGCCCCTACCTTCACCATTCCCCATCCCCTTTTCCCTCTCTCACCTTATCTCCTGCCTGCCCATCACCCCCCTCTGGTGCTCCGCCTTGCTTTTTCTTCCATGGCCTTCTGTCCTCTCCTATCAGACTCCCCCTTCTCCAGCCCTATATCTCTTTCACCAATCAACTTCCCAGCTCTTTACTTCACCCCCCTCCCAGTTTCACCTATCACCTTGTGTTTTCTCTCCTCTCCCCCCAGCTTTTAAATCTACTTGTCTTTTTTTTTTCTCCAATCCTGCTGAAGGGTCTCAGCCGAAATGTCGACTGTACTATTTTCCATTGAAGCTGTCTGGCCTGCTGAGTTCCTCCAGCATTTTGTGTGTGTTGCACCTTCTATCAGTTCAGAGCTGGTTTCAGAGGTCGTGATTGGTCAATTTGAAAATGACACTTGCTTACAGGATGTTGGGTGCCACACACTGAGTTAATCAAGCATAAATGCATTCTGGACCATGAAGTGCTATTATTGGTCCAGGTCCCACCCTGCATTACAAATAAAGGGCTCTTGAAGGAAACTTGTGTGTGAGAGTTGCCTGTTAAAGGAAACTTTATCCTTGTAAATGTAAAACCAGTTTTGAAGGAGGATGCAGTCAGTTTAAAGGCTGATTTATACTTGTGTGTACTAGCCTACACCGTAGCCTACGCAAGTGGGCTACGCCGTTGTGAGCATTTATACTTGTGCGTTGGTGGGTCTGCGTCGATCTGCAATTCACCACCAAAACGCTAGTTGGCGGTGAGGTTTCTATGCCACTGTGTTGAGTTTCTTCATGTTGAAACTCAACACGAAGAAACTCAAACTTCAAACAATGATGACCGAAACTGAAGGAGGGTGAATTTTCTGTGCTTGTCCGGCCACTGAGAGACGTGGACGAGGAAATGCATTTCAAATATTTTCAGATGTCGACAGGTAGATTTGAAGATTTGGTTCATCGTCTCCAACCATTTATTTTGCATACTCAGTATACTCAGAGACTGGCACTCACCATTCGAGTTTTCGCATCAGGTGGAAGTCAACAGGCCGTAGCAGCTAGCTACAAACTGGCGTCAAGCACAGGGTCCTCCATAATTTCGGAGTTCTGCAAAGCTTTATGGAGAGCATTGTGGCCAGAGTTCCTTCCTTGCCCTTCAGTCGTCCAATGGGAAGCTATTGCAGCGTAGGAGGAAATGCGAAGCTACCAAGCGGACCAATCATAGTTGTTGCAGTCTGTGTCACCGCGATGCGTAGTTACTTTTTTGTGAGGTGTGCATCAGGCTACGGTGTAGGGTATGCGGCTACGCCGTACCTACGGCGTTGATTTGACGCACAAGTATAAATTGGCCTGAAGGGATGCATCACATTTTGAAGCAGCAGTGAAATTTCACACAAATTAATTTGACTTCACTTACAGCCTCATTACAGATTATCAAATATGTAGTACCCAATTTCAATGGAAGGATCATATGTAATAGTATTCATAACTTTAAGGTTTTTCTTTTAAAGACTGTGTCAATGAACTAAATCATCTTTGATTTGCAGTGATATTTCGTAGATAATTCCAGTGAAAAAGAATGAGGATTCCATGAATAAATTAACAATTTATTACCTCACCTTCAGTTGTCTCCTATATATGAGTTACTAGATTCTACAATGGACCGTCTAATTATTAGGAAGTTGTTCAACACGGACTGTGATGAAGAAAACAAAGAATCATGCCACTACAATTAACAAAATTGTTGATGGTTTATGCGACTACACAGCTGCACTAGTACAGTGTTTCTGTGAAGCTCACAATTAATTACTAAAAGCCTGATGTGCATACTCAAACATGAGATTAGATAGATTCAAAGCACATTTATTATCAAAGAATATATAAATTTGTCTGCTTACAGGTAGCACAAAGCAAGAAGCCCAAATAACCTAATTGAGAAAAAGACCAAAAACCACTGCATAGAGAAGAAGAGAGAAAAAAACACGTAAGTCATACAAATAATAGAAGTAAACCAACAGCATTCTGAACCAGACTGAGTCCCCAGATCAGCTCCTGGAGAAGCCAGAGTAGACCCAAACCTCGGTCCCAATTCATCACACCAACAGGGCAAAAACGCACAGCAGCCAGACTATTTCACAACCTCAGCGCTGTGGAGAAAGGAATGAACATTCACAGGAGAGTGAGCAAAATCAGCCGAACCCTCGCCTCTGTTCCTGATACTTGGGCTTCCAGTGTATCAGAATCAGTTTTATCATCATCGGCACGTGAAGTGAAATTTGTTAACAAAGCAGCAACAGTTCAATGCAATACATAATATAGAAGAGAAAAAAATAATAAAATTAAAAAATAATAAATACGTAAATCAATTACAGTATACGTATATTGAATAGATTTTTTAAAAAGTGCGAAAAACAGAGATGCTGCATATTGAAAAAGTGAGGTAGTAAATCACTAGATTTACAACCTTCTGCACCTTCTTTCGGTCCTGTGCAGTAGCCCCTCCATACCAGACAGTGATGCAGCCTGTCAGAATGCTCTCCATGGTACAACTATAGAAGTTTTTGAGTGTGTTTGTTGAGATGCCAAATCTCTTCAAACTCCTAATGAAATATAGCTGCTGTCTTGCCTTCTTTATAACTACATCGATATTTTGGGACCAGGTTAGAACCTCAGAGATCTTGACACCCAGGAACTTGAAACTGCTCACTCTCTCCACTTCTGATCCCTCTATGAGGATTGTTATGTGTCCCTTCATCTTACCCTTCCTGACATCCACAATCAGCTCTTTCGTCTTACTGACATTGAGTGCCAGGTTGTTGTTTGTGGCACCACTCCACTAGTTGGCATATCTCACTCCTGTATGCCCTCTCGTCACCACCTGAGATTCTAACAACGGTTGTATCATCAGAAATTTATAGATGGAATTTGAGCTATGCCTAGCCACAGTGTCATGTGCATATGGAGAGTAGAGCAGTGGGCTAAACACACACCCCTGAGATGCGCCAATATTGATCGTCAGTGAGGAGAATATGTTATCACCAATCCGCACAGATTGTGGTCTTCCAGTTAGGAAGTTGATGATCCAATTGCAGAGGGCGGTACAGAGGCCCAGGTTCTGCAACTTATCCGACATTTAAATTGTCCACGCACTGGATAGTGTCACGTTCTCGGATTCAGGTCCCAGCACAGTGAAAGGCATGGGCTGTTTAGCCCGAAGCCATTCTCAATCTCATCAAATCGGTTTGGCCCTGAGCGGGATCCAATCTCATGCCTGGGTTAGGGCATCAAAATGCTTCCGCATTAACTCGTCTCCAAAATGCTCACTCCATCTCCAGCAGTGATACTACCAACTCCGTCTGTGACCCCAGCTCAAACGTGTTGTGCCTCGCAATGCCCCCAAACCAGCCTCACCGTTGCCTACCTCCTCACTGTCTTCAGTGCAATTCAGTGTATTCACCACAATTCGCTTCAGAAAAAAATGTTACAAGTAACGTTTTTAGTCAAATCTCTTGACTTTCGATCCACCAGTAAGCTGTCGCACATCTTCAGTAGCTCCATCCTAAACCAGAAGAGGTAATATATATAAAATTGCAGATGAAAATTTCAGCTTAACAATCTTTGAGGTTGTTGAAAATGGGATGCTAGTCAGAGAGTGATTATATTAGAATTGTCAGTGCTTATGGCAAGGCACAGGAGTCCTTAAATTGATGGACACATAAGCTGTTGGAGATGAATAACAATATTGAAATTAAAAACGAGAGCAAAGATGTTCAGAATGAGACCATATATGAACACAGGAAAAATGATCCTGTAAGTAAAATTAAGGCCAGATAGATATACAATGTAGGCAAACAAATTTGTATTGCACAGTGAAACTTATATATTACTAAGGAGAAATAGATAAATTGCAAAATCGATATATCCCAGCACCAGGCATTTTAAAAATTTACAACTTTGGAACCACAACCAGAGGTCAGGAATTTCAATTAATAATTAAACAGTTGCCTTGAAGATAATTCATTGCATTCCTAGTTTGGTGGATTCCTAGTCTGGATTTCTTATTAAGTGATAAATTTAGGCAAATGGGTGAGCATTTTGAGTTAAGCTACTTCATTCTCAAGATACAACATTTTAATGAGCTTGCAAAATAGGAAGAGGAAGAAAACTTCCAGGTTTTCAAGAAAATGTTTAGGAGACTGCATTGTTATAAAGTAAGAGTTAAAAATATCAAATTTTCTTTTGACCAAAAGTAACTAATCGGAAAGATAATCAGCATCATTTCTGCCACAATTGTTTTCAACAGTGGCACCCTACAAGGCTGAGTTCTCTAACCCTCCTCCTCTCACTTCCAGTACGCCCATAACTGTGTGGTCAGATTCTGCTCTAACACCATTTACAAGTTTGCAGATGACACACTGTAGTGAGCTGCCTCTCAAACCATAATGAAATGAAGTACAGGAAGGAGATGGAGTGCTCGGTGGCATAGTGTCAAAAAAATAAACATTCCCACAATGTCCGCAGAATAGAAGAGCTGGTCATTGATTTCAGGAAGTGGGGAACAGTACATTCCCCTGTCTGTATCAGTGGTGCTGAGGTGGAGATGGTTGAGAGTTTCAAGTTCCTAACTGTAAACATTATCAATAGCTTGTCCTGTTCAAGCCACATAGATGGTACAGCCAAGAAAGCTGCTTCCTCAGAAGGCTAAGGAAATTCAACATGTCCCTGATGACTCTCACCAATTTTTGAAGATACACCATAGAAAGCTTTCTATCTAGATGCATCACCACTTGATATGGCAACTGCTGTGCTCAAAACTCAATAAAATGCAGAGATCTGTAAACATAGCCCAGTCAATCATGAGGACATCCTTCCCTCCATTGACTCTGTATGCATTTCCCATTGACTTAGTAAAACAGCCAACATAACCAAGGCTTCCCTCCCAACTCAGCAAGTCTCTCTTCACCCCGCTAACATCAGAGAAAAGATATAAAAGCTTAACAGCATTCCACAAGGCTCAAGGACATCTTCTATTCCATTGTTATAAGATCCTTGAGGAAACCTCGAATATAACAAACATGAACTCTTGATCTCACAATTTCTCTTGTCAATTTATTTTACAATTTTATTTTGTCAATTTAATTTATCTTGCATTTTATTTGTCTATCTGCCCTACATTTTCTCTGTAACTGTAACACGATATTTTGCTTCCTGTTTTATTTCCCTCAACGAATGTATGGAATGATCTGTCTCGATAGCATGCAAATGGAAGCTTTTCACTTTACCTCAGTACATGTATCAATAGTAAACCAATTACCAATCGCTAACTGATGCAAGTTTAAGAGTAAATGCTGAAGAGAACGCTGATGTTGTCATTGGAGACAGAAAACCCAAAAATATCACTGAGCTTTGCTAGATTTCCACTAGACTTTACCATGGTATTGGTACCACTTCAGCAGTTTTTAGTGCCACAATAGTAAACATCTGTGATATATATATGATCTGTGTAGGAGAAGGCTTGTCAACAGGTTATGTCCAAAGTTCAAAATAAATTTTATTATCTGCGTACACACATGTCACCACATACAACCGTGAGATTCTTTTTCTGTGGGCATACTTAGCACATCTTTAGAACTGTAACTGTAAACATAAACATCAGGAAATGTTGACTGTAAACAAACTGTGTAAATGCAGGTATAGATAAATTGCAACAAATAATGAGCTGGAAATAACAATGTACCATAGAGTCCTTAAATGAGAGTAGCTATCCCCTTTTTTTCAAGAGCCTGATGGTCGCGGGGCAGTAACTGTTCTTGAACCTGGTGGCACAAGTCCTGAGGCACCTGTACCTTCTACCTAATGGCAGCAGCAAGAAAAGAGCATGGCCTGGGTGGTAAGAATCTTTGATGCTGTATGTTGCTTTTCTACAGCAAAGTTTCTTGTAGATGTGCTCAATGGTTGGAAGGGTTTTACCCATAATGTACTGTGCCAAATCCATTACCTTTTGTAGCTTTTTCCACGCAAAGGCATTGGTGCTCCTATACAAGGCCATATTGTAGCCAGTCAGCACACTTTCCACCGCACATCTATAGAAGTTTGCCAAGGTTTTTGATGACATGCTGAACCTCTGCAGATAGCTGAGGAACTACAGGCACTGTCGTGCTTTCTTCACAATAATATTTCTGTGATGGGTCCTGGACAGGTCCTTTGAGAAAATGGCACCCAGGGATTTAAAGTTACTAACCCTCTCCACCTCTGATCCTCCGATGGTTACTGGCTCACGGACCTCTGGTTTCCCTCTCCTGAAGTCTATAATCAGATCCTTGGTTTTATTAACATTGAGTGAGAAGTTGTTGTAATTACACCACTCAGCCAAGTTTTCAATATCCCCCCTTCCTGTATGCTGATTCATCATCCCGTTTGATACAGCCCACAACAGTGGTGCCATCAGCAAATTTGTATATGGTGGTGGAGCTGTACTTAGCCACACGGTCATCAGTGTAAAGCGAGTAAAGCAGGGGGCTAAGTACACACCCCTGTGGTATTCCTTTGCTGATGGAGATTGTGGAGGAGGTGTTTTTGCCGATCTGAACTGACTGGGGTTCTCAAGTGAGGAAATCCAGGATCCAATTACCCAAAGGGGTATTGAGGCCCAGGACTTGGAGTTTACTGATTCGTTTTGAGGGGATGATGGTATTAAAAGCTGATGAAGAGCATCCTGATGTATGCACCTTTGTTGTTCAGATCTTCCAGGGTTGTGTGAAGAGCCAACGAGATAGCATCTGCTGTGGACTTGTTGCTTTGGTAGTTGAATTGGAGCAGATCCAAGTCACCATTCAGACAGGAGCTGATATGCTTCAACACCAGCCTCTCAAAACACATCATCAGTGTGGATATCAGTTATACTGGGTGTTAGTCATTTAGACATGCTCTTCTTGGGCACCGGTATGATTGAAGCCTGCTTGAAGCAGGTGAGTACACACACTGCCAGAGTGAGAGATTGAAGATGTCCATGAGTACACCAGGTGGTTATTTGCACAGGTCTTCAGAACTTAGCCAGCTATTCTGTCTGGACTGGATGCTTTCATTGGATTCACTCTCATGTCATCTTCAGATACTGAGACCAAAGGGTCACCGGAAGATATGGGGGTCCACAATGGTTCCTCCTTGTGCTGGTGGTCAAAGTGAGCATAGAACGCATTAGGTTTATCTGGAAGTGAAACTCTGCTGTCCTCCATGTTGCAAAATTTAGCTTTGTAGGAAGTTATAGCATTTAAACCCTGCCACAGCTGTTAAGCATCCCTCATTGATTCCAGTCTAGTCTGGAATCTCCACTTCACCCAAGAGATGGCTTTCTGGAGATCATACCTGCACCTCTTGTAGCATTCTTGACTTCCAGTCTTGAATGCCTCTGATCTGGCTCTCAACAGGTTCTGGATTTCATTGTTCATCCAGGGCTTCTGACTGGGGGAAACCCTGAATGATTTCATGGAGGCACACTCATCCACAGCTGTTTTAATAAAGTCTGTAACAACCATGGTATAGTCATTCAGGTCCTCAGATGAGTTCTTGAACATGGTCCAGTCCAGTGACTCAAGGCAATCCTGTAACCATTCCTCAGCTTCCCTCGACCACCTCTTAGTTGTCTTGATCTCTGGAGCCTTGATCTTTAGGCTCTGTCTGTATGCAGGTAGTCAGAGTACAGCCAATGATCCGACTTGCCAAGATGCAGTATCAAGAAGAAATAATAGGCATTCCTTACAATGTAGCAGGGGTCTAGTGTGTTGGGACCTTTGGTGTAACAGGCTATGTGCTGATGATAATTGGGCCGGGTTTTCTTCAAACAGGCCTGCTTAAAGTCATCGACTATAATTTGAAATATGTCGGGATGGGCCATTTCTCGTTTGCATACAGCATCGTTCAGTTTCTTAAGTGATTATAATCGAACGCTGCTGGTATGTAAACTGTACTCAGGATCACGGATGAGAAATCCGGAGGCAAGTAGAATGGTCTCCATTTAATCATTAGTTGTTCTAAGTCAAAAAGCTGACATAACCCCAACATCCGTGCACCAACGAGAATTGACTGAAAAGCACCGTTTTGCTTGCCAGAGTTCCAGGTTCGATCCATTCTGAAAATTGTAAAATCTTCTGGTCGGATAGCAACATTCTGTCATGTTCGTTGTTAACCAAGTCTCAATGCAACTAACGATTGAGATCAGCCTCATCTGCCTCTGATACAGTGGCCTTGCCCTGAGACCATCAATCTTATTTTCAAGTGACTGTACACTTGCTAACAAGATAGGCAGAGGAGGCCTCATCCGCCTGCACTTCAGCCTGCTTTGAATACCATCTATCCTGCTGGATTTTCAGCCTTGGCCTTGGGCTTGGCATTGACACTTTGAGGGACCACACTTAAATACGCCACATTTAACTGTTGAACATGAGATCTGACGATCATTTATGTAATTTCATAGTCCATCGTTAAGAGGAAATTTACATCCTGCAGACTGAAGAAAAAGTAGTTCAAAAGGAGTATATTTAAGAGGAAAACTGGTACAATTTCCTGCAGCCCACAGAGAATCTCCGAAGTACACTGGCACCATCTCTACAGTGGTACAATACCACAAGACCATAAGACATGGCCTAATTCTGCTCCTTTGCCCGAAGAGTCTGTTCCGCCATTGCATCATGGCTGATTTATTACCCCTCTCAAGCCCATTCTCCTGCTTTCTGTACTGTACCTTACAATTTTTAATATTAATACACTTTAGTTTATTATTTATGTGTGATTCATCTGTAGATTTTATTACTACCTTCTTTAAGTTATCGTATGCCATGCGTACCACTGTGTTTTACACCCTGGTTCGGAAAAACATTGTCTCATTTCTATACACATGTCATGGTTATACACAAAATATACATGCATATTATGTAATGACAATAAATTTGACTGGAATTTCTAAGCATAATAGCTATACAGGATGAACTCATACATGACAACTGTGTTGCCCAGCAAACTAGTCACATCTGCTTTCCTTTGCCACACAACCCTATAAACCTCTCCTATCCATGTACTTTTCTGGATAGATTTTAAATGTTGCTAAGTGCCTGTTTCTGGCTGATCATTCCAAATGTGCACCACCCTTTGCATAAAGAAACTGCCCCGATGTCTCTTATAAATCTCTCACCTCCGATCTTAAACCTATGGCCTCTTGGTTTTAGCAACCTCTCCCTGGGAAAAAGACTATGTGCTTTCACTTGTCCATGTCTCTCATAATCTTATACAGTACATCTCTATCAGGTCACTCCTCAATCAAGGAATGAAGTCCTTGTCTATGCAAGCTCTCCTTATAACTCGGGCTCCCAAATCTAAGTGAAATCCTGGTAATTTTTCTTGCATTCTTTCTAGTTCAATAATTTCTTTCCTATAATACGATGAGAAAAACAGTGCACTGTGTTCAATGTACAGCCTCACCAACATCTTATATAACTGTAACATAACTTATTAACTTCTGTACTCAATACCCTCACTGATGAAGGCCAATGTTCCAAATGCCTTCTTCAGCACCTGATCTGTCTGTGACATCACTTTTAGCAAACCATACACTTGCACTCCTAGGCTCTTTGGTTCTATAACAGTCACCAAGTCATCATTTGCTGTATAAATCCTACCCTGATTTGATTTCCCATAATTCAATACCGCACACATTAATTGACACAACTAGTTGTAATAAGTGAAAGTTGTATATACCACTACACTGCACAACCGAAGAATTAAGTTCTGATTTTGCCATTTGAAGACTTCCTGAAGGAGTTGTGTCAGGTAATGTTCAATCGTACAAATTGTTTTATGTACAAATGATTCATGCAGAACAATGCAATAAAACACTATTTCACTTGTCCAGATGGGAAAGGTTAAGTTGCATGGTGAAGCTGACACTGAAGAAACAGGTTATGAAAGAGGTTGACTGAAGTTTATCATGAATATTGATGTAGCATTTTTCTTATGCTATAAGACAACACCATACTCCACAGCAAAATATATGGTGGCTGAAATGATATTGAATTATGGACTCAAAAATGATTGACCCTTATCAGTCCTAGTACGGATGGGAAAATGGAAGAGCCACAATTAAAATAGAAAATGCATTACAACCAAGCCACAAACAGAATAACTTCAACCTGCACGTTACAGATTGTGCATGGAATCCTCACAGCAGATCAGAGAGGAGAATATGGAAAATCAGAAAATAGTAAGTAAAGGAATTACCTGTAAAAATTAGAGAAAAATTCCCTAAAATTCATGTAAATCATTCAATCCTTAATGCAAAGGATACACCAGGAGAATAGCAAAGACTGCAAAGCTCCCTTCAAATGAATCAAATGTGATATTTCTAATGAGAATTGAAGTCAAAGTACATTTCAATTCCAGAGATAGATGCCACTTAAACAGTAGTGGTGAATCTGCAACACCAGCACACCTGTGAAGATCAAAGTGCAGAAACCAATGCCTCAGTTATATTAATACCATGTTAAACCAATTTATGTTTATTAAAAATAAAACAAGGGAAATAAAGTGCACGTGCTCAATAAGTTCTTAAGCTGTAGCAAGATCCATTACACCATACGTCAAAGTATGAGTGTTTATTCAAAGGCTTTTCATAGACTGTGGAACATTGTAAAAAATATTGTTGCAATCCACAGAGCTTTCAGTCATGCAATACAAACCTTAAATCGCTAACAGAAAAAACAATCACAATTCACAATAAGAGATAGATAAATAGATATAATAACTTAGTATTCTTGAACAACAACTTAGGCAGGTAGTCACACTGGGACCTGGGGAGACAGATAAGTGGGTAACAGTCAGGAGAGGGAAGGGCAGGAGTCAGAGGCTAGAGGCTGAGAGCATGCCTGTGGCTGTACCCCTTGTCAAAAAGTACACCTGCTTGAGTACTGCTGGGGGGGACAGCCTACCTGGGGGAAGCAACAGTGGCCGTGCCTCTGGCATAGAGTCTGGCCCTGTGGCTCAGAAGGGTAGGGAAAGGAAGAGGATGGCAGCAGTGATAGGGGACTTTATAGTTAGGTGGTCAGACAGGCAATTTTGTGGACACAGGAGAGAAGCACAGATGGTAGTTTCCCTCCAAGGTGCCAGGGTCCGGGATGTTTCTGATCGCGTCCATGATATCCTGAAATGGGAAGGAGAACAGCTAGAGGTCGTGGTACATATTGGTACCAACAACTTAGGCAGGAAAAGGGAGGAGGTCCCGAAAGCAGAATACAGAGAGTTAGGAAGAAAGTTGAGAAGCAGGACCACAAAGGTAGTCATCTCAGGATTGCTGCCTGTGCCATGTGACAGTGAGTATAGGAATAGAGTGAAGTGGAGGATAAATGCGTGGCTGAGGGATTGGAGCAGGGGGCAGGGATTCAGATTTCTGGATCATTGGGACCTCTTTTGGGCCAAGAGTGACCTGTACAAAAAGGACGGGATGCACTTGAATCTCAGGGGGACCAATATCCTGGCAGGGAGGTTTGCTAAGGCTGTTGGGGAGAGTTTAAACTAGGATTGCTGGGGGGTGGGAACCAAACTGAAGAGACGAAGGAAGAGGCAGTTGACTCACAAACAGAGAAAGCTTGGAGACAGTGTGAGGGGTGTTGGGATAGGCAGGTGATAGAGAAGGGACATGCTCAGAACGATGGTTTGAGATGTGCCTATTTTAATGCAAGGAGTATTATGAACAAAGCAGATGAACTTAGAGCATGGCTCAGTACTTAGAGCTATGATGTTGTGGCCATCACAGAGACTTGGATTGCTCGGGCAGGAATGGTTACTTCGAGTGCCAGGCTTTAGATGTTTCAGAAAGGACTGGGAGGGAGGCAAAAGAGGTGGGGGAGTGGCACTGCTGATCAGAGTTAGTGTCACGACTACAGAAAAGGAGGAAGTCATGGAGGGATTGTCTACAGAGTCTCTGTGGGTGGAAGTTAGGAACAGGAAATGGTCGATAACCCTACTGGGTGTTTTTTCAGAACAGTGGTCCCCAATCACTGGGCCGCGGTCTGGTAGCGGGCCGCGAGGAAACAATATGATTTGGCGACATGACTGTGTTGCTGACTTGCCAGTTGCCACCTTCTTGCCCAGACTTTTGGCGGCAGAGATATTGCCAAATGTAACTGACCAAAAAACATTTTTCTTAAAGGAAAATATTTTAGAAAAAGGATGGTATGTAATTTTCATGCAGATAATTTCAGCATGTAAAAAGCCGGGAAAAAGCCAAAAACCCAAATGCATTTCCTGACGCCGACTAAATTGGAAAAAAGTCAGATTGCTGGAATTTGACGCCAAAAAAGCCAATCTGGTAACCCTGTTATGAGTCAGCTGCACCTTTCCTCATTCCCTGTCACACCCTCTGTTGAACGCACGCAGGGTCATTACGCACGTGTCATCCATGTCAGCACAGACAGTAGATCAACTCCTCAAGCTTGCAAATGACGATGGGCTGAAATATTTGACATAACATCTCTGCCGGCATTCTGGATCAAAGTCAAGTCTGAATATCCTGAGATAGCCACGAATGTACTGAAAACGTTGCTTCCATTCCAACATCATATCTCGGCAAAGCGGAATAGACTGGACATAATGAACCCCCTTCGAGTATCACCCCTCGATGGGATCATCTTGTTGCAGGGAAACAAGCCCAGGGATCCCACTGATTCAGCGATATTGCTGCGTTGCAATGATTTTATATGTTCACACGTGGAAAATATGTGCTGTGTGATTAATATCCAAACGTTACTTAAAATGTTATGATACTATTGACTTATAAGTGACATATCATAGTCATAGTCATACTTTATTGATCCCGGGGAAAATTGGTTTTCGTTGATCACTATAATTGACTTAACACTATATTCATGCGAGGAAAATATGCACCATGTATTTAGTATTAAATTCGTTAGATAAACCCTTTTAGAAACAAAATTGAGTTTATTAGCCACTTATAAGTGACTTATAGTTAGAACATAGAACATAGAATAGTACAGCACAGTACAGGCCCTTCGGCCCACAATGTTGTGCCGACCCTCAAACCCTGCCTCCCATATAAGCCCCCACCTTAAATTCCTCCATATACCTGTCTAGTAGTCTCTTAATCTTCACTAGTGTATCTGCCTCCACCACTGACTCAGGCAGTGCATTCCACACACCAACCACTCTCTGAGTAAAAAATCTTCCTCTAATATCCCCCTTGAACTTCCCATCCCTTACCTTAAAGCCATGTCCTCTTGTATTGAGCAGTGGTGCCCTGGGGAAGAGGCGCTGGCTATCCACTCTATCTATTCCTCTTATTATCTTGTACACCTCTATCATGTCTCCTCTCATCCTCCTTCTCTCCAAAGAGTAAAGCCCTAGCTCCCTTAATCTCTGATCATAATGCATACTTTCTAAACCAGGCAGCATCCTGGTAACATACATCAAAGTTGCTGGTGAACGCAGCAGGCCAGGCAGCCCCAGTTAGAGAAGTCGATGTTCATGCCATCAGGTTGGAGGCTACCCATACGGAATATAAGGTGTTGTTCCTCCAATCTGAGTGTGACTTCATCTTTACAGTAGAGGAGGCCGTGGATAGACATGTCAGAATGGGAATGGGATGTGGAATTAAAATGTGTGGCCACTGGGAGATCCTGCTTTCTCTGGCGGACAGAGCGTAGATGTTCAGCAAAGCGGTCTCCCAGTCTGCATCGGGTCTCACCAATATATAAAAGGCCACATCGGGAGCACCGGACGCAGTATATCACCCCAGTCGACTCACAGGTGAAGTGATGCCTCACCTGGAAGGACTGTTTGGGGCCCTGAATGGTGGTAAGGGAGGAAGTGTAAGGGCATGTGTAGCACTTGTTCCGCTTACACGGATAAGTGCCAGGAGGGAGATCAGTGGGGAGGGATGGGGGGGACGAATGGACAAGGGAGTTGTGTAGGGAGCGATCCCTGCGGAATGCAGAGAGGGGGGGGGAGGGAAAGATATGCTTAGTGGTGGGATCCCGTTGGAGGTGGCGGAAGTTACGGAGAATAATATGTTGGACCCGGAGGCTGGTGGGGTGGTAGGTGAGGACCAGGGGAACCCTATTCCTAGTGGGGTGGTGGGAGGATGGAGTGAGAGCAGATGTACGTGAAATGGGGGAGATGCGTTTAAGAGCAGAGTTGATAGTGGAGGAAGGGAAGCCCCTTTCTTTAAAAAATGAAGACATCTCCCTCGTCCTAGAATGAAAAGCCTCATCCTGAGAGCAGATGCGGCGGAGACGGAGGAATTGCGAGAAGGGGATGGCGTTTTTGCAAGAGACAGGGTGAGAAGAGGAATAGTCCAGATAGCTGTGAGAGTCAGTAGGCTTATAGTAGACATCAGTGGATAAGCTGTCTCCAGAGACAGAGACAGAAAGATCTAGAAAGGGGAGGGAGGTGTCGGAAATGGACCAGGTAAACTTGAGGGCAGGGTGAAAGTTGGAGGCAAAGTTAATAAAGTCAACGAGTTCTGCATGCGTGCAGGAAGCAGCACCAATGCAGTCGTCGATGTAGCGAAGGAAAAGTGGGGGACAGATACCACTTCTCTAACTTCCGCTAGGCCCCACCTCCCCCTCGTACCCCATCTGTTACTCTTTTTTATGCACACATTCTTTCTCTCACTCTCCTTTTTCTCCCTCTGTCCCTCTGAATATACCTCTTGCCCATCCTCTGGGTCACCCCCCCCCCCGTCTTTCTTCCCGGACCTCCTGTCCCATGATCCTCTCGTATCCCCTTCTGCCTATCACCTGTCCAGCTCTCGGCTCCATCCCTCCCTGTCCTGTCTTCTCCTATCATTTTGCATCTCCCCCTCCCCCTCCAGCTTTCAAATCCCTTACTCACTCTTCCTTCAGTTAGTCCTGACGAAGGGTCTCGGCCTGAAACGTCGACTGCGCCTCTTCCTATAGATGCTGCCTGGCCTGCTGCGTTCACCAGCAACTTTGATGTATGTTGCTTGAATTTCCAGCATCTGCAGAATTCCTGTTGTTAGCATCCTGGTAAATCTCCTCTGTACCCTTTCCAATGCTTCCACATCCTTCCTATAGTGAGGCGACCAGAACTGGACACAATACTCCAAGTGTGGCCTAACCAGAGTTTTACAGAGCTGCATCATTACATCGCGACTCTTAAACTCTATCCCTCGATTTATGAAAGCTAACACCCCATAAGCTTTCTTAACTACCCTATCCACCAATGAGGCAACTTTCAGGGATCTGTAGACATGTACCCCGAGTTCCCTCTGCTCCTCCACACTACCACGTTATCTGCCATTTACTTTGTACTCTGCCTTGGAGTTTGTCCTTCCAAAGTGTACCACCTCACACTTCTCCGGGTTGAACTCCATCTGCCACTTCTCAGTCCACTCCTGCATCCTATCAATGTCTCTCTGCAATCTTTGACAATCCTCTACACTATCTACAACACCACCCACCTTTGTGTAGTCTGCAAACTTGTCAACCCACCCTTCTACCCCCACATCCAGGTCATTAATAAAAATCACGAAAAGTAGAGGTCCCAGAACAGATCCTTGTGGGACACCACTAGTCACAATCCTCCAATCTGAATGTACTCCCTCCACCACCATCCTCTGCCTTCTGCAGGCAAGCCAATTCTGAATCCACCTGGCCAAACTTCCCTGGATCCCATGCCTTCTAACTTTCTGAATAAGCCTACCATGTGGAACCTTGTCAAATGCCTTACTAAAATCCATATAGATCACATCCACTGCACTATCCTCATCTATCTGCCTGGTCACCTCCTCAAAGAACTCTATCAGGCTTGTTAGACACGATCTGCCCTTCACAAAGCCATGCTGACTGTCCCTGATCAGGCCATGATTCTCTAAATGCCTATAGATCCTATCTCTAAGAATCTTTTCCAACAGCTTTCCCACCACAGCCGTAAGGCTCACTGGTCTATAATTACCTGGACTATCCTTACTACCTTTTTTGAACAAGGGGACAACATTCGCCTCCCTCCAATCCTCCGGTACCATTCCCATGGAAAATGAGGACATAAAGATCCTAGCCAGAGGCTCAGCAATCTCTTCCCTCGCCGCGTGGAGCAGCCTGGGGAATAGTCCGTCAGGCCCCGGGGACTTATCTGTCCTAATGTATTTTAACAACTCCAACACCTCCTCTCCCTTAATATCAACATGCTCCAGAACATCAACCTCTCTCATATTGTCCTTACCATCATCAAGTTCCCCCTCATTGGTGAATACTGAAGAGAAGTATTCACTGAGGACCTCGCTCACTTCCACAGCCTCCAGGCACATCTTCGCACCTTTATCTCTAATCGGTCCTACCTTCACTCCTGTCATCCTTTTTTTCTTCACATAATTGAAGAATGCCTTGGGGTTTTCCTTTACCCTACTCGCCAAGGCCTTCTCATGCCCCCTTCTTGCTCTTCTAAGCCCCTTCTTAAGCTCCTTTCTTGCTTCCCCATATTCCTCAATAGACCCATCTGATCCTTGCTTCCTAAACCTCATGTATGCTGCCTGTTTCCACCTGACTAGATTTTCCACCTCACTTGTCACCCATGGTTCCTTCACCCTACCATTCTTTATCTTCCTCACCGGGACAAATTTATCCCTAACATCCCGCAAGAGATCTGTAAACATTGACCACATGTCCATAGTACATTTCCCGCAAAAACATCATCCCAATTCACACCCGCAAGTTCTAGCCTTATAGCCTCATAATTTGCCTTTCCCCAATTAAAAATTTTCCTGTCCTCTCTGATTCTATTCTTTTCCATGATAATGCTAAAGGCCAAGGAGCGGTGATCATTGTCCCCCAGATGCCCACCCACTAAGAGATCTGTGACCTGACCCGGTTCATTACCTAGTACTAGATCTAGTATGGCATTCCCCCTGGTCAGCCTGTCCACATACTGTGACAGGAATCCATCCTGGACAGATTTAACAAACTCTGCCCCATCTAAACCCTTGGAACTAATCAGGTGCCAATCAATATTAGGGAAGTTAAAGTCACCCATGATAACAACTCTGTTATTTTTGCACCTTTCCAAAATCTGCCTCCCAATCTGCTCCTCAGTATCTCTGCTGCTACCAGGGGGCCTATAGAATACCCCCAGTAGAGTAACTGCTCCCTTCCTGTTCCTGACTTCCACCGATATTGACTCAAAAGAGGATCCTGCAACATTACCCACCCTTTCTGTAGCTGTAATAGTATCCACCCCTCCTCCCCTTTTTCCACCCTCTCTATCCCTTTTAAAGTGCTGAAATCCAGGAATATTGAGAATCCATTCCTGCCCTGGTGCCAGTAAAGTCTCTGTAATGGCCACTACATCATAATTCTATGTATGTATCCAAGTTCCCAGTTCATCACCTTTGTTCCTGATGCTTCTTACATTGAGGTACACACATTTCAGCCTTTCTGCCTTACCGTCTTTACACTGTTTATTCTGCTTCTCTTTCCTCAAAGCCTCTCTGTATGTTAGATTTGGCTTTACTCCATGCTCTTCTTTCACTGCTCTATCGCTCTGGGTCCCATCCCCCTCGTAAATTAGTTTAAACCCTCTCGAACCATGCTAGCAAACCTACCTGCAAGGATATTGCTCCCCCTCGAGTTCAGGTGCAACCCATCCAATCTGTACAGGTCCCACCCTCCCCAGAAGTGATCCCAATGATCTAAAAATCTAAAACCCTGCTCCCTGCACCAACTCCTCAGCCACGCATTCAACTGCCATCTCCTCCAATTCTTACCATCACTGTCACGTAGCACTGGCAGCAATCCTGAGAACGCCAACCTTAAGGTCCTGTTCTTCAGCCTTCTGCCTAGTTCCCTAAACTCACACTTCAGGACCTCATCACTCTTCCTGCCTATGTCGTTGGTCCCAACATGTATCACGACTTCTCACCTATACACCTATATTCCGGTTGTGACTAACGGCAGCCCCCCCCCCCCCCACCGTCGGCCGGTCATCAGTGCAAAAAAGTTTGGGGACCCCTGTTTTAGACCACCCAATAGTAACAGGGACATCGAGGAGCAGATAGGAAGACAGCTTCTGGAAAATTGTTATAATAACAGGGTTATTGTGGTGGGAGATTTTAATTTCCCAAATATTGATTGGCATCTCCCTAGAGCAAGGGGTTTAGATGGAGTGGAGTTTGTTAGGTATGTTCAAGAAGGTTTCCTGACACAGTATGCCGATAAGCCTACAAGAGAAGAGCCTGTACTTGATCTGGTATTGCGAAATGAACCTGGTCAGGTGTCAGATCTCAGTGCAAGAGCATTTTGGAGATAGTGATCACAACTCTATCTCCTTTACCATGGCATTGGAGAGGGATAGGAACAAACAAGTTAGGAAAGCATTTAATTGGAGTAAGGGGAAATATGAGGCTATCAGGTAAGAAATTGGAAGCATATTGGGGCCCAGACCTTCTCACAATACTCCAAGTGAGGCCTCACCAATACTTTAAAAAGTCTCAACATTGCATCCTTGCTTTTACTGAATATTCTAGTCCTCTTGAAATGAATGCTAACATTGCATTTGCCTTGCTCACCATAGACCCAAATTAACCTTTAGGGAAATTAATCTTTAGGGAAAAATATACAAGGTCGCTCAAGTCCCTTTGCATCTCAATTTTTTTGTATTTTCTCTCCACTTAGAAAATAATCATCCCCTTTATTTCTTCTACAAAAGTGCATGACCATATACTTCATAACATTGTATTCCATTTGCCATTTCTTTGCCCATTCTCCCAATCTGTCTAAGTTCTTCTGTAGCCTCTCTACTTCCTCAAAACTACCTGCCCCTCCACCTATCTTCATATCATCTGCAAACTTTGCAACAAAGCCATGAATTCCATCTTCCAAATCATTGACATATAGCATAAAAAGAACTGGTCCCAACGCAGACCCCCATGGACCACTAGTCACCGGCAGCCAGTCAGAGAAGGCTCGCTTTATTCCCACTCTTTGCCTCATGCCAGTCAGTCACTGCTTTATCCATGCCAGGTAGAGAAGATGAGTGAAGGTGAAGTTGCAAGAGTGTGGCAGGTGAATTAAAGACAGAAGCAGGCAAACCGAGAGAATAAAAAGAGGAAAAAAAAAACAGATGGAGCAAAGTGGAGTGAAGGGAGTATGAAGATGGGAGACAGCTGATGGAGGAAGATAGGCGGGAACACAAAGCACTACCAGAGCTGGATTCTGATAAATAAAGGAGATGAGAATGACAATCATTAGAGGAGAAGAGAGCAGTGAATGAAAATTGAAAGTATATAGGTGTGGTTAGAGACGATTCCTGTGTGAGAGTGAGTGCACAAAACCAGGACGGGGGCAGGAAACAAAAATGGGTGAGAGGGACAGGGGGTTAGTTTGGGAAGGTGAACAAAAGGATAGACTGGATAACCTGAGGAGGGGGGAGAGAGGAGAGGGTTGTCAAAAATTGGAAAGCTTAATATTCATGCCATTGGGTTGTACAATACCAAATGGAATATAAGGTTTTGCTTCTTCAGTCAAGACCAGGGATAGACTAGTCAGTGTGGGAATGGGAATGGGAATGAGAGATGAAATCATCTGCAACTGGGACATCAGGGTGTCCACTGCAGACTGAGTGTGGTTATTCTGTGACACTGCAGTATTACTTCCTGAGTCTAGAACTCTGTGCACAACGAATAAAATGAAGCATTCCATTGCCTTCTTTATGGTTCTGTTGGCTTTTGTGGCCATTGCCAGAGAGCATTAGACTCAAGATTCCTCTGTGATCAATGCTAGTGAAGATCATCTCTGCCTCTATGCACTCTTCTTCAGCAAGGATTCCCATTCTGCTTTGATAATCCCTTCTCCCACCTCAAGTACTTGTTGGATCCTGATGCTTTTATGATCCAAAGGTTCTACAGAAGAATGAGGCATAAAATTTATTGCTTATGATAATTTTATTAAGACTAAAAAGTAGTGTATTCTGCTCATACAAGACTACTGACAACAGAAATTCTGTTGACAACAGTTAACCAATAGGATTTTCAGATTCAAGTAATGTGACACCTGCCACTGAAACCAAAAAGTTTCCAGTAAAGTACAGGCACAACTACATCCATTGGAAAACTCACTGAAGAATTCCATGTATATACTGTAGGTGATGATATAAAAACTCAAACAAGCATAGGGAAGTTAAACTACAAAAAAAATAACAATTCTACACCCCAATCCAACACACTCCTTCTGCTCTTAGACCAAAAGACCATAAGACACGGGAGCAGAATTAGGCCATTCAGCCCATCAAGTCTGCTCCGCCTTTCCATCATGGCTAATTTATTATCTCTCTCAAGCCCATTTGCATGCCTTCTCCTTGGAACGTTTGACAGCCTGACTGATTGAGAACCTATCAAACTCAGCTTTAAATATACTTAATGACTTGGTCTCCACAGCCACCTGTGGCAATTAATTCCACAGATTCACTCACCCAGGCTAAAGAAATTATTCCTCATCTCTATTCTAAATGGATGTCTCTATTATGAGGCTGTGTCATCTGTTCTTAAATTCCCCCATCATAGGAAGCATCCTCTCTAAAACTACTCTACTGCGCCCTTCCAACATTAGACAAGTTTCAAAGAGATTCCTCCCTGATACTTCTGAATTCCGGTGAGTACAGGCCCAACACCATCAAATGCTCCTCATATGATAAGCCTTTCAATCCCAGAATCATTTTTGTGAACCTCCTTTGAACCCTCTCCAATGTAAGCACATCCTTTCTTAGATGAAGGGCCCAAACCTACTCACAATACTCCAAATGAGGCCTCCTCACCAGTGAAGCCCTAACATTACATCCGTTTCTATTCGAATCCTCTCAAAATGAATGCTAATGTTGCACTTGCCTTTGTTACCACTGTCTCAACCTGCAAGTTAAACTTTAGAGAATCCTGTACAAGAACTCCCAAGTCCATTAGCACCGCTGATTTTTGACCATTTAGAAAATCAGTCTACTCTTTTATTTCTTCTCGTAAAGTGCGTGAGCATTTACTTCCCTACACTATATTTAATCTGCCACTTCTTTAACCATTCTCACAATCTGTCTAGGTCCTTCCGTAAACTCCCTGCTTTCTCAACACTATACCCTCCACCTATCTTCATATCTCCCACAAACCTGACCACAAAGACATCAATTCTGTAATCTGACCTTCAGCCAGAATAAGACCCATCCACCACTACACCACAAACTTCTATGGACAAATGAATTCTGAATTCCCTCCGACACCTTTCCCACCATTGCTGTGAAATTTACCAGCTTATAATTTCCAGGATTATCCCAATATCTCTTCTTGAACATCAGAACAACATAAGCTACTCACCAGACCTCGAAGATCTAGCTCTGTCAGTAGACATGGCACAAAAGAATATGGTCAAGGCCACAACAATCTCTTTCTAAAAGTTTGCTTTCTCCTTCTTTTCTCCAAACAAACTATTAAAAAACAGAGAAGATAACATTTATAAATGTTTTGGAGCTAAGGATAAAATTAAAAATTGAGATTAACTGATATTCCAGTTATTAACAATCCATAATACGACAATAACCATAATAAATTAAATGAAAAACCACACCGATTGGATGTTCAACCAGTGTGCAAAAGTCAACAAACAGTGAAAACACAAAAAGAAAGAAATAATAATAAATAAATAAGCAATAAATTTCGAGAACATGAGAGGAAGAATCGTTGAAAGTGAGTCAATAGATAGTAGAAACATTTCAATGATGGGGCTAGTGAAGTTATCCACTTTGGTTCAAGAGCCTGATGTTTGAGGGATAATAGCTGTTCCTGAACCAAATGGTGTGAGATCTGAGACTCCTGTACCTTCTTCCTGGTGGTAGCAGTGAGAAGAGAGCATGGACTAGGTGGTGGGGGTCCCTGATGATGGATGCTGTTTTCCCTCAATACTGCTCCATGTAGATGCACTCAATGGTGAGAAGGGCTTTACCCATGATGGACTGGGTCATGTCCAATATTTTTCGTAGGGTTTTCCATTCAAGAGCAATGGTGTTACTATACCAGGCTGTGATACAGCCAGTCAAATTACTCCCCACCACATGACTATAAAAGTTTGTCAAAGTTTTAGATGTCATGCCAAATCTTCACAAACTCCTAAAAAAGTAGAGGTGTTGCCATACTTAATTCATAATTGCACTTACGTGCTGGGGCCAGGACCAGTCTTCTGAAATTATAACACCAAGGAATTTAGTTACTGACCCTTTCCACCTCTGAACCCCTGATGTGGACTGGCTCATGGAGTTTTGGTTTCCTCCTCCTGAAGTTAATAATCAGCTCTTTGGTCTTGCTAACATTGAGTAAGAGGTTGTTATTGTGGCACAATTCAGCCAGATTTTCAATCTCCCTCATATACGCTGATTCATTACCTCCTTTGAATTGGCCTAAAATAGTGGTGTCATCAGCCAACTTGAAAATGGCATTGAATCTGCAATTAGCTACATAGTCAAAGGTGTAAAGTGACAAGATCAGGGTTTAAGCACACAGCCTTGGGGTGCATCTGTGCTGATGGTCACTGTGGAGGAGATATTGTTGCCAATCAGAAAAACTGGGGTCTGTAAGTGAGGAAATTGATGATCCAATTACACAAGGAGATATTGAGGCCAAGGTCTTGAAGCACATTGATTGTTTTTTAGGCCATTATAGTATTGAATGCTGAGCTGAGTCAATACAGAGCATCCTGATGTATGCATCTTTGCTCTCCAGAAGTTCTAGGGTTAAGTAAAGAACAAATGAGATAGCATCTGCTGTAGACCTGTTGTGCAAGTAGGCAAATTGGAGCAGATCTAAGTCACTTCCCTGGCAGGAGTTGATATGTTTCATCACCAGCCTCTCAAAACATGACATCACAGTGGATGTAAGTGCCACTGGATGATAGTCGTTGAGGCAGGTTATCACGTTCTTCTTAGGCACTGGTATAAATGAAGCCTGTTTAAAGCAGGTGGGTGCCTCAAACTGCCAAAGCGAGAGGTTAAAGATCTCAGTAAGCACTCCAGCCAGTTGACTAGCACAGGTCTTTAGTACAAACAACAGGAATTCTGCAGATGCTGGAAATTCAAACAACATACATCAAAGTTGCTGGTGAATGCAGCAGGCCAAGCAGCATCTATAGGAAGAGGTGAAGTCGACGTTTCAGGCCAAGACCCTTCGTCAGGACTAACTGAAGGAAGAGTGAGTAAGGGATTTGAAAGTTGGAGGGGGAGGGGGAGATCCAAAATGATAGGAGAAGACAGGAGGGGGAGGGATAGAGCCGAGAGCTGGACAGGTGATAGGCAAAAGGGGATACGAGAGGATCATGGGACAGGAGGTCCGGGAAGAAAGACAAGGGGGGGGGACCCAGAGGATGGGCAAGAGGTATATTCAGAGGGACAGAGGGAGAAAAAGGAGAGTGAGAGAAAGAATGTGTGCATAAAAATGAGTAACAGATGGGGTACGAGGGGGAGGTGGGGCCTTAGCGGAAGTTAGAGAAGTCGATGTTCATGCCATCAGGTTGGAGGCTACCCAGATGGAATATAAGGTGTTGTTCCTCCAACCTGAGTGTGGCTTCATCTCCACAGTAGAGGAGGCCGTGGACAGACATGTCAGAATGGGAATGGGATGTGGAATTAAAATGTGTGGCCACTGGGAGATCCTGCTTTCTCTGGCGGACAGAGCGTAGATGTTCAGCAAAGCGGTCTCCCAGTCTGCGTCTTTAGTACTTGGTGAGGTACCCCGTCTGGGCCGGATGCTTTTCATGGGTTCACTCTCCTGAAGGGTGCTCGCATGCCAGCCTTAGAAACAGAAATCCCAGGATCATTAGAGTCTGTGGGATGGTCAAAACAAGCATAGGAAGCATTCATCTGGAAGCAAAGCCCAGTTGTCCCCTATGTCACTTGATTTTACTTTATAAGAGATGATAGCATTCCACCCCTGCCATGACCGTTGAACATCCTTCGTTGATTCAAGTTTAGTCTGGAATTGCTACTTCTCCCATGAGATGGCTTTCCAGAGATTGTACCTCAACCTCTTACAACTTTCTTGGAAACTTGAATGCTTCTGATCTGATCCTCAACAGATTGCATTCTCATGGTTCATCCAGGACTTCTGATAGATAAGATTCTGAAAGATTTTGAGGGGAAACACTTACCTAAGTCCATGACAACAATTGTGTATCCATTAAGATCCACAAATGAGTCCTTGAACACAGCCCAGTCCACCAACTTGAAGCAATCCTACTGCCTCTGACTCCCATGATTAACTCTTTATTGACCTAATATCTGGAGCCTTGCTCTTTAGCCTCAGCCTGTATGCAGGTAGGAGAAGGACAGGCAAGTGATCAGATTTCCTGAAATGTGGTTTGGGCATCAATTAATAGGTATTCCTTATTTTGACCTGGTGTGTTGGGACCTCTGGTGCTACAGATATATGCTGATGGTAATTGGGCAGGGATTTCTTCAAACAAGCCCCAACTATGGTTTGACATTTTCAGTTTCTAGGACTTTTGTTTTTTTATTAGAGTTTAGCAAAATCAGTTATTCTTGGCTATTAGAGATATGTAGTAGTAGTGGTCATACTTTATTGATCCCAGGGGAAATTGGTTTTCGTTACAGTTGCACCATAAATAATAAATAGAAATGGTAATAGTAATATTACTATTAGTAAATAGTAGATAGTAATAGTCCTGGAAATAATAAATAGTACTAGAATAGTAATAGAAAATAGTAATAAATAATTGAATAGTAATATGTAAATTATGCCAGTAAATTATGAAATAAGTCCAGGACCAGCCTATCAGCTCAGGGTGTCTAACCCTCCAAGGGAGGAGTTGTAAAGTTTGATGGCCACAGGCAGGAATGACTTCCTATGATGCTCTGTGCTGCATCTCGGAGGAATGAGTCTCTGGCTGAACGTAATCCTGTGCCCAACCAGTACATCATGTAGTGGCTGGGAGATATTGACCAAGATGGCATGCGACTTAGACAGCATCCTCTTTTCAGACACCACCGTGAGAGAGTCCAGTTCCATCCCCACAACATCACTGGCCTTACGAATGAGTTCATTGATTCTGTTGGTGTCTGCTACCCTCAGCCTGCTGCCCCAGCACACAACAGCAAACATGATAGCACTGGCCACCACAGACTTGTAGAACATCCTCAGCATCGTCCGGCAGATGTTAAAGGACCTCAGTCTCCTCAGGAAATAGGGACGGCTCTGACCCTTCTTGTAGACAGCCTCAGTGTTCTTAGACCAGTCCAGTTTATTGTCAATTTGTATCCCCAGGTATTTGTAATCCTCCACCATGTCCACACTGACCCCCTGGATGGAAACAGGGGTCACCGGTACCTTAGCTCTCCTCGGGTCTACCACCAGCTCCTTAGTCTTTTTCACATTAAGCTGAATTAATATGAATTTTCACATTCATATACAGTCAAGAGATACAGTATGTCAATTCAGCATGTACAAGGTGCAACTCAATTGAAATTAGAAATAATATTTTAAAAACATCAGATTCATATTACCTTATTAACATTTAGTGCTGTTTATTCTATTAACACTACCACCATCACCTTACTGACTTCTGGATCCCAGAAACGAATGGAAATGTTCAGTTTGAAAGACGCAAGCAGTATTTTTAACATTTTTGGTGCATCACAAATATCAATTTGTCACATCCTCAAAGAACTCCAATAAATTAGACAAAGAACTCTCTCCTGTAAACTCACATTAATTCTGCTCAATCTGATTATTCTTTTCAAGAGTTTTGTTATCATCAACTTCATTATAGATTCTATTATTTCCGCTATCACTGATGTTAGTCTAACAGTGTAATGGTTCCCTAACTTCTTCCTTTCTCACATTTGTTGCCCTTCAATCCATAGGAACAATGTTGGAACCTTGGTGGAAGATAATCTAGTAACTGTACCACTACTTCTTTTAAAACTCTGGAAAGCAAATAATCAGGATCTTGAGATTTATCAGTTTAAGATCGCCAACTTCTCTAGTACTATCCTGTTACCGGTGTAGGCTTGGAACATGGACTGTTCTACGTAGCCAACAAAAAAGCAGGAATAACTGGGGCCCATGCAAGTGCCTGTGGCATCTTCATGATGAAAGGTTTTGGCCTGAAATTCCCTCCATAGTTGCTGCTTGACCCGCTGATTTCCTCCGGTATTTTGTGTATGTTCACAATACATTAGCACATTGTTAAAGGTGTATCCCTGCCACTTAGTGTGCAGTTCAAGACAGCTCTGTTTTGTCATTTAATATATTCTGGCTAGTTGTGTATTCAGGGAGCCATCCCTCAACACTGTAACAAAATGGGTATATTGAGGGCTGAAACTAAGCAGTATCTGATATACTATGGGAATTAAAGGCTGAAGGTGCTTGGAAATTTGCATGCCAATTTTGCTCTAATCTTACTGAATTAATTCCTGGATCTTAAGCAAAGGAGAGAAAAAAATGCAAGTGCTTCAGGGAGTCTTAAATTCTTCTTTGATGTATCTATATTCATGTTGCAAGTCATTGTAACTTGGCAAGGAATGTGTGGGTAAATAACATGAGGATTTCTAGATGTTTTGAATCTGCACTTGCACGTGTTTTGGTTTTTGAGGAGCCGTCAGCAGACAAATGTGTTGGTAGGTACTGGGAAAAAAGATCAGATTGCATCTTAAATGCTCTAGTACACTGCTTCCAATATTGTATGTATGAGGCCATTCCTTATATCTGGATATGCAAAGAGCAAGATTTCTGAAAAAGTCTTTAATAATATTCTTGTAGCAAAGTTTCTAGATTTTCAGTGGGTGTGAAGGTTATGAAGTTGATTAAGACAATTCTTCCATTTCTTTTCCAGAGCTCTCTAATTTATCTAAAAACATCAATGGGATTGTAATGCTGCAGCACAGTGAATACACAATGTAGTGACCAAACCAAAACCAAAACAACTGCCGCTGCCAGCGACTACAGATTTGTTATACTTGCATAATGCACCCTCACTCGAATAATAACTGCTCCAAAGGTTGAGGATATGCATCCATTTCCTTTATTGACAATTAGCAATCATACAGTTTTGAAGTAATGAAACCTAAGCATACCCAAGTATAAACTAAGTGTAACTAAGCATTATTGAGTGTGCAGCAAAAGATATGACGTCCACCATTCCCCAGGCTATCAACTGCCATGAACGAAGCAAGAATACATGATTTATTCACTTCAATTTTACTGCACCCCTACTCGTGTCTAGTTACCATAAATAACTTAAAAAATGCATAACATAAAACGCAATGCAGATAAAGAACAGATGCATGGCTTCCTATATTCCTGCCCCCCTATTATTATACTAAAATAATTACAGCTACATGCTACCAAGACACAGGAAACATGAAATCTCAATATTTACACAAATGTCCTCTTTTGGCAAGCAGCCTATGCTCGATTGAGATATTCTACTGACAAACCAGATTGTTCCTCTTGACTGCATTCAGGGAAATCTGTCTTGAATTGCTGCTGCCAAAGCTCATTTAAGTTCTAAACCGAAGTCACATTAACTGCCAGCTCTGGCTGAGTTTTGTCTCTTCTACCACCATGGTTGCCTTTCAATGGTCCATTAGTAGTCCAACCGAGCATTAACTTGATTGTATAGGATCCATCATTAAAATCATGAATCACTTGCAGCTGCACTAATGCCTTAGGTGCATTCATCCCTATCAACAGCTCAATTTCTGACTCAATTTCCAGCAAATAAGCATGCTTCAGGTGAGACCATTCCTTAAGATCTCTGTGACAAAAAATGTTCCCTTTATAGATGGGCATACATTCCCCTGTATACACGTTAGACAGCTCACAATAATCTTCACTAAGCCAGACACTTCCAATCCTGAAACGACGTAGCTACTCACAACGTTCTCTTGATCCATGGTGTATAAGAACATTAGAAAGTTTTTGACAAGAACTGGCCATTCGGCTCAACAAAGCTTGCCAAATTCCTAATCACATTGTGTGTTGAAATAACTACTGAGTTTAGATTTCAAAGTCTCTAAGGTACTACTCTCAGCTACACAACTAAGTAGTTTGTTCCATGTGTCTGCAAATTGCTTTGTAAAGGAGTGCTTCCTGATGTTAGTCTGAAATCTCCCCTTTACCAGTCTCTGCCTATGGCCCTGTGTCCTTGATGATAAATTAATTTTGAAGTAGCAGCTGGCATCCACTTTACTTATACCCTTAATGATTTTGAACACATCTAACACGTCTCCTCTTATTCTAGGTCTACTTAGGCCAAAAAGATTTAATTCTTTTAATCTTTCTTCGTAGATCATACCCTGCAAACCTGGAATGAGTTTAGTCACCCTTCTCTAGACTCTCTCCAGTGTCTTCACATCCCTTGCACGAATGGAGACCAAAACTGTACACAGTATTCAAAGTATGGCCTCACAAGCATATTATACAGATTAAGGAAAATATTTCTTGATTTGAACTCCACAGAGCCCAGCATTCTATTAACTTTCCTAATTGCTTTTGTCCATTGTCTAGATATTGATAGTGATGAGTCTACCAGGATAACCAAATTCTTCTCATACAGTGAACTTTCTACCTCAAGACCCTGCCCCCATTGTATATTTATATCTAATATTCCTACTCCTTATATGTAATACATTACATTTACTTACATTAAATTTCATCTGCCATTTATCTGTCCACATTTAGATTTTGTTTAGATCTAACTGTATTGATTCTGCTGCCTAAATGTTATTACCCCATGCCCCTAATTTTGTGTCATTGGCAAACTTTACTAATTTATTTGTTATAGAACATAGAACATAGAAATCTACAGCACATTACAGGCCCTTCGGCCCACAATGTTGTGTTTACCATGTAACCTACTCTAGATACTGCCCAGAATTTCCCTAGAGTATAGCCCTCTATTTTCCCAAATTCCATGTACCTATCTAAAAAGGGTCTCTTGAAAGATCCTATTGTATTCACCTCCACCACTGTCGCTGGCAGTACATTCCATGCACACATCACTCTCTGTGTGAAAACTTACCCCTGCTATCCCCTCTGTACCTACTTCCAAGCACCTTAAAACTATGCCCCCTCATGTTAGCCATTTCAGCCCTGGGAAAAAGCCTCTGGCTATCCACATGACCAATGCTCCTCATCATCTTAATGTGCTTATCCAAATCATTAATGTAAATTAAAAACAGCAGTGGCCCCAAAACCAATCCCTACAGAACCCAGTTTTAACATCTAGGTGTGAAAATTATCCTCTCACTATAACTTGTTGTTGTCTATATTTGAAACAATTCTGCACCCATTCACACTCCTTACATTGAATGTCTATCTTTTGTAATTTGATTATTAACCTCTTGTGGGATACCTTGTCAAAAGCCTTCTGAAAATCCAAGTAAATGATATCAATTGCTCTACTGTTATCATAAATTTTAGTTGTCCAATCATAGAACTCGAACATATTAGTAAAACATGATTTCCTCTTTCTAAAACCATACTGGCTTTCTGCTAACATGCCTGTTCTTATCCACTGCTTTTCCACCTCATTCTTTATTATTGTTTCCATTATCTTGCCTGTGATACACATTAATCTTACTGGTCTATAGTTACAGAATCAGTGTAGTCGCCCTTCTTATATACTGGGACAACATTAGCCCATTGGCAGTCCTTAGGGATTTCACCAGTCTTCAATGACTTTTGAAAAATATATGTTAGGGGTTTGTATATATAATCACAGACCTCTTTATGTACACTTGGATATATGTTGTCAGGCCCTGGAGATTTATTAACTTGCAGCCGATTCAGCTGAAGCAGGTGCTCACTTTCTAAGATCTCGAAGTCACTTAAAGCAATCTTACTTTTCTTTACACTTACTAGCATCTTCACAGGTAAATACTGCAGCAAAATCTGAGTTAAGAGTATCCATTATATCCTTTGCTGCATAACTTGACACCATTATTCCAAATACACTTGACTTCCTCCTTAACTTTTCTTCCACTGCTAAAGTATTGAAAAAAATCTCTTAATGTCAATTTTATCTTTCTCAATCTGCCTTTTGGAAATCAAAATTTCCCTCTTGACTGATGCTCTCATATTTTCATACACCCTACAGTTAACAGCATTACTATTTTTTCTGTATTCTTTATATAGCTGTCTTTTCTTCAATAATTTTTATGATTATCTTTATTCATCAATGTAGTTGATCTACTGTTTTTATTGCTTCTCCAACCTTGGGGTAAGAACATTTTCTGCACTGTGTGTATTACCCCCATGGCTCATCAACTGATTCAACATCAAGCAGTTCCTTCCAGTTTACTTTCTGAAGTCTTTGCTGTATCTGCATAAACTTTGCCTTTCTGAAATTCAATTCAATGGCTTTGGTTTTTACTGATATACTCTCCCAAAAAACTTCAAGACTAACAATGTTATGATCAGTAGTTCCGAAAGGTTCAACAACTTCTGCACTCAAAATTCTATCCAGATTGTTACAGAATATCAAATCTAGACAGGCCTCCCTTCTTGCTAGTGCACTAATACACAGGGTCAAAAAACAATCATTCGCTAACTCAATGAATTCACTTTCCTGTAATCCATTAGTCACTAGGTTCTCCTATTCAATATTCGGGAAATTAAAGTCACCCATAACTATAACATTACCCTCTGAACTTGCTTTTTTAATATTTTAGTATCATTGTTTATTGAAATCACTGTTAGCATTAGGTAGTCTATAATATACACCCAATGTTATTCCTTTTTCCTTATAGCTTTCAATTCTCACCCAGATATCTTCAGTAAGTCTCAATTCATCTCCTATCATAAGCAGCCTCACGTTTAAATTCTCTCTTATATATATGGCTACTCCTCCACCTTTACAATATTGCTTATCTTTGCTAAGTACTGTATATCCATTAATATGAAATTCATCACCATCCTTTAAGGTCAGCCAGGTTTCAGTCATTGGTATTATATCATACTTGCATATGATTCCAGATCATTTATTTTATTCTTAGTACTTCTTGTATTTACATAGGCCATCCTTAGTCTAAATATTACTGACGTTATTTATCCCAATTCCGACGCATTTTTTAATATTTTTGAAGCCTATAATCAGTTTATATCCTAATATGTTTTTCTCCACTAAGGTGTTTAAACAGATGAGCCTGGCCTGTTCTAAGTTCCCTGCACCATGGCTCCCCCCACCCCCATTCCCTAGTTTAAACAGAATGCATTGAGCTTGTTCATGAAGCTCACTGTGCAGAACACTGCGATCCTTTCTTGATCGAGGAAAGGACAAGTAACCACTGCTTTGTTTCCCTTCTTAGACTTCACTTGAACTGCAATTATAAGAAGTTAACAATCATGATCACCAGCACCCGTAAAGCCATTAAATACCAAGGTGGTACTTGCTGCAGTGTTTACTTTATTAACGGCTTGTTTCGAATCTGCATCTTTTTCATTAGAGCACATATGAAGTAGGCTGGGATGTTTGCCACCACACACCTTGCATGAAAGATGCTTCTTGCAATCTTGCTTAAGTGTCTTTTATACAAACAACAAAAGCAGATGCCATTTCCTTTCAGAAAGGTAACCTTCTCCTTCTGAACCTTTTTTTTAACCAACTTACACCACGAATCCAAAGCATATTCACCCTGGCAGTACAGGCAAACCTTATCATTAATTCCAGGCTCAGTTTTTGCTTTACTTTTAACAGGAGCCACAGTAGTGACAAAGCTGCTTCCTTTAACCTTAGAACAAATTCATGGTCTAGTTTTGTTCATACCTTTACTTACTGGCGGCGATGTTGTCTTGTATACTTTCCCAAACACTGGGTGTGTAGCAATCTTTACTTGCCTTTCAATAAAATCAACAATGCCAGTGAAAGTATACTTACGGTTGTGCCTTTCTTGTAGTTTACAGTCCACCAATCTCCATTTTTCCCAAAGTTTATCGGGCAATTTATTTATGACAATCCTCATATTAGCAGGCATGTCCAACTCACGATTGTCCTGCATGTCTTCCATGGCATTGCAAAGCAGCCTCTAAGAAGAAGACTGTAGTCTTGAAGAGCTTTCACATCTTCCAATTGAATATGTCGCCAAGAAAGAGCCTTTTCCATGTGGCTGCAGCAATTTTGTGCTCATCACCACAATATTCCTGGAGTAAAGCTGGGGCATTTAGATATTGTTGCTCTGAGCTGGCCCACTGGCAACTTTTCACAAGCTCTCTAGGGTAACCTTCAGTGAACTGTTTGAGAAAATAGAGATGGTCCCCATAATTATCAGTCTTGCCTTCAATGCTATTCTTGAAAGCCCTCATAAATGAATCATAATGCAATGGATCAACATCAAAGACATGAATCTCTCTTTTAGGCAGAGCTGCAATGATTTGTTATTGCATCACTATGCATGTTATTTCTTTTTACGTCCTTATGGCCTCCAGCGCAGCATTTAGACGCCGCGCCCCAGTGGCCTCAATGACTACAGACCGGTGGCATTGACCTCCCACATCATGAAGACCCTGGACAGACTTGTTCTGGAGCTGCTCCAGCCTATGGTCAGGCCACAATTAGATCCCCTCCAGTTCACCTACCAGCCCCGACTAGGAGTTGAGGATGCCGTCATCTACCTGCTGAACCATGTCTACACCCACCTGAGCACTGTGAAGGTCATGTTTTTTGACTTCTCCAGTGCGTTCAACACCATCCGCCCTGCTCTGCTGGGGGAGAAGCTGACAGCAATGCAGGTGGATGCTTTCGTGCTGTCATGGATTCTTGATTATCTGACTGGCAGACCACAGTACGTGTGCTCGTAACACTGTGTGTCCGACAGAGTGATCAGCAGCACTGGGGCTCCACAGGGGACTGTCTTGTCTCCCTTTCTCTTTACCATTTACACCCTGGACTTCAACTACTGCACAGAGTCTTGTCATCTTCAGATGTTTTCTGATGACTCTGCCATAGTTGGATGCATCAGCAAGGGAGATGAGGTTGAGCACAGGGCTAGGGTAGGAAACTTTGTCACATGGTGTGAGCAGAATTATCTGCAACTTAATGTGAAAAAGACTAAGGAGCTGGTGGTAGACCCGAGGAGAGCTAAGGTACCGGTGACCCCTGTTTCCTTCCAGGGGGTCAGTGTGGACATGGTGGAGGATTACAAATACCTGGCGATACAAATTGAAAATAAACTGGACTGGTCAAAGAACACTGAGGCTGTCTACAAGAAGGGTTAGAGCCGTCTCTATTTCCTGAGGAGACTGAGGTCCTTTAACATCTGCCGGACGCTGCTAAGGATGTTCTATGAGTCTGTGGTGGCCAGTGCGATCATGTTTGCTGTTGTGTGCTGGGGCAGCAGGCTGAGGGTAGCAGGCACCAACAGAATCAACAAACTCATTCGTAAGGCCAGCGATGTTGTGGGGATGGAACTGGACTCTCTGATGGTGGTGTCTGAAAAGAGGATGCTTCCAAGTTGCATGCCATCTTGGACAATGTCTCCCATCCACTACATAATGTACTGGTTGGGCACAGGAGTACATTCAGCCAGAGACTCATTCCATCGAGATGCAACACTGAGCGTCATAGGAAGTCATTCCTGCCTGTGGCCATCAAACTTTACAACTCCTCCCTTGGAGGGTCAGACAGCCTGAGCCAATAGGCTGGTCCTGGACTTATTTCCTGGCATAATTTACATATTACTATTTAATTATTTATGGTTTTATTACTATTTAATTATTTATGGTGCAACTGTAACAAAAACCAATTCCCCCGGGATCAATAAAGTATGACTATGACTATTTTATCATCTGAAGCATGAATGTCATCATACTGTAAAGTAATCTTTTCTGAAACACACTGTGCTATTGGATACGGATATTGGTACAGGCTGAGGGTGAGTATCCTGAACTACCTCTTGGGGTTCAAAACCGTGGTCCACGTGCATTTGTTCTTCAGATGTATCCCTGCTGACATCAGGAAATGCAGGGTTTTCTCTGTTCCATGTCAACTTAGGAACAGTGAGTGGATTTAACAAGATGTTTTCGCTCACTGGACAGCCACTTGCTAGATTTTTTTTTGTTTTTGGCACCATTCTTTGTAAACTCCAGAGCCATAAAAATCCCAGGAGATCAGCAGTTTTTGAGATACTCAAATCACCCTGGGTGGCACCTAATTAATTAACAACATACATCAAAGTTGCTGGTGAACGCAGCAGGCCAAGCAGCATCTGTAGGAAGAGGCGCAGTCGACGTTTCAGGCCGAGACCCTTCGTCAGGACTAACTGGAGGAAGAGTGAGTAAGGGATTTGAAAGTTGGAGGGGGAGGGGGAGATCCAAAATGATAGGAGAAGACAGGAGGGGGAGGGATAGAGCCGAGAGCTGGACAGGTGATAGGCAAAAGGGGATACGAGAGGATCATGGGACAGGAGGTCCGGGAAGAAAGACAAGGAGGGGGGGGGTGACCCAGAGGATGGGCAAGAGGTATATTCAGAGGGACAGAGGGAGAAAAAGGAGAGTGAGAGAAAGAATGTGTGTATAAAAATGAGTAACAGATGGGGTACGAGGGGGAGGTGGGGCATTAGCGGAAGTTAGAGAAGTCGATGTTCATGCCATCAGGTTGGAGGCTACCCAGACGGAATATAAGGTGTTGTTCCTCCAACCTGAGTGTGGCTTCATCTTTACAGTAGAGGAGGCCGTGGATAGACATGTCAGAATGGGAATGGGATGTGGAATTAAAATGTGTGGCCACTGGGAGATCCTGCTTTCTCTGGCGGACAGAGCGTAGATGTTCAGCAAAGCGGTCTCCCAGTCTGCGTCGGGTCTCACCAATATATAAATGGCCACATCGGGAGCACCGGACGCAGTATATCACCCCAGTCGACTCACAGGTGAAGTGATGCCTCACCTGGAAGGACTGTTTGGGGCCCTGAATGGTGGTAAGGGAGGAAGTGTAAGGGCATGTGTAGCACTTGTTCCGCTTACACAGATAAGTGCCAGGAGGAAGATCAGTGGGGAGAGATGGGGGGACGAATGGACAAGGGAGTTGTGTAGGGAGCGATCCCTGCGGAATGCAGAGAGAGGGGGGGAGGGAAAGATGTGCTTAGTGGTGGGATCCCGTTGGAGGTGGCGGAAGTTACGGAGAATAATATGTTGGACCCGGAGGCTGGTGGGGTGGTAGGTGAGGACCAGGGGAACCCTATTCCTAGTGGGGTGGTGGGAGGATGGAGTGAGAGCAGATGTACGTGAAATGGGGGAGATGCGTTTAAGAGCAGAGTTGATAGTGGAGGAAGGGAAGCCCCTTTCTTTAAAAAATGAAGACATCTCCCTCGTCCTAGAATGAAAAGCCTCATCCTGAGAGCAGATGCGGCGGAGACGGAGGAATTGCGAGAAGGGGATGGCGTTTTTGCAAGAGACAGGGTGAGAAGAGGAATAGTCCAGATAGCTGTGAGAGGCAGTAGGCTTATAGTAGACATCAGTGGATAAGCTGTCTCCAGAGACAGAGACAGAAAGATCTAGAAAGGGGAGGGAGGTGTCGGAAATGGACCAGGTAAACTTGAGGGCAGGGTGAAAGGTGGAGGCAAAGTTAATAAAGTCAACGAGTTCTGCATGCGTGCAGGAAGCAGCGCCAATGCAGTCGTCGATGTAGCGAAGGAAAAGTGGGGGACAGATACCAGAATAGGCACAGAACATAGATTGTTCCACAAACCCAACAAAAAGGCAGGCATAGCTAGGACCCATACGGGTGCCCATAGCTACACCTTTAGTTTGGAGGAAATGGGAGGAGCAAAAGGAGAAATTATTAAGAGTAAGGACTAATTCTGCTAGACGGAGCAGAGTGGTGGTAGAGGGGAACTGATTAGGTCTGGAATCCAAAAAGAAGCGTAGAGCTTTGAGACCTTCCTGATGGGGGATGGAAGTATATAAGGACTGGACATCCATGGTGAAAATAAAGCGGTGGGGGCCAGGGAACTTAAAATCATCGAAAAGTTTAAGAGCATGAGAAGTGTCACGAACATAGGTCAGAAGGGATTGAACAAGGGGTGATAAAACAGTGTTAATTAGCTTGTTTATTTCGGCTTCTTTCTTAAAGAGGTGCTGGACGCACTCCGGCTAGCACTGCACCCCTGGATGTGCTGTCTTCATCTTTACATGTAGACACAGCCTGTCCTGTGGTTTTATAAATATTTTCATTTCCTCCAGCATCCTGACCTTCAACCACACGATTGTTTCAACCATTGTCCAGCCTCTACTGTGACTCTATTAATGAGTGTATCAATGCTTACAAAATTTTCAGTCTGCTTATCTTGTTCAGAGATAGGCGTTAAAGACAACAGCAAATTATGTTGCTTAGCAACATCTTCATGAAGAATTTTTAAATCATCTAAATGAGACTGCACTCCTAAAATATCTTGTTGCCTTTCCTGTTAAAGATTTATCTTTAACGGCAGTAAATCTTACATCCTCTTAACAATTTTATTATATTCCTTTTGAAGGTTGTTTTCAAAGTGCACGAACCAGACAAAGCAATTGAAATTTAATTCAGCATTTCAACAGAACCAGGGGTTGAACTACTCAGACAAACACCAGTATACAGCTTTCAATCCCCAACTGGACAGGCAGAGCATTGGAAACTCTGTTTCAAACCCAAACACACAGCATGAACCAACAAAAGGTCATTACTTGCTACAAACTGCTCCAGGCTGTGGTGCTTCTAATTTCACGGACACATCTAAATGCTGATGTTGGTTTGGTATAACTGTCAAAAACATTTGCTGACCGAATATTGTGGCCAAACCAAACGAAAACCAAAGCAATTGCTGTTGCTGTTGATCCTACAGAATTGTTATACTTGCACAACACGACCTCACTCCGTTAAAGACTGCTCCAAAGGTTGAGGATATGCATTCAGATCCTTTATTAGCAATTAGCAAACATACAAACTTGAAGCAATGAAAGTTAAGCATACACAAGTGTAAGCTAAGTGTAATTAAGCATTAATGAGTGACCAGCAAAATGTACGACATCCACTATTCCCCAAGCTAAAATCTGCTATGAACAAAGCATGAATACGTGACTTACTCCCTTCGCTTTTAACTCGCCCCACTCATATGACTAGTTACCATTATAAATATAATAAACACGCAACACAGAATACAATGCAGATTGAGAATAGATGCATGGCTCCAACACAAGACTGAACATGAAGTGGAAGAAGATAGCATCAGTAAACAACATGACCAAGAGCAAAATCCTTCACAAAATTGTTGGAAGTGTGATCTACATTTTGGCCATGTGTTTTCAGGCTGATTGAGCGATCTAGGACTTTGCTGTCTCCGAGGGTGTTCAGCGAGGTTTCCGGTGAAGCATGAGGCCTTGAGGCCAAGGAGCCTGAAGACCAGTGCTGTTGGAGAATTGTGTTGGAGGCCTGGGTGTTGGGCAGGGTTTAATCAATGCAGTTTGTGGATTGAATTTTGTGTTTCTGGTTTCTGGTTTCTCCTTTTTCATTACTATTTGGGGCAGATTTGACTAGGGCAGATTCCTAAGGTTGTCATAGCTGGGGTGGTAGTGGGGATAAGCTCCCACTACTTAAAAAGTGCTCCAAATGGCGGGCGAGTCTAACAGCCTCTGACAACTAAGTCCAACTCTTGGTTTTCAAGTGTGGCTTAGTTACTAGGCCCGGCAGAACTGTTTCTACTGACAAGGGGCAAAGACACCTCAAAACCAGTTGCTTCAGGCAGGTGGAGCTCGTCAGCCTTGGATGGCAGCCTGCCTAGGAGAAGGAAAACTCTTATTTTTAAACCTCCATACCCACCCATGGGAGAGGCTTTGGGAGTAATCTCCGAGGAAGAAATCCGGAGCTGAGGTCCATAAGGCGGTTTGATGTTGTTTACATCTTCACTCTGGCAACCTCTGTGACGACAGTGGTGCCGAGCTGTATCGGCGCTTGCCCTTCCCTTGGACTACATCAGTGACATGGAGAGGGGGAACCCGCCGCATGGACAACATCGGGTTCTTCAAATCTTTCCGCCCAGGCTTGCACCCTGGGGAAGACACAGTTCACCAGAGGCACAAACCCATGATCCCCTGGGATCAATGGCTGGCTACGATCAGGGCAGTCTGCAGATAATGAATGATACAGCGCTACATGGAACTGAACTGAGTTGAACTGAATATACCTGGACTTTTTCGAGTTTGTGTTTTATATTCTGTTTTTTTTTCTGCCCATTTTTTGCTGCTTACATGATTTTTTTGTGTACTGAGGGTCAGGGTTTGATGTTTTTCTTGGCTTTCTTTGTTTCATGGCTATCTGTGAGGAGGACAAATCTCAGGGTTGTATACTGCATACATACTTTGATATAAATGTACTTTGAACTTTGAGCTTTCCTCACAATCTTTTCAACTCTTTGTGTTTTATGTTATCTGCCACTCTAAGTGATCTTCTTATATACACAGTACGTTTGTTGACTGCATAACTTAAAAGACTCCAAGAAACTTTTTCTTGATGGTTCAACCATTTATAAGTAATATATTAAACATATCTTTAATAATTTTCAATAAATGGATCCATATTTTAAGTAATAGCAAATAGTTGGAGATTAGGAGATTACATATCAAATGCACATTATGCAACAAGTATCAGTTATGCTATGTCATTTAGATGTACTCTCAACTAAGTCAGAAAGTTCTAGAATCAATTCCTGTTTTAGTGACTTGAATATAAAAGCAGTAACTGTGATATAGTGCAGAACTGAGAAGTATAGCATAGTGGGAAATCTTATGTTTCGGATGAGACAGCATTGCCTGCTCCTTCAACTGGATGTAAATAGCACTAATGTGAAGATGAAAGTCTGAGTTATCCCTGTAGTTCTGGCTAATACAAATCCTTCAATCTGCGCTTCAACTACAGATCACCTGTTTGTAGGACATCGTTCTGCACAACTGACTGTTGTATTTTGTCATTACAACAGTGAAAAGTACTCCATTCACTCAAGGTTGAATATGAAAGATTTATGCAACTTTTCTCATTTATATCTAGATCCAAACTATTGTACTGCAGTCTGTATATTAAATCTATCGGTTTCACTGAACAGAACTCTGATGTCCAATTTGAAGCAAGTAAAAGAGGACAATTTGTAGGGGACATTCATTGTAGTTAAGACAGCCGCTGAAAAAAACTACTGATGATATGACAGATGGCAGAATGAGGGTGAAAGAAGAGATTTAGAGGCATTTGTTTCTGATATCTTCCACTTGCAGAAGGCCAAGAGTGAATACAACTGACCAATGTCACCAACAGTGAATTTTTGTTGCTACCCATCTTTGTAGTGCCATCCTTTCCCATTACTGCCCGCAGCTTGTCTGGGACTTGTCAGGCACAGACTGGATTGTTTTTCATGCTGCAGCGAAGCTAAGGCCTCCCCCAGACAACTTATACAGTATGGCTATGATCTGCAGTGGGAGTGAGGTGACATTGAGTGACTGGATAGAAGAATTTGTCAATCAAAAATCACCAGCAGTCTTTCCTTTATGAACATTGAATTTTCCAATATCAGGCAACCTTAGTTCTTCCTCCTCCTCTCTGATCCTTCTCCATTCCCCTTATTTGTCCCCTTTCCCACACTCTCCCACCTTCAGCCATTCATTTTCATTCCCATGCTAGCCACCAACACATCAGCTTTTCCCCATCTGGTCTTGCTTAAACCTGCCTTTCGCCTCTCTTCTCATGGTCTCTATTATTTCTTTCCTTCCTTATATTTCAGCAATAGTAGCCTCTGTGTTCCTGTTAATTATGCTCCATCTCTGCCTCCTCCCAGCTACACGATTTCTGTCTGCCACCTAATAGTAGATAATAATCTTCCATCTCCATCCCACTGCTCCTCTACCCCTACCTGGCACAAACTGCCATCATCTTTTCACTGCCCTCCAGTCCACTTATCACCTACTGCCTTTTGTCTCACCCCATCCTCATCTACTCTTAAATATTTTTATTGGTGCGCCACATGGACCGTTCTATCTGGATGTATTATGGTTGGTATGGCAACTGCTCTACGTCAGTGATAGCAAAAAAAACTGCACAGAGTTGTGGACAAAGCTTAGAACATTATAGAAAACAGCTTCCACTCCATGGACTCTGTCTATCCTTCTCACTGCCTCAATAAAGCAGCCAGCATAAACAAAGACCCCAGCCACCGTGGACATTCTCTCTTCTCCCCTCTCCCGTTGGGCAGAATCAGAATCAGGTTTATTATCACCGGCATGTGACATGAAATTTGTTAACCTAGCAGCAGTTCAATGCAATACATAATCTAGCAGAGGGGAAAAAAAATAAAATAAAAATAATAATAAACAAACAAGTAAATCAATTTCATATATTGAATAGATTTTTAAAAAATGTGCAAAAGCAGAAATACTGTATATTAAAAAAAAGTGAGGTAGTGTCCAAAGATTCAATGTCCACTTAGGAATAGGATGGCAGAGGGGAAGAAGCTGTTCCCGAATCGCTGAGTGTGTGCCTTCAGGCTTCTGTACCTCCTACCTGATGGTAACAGTGAGAAAAGGGCATGTCCTGGGTGCTGGAGGTCCTTAACAATGGACACTGCCTTTCTGTGACACCACGCCCTAAAGATGTCCTGGATACTTTGTAGGCTAGTACACAAGATGGAGCTGACTAGATTTACAACCTTCTGCAGCTTCTTTCGGTCCTGTGCAGTCGCCCTCCCCTCACCCCCCCCCACCCCATACCAGACAGTGATACAGCCTGTCAGAATGCTCTCCACAGTACATCTATAGAGGTTTCTGTGTATTTATTGACATGCCAAATCCCTTCAAACTCCTAATAAAGTATAGCCGCTACCTTGCCTTCTCTATGACTACATCGATATGTTGGGACTAAGTTAGATCCTCAGAGATCTTGACACCCAAGAACTTGAAGCTGCTCACTCCCTCACTTCTAATCCCTCTATGAGGATTGGTATGTGTTCCTTTGTCTTACCCTTCCTGAAGTCCACAATCAGCTCTTTCATCTTACTGACATTGAGTGCCAGGTTGTTGCTGTGGCACCACTTCACTAGTTAGCATATCTCACTCCTGTACGCCCGCTCGTCACCACCTGAGATTCTACCAACAATGGTTATATCATCAACAAATTTATAGATAGTATTTGAGCTATGCCTAGCCACACAGTCATGTATATATAGAGTAGAGCAGTGGGCTAAGTACACACCCTTGAGGTGCGCCAGTGTTGATGGTCAGCAAACTTCCGGTGAGGAAGCTGAGAATCCAATTGCAGAGGGTGATATAGAGGTCCAGGTTCTGCAACTTCTCAATCAGGATTGTGGGAATGATCGTATTAAATGCTGAGCTATAGTCGATGAACAACATCCTGACATAGGTGTTTGTGTTGTCCAGGTGGTCTAAAGTCGTGTGAAGAGCCATTGAGATTGTGTCTGCCGTTGACCTATTGTGGCGATAGGCAAATTGCAATGGGTCCAGGTCCTTGCTGAGGCAGGAGTTCAGTCTGGTCATGACCAATCTCTCAAAGCATTTCATCACTGTCGATGTGAGTGCCACTGGGCAATAGTCATTAAGGCAGCCCACATTATTCTTCTTAGGCACTGGTATAAGTGTTGCCTTTTTGAAGCAAATGGGAACTAGCTCCCATTGCAGTGAGAGGTTGAAGATGTCTTTGACTGCTCCCGCTAGTTGGTTGGCACAGGTTTTCGTGCAAAAACATGTACTACCAGGCTCAAGGACAGTTTCTATTTAATGATTCTCAAGTACTATAAGATTGAATTTTGATCTCACAAGCAAACTTGTTATGATCTAGCAACACACATCAATAGGAAGAGGTACAGTCAACTTTTTGAATCAGCTTCTTTAGGAAGAGGTACAGTCAACTTTTTGGGCCGATGCTGCCTGGCCTGCTGCATTCACCAGCAACTTTGATGTGTGTTGTTTGAATTTCCAGCAACTGCAGAATTCCTGGTGTTTGCGTTGTTATGATCTAGCACCTTACTACCGATTGATTCCCAAGTACTATAAGATTGAATTTTGATCTCACAAGCTAACTTGTTATGACCTAGCATCTTACTGTCTACTTGCACTGCACTTGCTCTGTAGCTATTATACTTTTTTTCTGGACTCTTATTATCTTACCTTGTGCTATCTCGGTGCACGATGTGATGAATTGATCTGTAGGGACAGTACAGTTTTTCACTGCAGCTCGGTATAGGTGACAATTATAACCCTAAACCTATTTATCTCCGGTCGGCACTCCGCGTCCAGATGCAGACCAGACACAGAGGATGCTCGATTCTAGACAATTGCCTGTTGGTCCTCCGCGTTCAGCCGCTCGCGCCCGCCAACCGGCGGCGCGCAGGACCAGTGCGGTGGGCGCGGGAGCGAGAGCGGCCGCGGCCCCGACCCCAAACCCACCCGGTAAGGAGGCAGAGCAGGTGGCGCGTCGGCGGGAAGGGGAGTTTGCGCATGCGCGGGCGGGGCAGGCGCCTGATCGCTGAGACTGAGCGAGGTATTGGCGGCACGAACGTGATGAGAGGAGGAAGGTAGAGCGAGCTGGGGAGTAACGAAGTGAGTTATAATTCCTATTCCCCATAAAGTTTTCGAGTGGTGGAGAAGCTTGGCGATGATTATTTTTGCTCCGTTAAATGTTATTGTTGTATTCCTTTCTGACAACTTATAGTTGGACAAATAGTTATGAATGGCAAAATGGCTGAAGATTGGGTGGCCCTGCTGAAGGGTTTCAGCCCGAAACGTCGACTGTCCCCTTTTCCATTGATGCTGCCTGGCCTCTTGAGTGTCTCCAGCATTTTGTGTGCGTTGTGTAGATTTCCAGCATCTGCAGATTTTCTCTTGTTTGTGAAGATTGGGTGGTCCCACTTTATTGTAAAAATATCATTATTAACCTACGACAATTTATCCTCGTCGGGCACTTTTTGACAATTTAACCGAAGACATTCAAATAAGTAATCTCTACAAATTTCACGGGTTTGCTTTACCAAAAGAGAACAGGGCTTTCATAAGACTTAAGATGATAAAATTCTTTGTCTCCTCTTAATTTCAATTACGTCTATACTATTTTGTATGTTAATCTGCCAAACACGTTCTTATTAAAGAAAGGCCTTTGTTTAAAACATTAATTTCAAATATGTTCCTGACCTGAAGTTGCCAACATATGTACTTGTGCAGTTTTTTTTTCAAACTGCTCGATCTGTTCACAAGCAACTGATGTTTCTTTAAAGTTATTGCTCGTGAAATTGAATCACTTCAGACTTCGTGCATTTGCAACGAAATGCAAATTTACAGTACGAGAGCACAAAGTATCCGCCTGATCTTAAAAATATGCAGGGAAGTGAGGGTATGAATGACCTTAATGTATCTGATTTCCTGACCTACACATATGGATGCAACTAAAGATTGCCATAGTTTTAAGATCTCGTTTTTAAATCGTAATTTCAGTAGTGAAATGTACTACATGAAGGAATGAGAATATATATAACTGAAGGTACAATTATTAGTCTGTTTTAATTGGGTAAAAACTTTTAAAGTGGATTTGAGTTATGACTCATTTATATAATTTACAGTTTTGCAGTAGCATTACAAGTGCACACTATACAGGTATTAATAAGTAAGAAATAATTTAAAAAATTACCTCAAACAGTCTAACAGGTAGGGGGGAGGTCATCACTTCCCCAACTATAGGTTGACTCATTATAGAGCCTAAAAATGGCAGAGGGTAAGAATGACCTCATGTAGCACTCTTTAGAGCAGCACAGTTATCTTAGTCTATTACTAAAAGTGCTCCTCTGCTCAGCCAAGGTGGCATGCAGAGGATGACAAACATTGTCCAGAATTGCCAGGATTTTCCATAGGTTCCTTTGTTCTACCACAGCCTCCAGTTTAACTCCTATAACAGAGCCAGCCTTTCTAATCAGTTTATTGAGCCTATCGGTATCACCCATATTGATGCCGTTGCCCCAGCACATCACCGCATAGAAGATTGTACTGGTGACAAAGACTGGTAGAATATGTGAAGGGGAGGCTTGCATACTCCAGAGGACCTCCGTCTCTTCAGGAAGTAGAGGTGACTGAGGCCCTTCCTGTACACAGCCTCTGTGTTGGTATGTTTGCTGTCCGTATTCATGACACCAGGCATTTAATTTTAAAGCTCTTGTCAGTGTTAATTTTATTTGGAATCCATGTTGCGTCCCTTTCTACTTTTCTCATTTGAAGCACTTTCTTTACTTTGATTCTTTTATTAATAATTTTATTTTTGGAGATGCGAATGCCTTGGGTAAGACTATTTCTGGCCCTTATTAACTGTGAAAACATGGAAGTGAGCTGCCACCCTAAACTGCTGCAGTGCTAGTAATCACAGTGTTGCTTAGCAAGGAGTTTCAGATTTTGGGCAGTAATAATGAAGGAGTAAGAATTTATTGCAAAATCAAGATGGTGTGTGACTTGGAAAGGAACCTGATAGTGACTGTGTTTGTATGTTCCTGTTTTTGTTCTTTTTGATGTGGGTTTGGAAGGTCCTGTTGCAGCAATCAAGGGAAATAAGTATACAGTATACATTTGGTTGATAGCAAACAGTGTCTGCAGTGTGTTTTGGTGGTGGAAGGAGAGATTTATTGAGTGGTGCCAATTAGTTGGGTTGCTATTTCCTAGATAGTACTAAGCTTTTTGAATGTTAGTGCTGTACTTAACCTGATAACTGGAGAGTATTCCATCTTCCCGCTGGCTTGTACTTTGTTTTCCATGTCATTTGGTGGATGCCAGTGTTTTTGTTGTTTCAGAATAATTTTCTGAGAGGTTCTGCACTCAGTTTGAGGTCCTGAGAGACAGGATGCAGAGCAGCAGTGGGAAGTATTTAAAAAAAAAACACCCTTCTGATTTGCTAATAAACAGGAAGGGTTTGGGCATCAGAATGTGAGTTGTTCACTCTTGTTGGAGATAATAATGGTGTGTTGATTGAATGTTGTCTGGGTATTTGTGCAAACTTGTGCTGCTTCCTTTTATGAGGAGTTAAACATAGAATTAACCATTGTGCAATGGCTTATGGACATCTCTACTTCTGATCTTGTGAATGGAAAGTAATTAAGTAGCCAAAGAAAATTGCCCCAATCTCTTACAATGCCTGATTGAGCTCCAATTGCAAGCAACTTGCTTTGTGTGAAGTACAACAAAACCCTGGGAACACTTTCCTTTTCCATGCCCTTTAATTTAAGTCTTCCCAGAATTCATTAATGGAAGTCTTTCTCAAGTTCATTAGTGACAACTGGTCATTAGACGACCTTGTCAATCTTTAGAGCTGGAATAATGATGACTAAAAGAAAATCTTCGGCTGTCCATCGGTTTTAATGTTGACTGTATTTTACACGCCTTGCATAGTAATAAGATAGATGGTGTCGTGCCCCCACCATACAGTCTGTCTGGGCTTCCAAATCTGATGCTAAGTGGTACACAGGAGTGTAACAGACTTCGCGGATAAGGAAGCTGCCCCGCAGTGACAACCAACTAGTCTAGTGATGCCATCTGTTGACCAGCACTCTGGTTTCTCCGCATGCCACCAAGGTGCCTGCACCATTGACTCTTTTGGATCTATTTGCCACAGGCGCCCTGCTGCCGGTGTCCTCGATGGGTGCAGCCTTTGCCTGAAGAGGCATAACCTACAAAGTAGCAAAGGCATGCTTACCTCCTTGACTTAGCTAGCCATGATCCTACTACTAGATCTAGTCTAGTAGTATACCGATGGAACATCTCCTTCACGGCTAGGTTAGACCTGCCAGAGAACGAATCTCCACCGTACTTCGCTATGTTCGGCCGGTGTCACTCCTACGCCTCAGTGAGGCACCAAGGTAGGATTTTGTAGGAGAAAATATGGTTCTTGTAAAACTCAACCAGGTTGGCAAGTAGCTTCTAAAAGTCACTTGATGACGTTACTATTTACATCTTCTGTTATTTTAATGATTGGAGATTTTTTTTCTGTATTTGTTTCTTGAGGACAGTGTGTACCTTGGGTACTTTTCCATGTCATTGGGTGGATGCCAGTGTTTTTGTTGTTTCAGAATAGTTTTGTGAGAGGTTCTGTGCTCAGTTTGAGGTCCCGAGTGACAGGAAGCAGAGCAGTAGTGGGAGTGTTTTTTTAAAAAAAAAGCACCCTTCTGAATTGCTAATAAATCTTTTCAGAAAACCATTTCTTATTGGCTAATTGTGAGACCTCAACCAATACAAAGAAAGCAGGTTCTTGCAGAGTGGCCATTGTGAGAGTAGACCAATGTTTGAGCAGTAACTTAAATAATCTATGGCTTGCAAGTCAGAGACACATGTCAAGTTCCTTGAATTTCCTCGGAGCATTCAGATAGCATTTAGGGCAATAGCGTGCTCCTACAGGATGTGGGAGATCAGGGATTCTTCCAGCCTGTGGACTTCAGCTCTGGGAGGTGTGTCCAGCTGCAGCTCCTAATTAACCATGTAAAGGAGCTGAACTTGGAGCTGGGTGTATTCAGTCATTCAAAATGCTGAGTGTTTCATATCAATGAATTTTTTTGTGAAATGGTCACAACTAAGTTACAAGCAGTAAATAGTTTGATAACTGCTAGGAAAGGAAAGAGGAGTATGCAGATCGTAGAAGATTCTCCTCAAGCTAATGCATTATTTTGGATATAGTTGTAGTGGTTGGGGGTGGGGGTGATGTCTCTTCAGAAAGATAGTAGCCAGATTGTGGTGCCAGGTCTGACACTCAGGTCCAGTGGGGAAGGGTGAAGCAAGAAGGACTACAGTGACAGGAGATTTGATAGGGTGGCCTTCAGGGAATTCTGTGGCTGCAAAAAGATTTTCAGAATTGTGTTTCCTCCCTGGTGCCATGGTCTAGGATGACAAAAAGAAATTACAGAGCATTCTCAAGAGTGAGGGTGAACAGCTAGATGTTATGCATGTTGGCACAAATGATATAGGTAAAGAAAGGTGTGGGTCTTTTGGAGTGAATATAAGGAACTAGGGGAAAAGTTAAAAAGCAGAACCTGGAGGTAGTAATCACCAGATTACTTTGCTACATGCTTGTGAGGGTAAGAAAAGGAGGATATGACAAATTAATATGTGGTTGAAAAGTTGTAGGTGGTTGAGATTCAGAATTTTTGGAACATTGAGATATTTCCAGGGGCAGAATGACCTGAACAAGAGAGATGTGTTACATGTGAACCGGAGGGGCAATGATATCCTGGCAGGTAGATTGGCTAGTGCAACTGGGATCGGTTTAAACTGGATTGGCAGTGGTTGGCATCTCAAGAATCGGGTGGGGTGCGTGAGATGCCAATCACTGCCAATCCAGTTTAAACCAATCCCAGTTGCACTAGCCAATCTGCCTGCCAGGGTTTCATTGCCCCTCCGGTTCACATGTCATACATCTCTCTTGTTCAGGTCATTCTGCCCCTGAAAATATCTCAATGTTCCAATAATTGAGATGTAGTGCAGGAGTCAGTGAGAGGAAGTTCTATAGTTATTACAGACAGTCTGTTGGATTAAATTGCATTTATTTCACTGCAAGGGCTGGGATGGATAAGGCAGACAAATGAGGCTTAGATAGCCATGAAGGACTGGAATATTATAGACATTATTGAATCATGGCTAAGGGATGGGACTAGCAGCTGAATGTTCCAGGTACAGGTAATTAGGTTAGGATAGAGGTGGAAGAAAGAGGGGAGTTCCAATTTTGAATAAGGGGAATGTCACAGCAGGAGTCAGATGTAATATTACTGAAGGATCAAACAGTGGAACTTTATGGGTGGAGTTGAGAAATAAGGTGATGATTACATTGTTGGGATTGTACAATAGGTCTCCAAATTAGACAATGGGAATTAGAAGAACAAATGTGCAGAGATGCAAAGTTGCAAGAATAGTAAGGTTGTTATAGTTGGGAATTTTACCATTCCTAACATAAACTGGGTTTAGATGGGGTGGAATTTGTTAAATGTATTCGGGAAACCTTCCTACTAAGGAGAGTGCATAGCCTGACCTGTTCTGGGGTAATAGGATGATGATAGTGGGGGATCTTGGAGATTTATCTACCTTCTTTGTTTTTTAAGACATGCAGCACATGGTTTACTGTAATGCAGACTAACTCCAAGAACTTCACATACTATCAAAATTCACTTCGCCCTAATCTGGAACTGTGGTTCAGTTCTGCCCTTTCCATAAGTATTTTAAAGCTACTAGGACTACCGTCACTTGCACAAAGAATGATATCTGTGGAATCAAGTTGAATCATCTACCATAACTTTTAAAAGACAGTTGGACAGGTACATGGTTGGAAAGATATAGGTTTTATAGGTTATATACTAGTAAGTAGGACTAGCTTGGATGTAGCATAAACAAGAGAAAATCTGCAGATGCTGGAAATCCGAGCAACGCACACAAAGTGCTGGAGGAACTCAGCAGGCCAGTCAGCATCTATGGAAAAAAAAAGTACAGTCGATGTTTCACCTGGCGGTTCTCTCTCCCTTCCCCCCAGCTTTGAAACCTACTCCTCAGCTTTTCTTCTCCAGTCCTGCCGAAGGGCTTCAGCCAGAAATGTCGACTGTACTTTTAAATGCTGAAATTGTCTTCCCTTTCTCCCACCCATGCCTACCACTTTCTCTAGCAGTTTGTTCCAATACTCGCCACCCACTTTAGATAAAAGATACCTCTGATTCATTTTAAATATTTTCTTTACACCTGAGCCCTATAGATTTAGACCCCTACCCCTTTTTTTTAAAAGATGGTTGGGGAGATTGTGACATTCACCTTCTTTATACTCCTCATGATATTTATGTACTCTATAAAGTTACCCTTCAGCTTCCTACACTTCAGGGGGGAAAATTCCCAGCCTGTCCAGTCTCTCCTTATAGTTTAAACCCTTCTGTCCCAGTAAAGTTCTTGTAAAAATCCTTTCTGCACTTTTCCCAGTTTAGAGTGACATCCTTCCTATACCTAGGCAACCAGAACTGCACACAGAATTCCAAGTGTGATCTTACTAATGTCTTGTATAGGTGTAACATGGTATCCCAACTCTTGTAGTTGATGCTTTGATGGATGAAGGAAGTATAGCAAATGCTGTCTTCATCACTGTTTTCCTGTGTCTCCACTTTCAGCAAACTATATGCCTGTACCTGCAGGGCCTTGTCCAAGTCCTGCTCTGTTTCACTTTCCAAAATACAGCACCTTGCACTTGTCTGTGTTAAATTTTATTTACCAGTCTGGCCCACTTCCTAAGTTGATCTAGCTTGCTTTGCAAACTTGGATAACCATCTTCACTGACCATGACACCACTAATTTCATTGTTGTTCACAAACTTACTATGTTAACAACATTGAAATCTAAATTAACACTAACACTAATCAATAGCGCCAATCCCTGTGGCACACCATTGGTCACAGGCATCCAATTTGAAAACCAGTACTCCACCTTGCCTCTTGCCTTCTCCCACCAAACCAATTTTTAGCCAATTAGCTAGTTCACCTTGGATTCTGTATGAGGTAACCTTCCAGACTAGCCTGCCAGAGCAAGGACCTTATCGAAAAGTCTGCTAAACTAGTGGTCCCCAACCATGGGGCTGCGAGGAAACGATATGATTTGGCGATATGAAACAATATGAGTCATTCCCTGTCACGCACTGTTGAACTTGAACATAAGGTTGCCAACTGTCCCGTATTACCCGAGACATCCTGTATATTGGACTAAATTGGTTTGTCCCATACGGGACCGCCCTTGTCCTGTATTTCCCCTGATAAGGTAGAGCATTCCTATGAAACCGTTCCTAAGCCAAAATGGTGTAAAGCGCAGATGCAATTACCATTAATTTATATGGGAAAAATTTTTGAGCGTTCCCAGACCCAAAAAATAACTACCAAATCATACCACGAACACATAAAACCTAAAATAACACTAACATATAGTAAAAGCAGGAATGACATGATAAATACGCAGCCTATATAAAGTAGAAATAATGTATGTACAGTGTAGTTTCACTTAACAGAATCGGGAAGATTAAGCCAAAACCAATTTGTAGAAAAAAAATCAGCACATACACGCATGCGCACGTCACGTATGCACACACAGGTGCCCGTGCAAGGCTTCATGGTCATGGTAGTCTTTCTCGGGGTAAGCACAAGTGTCCCGTATTCGACTGCTACCTTTGTCCCTTATTTGGGAGTGAGAAAGTTGGCATCCCTACTTGAACACCACCCCCCCAGTCCGCCGGTCTGTAAGAATATTGTCAATATTAAACCGGTCCGCGATGTAAAAAAGGTTGGGGACCCCTGTGCTAAACTACATGTAGACCATGTGCACTGTCCACCCCCTCTTTAATTCTCTTGGTTATCTGTTAAAAACAAAACTCAGTCAAACCTGTGAAGCATTGTTTCTCAAACACAAATCTGTACTAAACATCCCTGATTAGTCCTTGCCTTTCCAAATGCTGGTCAAGCCAGTCCTGCAGAATCCCCTCTAGTAGCATTCCAACTGTAGATGTTAGGCTCATTGGCCTCTAGTTCTTTGGTGTCCTTGCAGTCTTTCTCAACTAAAGCCATTAAGTTAGCTTTAATCCAATCTTTCAGTACCTCACCCATGACTAGATGCAAGAGCCCTGGCAGCAGAGATATTTAATTTCATTTTTAGCTTCCTGCAATGCCATAGGATGCATTTGGTTAGGCCCTGGGGATCTGCCCACCTTAATATGCGGTAAGATTGCTGGTACTTGCTCTTTTGTAATGTTGCTACTTTCTGAGACCTTACTAATCATAAAGCTTATTCCTTTGTTTGGATAACCTTCTCCATAGTAAATACGTACGGTAAATATTAATATCTTGCACATTCCTTATGGCCCCCTGCATGGATGACTATATTGATCCTTAAGGAGGACTTATTAGCACCCTTGTTACATAAGAAATAGGAGCAGTAGGCCATCCAGCCCATTGAGCCTGCCCCCCACATTCAAGAAGATCATGGCTGATCTGTCTGTAAACTCAGCTCCATCTACTTGCCTTTTCCCCATAACCCTTAATTCCCCTACTATGTAAAAATCTCTCTAACTGTATATTAAATATATTTAGTGAAGAAACCTCAACTGCTTGCCTGGGCAGAGAATTTCACAGATTCACCACTCTCTGGGGAAAAACAGTTTCTCCTCATCTCCATCCTAAATCTTCTCCCCTAAATCTTGAGGCAATGTTCCCTAGTTCTAGTCTCACCTACCAATGGAAACAAATTTTCTACTTCTATCTTATCTATCCCTTTCAAAATTTTGAATGTTTCTGTAAGGTCCCCTCTCATTCTTCTGAATTCCAGAGAATATAGACCCAGGCGACTCAATCTCTCCTCATAGTGACTAGTGGGGATCCCAGTTGTTTACAATATATATTAATGACTTAGACGAGGGAATTAAATGCAGCATCTCCAAGTTTGCGGATGACACAAAGCTGGGCAGCAGTGTTAGCTGTGAGGAGGATGCTAAGAGGATGCAAGGTGACTTGGATAGGTTAGGTGAGTGGGCAAATTCATGGCAGATACAATTTAATGTGGATAAATGTGAGGTTATCCACTTTGGTGGCAAGAACAGGAAAACGGATTATTATCAGAATGATGGCCGATTAGGAAAAGGAGAGGTGCAACGAGACCTGGGTGTCATTGTACACCAGTCATTGAAAGTGGGCATGCAGAGACAGCAGGCGGTGAAAAAGGCGAATGGTATGCTGGCATTCATAGCAAGAGGATTCGAGTACAGGAGCAGGGAGGTACTACTGCAGTTGTACAAGGCCTTGGTGATACCACACCTGGAGTATTGTGTGCAGTTTTGGTCCCCTAATCTGAGGAAAGACATTCTTGCTATAGAGGGAGTACAAAGAAGGTTCACCAGATTGATTCCTGGGATGGCAGGTCTTTCATATGATGAAAGACTGGATCGACTAGGCTTATACTCTCTGGAATTTAGAAGACTGAGGGGGGATCTTATTGAAACGTATAAAATTCTAAAGCAATTGGACCGGCTAGATGCAGGAAGATTGTTCCCAATGTTGGGGAAGTCCAGAACGAGGGGTCACAGTTTGAGGATAAAGGGGAAGCCTTTTAGGACCGAGATGAGGAAAATCTTCTTCACACAGAGAGTGGTGAATCTGTGGAATTCTCTGCCACAGGAAACAGTTGAGGCCAGTTCATTGGCTATATTTAAGAGGGAGTTAGATGTGGCCCTTGTGGCTAAAGGGATCGGGGGTATGGAGAGAAGGCAGGTACAAGGTTCTGAGTTGGATGATCAGCCATGATCATACTGAATGGCGGTGCAGTCTCGAAGGGCCAAATGGCCTATTCCTGCACCTATTTTCTATGTTTCTATAGGTTAACCCCTTCATCCCTGGAATCATCCTGGTGAACCTCATCTGCACTGCCTCCAAAGCCAGTATATCGTTCCTCAGGTGTGGAGACCAGAACTGCACACAGTACTCCAGGTGCGGCCTCACCAGTGCTCTGTATAGTTGCAGCATGACCTCCCTGCTCTTGAATTCAGTCCCTCTAGCAATGAAGGCCAACATTCAGTTTGCCTTCTTAATACTGTAACCTGTTGTCCCTGCAAGCCAACTTTTGCAATTCATGAAGAAGTACTCCCAAGTCCCTCTGCACAACAGCATGCTGCTATCTTTCATCACTTAAATAATCTGCTCTTCTATTATTCCTTCCAAAGTGGATGATCTCGCATTTACCAATGTGGTATTCTATCTGCCAGACCTTGGCCCACTCACTTCACCAATCTATGTCCCTCTGCAGACTCTCCACATCCTCTGTACAGTTTGCTTTTCCACTCAGTTTAGTGTAATCAGCAAATTTTGCTACACTACACTCAGTCCCCTCTTCCAAATCATCAATATAAATGGTGAACAGCTGCGGGCCTAGCACTGACCCCTGCGGCACCCCACTCCCCACTGACTGTCAACCAGAGAAACACCCATTTATATCAACTCTTTGCCTTCTATTGGTTAACCGATCCACTATCCATGCCAATACACTTCCTCCGACTCCATGCATTTATAAGTGTCCTGTGCAGCACCTTATCGAATGCCTTCTGGAAATCCAAGTATACAACATACACCTGTTCCCCTCTATCCACTGCACTCATTATGTCCTCAAAGAACTCCAGTAAGTTTGTCAAACAGGCCCTGCCCTTTCTGAATCCATGCTGCATCTGCCTAATGGAACCACTCCTTTATAAATGTTCCGTTATTTCTTTCTTAATGACGGCTTCAAGCATTCTCCCGACTACAGATGTTAAGCTAACTGGTCTATAGTTGCACGTCTTTTGCCTACATCCTTTTTTAAAAAGTGACGTGACATTTGCTGTCTTCCAATCCGCCGGGACCTGCCCAGAGTCTAGAGGATTTTGATAAATGATTACCAACGCATCTGCTATAACCTCCACCAATTCCCTCAGCACCCTGGGATGCATCCCATCAGGACCAGGGGACTTATCTACCTTCAGGCCCTCTAGTTTACTCATCACTATCTCTTTAGTGACAGTGATTTTATCGAGGTTCTCACCTCCTATTTCGTCCATAACATCCTTCTTTGGCATATTAGACGTGTCCTCCTCCGTGAAGACCAACATAAAATAATCGTTCAACGCCACAGCCATTTCCTTATCACCCAATATCAAATTCCCCTTCTCATTTTCCAAGGGACCTACGTTGACTTTAGCCACCCTCTTCTGCTTTATATATTTGTAAAAACTTTTGCCATGTTTTTATATTTTGTGCTAATTTACTTCCATACTTTATTTTCCCTTTCCTTATTTCTTGTTTAGTTGTTCTTTGTTGCTTTTTAAAGTTTTCCCAATCCTCCAGTCTCTCACTACTCTTTGCAACTTTGTACACATGAGTTTTTAATTTGATACTATCTTTTATTTTCTTAGTTATCCAAGGCTGGCTCTCCCCACACTTACTGTCCTTCCTTTTGACTGGAATATATTTTTGTTGACTACTGTGAAAAATCTCTGAAAGTATTCCACTGTTCCTCAACTGTCCTCCCAAATAGCCTGTGCTCCCAATCCACATTAGCCAACTCCTCCCTCATCCCGTTGTAGTCTCCCGTGTTCAAGCATAATACACTAGTTTTAGATCTATTTCATCCTCCATCTGTATGCAAAATTCAGTCATACTACGATCACTCTTTCCAAGAGGATCCCTGACTACAAGAGCATTAATCTTACCTGTCTCATTGCACAGGACTAGATCTAAGATGGTATTTTCCCTTATAGGTTCACTAACATGCTGCTCAAGAAAGCCAAGTGGATACATTTTATGAAGTCCTCCTCAAGGCTTCCTTGACCAACCTGATTCACCCAATTTATGTGGAAGTTAAAATCCCCCATGACAGCTGCCATTCTGTTCTTACAAGCCACAGTTATTTCTTGGTTAATCGCCTCTGCCACTGCAATATTTTTATTAGGTGGCCTATAGATAACACCCACCAGTGATTTTTTTCCCTTTACTATTCTTAATCTCTACCCAGATGGACTCAACATTCTGTATCGTCTCTCACAATCGCCCTGATCTCATCCCTAATCAAGACCTCCTCTGCCTTCCTGCCAATCTTTCCATATTACCTGTTACACTTGGATATTTAATTCTCAGGCATCGCCACCTTGCAGCCAGGTTTCTGTAATGGCCGCTAAATCATATGCCTTGGTACTGATCTGTGCCACGAGTTTGCTAACCTTGTTTCTAATACTGTAGGCATTTAGATAAGGTGCCCACATACTCATTGTCCTTTCAGAATCTAGTGACCTATGCGATTTTTGCCTTTTACTTTTATGCACTCTACTCTTACTTTTGTCTTCACGAACTAGCTATGGTCTCTGCATCACTTCCCCCTTCTGTGTGGGTTACCCTTTTCTTCTTAATATACTGGTGGAATCTTTAAGGATTCTCCTTTTATTTATTTTGTGGCAGTCTGCAGGAAGATGAATCTCAGGGTTATATACTGCATACATACTTCGATAATAAATGTACTTTGAATCTTTAAGTTATCTGCCAGAGACAACTTGTGTTGTCCTCCTGGTCTCTCTTGTGAGCTTTTAAATTTCTTATACAAAAGGGTTCATTTCATCCCAGCTGCTTAAACTACTATTACATCTTTTTACCATCAGAACCTCCCTATCCTTCGTCAGCCAGAGTTGCCTAAACTTGCAAGTCTTGCTCTTCTCTCTAAACAGGAATAAGCTTCACTCTCTGCATCTTACTTATAAAAGCCTCCTGTTGCTCCCAGTTATGCCTTAACTGAATGGAAGAATAACTCTATGATGATAGGGATCTTGAAGAAATCTGAGATAGATCATGTGCTTGGTCCTTCTGGCTAGACATTGTTGCAAATGTTTATCTTTTAGTACCTGAGTGGCCACCTTCATTTCTAAACACAGTTCTTTGAGCTGCTATAAAGGTTCAAGTAAGTTTATTGTCAAAGTACATATGCCGCCATATGCAACCCTGAAATTCATTTTCTCGTGGACGTGCTCAATAAATCCATAATAGTTATTTGAAGTTATTTGTTTTAATATTTTTACTGATGTGGCAGGATTGTAGGTCTTTGACTGTTTGACTGGGCTTAAATATTTCTACAGATTGCCACTACTTTAGTTGTGAGTATAATTGATCCAACAGGATGATGGAAAGACACAGGATTTGGATGGTGTAGTCATCTGTGTTAAAAATTTACATGGGCTGAAAAAAGCAGGAGGGTTAACTTATCTTTGTGATGATCTCTTTGAATGGCATTGAACAGTTTCCTGACTGGAAGATTGAAGCACCTTCTATAACTCCAAAAGACTGAAGTTGGGTGAAATACTGACAGGCTTTTATTCGCTGTACAATACGACCTCCATGCTGAGTGTCTGCCCCGGACTGAGGGGGAGGGGCAAGGCAGAATCACCTGTATTCAGGGATCTGTGAGAGGAGCCAGAGGGGCGTGTCCAGACAGTTAACCCAGTTACAACATATATATGGTTTACCACATTCACCCCTCCTATTTTTTAAAAAGAGTCCCACGGGGTGAAGTGACTGACAATATTTAAAGCAAGTATATTTACAGGTCAAGTGTATCAGGCGGTCGAGTCAGTCGCTGTGATCAACGTAGCACCGGTGGTGATTGCATCGGCGACGGCGGTTGTGCTGGCTCCGGCCTGACTTGAGGTGCCAGCACGTTAGGCGTTGGTAATCCCTCGTGCGTGTGCGTCGCGCCCGGTATGGGAGTGTCATGTGGTGTCTGTGTAGGGCTTGGAGTGCGCAGTGTCTCGTGGGTACATATATCGGTGGGTACGGGGTCAATGGTCACCACGGAGTTTTCAGGGTAGGGGCCCAGTGCCCCTGCGGGTGCCAGGTCGCGGATGGAGACCGTGTCCTCCCGCCCATCAGGTAAAACCACATAGCCATACTGGGGGTTCGCATGAAGTAAGTGAACCCTCTTGACCATCGGGGAGGATTTATTGCTCCTCGCATGTTTCTGGAGCAGCACTGGCCCCGGGGATGTCAGCCAAGTTGGTAGGGTGGTCCCAGTGGTCGACTTTCTGGGAAAAGAAAAGAGCCGCTCATGAGGGGTGGCATTGGTGGCCGTGCATAACAGGGAGCGGATGGAGTGGAGTGCCTCGGAAAGGACCTCCTGCCAGCGGGAGACCGGCAGTCCCTTTGACCTGAGGGCTAAAGGTGTGGCTTTCCACACCGTGCCATTCTCCTTCTCCACCTGTCCATTCCCCTGGGGATTATAGCTCGTGGTCCTACTAGTTGCAATTCCCCTAGCCAGTAGGTATTGGCGCAGCTCACCACTCATAAACGAGGACCCTCTGTCACTGGATATAGCATGGGTATCTGAACAGAGTGAAGAGCTTGCGCAGGGCTTTTATAACTGATGTGGTAGTGGTGTCGGGGCAGGGGATAGCAAAGGGGAACCGCGAGTACCCATCGATAACGTTAAAGTACACATTGCGGTCGGTGGAGGGAAGGGGGCCCTTAAAGTCAACACTCAGTTGCTCAAAGGGGTGGGTGGCCTTGATGAGTTGTGCCTTTTCGGGTCTGTAGAAGTGCAGTTTGCACTCTGCGCAGACTTGGCAGTCCCTGGTCATCGTCCTGATCTCCTCAAGGGAGTGAGGCAGGTTCCGGGCTTTCATGAAAGCTGGGTGACCCTCGGGTGGCAAAGATCTACGTGTAGGGCGTATAGCCTGTTGATCTGAACGCTGGCGCATGTTCCCCGGGATAGGGCATCGGAGGGCTCGTTGAGCTTCCCAGTCCTGTACATGATGTCATAGTTGTAAGTGGAAAGTTCAGTTCTCCACCTCAGAATTTTATCATTTTTTATTTTGCCCTGCTGTTGGTTACTAAACATGAATGTGACTGAGCGCTGGTCAGTTAGCAGGGTGAATCTTTTGCCGGCGAGATAGTGCCTCCAGTGCCTAATAGCTTCCACTATGGCCTGGGCCTCTTTCTCCACCGTGGAGTGCCGAATTTTAGGGCCTTGAAGAGCACGGGAGAAGAACGTCACTGGTCTTCCCACCTGGTTGAGGGTAGCAGCCAGTGCAAAGTCGGAGGCGTCACTCTCTACTTGGAAGGGAATGGCCTCATCCACCGCGTGCATTGCTGCTTTGGCAATGTCCCCTTTTATGCGGCTGAAGGCTGAGCAGGCCTCGACTGAGAGGGGGAATGTGGTGGACTTGACCAGGGGGCGGGCCTCCTCTGTGTAAGTAGAGACCCATTGAGTGTAATATGAAAAGAAGCCCAGGCACCTTTTGAGGGCTCTGAGGGTGTTGGGAAGAGGGAGTTCCAACGGGGGCACCTACGGTTGGGGTCAGGGCCAATGACTCTGTTCTCCACAACACACCCAAGGATAGCAGGTCGGGTGGTCCGGAATACACACTTGTCCTTGTTATAGGTGAGATTGAAAGCTTTGGCTGCTTGGAGAAATTTTTGGAGGTTGTTGTCATGATCCTGCTGGTCGTGACCGCAGATGGTGATGTTATCCAGATATGGGAATGTGGCCTTCAGTTGGCACTGGTCTACCATCCGGTCCATTGCCCTCTGGAAGACAGATACACCATTTGTGACACCGAAGGGGACGCGCAGGAATTGATAAAACATGCCGTCCGCCTCGAAGGCAGTGTAAGGGCGATTCTCCTGGCGGATGGGGAGCTGATGGTAAGCAGATTTTAGGTCTGTGGTCGAGTACACCTTGTACTGTGCTATCTGATTGACCATATCCGCGATGCAGGGTAGAGGGTACGCGTCGAGCTGCGTGAACCTATTGATGGTTTGGCTATAGTCCACGACCATCCTATTCTTCTCCCCGTTCCGAACAACTACCACCTGCGCCCTCCAAGGACTTGTGCTTGCCTCAATGACCCCCTCCCTGAGCAGCTGCTGCACCTCCGACTTAATGAAAGCTCTGTCCCCCGCGCTGTACCTCCTGCTTTTAGTTGCCACAGGTTTACAGTCGGGGATCAGGTTGGCGAACAGCGGTGGGGGAGGGATCTTGAGGGTGGAGAGGCCGCAAGTGGCGTCGGTAGTGTGGCAGTTGGCGTGATGTTGGGTGGGATGCTCGGGTCGGTGTGTGTGTGTGGTCAGTAGCGGGGTACGTGACATATCTCTACAAAACAGGGGATTTATGACAGTAATTGGTGGGAGGGGCCCATCATACTTCATTGTCATGCTTTTCAGGTGGCTCTGGAAGTCGAGCCCCAGTAGCAAAGGGGCACACAGTTGAGGCAAGACCAGTAACGTAAAGTCTCGACATTCTGTGCCCTGCACCACTAGCGTCGCTACGCAACCCCCCCCCCCCGGATATCTGTTGTATGCGACCCGGAGGCCATGGTGACCCTCTGACTTACCGGCCGTATCATGAGTTCGCAATGCTGCACCGTGTCCAGGTGGATAAAACTCTCAGTGCTGCCTGTGTCAAACAGGCAGCTTGTCCTGCGCCCCTCCACCAGGATGTCCATCGTTGACCTTGCGAGCTGGTGGGGAGCGCTTTGGTCGAGGGTCATGGAGGCCAGGGTTGAGTCGCTGTCTTGATCCGGCGTGGTGGGGTGCCCCGTGAGCACCCGTTGGTTGTAGGCGGTGGGAGGGGGCGCCGACCAAGATGGCCGCCCCCATGTCTCGGACCTGGTGGCAGCGTGCAGGCAAGTTGGCGACCCCCATGTCTCGCACGCGGCACTGCTCGATTCCGCTCACAGTTTGGCCTTACAGACCTTGATGAAGTGGCCCATCTTTCCGCAGCTGGAGCAGGTAGCTTGTCGGGCCGCGCAGCGTTTCCGGGGGTGCTTTTCGAGTCCGCAGAAGTAGCACTTCGCGGACTCACGACTGGCAGCAGCCTAGGTCGATTCGCCGGCGGGTTGCGGGGTCTGTGGCGCCCACGAGGCCATCGGAAGATTGCGTGCCTGGAGAGCCTCAGAGTTATGCAGAGTGGCCTCCAGCATGTCGGCCAGCTCGATCGCCAAACTTAAGGTAAGATCGGCTTTTTCCAACAGCTGCTGGTGCACATACACTGACCTGGTCCCCGTGACGAAGGCGTCCCTCACTAGGAATTCTGCATGCTGCGCCGCCGTCAGCTCCTGGCAATTGCAGGCTCCCACGAGTGTCCGTAGGGCCTGGACGAGCTGAGCACTTGATTCCCCGGGTCGTTGTTGCCGTGTTGCTAAGCGATGCCGAGCATAGACGCTGTTTATCGGCCGCAGGTATTGTCCTTTGAGGGCACTCATCGCACCGTCGTAGCTCGGCTGGTCTTTGATCAGCGAGTAGACCTGTGGACTGACCCTGGAGAGTAGAACTCTGCGCTTCGCTACAGGGTCGGTCGCTTTAATCTCCTCTAGGTACACTTCAAAGTAGGCCAGCCAGAGTTCGGAAGCATTTCCAGCTTCAGGCGTTTGTCGATTGAGGTCTAACTTGTCAGGTTTCGGAGCGTGTTCCACGCTTTAAAATTGACAGCGAATAAAACTGAAGCATCTTCAATAACTCCAAAAGACTGAGGTTTGGTAAAATACTGACAGGCTTTTATTCGCTGTACAATACGACCTCCATGGTGAGTGTCTGCCCCCGGACTGAGGGGGAGGGACAAGGCGAAATCACCTGTATTCAGGATACTGTGGGAGGAGCCACAGGGGCAATCAGCAGAGGGGCGTGTCCAGACAGTTAACCCAGTTACAACATATATATGGTTTACCACAAAGGTAAAACAAATTTTAGGAAAAAGTGGTTATGAATGTGAGAGGCTTCATTCTCGGCTGTATAGTTTGTTATATACAGTGGATTCTGGTTAATTGGGACCAGTATATTTTGGCCCAATTAAGTGGCTGTTCCAATTAGCCGAGGTTTCATGGAAATAGTTAAGGTATATATAAAAAAAAGACAAGCTACTTTTTGAATACAGAACAAATTAGAACCTCACCAAAATCACTGGTAGGTGTCTGTCTTATTCAATGATCACAAGGCAAGACAAAGGAGCAGAAGTAGACCATTCGGCCCATCGAGTCTGCTCCGCAGCTCCCCCATGAGCTAAACTATTCACCCATCTAGTTCTAATTTCTGGCTTTTTCCTCATACCCCTTGATGCCCTGACTAATTAGATACCTGTCAATCTCCTCCTTAAACGCCCTCAATGATCGGGCCTCCACAGCTGTATGTGGCAATGAATTCCACAAATCCACGACCCTCTGGCTAAAAAAAATTCTCCTCATCTCTGTTTTAACTGGATACCCTCTAATTCTAAGACTCTGACCTCTTGTCCTGGACTCACCCACCAAGGGAAACAACCTTTCCACATCTACTCTGTCGAACCCTTTCAACATTCGAAATGTTTCTATGAGATCCCCTCTCATTCTTCTATACTCTAATGAGTACGGTCCAAGAGCTGACAAACGCTCCTCATATGTTAGCCCCTGCATTCCAGGTATCATCTTCGTAAATCTTCTCTGAACTCTCTCCAACATCAGTACATCCTTTCTAAGATAGGGGGCCCAAAACTGCACACAGTATTCCAAATGAGGTCTCACTAATGCCCCATAGAGCCTCATCAACACCTCCTTACTCTTATACACTATTCCTCTTGAAATGAATGCCAACATAGCATTCGCTTTCCTTACTGCCAATCCAACTTGGTGGTTAACCTTTAGGGTATCCTGCACGAGGACCCCCAAGTTCCTTTGCACTTCCGATTTTTGAATTTTCTCCCCATCTAAATAATAATCTGCCCGATTATTTCTTCTTCCAAAATGTACAACCGTACATTTGTCAACGTTGTATCTCATCTGCCATTTCTTTGCCCACTCTCCTAAACTGACCAAGTCTCTCTGCAACCTTTCCGTTTCTTCAACATTTCCTGTTCCTCCACCTATCTTGGTGTCATCCGTAAACTTAGCCACAAAACCATTTAATCCATAATCCAAATCATCGATATACATCGTAAAAAGCAACACCGACTTTGCTTACTGCCTATCAGCCAATGCTCCACCCATTTCAATATCTTTCCTTTAATTTCGTGGGCTCTCATCTTAGTGCGCATGCGCCGGTCGTGCATGCAGCCTGGTACAGCCGTTCCAATCTATTCTTACTTTCTTCTTCTTACTTTTTAATTTATGTTATTTTTTGTATTTTTTTTCTCACGGTAACACGTCGAAGCTGCATCCTCTCTAACATGCTGGTAGAGAGAGTTTTATTTGGGTTTTCTTTAACGCTGGAAATGGTTACATCCCGACACGCGGGACAGAAACAAGGTCGCATTGTGTATTCCACGGACCAGCAAATACCGGCCAGCTTAGTGAACAGACCGGTGGACACCTCTGCTGAAATCCGGAGGAAAACACACAGAGGGGGATCACAAAGCTGAGGAAAGAGGACCGGGTCGAGACAACAGAGACTTTTGGAGAAGAGGAGTTCAGTGGGTAATACCGTTCCGGCTGACCGGAAGTGCACTGAGAGCAGTAAGCGTAAAGGAGTTCGGTGCTTACTATTCTGGCTAACAACGGATGGTGCAATCCGGGGTATATTACGATCGAGGAACGTGTTTGCAGACTGGATATTGAACTTTTTACTGTTGGACTTCAGCTACATTCCACCGTGATACAACACTTGGCGGCACGGGAGGTCATTCCTGCCTGTGGCCATCGAACGTGCAGCTCCTCCCGTGGAGGGTAGGACACCCTGAGCCAATAGACTGGTCCTGAACTTATTATCTGGCATAGTTTGCATTTTGGTGTTTGATTGTTGGGGTTTTTTTGTATTGCTATATTTACGCTCTATTCTTGGTTGGTGCGGCTGTAACAAAACCAAATTTCCCTCGGGATTAATAAAGTATATCTATCTATTAAGCAGCCTCATATGCGGCACCTTATCGAAGGCCTTTTGAAAATCCAAATACACAACATCCACAGCCTCTCCCTTGTCAATCTTATTCGAGATTACTTCAAAAAATTCCAATAGGTTGGTGAGGCAGGATCTTCCCTTCATGAAACCATGCTGGCTTCGGCCTATCTTGTCATGCACTTCAAGGTATTTCATAACCTCGTCCTTGAGAATTGACTCCAATATCTTTCCAACTACCGAGGTCTGTAATTTTCTTTTTGCTGCCTCCTTCCTTTCTTAAATAGCGGAATTACATTTGCGACCTTCCAGTCCTCCGGAACCATGATTGCTATTGATTGCTGGAAGATCATTTTCAATGCTTCCACGATCTCCAAAGCCACCTCCTTCAGAACCCTTGGATGTACCTCATCCGGACCGGGAGACTTATCTATTCTTAGTCCACTTAGCTTCCCAAGCACTTTCTCTCTAGTAATCTTGACTGTACCTAATTCTATTCCCTGATACCTCTGGCTATCAGGAATATTGCTCATGTCTTCCACTGTGAAGACTGATGCAAAATACTTATTCAGTTCCTCCGCCATCTCTTTGTTATCCATTATAATTTCTCCAGCATCATTTTCAATCGGTCCCATACCTACCCTTGTCACTCTTTTACTCTTCGTATATTTAAAAAAAACTTAGTATCCTTTTTTATGTTAATCGCCAACTTCCTTTCATAATTCATCTTTTCTTTCCTAATGACTTTCTAGTTTCCTTCTATAAGTTTTTAAAAGTCTTCCAGTCCTCATTTTTCCCACTAATTTTTGCTTCCTTGTACGCCGTTTCTTTTGCTTTTATTTTTGCCTTAACCTCTCTTGTTAGCCACATTTGTGCCATTTTTCCATTCATGATTTTCTTTTTTCTTGGAATATATTTTTCCTGCATTTTCCTTATTTCTTGTAGGAATTTCATCCAATTCTGCTCTGCTGTCCCTCCATTTAGCTTACTTTTCCAATCGACTTGGGCCAGTTCCTCTCTCATACCACTGTAATTTCCCCTGTTCCACTGAAATATCGATACACCTGATACCAGCTTCTTTTCAAGTTTGAAACTGAACTCAGTCATATTATGATCACTACTTCCAAGGGGTTCCTTTACCTCCAGCTCCCTAATCGCCTCAGGTTTGTTACGCAGCACCCAAAACAGCCGGTCCCCTGGTGGGCTTCTGGACAAGCTGCTCCAAAAAGCCATCCTGTAGGCATTCTACAAACTCCGTCTCCTGAGATCCATTACCTTCCCGACTTTCCCAATCCACTTTCATATTAAAATCCCCCATAATTATCTTGACATTTTCCTTCTGACACGCTTTTTCTATTTCCAGCTGCAACTTGTAGTCCACATCCCGGCTGCTGTTTGGAGGCCTGTATATATAACTGCTATTAGTGTCTTTTTACCCTTGCCATTTCTTAATTCTACCCATAAGGATTCTACCCCTTCTGATCCTATGTCCCTTCTTTCTATTGATTTGATATCGTTACTTACCATCAGGGCCACGCCACCCCCTTTACTTATCTTTCCCATACACTGTGTATGGTCCTGGTGCAGGTCGATGGGAGGAGGCAGATTGAATGGTTTGGCATGGATTAGATAGGCCAAAGGGCCTGTTTCTGTGCTGTATTTTCCTATGACTCTAATCACAGTTAGTGGAAATAAGGGAGCCAATTTGCCCACAACAGGTTTCTATAAATTTATTGTAATAATGATCAGATATGTTGTTTGGTGATGTTGATGGATAACTCAGCAGCATTTACAGTCGTAGTTACATAGCGCAGAAACAGGCTATTCAGTCCAGTCAAGTTGTCTATCTCAGATAGCCAAATTTGTCTGGCCCTTATCCCTCAAGCTTTTCTATTTGTGTACCTGTCCAAATATGTTTTAAGCTATGTAATTACTTCCTTTGGTGGTTTGTTCTGTATTTTTGCCACCTTGCATGTGAAGGTCATTGCCCCTCAGGTCCCTTTTAAATCTTCCTTTTTCATCTTAAACTTAAGTCCTCTAGTTGTAGACTCTCCTACCCTGGAAAATAGATTAACACTATTTACATTATCTATACCCCCCACTCCTCTGTCACGTCAATATTCAGCCTCCCACGTTTCAGGGAAAAATGTTGCAGCCTATCCAGTCTCACCTGGTAACTCGAGCCCTTGAATCCTGATAATATCCTTGTGAATCCGGGTAATAGCTATAGTGTCAGCGTACAACGCTTCCTCGGTCAATGTCTTCCAGATAGCCCATGAAAATGTCTACTTTACCACTTTTAGTTTGGATTTTCCTCTTAAATGTGTTTCTGAAATTGTTACAGCTCAGGATTTGCAGTCTGGGGATCATTTGAGTGATCCAGTGCTTCATTGTCTTCAAGAAGGTTCCAGGAATCAAGTACGTACTCAGACAACCTCAAGGCGAAGAAACTTCGAGATGGCGCGAGGCAATGTTTGACTCCGTTTCACCGATCAAAGTGTCTATTAATCACAGATTAGAGAGTCGAGGAAGATTGAGACAGAGAGGTGAATACGGAAGGTGAGCGAGAGTTCAGCGACAACTGCCTGCTTTGTGATCGCTGCCAGAGAAGGAATCTTTGTGTGGTATATTGCCGTGTAGCTCTCTGGGCAGGTGGGTAGCGCTCTGCATTCGTGTGGTCTCTCTCTTTAGATGATGGAGGATGATGATACTGTGGTTCTACATTATGGATTGCACTATTGTATTGCGTTTATGGACTGTGGGCTTTTTTCAGTCAAGTTTTTTTTCTGTGTGTTTTGCCAATTTCTTTCCATTTTGCTGTGCGTAGAAAGGGAGTTTAGGGGCTGATGTTCTCGTAATCTGTAAGGTTTTTGTGCGGGGAGGAGGATATGGGGGTTGATGTTCTTGTTCTGTTTTATGTGGGGAGGGCAGTTTGGGGGTTGATGATCGGAATGCTGTTCTTTATTGTGTGGGGGTGGGTTTGATGTTTCTGAACAACTTTCATGTTCCTTTGTTTCATGGCTATCTGGAGAAGCTGAATCTGAGTTGTATACGGATACATACTTGGATAGTAAATTAACCTTTGAATCTTTCTTGTACCCTTTCCAACTTAATGGCAACATTTTATTTATAGCTGGATGATCAGAACTGTGGACAATACTGCAAGTATGATCTCACTGATGTACCTTTGTAATATGATATCCCAACTCTTGTACTCAATACCTGAATGATGATAAATATGTCAAACACCTTCACCCTGACTGCATATGCTTCTACTTTCAGAGAGCTATGTAACTGTACCCTTTGGGGACTCGGTTCTACATCATTCTCCAGGTCCTACCATTTACCGTATCATGCTAACTGGTTTAACTTGTCAAAGTGCAACGCCTTGCACATGTCAGAGTTAAATTCTGCCTTCCATTTTGTGGCTGACTTTCCCAGTTGATCTAGATCCCATTTGTGATTTTGGTTATCCCTCTGTACTGTTTACCACCAATACCACCAGTTATCCGGAAACTTAATAACCATGCCAATTATATTCTCGACCAGCTTTTTCTCTTGATGTATGTTTTTGTCTTAATAAAGCAGATGGGGATAAAGTTTAACTAAAAACTGTGCTGGAAGAACTCAGTAGGTCAAGCAGTAGCTAATAAAAGATGTAAGTTATTATTTTGGGTCGTGAACCTGCATCAGGACTGAAGAACAGGAAAGATTGCAGAATGGGGGGGGGGGGGGGCGCGGTTGTTGCCGGTAGTGAGTTGGAGGCTGGTAGGTTATAGGTAGAACCAGACTGGGATTTCTGAGATTCAGTTTAATATTTCGTTTGAACGATGGTTCTTCTGGCAAAGCAGTGGAAAATGGTGAATGCAGAAGGTGAGTGAGAGTTTCAGCGCTGACTGCATGCTGGTGAAGGAATAGTGAGTGACCTATCGCTGTGGCAAGTAGGTAAGCTATGAATGTTGGTGATAGCGTATGATGGTATTGTGGTTCTGCGTTTATGGATTGGACTAATGTGTTTATGGACTGTGGTCTTTTTCTGGTTTTTATATTCAGGGGTGTTATTTTATTTCCCGTTCCCTTTCTGTTTTGTTGTGCGAGGGGAGGGTGTTGAAAGTTGATGTTCTGTTAGCTTTTTTTGTGCAGGTTGGGGTTTTTTGGGGATCGATGTTCCGTTTTGTGCAGGAGAAGGGGTTTTTTGTGGATTTAATGACCGAGACAACATTCTTTTTTGTGTGGGGCGTGAGTTTGATGTTTCTCTCTGAATTACTTTCATGTCCTTTCTTTGTTTCGTGGCTATCTGGAGAAATACAAATTTCAGAGTTTATATGGATACATGCTTTGTTAATGACAAATGAACCTAGGAAGTGAGTGCTATTTGTTACTTTTGAATAAAATACACCGTCATTCATTTTCTGAACTGGTGTGAGAAATTGGCCACTATGGTGTAATTGCATAGTGACTTTACGAACAGTAGAACAGTCCTTTTTACTCACTGTCTGTCTGTCTGTGTGTGTGTGTGTCTGTCTCTCTCTCTCTCTCTCTCTCTCTCTCTCTCTCTCTCTCTCTCTCTCTCTCTCTCTCTCTCTCTCTCTCTCTCTCTCTCTCCCTCCCTCCCTTCCCCCCCCCCACACACACACACACACACACACACACACACACACAATCTGTTTAGTAAGACATTTGCATGAAAATTGACCAGAAAATAGTTAAATTTTCAACAGGTATTATTATTGTCATTTATTTCTTTTCATGAATTTTAACAGAATCAGGTTTATCACCCGCCTGTAACATGAAATTTGTTGACTTAGCAGCAGCAGTTCAATGCAATACATAATCTAGCAGAGACAGAAAAAAAATAAAACATAAGAATAAATAAACAAGTGAATCAATTACATATATTGAATAGTTTTTACAAAATGTGCTAAAACAGAAATACTGTTTATTAAAAAAAGTGAGGTAGTGTCCAAAGCTTCAATGTTCATTTAGGAATCGGATGGCAGAGGGAAGATGCTGTTCCTGAATGGCTGAGTGTGTGCCTTCAGGCTTCTGTGCCTCCTACCTGCCATATGTCATAGTGTGGCATATTTTAATGCTTTATTATAGTTTCATTTCAAAGTAGTGACCTTGATTTATTTATATACTAAGGTAGATCTGGAGAGAAAAGACAGCCATTACAGTGCAGGAACTTGAGGATAATAGAAAGGAATGAAAGAAGTTGGGAGAAATCTACATGACATATAGCTGTGAATGAGAGTCAGTGGGGGGGAATGGATGAAAAAAAAGGAGCTATCTTATAATGCCAACTATTTTTATCTGTAAAATACCACAAATTCAAAACTCCTAGGGCCAGCTAGCAAAAATATTTAACTACAAACAATTGGACTGTTGTCTGCCTTTCATAGAGCCATAGAACAACCCTTGGCCCAGTGAGTCCATGTCAACCATGGTGCCCATCCAGGTAGTTCTACTTTCTTGTGTTTGGCCCATATCCCTTTAAGCCAGGGGTTCTTAAACTTTTGGCTATGGATCTCTTTGGCAGTCTGGTGAAACCTATAGACACTTTCTCAGAATAATGTATTTAAGCATAAAATACATAGGATTACAAAGGATACAAATTATTCTGAAATGCAGTTATCAAAATATTAAAGCAAATTTGTGATATAATAATATGTGCTTCATTAACACATTAAATAACAAGATTATACATTTAAGACCTAGGCAAGCTAGCTGTGTACATACATCTATTGATGCTTCTGGACACACCTTCAGTGATGTTCCTGGAATCATCAGGTGTTTCGGGTCTTTCAACATCATACAACCTCCTCCAGGTGAGCCAGCCGGGGCTGATCAGACCCCAGCTTGTGTCCAGATGGCTAGCTACTTATGACTCCATGGCTCCCCTCTTTTGAGCCACAGCCATCTTGACGCCCTCTCTGCCGCATCGGTGATACTGCGAATGGCTCTCCTCTTCCTCTCTCCCTCGATGCCCAAAATGCTGAAGGCTCTAGCTAAAGAATGGGCTACGAATCCCTTACAACCAACCTCCACTAGGAGACACCTCGCTCTCCATCCAGCCTGCTGACAGTTGCTGACCAGTCCTGCGTACTTGGAGAGCGTCCTTTCAAAGGCCTCGTCCCATGGGACTGTCAGCTCCAGCAGCACCACTTGCTTAGTAGACTCAGACACTAGGACAATGTCTAGTCGCAGGGTGGTGGCTGCGATATGGTTGGGGAACTTCAGCTGCCCTTCGAGGTCCGCCAACAGCTGTCAGTCCCTTGCAGAGGTCAGAATGCCTGCAGATGTTCTTTTGGCAGGTATTGGCTGCTCCCCAGCTCTGACAAAGGCAATGGTCTGCTTGGAGGGTCGGGATCGCTTCGCCCACTCAACTCCTGCGCTGACGGCTTCAGCGATGGTCTTCAGGACCTGATTATGCCTCTACCTGTACCGTCCCTCACCAAGTGCCCTTGTGCAGCCGCTGAGGATGTGCTCCAGGGTTCCTCGCTTGGAGCACACTGGGCACGCAGATGACTCTGCCTTGCCCCATGTGTGCAGGTTTGATGGACTTGGAAGCACATCGTACACTGCCTGGATGAGAAATTGGATGCGGTGTGGTTCGGCTTTCCAAAGATCAGCCCAGGTTACTTTCTTCTCAACCGCATTCTCCCATCTTGTCCAAGCTCCCTGTTGCTTCATTTCCACCGCCTTGCAGGCTCTCATCTCCTCCTGAACTAGACGATGCCTTTCCTTCCCTCTGGTGTCCATTTGGGGAGTTGGAAAGGATCCTAGCCCAGCTCGGCCTCATGTGACCACTCCCACCAGCCTCCTGTGACGCAGCCTCGCCTCTGCCTCCTGAACAGCTTCCTCTGCCCTCCACTTCCTGCCAGTACTTACTTGGATCCCTGCTCTAGTCACCTTTGGGTCACTTGAGTCCCTATACTGTAGCACTTCTCTGGCTCTTGTTACCTTGAATTCTTCCTCCAAGGATTTGAAGGGCAGTTGCAGTTTGTTGTGGTGTCCATAGAGTGCGATGCTGCTCAGGCTCTTTGGCAGCCCCAGCCATCTTCTGAGGTGGTTGCTAACCCTCCTCTCTAAGGTTTCGACTGTCGAGATTGGAACTGCATGGACGAGGAGGGGCTACAGGATTCTGGGAAGAATGCCATGCTGATACACCCAGGCTTTAAACTTCCCAGGTAGACCAGACTTGTCCACAGATTTCAGCCAGCCATCCAACTCGACGTAGGTTGCCTGAATGGATGTTGTGTCCCTTAAAGAGCTGTCAAAAACTTTGCCTAAGCTCTTGACTGGCTTTTCTGTGGTGGTTGGGATGGCTGTGCCTGCGATGCTGAACCGGAACTTGTTTTCTACCTTCCCTTTCCTCAGCACCATCGATCTTGATTTGGCAGGTTTGAACCGCATCCGGGCCCACTCCACCAGCTTTTCGAGCCCCTGTAGAATCCTCCGGCAGCCTGGGACTGATTCTGTGGTGACTGTGAGGTCATCCATGAATGCCCTGATAGGTGGTTGCTGTTGAGCGGAATTCATTCTGGGCCCTCTACACTCTGGTTCAGCAGACTTAGTGAGCATGTTCATGGCTAGGGAGAGCAATGTCACTGAGATAGTGCACCCTGTGATGATGCTGATCTCCACCTTGTGCCAGGTTGATGTAATTGCTCCTGAAGAGACCCTCATCCTGAATTTGCTGTAACAATCAGCGATAAGGGCTCTGATTCTGCTGGGGACGTGATATTTGGTCAGTGTGAGCTGCACCAGCTTGTGCGGAATGGAGCCATATGCATTTGCCAGGTCGAGCCCCAACACTGACAGGTTGCGCTTGTTCTCTCTGGCCTCCCTGATGAGCTGTGTCACCACACCGATGTGCTCCAGACAGCCCGGCGTCCCTGAAATGCCACCCTTCTGGACTGATGTATCAATATAGGTGTTCTTTGCTGGGTAGGTGCACAGCTGGTTAGAAACTGCACTGAAGAAGATCTTCGCCTCGACACACAGCAGGGAGATGATGCGAAACTGATCTATCTGGGTGGCATTTTCCTCCTTCGGGATCCACACCCCTTCAGCCACTCTCCACTGTTCTCGGATTTTCCCCCTTCTCCAAAAGGTTCTCAGGATCTTCCACAGATGCAGCAGGAGTCTGGGGCAGTTCTTGTACACTTTGTACGAGGTGTTGCTTGGTCCTGGAGCCGAGCTTGCCCTTGCTTTGCAGACGACCTCTCTGACTTCCTTTAGCTGCAGCTCTGACATGTCGAACTGCACATCCGGTTCAGGTGGGTCTATTAGGATGTCGCACTCTCCCAATTCCTGCTCTCTTATGAAGGCTGTTGCTTAACTAGGAAAAGAAATTTAAATTGTGGGGTGATCTTTGACAAAGCAACATGCATGTCATGTTGGACATCCAATCAATATTGATCTTTTGCTTTAATGGTTGCATGTTGAAATTCCTGATTCGCAAAGATATATTGTAAATGAAATTAAAGCTTGCATAGCACATTTCTCAAGGTGAGGGTAGGCTTTTCTTAAGGAACACCAGAATTCTCCATTGACTTTTGTGTTAAACTCCAGTTGTAGTGAGTTTTTGCCCTAGATTTTTGATCTTTGGCTAGATCAACATTTTCAATAGAGCTTGTATCAGAAAGAAAAGGGTTGCTGATCTAGGGTTCAACTATAATGCCAACAAGATTGAAAGAGCCCTGAAGTGCTTCCAGGTTTTCACAGGTGTCTCTCTTTAAAGAAATTGACAGAGAATTTTTTATCTCAATTCCATCATGGTAAACTCGATCCAGCATTTAAAAGTTTGCAAAGATGTTGGCCTCTACTCTGTTCTTCCATATCAGCAGCTTAAAGGTTCAAAGGATCATTTATTATCGAAGTATACAATTCTGAAATTCTTCAATTCTCCGGGTAGCCATGAAACCAAGAAAGAAAAGAAAGACGGTACGATTATCAACCCCTAAATCCCACCTCACAACAAAGCGGAACAGGCGCATCAACCCCCAATCCGTCATCCTGCAAAAAAAAAAGCCGAGCAAAACAGATCAGGCACATTGACACCAAATCCCCCTCCCCACACAAAAATAACCGAGAAGATCAGGCGAAAAACACAGAATGTAAAACTGAAAAAAAGTCCAAGTCCACATCCAAAAGCAGAAAAGACCTGGACAATGCTCTCTGGGCACAGAGGCAGGCTCTCCCCTCTCTGGTGCAGAGCAACCAATCAAAAGGCAAGCAGCCGACACTCACCCTCTGCACTTGCATTGATGCTTCAATCCCCCTTGCTGCATTAATCAATGAACAATAGAAGCTATAATCGGCAAAATGGGGTCAAACATCAGCTTGTGCACCATCCTGCAGCATTCTCGCCACACGGTTCACTCATGCTACCTCTGCCTCCCGGAATCCTCTTGGAGACTGCAGAGTGCTGAAGCTCCCAAGTAATCTCCAAACAGCAAAAGCCAAGAAAGCTTGTAATTTTTCAGTAACATCCATAATGGTGACTTGAAGATCTTGAATTAAAGAATTTATTTCATTCATTTGGTTAAAAATATCTGCTGGATAAGCAGATATGGATACAATCCTTTTTTGCAAACTCTTCCAAGAGTGGGTTTTCTTTTACTTTTTAGAAAAAAGTGAAACTTCTGTCCTTAGTTCGACAAGTACTTCAAGACTTGTCCTCCTAAAAGCAAGGGAACATCTGTGTGGTTGAGAAGCACTTCATTTTCTTCATCCATTTCTTGACAAAGTTTTTTAAAATAATTATTCAGAGACCGTTTAATAAAGTGGATGACTTTTATGCTATCTGTATTTAAAAAAACAATGATTAACATAAGGTGAGGTGCTTCATTTTTATGAAAGTAGTAAAACCAGATGTATTACCAAGCATCATAGGAGCTCCAGCTGTGTAAAAAGTATGAAGTTTTACCAATTGAAGTTCTGTTTGATTTTAAAAAAAAGGCTTTTTACCATTTGCAAAACATCAACAGCCCTTGTAGTTTCTACAAGTGACTCACAAAATAAGAATTTTTCTTTGGCATCAGCATGTGCATAATAAACAAAAACAATGAGCTGATTACATTGAGAGATGTCTGTAGTTTCATGCAGTAATATACTGAATGAGAATTGTGAGGTGACCAACTCCTTAATGACCTGCTTTGAAAGAAATATCAACTATTACCACTTCCAGTTTTTTTTCCCCCTGTTCCAGTTCACACACCAACTCAACCATTTCCAATGCACGTAGCTTTACTATTTGGGGCTTCTTCTGTTTGGCAATCTAGTAAGCAACTTTATAGGATGCTTCAAAAAGGTTTTGGTGAAAAGGCAAATCCATGTTTTGGAAGTGCCCCAACTTTTTTCAAATTGAGCTTTCTTTGCACAAAAAAACCCCACATCTTTGGATGGATTTTCAGGATGACCAGACATGAGATGTTCTTTCAGTTTTGCTGGCTTCATACTTCCTCTCAATTTTTTTTTCTGCACGTAAAACACTGGCTCTTGTATCCCATTACATCCATTAATGGAAGTGAAACCATTTCATACATAGCTTTCATCATACCTACTTTTATTTGACTTTCAACTTTTTAAAAAAGTGTTGCATTTTACTTTCCCCTGAACTAGAATTCCCAGTAGAGATCTTCAAACCATCATTTCTAGGATTGTCTCTGTTATCACTGGAGATTTTCCCTCCACATTCTTTGGTGTTTTGCTTGTGTAACCCCCACCAATAACTTCCAACCTTTGTCCTTTAGTCCCATAGACAATTTCCAGACTGATATAGTGTGCATTGTGTATCAGGCTAATGCTATCATCAAGCTACTATCAGCAGCAAGCTGCCCACTCTTGATAGTAATTTAAGTCATGCACAAACTGTCCTTCTGTAGTTTTATCTTTTATGACCTTGTGCTTTCAAGCTGGCCTAATTGTTAAGGCATGACCTTTGGAAGGGTGCTACTGGGGTGCAGTGATATAGGGAGAACAAATTCTGCCCAGGAAATAGCTGGAAAAAGAATTGTTGTCAAAAAATGATAAGTTTTTGAATATCTCTAAAAATGGAAGAATATTCAAAAGTATTAAAAATCAAATTTTGAAAAAGTAAATATTTTAAGCAATTAACATTAATAGGCAATTATTCAAGTAGTTAAGTTAAAATACTTGTAAGCAATTTAAATTCAATTCAAAAATTCTAAATTGAAGATGTAACTAAACACATTGTTGAAGGTAGAGCAGAAGATGTAGTGTTTATGGATTTCAGCAAGGCATTTGACAAGGTACCCCATACAAGGCTTGTTGAGAAAGTAAGGAGGCATGGGATCCAAGGAGACATTGCTTTGTGGATCCAGAACTGGCTTGCCTACAGAATGCAAAGGATGGTTGTAGATGGGTCATATTCTGCATGGAGGTCCGTCACCAGTGGTGTGCCTCAGGGATCTGTTCTGGGACCCCTACTCTTCGTGATTTTTATAAATGACCTGGATAAGGAAGTGGAAGGGTGGGTTAGTAAATTTGCTGATGACACAAAGGTTGGGGGTGTTGTGGATAGTGCGGAGGGCTGTCAGAGTTTACAGCGGGACATTGATAGGATGATAGGTTCAACCCAGGTAAGTGTGAGGTGGTTCATTTTGGTAGGTCAAATATGATGGCAGAATATAGTATTAATGGTAAGCCTCTTGGCAGTGTAGAGGATCAGAGGGATCTTGGGGTCTGACTCCATAGGACATTCAAAGCTGCTGTGCAGGTTGACTCTGTGGTTAAGAAACCATACGGTGCATTGGCCTTCATCAATCGTGAGATTGAGTTTGGGAGTCGAGAGATAATGTTGCAGCTATATAGGACCCTAGTCAGACCCCACTTGGAGTACTGTGCTCAATTCTGGTCGCCTCACTATAGGAAAGATGTAGAAACCATAGAAAGGGTGCAGAGGAGATTTACAAGGATGTTGTCTGGATTGTGGAGCATGCCTTATGAGAATAGGTTGAGTGAACTCTGCCTTTCTTCCTTGGAGCAACGGAGGATGAGAGGTGACCTGATAGAGGTGTACAGGTGTCCCCCGCTTTTCAAACGTACGCTTTACGAAACCTCGCTCTTACGAAAGACCTACATTAGTTACCTGTTTTTGCTAACAGAAGGTGTTTTCACTGTTACGAAAAAAGGCAGTGCGCGCCCCGAGCAGTCAAGCTCCTCCCCCGGAACTGCATTCTAGCCGGCATTGCTTAAACACGTGCCTGTGAGCAGCCGTTAGCAAGATGAGTTCTAAGGTATCGGAAAAGCCTAAAAGAGCTCGTAAGGGTGTTACACTTAGCATAAAACTAGACATAATTAAGCATTTCGATCGTGGTGAACGAAGTAAGGACAAAGTGAGTTTGGCTTGTGGAAGTTGACGAAGATGGTGTTGAAGAGGTTTTGGCATCCCATGACCAAGAACTCTTAGATGAAGAGCTGATGCAATTGGAAGAGAAAAGGATAACAATCAAAACCAAATGCAGTAGCGAAAGTGAAGTCATCCAGGAACTGAACGTGAAGCAACTGCGTGAGATTTTCGCTACAATGATAAAGTACGACTTCAATTTTGAAAGGGAATGTCGGTCTAGGGCATATTTGCAGGATGGTTTGAGTGCTTACAAAGAACTATGATAGAAAAATGCGCGAGGCTAAGCAGTCAAGCATACTACAGGAATTTTGCAGATGCTGGAAATTCAAGCAACACACATCAAAGTTGCTGGTGAATGCAGCAGGCCAGGCAGCATCTCAGGAAGAGGTACAGTCGACGTTTCAGGCCGAGACCCTTCGTCAGTCCTGACGAAGGGTCTCGGCCTGAAACGTCGACTGTACCTCTTCCTAGAGATGCTGCCTGGCCTGCTGCATTCACCAGCAAGTTTGATGTGTGTTGCAGTCAAGCATACTGTCGTTTTTCAAGCCTTCCACATCAGCCACAGCAGACGATGAACTTCGACATCGAGGTGGGCAGTCATAGAAGAAGATGACCTGCCTGCCCTGATCGACGATGAGATGGCACCCCCATGTCCCACCACCCCAGTGGTCCCAACCCCCGGGCCGCGTACATTCGCGGAGAATGCAGCGATAGCCGGGAGGCATCCAGCACATCTTTAAGAAAAAAGCCGAAATAAACAAGCTAATTAATTAGGTGCCGCCCGGTACGTAAATGTCGGCCCAGATCAGAGGTGATTGCCGATTGCGTCGCCTCTGATCTGGGCCGAAGTTTACGTGCCGGGCAGCACCTAATTAATTAGCTTGTTTATTTTGGCTTTTTTCGTAAAGATATGCTGGGTGCGTCCCGGCCACCACTGGACCGCTGCATTCTTTGCGGATTGGTATCGGTCGGCGGCCTGGAGGGTGGAGGCCACTGCACCACCCCAACCTCCAACGACTCAGCCTAACACACCATCATCAGTGTGCTCGACGCTGTCTTCTCGATTCCCGTAAGTCATATTACACTGTACATACATTATTTCTACTTTATATCGGCTGTGTATTTTTACGTGTTATTTGGTATGATTTGGCAGCTTCATAGCTTAAAGGTTACTGGGGAGCGCTTGGGCCATGTTTCTGCTGAGAGCGCTTGCGTGAGATTTTCGCCACGGAGAACAGTGCAGGCAATCGTTGTAGAGAAGTATTTCTAATTTATATAGGCTATGTATTTATCATATCATTCCTGCTTTTACTATATGTTACTGATATTTTAGGTTTTATGTGTTATTTGGCATGATTTGGTAGGTTATTTTTGGGTCTGCGAACGCTCACAAATTTTTCCCGTATAAATAAATGATAATTGCTTCTTCGCCTTACGACATTCCAGCTTACGAACCGTTTCATAGGAGCACTGTACCTTCGGATGGCAGGGGAAACCTGTATAAGATGATGAGAGGCATTGATCGTGTGGATAGTCAGAGGCTTTTTCCCAGTGCTGAAAGGGCACAGTTTTGAGGTGTTTGGAAGAAGGTACAGAGGAGATGTCAGGGGTAAGTTTTTTACGTAGACAGTGGTGAGTGCCTGGAATGGGCTGCCAGCAACTCTGATGGAGGCCGATACGATAGGGTCTTTTAAGAGACTCCTGGACAGGTACATGGAGCTCAGAAAAATAGAGGGCTTTGGGTAACCCTAGGTACTTTCTAAGGTAAGGACATATTCGGCACAGCTTTGTGGGCCGAAGGGCCTGTATTGTGCTGTTGGTTTTCTATGTTTCTATTAATACAATTTTGAACTAAAAGATTTCAATGTTTCTGAAGTAATATGACTTGTGCATCTTTGCAGTGGTGCCTGTCTATTGAGATGAATTGTTTTGTAGTCCCTCTGTTGATCTGCCATGATGGAGATCTAGTGAGCAAATTACGTAAGCAGGCAAAGTTTGGAGTAAAATCCAGAACTGACTGGCCTTCATTTGGAAGTTCAGAATTCATGTGTGTTACATCCTAGCTATATGCAGTATATGTGCGTAAGACTTTTGCACAGTTCTATATCTTTTATAACTGCAGAAGCTAATCAAAAGAAAAACACAGGACCCTTGTCTACATTGCAAACACGAGGAACTCTGCAGATTGCTGGAATTTCAAGCAACACACATAAAAGTTGCTGGTGAACGCAGCAGGCCAGGCAGCATCTGTAGGAAGAGGTACAGTCGATGTTTTGGGCCGAGACCCTTCATCAGGACTAACTGAAAGAAGAGCTAGTAAGAGATTTGAAAGTGGGAGGGGAGGGGCAGATCCAAAATGATAGGAGAAGAGGGGGAGGGATGGAGCCAAGAGCTGGACAGTTGATTGGCAAAAGGGATATGAGAGGATCATGGGACGGGAGGCCGAGAGAGAAAGAAAGGGGGAGGGGGGAAGCCCGGAGGATGGGCAAGGAGTATAGTGAGAGGGACAAGGAGAAAAAGGAGAGAGAGAAAAAGAATATATATAATAATAATAAATAACGGATGGGGTACGAGGGGGAGGTGGGGCATTAACGGAAGTTAGAGAAGTCAATGTTCATGCCATCAGGTTGGAGGCTACCCAGACGGAATATAAGGTGGTGTTCCTCCAACCTGAGTGTGGCTTCATCTTTACAGTAGGGGAGGCTGTGGATAGACATATCAGAATGGGAATGGGACGTGGAATTAAAATGTGTGGCCACTGGGAGATCCTGCTTTCTCTGGCGGACAGAGCGTAGGTGTTCAGCAAAACAGTCTCCCAGTCTGCGTCGGGTCTTGCCAATATATGGAAGGCCACATTGGGAGCACCGGACGCAGTATATCACCCCAGCCAGCTCACAGGTGAAGTGTCGCCTCACCTGGAAGGCCTGTCTGGGGCCCTGAATGATAGTGAGGGAGGAAGTGTAAGGGTATGTGTAGTACTTGTTCCATTGTTTCAGCGTGCTCCTGCCTCACCGAACTCATTTCTGCATGCCTTGACACTGTTTTATTCCCCCCTTGTTCAATCCCTTCCTACCTATGTTCGTGACACTTCTCACGCTTTGAAATTTTTCGATGATTTTAAGTTCCCTGGCCCCCACCACTTTATTTTCACCATGGATGTCCAGTCCCTATATACTTCCATCCCCCACCAGGAAGGTCTTAAAGCTCTCCGCTTCTTTTTGGATTCCAGACCTAACCAGTTCCCCTCTACCACCACTCTGCTCTATCTAGCGGAATTAGTCCTTACTCTTAATAATTTCTCCTTTGGCTCCTCCCACTTCCTCCAAACTAAAGGTGTAGCCATGGGCTCCCGTATAGGTCTCAGCTAGCCTGCCTTTTTGTTGGCTTTGTAGAGCAATCCATGTTCCAAACCTATACTGGTATCTGTTCCCGAATTTTCCTTCGCTACATCGTCGACTGCATTGGCGCTGCTTCCTGCACGCATGCTGAGCTCGTTGACTTCATTAACTTTGCCTCCAACTTTCACCCTGCCCTCAAGTTTACCCGGTCCATTTCCGACACCTCCCTCCCCTTTCTAGATCTTTCTGTCCCTATCTCAGGAGACAGCTTATCTTCTGATGTCTACTATAAGCCTACGGACTCTCACACCTATGTTGACTATTCCTCTGCTCACCCTGTCTCTTGCAAAAGTGCCACCCCCTTCTTGCAATTCCTCTGTTTCCGCTGCATCTGCTCTCAGGATGAGGCTTTTCATTCCAGGACGAAGGAGATGTCCTCCTTTTTTAAAGAAAGGGGCTTCCCTTCCTCCACCATCACCTCTGCTCTCAAACGCATCTCTCCCATTTCACACACATCTGCTCTCACCCCATCCTCCCACCACCCCACTAGGAATAGGATTCCCCTTGTCCTCACCTACCACCCCACCAGCCTCCGGGGCCAACATATAATTCTCCATAACTTCCGCCACCTCCAACGGGATCCCACCACTAAGCATATCTTTTCCTCCCCCCCCCCCACCGCTTTCCACAGGGATCGCTCCCTACGCGACTCCCTTGTCCATTCGTTTCCCCCCCCCCCCCCCAAACCCTCCCCACCGATCTCCCTCCCGGCACTTATCCTTGTAAGCGGAACAAGTGCTACATATCCCCTTACACTTCCTCCCTCACTACCATTCAGGGCCCCAAACAGTCCTTCCAGGTGAGGCGACACTTCACCTGTGAGTTGGCTGGGGTGATATACTGCGGCCAGTGCTCCCAACGTGGCCTTCTATATATTGGTGAGACCCGACGTAGACTGGGAGACCGTTTCACTGCACACCTACGCTCTGTCTGCCAGAGAAAGCAGGAGATATATTTATATTATGTGTATTCTTTTTCTCTCTCTCCTTTTTCTCCCTCTGTCCCTCTCACTATATTCCTTGATTCCTTGCCCATCCTCTGGGCTTTCCCCTCCTCCTTTCTTTCTCCCTAGGGCTCCCGTCCCATGATCTTCTCATATCCCTTTTGCCAATCACCTGTCCAGCTCTTGGCTCCATCCCTCCCCCTCCTGTCTTCTCCTATCATTTTGGATCTTCCCCTCCCCCTCCCACTTTCAAATCTCTTACTAGCTCTTCTTTCAGTTAGTCCTAACGAAGGGTCTTGGCCGGAAACATCGACTTTACCTCTTCCTAGAGATGCTGCCTGGCCTGCTGCATTCACCAGCAATTTTTATGTGGACCCTTCTCTACGTAGTATTTTTCCCTTTTATAGTGAGGTGCTCATTTATGGCGTGGATGCGTAATGACGTATGTCATTCACATGCTACTTGGATTTAATCCATAACAAATTATGTAAGCAATAAATGCTTAAGCAATATATTTTCAATATTGCTCAAATATTAGTGAAATATTAAACACAATGTGGGAATTCCAAGCTGTGGTTCATCAGAAGTAACCACATTTCATAGGAACTGTCTATTTTTCTCTACACATTGCCCATGTTCATGAATTGATACTTAACCATGGTGCTTAATTTGTATATCCGTGGAACTTGTATATACATCAGCTCTGAGCCGTGGGTCATCCTTTTTTCTTTGCTGTGCAATATTGTGACTGTGCTGCCTTCCTGATCTCAGCAAGTTTTTCAAAGTGAATAATAAAATCTCTCTATTTTATCATGCAGCATCAGTGTATGATAGATTTATATTTTATTTGATGTATGTAAATTTTCTATGACTCATCAGTTAAAGAACATCAAAAGCCATAATTTGGGTTGTGGGTGCCCAATGGGGCCTACCAGTATGGATCAAATGTTTATTTTGTAGAGGCTTTCTTTTTACATATTGCATTAAGTATCTATTTTTAACAAATGTCATACAAGCCCTTGGGAAATATTCCTTCATGTTTCCGCACATTCAAACATTTGTCAACAATGTACAGTTAATTTCCATATTTCTGATTTTATAAACAATACAGTGTAAATTAATTAATTGTTATCTGTTTCCAAGTTAATTTTCCTTATTCTCAAATTTCAACTTTTAGTATGTTCATGGATGGCATCATGCCTGCTTTTTGGATTTTTGCTTCAGATTTTATTAAAACCTGTTGTAACAAATTACTTTTCAATAGACCCTTTAGAAGAATGACACATCCCAAGATACTTGAAAAAAATATAAATTGAAATTTGGACAACTGAACAGAAGTTGTTGCGAGAGCTGTCTGATTGCCAGATCAGAGGTAGGTTTTGAGGGGGTTTTTGAAATGTGCCGAAATTTAACAGGTAAATAATGTTTAAAAAGTGAATTCAAGAGAGCAAGACATTTCTACATGGATGCCATGGTATGGAAGTTAAGTCTACTTAATTTCTGAATGCAATATTCAGAAAAGGATCATGTTGAAATTATACCATGCATCCGCGAAGTCTAAATGTCCGCCAGACTCTTGGATATCTACTGTATGTATCTAAAATACTGCAAATGTTGAAGACCTAAAACAGGGGTCCCTAATCTTTATTATGCCTTGAACAAATACCATTAAGCAAGGGGTCTGTGGACCCTTATTGGGAACCCCTGAACTAAAATAAAAACATAAATAGACTCCAAATCATAGAGTAATACAACATTGAAACAGGCCATTCACCTCAACTGATCTATACTGACCACAACGTCCTCCCTGCTGGTCCTAATTGGCCACTTTCAAAGCCTCCTGACGAAGCGTCTCGGCCAGAAATATCGACTGTACCTCTTCCTAGAGATGCTGCCTGGCCTGCTGCGTTCATCAGCAACTTTGATGTGTGTTGCTTGAATTTTCAGCATCTGCAGAATTCCTGTTGTTTTAGTCCATGAATAAGGTGGGTGGGATCCTTCATGATGTAACTGCCATTTTTCCAGCAGCTTTCGTGTATATGTCCTTGAAGGTGGGTAGACTGGTACTGATGATGTGTTGGGCAGTTTTAACTAACCTTTGTGGAACCTTCCTGTCCGCTGCACTGCAGCTTTTGTATCATGCAGTGTTTCAGGATAACATGTTAAACCAAACACTGGTTATATTCTGTGTTAAGAAGAGCAGGAGTCCTTTTTTCCCATTGTACTGCCAATTTTTATCCCTCAATAATTTTTATCTCCAAATTAGGACGTAAGTGTAAATGTAGTGCCATACTTTCCAGTGTAACATAATAAATCCAATTAGTAGGGCAGGATGAGGGATGCCCTAGAAATTGCAAGTTATAATATCAAAAACATTAATTCAAGCTCTGTAATTCATTGTGCAGCAATCTGGTATATAGCATGTAACATTTCTGAGAACTAGGTGGACTACTAAAGGGAATTAATAATATATGCAGGGGATTCCAATTAATTCGGGCACATCGGGACCAGTATATTTTGGCCCAATTAAGTGACTGCCCCAATTAGCTGAAGTTTCATGGAAATAGTTTAAGAAGGTACAGGAAATGCAAGCTACTGTTAACTGAATAACAAATTATGTGTTTAAATGAAATACAGAATCAATTAGAATACTACCAAAACTACTGCAGCACAATGAAAACTGTATTAGTTCTTATAGTTATCAGAGAAATTCATTCAGTGTATGCTGATCTGTTCTTTTGATTGTAAATGAACAAAATCAAACATACACCTTGCGGAGATTGTGGTCTGTCTTCAAACAGTGCTTTGGACAATTACGTTCTCTAAATCTTCATTTTCATCATAATATTCCAGATGATTTTCGAGAGCTTCAAATTTTTTGTACTTCCACACTTGGAATATTGAAATTGTTTAATTTTCACTTCCAGACGTTTCTGGCATGTCTAAACCTGAATGCTTGAAACTACAGTGAACCAAACAGTCCTTACTGTTTATCACTCAGTGACAAAAATCACTGCTTTTTGAATTCAAACATACAAGTGACACTGTTTAAAAATTATTCGTAATCTCTAACTGCATTGTAATCTCTCACTGCTATATGATGTGCACGCAACTAACGTTTGTCACAAGTCTCCTGCCGCAATTAAGTAGAACAGCATCCCAAATAAACAAAGGGTATCCCAGCTATTTTCTGGATTTTTTTTTTAAGAATTGTTCCAAACAAGTGTCTGTCACTATTAACCGATGGCTCAATTAATCGGAATCCACTGTGTATTTTGACATTTGAATGGTTTCAATCTGTACATTTAACTTTTAAGTTCTGCAGCCAAATCCTCAAGTATATAAATCTTTTGAGTATAAGACAGGCTGACATTCCTGACAAAGTGTGTGCTGTTACATTATGCTTGGTAAGATTTAATTTTATTTTTTTTTAAATCTTGTGCTTTTAGGCCTTATGTGGTCAAATTTTACTCCATCTTGTACGGTGCACCTGGATCTGAAATTAACCCGTGTGGAATGTCATCCAGAGAAAATACTGGTATATTTTTGGGGGCAGTACTGCAATGCATATGAATTGGATTATCATATACTACAGGCTGAAATACAGACTGCAGCAAAGACGAAAGCAGATGTTGCAGTTGATGAGTTGTGTTTTGTGGAGGACACTTACCGTGGTGAATGGTATCGAGGAAGAGTTATAAGAAAAAAAGAAGAATCATATGATGTATTTCTCATAGATGTTGGAATGGTCTTGACTGTTGATGCTGGGCACGTTGCTTCTGCCTCTAAAAAATTGTTTCAACTTCCCCCAAAAGTAGTATGTGGCATATTTGCCAATATAATTCCTATAAGAAGAAAATGGTCATCAATGGCTGTCAAATATTTTGCATCATTGGCATCTACGCAAATCAAAGGTTATGTTGAAGACGTCTTAATGAACCAGATAGTTTTAGAAGTTCCCAGTGTTAACCAAAAGCTCCTTAAGCTTGGCTTGGCAAAAATTCTTGATGGCAGCACTTTCCATTTCCTGTTGGAAATGTCTGAAGATTTGCCAAGATACCTTGGTTGTGAAAATGCTAAAATGAAATCCATGAATAAACAATGCTGGAGACCTATGCTGGATAAAACAGTTATACGATCACTTAATTTCAAACATATTGTGGATGTTTTCAGTCTAAATTTGCAAACTGATGTTATAGAATCAGTCAGAATTACATGTGCATCAGGACTTCATAACTTTTACTGCCAGCTGAAAAAGATGACCTCAGAGCTCGAAGCAATGACTAAAGATATGCATGATTACTATGAAAACAAAGAAAAAGAATTAAATGATGAACATATTAATAATTCTGGTGCACTCTGTGCTGCAAAATGTAGAGATGGGAAGTGGTACAGGGCAGTTGTAAAACAGCTGTTAACTTCAGGGCACGTGGAAATTTGGCTTATGGATTATGGAAGTATAGCAGTTGTATTACCCCATCATATTAAACAATTGATGCCAGATTTTTTTATGATGCCTGTGATGTCATTTCCATGTGCAGTAACTGATTTAGAAAAGCAAACAAAACATTGGATAAATTTACAGATTGAAATTTTCAAGCAATCATTGTTTGAGGAAGAATTAAATATTTTAATTGATTCCTACTCCTGTATAGAACATCTGTACTATGTTACACTCTGTAATCCCCAAAACATTAACGTCCATCAGTTGCCTGAAACATTGTCAGGAATGAATTGGAAGATTAAATGTGCCCCTGATGAGAAAGCAAGTAAGGATGTAAGCAGGCAGTTTGGAAAATCAAGTGGAAAACTGGCCAGTAACTCAGTGCATTATAGTTTAAGATCTGCTGAAATGAAAGTAAATGCATCCTATGTTGGATTTGTTGAATATGTTATTAACCCATCTGACTTTTGGATTCGTACATCAGAATACAGTCATGATTTTGAATGTTTAATGAACAGTATTTCAGATTATTACAGTGAAATTGGTGTAAGTGAAGAACTTATTCAGAAACCAGCACCTGGCTTGTTTTGTTGCGCAATGTATAGTGGAGACCAGCGTTACTACAGAGCAGTTATTACTGATGTATTTGATGGTGACCTAAAAGTTTTCTTTATTGATTATGGGAATACTGAAATTGTAGACATTACTGCTGTAAAATCCCTTCTTCCTGTGTACACACATTTGCCACCTTTGGCTATGAACTGTTCTATTGCTCGCGTTTTTCCTACTGAAGGAGTGTGGACAAAAGATGCTACCAACTTCTTTAAGAAAGCTGTATTTAACAAAGAACTTTCAATTGAAGTAGTTTCAAAAGAAGGAGGCAGATATATCATTGATGTTCGTGACAAAGAATGCATGGAACAGCCAGCTGTTAGCACACTGATGCTTAAGTCTGGGTATGCTGATTTTTGGATTGTAAAGGCAGATAATAATTTGCCAAAACAAAATTGTAAATTGAAGCATTCAGGAAATAAAGCAATTAGGTTCACAAAAAGTGGAAACAGAACATACATAGTTAAAAATTCTAAGTTGAAAAATACGTGCACTGTTTCAGTTTCACCCAACAAGCTGTCTACTCTGTACTTTCCAACTCTACCTCCTATCATGTCAAGACAAACTGAGAAGTCCTTGTTAGTATCTCCATTCAGGCAACAGGTGTTTAAGCTTGGATCTGTTTTTGATGTGAGAGTGTCTCATATAAAATCTCCAGCAGAATTTTGGTGCCAACTACAAAGTAAATCTGATGAACTTGAGTTGCTAATGAGAGAGATCCAACTTTATTACAGTATTCCAAGGGAAGCTTTTCAACCTGAAGATACAGGATGTGTTGCAAAATATTCCAAGGATGGACAGTGGTATAGAGCAACAGTTATTAAAAGAAATATTCCAAAAGAAGTTACTGTATTGTTTGTTGATTATGGCATCCAACAAAGAACTACTCTGAAGAATCTTTGTGCTATTAATCCAAAATTTGTTCATCTGGAAGAGCAAGCTTTTAGGTGCACTATTAACGGCATCATTCAATCTGTGAACCAAGACCCTACTGTTTGGGATCAAGTTTCCTACAGCACATTTAAACAGTTTATTGACAAAACATTGACATTAGATTTGACTCTTAAATGCACAATATTTGCAAAGGCTTTGAAAAATGGAAAGGATCTGTGTAATGTGGTAGACCTTTACACTCCATATACTAATTTATGCCAGCTATTTTTGAACATGGGGTTGGCCACGAATGTTAAATCACCATTTTCATTTAGTTCATCAATTCAGTTATATACGTTTTATTATAGTGATCATGACATAAGAATCGGAAGTGAAGAAAAAGTCTATGTAACACATGCTTCTGGTTTGTCAGAATTCTATTGTCAATTTGAAAAAAATACTTCGGTTGTGCATAAACTTATGACTGATGTCACCCACATTTGTAAACAAATGCGAGGACAGAAGTTGAACTTTAACAAAACTTGTATGTGCTTAGCAAAATATTTTGGAGACGGTCTGTGGTACCGTGCTCTAGCCTATTCTGTGCAATCACCTGCACATTTTAAAGTATTTTTTGTAGACTATGGAAACACAGAAATAGTTGATAAAAATGATGTGATTCCAATTCCTCTGGAGGCATTAGAACTGACTTCAATACCTATGCAAGCAGTAAAGTGTTGCTTGTACCTTCCCCTTCAGAAAGTGCCTGATGATTTCACTTTGTTTAAAGAAACTGTGATGGAAAAGCAACTGAAAGCCTTTGTGGTAGCAAAGAATTCTGATGGCCAGTTGGTTCTTGACCTTTACGATGGAAATGTCAAAATTAGTGATGAAATAACACAGCAACTTTATGGAAGTGGAGTGAGATGCCTTGATGACACACAGTGGCAAAGTAGAAATTCTTCCTCCCCAACAAATATAGTCACTTCTTCAAAACAGATACGTGAGCATTCCGTAAAAGAAACAAAAGGATCAATCAGTTCTGATTTGAATGCAGACCTGTGGTATAAAGGAAGAAAAAACAAAGACCAAAATGAGGCTTTTAAAAATATAAAAGTGCCTTGTAATAGAGGTGGAAAAAATACAACTTGCTTGCAACTAAAGAAATTTGTCCCTGGATATAATTTCCATCAAACAAACTTGGGGAAAGCCTGCAACACAAGGAACACAGGCAAAGCAATCCATCGAGATAAGACTAGATTCTGTGTATGGAAGACCAAGATGATACCTCATATAATTGATCCCAGAAAAATGACAACACCATCTGTATTCAACTCTCCTGTGCAAAACATTGCTGCAGTACCAAATGCAAAAGACAGTATTGAAATTATTTGTAGAAGTAAGAAGAAAACTGCTAGGCAGTTTCCTCAAGTATGTATCCATTTTGTTCAATTTGATCTCGCCACCTAATTATATATATTTTGTGTGAATTTTTTTTTCAGATTTCACACACAATGAAAATGTGACCACTGATACCACAAATGTGAACTGAAGCATTAAGAAATTTATAAATTGGTTTGTTTATTGTAATGTGTACCATGATACAGTGAAAAGCTAATCTGCATTGTTCATACGGATAAATTCATTGCAGCAGCATATTGATATAGTACAAGGTAAAACTGACAGAATATAGAGTGAAGTGTTACAGTACAGTTCAGGTAGACAATAAGATGCAGGGTCATAAGGTAGATCAAGGTCAAGCGCTCAGTAGTTTTAACAGTGGAATAGAAGCTGTCCTTGAGCCTAGTGGTAGGTGCTTTCAATTATTAGTATCTTTTGTTCAATGGGACTGGGAAGAAGGGAGAGTGCCTGGGATAGATAGGATCTTTGATTATGCTGGCTGCTTTACCAAGGCTGCAATGTAGATAGTCCATGGAGGGGAGACTGGTTTCACTGATATGCTGTGCAGTGTCCACAACTAGATCATGAGATCATAATACCAAAGAATAGAGGAGCAGAATTAGACCACTTGACCCATTGAGCCTGCGCCACCATTTCATCCTGGCAAATCCATTTCCCTCTTAGCCCCAATCTCCCGCCCTTTCCCTGTGTCTTTCCGTGCTCTGACTTGTCAAGATTCTTTCAACCTCTGCCTTAAATATACACAATGACTTGGCCTCCACAGCCACCTGTGGCAATGAATTCCATAGATTCACCACTCTCTGGCTAAAGAAATTCCTCCTTATCTTCGTTCTGAAAGGACATCCCTCTGTTCTGAGGCTGTGTCCTCTAGTCTTAGATTCCCCCACCTTAGGAAACATCCTCTCCAAATCTACTCTGTTGAGGCCTTTCAACATTCAACTGTTTTCAATGACAAAACCCCTCTCATTCTTTTGAAGTACAGCCCAAAGCAATGAAAAGCTCTTAATATGATAAGCCTTTCAATCCCAGAATCATTATTGTTTACCTCATTTGAACTCTCTAATGTAAGTACATCCTTTCTTGGATGAGAGGCCTAAACCACCTCACAATGCTCCAAATGAGGCCTCACTAGTGCCGTTAATAAAGCCTGAGCATTACATATTTTTATATTCTAATTCTCCTAAAATTAATACTAACATTGCAGAAAGAGTGCAAAGAAGATTTACAAGGATGTTACCTGGATTGGAGGGCATACCTTATGAGAGTAGGTTGGATGAACTAGGCCCTTTCTTCTGGGAGCAACAGAGGATGAGAGGTGACCTGATAGAGGTGTATAAGATGATGAGGGGCATTGATGGTGTGGATAGCCAGAGGCTTTTTCCCAGGGCTGAAATTGCTAATATGAGGGGCCATAGTTTTAAGGTGCTTGGAAATGGGTACCAAGGGGATGTTACAGGTAGGTTTTTCACACAGAGTATGGTGGGTGCATGGAATGCACTGCCGGTGGCAGCGCTGGAAGTGGAAACAATAGGGTCTTTTAAGAGTCTTAGATGGTACATGGAGCTTAGAAAAATAGAAGGCCATGTGCTAGGGAAATTTTAGGCAGTTTCTAGAGTAGGTTGCATGGTCGGCAAAACATTGTGGGCTGAAGGGCCTGTAATGTGCTGTAGATTTCTATATTCTATGTTCATTTGCCCTCTTCACCACTAACTCAACCTGCAAATTAACCTTTAGGGAATCTTGCATGAGGAGTCCTTTTGCAACTCAGATTTTTGCAATTTTTCTCCATTTAGAAAATAGTCTGTGCTTTTATTTCTTATACAAAGTACACTTTGCGACACTATTCTATCTGCTACTTCTTTCCCCTTTTCTCCTAATCCAAGTCCTTCTGTTGCCTTGCTGCTTCCTGAACACTATCTGCCCCTCCATCTATCTTCATATTGTCTGCTTCGAATTTATAGCCATAAAGCTATCAATTCCATCATCCAAATCATTTACCTATAATGTAAAAAGAAGCAGTTCTTGCACAGACCCCTGTAGAACACCACTAGTCACTGATAGCCAACCAGAAAAGGCTCCCTTTATTCCTCCAGCCAATTTCGTATTCATGCTAGTATCTTTCCTGTAATACTATGGACTCTTGTGAGGCAGCCTCATGTGTGGCACCTTATCAAAGGCCTTTTGAAAATCCAAGTACACAACATCCACCTATTCTCCTTGTTCTTTCTTCAAAAAATTCCAAGAGAGTTGTCAGGCAAGATTTTCCCTTAAGGAAACCATGCTGACTTTGGCCTATTTTATCCAGGTACGCCAATACCACATAGACTCCAACATCTTTACAACTACTGAGGTGCAACTCGCTGGCCTGTAATTTCCTTTCTTCTGCCTCTCTCTTCTTGAAAAGTGGAGTAACATTTGCAATTTCCCAGTCCTCCAAAACCATGCAAGAATCCATTAATTCTTGAAAGATCATTATTTGTGACTCCTCAATCTCTTCAACTATCTCCTTCAGAAAACTGGGGCGTAAACCATCTTGCCCAGGTGATCTATCTACCTTCAGACCTTTTAGTTTCTTATGCACCTTCTCCCTAGTAAAGGCAATTTCACCCACTTCTGTCCCCTGACACTCTTGAACCACCGGCATACTGCTAGTGTTTTCCACAATAAGGACTTATGTAAAATACGTATTTAGTTTGTCCACCATTTCTAACTCTCCAACATCATTTTCCAGAGGTCTGGTATCTACTCTCACCTACCTTATTCTTTGAATATCTGAAGAAACTTTTGGTATCCTCTTTATTATTGGCTAGCTTACCTTTGAATTCCATCTTTTTCGCGTTTATGACTTTTTTATTTGCCTTCTGTTTGTTTTTAAAAGCTTCCCAATCCTCTAACTTACCATCATTTTTTGCTTTATTTTATGTCCTGTTTTTGGCTTTCCTGTTGACTTTGACTTCTCTCATTTGCCAAGGTTGCGACATCCTGCCTTTAGAATACCTTTTTGGGATATATCTATCCTGTGCCTTAATTATTCTTAGAAACTCCAGCCATTGCTATTCCTCCTTGGGTTCTAGTGTAACCTGTCCCTTGTTGTACATGTCGTACCTCCCCCAGAAGAGATCCCAATTATCCAGAAATCTGAAACCCTGCATCCTGCACCAGTTCCTCAGCGACTCATTGAGAATCAGGTTCAATATCAGCGGCATATATCGTGAAATTTTTTTAACAGTGGCAGCAGTGCAATACAACATGATAATATCGGAAAAAAATAATAAGTCAATTACAGTATATACAAGTTAAATTAAAAATAGTGCAAAAACAGAAAGAATAGAAGTGGGGTAGTGTTCATGGGTTCAATGTCGAATTAGGAATCTGACAACAGAGGGGAAGAAACTGTTCCTGAATAGCTGTGTGTACCTTCAGGCTGCTTTTCCTCCTTCCTGATGGTAACAATGAGGAGAGGGTATGTCCCAAGTGGTGGAGATCCTTAATGATGGACACCATCTTTCTGAGGCACTGCTCCTTGAAGATGCTTTCATCTGCTAAGTCATCCCATTCTGACCCTCTTTCTACCTAGCTCCCTAAAATCTCTTTAGGACCTTCTCATCTTTCTTACCTATGCAATTGGTGCCCATATGTACCAAGACTTGTGGCTGCTTACCCTCCCCCTTTAGAATGCTGCGGACATGATCCAAAACATCCCTGACCCTGGCAGCCTATCATTTGGGTGACTCTTGCGCTCACAGAATCTCATCTATGTTCCTCTGACTATGGAATCTCCTATCACCACTGCAGGCCTCTTCTCTTCTCTTCTGAGCCACAGCACCCAACTCGGTGCCAGAGGCCCCGTCACGGCCCCCTCAACAGTATCTGAAGTGGCTTGGCAATCATTGTCTTTGAGTCAGTAAGCTTCATTCTCAAGAACTAAAATAAAAAATTATTTCTAAGATTCAAATCATAAAGAGATTCTGTAGGTGTTGTAAATGCAGCACAACACACAAAATCCTGGAAGAATTCATCAGGACTATGGAAATGAATAAACAGTCAACATTTCAGGCTGAAATTCTTAAGCAGTCCCCCAGGTGTAGCATTTCTTCCTCATTCATCTGCTCCCTAAGCTTCAATCAGGGCCCCAAACAGTCCTTCCAGATGAGGCAACATTTCACCTGTGAATCTGATAGGGTCATCTGGACATCCTCTGTACTTATTGCTCCCAATATGGCCTCCTCTGCATTGGTGTGAGACCGGACATTTGCTGAGCACCTTTGCTCCATCTGCAAGCTAGCAGGATTTTCAGGTAGTCGAGCATTTTAATTCCAATCCACATTCCTATTCTGACATGTTGGTCCACGGCCACCTCTACTACCATGATGAGGCCACTCTCAGGTTGAAGGAACAACACCTCATTCCGTCTAGACAGCCTCCAACCGGGTAGTGTGAACAGTGATTTCCCCATCCTCTAGTGATTTCTCCCCTCCCCTTTCCTTCTTCTTTAATTCCCCACTCTGCCCCCCTCACCTACCTATCACCTCTCCCTGGTGCCTATTCCTCTTCCCTTTCTCCCATGGTTCATTCTCTCCTGTCAGATTCGTTCTCCAGGCCTTTACCTTTTCCGTCTAACACCTCCCAGCTTCTTACTTCATGCTCCCCCAACCCATCTGACTTTGTCTATCACCTTCTAGCTTGTACTCCTTCCCTCCCCACACCATCTTATTTTTGGCTTCTTCCCCCTTCCTTTTCGTTCCTGATAAAGGTTCTCAGCTGGAAATGTTGACTGTAATCATTTCTATGGATGCTACTGAGTTCCCTGCTGAGAGTTCCTCCAGCTTTTTGTGTGTGTGTTATTTCTAAGCTGTTCTTGTGTTTCTGATTCTTGTGTTACATACTGCTATCAGAATGTGAAGAACTGCAACAAAAATTGTCTTGAGTAATAACAAAACAGTAAGTTTGATTTTTGCACAGATAAAATATAATTAGTTGAGTATTTGCAGATAATTGCTGTATTATTAAAGTTATTTTTTTAATAAATGTTTTAAGTGTGAGGTACTGTCCTTTACCTGTTCGGAGAAGAATTTTAACAGAAAAAAATTAAAGTGAGTATTCTTGGTAAGGTTCAATCTTTCAATCTATGTATTAAGCCATTGATAAACTGTTGAGAAGATAATATGTACTGATAGGCTTGTAATGGTGATACTATTTTTCAGTCATAAAATACAGCGGTTAAATATTTTAAACATTATGTTCTAGAATATATTGGAAAAGAAAGACAACTATTGAAAGGATGTCTAACATCTCATAATTCTATTTGAACAGGATTTCACCAAATTGTTTGGAAGGTTCAATTCTGGTATTTGGAAGATTGATGCTGCCTCAGTTTCTGAGAAACACAAAGTGTTCCATGCAAGTGATGCTGTTACTATATTGAAAGGCTTTTTGTTTGATTTGGATGGATGGATGAATAAAATGGCTTGTGCAGATGTGAAAATTGCTTCAGCTAAACATGTGTCATTAAAATCTCTGCTTCCTGGTGAGAGTGCCAGGCAATGCTTATCAGCGTTAAATTTAATAGCATGTGGCTCTATCCAGCCAGCTAAAGAATACAGTGGCTTTGCTAGTTCTGTGATTGATCCATCAGAATTCTACATTCAGCTAGATGATACATTTGAAACAATGATAACTCTCAGTTCATTCCTGGCTGAGCTACCAGAGAATCTTCAAACATTATCTCTCAATTCATTGAAAGTTGGGGTAGCTTATCTAATCAAATGTACCAGCAGTAATCATTGGTGCAGGATTGAAATTTGTGCAGTGTCACAACAGTTCGTTCTTGCTAGAGCCGTTGATTATGGACATTATATCTTCATTCAGCCTTCAGATTTTAGCAGAATATGCGCACTTCCTCAAGAACTTGCTGACTTGCCACGCTTAACTAATCGCTGCATTTTAAATGGAGTTGTGCCTGCAAAAGGGGATTTTTGGACAGATGAAGCTATTGTTTTCTTTCAAAAGTCTTTGAATAAGCAGAATTTGACTGTCATTTTCAGACAATATTTTGCTCATTTGGTGTGGGAAGTGGACGTTGTCATAAATAACAAGAGTGTGGCAGGAGATTTAGTTGCTGCTGGACATGCTGCATTTCTGAAAGAAATTGTTAACTCCTCCACTGAAGACGCACTCAGTTCTTTAGAAGTCTCTTGGATTCTGGCAGGACCCATCTCAAACCAACATATAATAAATATGGTGAGCTGCAGTCCATCAAGGAGAAAACCCATCAATGAGCAATTTGAAGCCAGTTACTGAACAAAATGTGAGTTTTCATTTTCCAACATGATAGTTTTGCAATGAGTGGTATTTCCTCATGATTTTTGTAAGTACAATAGAAATGCTGTATAGACTGAGTTGAATAATTAAAAAAGAACCTAGTATGCAGTCATTTCAATTTGATAGTACCTATCATTTAAACAATCTTTTGGCTTTAATTGCCATATAATTTCTCCAAGAACTTTATTGTATATCAATTCCCAACTTCCTCTTTCGCTTCTGTACTCTATCCTCTTTGTCTACCTCCTGATATTTTATTATTCTGTTATTTCACATACTTGCTGGTGCCTACAAGGGCATCATGGAAATCTAAGTGGGCATAACTCTTTCCTTTTAGGGTTGACTATCTTGAGGAAAATGTAGCAACAGTGACAATGATAGCAATCGTGTGGGTTAAAGGTCAAGCAAGCAGGTTAATATCTTTGAGAAAATACAGATCAGGGTAGACAGAAGAAAATCTGATGTTGTATACTTGGATTTTCAGATGGACTTTCATGCCACACATGAGACTGCTTAGCAAAATAAGAGTTCATTTTATTGCAGGAAAGATAAAGGGAGCCTTTTCTGATTGGCTGTTGATGACAAGTGGTGTTCTGCAGGAGCCGGTGTTTGGGCAGCTTTTTGCATTATGTCAATGATTTGGGTTATGGAATTGATGGCTTTGTGGCCATGTATGCAGATGATACAAAATTAGGTGGAGAGGCAGTGTGTGTTGAGGAAGCAGGGAGGCTGCAGAAGGACTTGGATAGATTAGGAGAATTGGCAGAGAAGTGGCAGATGGAATACTGCTTTGGGGAGTGTATGGTCATGAGCCTTGGCAGAAGGAATAAAAGCATAGACTATTTTCTAAATGGAGAAGATTTTAAAATCTGAGGTACAAAGGGATTTGGGAGTCCTCATGCAGGATTCCCTGAAGGTTAATTTACACATTGAGTCAGTGGTGAGTAAGGCAAATGCAATGTTAGCATACATTTTAAGAAGACTAGAATATGAAAACAAGGATGTAATGCTGAGGCTGTATAAGGAACTTGTGAGGCCTCACTTAGAGTATTGCAAATATTTTTGGGCCCCTTAGCAAGAAAAAATTCTGCTGACATTGGAGAGGGTTCAAAGGAGGTTCACAAAAATGATTCTGGGAATAAGAGGCTTTACATATGAGGAGTTGTGATGGCTCTAGACCTATGCTCACTGAAATTTACAGGAATGAGGGGGGATCTCATTGAAACCTATCGAATGTTGTAAGGCCTAATAGAGTGGATGAGCAGAAGATGTTTCATATAGTGGGAAGTCTAGGACTGGAGAGTACAACTTAGGGAGTTCCATTTAAAACAGAGATTAGGAGGGACTTACTTAGCTAGAGTCTGGTGCGTCTGTGGCATTTGTTGTCACAGGCACCCGTGGGTGCCAGGACATTGGGTATATTTAAGGCAGAAGTTGATAGATTCTTGGTGAATCAGGGCATGAAAGGTTATGGGGAGAAGGCAAAAGAATGAGGTTAAGAGGGAAAATGGATAAGCTAGAATGAAATGGTGGAGTGAACTCGGGCCAAATGGCCTTTTTCTGTTTTTATGCCTTATGGTCTAATAAAGGCCTCACTGATTTCTGCTATCAATATGTTTCTGTTATATGAAAATATTTTCATAGATTTGTTATTCTTTGATTAACTAAGAATTGCCTGTCACATTAATCATTGCAATATATATGCATGCACACACATGTGCGCGCACACACAAATACGTACATATGAGAAGAGATGATGCCCTGGGTGATGGGGGTCCTTAATGATGGATACTACCTTTTTGAGGAATTGTGTTTTGAAAGTGTCCTCCATACTGGAGCTGGATAAGTTTGCAACTTTTTTTGAACTTGTGCAATGGCCCCTACATTTCAGAGAGTGATGCAACCAGTTAGAATGCTCTCCATGGTACAAATGTAGAAATCTGTGAGTGACTTGAGTGACATTCCAAATCTCCTGAAACTCCTAATAAAGTTGTGCCTTCTTTATAATTGCATCGATATGTTAGGCCCAGGATAGATCTTCAGAGATGTTGACTCCCTTTAACTTGAAACTGCTCACCCTTTCCACTGCTAATCCCTCGGAGAGGACTGGTGTGTGTTCCCTTGACTTTCCCTTCCTGAAGTCCACAATCCATTTCTTGGGTCTTACTGATAGTGACTGCAAAGTTGTTGGTGCAACACCACTCAACTAGCTGATCTGTCTTGCTCCTGTACACCACCTCGTCACCATCTGAAATTCTGCCAACGATAGTTTTGTCATCCTCAGATTTACAGATGAAATTGGAGCTGTGCCTAGCCACACACTCAGCGGTGTGAACAGAGTAGAGCAGTGGCTAAGAATGCATCCTTGAGGTGCGCTAGTGTTGATTGTCATCAAGGACGAGATGTTATTTCCGATCCACCCAGACTAGTTTCTCAGTGAAGAGGCCGAGAATCTGGCTATGAAGAGAGATACAGAGGCCCAGGTTTTGAAGCTTACTGATTAGAACTGAGGGTATGATTGTGAAGAACACTAAGCTATAATCAATAAACAGTGGTCTGACATAGGTATTAGGTGATCCAAGGCTGAATGGAGAGCCAATGAGACTGCATCCGTTGTAGACCAATTGCGGTGATAGGAAAATTGCAGAGAGTCCGGGTCCTTGGCTGGAAGTTGATTCTGGCCATGATCAACCTCTCAAAGCACTTCGTTACAGTAGATGTGAGTGCCACTAGGCAATACTTGTTGAGACAGCTTACCCTGCTCTTCTTGGGCACTAATATGTTTGTCGCCCCTTTGAAGCAGGTGGGAACTTCTGACTGCAGCAGTGAGAGATTGAAGATGTTCTTGAACATTCCCTCCAGTTAGTTAGCACAGGTTTTAAGAGTCCTACCGGGTCAGGTACACCATCAGGGTCTGATGCCTTGTGAGGGTTCACCCTTTTGAAAGATGTTCTGATGTCGGCCTCCGAGAAGAAATCAGCGTGTTACCAGATGCTGCAGGGATCTGCACAGGTGTAGGTTTACAGTATTTTCCCTATCAAAGCGTGCATCAAAGGCACTTAGCTCATCTGGGAGTGAAGCATCATGGCTATTCATGATAGTATGTATTGCTTTGTAGGAGGTAATGGCCTGCAAACCCTGCCAGAGCTGAATTCTGTCTCTGTCCTTAATCAGAATTGTTTTTTCACTCTTAAAATAGCTTTTTGTAGGTTATACCTCAACTACTTGTATACTTGTAGATCACTGATCTTGAATGCAACAGATCTAGTCCTCAGCATACTAAACATCTCCTGTTTCATCCACAGTTTTTGGTTTGGGTACATCCAGTATGTTCACAAAGGCACACACTCATCCATGCGGGACTTGATGAAGTCAGTGACATCTAGCATATTCATCAAGATTCAAAAATGGCTCCTAAATGTTGAATATTTGGATTTCCAAAATTGTATTTCATATCTAAACCATAGATTATCCCATCTGTGTAGTGTTCTAATCCAGGATCCTTAATTTGGCAAGCTCAGTTTGTACCTATAATATATAGCAAGCATGCACAGTGCATTGTCAAATTTGATTCCTGTTTAGTCAACGAAGTGTAGTTCAAATCTCTGTATTTTGACAAATGCCATTTATGGCAATATTTGTCATAATAAATTATTGAATAATTTTTGAATCAATATTGTGAGTTCACCCTTAGTTTGGGCCATTACATTTTTCAGTGACATATTTGTTAATTGTTGCGTTTTTTAAGCAAGGATGTGTGATAAAGCATCTGCTTTACCTTCATCAATTTGATTAAACAGTAACTGGATTTTTCCTGTCTGCTTAGTCTGACAACATTTTAATTTTGTGTTTAAACTTGAAATTTTATCGGAGGGTTGAAAATGTCAATGTTTGCAAATGCATCAACTGTTTGACTTCGGACAAGATGTATTTCATTTCCCCTTTATACCAAGAGGTGACAATGACCCAGTGTGTGCCCTGGCCATCTAACTTAAGTTAAACAAAGTTCATTGAGTAAGAGAGCTAAAAGAGATAATTAAATATTATTTTGCTCTGTTATGTACTGGAGGCAATTGTATGAAACTTGTTGATTTTTTCCAATTAAGTTCAATTTAACTAAATTATTTCAACTTTTGAACTAAAATGACAAGCAAAGTAAAAACAGAAGGAGATAGGAATAGTAGTTCTAATATTGCTTGGATAAGGTTGTCAAAATCTAGGGTAATCTTGCATTTTCTCTCCATAGTTTTTTAACAATTCACGTCATCTTTGGTGATCTCTTTTCTGTACTTTATGTAGTTAGGCAGGGTGCAATAAAAACAATCAGTCATTTGAATCGACTGAAACAGGAGAAGGAAAATTGGAAAAATAATCCATACCTTTTTTTGCTTTAGAGCTTTTTAATTTATTTGGTGTTCAATATTTGGAATGTTTCTGAATACCAGGAGATCTGTTTTGCTGGTTTTCAGATTTTTATTTGGCTGTCTTGTGAGCATCGCATCATCAGATCCACCCAAGTATCTGGATTATATCATACCTTTTCCTTTCAGTAAACTTTTAATTAAGAGCTGCAAAAATCAAGTTTACATTTTGACTGTGATTCATCATTTAGCATAGGTAGCTCATCGCATTTGTTAATATTTTGGAGCAGAATTTCCCGTAAGTGGTTAGAGTATGGACTTCTCTCCAACGTATTTTGCTTCAACAAGCCATGGTAGTGTTGTAGTTTGCACATCACTATTACAGTTCAGCGGATCAGCAGCATCTGCAAGAAGTTTATATGTTCCTTTCTGTCATACATGTGGGTTTCTTCTGGGTGTTTTCGTTTACTCCCACGGCCCAAAGACATACTGGTTAGTATGTTAATTGGCCATTGTACATTGTTCTGCAATTAAACTGGAGTTAAATAGGTGGGTAAACAAAAGGAATTCTGCGGATGCTGGAAATTCAAGCAACACACATCAAAGTTGCTGGTGAACGCAGCAGGCCAGGCAGCATCTGTAGGAAGAGGTGCAGTCGACGTTTCAGGCTGAGACCCTTCGTCAGGACTAACTGAAGGAAGAGTGAGTAAGGGACTTGAAAGTTGGAGGGGGAGATCCAAAATGATAGGAGAAGACAGGAGGGGGAGGGATAGAGCCAAGAGCTGGACAGGTGATGGGCAAAAGGGGATACGAGAGGATCATGGGACAGGAGGTCCGGGAAGAAAGACAAGAGGGGGGGACCCAGAGGATGGGCAAGAGGTATATTCAGAGGGACAGAGAGAAAAAGGAGAGCGAGAGAAAGAATGTGTGCATAAAAATGAGTAACAGATGGGGTACGAGGGGGAGGTGGGGCCTTAGCGGAAGTTAGAGAAGTCGATGTTCATGCCATCAGGTTGGAGGCTACCCAGATGGAATATAAGGTGTTGTTCCTCCAACCTGAGTGTGGCTTCATCTTTACAGTAGAGGAGGCCGTGGATAGACATGTCAGAATGGGAATGGGATGTGGAATTAAAATGTGTGGCCACTGGGAGATCCTGCTTTCACTGGCGGACAGAGCGTAGGTGTTCAGCAAAGCGGTCCCACCTCCCCCTTTTACCCCATCTGTTACTTATTTTTATGCGCACATTCTTTCTCTCACTCTCCTTTTTCTCCCTCTGTCCCTCTGAATATACCTCTTGCCCATCCTCTGGGATCCCCCCCCCTGTCTTTCTTCCCGGACCTCCTGTCCCATGATCCTCTCGTATCCCCTTTTGCCCATCACCTGTCCAGCTCTTGGCTCTGTCCCTCCCCCTCCTGTCTTCTCCTATCATTTTGGATCTCCCCCTCCTCCTCCAACTTTCAAATCCCTTACTCACTCTTCCTTCAGTTAGTCCTGATGAAGGGTCTCGGCCTGAAACGTCAACTGCACCTCTTCCTAGAGATGCTGCCTGGCCTGCTGCGTTCACCAGCAACTTTAAATAGGTGGGTTCTAGGTTGGTGGATTAGAAGGGCTGTTCCACACTATCTCGAAATAGAAATAAAAATAAATAAAAGAATGAGTTAAATAAGTACTGAATTGATGGGCTAGATGGTATTTTCTGTTCTAATTTGCTATTATTTCATTAACTTCCGATGACTAAATAATAATAAAGAGGAATGCCAGGCTAATTGCAGCCAAATTCATAAAAGAGAAAAGTTGCAATGAGTGGCTGAGGTGTGTGCTTGATGTGAATTAAGTTAGTCAGAAAGAATCCGTGCAACTCATTCCATGCAGTAGAACCTTCAAGATTCTAAATTTTTTCAAATATTATCAAAGGGTAAAATATTAATTTGCAGTTAGATTTGATGGCTTCTGCTGAAAATTGATATACCTGTGGGTTTACTGAAAATTTTAACAGACAGTGCCATCTAGAGTATATTTAGAAATACTATTGCTTCCGTTTGCTATATTAGATTTAATTTGAAGTAATGTTTGTTTTAAAGCAATAAACTGTTGACCTAGCATTTTTAGATGGGATCAGTTGAATTAAAATACATTTGAACTCCCACTGTCAAAGTGCTTATCAATTTAGGAGAATAAATGGTTTTCTACCTTGGCATCTTTGAAAGATTTGACCCAACAGAGAAACAGAATTTACTGTCCACATTTTTCTGGTTTGAGTCTCTGAGTAGAGATGAGTAAGATAGTGAGCTTTTCAAATCTTACGCCAGAAAACAGATTCAATAATGGATAGACTTTGAATATTATAAGGAGTTTTTTGTACTGTCAGGTATGTGTTCATCAGATGAGGTGTGAAACTGAGGCCCTATTTTGCTTTTTTAAAGTGAAAAGCATTACAGTTCTTAGATTCCAAGTTAAAACTTATCACTGATCTGCCACGGTGCATTATAAACAGTTGAAACATTGCTGTTTGTGGAACAGTGTCTTTGGAAAAGTAAGTGACTCACACTTCAAAAGTTGAGCAATATAGGTTGTGAAATGCAGTTCATATCTGGTCTTTTTTTAATAGACAATAGGTGCAGGAGTAGGCCATTTGGCCCTTCGAGCCAGCACCGCCATTCACTGTGATCATGGCTGATCATCCACAATCAGTATCCAGTTCCTGCCTTATCCCCATAACCTTTGATTCCGCTATCTTTAAGAGCTCTATCCATCTCTTTTTTGAAAGCATCCAGAGACTTGGCCTCCACAGCCTTCTGGGGCAGAGCATTCCATATATCCACCACTCTCTGGGTGAAAAAGTTTTTCTTCAACTCTGTTCTAAATGGCCTACCCCTAATTCTTAAACTGTGGCCTCTGGTTCTGGACTCACCCATCAGCGGGAACATGCTTCCTACCTCCAGCGTGTCCAATCCCTTAATAATCTTATATGTTTCAATAAGATCCCCTCTCAGCCTTCTAAATTTCAGAGTATACAAGCCCAGTCGCTTCAATCTTTCGACATATGACAGTCCCGCCGTCCCGGGAATTAACCTTGTGAACCTACGCTGCACTCCCTCAATAGCAAGAATGTCCTTCCTCAAATTTGGAGACCAAAACTGCACACAGTACTCCAGGTGCAGTCTCACCAGGTCCCTGTACAGCTGCAGAAGGACCTCTTTGCTCTTATACTCAATTCCCCTTGTTATGAAGGCCAGCATGCCATTAGCTTTCTTCACTGCCTGCTGTACTTGCTTGCTTGCTTTCAGTGACTGATGCACAAGAACACCTAGATCTCGTTGTGCTTCCCCTTTTCCTAACTTGACTCCATTTAGATAGTAATCTGCCTTCCCGTTCTTACCACCAAAGTGGATAACCTCACATTTATCTACATTAAACTGCATCAGCCATGCATCTGCCCACTCACCCAGCCTGTCCAAGTCACCCTGCATTCTCATGACATCCTCCTCACATTTCACACTGCCACCCAGCTTTGTGTCATCAGCAAATTTGCTAATGTTACTTTTAATTCCCTCATCTAAATCATTAATATATATTGTAAACAGCTGCGGTCCCAGCACTGAACCCTGTGGTACCCCACTGGTCACCGCCTGCCATTCCGAAAGGGACCCGTTAATCGCTACTTTGTTTTCTGTCAGCCAGCCAATTTTCAATCCATGTCAGTACTCTGCCTCCAATACCATGTGCCCTAATTTTGCCCACTAATCTCCTATATGGGACTTTATCAAAGGCTTCTGAAAGTCCAGGTACACTACATCCACTGGCTCTCCCTTGTTCATTTTCATAGTTACATCCTCAAAAAATTCCATAAGATTATTCAAGCACGATTTCCCCTTCGTAAATCCATGCTGACTCGGAACAATCCTGTTACTACTATCCAGATGTGTCGTAATTTCATCTTTTATAATTGACTCCAGCATCTTTCCCACCACCAACGTCAGGCTAACTGGTCTATAATTCCCTGTTTTCTCTCTTCCTCCCTTCTTGAAGAGAGGGACAACATTAGCCACCCTCCAATCCACAAGAACTGATCCTGAATCTATAGAACATTAGAAAATGATTACCAATGCGTCCACGATTTCTAAAGCCACCTCCTTAAGTACCCTGGGATGCAGACCATCAGGTCCTGGGAACTAATCAGCCTTCAGATCCAACAGCCTATCCAACACCATCTCCTGCCTAATATAAATTTCCTTCAGTTCATCCATTACCCTAGGTCCTTTGGCCACTATTACATCTGGGAGATTGTTTGTGTCTTCCCTAGTGAAGACAGATCCAAAGTATCTGTTCAACTCGTCTGCCATTTCCTTGTTCCCCATAATAAATTCACCCGCTTCTGTCTTCAAGGGCCCAATTTTGGTCTTAACTATATTTTTCCTTTTCACATACCTAAAGAAGCTTTTACTATCCTCCTTTATATTCTTGGCTAGTTTACCTTCGTACCTCATTTTTTCTCCACATATTGCCTTTTTAGTTACGTTCTGTTGCTCTTTAAAAGTTTCCCAATCCTCCGGCTTCCCACTCGTCTTTGCTATGTTATACTTTTACTTTTATACTGTCCATTACTTCCCTTGTCAGCCACGGCCTCTCCTTACTCCCCTTAGGATCTTTCTTCCTCTTTGGAATGAACTGATCCTGCACCTTCCGCATTATTCCCAGAAACACTTGCCATTGCTGCTCCACTGTCATCCCTGCTAGGGTATTGTTCCATTGAACTTTGGTCAGCTCCTCCCTCATAGCACCATAGTTCCCTTTGTTCAACTGTAATACTGACACTTCCGAGTTTTCCTTCTCCCTCTCAGATTGTAGACTAAAACTTATCATATTATGGTCACTACCTCCTAATGGCTCTTTTACCTCAAGGTCCCTGATCAAATCCGGTTCATTGCACAACACTAAATCTAGAATTGCGTACTCTCTGGTAGGCTCCAGTACAAGCTGTTCTAAGAATCCATCTCGGAGGGACTCCACAAACTCCCTTTCTAGGGGTCCAGTACCAACCTGATTCCTCCAATCTACCTGCATGTTGAAGTCCCCCATAACAACTGTAGCATGACCTTTGCGACATGCCAATTTTAACTCTTGATCCAACTTACACCCTACATCCAGACTACTGTTTGGGGGCCTGTAGATAACTCCCATTAGGGTCTTTCTACCCTTAGAATTTCTCAGTTCTATCCATACTGACTCTACATCTCCTGATTCTATCTCCCTCCTCTCGCAAGGGACTGAATATCATTCCTCACCAACAGAGCCACCCCACCCCCTCTGCCCATCAATCTGTCCTTTCAATTGGACGTATACCTTGAATATTCATTTCCCAGACCCTGTCCACTTGAAGCCATGTCTCTGTTATTCCCACAACATCACACTTACCAATTTCCAACTGTGCCTCAAGCTCATCTACTTTATTTCTTATACTCCGTGCATTCGTATACAATACTTTTAATTCATTACTCCCCTCACCTCCCATATCAATTCCTATTTCACTTGGCCATACTGTACGACCCCTTCTTGAGCTTTCTGCTCTGTTGATTCTGCTGTCATTCTTAACTTTTCTTATTCTCACTTTCCCTTTATCTCCATCCTTATGTTTCCAGTTCGTCCCCTCCCCCCCCCCCCCACAACTTAGTTTAAACACACCCGTGTTGCAGAGACAAACCTGCCTGCCAGAATGCTGGTGCCCCACTTATTAAGGTGCAACCCATCCCTTTTCTACAATTCATCCTTACCCCAAAACATACCCCAAAATGGTCCAAAAATGTAAATCCTTGCCTCCTGCACCAGTTCCTCAGCCACACATTCAGATCCATTACCTTCCTGTTCTTGACCACTCCAGCACGGGGAATTGGAAGCAAACCGGAGATAACCACCTTGGAAGTCCTGCTTTTCAGCCTTCTTCCGAGTTCTCTGAAGTCGCGCTGTAACATGTCTTTCCTCTTCTTCCCCACGTCATTTGTGCCGACATGCACCAGCACTTCCGGATGTTCACCTTCACTCACTTTTTTGGGAAGCACTGTGAATTCTGTTGGATCAGCTGAGAGAGCAGAGGAAGACTTTCTTTTAGACTAAGTCATAAAGTTTCCAAATTGAATTACTGTTAGATCTTAAGAACCACTCTTAACACTCCTGACCCCACAAGACAAAGAAGAAGCAATAGGTATGCTGTTTTCTGATGCTAAACACTGGAAATATTGAGTTAATGAGATTTAATATTGCATTAATGATTCTTGGTCTGGAGACCAAGAATGCTACAAGAGGTGTTGGTATGATCTCCGGCAAGCCATCTCATGGGCAAAGTGAGATTCCAGACCAAATTAGAATCTGCAAGGAATGCTCAACAGCTGTGGCAGAATTTGAATGCTACAACCTCTTACAAAATTAAATTAAGCGACACGGTGGACAGCAGCGCTTCACTTCCAGATGAGCTCAATGCCTTCTATGCTAGCTTTGACCGTTAGAACATGGAGGAACCATCAGGACCCCCATATGTCCTGATGATCCTTTTATTTCCAGTATCTGAAGCTTGTGCTGCCTTCAGGAAGTGAATCTAAGGAAAGCATCCAGACTGGACAGGGTACCTGGCCATGTATTAAAGACCTATGTGACCGACTGGCTAGTATATTCACTGATGTATTGAACTTCTTGCTTTGGCAGTGTGTGATATACACATGCTTCAAGTAGGCTTCAATTATATTGGACCCCAAGAAGAGCATGGTGACTTGCCTCAATGATTACATCCACAGTGATGAAGTGTTTTGAGAGGCTGGTGATGAAACATAACAGCTTTCACTTGAGAGGTAACTTAGATCCTCTCAGATTTGCCTACTGGAGCAATAGGCCCACAGCAGATGCCATCTCATTGGCTCTTCACTCAACCCTGGAACATTTGAACAGCAAACACATATACATCAGCATACTGTTTATTGAGAAGCTTATTGACAAACTTCTAAATGTTTGTAGTGGACAGTGTCTTAACTGGCTGCATCATGGCCTGGTATGGAAACGCCAGTGCCTTTGTATGGAAAAGGTAGTGGATTCAACCCAGTACATCACAAGTAAAGCCCTCCCAACTATTGAACATATCTATGTGAAACATTGTTGTAGGATGCAGCATCCATAATTAGAGATTCTCACCACCCTGGCCATGCTTTTTTCTCATTGTTGCTATCAGGTAGAAAGTACAAGAGCCTCAGGACTAGCACCACCCGATTCAAGAACAGTTACTGCCCCACAACCACCAGGCTCTTGAACAAAAGGGGATTGCTACACTCACTTTCCCATTCATTGAGATATTCCCACAACCAGTCATCTCACTGAAAAGAGTATTTATCTTGTTATTTCATGTTCTTGTTATTTATTGTTACTTATTTGCATTTGTATAGTTTATCTTCTGCACTCTACTTGATCTTTCATTGATCCTGTTATAGTTACTACTTTCTAGGTTTGCTGAATATGTCCACAGGAAAAGGAATCTCAGGTGACGTATGTGGTGATATAAAATATATGTACTTTGAAAATAAATCTTTGAACTTTGAACTTTAATACTACAGGTTCTGGTCATGTCATACTGTGATGAAGCCTCACAAAACATGATAAAGACTTTCTGCAACTGGAGAATATAGTAGACATCTTGGCCTGAAACGTCGACTGTACTCTTTTCCACAGATGCTACCAGGCCTGCTGAGTTCCTCCAGAATTTTACGTTGTTGCTTGAATTTCCAGCATCTGCAGATTTTCTCTTGTTTAGAGTTCTAAATTAATTAGGTTGAACCAGAGGTGTATAGAACAGCCATTATTTGCATTGCTGTAAAGCCGAACTGAACTTGATTAAATTGGTAGCTCACAATGATTATGATTGAATTATGTTGCTATGTTACCTGCAACCAATTTGGAGGATGTGTAAATTTACAGTACATTTGAAAGCTGAATCACAGAACGTGGACTTGTTTTGGTAATTAACACCGTCAGTCATTATGTTGCCCGCGTGTGAAATAAGATAGCTATGTGAAATGTTTATTTTTCTGCTACTATGGCTATTCTGTAGTAGTAGTAACTTGGCTTTAAAAAAGACATAGATCTACTCATTTAGCCCCTCTTCTTATGACAATATTTTTGGTCATAGGGATCTAGAGCAGTATAGCAAGTGTACTGGCTCTTCAGCCCAACCAGTCTATGCCAACAACAGTGTCTATCCAGCTAATTCCAATTTCCTGCCATCTTCTGAACCCATTGCTTTCGTATATCTATCCAAGCGCTTAAATGATACTGTGTACCTGTCTCAACCACTTTCTCCAGGAGCTCATTCCATACACTGAATACACATGTTATGTAAAGATCTGCAACTAGCCATGTCAGCTATAATAAAAGATCTACAAAGTTATTCCTGTATTTCAGTTAGTTTAACATGGATTTTTGGCAAGACATAAAAGTCAATAATCAGAAGAAATTTAGGAAAGAATTTATTCAAATGAAGTCAAAGTAGTTTCATGAGAAGTGAGTTTATATTTGACAAATTTGCTTATTTTTTTCAATTTTAAGGATGTAAGAAGAGTAGATCGAGGCGAATCTATGAATTAACGAATCTGAACTTTGACGAGGTGCTGCATAAAAACTTGTATTGGATGAAATATGTTGGCATAGACTAAAAATAGGGAAGTTTTGTTACAATTGTATAGAGTGGTGAAGCCACACCTGGCGAATTGTGTGCAATTTGAGTCCACTTGATTGAGAATGGATATAGCAGCATTGAAAGCAGTCCAAAACCTGTTCGACAATGAGGTTAGGGCAGTGGATGTTGTCTATTTGGACCTTATCAAAGCCTTTGACAAGATCCCTCATGGTAGGCTGATCTGAAGGGTTAGGCCCCATGGAATTCAGGGAGAACTAATTAGGTGGATTCAAAGTTGACTCAAATGTAGGAAATAGAAGGTGATAGTTGAAGGTTGTTTCTCAGAATACAGGCCAGTGGCGAATGGTGTGCCACTGGGTTCAGTGTGGAAATCCTTGCTATTTGTCATATAGATGATTTGGATGCAAATGAACAAGGCTTGATCAGTAAATTTGCAGATTACCTTTATTCAGGAGCTGATGTTGATAGTGGAAAAACATTCTAGATCACAGGGATTTTAATCAGTTAGTGAGGAATGGCAAATGGATTTTAAGACAGCTAAATGCAAGGCAATGCTATTGTCAACGAATAACCGGACTCAAACGCTCACTCATTCCACAATCACACTTATTTGTGTACAGGAAGAACAGCATGGCCCATCACCAGACTGTTCTGAAGTTTGAACAAAAAAATGTCATTTTTATATATACATTGATACAGATATTGACTAATTGGTAACCTTGTATATGTTCAAATTCCTTATTTATATAATCACAGTACAATAATAGCCAATGTAATCTCCACATTAAAGTTTAATAATACTTCAGAAATACCAAAGTAACTGACGAATATTATGTTTCATCCCAGAATCTTTTATTTGCATCCTCATTTTGTATTGGTATGACAAATGTGCCCCCCCCCCCACACTGCTGGCAAAGGAAAGCTATGCTCTTCAAAGACTTCTGGTTTATAAGGTATTCCTTGCCAAGGCTGATCGCGTGCTATCTGTAATCTGTCCTTGCGTGAAGGTTATATTAACCTCTAGCGTGCTCCAACTTTCACAATGCATTTTGGAAGGATTCGTACAATAAACAGTAGGGCACAAGATAATATAATGGAACAAAGGGGCTTAGGAGGTTAAGTGCATAGTTCATTGACAGTTTTGTTATGGGTACACTGGCCTTCATAGATCAGAGCATTGAGTATAGGAATAGGGACATTATGCTGCAGTTGTATAATCATTAGTGAGGTTGCATTTGAATACTGTGCAATGCACACGAAATGCTAGCGGAACTCAGTAGATCAAGCATCTGCAGAATTTCTTGTGTTTATGATTTGAGTACTGTGTACAGTCTTGATCACCCTGCTATAGAAAAGACATAGTTAAACTGGAAAGGGTACAGAAAAGATTTGAAGATGCTGCCAGGACTAGAGGGCTTTATTTACAGGGAGAGATTGGCCAGGCTAGGTATTTATTTCTTGGAGTGTAGGAGAATTGGTTAAAATGGTGAGAGACAAAGATAGTAGGTGGTAACATCTGAGGTCATGGCTCAACTTAATTGTGCTTTTTAGGTTTGTAGGGATGGGGACAGAGGGGTGTTTGGGGTCAGGGTAGGGTTTAGGAATAGGGATGTGGGGTTAGGGTTAGGCCAAAGTATAGACCTCTGCTCCATTCTTGAAGGTCAGCAAAGTTGATGTGTGATGAAGGATATCTGTAGCAGGATGTCAGGCCAGTAGACCGGTGAGGGCTAGTGGCCTACAGGTTCTGGGATCGGAATTCCTTGTGGGCAGGAAGTATGAGAGTCAGTGACCCCCTAAGTATGTGAGTCCGTGAGATTGGAGTTCGAGAACCAGTGTTTGGGATCTCAAACACCGGGCTGGGCTTTGAGGCCTGGAGTTCAGGATCCTCTTTCATCGTCATTGGTGAGTCGTGAGTCAGTACCAAAGATCGAAGCCTGAAATTTGATCAGAAATCTGAGAGTCGAGGCCTGATGGTCAAAGCTCTGAATCTGCTAGTCCACTGGGGAAGTCAAAGGTTCCATGTCTGTGAGTCTGCTGGAGGCCCAGAGACATCCGGTTTGCTGTTGTATTGTTGATCTGGTGGTGGTGTTGTTGTGTAGTTCAGAGAACATGGAGGGCATGCTTTGCTGGTGCTAGAATGTGTAGCAACACTCGTAGCAAATCCTTGGATTAGGTTAGTTAACACAAATGACACATTTCATTATGTTTCAATATATATATGTGATAAATAAAATCCTAACAGTCTTTACCCAGGTTAGGGGAGTCGAAAACTAGTGGGTAACAGTTCAGGTTGAGCTGGGATAGATCTAAAGGGACCTGAGGGACAACAGTTTGACACAGAAGGTGGTTCACTATGTGAAATGAGCTGCTAGAAGATGTGGTTGAGACAAGTATCGATGCCGAGATGTTTTCTCTAGAGGGAGAATCGTTCAGTAGTCTCAAAAGGGTGGTGGAACTCAGTATTTCCTACAGTTGTGGAGCTCATTAGAAGTTTTTAAAGTGGAAGGAGAATTTTTTTTTCAAAGATAAGAGGAATTGAGGGCCAGGGGAATCTAACTGAGGACAAGAGATCTGTGTTAGATCAACTGTGAGTTTATTGAATGTCTGAGCAACTTGAGGAGCCAGATGGATTTTGGTGTTAAAACAGCACACATCAAAATTGCTGGTGAACACAGCAGGCCAGGCAGCATCTCTAGGAAGAGGTACAGTCGACGTTTTGGGCCGAGACCTTTCGTCAGGACTAACTGAAAGAAGAGCTAGTAAGAGATTTGAAAATGGGAGGGGGAGGGGGAGATCCGAAATGATAGGAGAAGACGGGAGGGGGAGGGATGGAGCCAAGAGCTGGACAGTTGATCGGCAAAAGGGATATGAGAGGATTATGGGACAGGAGGCCCAGGGAGAAAGAAAAGGGGGAAGGGGGGAATAACCCAGAGGATGGGCAAGGGGTATAGTGAGAAGGACAGAGGGAGAAAAAGGAGAGAGAGAAAAAGAATGTGTGTATATAAAGAAATAACAGATGGGGTATGAGGGGGAGGTGGGGCATTAGCGGAAATTTGAGAAGTCTGTTCATGCTATCAGGTTGGAGTATAAGGTGTTGTTCCTCCAACCTGAGTGTGGCTTCATCTTTACAGTAGAGGAGGCCGTGGACAGACATATCAGAATGTGAATGGGACGTGGAATTAAAATGTGTGGCCACTGGGAGATCCTGCCTTCTCTGGCGGACGGAGCTTAGGTGTTCAGCGAAACGGTCTCCCAGTCTGTGTCGGGTCTCGCCAATATATAGAAGGCCGCATCGGGAGCACCGGACGCAGTATATCACCCCAGCCGACTCACAGGTGAAGTGGCACCTCAACTGAAAGGACTGTCTGGGGCCCTGAATGGTGGTAAGGGAGGAAGTGTAAGGGCATGTGTAGCACTTGTTCCGCTTACAAGTATAAGTGCCAGAAGGGAGATCGGTGGGGAGGGATGGGGGGGGAAACGAATGGACTTCTCACACTCAAGCTTTTCGATGATTTTAAGTTCCCTGGCCCCCACCGTTTTATTTTCACCATGGATATCTAGTCCCTATATACTTCCATCCCCCATCAGTAAGGTCTCAAAGCTCTCCACTTCATTTTGGATTCCAGACCTAACCGGTTCCCCTCTACCACCATTCTGCTCCGTCTAGCGGAATTAGTCCTTACTCTTAATAATTTCTCCTTTGGCTCCTCCCACTTCCTCCAAACTAAAGGTGTAGCTATGGGCTCCTGTATGGGTCCTAGCTATGCCTGCCTTTTTGTTGGCTTTGTGGAACAATCTATGTTCCAAACCTATTCTGGTATCTGTCCCCTTCGCTACATCGATGACTGCATTGGCGCTGCTTCCTGCACGCGTGCTGAGCTCGTTGACTTCATTAACTTTGCCTCCAATTTTCACCCTGCCCTCAAGTTTACCTGGTCCATTTCCGACACCTCCCTCCCCTTTCTAGATCTTTCTGTCTCTATCTCTGGAGACAGCTTATTTACTGATGTCTACTATAAGCCTACTGACTCTCACAGCTATCCGGACTATTCCTCTTCTCACCCTGTCTCTTGCAAAAATGCCATCCCCTTCTCGCAATTCCTCCGTCTCTGCTGCATCTGTTCTCAGCATGAGGCTTTTCATTCCAGGACGAGGGAGATGTCCTTTTTTAAACAAAGGGCTTCCCTTCCTCCACCATCAACCCTGCTCTCAAATGCATCTCCCCCATTTCACGCACATCTGCTCTCACTCCATCCTCCCGCCACCCCACTAGGAATAGGGTTCCCCTTGTCCTTACCTACTACCCCACCAGCCTCCGGGTCCAACATATTATTCTCCATAACTTCTGCCACCTCCAACAGTATATCCCACCACTAAGCACACCTTTCCCTCTCCCCCCCGCTTTCCGCAGGGATCGCTCCCTATGCGACTCCCTTGCCCATTCGTTCCCCCCATCCCTCCCCACCGATCTCCCTCCTGGCACTTATCCTTGTAAGCGGAACAAGTGCTACACATGCCCTTACACTTCCTCCCTTACCACCATTCAGGGCCCCAGACAGTCCTTCCAGGTGTGGCGACATTTCACTTGTGAGTCGGCTGGGGTGATATACTGCGTCCGGTGCTCCCGATGTGGCCTTCTATATATTGGCGAGACCCGACGCAGACTGGGAGATCGTTTCGCTAAACACCTAAGCTCCGTCCGCCAGAGAAAACAGGATCTCCCAGTGGCCACACATTTTAATTCCATGTCCCATTTCCATTCTGCTATGTCTGTCCACGGCCTCCTCTACTGTAAAGATGAAGCCACACTCAGGTTGGAGGAACATTGTCTTCTCTAATTTCCGTTAATGCCCCATCTCCCCCTCGTACCCCATCCATTGTTTTATATATATATATATATATATATATATATATATATATATGTGCGTGTGTGTGTGTATATATATATATATATATGTGCGTGTGTGTGTATATATATATATATGTGCGTGTGTGTGTATATATATATATGTGCGTGTGTGTGTATATATATATATATATGTGTGTGTGTGTGTATATATATATATATATATATATAGTATTCTTTTTCTCTCTTTCCTTTTTCTCCTTGTCCCTCTCACTATACTCCTTGCCCATCCTCTGTGCTTCCCCCCTCCCCCTTTTCCTTCTCCCTGGGCCTCCTGTCCCATGATCCTCTCATCCCTTTTGCCAAACAACTGTCCAGCTTTTGGCTCCATCTCTCCCCCTTCTGTCTTCTCCTATCATTTTGGATCTCCCCCTCCCCCTCCCACTTTCAAATCTCTTACTAGCTCTTCCTTCAGTTAGTCCTGACGAAGGGTCTCGGCCGGAAACGTCGACTGTACCTCTTCCTAGAGATGCTGCCTGACCTGCTGTGTTCACCAGATACTTGATGTGTGTTGCTGGAATTTCCAGCATCTGCAGAATTCCTCGTGTTTTGGTGTTAAAATGTTATTCTTTACTGTTCTCATTTCATCATGCATTTTTTGGTGGAGGATCTTGCCAGTAATGACTTTGCTAAAAGCCCATTCACTTTGAAAAGTTGTCAGTGATTTTGTTTTTTCGGTATTCACAAATATTTTGAATGGAATCTCACAAGTGTAGTCCAGCTGGTTACTGTCATTATTTACCTTGCTGGTTAATGTTACAAAGAATAAAAGTCTGGTCAAAATTTTCTTTTAAGGAAGGCCATTTTTCTATTTTTATTGTTTACCATCGATGGCTTAGCTAACGTTTTAAGATCAGGGCTTGAATGGTTTTCCCAGGTTGATGTGGTAATTAAATACCATTAGTGTATTGGTATTTGTCATGGCTTTTGCTTCCATTATTGTCCAAGCTTGTATTGATTCCATGCAACAAGGTATGTTTTTAATAGAAAATCTTGTTCATTGATGTATTAGTTTTGCAGGGCATTGGGGAAAACTGATGTGATACTGAGGTAATTTGATACATTTTTATGCAAATGAAGTGTTAAGATCATTTTAGCATTATAAATAGTATGCAATGTAAAATTTCACTGCCAGCTTCTTAGAGTCAACACTGTACTGATATACTGCTAATAATAAGCAACAGCTGCTGCTCAACTCCCCATGCTATTGCTTCTAACTTCATACTCTCCCCTTCATTCATGTTCAACTAAACTGTTTGTATCTGTCATTATCTCGACTCTAATCTTACTGAGCTATAAGCCAGCATTTTATTTGCCAATTTAATACACGTCTTTGCCATTTTCACAAGGTACAGCTAAATCTTCATCTCTTTTATTTTCTTTGTATTATAAGAGTAGTTCTGCAATATTTAATTTCTAGATACCGTAGGTGTGTAGATCAATTGATCCAAACAGAAAGCAGTGAGGCCTCTGATTATGTTAAAGGAAAATATATTTATTACTTGGAAGTAGAATTTCATAAAAGTTTAAAATTTTAAAAGAAACATTGAGCTGGTAGACCAGTTGATGACTCAGTTCATTATACAAAGGAAATATAGCACATCAGAATTTCCCTCCATCTCAGAATTTTGCCTCATTGTATTATTGGTAGTGAAAATGCTGTTGTAAAATTGGTGATTTTGTATTAGAAAGTGAGGGGGGGGGATCTCATTGAAACTTATTGATTATTGAAAAGCCTAGATACAGTGTGTGTGGAGAGGATGTTTCCTAAAGTGGGCAAGTCTAGGATCAGCGGAAACAGCCTCAGAATAGAGGGACGTCCATTTAGAACAGAGATGTGAAGGAATCTCTTTAGATAGAGGGTAGTGAATCTGTGGAATTCATTACTACTGTGGCTGTGGAAGCCAAGTCATTGAGCATATTTAAAACAGAGATTACCGAGTTCTTGGTTAGTTCGGGCATCAAAGGAGAAGGCAGGAGAGTAGGATTGAGAGGGATAAAAAATCAACCATGATGGAATGACAGAGCAGACTTGATGGGCCAAATGCCTAACTGTGCCCTTGTGGTCTTAGCAAGCAGCATCAAGTTTTGAGTTTAATCATTATGGTATATGGATATTTTATTTTGGTATACAATACACTGTTAGGAAATATTTTTAAACTGATATATCGTGTACTACTTCCAGTCTTTATTATATTCTATTAATAATAAATATGAGAAAGTCTGCAGATGCTGGAAATCTAAAGCAACACACACAAAATGCTGGAAGAACTCAGCAGGTCGGGCAGCATCTATGGAAGTGAAAAATAGTTGACGTTTCGGGCTGAAATCATTCTTCAGTACTGGAAGGGGGAGGATGCCGGAATAAAAAGGTGGGGGGTGGAAGAGGGGCAAGTGGCTAGCTAGAAAGTGAAGCCAAGTGGATGGGAAAGGTCAAGGGCTGGAGAAGAAAGAATCCTGATAGGAGAGGAGAGTGGACCATAGGAGAAAGGGAAGAAGGCGAGGACCCAGAGGGGAAGTAAGAGGCAAATGAGAAAAGGTAAAATGTCAGAGAAATTTGTTTATACTGGAAGGAGAAATTGATATTCATGTCATCAGGTTGGAAGCTACTGAGACGGAATACAAGCTATTGCTTCCCTGTCCTAAGGGTGGACTCTGGGAAGTTCCACTTGTGGCAGATGAAGCGGATAAGCTCGACAAAGTGGCCCCCCAATGTACGATAGGTCTCCCATGCTGAGCTCATTAATTTTATCTCAGTTTTTTTGCCTCCACTGCATCTGTTCCTCAGATGTGGATTTCCATTGCAGGATATCAGAGATGTCATCCTCCTTAAAGGAACAGGGTTTCCCTCCCTCCACTACTGATGCTGCTCTCACTTGAATCTCCTCCATTTCCTGAATATCTGTGCTCACCCCATCGTTCAACCACCTGAACAGTAATATCGTTCCTCTTGTCTTTACCTACCCCATTAGCCTCCACATCAAACATACTATCCTGTGCATCTTTTGCCATCTCCAAAGGGATCTTACCACTAAACATATCTTCCCCCACCACACTCCACTTTCCACAGGGATTGCTCCCTCCTTTCATCCCTACTCACTAATCTCCCTCCCTGCAAGCAGCCTAAGTTCTACACCAGCCCGTACAACTCCTCCCTCACCTCCATTCAAGGCCCCAAATTGTCCTTCCAGATAAGGCAACTCTTCATATCTTTCTTTCATAACCTTCTGTCCTCTCCTATTAGATTTCCCCCTTCTCCAGCCCTTCATCTTGTTCACCAATCGACTTCCGAGCTCTTCTCAGTTTCACCTATCACCTTGTATTTCTTCCTCCCCTCTTTCTCTCTCTCCCCCCCCCCCCACCTTATTCTGACTTAGCATCTTTTTTCTCCAATCCTGATGAAGGGTCTGGGACTGAAACATCCACTGTTTACTCTTGCCTGGCCTGCTGAGTTCCTCTAGAATTTTGCGTGTGTTACTTCACATGCTAACTGCTGGGGTCATCCATTGTGTGCAGTGCTCCCAGTGTAGCCTTCTCCACATTGGTGAGACCTGCTGCTGTAAATTGGGGGAATTGCTTCACCAAGTACCTCTGCTCCATCCACCACAAGCAGAACTTCTCGGTAGCCAAACGTTCCAATTCTGATTCCTATTCCAACATGTCAGTCAATGGCTTGCTTCTTCTTGTGCCAAGATGTGCCATCAACTTATTTTCCATCTGGATGGCCTCCAATTTGAAGGCATGAATATCGATTCCTCTTTCCGGTAAACAAATTCTTCTTCCCCCCATTCCTCTATGCCCTATTTTTGTCCTTTTACCACTTCTCACCTGTCTATTACTTTCCCTTGGGTTCCCCCCTCCTTCTCTTTCTCATATGGTCAACTCGCCTCTCCTATCAGATCCCTTCTTCTCCAGCCCTTGACCTTTTCCACCCACTTGGCTTCACCTGTCCGCTCCAGTTAGCCTCCTTCCCCTCTCCCCACCTTTTTATTCTGGCATCTTCCCCCTTCCTCCTCAATCCTGAAGAAGGGTCTCAGCTTGAAATGCTGACTGTTGTGCCATTTTTTTTTGGAATAGTTGACATGAGTGATAATCAAGAAGTGTAAAATACTAAATGTCACACTGTGGGAATTTCGTATTTGAGAGGATTTTAAACATGACAGAATTTATTTTCCTCAAGCTCAGAAGTGATTTGACCATTACCTATTGCATCATTGCATCAACAGCAGAGAAGTTGTGTTATCTGTGGGCGGTGGGGTGAAGCTTTCAAATTAAGCTTTCTATATGCAATAAACAAAAGGTACATATACAGTAATAGTTCAATTACCTCAACATATAATTGATGTTAGCTTCAACCTTGTGAAGGTTTATACTTTAGTGACAGCCATTTATGATTGTTTCACCTCCCTCCCCCTCCCCCCCCCAACTCACCCTTACAAGCAGCTGGATGTGCATCTCTGCCAGACCTTCTCGTACCTTGATATCAAATTGTTTGACGCTAAGGTAGAAAGTAAACTAGTCACTAATTCTGGTTCGTAAAACTAACTTAAGGATGATTATTTCTCTGTATTCAATCTAGTGCAAAGAATTGTCTTTTGTTTTAATTCTGTTTCAAAATACTTACAGTGTGCAGTGATTTTATTATATTCAGTGGACTATGGCAAAAGGAATTGTTTTGTGCTGCATTACCTAACAGCAATCTGCATTGTGCACCTTGCTCAGATGAAATTAAGTTACATGGGTGTGTCAATATTTGACTAAAATAATTAGATGGAAAAGCCAGCTTGCTTTCAGTTGTACCACAAACATGAGAAAATCTGCTGATGCTGAAAATCCAAGCAATACACATACAATGTCTGATTGAATTTTTGAGGATGTGACTAAACACATTGAAGGTAGAGCAGTATAAGGCATCCGTTAGTCTTGTGAGACCATGGATCTGCGCCTGGAAAGTCTTCACTCTCCAGGGCACAGGCCTGGGCGAGGTTGTATGGAAGATCAGCAGTTGCCCATGCTGCAGGTCTCCCCGCTCCATGACACCGATGTTGTCCAAGGGAATGGCAAGGGCCAATACAGCTTGGCACTAGTGTCGTCGCAGAGCAATGCGTGGTTACGTGCCTTGCTCAAGGACACAGCACGCTGCCTCAGCTGGGGCTGGAACTCGTGACCTTCAGGTTGCTAGTCGAATGCCTTAACCACTTGGCCACGTGCCCACAGTAGAGCAGTAGATATACTGTATATGGATTTCAGCAAGGCATTTAATAAGGTACCCCATGCAAAGCTTAGTTGGAAAGTAAGGAGGCATGGGATACAAGGGGACTTTGCTTTGTGGATCCAGAATTGGCTTGCTCACAGAAGGCAAAGAGTGGTTGTAGATGGATCATATTCTGCATGGAGATCAGTATGCCTCAGGGATCTGTTCTGGGACCCCTTCTCTTGTGATTTTTATAATGACCTGGATGAGGACGTGGAGGGGTGGGTCAGTAAATTTGCTGATGGCACAAAGGTTGGGGGTGTTGTGGATAGTGTGGAGGGCTGTCAGAGGTTACAGCAGGACATCAAAACTGGGCTGAGAAGTGGCAGTTGGAGTTCAACCCAGATAAGTGTGAGGTGGTTCATTTTGGTAGGTCAAATATAATGACAGAATATAGTATTAATGCTAAAACTCTTGGCAGTGTGGTGGATCAGAGGGATCTTGGGGTCTGAGTCCACAGGACACTCAAAGCTACTGCACAGGTTGACTCTGTGGTTAAGAAGACATATGGTGTATTGGCACTCATCAACCGTGGGATTGAGTTTAAGAGCCGAGAGTTAATGTTGCAGCTATATAGGACCCTGGTCAGACCACACTTGGAGTACTGTGCTCAGTTCTGGTCACCTCACTACGGGAAGGATGTGGAAACCATAGAAAGGGTGCAGAGGAGATTTACAAGGATATTGCCTGGATTGGGGGGCATGTCTTATGAGAATTGGTTGAGTGCTGGAGGATGAGAGGTGACTTGATAGAGATGTATAAGATGATGAGAAGCATTGATCGTATGGATAGTCAGAGGCTTTTTCCCAGGGCTGAAATGGCTGACACGAGAGGGCACATTTTTAAGGTGCTTGGAAGTAGGTACAGAGGAGATGTCAGGGGTAAGTTTTTTTTACGCAGAGAGTGGTGAGTGCGTGGAATGGGCTGCCGGCAACCGTGGTGGAGGCAGATATGATAAGGTTTTTTAAGAGACTCCTGGATAGGTACATGGAGCTTAGAAAAATAGAGGGCTATGGTAATTTCTAAGTAAGTACATGTTCAGCACAGCATTGTGGGCTGAAGGGCCTGTATTATGATGTTGGTTTTCTGTGTTCCATAAAATGGTGGAGGAACTCACCAGGCCAGGCAGCATCTATGGTAAGAGTAAGCAGTTGACTTTTTGGGCCGAGACCCTTCAGTAGGACTGATTAGGATTTTGATTTTACAGTGACAAAACACTTTAAGGTGCTTTATTTCATTATTTTGCCTGCTACATGTAAGCTGAAATGCGGGCTTTAATTTAATAATTTCCTGTTTGTCAGCTTTGAACAATAGCAGTCATTTAAGTTTTTAATTTCTTTGAACACCAATGATTCACTTCAAAGTGAAGTGTCCTATTAACTAGGAAAAAACTATTTTAGGATTATGTACTTAAGCTTATTATCCCTACCGGGGAATAGGTCGCCATTAGTAGTTTGAAGAGCCCTCTAACCTGGGCCAGTTTCAAGATGCCCTAGGTGTAGCTCATCTTCTTGGTGTAACCTCCTCTCTCAGGAATGAGGTCTTTGGAGCTTCTGTTGGTGTTTCTGTAGCACTGGGCTTGTACAGGATGGGGTTGCTAGCCCCACGTCCAACCCTCCTGCTTTCTCAGCCAGGCTTGGGGCTGTACATGGCAAAGTTTACTATAGGGTTATATTTGGGGAAAAGTTGTGGTCATGATACCTGTGTCACTTCGCACTTTGTCCCCTTCCTGTACTCTGACGAATTGTTATTTGAGGTTGAGCCGACTATGGTGGTATCATCTGCAGGACAAGAAAGGAAGAGAGCAAAAGCCAGAATAAAAAAAAGGAACGCCCCTTTCCTTTCTAGTACTGATGAAGGGTCTTAGCATGAAACATTCACTATTCACTTCCCTGCATAAATGCTGGCTGACCTGCTAAGTTCCTCTAACATTTTCCGTGTGTTGCTTAAGATTTCCAGCATCTGCAAAATCTGTTTCCAGCAAACTATTTGCTTTTTTATTATCATTGTGTTTTTAGTGTCAGTATTAGAAGCATCAAAGTATAAACTTTGTATATTTAGCTTCCAACTAATTAGCATTTAAAAAGTTTTTCCGTAAGAAACTGGTATTTCAATTTGGGCTTTATCTTTCAGGTAAAACGAAATTTAACTTGGATATTGTCATAATCATTTCTACTTGATCACCCTTCTAGTGTTTCAAGTTGGAATATTAGCTTTGATTCTAATAATTATTGGGCTACTGATTCAAACTAGGTTTTTATTCCAGGTTGTGTGATTGTCTGCCTGCTACAGACTCACTGAAACTCATTTCTGTATGAAACTAGGAACTTTTTGGTTCTTATTTTTGTTTTTTTTTTCAGTGTGGGGTGGAGAGGATGGTTAAAAATTACAAAATAGCACTTCTGTTTCTTATGATCTTTTATTTCCAGTGCCAGCTCCACCTGTCCTTCTGCAGCCCCATCCAAAATTGAAACCTTGTACTTTTCCACCTGAATCTAGTCATCAGCGACTTGGGATCTATTTCCAGTCACTTGGATACGTAACTTTTCTTTATGAATTGTGGGCCTTAGGATAATCTTCAAAATATTAACATGCTGTGTGGATGTGTGAGAGAAGATTTGTACGAGGAAAGATTTGGGAAAGCAGTCTTGAAAGACAGACATAGATAGTATGAGGAAATGTAAGAAGAGTATCAGAATCAAGTTTGTTATCAATGATGTTATGAAATTTATTATTTTGCAGCAGCAGTACAGTATGTGACTCATTCCACCAATAATCTTAGATAGGCACATCAATATAAGAAAAATGGAGCTTTGTGGGATGGGTAGGAGAGAAGCATTAGATTGATCATGAAGATTTATATAGGTCACCACATCATGGGCTGAAGGGCCTGTACTGAGCTAAATTGTTCTGTTTTAATCAGTTCTTGAACATTTCAGTAGTACTGTATTTTAATTTCATTAAATTGATATCTAATACAACTAGTGCTATAGTTGAACCAAAATGATATGTGCTGACATTTGAAGTGGAAATATTTAGATTCATATTCACCTTCCATTAAATGTTTTTTTTCTTAAACTTGTACATTCTGTTAATTGACCATATAATATACAAAATTATGTGTGGGCTATTAATGCATGTTTTTCATTTTCTTAGATATGAACATAACTTAGTAAAGATGACGTCTCCCAACAAAGCATTGTCAAGACTGTTTTCCACTACTGTATACAATTTTTCACAGATGTGTACCACATTGAATCATCATCAAAATTAATTTGAGCTGAGATTTCAGATAAAAATGAAGGAACGTGTCAAACATTTTGACAAGAATTTCCAGAAAATGTCTTTGAAGAATATCACAATTTCAAATAGACTTAATCGGGCAGACGATTAATTGAAAATCTAAGTTTAAACAGCCATTACAAGTTAATGAAAGCAAACAATCTGTCACCAAGACTGGAATGTGGAACAAGACTATTGTTTTTGAAACTGATTTTTATTGATTAAGTTGTTAAAGTTTGAAATTCAGTTTAATTATAGAGTAAGCTCCGTGTTAAATTTTGAACAGACGTGTTTAAAATGTGCAATTGCTTTTGAAATATAATTTAAAATGTATTATGCCTTCATCCTGTATTATTTGTACATTGTGCACTTTTTATTTTCAGAAAATCTAAACTAGATTTTGATTTAGTATGTTGAAATAGAAGTTGTGTTCTGGCATTGAATAAAGTAACTAATAGTTGTTGTGTTGAAAAATAAGAATAAACCTTAAGTTACAGACACAAGACATTCTGAATTGGCCAGAAAATAATAAACCTGTAAGCACAGCCTATGCACTGTTTGTATTGGTATTTTTAATTTTAGGTGCAGATAATGATTAAAGGCCATTTGAAATTGGCAGGAGTTTAATATGCTCAATTTGACTCCATTGCAAAAAGTTGTTTTGCTCTTGATTTGGAATCTTCAATCTTGCACTTCAAATATATTATAACTAATTTAGGTAATTATAAGGTCCTACTACTATCAATTAGTACTTTTTGGTAATTTATTCAAAAGTGATATAAAAGCAATGCTTTTTAAAGGTTGCATTCCTAGAATAGCGTCTATCACAATTTTCGATAACATAAAACCCTGTTTCCCCATTGAATCTCATGTTATAAGTAGAGATGTATCGTAAGACATGTTTTCCTGTCTGTGCTTATGAGTACCACAGCATGGTTAGGAGACACCATAGAAACCATAGAAACTACAGGACAGAAACAGGCCTTTAGGCCCTTCTTGGCTGTGCTGAAATATTTTCTGCCTAGTCCCACTGACCTGCACACGGACCATATCCCTCCATACACCTCCCATCCATGTATCTGTCCAATTTATTCTTAAATGTTAAAAAAGAACCCGCATTTACCACCTCGTCTGGCAGCTCATTCCATACTCCCACCACTCTCTGTGTGAAGAAGCCCCCCACTAATGTTCCCTTTAAACATTTCCCCCCTCACCCTTAACCCATGTCCTCTGGTTTTTTTTCTCCCCTTGCCTCAGTGGAAAAAGCCTGCTTGCATTCACTGTATCTAAACCCATCATAATTTTATATACCTCTATCAAATCTCCCCTCATTCTTCTACGCTCCAGGGAATGAAGTCCTAACCTATTCAACCTTTCTCTGTAACTGAGTTTCTCAAGTCCCAGCAACATCCTTGTAAACCACCTCTGTACTCTTTCTACCTTATTTATATCCTTCCTGTAATTTGGTGACCAAAACTGAACAGAATACTCCAGATTCGGCCTCACCAATGCCTTATACAACCTCATCATAACGTTCCAGTTCTTATACTCAATACTTTGATTAATAAAGGCCAATGTACCAAAAGCTCTCTTTAGGACCCTATCTACCTGTGATGCCACTTTTAGGGAATTTTGTATCTGTATTCCCAGATCCCTCTGTTCCACTGCACTCCCTGTATGTTCTACCTTGGTTTGTCCTTCCAACGTGCAATACCTCACACTTGTCTGTATTAAACTCCATCTGCCATTTTTCAGCCTATTTTTCCAGCTGGTCCAAGTCCCTCTGCAGGCTCTGAAAACCTTCCTCACTGTCTACTACACCTCCAATCTTTGTATCATCAGCAAATTTGCTGATCCAATTTACCACATTATCATCCAGATCATTGATATAGATGACAAATAACAATGGACCCAGCACTGATCCCTGTGGCACACCACTAGTCACAGGCCTCCACTTGGAGAAGCAATTCTCTACTACCACTCTTTGGCTTCTTCCATTGAGCCAATGTCTAATCTAATTTACCACCTCTCCATGTATACCTAGCGACTGAATTTTCCTAACTAACCTCCCATGCGGGACCTTGTTAAAGGCCTTGCTGAAGTCCATGTAGACAATATCCACTGCCTTCCCTTCGTCCACTTTCCTGGTAACCTCGAAAAACTCCAATAGATTGGTCAAACATGACCTACCACGCACAAAGCCATGTTGACTCTCCCTAATAAGTCCCTGTCTATCCAAATGCTTGTAGGTTCTGTCTGTTAGTACTCCCTCCAATAACCTACCTACTACCGACGTTACACTTACCAGCCTATAATTTGCCGGATTACTTTTCGATCCTTTTTTAAACAACGGAACAACATGAGCCACTCTCCAATCCTCCGGCACCTCACCCGTAGACACCGACATTTTAAATATTTCTGTCAGGGCCCCTGCAATTTCAACACTAGTCTCCTTCAAGGTCCGAGGGAACACCCTGTCAGGTCCCGGGGATTTATCCACTTTAATTTTCCTCAAGACAGCAAGGACGACCTCCTTTTCGATCTGTACAGTTTCCATGATCTCACTACTTGTTTCCCTTCATTCCATAGACTTCATGCCAGTTTCCTTAGTAAATACAGACGCAAAAAACCTATTTAAGATCTCCCCCATTTCCTTTGGTTCCGCACATAGCCGACCACTCTGATCTTCAAGAGGACCAATTTTATCCCTTACAATCCTTTTACTCTTAATATACCTGTAAAAGCTCTTTGGGTTATCCTTCACTTTGACTGCCAAGGCAACCTCATGTCCTCTTTTAGCCCTCCTGATTTCTTTCTTAAGTATTTTCTTGCACTTCTTATACTCCTCAAGCACCTTATTTACTCCCTGCTTCCTATACATGTCATACAACTCCCTCTTCTTCTTTATCAGAGTTGCAATATCCCTTGAGAACCAAGGTTCCTTATTCCTATTCACTTTGCCTTTAATCCTGACAGGAACATACAAATTCTGCACTCTCAAAATTTCTCCTTTGAAGGCTTCCCACCTACCGATCACATCCTTGCCAGAGAACAACCTGTCCCAATCCACGCTTTTTAGATCCTTTCTCATTTCTTCAAATTTGGCCGCCTTCTAGTTAACAACCTCAACCCTAGGACCAGATCTATCCTTATCCATGATCAAGTTGAAACTAATGGTGTTATGATCACTGGAACCAAAGTGCTCCCCTACACAGACTTCTGTCACTTGTCCTAACTCGTTTCCTAACAGGAGATCCAATATTGCATCCCCTCTAGTTGGTCCCTCTATATATTGATTTAGAAAACTTTCCTGAACACATTTTGCAACTCTAAACCATCTAGACCCTTAACAGTATGGGAGACCCAATCAATATATGGAAAATTAAAATCCCCTACGACCACAACTTTATGTTTCCTGCAGTTGCCTGCTATCTCTCTGCAGATTTGCTCTTCCAAGTCTCGTTGACTATTGGGTGGTCTATAATACAATCCCACTAATGTGGCCATACCTTTCCTGTTTCTCAGCTCCACCCATAAGGACTCAGTAGACAAGCCCTCTAATCTGTCCGGCCTGAGCACTGCTGTAATATTTTCCCTAACAAGCAATGCTACTCCCCCACCTTTCATTCCTCTGCCTCGATCACATCTGAAACATCGGAGCCCTGGAATATTAAGCTGCCAGTCCTGCCCTTCCTGTAGCCAAGTTTCACTAATTGCTATAACGTCATAATTCCACATGTCAATCCATTTAAGAGATTTGCTTTGAAAACTGATCGGTAATCTTTTAAGTGGCTCATAGCTTCATTTGAAGACAACTCCAGATGCTCATCACCTTCCACTCTTCAGTTTTAATACAGTAATTTCAAACATCAATCAAATAGAGGGAGGAGAAGATGGCGGCACAACGCAGCGCGCGTGGCCTCTCCAGTGAATGATATCGTATTTGTAAGTAGGATGCCATGCACAATTCTGATTTGATGGAGACAGACGTGAGAAGCACGGCAGAACATCTGGAGAAACTTCTGAAATGCCCGGTTTGCTACTGTGCAATCAAGAATCTCCGGAGGGGAAGGCCCCAAATCCTCGACTTTGCCTGTTGCTGGCGGCTGGGGCTGGGGTCAAAGCGCTCGGCAGAGATGGTGCACGGTGTTGGAGGACTGGTCGGAGGCTCGGAGTTTTCGGACAGACTCAAGAGTCGTACTGTTGTCGGGTGCTTCCAGGGTGCTGCATCGGCAAGTTTGCGGTGCTGGAAGCTCATGCCAGGGAGAGTTTTCTTCCTTCAACCACCTGCCTGAGATGATGCGACTTACGAGAGACTTTGAGGCTTTTTTTTTTACCGTGTCCATGGTCTGCTCTTCATCAAATTATGGTATTGCTTGCACTGTTGTAACTATATGTTATAATTATGTGGTTTTTGTCAGTTTTTCAGTCTTGGTCTGTTTTGTGTTTCTGTGATATCACACTGGTGGAACATTGTATCATTTCTTAATGCATGCATTACTAAATGACAATAAAAGTGGACTGCGTGTCCTCATAATCTAATCTAATCTAATAAACAAGAGAATTTAACAATCTAACTCTCCGCAACTAACGGTGGTCGTTTAGGTTTACAACTTGCATCTGAACTTGCTGGCTCTTTCTTATATCTTGATTGTAAATAGAAAAACTTCTTGGGGCGAATAAAAATGCTAGACAACAAAATGATCCCACAGTGCTTAACAAAAACTACATGTTTAAAAAAATTGGAATTTATTCCTTTTAGCATTTTAATGTTGATTCCATTATCTGCAGCCCTTTGTTACCTCACCTATCACCTTCCCACCTCTCAGTCTCTGCTGCTGTTGCTACTCTTGGTTCCTCCAACAACATTTCATCCCACTTCAGTCCACCTATTATTGCCAGCTCCTGCTGTACCCATTCCCCAACCTCTTTATACTGTCTCCTCTGTTTTACAGTCAAGATAAAAAGCCTCAACCCAAATTGTTAACTTGTCCATTTCCTTCCAGTGATCTTGCCTGATCCACTGAGTTCCTCCAGCAGTTTGTTTTTTTTTTGTGGTCGGATTCCAGCATCTGCAGTCTCCAGTGTTTCCAGAATACTAGAGAATCCAATTACTGGGAAAGATCTGAACCAATCTGAAATAAAAGAACTAGAAAAAAAAGTGAAATTAGTGCTAATTGAGATGTTAAAGTGCATGTTTAAAGAATAAGACCTAAAATATATTTTGGGATGGATTCATTTTATTTTTAATTTAGTTATTCACTTTCAGGATCTGTGTATTACTGATAACCTTGCCTTTGCTGTTCAATCCTGAGTGAAGGAGGAACGTTGTTTCATTTTTAGTGTGTACTGTACCAGCAGTTTATGGTCAAAATGACAATAAAAAGCAACTTGACTTGACTTATTTCCCTTTGAATTGAATGGTTTGCTTGAAATGAACTACATTAGTGAGTTTGATGTTACATCTGGACCAGCTCAGTTAAGGATGGCAGCCCTCTTCCTCTGAACTAAGAAAGATTTTACCAGTGACTTTGTGATTATCATTACTAATGACAAGTTTCAAGATTCCAAACTGTGAATACTATTCAACTTCCCTGACTTCCATGGTACTGTTTGACCTCGGGTGTGTGCAGTGAGAGGCCACACCGCTGTACCTCTGTTGAGTTTGCTCACTATATCTACTGATATGACCTGAAGTCAGGAGAAAGAACAAAGCGGGAACCCAAAGTAAACCCCTTATTCAGTAAAACCACGCAACTACAAAAATCTCAAAGCTCAACAGTACATCCCAAAGCATGACTGTTTAAATGGTTTAACTCAGAATATTTAATACATTGATAGGAACAACAACCAATCAGTGCAAGTCAGCCTGGGATTGGGTGTCAGCTGACCAATAGGCATTGACTTTTTCAGCTCCACCATAACAATTTCTAAGTTAGTTACTGAGCCTTGACTTTAAAAAGGAAAGGAAGAAAATTGTGCAGTCTGATATACATTTTAAAAATGTTTGGTTAAAAACATTATGTTAGAGAACTGAAAAGTTGCAAATGTGGCACTGTTGTATAAAAGGTGAGAAAGGAATATAGGGTGGGGGTAGAATGAGTTAGGTGGATTCAAAATTGCCTTGGAGGTGAGAAGCAGAGGGTGGTGGTTGAAGGTTGTTTTTTTGGGATGGAGGCAGGTGATGCAAGATGTGCTGTACTCAAGGCTTGATCGGTAAGTTTTTGGAAAACAAAATTAGGAGGTGGTATTGACAGTGAAGAGGTTATCGTAGATTATCTGAGGATCTTCTTTAATTAAGAAAGTGTACCAGGAATGGCAAATGGATTTCAATGCAAATTGAATTGATTTTATTTCTTGCATCCTTCACATACATGAGTAAAAATCTTTATGTTCCGTCTCTGTCTAAATGTGCATTTGTAGTAATTTATAATAAATAGAATAGTCAATGTGGCACAGAATACACTCAGCGTGAGTTAATCAGTCTGATGGCCTGGTGGAAGAAGCTGTCCCAGAGCCTGTTGTCCTGGCTTTTATGCTGCGGCACACCGTTTCCCGGATGGTAGCAGCTGGAATAGATTGTGGTTGGGGTGACTCAGGTCCCCAATGATCCTACGGGCCCTTTTTACACACCTATCTTTGTAAATGTCCTGAATTATGGAAAGTTCACAACTACAGATGTGCTGGGCTGTCCGCACCACTCTCTGCAGAGTCCTGCGATTAAGGGAGGTACAGTTCCCATACCAGGCAGTGATGCTGCCAGTCAAGATGCTCTCAGTTGTACCCCTATAGAAAGTTCTTAAGATTTGGGGGGCCCATACCAAACTTCCTCAACTGTCTGAGGGGAAAGAGGTACTGTTGTGCCTTTTTCACCACACAGCTGGTGTGTACAAACCAAGTGAGTTCCTCGGTGGTGTGGATACCGAGGAACTTGAAGCTGTTTATCCTGCTTTAGCTCTGCTGGCCCACCACTTTGAGGGAGTCTTGATCATAAGTGGGCTGAAACTCCTGAAGACAGGTGGCAGATCAACTGGTGATAGCACAGGACAGTTAACATCTTAGTCCACGTGTATTTTTTTAACTCTTTAACTCTCAACCACTGTGTCAGAGAAATGACTTCTTCCCTGTAGGCCACCTCGTTATTGTAGTGTTGGCAAATTTAATTAGCAGATTAGAGCTGTGTGTAGTGACACGGTCATGATCTAAACTACAGGGAGTAAAGCAAGGCACTACAGCTCTGAGGGGCTCCTGTATTGAGAGTCATCGGGGTGGAGGTGAGGGAGCCCACTCTTACCACCTGCCGGCGATCTGACAGGAAGTCCAGGATCCAGCTGCACAAGGCATGGTCAAGGTCAAGGTCTCTGAGATTCTTGTCGACCCTGGATGGAACTAAGGTGTTAAATGCTGAACTGTTTAAAGTAATGCATTTTGGAAAACCCAGCCAGCATAGGGGTTGTGCTATAAGTGTTAAGGAACAAGGGAGTGTATTGGAACAGAGGGACTTTGGAGTACATGTGCTTGATACTGACAGCAAATGTAGACAAAGTGGTTAGAAGTGTTAGCATGCTAGCCTTTATCAGTCAAAGCATTGAGTATAGGAGCTGTGACATAATGTTGCAATTGTATAAGGGAATTATTGAAGATGTACATGTGTACATTACTGGTGGGAAAAACTTTGGTAAACATAGACCATCAACAGCACAGCACCAAACAGGCCCTTCGGCCCACAATATTTTGCTGACCTTTTAACTTTTTAAAATTGAAAGAGTGCAGTAAAAATTTACAAGGATGTTGCCAGGACAAGAAGGGCTGAGTTATAGGGAGAGTGGAGAGTAAGGGGTGACCTTATAGATGTGTTTAAAATTATGAGGGGCACAGATAAGATAGATGGTAACAGACTTTTCCATAGGATAGAGTCGTCCAAACTAGGTGACATAGATTTAGGGTAAGAGGGGAACATGTAAAAGCAACTTGAGGGGTAATTTTTAACAGAGGGTAGTGAGTATGTGGAACAAGTTGTCAGTGGAAGTAGCTGAGACAGATACAATAGTAATGTTTAATGAGGACCTGGCTAGGAGAGAGGAGCTTAGGGAGATGTGGGTCGAATGCAGAAGCTTGGGACTAGCTGGATGGGCACCGTGGTCAACATGGATTGATTGGATTTAAAGGGGTTGTATTCGTGTTATATTACTCTGACTTCAAGGGTGTAACTACAGTTCTTTCATTGTTCTATCAGTGTTGAACAAATTATTGGGAAAAGATCGGGGCCCAGAATAAATCAAGCCACAAAGTCAATGTCTGGTGACTGTGCACCAGGTGTACTGCATAGTTTCCCATACTTTTGATGTCTATGATGTTTGGATGAAATGGAGTACAAGCAAGATGGTGCTGATTTAAGAACATATACCCACAAGGGCCAAATAACCTGTTTCTGTGGTGTAAATCTGTTTATGAAAGTTTGTGGTCAATACAAAGATAGGTGGAAGGGCAGGTAGAATTGACGAAGCAGAGGCTGCAGAAGGACTTACAGTATTCAGATTAGGAGAGTGGGCATATAAGTGGTAGATGGAATCGAAAGTCAGGAAGTCTATGGCCATGCACTTTGGTAGAAGAAATAAATGTACAGACCATCTTCTAAATGGAGAGCAATTTCAGAAATCTGAGGAGCAAAGGGACCCGAGATTCCTTGTGCAGGATTCCCTAGAGTTTACTTTGCAGATTGAATCTGTGATGAGCAAGGCAAATGTAATGTTAGCATTTATTTAAAGAGGACTAGAATAAAAAAGCGAGGATGTAATGTTGAGGCTTTATAAGGCACTGGTGAGGCCTCACTTGCAGTATTTCAGCAGTTTTGGACCCCATATGTAGGAAAGAATGTTCTGACATTGGAGCATGATCAAAGGAGGTTCATGAAAATGATTCCAGGATTGAAAGTCATATCCTATGAGGATTGCTTGATGGCTCTGGGCCTGTTGTCACTAGATTAAGAAGAATGAGGGTTAAGCTCTTTGAAACCCATCAAATGTTGAAAGTCCAAGATAGAGTTGATGTGGAGAGGATGTTTCGAGGCCAAGGCCTTAGGTCTATTTACAGCAGAGATTGATGGATTCTTGACTCGTCGTCGTCAACTAGTGAGAGCATGCAGGGTTATGGCGAGAAGGTAGGGGGCTGGGACTGGTAGGAAAATAAACCCAACCATGATGAAAAGGGGGTGCTGACTCGATGGGCCAAATGGCTTAATTCTGCTCCCATTTCTTACGTCCTTATTCAAAACTCAGCAATACCTTAAACTCTTTCTTCCTTTTCAAAATTTAAATCCTGTCAACTCTTTTCATCACTGGAGGGTAAGCCACTATAATCCTCAATGTACCGCTTATTTTTTCTTTCCCTTGAAACCACTCCTGTTGCCCGTTCGCCACCTCCGTTTTTCGTCACTTCCTGGTACCCCCCCCCCACTTCCTGCCAAGCACTCTCAGGCTCGCCGTGCCTCCTGCGGCAGCACTGAAACAGATACACCGTTGAAAATTCAGAGAAAGCTCAAAATCTTTCCACGGTCTGAATTCACGTCTCTGGGATAAATCCCAAAGAGTAGTCCGTGTTACAGTGCATGTGCCTATCCTGTTGACCTTGGCGATCTCTTGGTCGTGGAAGTTGCCCTGACGCTGCCTAGCCCGCTCCTCTGATTGGTTGTTATACGCAGCTCAGGCGGTGACGTAATGGTACACCGGCTTGGCTGTTCGGTTGTGTGGTTTGCTGGTGCCAGCATTTCCTACTCCTTGTTTTGTCTTCTCTTCTCTGGTATCTTGCAAGGTAAGCATTTTTAGTCGTTGCATAATAAAGTTATAATATCGAAATCGAACGCCGATGTCCATTGTTTCCTTTGAAGTTTTAAATCCATGTTAGTGATCCCATCCGCACACGTCTTTTTGGAGCAGATTGAGGTGTCCGTGCTGCATATTTTTCCTTGCGTCTTTCGTTCTGTTAAATGCTGTTTATGAAAGGAGATGTTACTATTTTCTTGCGTAATATCCAAATTTAGCAATTCAAGTTCGGCATCAATAGGAGCAAAAGTTTGTTCCTTTTTACGGAATGCATTTGATGTGATAGCGTTGGGTTTCTCAATGCCCTATGAACTTATTAAAAATGCTTTGCTTCGAAAATATTAGGCGCCTTCTGCTAATCTTAGACCCTGGAGTTTGTCAGATTTGGTCACAGCACCAAATCACAACATCTGACTTACCTAAAAAACGCAAATACGAGGAAATCTGCAGATGCTGGAAATTCAAGCAACACACACAAAAAATGCTGGTGGATGCAGCAGGCCCGGCAGCCTCTGTAGGAAGAAGAAACGTCGACTGTACTTATTCCTATAGATGCTGCCTAGCCTGCTGCATTCACCAACATTTCTTTTTGTGTGTTACCTGACTTACCTGCAATTTTAACCATAAGATATAGGAGCGGACTTGGGTCCTTCGGGCTATCGAAACTGCTCCCCATTCAATCTTGCATGATTTTCTTGTCTTCTCCCCGTAACCTTTGACGCCCGGATTAATCAAGAACCTATCAAGGTCTGCTTTAAATGAAAAATGCGGCATTAAATTTCACAGATACACCATTAAAAAAAAATCTTCCTCATCTCTGTTCTAAATGGACGTCTCGTTATTCTGTCACTGTGCCCTCTGGTTCTAGCCTCCCCGCACCATGTCCATTCTGTAGTATTGATGTGACTCGGACACCGGTGTAGATTGAACAACCGACGTTTATTCACCAGACTTCCATTTTACTTCTCTACGTCCTGACGTCATACGCACTCTGACGCTACGAATACTCACAATATATTACGTCCCCCTTCTCAAGATTTTTTTTACAACACTGTGAAGTACCAAAACAATGCCTCTAGGTATGCCCTTCTTACAGTGCAACAACTATGACATAAACTAAAAAAATCTTACCTTGTACTGTATTCTGCATTGTATTTTACAATACTAACAGCAGTGTATTTTCTTTTACTAACATAGACTAATAAACCTTTTATTTCACACCTTGGAACTTATGACATGTGTGACTTTGCCTCAAACTGTGTGAGACTGTATGTATGTCTAGTCTCTGTATCCAGCTGGAAGTTTGACTTGTCTCCCAGACCGTGTGTAATACAACTGTGACTGTGCTTGACCTTCATCCATGTCAGTCCTCGAGTGGCCTCTGTGTCTTTGCGGTCTGCATCACTCTTGATGTTGTTTGTTTCCATGTCTGTATCTGTGGAAATGTCCTGTGCATCTGTACGTGGAAACTCCCTCTCGCCTGTCTTCAGCAGATGCTTCCTGTTCCTCCTGTAGACTCTTCCATCCGGCGTGCGAACTATGAAGGATCTTGGTTGCTGATGTCTGTTCACAACCACAGCTGGTTGCCAAGTGTCTCCTCTCTGTATTCTGACATTTTCACCTGTATGTAGATCTGGCAACTGTATTGTATGTCTGTCATAGTAGCTCTTTTACTTTATTTGCTTGTGCCTTTGCTTGTCATGTACCTGAGCATTACCTTCAGGAGTCAGTAGAGTTGTGGATGTTGGCAGTTTGGACTTCAGACAACGTCCCATCAACAGCTGCGCAGGAGAGAACCCCTCACCCTCAATCGGTGTGTTGCGGTGTTCAAGCAGAGCAATGTAAGGGTCACTGTTGCTGCTATGTGCCTTCTTGAGCACGTTCTTGACAGTTTGTACAGTTCTCTCTGCTTGTCCATTAGACTGAGCGTGCCCTGGACTGGAAGCAACATGTTGAAATTCCCAGCTTTCTGAGAACCCTCTGAACTCACCACTGGCATATTGTGGACCTTTGTCACTAACGACGATATCAGGAATACCATGTCTTGCGAATGTTGACTTCATTGTGGTAATGACACCTTGACTGGACGTGTCACTTAACTTGGTGATCTCCGGATATTTTGAATAGTAGTCCACACAAAGCAGATATTCTGTACCATTGTAGTGAAAGAGATCTGTGCCAATCTTCTCCCATGGTCTTCCTGGTGGTGGGTGGGGAAGCAGAGGCTCTCTTGGATTGCTGTTTTTGTTTTCATTACAGACAGCACACTGAGACACAATGTCCTCTATCTGAGTTGACATGCCTGGCCAATAGAGAATGTCCCTTGCTCTTTCTTTACATTTCACTATCCCCAGGTGTGACTCATGAATTCTATTGAGCATTTCCTGACTCTTTTGGTTTGGTACGATGAGTTTTGCCGTTTTGAACATTAGTCCCGATGCCTAGCTGATTTCTTCTTTAAATGTCCAGTATTTCTGCATTTCCTTTGGAACATCTTTTCTTTCTGTTGGCCATCCATTCATTGTAAAGTCTCTTAGCATTTGCATTTCAGGATCATCTGCAGTCGCTTTCCTGAACATGTTCAACTTCTCCTCAGAGATGGGTAGCTGAGGTGTAACCCAGTTGACCTCCAGCTCTCTTCCTAGCAACTCTTCCTTTTGAGGTAAGCACGGCTCAAAGCATCAGCGATGTGCAGTTCTTTTCCTGGCTTATAGGTGACTGTGAGAGTGTACCTCTGTAGCCTGAGAAGCATCCTTTGCAGCCTCATAAGAGCTTGGTGGAGTGGCTTTTTGAAGATGCTCTCAAGTGGTTTGTGATCACTCTCAACCTGGATTTCTTTGCCATATACATATTGGTGGAACTTCTCACACCCATAAACTATGGCGAGTAATTCCTTCTCGATTTGAGCATATCGGCGTTGGCAGTCCGTAAGTGATCGTGATCCATACGCCACAGGCCTCCCATCCTGCAGTATAACAGCTCCTATTCCTTCCGAACTGGCATCCACAGACATCGTCACTGGTTTATTGACATCATAGAACTTGAGTACTGGTGCATTGGTAACCAACTGCTTCAATGTGTCAAAACTTTTCTTTTGTTTGTCTTCCCAATGCCATTTAGTGTTGCTCTCTAGTAGCTTTCAGAGTGGAGCGCTGACTTCTGATAAGTTGGGAATGAATTTGGCAAGATACTGTATCATGCTCATGAACCTCAATAGTTTTTATTTGTCTTCGGGTGGTGGTAGCTGTACCACAGCTCTGACCTTTTCATCATCTGCTTTTAGCCCATCAGCACTGAGCACATGACCTATGTATTTGATCTCTGTAGTTCTGATCTGACATTACTTTTGTTCAGTTTTAGGTTGTACTCACGTGCTGTCTCCAGGAGCTTCCTCAGTCTCTGATCATGTTCCTCAATTGTGTCACCTCATATCAGCAAATCATCAGTGATGCTGACCACCCGGTCCAGGTCTTCAATCATTTGTGCCTCGGATCTCTGGAATACCTCTGATGCAGAGGAAATCCCAAAGGGTAGACGCAGGAAACGATATCTTCCTATGGGCGTGTTGAAAGTGCATAATTTGGAACTTTCTTCATCCAGCTTGATCTGCCAGAAGCCTTGATTTGCGTCTAATACTGAAAAGTATTTTGCATTAGGCATGCGGGAGACAACCTCTTCAGCCATGAGCAGCGGATAGTGCTCTCTTTTGATGGCTTGGTTGAGATCTTGTGGATCCATGCAAATCCTCGTCTTTTTTTCTGTGACCACTGTCACCATACTATTCACCCAGTCGGTCGGTTCTATTTGTCTTGTTATGACTCCCATCTGTTCCATTCTATGTAGCTCCTCCATTACTCGATCCCTGAGAGCTACTGGAATCTTTCTCGGGGCATGCACGACTGGTGCAATAGTTGGATCAATCTTGATATGGTGTTTCCCTGGTAAACATCCTAATCCAGAAAACAAGTCATCAAAGTCTTTGAGAATGTCATTTTCTTTTTCAACACCATAGATTCACTTCACCAGGCCTAGCTTTGTGCATGTTGCTTTGCCCAGTATTGCGGAAACATGTTGCTGCACTATTTCAAACTCGATCTTATATTTTTGACCTTTGCATACACAGGTGAGTGCTTTTTTGCCCAGTGGTGCCGTCTTGTGGCCGAAATATGCGACAAGCTTGCAGGTGGATTTTTCCAGTCTTCCTCTGATGTCCAGTGAGTTGAATGTTTCTGCCGACATTACATTGCACTTTGCCCCAGTGTCAAGCTTAAATGTCACTTTCCTCCTGTTTATTATCAGATCTTGGGTCCAATCATCTTCATCCTCCATCTCTGCATTGTCAATATTCTTGATGCATACCTCCTGTTCCACTTCAACTGTGCCAATGAACATGTCACTGTTGCCCTCACTCTGTTCCACAGCATGCATTTTCCTTGCGTGCTCCTTCAATTTGGACATCTTTGCAAAGTGATTTCTTTTCTGGCATAACTTGCATGTCTGACCAAAGGCTGGACATTTTCTGTATCCATGTTTATAACCACACCTGTTGCAACTAACTTCCTTTTGATCATCCTGTGGAGCTGGCTTTGTCCTACTCTTGTTAGTTTTCACAGTTTTTATTTTGTGCACTTCAATCTCTTCATTGAGCACTTTAACCTGACTTGACATGATCTCGCTGGCACGGCAAACATCAATCGCCTTTTCAGATCCGCCTCTCTCAATAGCCTGCCTCTCACTTGATCATCTCGTATGCCGCATACAATCCTGTCACTGATTAAAGAATCATGCAGTTGTCCGAACTCACAGTCTTTTGCCTTGCTCTTTAAATCTGTTACGTAGGCGTCTATGGTCTCCGTTGGTCCTTGAGCCCTCGTGAAAAACCGGTGTCGGATGAACGGTAGTTTTTTCTCGGTTCGCAGTAATCTTGAAACTTTTTTTTTCAACACTTCAATTTTTTCTTGCTCATCATCTTGGAAGACAAACGTGTTGCAAACCTTTATTGCCTCTTCTCCCGCTACGTGCAGAAACATAGCACATTGCACTTTCTCCGTCTTTTCAGCTACGCCGCTAGCAGTGCAAAACAGCTCAAACTTCTGGATCCATATTTTCCGGTTCTCAGCAAGATTACCTTGTAGGCTTAAACTTGACGGAGGCTGTAACTGTGACATCTTTTACCTGTCTTCTCTTCCTTTTGATTTTTCACGTTTTCTTCTGACACCATGTAATATTGATGTGACTCGGACACCGGTGTAGATTGAACAACCAACGTTTATTCACCAGACTTCCATTTTTACTTCTCCACGTCCTGACGTCATACGCACTCTGATGCTACGAATACTCACACAATACATTACACATTCAATGTAGAATTTCAATGAGATTCACCTCCTCCTCCTCCCCACCCCTTTTTATTCTTCTGAACTCCAGCGAGTACAGAGCCAGAGCAATCAAATGCTCCTCATACATTACTATTACTTTGTTCCCTGGATCTTTCTGGTAAACCTCTGGGCTCTCTCCAGTGCTAGCACCTCCTTTCTTAGATATCGGGCCTAAAACTGTTCACAATACTCCAAATGAGGATTCACCAGTGCTTCATTAAACCTTAGCATTACATTATTACTTTTATATTCTAGTCCTCTTGAAATGAATGCTAACATTGCATTGGCCTTCCTTACTACCACTCAACCTGTAAATAGGGAATCCTGCGATCGGACTCCCAAGTCCCTTCGCATCTCTATTTTCTAAATGAGGAGAAAATGTGGAAAACAATCTACAGATTTATTCCTTCTACTAAAGTAAATGGCCATACACTTCCCTGCATTGTAATCCCTCTGCTACCACTTTGCCCGTTCTAATCTGTTCACGTCCTTCTACAGACTCCTTGCTTCCTCAACACTAGCTGCCCCTCCACCGAATTGTTCATCATCTGCAAACTTGGCCAGTATGTCAGTCTTCTTACCGTGCTAGTCGCTGTCCTGTAATACCAGGAGTTTTTATCTTGTTTAGCAGCCTCATGTGGGAGACACCTGCAGTATTCCAGAAATTCAAGAGTTAGTGCTTATTACTATATATGGTGCTTGGGAAGCTGAAAGGTCTGAAGGTAGATAAGTCACCTGGACCAGACGGACTACATCCAGGGTTTTGAAAGAGGTAACTGAAGAGATTATGGATGCATTAGTAGTAATCTTTCACGAATCACTGAATTCTGGAATTGTTCTAGAGAAATGCAAAATTGCAAATGTCACTCCACTCTTGAAGAAAGGGGGAAGGCAGAAGAAGGGAAATTATTGGCAAGTTAACTTGATTTCAGTGGTTGAGAAGATGTTGGGGAGTCCTTTGTTAAGGATGGCATTCCGGGGTACTTGAAGGCAGATGATAAGAGGCCGAAGTCAGCATAGTTTCCATAAGGGGAAACCTTCCTGACAAATTCTTTGAGAGGGATATTAATCAGTCATGATGGAATGGTGGAGCAGACTCAATGAGCTGAATGGTCTAATTCTGCTCCTTTATTTTATGTGCAGCACTTTGTCAAAATCCAAGTAAACAACCCCCACTGACACACTTTTGTCTGTCCCATTTGTTACTTCCTCAAGATATCTAGTTTCAAGCTCCTCTACCCTGGGAAAAAGATTATTACCATTTATGTCCTCAATCCTCCTCAATTTTATATGCTTCTATAATGTCACCCCTCAGTTTCTACACTACTGGGAAGAAAAGCCCCGGTACCTCTGTTTAACTGAAGCCCTCCAGTCCCAGTACCATCCTTATGAATATATTCTGCACCCTTTTTAGATTAATAACATTCTTCTGGGTGACCAGAATTGCACACAAACTCTCAACTGTGGTGTCGCTAACATCTTGTAATTCTAACATAATCTCTCAGTGCTGTATGCCAAGTGTCAAATGCATTCTTTATCACACTGTCTACTTGAGTTACCACATTCAGGGAAAAGTGTGCTTGTGCCCTTTTACAACGTTCTCAAGTTTCTAGGTGCAACACTTTGCATTTGGCTAATAAGGCTAAAGTGAGACTTGCAGACTCTTCCACGAACAGAGTAGAAGGTGGCTGACGTGATGGGTGGGTAATTTGTGAGATGTTTGCTCCCAGTCTCTAGGCACGCGGTTTCCAGCTGAATGCCGCTCCATTCTGAATGATCACAGCAAGGAACTCACAAGGGTTAGAGAGGGTGTTGCACGTGTTTCCTTGACTCCTTCCTTTTGTCTGCTGTTTCAGGCATCTTGTATTGGGCATGCTTAGTGTGCAGCTTACCAAATGGAAGTAATTGTGTGCAACAGAGGCATCATTGTTAGCTCTTGTCCCAAAAAAGAATACTGACCATCTTTTGGATAAAAAAAAAATCCTTGAACTCTAGTCCTTTTATTAACTACTTTCTAGGAAGTATTCCCCTTAGTTTTTGAACCTTTGCTAAGGATTCCAGATTCCTTTTTTATTTACTATTTCCAGTTCCTCAATTAATCTCATATTAAATGTTGGCGTAACCTCCCTCTATACTTGGTTTTTCAATTAGAATAAGATAATTCCAAGACCTAGCAAATTATGGCATTGAGTAAGTATTTATCTCACATTAAAACAGGCTATCAAGGCTGTAATCTCATTCCTGGATAGATATTGTTGTGAGAGTATCCTGGAAATACTTCTGTAATACATGCTGTGCCCTTCAGGCAAGATGCAGGGATGTTTTCTTCATTTTAATCAGCAGTGTAGTTAGTATTTGGACTGTTTTAGTTTGTACGTCAACATGGTCTGGAAAAATTAAGTGGTGAATAAACTTATTTTAGTTTTACATGGTTAAACATATTTTTTATATTTAATAGACTTTTCCTTTCCTTGAACTTCAAAGCTAATGCATTTTATTCACTTACAATTTCACCAATGGTCATGTTGTGGATTTGTCTACAGCACCTTACTTCTCCTAATGAAAATGAAATTATTTTTTATTACTTGGTAACAGTTAGGTTGTCTTTCCCTTGCAAAAGCTAGTTTTACATTGCATGTAAAAGCAAATAGGGCCAAATTGTGATGACCACATCCTTCTGGAGAGAAACTCTACACAATCTTCTGAGTCCCCAGTTGCCTAGTAGAGATAGAATGAATCTTAGTGGCTCAGGATATCCCTTTTTGTCCAGCAGATATTTACTGAAATATTTTTAATAAAAGCATGTTTTTAAATGCACTAATTGTTGAAAGTATTAAGCTGAAGCAAAAACATTAGGATATGAGAGGTGACCTGCCATGGACACCATCTGATAATTATGATATTACCTTGAAAGTCATTTGACCTTGTAATGAAAAGTGTTGGATACATTGAACACTGATACCATTGCCAGACTTCTTTTCACACATCCCTATACCAATCTCCTGTTCAGGCACCCTCTTTGTCAAAGCATTGCCTCTGCTTGGAACATTGCACAGGAGAGAGAGGCTACTTAGGCTATTATCATTCACTTGTGTTGTCTTACTAGATTTAGCTGAGGAAAAGCCTGCATTATTTTTCAATTAATTATGTAATTGTTTTTGTCAGATAATGGGTTACTATTGTATAAATAATGTTTCAATTTTCCAACATACATCAAAGTTGCTGGTGAACGCAGCAGGCCAGGCAGCATCTCTAGGAAGAGGTACAGTCGACGTTTCAGGCCAAGACCCTTCGTCAGGACTAACTGAAGGAAGAGTTAGTAAGAGATTTGAAAGTGGGAGGGGGAGGGAGAGATCCACAATGATAGGAGAAGACAGGAGGGGGAGGGATGGAGCCGAGAGCTGGACAGGTGATAGGCAAAAGGGATACGAGAGGATCATGGGACAGGAGGCCCAGGGAGAAAGAAAAGTGAGGGGGGGGAACCCAGAAGATGGGCAAGTGGTATAGTGAGAGGGACAGGGGGAGAAAAAGAGAGAGAGAAAGAATGTGTGTATATAAATAACAGATGGGGTACGAGGGGGAGGTGGGGCATTAGCGGAAGTCACTGTTCATGCCATCAGGTTGGAGGCTACCCATACGGAATATAAGGTGTTGTTCCTCCAACCTGAGTGTGGCTTCATCTTTACAGTAGAGGAGGCCGTGGATAGACATGTCAGAATGGGAATGGGATGTGGAATTAAAATGTGTGGCCACTGGGAGATCCTGCTTTCACTGGCGGACAGAGCATAGGTGTTCAGCAAAGCGGTCTCCCAGTCTGCGTCGGGTCTCACCAATATATAGAAGGCCACATCGGGAGCACCGTATGCAGTATATCACCCCAGCCAACTCACAGGTGAAGTGTCGCCTCACCTGGAAGGACTGTCTGGGGCCCTGAATGGTGGTAAGGGAGGAGGTGTAAAGGTATGTGTAGCACTTGTTCCGTTTACAAGGATAAGTGCCAGGAGGGAGATTAGAGGGGAGGGATGGGGGGGAACGAATGGATAAGGGAGTCGCATAGGGAGCGATCCTTGCGGAACGCAGGGGGAGGGGAGGGAAAGATGTGCTTAGTGGTGGGATCCGGTTGGAGGTGGCGGAAGTTACGGAGAATAATATGTTGGACCTGGAGGCTGGTGGGGTGGTAGGTGGGGACCAGGGGAACCCTATTCCTAGTGGGGTGGCGAGAGGATGGAGTGAGAGCAGATGTGCGTGAAATGAGGGAGATGCATTGGAGATCCTACATCTGCAGACCCCAGAGCCTGCTGGCCCAGACGCTAGCAGGCATGAACTTCAGATTGCAGCCTCTGCCATTGATCTCGCCGGCTCCAGGGCATATTCAAAACCCGGATTTGTGCCTCATTGTGCTACTAATTTATATTTTTTTATTGGTTTCTATGGATGAAATGTTCAACTTTAATGTAACAACTCGTTAAACCTGGTTGTTAATATGGAAATGTACATTTAGGAGCTATATTCCTGATTCCTTAACTGCAATTCACTGAATTTGATATCCAACATTGTTTTATAAACAGGTGGAAAAATGACAGCGGCTCCACACAACTTTTCCTGGATTGAACCAAATAAACTAGCAGGAATGGCCTTGCCACGTTTACCTGCCCATTATCAGTATTTGTACGACAATGGCATTCGACATCTAGTTACACTTTGTGAAAGAAAGCCACCATATCATGACACCTTACCAGCAATAACAATTCACCATATAAGGATCCATGACTTTTGTTCGCCTTCTTTTGAACAAATCAAAAAATTTCTTTCAATTGTTGAAGAAGCCAATGCAAAGGGTGAAGTAAGTATTTATTGACTTTCTATATTGAATAGTTGGATGATCTACTTTTCCAAAGATGATTTGTTCACATTGTAATGAAAGAAACATAATTAAATCATCATTTATTAAAGAGTGTGAATTTATCTTGCAGGACACATAGCATCCATGGAAAGAGAAACAGAATTAATGTTTCATCAAAGATCCTTCTTCCTGATGAAAACTCATCAGCAAGAACATTAACTTTTTTTCTCTCCACAGATGCCACCTAACTTGTTGAATATTGCTAGCACTTTTTGTTTACAGCAACTGCAGTGTTTTCTTGTTAAAGTAATAATTATGATTCCTTTTACATTCCTTTATAGTAATACATCAAAACTAAAACTTGTAAATATAGATTTGTGAAATCTTACTAAATATAACAATAGGAAGAGGCGCAGTCGACGTTTCAGGCCGAGACCCTTCGTCAGGACTAACTGTTCCTTCAGTTAGTCCTGACGAAGGGTCTCGGCCTGAAACGTCGACTGCGCCTCTTCCTATAGATGCTGCCTGGCCTGCTGCGTTCACCAGCAACTTTGATGTATGTTGCTTGAATTTCCAGCATCTGCAGAATTCCTGTTGTTTGCGTTTAAATTCACTACTGCGAAGCCTCTTCCGGTGATGCCTACACCGAAGAAGTTTAGATCCTCTCTTCGACGGGAGTTCAGTGAAACCATCTCTCACTGCTCCCCATCTGTGATTTCTTCGGCTCTTCAACATTTTATTCCTTCAGTTAGTCCTGACGAAGGGTCTCGGCCTGAAACGTCGACTGCGCCTCTTCCTATAGATGCTGCCTGGCCTGCTGCGTTCACCAGCAACTTTGATGTATGTTGCTTGAATTTCCAGCATCTGCAGAATTCCTGTTGTTTTTGTTTAAATATAACAATTTGTTGTTTGAATTTGTGCCTTTTATACTGCATTATTCTGACAATCTGGTTATAAGGCACATTGCTACTACACTGGGCTGAATACAGTTCATATTACCAGACAGCAAACTTTGTGAATTGAGTGTTGTGAGAAGATGGTGCAATGCATAGGGTTTAAAAAGATGCATCCTTTTGTCATTCTGGAGTTTTGGTGGGGTGGGGGTTACTACTAAGAAATAAATACTGAACTTATTCCCCGAAGTTCAAATGAGTAAGATATTAAGAAATGGTGGCAAGCAAGGAAAGTTTTTTTTTAAATACACAGAAGATTCTGCAGACAGTGTAAATGCAGAGTAACACACAAAAAAATTGCTGGAGGAACTCAGCAGGTCAGGGAGCGTCTACAGAGAGGAATAAAAAGCTGATATTTTGGGCAAGACCTTTCATCCTTTGAAAATTTGGCTCTTTGTTCCTCTCTATAGATACTGCCTCACCTGCCAAGCTTTCCATTATAGATTTTTGAGACCACAGAGTATTGAAGGATTGAAATATAGTTCAATAATAGCTTAGAAATAGATATGTAAATGACATAGAAATTCGGACATCACGCTGTGTGGGACTAAGACTGTTTCTCACTTTTTAATATACAGTATTTCTGTTTTTATGCACGATTTGTAATCTATTCAATATATGTATAGTGTAATTGATTTATTTATTATTATTATTTTTGTTTTTTCTTCTATATTATGTATTGCATTGAAGTGCTGCTGCTGAGTTAACAAATTTCACGTCACATGCTGATGATGATAAACCTGATTCTGATTCTGATCATATGGAGGATAACGGCCCAACACCAGTGGGGCGAAATAGTCATTTCTTGTATAGAAATTCCATATTATTTTTGTGTCTTGTCTTAATATAAATTTAGTCTTGGTATTAGTGTTATTCATCTCCTTTACATTTCATATTCATATTTAGTACTTCATATTCCCATAACTTCATACATAAATTTGTAATTTGTATTCTACACATCGCAAGTCCGTTAATGATAATTGCCAAAAATGTGAAAGTAAGCTGTCTGAAATGGAACAATTTTCCAGACCTCAGACCTCAGGTTCTCTCTAGTACGATGAAACTTCTAGATTGTAAAGGGAACAGAGTGTCTTGGAACCTCTGAACTGCTGTGAATAGACGTAGAACGGCTAAGAATAGTCCAGTTGATAAACAATTAATCAAGATATTTTGTCTTTGCATTTGAAATTAAATGAGGCACCGTAGTCTCTGGAGTACTTTTTGCTTTTCTGAAGATAAAATCATTGCTGTTGTAAAGCTGATATGCTGTGTCCTGAATTTGCAGTAACTTGCAGATAAAAAATGTGGTACTAAGGTATTTGCATCCGGACGATTGTGTCCCGGTCATTAGCGTCCCTGGATATTTGCATCCCGGTCATTTGCGTCCCACTATATGTAACTATTACTGGGTAACAAACCCCCTGTTATATATGCTACGCCTCTTATCTCAGCTCAAAAAGCAACTGTCTAATCAATTAGGGTAATTGTAGGCAAATGAGGGGTGCCTCATTTGCGACTGAGCTACTTATAAACAAACCCACACGTTTCCTATTACAATTTGGCTTTAAATTTACTTTTTTTTTCAGAAACTAAGCTATGTCACAGTTCTTGAGATCAAGCAAAGGTGGAAACATACTTGTTAGTCATAGTCATAGTCATACTTTATTGATCCTGGGGGAAATTGGTTTTCGTTTCATTTGCACCATAAATAATAAATAGTAATAGAACCATAAATAGTTAAATAGTAACATGTAAATTATGCCAGTAAATTATGAAATAAGTCCAGGACCAGCCTATTGGCTCAGGGTGTCTGACCCTCCAAGGGAGGAGTTGTAAAGTTTGATGGCCACAGGCAGGAATGACTTCCTATGACGCTCTGTGTTGCATCTCGGAGGAATGAGTCTCTGGCTGAATGTACTCCTGTGCCCACCCACATTATGTTGATGGAAATTATATCTATCACTATCATAAGAAAAATGGTGTGGGCACGAAAGCGTACTGGAGATGTGTGGTACGATCCTGCAAAGCAAGAGTTCATACTGAGAGCGATGTAATAAATAACAAAACAAATTAATGATCATAACAATGGTTCTTCTGCTGCTGCAACTAGAGCAAAAGGATCGACTTTAGAGTTGAAAGAAACTGCAACATCCTCACAAGAACCAACAAGACATCTCATTGGAACAACTTTGTCAAAACATGATGAATTTTCAATGACAGAAACGCCCTCTGTCTCAGCAATAGGGAGAAATGTTCGTCGTTGGAGACAGAAAGCACAAAATGCTGCATCTATACCAAATCAAAGATGTAATTACGAAATACCAGAAGAATATTGTATTCTCCCCATTGGACAAAGGTTTCTTGCAAATGATACTGGCATAAATCATGAAAATAGAATGCGCTGAAGAGGGTTTGGATGACTTTTCACGATTTCAGAATTGGGCAGCAGATGGCACTTTTAAAATTTGCCCACAAATCTATTATCAATTGTACTGCATCCATGTCCAAGATGGTACATTCAGTATTCCCTATGTTTTTGCTCTTTGACCCAATAAAGACTGAAGAAACATGTGACCGCCTATTCACTCTTTTGTTGCAGACTCGCCCTCAACTTAATCCCAAATTAGTGCTGACGGATTTTGAACTGGGAGCAAGAAAGAGTATAGCAGAAACATATCCTAATGCAACAATAAGCTCATGTATTTTCCATTTGTCAAAATCCATTTTTAAGAAGACATGCGACCTCGGTTTAAGACAATGGTATAATGAAGATCAAGAATTCAATTTAAAAATTAGATGTTTCTCTGCATTAGTTTTCCTTCCAGTAAATGATGTGGTAGCAGGCTCTTTTGATCTGAGTGAAGATCAGGACTTATTTCCTGAATTCATCGCATACTTTGAAGTTACATACATCGGCCAAGCAAGGGGTAGAAGTGGGCACAGGATTGCAGCAACCTTTTCCATAGCATCTTGGAATGTTCATGATCGAACAACGAAGGACTTGCCTAGATCTAACAATAGTTTAGAGGGGTGGCATAATGCTGTCCAAAATTCAATTACTTGTCAACACCCCTCTGTTTGGAAATTAATTGATGCATTGAAGAAAGAGGAAGCTATGGCCACAAAGAAGAAAATTGACTACCAAGAGAGATTATTGTCCAACCAAGAAATAAGAATATCAATAAGCGCCTTCAATCATTAATTGCACGTTACAATCCTGAGGACAAATTAAGTTTCTTATGAGGGGTTGCCCACAACATGCGTACATTTTAAGTTTGGACTTATAAATTAAATTTTTTAATGAATAAAATGCATGCCCCTTTTAATTAATAAAACTTTTTGATTAAAAAAAATTACATGAATAAGTAAAATTATAGCTTTTATGAAATATACATATATTGGGACACAAATGTCTAGGACGCAAAAAAAGACGGATGCAAATGTCCGGGGACGCCAGTGACCGGGACACAGTTGTCCAGGACACAATTGTCCTGTCACCAAAAAATGTTACTCCTGATGAGCAATAATAATTACCTGAAGGAGCATACTCTTTATCTGTGATGATGCACTGTAGAAACAAGTGCAGGTCTCACCCAGACTACTATATAACAGCACCATAAATCATTCATCCTTTTTGCATTACAGACACATTGAAATTCACTGTTTACTTCTTGTGGACGAATACATGAGAGTCATAGAGTCACAGAAATTGGCCATTTGGCCTCTTTAGTCCATGCTGATTTGTTATACTGCCTCGTTCCATTGACCTGGATCTGGGCCATAGCCCTCCTTATCTTCCCATCTATGTACTTTTCCAGAGTTCTCTTAAACGTTGCAGTCAAACCTTACATCCACCACTTCCGCTGGCAGCTCGTTCCACACTTGCACCACAGTCTGAGTAAAGAAGCTTCCCCTCAGGTTCTGCTTAGATATTTTACCTTTCACTCTTAACCTCTGACCTCTAGTCCTAGACTCCCCAACCTCAGTGGAAAAAGCCTGCTTTGCTTTTACCCAATGGATACATCTTATCAAACCTCCCTCATGTATGTGTATGTCAAAATATATATATCTCTATCAAATCTCCCTCATTCTCCTTTCTACTACTACGTCGACTCAGGCCTAGGGTTAGGTCAGGGCCTTGCCTTGCTACTGGTACCACATAGCCCAGTACTACCTGTCTCGGGTTGGGTTGTCGGCGACTCAACTGGCACACTCCCTGGTGCACTTGGGTTAACCAGGGAGGAGGGTGTGTAGGCACCCAGCAGGACTAAAAACAAAACCTGTCAAAGGGCGAATGAACTCTTTGTGAGTCAACGGCCACCTACTGTCTGTGTGAGGAGTGGCGTGCCACACAGTCTTTCATTTCGCACCTTGTAAGGCATAGAAGGCATAAGGCATTCTCTTTTGCTCCATGGAATAAAGTCATAATCTATTCTTTCCGTATAACTCAGGTCCTCAAATCCCAGCAACATCCTTGTAAATGGTCTCTGTACTCTTTAAATCTTATTGATATCCAGCCTGTAGGTAGGTGAACAAAGAATGCACACAGTTCTCCAAGTGTGGCATCACCAACACTTCATCCACTTCAATGTAACATCTCAACTCTTGTTCTCAGAATTCTGATTTATGAGGGGCGATGTGCCAGAAGATTTCTTTATGACCCTAACCTCCTTTGATGCCACTTTAAAGGAATTATGTATCTGTATTCACAGATCTTTGTTCTACTGTGTTCCGCATTATCCTACTGTTCATTGTGTAGGTCCTACCCTGCTTTGTCACCTCAAAGTGCAATACCTCACTATTATATATAGTAAATTCTGTCTGCCATTTTTCGGCCCAATTTTCCAGCAAGTCCAGATCCTTCTGCAGGTTTTCATAGCCTTCCTCACTGCTCAGTACAACCCCAATCTTGCGTTGTCCACAAATTTTCTGATCCAATTTACCACATTATCATCAGTCTTCACTCTGGAAGACATTAGTAGTGTGGTGGGAGTTCCAGGTGTCAGGGGGCATGAAGTGTGTGAAATTACCATAACTAGACAGAAGGTTCTTGGGAAACTGAAAAGTCTGAAGGTAGATAAGTACACCCCAGAGTTCTGAAAGCGGTAGCTGAAGAGATCGTGGAGGCACTAGTAATGATCTTTCAAGAGTCACTAGATTCTGGAATGGTTCCAGAACACTGGAAAATTGCAAACATCACTCCACGCTTCAAGAAGGGAGAGAGGCAGAAGAAAGGAAACCATAGGCAATTAGTCTGATCTCAGTGGTTGGGAAGATGTTGGAGTCGATTATTAAGGATAAGGTCTTGGTGTACTTGGAGGCACATGATAAAGAGCACTATCAACCTCAGCCCACTCAACAGAATTGTCAGAATAAGTAGTAAAATAATTGGCCAGGAACAAGAATCACTCAACAGCATCCATGAGAGATGGACAGTAAAGAAGGCTCAGCAAATAGTTACTCACAGGAAATAAAGTGAATTGAAGAAAGAGGATAAAATAGGACATAGTCAGCATGGATTCCTCAAGGGAAAATCTCACCTGACAGATCTGTTAGAATTATTTGAAGAAGTAACAAGTAGGATAGACAAAGGAGAATCGGTGGATGTTGTGTACTTGGATTTTCAGAAGGCATTTGACAAGGTGCTGCACATGAGGCTGCTAAACAAGTTGAGTACCCAGGGTATTACAGGACAGATACTAGCATGGATGGAGCACTGGCTGATTGGCAAAAGGCAAAGAGTGGGAATAACGGATTCCTTTTCCAGATTGGCTGATATCCCACAGGGGTCTGTGTTGGGATCAATTAACCAATTATTTTTATGTTATATGTCAATGATTTGGATGATGGAATTGATGGCTGTGTTGCAAAGTTTGCAGATAATATGAAGATAGCTGGAGGGACAGGTAGTTTTGAAGAAATAGGCTACAGAGGGACTTCGACAGATTAGGAGAATGGGCAAAGAGATGGCGGATGGAATATGGTGTCAGGAATTGTATTGTCATGACTAATTTCTAAATGAAGAGAAAATACAAAACACTGAGGCACAGCGAATCATGGGAGTCCTTGTGCAGGATCCCCTAAAGGTTAATTTGCAGGTTGAGTTTATGCTAAGGAAAGCAAATGTAATGTTAGCATTCATTTCAAGAGGACTAGAATATAAAAGAAAAGATATAATGTTGAAAGTTTATAAAGCACTGATGAGGTCTCACTTGGAGTATCTTGAGCAGTTTTGGGCCCCTTATCTTAGAAAGGATGTGCTGATACTGGAGGAGTTTCCAGGATTGAATGGCTTGTCATATGAAGAGTGTTAGAAGCCTCTGGGCCTGGATTCACTAAAGTTCAGAAGAATGAGGGGTGACCTCATTGAAACTTATCAAATGGAGAAAGGCCTTGATAGGTGGCAGTGGAAAGGATGTTTCCTATGAAAGGAGAGTCTAAGCCCAGAGGACACAGCCTCAGAGTAGAGGTGCGTCCTTTTAGAATGGAGAGTTTTGCCAGAGAGTGGTGAATCTCTGGAACTCTTTGCCGCAGGCTGTGGGGGCCAAGTCTTGATGTATATTTACGGCAGGGGATGGTGGATTCTTGACTGGTCAGGACATGAAGGGGTACAGGGAGAAGGCAGGAGATTGGTACTGGAAGGAAAACTGGATCAGCCATGATGAAATGGTGGAGCAGATTCAATGGGCCAAGTGGCCTAATTCTGCTCCTATATCTTATGGGCTTATTATGAATATAAATGACAAACAATGGGTCCAGCCCTGATCCTTTGGCACACTACTATTTACAGGCCTTCAGTCAGAGAGAGAACCATCACTCTCTGGCTTTTCTCGCTAAACCGATGTTGAAACCAATTTGCTAATTCATCCTGATTGCCAAGCGACTGAACCTTCAGGACTAGCCTGTTTCTGGAAGACCTCGCTAAAGTCCACGTAGTGACGTTCAACTTTTCTGGTAACCTCTTCAGCAAAACTCTGGATGCTCACATTCTCCCTTGATAAAGCTCTGGACTTGATCCAAGATGTCCCTGAACCTGGCAGCTAGGAGGTAACATACTATCTGAGAATGGCATTGTTGTCCACAGAACCTCCTGTCTGTTCCCCTAACTAATGAATCTCAATCTATAAATTAGCTGACGATACAACCATTGTTGGTAGAATCTCAGGTGGTGATGAGAAGACGTACAGGAGTGAAATATGTCAACTAATGGAGTGGTGCCACAGCAACAACCTGGCACTCACGTCAGTAAGACGAAAGCTGATTGTGGACTTCAGGAAGAGTAAGACGAAGGAACACATACCAACCCTCATAGAGGGATCAGAAGTGGAGAGAGTGAGCAGTTTCAAATTCCTGGGTATCAAGATCTCTGAGGATCTAACCTGGTCCCAACATATCAATGCAGTTATAAAGAAGGCAAGGCAATGGCTATACTTTATTAGGAGTCTGACGAGATTTGGTATGTCAACAAATACTCTCAAACATTTCTGTAGATGTACCGTGGAGAGCATTCTGACAGGCTGCATCACTGTCTGGTATTGGGTGTTACTGCACAGAACCGAAAGAAGCTGCAGAGGGTTGTGAATTTAGTCGGCTCCATCTTGGGTACTAGCCTACAAAGTACCCAAGATATCTTTAGGGAGCAGTGTCTCAGAAAGGCAGCATCCATTATTAAGGACCTCCAGCACCCAGGGCATGCCCTTTTCTTACTGTTACCATCAGGTAGGAGGTACAGAAGCCTGAAGGCACAGACTCAGTGATTCAGGAACAGCTTCTTCCCCTCTGCCATCCGATTCCTAAATGGACATTGAGCCCTTGGACACTACTTCACTTTTTTAATATATAGTATTTCTGTTTTTTGCATGATTTTTAATCTATTCAATATACGTATACTGTATAAAGTATACTGAATAAGATTTACTTATCTATTATTATTTTATTTCATTTTTCTTCTATATTATATATTGTATTGAACTGCTACTGCTAGGTTAACAAATTTCACGTCACATGCCGGTGATAATAAACCTGATTCTGATTCTGATATCACTACTGTTTGCCCCTTCTCCCCTTCCCTTCCTTTTTGAATCATAGAACCAGACACATAACTGCCGTGATTTTCCTCTGCTAGGTGCTCCCCCCCCCCCCCACACACACACACACACACACAAGTAGTATCTGGAACAGTATACTTGGTATTGAGGGGAGTGGCCACAATGGAACCCTGCACTGACTATCTATTCCCTCTCCCTCTCCTGACAGTCACCCAGTTACCTGTGTCCTGCTCCTTGGGTGTAACTACCTCTCTATAGTTCCTGTCAGTCTACCCTTCTGTCTCCTGAGTGAGCTGAAGCTGATCTCTACCTTGGTCTATACAAAGCTGCAGCTGGTTCACTTCTTGCAGGGGTGACTGTTAGATATACTGGAGGTCTCCCTGTCTGTCCACATCCCACTGTCCTTACTGTCAGTCCGTCTACTCTCACTGCAAAAATAATGAAGCACAGAAACTTACCTGTGCCTCTTGTCGAAGTCTCTTGAGTCAAAGCTTTACCTCCCCACTCTAACCTCATCCCACTCCAACAATGGTCGCTCTGCTTAAACCTAATTTCTTTTGATTAGGCCTTGCCAGGTGCCAAATGAATAGCACAGTCTTAAGCTCTGGAGAAAGTCATGACCAGCCCTGCTAACTTTTTAAAACTGGTATATTTCTTTTTGTTAGTTTATGTAAAGTAGAATAGAGTAATGGAGATATTTTATATGCAGAATAAATGGTTTTAAATGCATTAGAACTTACTGCTAATGGTCAGTAATAATTCCAGCTCTTCAATATGATCATTTGGAAAATTTTATTCTTAAAGCCTTTAATAAAATACCTACTAAAGAAACTAATACAAATTTAAGCAGTTGTTCACTGACCTACTGCACTTAATTTATGTTGATTTGAAGAGTTCATATTCATCTACTGGAATTTGAATTTTTGTATTACTTGACATTTGATCTTTCTAAGACATTTCTTGGAATGTTGAGAATAGGCTGTCTAACAATACAAATATTAATAAAACTTGTAATTTCTCCATGAATTATTTTGAAGTATCTTGTTCATCATATTGTGTTAACTGGTAAAGTCTAGGGAGTGCAGAGCTAACTGAGTCATTTCATGTGTTTCTAGGGAGTTGGAGTCCATTGCCTTCATGGTTTTGGGAGAACTGGAACAATGCTTGCCTGTTATCTTGTAAAAAGTAGGAAAATAACAGGCGTTGATGCAATTGAAGAAATACGAAGAATTCGCCGTGGTTCAATAGAAACTAGTGAACAAGAAAAAACAGTTATACAGTTTCATCACCATATAAAATAAGAATTTCTCATTGCCAGCTAAAGACTTTTATCTCTTACAAACTCATTCTTTGAACATATGGAAACCTTCAACCCCAGAAACTGGTCTAGCATTTTTTAAGATTGGACATTTCTAGTGCACTTAGTTATATAAACCAAGTGACAGTTTTTTTTAAGTTAACTTCTTGTGGACTTCTCTATAAATATTGCTTATTTTTGTGCTACAGTAAAATGCTTTGACTGGTTGCTTAATTTTTACATCAGAACAAAGCTCACTGCTGAAATGTGGCCTTCTGACCTGTAATGTTATTTGTTGTCTCCTTGCACTTGACGACACAGAAGCTTTCTAAAATTTGTTGTAAAATATGTAAATTAAATTGCTGTAAATGCTTTAATACATAATTATAGCCCAGAAAAAATGATTGAACATGCCAAGATAGTTCGCTTCCAAAGAGGCAATAAAATATACTTTGCTGGAATCTGAACATTTTAAATATATGTTTTTTTTTCTGCTTGAAGAACTATAGGGCAAATTAGAATAGAATACTTGCCACTGTTGCCATCATCACTTCATGCAATTCAACCAATGCTGAATTAAAGCTCTTTGTGTTAGTACTACCCTGATAATATGGTGCTTTGCAAAATACACAGTGTGTATAAAAAGCCCCCGCCCCCAACCCTGGAAGTTTTCATGATTTATTGTTTTACAACGGTGGATTTAATTTGGCTTTTTTGATACTGATCAACAGAAAAGGATTCTTTTGTGTCAAAGTGAAAGCAAATCTCTACAAAGTATTCCACATTAATTACAAATAGAAAACACAAAATAATTGATTGCATAATATGACACATCAAATCATAACTTGTGCAGCCAATTGGTTTTAAAAGTCACATAATTAGTTACATGGCGATTACCTGTGTGCAGTCAGGTGTTTCAATTGATTGTAGTGAAAATACACCTGTATCTGGAAGGTCCAACTGCTGGTGAGTCAGTATCCTGGCAAAAACTACATCATGAAGACAAAAGAACACTCCAAGCAACTCTGCAGAAATGTTATTGGAAAGCACAAATTGGGAGATAAATATGAGAAAATTTCCAAGTCACTGAATATCCCTTGGAATACAGTTAAGTCAATCATCAAGCAAGGAAAATAATATGGCACAGCTGTACTTGGAGCAGGCCATCCACAAAAACTGATTGACCATGCAAGAAGGGGACTAGTGAGGGAGGCCACCAAGAGACCTATAATAACTCTGGAGGAGTTACAAACTTCAGTGGCTGAGATGGGAGAGAATGTGCATACAACAACTGTTGCCCAATTGCTTCACCGGTTGCAGCATTATGGGAGAGTGGCAAAGAGTTTAAAAAAAACACATGAAATCATGGTTAAAGTTTGCCAGAAGGCCTACAGAAGACTCTGAAGTCAGCAGGAAGAAGGTTCTATGGTCTGAAGAAACCAAAATTGAGCTTTTTGGCCATTAGACTACATCATCAAAACAACACCACACCTACTGTGAAGCATGGTGGTAACTGCATCATGATGTGTGGGTGCTTCACTGCAGCAGGCCTGGAAGGCTTGTGAAGATAGAGGGTAAAATGATTGCAGCAAAATACAGGGAAATCCTGGAGGAAAACCTGAGGCAGTTTACAAGAGAACTACAACTTGGGAGAAGATTTGTTTTCCAGCAAGACAATGACGCCAAGCATAAAGACAAAGCTACACAGGAATGGCTTAACAGCAACAAAGTTAATATCCTGGGTTGGCATGTCAGAGTCCAGACCGCAATCTAATTGAGCGTTTGTGGCTGGACTTGAAAAGGGCTCTTCACTCAAAGATCCCCATGCAATGGGGAAAACTTGCAGTGTCCAGATGTGCAAAGCTATAGAGACCTATCCGCACAAACTCAAGACTATAATTGCTGCCAAAGGTGCATCTCCTTAATACTGATTTGAAGGGTGTGAGTAATTATGCAATTATTTTGTGTTTAGTAATTCTACTAAATTGAGACCAGTTTGTAGAAATTTGTTTTCACTTTGACATAAGAGTATTTTCTGTTGATCAGTGTCGAAAAAAAGCCAAATTAAATCCACTGTGATTCAATGTTGTAAAGCAATAACATGAAAACTTCTGGGGGTGTGGGGGGAGGGTGTAAATACTTCATAAGCACTGTATTTTAAAGCAGTGTGTTCAGTGCAAGCTCACTTGGGTTTCATTAACTGATCTTTAATAATTGCCACTTAAAAATATAGCATTTATGAAATATCATCTACCTGAAATATTAGCTGTGATTATGTCTTCATAGCTATTTGTTACAACATGGTTACAAGTATATTATTCCTTTGGAGCCTGTCTCCCACCACACGGAATAAAGGGAGTGTCTTCGTGCAAAGTCTATTGCATTCATAAAACAGATTTGATTACCAGTCAGGCCCTGCTCTTAGGCAGGCTCGCCATCTGATAAGGTATTTTAAAAGTCCACAGTCAGTAATCATATCTCCTGCAACTTAAGCACAATATCATTGGTGGCTAAATGTGGAAATACAGCACAGGAACAGACCCTTTTGCTCATGATGCTTGCATTGAATTCACTGCCGAATTAAATTGAATCTCTTTCATCTGTATGTAATATATATATTCTATATTCGCATGTCTGTCCAACAGCCTGTTTAGGAACTACAATCATATCTGCTTCCACCACTCACCTGGTAGCCTGCTCCAGTAAAACGTCAATTAAAATTAAACGTAAGATTCCGGTTGGAAAATTCTTAAATCATGATCCACTGCTTACACATTTAGATGATATGCCAAAGAATAGGACACTAAGGAGCTGGTGGTAAACCTGAGGAGAGCTAAGGCACCTGTGACCCCTGTTTCCGTCCAGGGGGTCAGTGTGGACATGGTGGAGGATTACAAATACCTGGGGATATGAATTGACAATAAACTGGACTGGTCAAAGAACACTAAGGCTGTCGACAAGAAGGGTCAGAGCCGTCTCTATTTCCTGAGGAGACTGAGGTCCTTTAACATCTGTCAGACGATGCTGAGGATGTTCTACGAGTCTGTGGTGGCCAGTGTGATCATGTTTGCTGTTGTGTGCTGGGGTAGCAGACACCAACAGAATCAACAAACTCATTCATAAGGCCAGTGATGTTGTGGGCATGGAACTGAACTCTCTGACGGTGGTGTCTGAAAAGAAGATGCTGTCCAAGTAGCATGCCATCTTGGACATAATGTACTGGTTCGGCACAGGAGTACATTCAGCCAGAGACTCATTCCACTGAGATGCAACACAGAGCGTCATAGGAAATCATTCCTGCTTGTGGCCATCAAACTTTACAACTCCTCCCTTGGAGGGTCAGACACTCTGAGCCAATAGGCTGGTCCTGGACTTATTTCTGGCATAATTTACATATTACTATTTAATTATTTATGGTTTTATTACTATTTAATTATTTATGGTGCAACTGTAACGAAAACCAATTTCCCCCGGGATCAACAAAGTACGACTATAAGTTCTCAGCTCAGAGATCATGAAATCTTTGTGGGGAATTATGTCTCCCCCTGGTTACTATGAATTACTGTTGCATCACCAGTGCTTGGTTATTAGTACTCTTCAGAATGGTTCTCGTGGTTCTGTCAGGTTTGAATCGATATGTTGGACTCTTATTTGTGTGAAGATTAAATTGAATGGTTGCTCTCGCAGGATTTTCCCATTTTTATTAATATAGTCGCAGTTTATCCCACCTAACTCATCCACTTCTCTCAAGTTCAAGTCAATTTATTACCAATGTATGCGTATGCAATCAAAATCTACATTCAAATTCATCTTCTTGCAGGCATTCAGTGTAGAGCAAAGCAATACAATAGACTTGATGAAAGACTACTTACAAACAAGACTGACAACTGATGTGTAAAAGAAGACAAACTCCAAATAAATTTTTTAAAATAATGACAAATAAGTAAATAAATACTGCAATCATGAGATGTAGAGTCCTTGAAAGTGAGTTCATAGGTTACTCTGGTGCTTAAAATTCCATTGTAGTTTTTTTACTTAGCCATATTTTATTTCTAAATTATTGATTTTTTGATATGTAGTTTGAAAATGAGAGTTGAATAGAATTCATTCAGGCTATTTTTTTTCTTTGCTGCAGTAATTAATTAATATTAAATGTCACTACTACCACATAGTTTTTATGCTGAATCTATATATTTAAATTGATTGTGATGTGACGATGGAACTTGGGTTCTGTTAAATCTAAAGAGAAAAAAAGAAAACGTTGGAGTGATACTGTCCAAAAGTTAGGCCACAACTGTTTTTGGATTTCCATTCCAGAAAGAGTAGTATAATCATTGTAAAAAAAAATCTATTTTCATGGTTGAAAACCTTCTAAAGTTGAGGAACCCCAGCTCTATTCATATTGGAGTACAAAGGTTGTTATGAGACAATGTGCTTTTAAGGAAGGAAGAAAAGTCTTGTTTATATGTCGTGCCTTGTATAATTTCAAAACACCCCAAAGCACTGCACAACAAATAAAGTGTAATCAATGTAATTTTGTTTAAAACGACACCCAGTTCTCATTGTTACCATCAAAGAGGAGGTACAGGACCCTAAAGACTCACTTTCAACATTTCAAGAGCAGCTTCTTCTCCCTGGCCATCAGATTTCTGAATGGACAATAAATCCATGAGCACGACCTCAGAATATCTTTCCTCTCCTTTTGCATCTCTTAATTAATTTCCTGTTTTTTATACTCAATGTAATTTATAGTTATTATTATGTATTGTTGCTGGCGAACGAATTTCACAACATAAGTCAGTGTGATATTAAACCTGATTCTGATTCTAACCAAGTTTGCATTTAGTGAACTTCCGCAGACAAGATAATAATGTCTGGATATTGAGTAATTGGGTACAAATAGAAATGTGCCTATTTGGCTGTTTACTTGGCACAATGAACAATAAAACCTGTAATAAGAACAAAAATAAGTCGCAAGCTGGAAAAATGATGTAGCTATTTACAGAGATGGTCACAGAGTATAATGAGTACATTGATCAGCATACAGGAAGGATGGTTGTGGTCAGTTGATAGATTTAAAACAGAATTCCTGCTGTGACATTTGTCTCAAGGTGTGGCTGCAGTACTAAATAACTGCAACCATACCTCCCTCATGGGCAAGGGTCAGGTGTGCGTAGGTTTATGTTAACCTGATAAACAGAAGAATGACTCAGCAGAGGAGCTCTACGAGAGAGTGGTGCCAAAGAAGAAACTGATCAGGCTCTGTCTTCAGATTCAACAGAACCCCAAGTACCAATATTACATCACAATCAAATTCAATATATATTCAACATAAAAAACTTGTAAAAATGTGTAATATTTGCAATGATATGGTAAAGGCAGGTTTTGTCTTGCTTGTTACAAAATTTTAAAAGTGATGCCTTGGTTGGGTTTGCTGACAGCCAACATTCGTTCCACATCCGTAGGGTACTCATTTGCTGCCTGATGCTGAAATACTGTCTTTGGAATTTTGGCAGGTGATAAGTTTAAAAAAAAAAGTATTCTGTTAATCCCATATGCCAAAGATAATTGCAGGCTGCTGAGGTTGTAGCAGACAAGAATAATGTCAGACTCAACACGCCATGCAAGCAAGTCCTAAGAGGATTATAGAGCAAGCTTTTATTTCTGTTGGCTGCAGTATGTTGGTCTAGGGGGCATAATAAATATAATCAAAGATTGGCTGTTCAGAAGTGAATTAGGGCAATGTACCAATATTTTGCTCTACATGTGGAAGGTCTATAGATTGTTTCATCTAAACTGGACACTAATTCAATCAATAATGGATTTTTGTTAATCAAAGGCTTTAGAGGATATGGAGAGTCTGGTTTAATGAAATAAGGATATCTTCTCCTTTCCTATGATATGATCCCAATGATCTAATCGAAGAGTTGAACAGATTTGAGAATTTGAATGGACTCCGTGTTTCTCTGTTTATCTCATTTTGCAAGTGGTGAACGCTGTTCATTTTTGCTTCTTTCTTAAACATACGAGGGGTGATTGATAAGTTTGTGGCCTAAGGTAGAAGGAATCAATTTTAGAAAACCTAGGCATATTTATTTTTCCTATATTTACACCCTTAGTCCAGCGGTCATGGAGCATACAGATCCCTTCTCTGTAGAAGTCAGTGTTTTGGACCTCCAGAAGTAGTCCACAGCAGGGGTGATTGATAAGTTTGTGGCCTCAGGTAGAAGGAACTTCAAACTTTCTGCATTTTCACTCAATGAGTTGAACTGCACATGCATGTAACGAGAGATGTATAACTCATCTCCTTCTACCGTTTATTAACTACAGTTTATTGGGTAAAACTGGGAGAATTCTACTCAGTCGTACAGAATTAAATAGCTTCTAGTTATGGTTTTCCATGGCATGATGGCTATGTAAAACTACCCAATTATTAAGAGAGTTTTTACACAAATGGATAACTATTTAGACAGCATCAAGATTTGAATTTTTAAGAACAGGGAGGGATATGAATATTCAAATGGCTTGTACAATGTAATGATTGATGAACTGCAGGGTTATTAAAATATTCCTTTCAAGGAGGACAAATGTCTTAAGGAAGCATATAATATTAGAGGATATAAACTGTATTGAGTTGAATTCACTAATGGGTGGGTGGGAATTATTTGACACAATCTAGCCTTTGGTGACTGAATAAGAAAGCATAAATACTTTAACTAAACAGAATGTTGAAAACCCAGTGTTTGGTTAATGGCCTTGTTGTTCTGTACTTTTTGTTTCAGGATAATTATGTTCTGAAAATAGAGTTCCTCAAATGAAGTAGTGATTTCTTGTGCACCATTTATTTGTCACAATAGCTTTTTGCATTTTTTCACCTCTGTGATTTACTACCTTGAGTAATTTCAGTTGTAAAATAGTAATTGGGTTTGAGGTGATTTATGTCAAAAACCATCCCCATGAAAGATGCTCAGAGAATTCTTAGTATTTTATTCAGTGGTGCCCTCTCTATGAACTATCACTTCATTCAAGTTGCAATGGAATGGCTACTCAGCACCCATTATCACGAAGAATTTTATTCTGAGGGTTTTGACAGATTGGGGTGGGTTATAATTTATATTTTCATGAATATTTCTGGTCTATTAAGTTGGAAATATTGGCTCCAATTTCTTGTTTAGTTTCAGAGTTGAATATTTGACATTATTATGAAGATAAACACTGAAAAGAGATCTTAACTCAATGCCCATTTATAGGACACAAATTTGTAAAGTACGTACTCATCACTTCTTACTGGTGTTTCAATGTTTTTATTAGAGGGATTGATACCTTTGTTTAGGCATATTGCTAGGGTGGAGTGGACTGAGCTATGGTTACAGTGAATTATATACAAGCCAGTTCGGAATCCAAGTGGCCAGTTTGGTTCCCATGTACCTTCATCTGTCAAACGCCTCACTAAAATCCATATGGACAATACCCACAGCTCCTTCTATGCAACTTGTACACCACTATCCAGTCACCTCTCACCATCCTTTCTCCAAAGTGAAAAATCCTATTTCACTCAACCTTACTGCATAACACATGTCCTCTAATTCAGGCAGCACCCTGGTAAATCTCAGACAAGAAAAAATCGACTGCACTTTGTTCCATAGATGCTGCATGGCTTGCTGAGTTCCTCCAGCATTTTGTGTGTGTTTCTTGGTAAATCTCCTCGGCACCCTCTCTAAAGCTTCCACTTCCTTCCTATAATGAAGTGACCAAAAGTGAACACAATAAATGTGGTCGAACCGGAGTTTTATTGAGGCCCTCCATTGCTTGGGGTTGACCATGGTGGTTGTGTTCCAGCTGTCTACATGATAGGCTAGCTAGTACACAGGCAAGGCAGTGTGATATGGAGAGCAAACTGTTGACCGAAGTTCTACAGAGCTGCAATACTACCTCATGGCTCTTGAACTCAATGCACTGAATACTGAAGGCGAACACTATATGCTGCCCTATCTATGCTACCAACTATCAACTTGCACAGCAACTTTGAGGGATCTACGGACAAGAACCCCAAAATCCCTCTGTTCCTGCACACTGCTAAGAATCCTGCCATTACTTTTGTACTCTGCCTTCAAGATCAACTTTCCAAACTGTATCACTTCACACTTTTCCCGCTTGAACTCCATTTGCCACTTTGCAGCCTGCGTCTGCATCCTATCAATGTCCCTTGTAACCTACCTTCCACACTATCCACAACACCAGCACCTTTCATGTCATCTGTAAACATACGAACCCATCCTTCCACTTCATCTAAACCATCTATAAAAATCACAAAAAAGGGGGTTTCCAATCAGATCTCTGAGGAACCCTACTAGTCTGGGGTCTCTGGTCAGAATACATTCCATCTACTACCATCCTCTGCCTTCTGTAGGCAAGCCAATTTCAAATCCATTTGTTAAGTTTCTCTAGATCCCATGCCTCTTGACTTTCTGAGTGAACTTACCATGGGGAACCTTGTTGAATGCCTTATTAAATCCATATATGTCACATCCACTGCTCTATTTTCATAAATGTGCTTTGTCACATTGTCAAAGAATTCAGCAGGCCAGGCAGCATCTCGAGGAAGAGGTGCAGTCGACGTTTCAGGCCGAGACCCTTCGTCAGGACTAACTGAAGGAAGAGTGAGTAAGGGATTTGAAAGTTGGAGGGGGAGGGGGAGATGCAAAATGATAGGAGAAGACAGGAGGGGGAGGGATGGAGCCGAGAGCTGGACAGGTGATTGGCAAAGGGGATATGAGAGGATCATGGGACAGGAGTTCCGGGAAGAAAGACAAGGGGCGGGGGGGACCCAGAGGATGGGCAAGGGGTATATTCAGAGGGACAGAGGGAGAAAAAGGAGAGTGAGAGAAAGAATGTGTGTATAAAAATAAGTAACAGATGGGGTACGAGGGGGAGGTGGGGCATTAGCGGAAGTTAGAGAAGTCGATGTTCATGCCATCAGGTTGGAGGCTACCCAGATGGAATATAAGGTGTTGTTCCTCCAACCTGAGTGTGGCTTCATCTTTACAGTAGAGGAGGCCGTGGATAGACATGTCAGAATGGGAATGGGATGTGGAATTAAAATGTGTGGCCACTGGGAGATCCTGCTTTCTCTGGCAGACAGAGCGTAGATGTTCAGCAAAGCGGTCTCCCAGTCTGCGTCGGGTCTCGCCAATATATAAAAGGCCACATCGGGAGCACCGGACACAGTATATCACCAGTTTGCCACACTCAGGTTGGAGGAACAACACCTTATATTCCGTCTGGGTAGCCTCCAACCTGATGGCATGAATATCGACTTCTCTAACTTCCGCTAATGCCCCACCTCCCCCTCGTACCCCATCTGTTACTTCTTTTTATACACACATTCTTTCTCTCCCTCTCCTTTTTCTCCCTCTGTCCCTCTGAATATACCCCTTGCCCATCCTCTGGGTCCCCCCCCTCCATCTTTCTTCCCGGACCTCCTGTCCCATGACCCTCTCGTATCCCTTTTGCCTATCACCTGTCCAGCTCTTGGCTCTATCCCTCCCCCTCCTGTCTTCTTCTGTCATTTTGGATCTCCTCCTCCCCCTCCAACTTTCAAATCCCTTACTCACTCTTCCTTCAGTTAGTCCTGATGAAGGGTCTCGGCCTGAAACATCGACTGCACCTCTTCCTAGAGATGCTGCCTGGCCTGCTGCGTTCACCAGCAACTTTTATGTGTGTTGCTTGAATTTCCAGCATCTGCAGAATTCCTGTTGTTTGTCAAAGAGTTCATTCAGTTTGTGAGGCATGGCCTGCCCCTCACAAAGCCATGCTAACTATCCCTAATCAGACTATGCTTCCCAAAATGCTTGTAAATTCTGTCCCTAAGTATATTCTGCAATAATTTGCCCACCAACTGAAGAGGCAACAGATCTGGATTGAAAGGGGAACTGAAAAACGTATCATCAGTGAGCAAGGTTTGCTGTTCATAATAAAACAAGTTTTTATGAAGTTTCAGTAGGACTGAAACCTACTAAAATCCATGGACCAGAGGACTTGCACACTCATGTTTGAAGTAGGAGGCTGCTTTCAAACAATGGTTGTAATTTTTCCAGAATTCCACAGGATCTACGAAAGTTCCTGAAGATTGTAAGGAAGCAAGTGCAACTCCTCTGTTTAAGATGAGAGAAAATGAATTACATGCCAGTTGGAAAGAAAAATAAATCTGTTATTAAGAAAGTGGGAGCAATGCATTGAGAAAATAATAATGAGATAAGGTTGAGTCGGAATGAATTTATGAAAGGATTTGTTCAGAGTTTTTGAGATAAATTGACAGAATGGATGAGGGCAGCCTTCTGTATTGGGGCTATCAAAAGAGCTTTAATAAGGTGTTAGACTGTAATGAATTGGGAGTAATATACTGGCATGGATGACAGATTGTTTGATGGACAGCAAACAGAAGAACTAAATGGGTAATTTCCAGGTTGAAAGACTACGCGACTAGGGTACTACAAAAGTGTCACAGTCTACATTCGTGATTTGGATGAGAGGATAAAATGTCATATATCCAAGTTTTTTGATGATGTAAAGTTGGTTGGCATCATGCATTGCTAGATGGATGCAGAGTTTCATATGTGCAATGTAAGGGAACAGGCAAGGAGGCAGCAGATAGATATAATGTGGGGGAAAATTTGAGGTAATCCATTGTGGAAGGAAAATAGAGAAGTGCACTGTTTGTATTCAGTGATGAGATTGGGAGACATTAGTGTTCTCAGGGATACGGATGTCCTGCAGAAGTTCAAAGTACATTTATTGTTAAAGTATGTATACATTATACAACCTCCTGATGCGTCTCCTTACAGTCAGCCACAAAACAAGAAACCCAAATGAACCCATTATAAAAAGACCGACAAACAGCAGGGGGAGAGAGAAGATGGAAAATAAATCCTGCTAACAATAGAAGTAAGCAAATAGCATTTAGAAAGAGAGTGAGTCCTCCGATAGGAAGCCTGGAGCAGGCCCACCACCCCAGCCTCAGTGCAATGAAGAACAGAGTAAACATTGTGGAGCAGCAAACAAGACTGGCACGAACCTCACTCCTGGTCCAGAAACACTGCTTTTTCAATCCATCTGGCCTTGCGTTTAATTCGTCCACATGTGGGGTCATTCCCTGCTCTGTGATCTGGGTCCTGTCATATTGACATCCATGAGTCTCAGCAATGTTTACTCCAGAACGGCTGCTTTCTTTTTGTTTACTTTTGGTGTTCTGTTAATGTTTGCTCTTTGTTGCATTACATTTAGTGCTGGCAACTTGTGGTATGGAATACATTACCATTCAGCTATCATAACAAAATAACAATGGCCTTCATATGACATCAGTAGATAACCTCAACCTGGAAGTGGACCCCGCCGCCACATTTCAACCTCGTACCTGACCTTCCCATATCGCGTTTAGATCAATCAAACCTCGCTCTCGGTTTCATTGGACGGGCCCCAAATCTGCTTCTCCTCCACTCCAACTTTGCTCCGCTCCACTCGCCCCAAATTTGTCTCGAATATGCCTCAACCTCACCCTGGCTTTGCCTTGAAGGTGCCTTGACCTCACCCTGACTTCACCTCACACCTGCGCGCTTCGACCCTTGACTCAGCCTCGCCTTCGCTCGCCTTTTCATTGTTATTACGTTCGTTTGCCTTTTTTTTACAGAAAAAAGTGTTATTAATTAAACATTTAGTTGTATTTCTTGTTCTGTTATCACTTAGTAAGTTGTCGCTCTCTTTCAGCAGTGCCATCTTAAACCAGAAGTTCATATGCTGGCCTTTAGTAAAAGAGAATTGCCTGTCTTTGGCTTAATAAAGGTGAAATGCTTTAATTAACATGTGATGGTCAGCAACAAAGAGATTTGGTTAATAAATTTAAGATGATACATCAGTTAAGGAATGCTATCGGATTCTGCCAGCTCCACAGGATTTATTTTGCAGATGGATTGAGTTCACTTCATCTATATTTACCTGTTTAGCTCCTATATAGAGTCCTAACAATATCTGGATTGTCCTATTTATGTTTTCTAATTAACATTAATGTCTAGCATAATAGCTACAATTGTCCTCCTGATTCGTGTCAAACATAGAGCAAACCACACAAAAATGTAATATTTATCATCCATGAGTCTCAGTGATGTTTATTCCAGAATTGCTGCTCTCTTTTTGTTTACTTTTGGTGTTCTGTTAATGTTTGCTCTTTGATGCATTAAGCTTAGTGCAGGCAACTTGTGATATGGAATACATTATCATTCAGCTATCATAACAAAATAACATTGGCCTTCATGTGACATCGGTAGATAACCTCAGCATTTTGTTCTTGGACCATCCATCTGCCTGGAGTATCAAACTGGGAAAAATGGGTTTACTGGCGGCAGTAAAGACGAATGAAGATACTTATATGCCATGAAATGCTTAGCCGAATGCGAGAAAGAAAGGACTAAAACAATATGCCGATAGTGTTGGATGAAAAGGGATAAGAGGATTCTTGGAGGTATCATAAACATCACTTTAACTTGTTACTCAAAGTCCCGTGCTATCAGAAGTGGTCAAGCACAAAAATGATCTTTTTAAATAATTTCTTGCTGTAGAAAGCATTGATTTCAGTGGGATTCGTAAACTGCAATACGCCCTAATTGCATCTTTTTTTGATCAGAGACCTTGCACTATTCAGTCATTTACTGCTGACATTTATATTACTTATTGAAGGGCTTCCATTACTGTCTGTCACTCATAGGAGGGGAATAATTTTTTATATAACTTCTGTTCGTATTTATTAGTGTTGTCTGGCAATTGGTGAAAAAAAGTGCTTTGAAAGATGGAATTGTCTGAAACGGCTATTGATGTGTCAGGATGCATTACCTGAATTGGAGAAAAAAATTGCATCTGCTGGAAATGCAACACAAGAGCAGAGAAAGAAGGAAGCACTTAGCAGATCAAACAGCATTGTGTGGAAAGCAACAGAAATTGACACTTTGGGTCAAGAAGCCTTCATCAGAACAAGTGTGTTTTAAGTTGCAGAAAGTAAGATTTACTGTATGTGAATGGCAGATGCAAACCAAACTTGCCAAGGTAATAATTACCCAATGGCAGCATGGCCTGGGTGATGGGGGTCTTAATGATGGATGCTACTCTCCTGTGGCAGCGCTGTACTTAATGATGGAGAGGGCTCTGCCCACGATGGACCAGGCTGTAACCACCACTTTTTGTAGACTTTTTCCACTATTGCCATCGGTGCTTCCATACCAGGCCGTGACGTAACCAGTACATACATTCTATCGCTGTACATCCATAAAGGATTGACAAAGTTTTAGATGACATGCTGAGTCGATGCAAACTTCTAAGGAAGTGGAGGTGCTCTGTGCCTTCTTCATGCCGGTCCCAGAACACATCCTCTGATATGATAACAACAAGGAATTTAAAGTTACTAACACTTCATCCTGATGAAGAATCACAGGCTGGAACATCAACTGTTTATTCCTTTCCATAAATGCTGTCTAACCTGCTGAGTTTTTCCATTATTTTGTGTGTGTTACACTGGATTTCCAGCATCTGCAGAATCTCTTGTGTTTGTTGTCCCTTTTCATCCTCCTCATGTTCGCATCAAATCCCCTCACATTCTATGACTCAGCTACTCCTGAATAATTTACAGTCACCTAAAAATAAACAATCTACTGGAGGAACTGAGTGGGTCAAGCAGCACCTGTGTGTGTGTGTGTGCGCTGGGGGAGGAGGGGGATTGCCGGAGAAATCATCCAGGATTGGGTCAAAACCCTCAGTGGCCAACTAGTCTACCAGCCTTAACATTGTTGGGATGTGGGTAGTCACAGGGGAACATGAAAACTCCACGCAGACGGCTGCTGAAGTCAGGGTTGAATCTGGGTCACTAACTGTGAGGCAGCAGCTCTATTAGCCACATTACTGTGACACCCAAATTTCTGACTTGTTTAATATCTTTTTTTCTTCCTTCTCAGTTTCCTTCAGTGAAATGTGGTAGGTGGAATGGAGTCATGTAATTATGGGGATTAGGAATTCTGCAGCTGCTGGAAATCCAAAGTCACATACACAAAATGCAGCAGGAACTCAGCAGGTTAGGCAGCATCTGTGGAAATGATTAAATATTCAATATTTCAGGTGGAGACCCTTCTGCAGGACAGGAAAGGAATGGAAAGATGCCAGATTAAAAAGTGGGGGTGGGGGCAAGGGGGAAGGAGGATAGCTAGAAAGTGATAGCTGAAGCCAGTTGGGTAAAGAGCTGTAGAGAAAGGAATCTGACAGGAGAGGAGAGTGGACCTTAGGAGAAAGGGAAGGAGGAGTTAGGGGTCTAGATGGTTTAGAGTTTGTAAAATGTGTTCAGGAAAGTTTTCTAAATCAATATATAGAGGGACCAACTAGAGGGGATGCAATATTGGATCTCCTGCTAGGAAACGAGTTAGGACAAGTGACGGAAGGCTGTGTAGGGGAGCACTTTGGTTCCAGTGATCATAACACCATTAGTTTCAATTTGATCATGGACAAGGATAGATCTGGTCCTAGGGTTAAGGTTCTGAACTGGAAGAAGGCCAAATTTGAAGAAATGAGAAAGGATCTAAAAAGCGTGGATTGGGACAGGTTGTTCTCTGGCAAAGATGTGATTGGTAGGTGGGAAGCCTTCAAAGGAGAAATTTTGAGAGTGCAGAGTTTGTATGTTCCTGTCAGGATTAAAGGCAAATTGAATAGGAATAAGGAACCTTGGTTCTCAAGGGATTTTGCAACTCTGATAAAGAAGAAGAGGGAGTTGTATGAAATGTATAGGAAACAGAGTAAATAAGGTGCTTGAGGAGTATAAGAAATGCAAGAAAATACTTAAGAAAGTAATCAGGAGGACTAAAAGAAGACACGAGGTTGCCTTGGCAGTCAAAGTGAAGGATAATCCAAAGAGCTTTTACAGGTATATTAAGAGCAAAAGGATTGTAAGGGATAAAATTGGTCCTCTTGAAGATCAGAGTGGTCGGCTATGTGCGGAACCAAAGGAAATGGGGGAGATCTTAAATAGGTTTTTTTGCATCTGTATTTACTAAGGAAACTGGCATGAAGTCTATGGAATTGAGGGAATCAAGTAGTGAGATCATGGAAACTGTACAGATTGAAAAGGAGGAGGTGCTTGCTTTCTTGAGGAAAATTAAAGTGGATAAATCCCCGGGACCTGACAGAGTGTTCCCTCAGACCTTGAAGGAGACTAGTGTTGAAATTGCGGGGGCCCTGGCAGAAATATTTAAAATGTCGGTGTCTACTGGCGAGGTGCCGGAGGATTGGAGAGTGGCTCATGTTGTTCCGTTGTTTAAAAAAGGATCGAAAAGTAATCCGGGAAATTATAGGCTGGTGAGTTTAACGTCGGTAGTAGGTAAGTTATTGGAGGGAATACTAAGAGACAGAATCTACAAGCATTGGATAGACAAGGACTTATTAGGGAGAGTCAACATGGCTTTGTGTGTGGTGGGTCATGTTTGACAAATCTACTGGAGTTTTTCGAGGAGGTTACCAGGAAAGTGGATGAAGGGAAGGCAGTGGATATTGTCTTCATGGATTTCAGTAAGGCCTTTGACAAGGTCCCGCATGGGAGGTTAGTTAGGAAAATTCAGTTGCTAGGTATACATGGAGAGGTGGTAAATTAGATTAGACATTGGCTCAATGGAAGAAGCCAAAGAGTGGTAGTAGAGAATTGCTTCTCCGAGTGGAGGCCTGTGACTAGTGGTGTGCCACAGGGATCAGTGCTGGGTCCATTGTTATTTGTCATCTATATCAATGATCTGGATGATAATGTGGTAAATTGGATCAGCAAATTTGCTGATGATACAAAGATTGGAGGTGTAGTAAACAGTGAGGAAGGTTTTCAGAGCCTGCAGAGGGACTTGGACCAGCTGGAAAAATGGGCTGAAAAATGGCAGATGGAGTTTAATACAGACAAGTGTGAGATATTGCACGTTGGAAGGACAAACCAAGGTAGAACATACAGGGTTAATGGTAAGGCACTGAGGAGTGCAGTAGAACAGAGGAATCTGGGAATACAGATACAAAATTCCCTAAAAGTGGCGTCACAAGTAGATAGGGTCGAAAAGAGAGCTTTTGGTACATTGGCCTTTATTAATCAAAGTATTGAGTATAAGAGCTGGAATGTTATGATGAGGTTGTATAAGGCATTGGTGAGGCCGAATCTGGAGTATTGTGTTCAGTTTTGTTCACCAAATTACAGGAAGGATATAAATAAGGTTGAAAGAGTGCAGAGAAGGTTTACAAGGATGTTGCCGGGACTTGAGAAGCTCAGTTACAGAGAAAGGTTGAATAGGTTAGGACTTTATTCCCTGAAGCATAGAAGAATGAGGGGAGATTTGATAGAGGTATATAAAATTATGATGGATATAGATAGAGTGAATGCAAGCAGGCTTTTTCCACTGAGGCAAGGGGAGAAAAATACCAGAGGACATGGGTTAAGAGTGAGGGGGGGAAAAGTTTAAAGGGAACATTAGTGGGGGGCTTCTTCACACAGAGAGTGGTGGGAGTATGGAATGAGCTGCCAGACGAGGTGGTAAATGCAGGTTTTTTTTTAACATTTAAGAATAAATTGGACAGATACATGAATGGGAAGTGTATGGAGGGATATGGTCTGTGTGCAGGTCAGTGAGACTAGGCAGAAAATGGTTCGACACAGCCAAGAAGGGCCAAAAGGCCTGTTTCTGTGCTGTAGTTTCTATGGTTTCTATGGTTTTTATGGAGTGGGACCCAGTAGAGGTGATAATCAGGTGAAAAGAGGCAAGAGGTCAAAGTAGGGAATAAAAGAAGAGGGAGGGGGTTTTTTTTACCAGAAGGAGAAATTGATATTCATACCATAAAGTTGGAGGCTACCCAGATGCTGTTGCCATCTCCTAAGGGACCCTGGCACCAAATACATTTTTACCATCTCCCCCAGCCCGCTTTTTACAGGGATCAATCCCTCCATGATTCCCTTGTCCATTCATCCCTCGCCATTAATCTCCCTCCTGGCACTTATCCTCCTCCATCACCTCCATTCAGGGCCCCAAACAGTCCTTCAAGGTGAGGCAACAATTCGCCTGCGTATCTGCTGGGGTTATCTCTTGTGTTCAGTGCCCCCGAAGCAGCCTCCTCTGCATTGGTGAGACCCTTTGTAAATTAGGGAACTGCTTTGTCGAGCTCTTTTGCACCATCCACCAAAGGTGGAACTTCCTAGTAGCCAAACCTTTTAATTCAGAATCCCATTCCCATTCTGATACCTCAATCCATAGCCTCCTCTTGTGCTACAATAAAGCCACCTTCGGGGTGGAGGAGCAACACCTTGTATTCTCTCTTGGTAGCTTCCAACCTGATGGCATGAATATTGATTTCTCCCTCCAGTAAGAAATCTCTGACCCTCCCCTTTTCAGCTATTATCCTCTTACCTCTTCTCATCTGCCTATCATCTCCCCCTGTGTCCCCTCTTCTTCCTCGTTCTCCTATGGTCCACTTTCCTCCCCTGTCAGATTCCTTCCTCTCCAGCCCTTTACCTTTCCTATCCACCCCGCTTTAAAGCTCAAAGTTCGAACTATGTATACAACATACAACAGATCAATGCGTAGTGCTAAGGGGAGTGGGCATCATTGCTCTAAAAGAAATTGATCCATACATTACACTTCCTTCCCCTTTAGATTAATGCAACATAAAATTGTATATGTACAAAACATACAATTTCCCTTTCATAAACCCACATTCCAAATAAACATGCTTTCATAATAACAGTCCATAACTAACTTCACATTTCTAAAGGTTCAGTCTTTTGGGTGATGCTCTGTTCTCTCAGGATAGCACTTCCAGACCTGTGAAGTGGCAACAGGTTTGGCAGATGTCTTGTCTAAGACAATGTTCTCAGTTGCCGGTGTCACATTGCTGTCAGTGACATCATTACTGAGAGGGAAGTCCAGTGACAGTAATGTGTCCATCTTGTTGGATGCAGTTGACTCAGATGTGTTCTTCAGTTGAGCATCTCGTATCTGATCCATATGACATCTGGATGTCTGTTCTCCAACATCCACTGCGTACATCAGTGATCCAGTTCTTGTAGCTAACCTACTGGATGTCCACTTGTCTTCCCAGTAACCAGGAGCTAGGATTTCCTGTCCAATCTCAAAGCTCCTTGCTGCTTCACTTGACAACTGGCTGAACTGTTTATTCTGCATTTCCCCCTGGAGGTCTAGTTCCAGGGAGGTATATGCAAGATCTCAGATTCCTGTCATAAATAGCATTGTAGCTCTTTGATTTGTCATCACATGAACTAAGTTCCAATACACAAAAAGGAAGTTTTCCACCTTAAGCTGTAGAGAAATATCCTCGTTGTCCGTCATTTTAATGGACTTCTTAAAGGTTTGGATAAACCTTTCAGCTAACCCATTCGTTGCTGGGTGGTGAGGAGCTCTCTTGAAACACCTGATGCCATTTTTCTTCATGAATAGTCTGAATTCTTCCAACATGTATTGTGGTCTGTTGTCACTCACAATTTATCTGGTAAGCTATTTTTGGTGAAGATAGTCCTCAGAGCGGAGACAGTCTTTGTTGAGCTGGTTGACTTCATTACTATAACCTCTGGCCACTTCAAAGCATCCACAGCAATCAGAAACATGGAGTCCATGAATGGCCCAGCAAAGTCAATATGTTGTCTTTGCCATGATGAAGATGGCCACACCCATTCATGTAATGGTGCCTGTGGAGGTGCATTTTGAACTTTTTGGCATCCAGATCAGCTTTTACCCAAGTCTTTGATCTATTAACCTATTCCCTTCTCAAACATCTTCTCATTAGCATTAAGCAGCTGTGACAGTCTCTGGTCAGTGCTACCATTTGGGCTGCAGTTGCCTGTTGATGCCACTCTGAGAGCTTTGATGGAGTGCCAGTCTAGTTGGATTTTTCTCAACCATTCATGTTTGAAAAGTGCTGGCCCTCTACTTTTCGATACATAAAGCTCCAGTTGTTGTGTTTGGCCTCCATATGTCACATTTACTTTCAGTTTGTCTTTAGGAGACATGTTTTCCCCTGTGTACATCTTTAGCATCACTGAGGTCTTCTCCAATGGTATCTTAGAAAGCAGTCTGTTGTAGTCAGCCTCTGGAATCATGGACAAAGCTGACCCTGTATCCAGCTCCATTTTCAGTTTCACACTGGACACATCTGTTGTGATCCAAACGATTTTGTGATCTACTTCAGTTATACTATGCAGTTCTTAACATGGCAGTTCACCTTTGTCAGATTTTATGTTGTCTGATTCTGTTTTGCATTCAGTAACTTAATGCATTTGCTCAGTTTTGTGGTTGAGACTTTTCACTCGGTTGTGCTTTTTGTCTGCCTTGCACATCCTCTCTACGTGACCTTGTCTGTGACACTTTCTGCAAACTTTTTCTTTGAGCCAACAGTCATTTGCGTCATGGGAAGATTTGCCACATTGATAACATTTTTGGCTTTTTGCACCATTCAGGGATACTTCGTGCATCTCACATTCTAACCTCCTTTTCTGTAGTTCTGCTATGTCCTTTGCTGCAGTCTCTAATGATATTACACTGGTCAATGCCCATTCTAAGGTTAGATATCTTTTGGATAGTAGCTTCTTTTGAGTGCTTTGAGTGGCCTACCACATATAAGCCTGTCTCTTAATACATCAGGAAGTTCATCTCTGAAATCACGTTACTGGGAAAGTTTGTGCAATTCTACAATGTATTCAGAAAGGCTTTCATCTTTTCAATAGGTTTCAATAGGTACATTTAATGTCAGAGAAATGTATACAACATACATCCTAAAATTCTTTTTCTTCACAAACATCCACAAAAACACTGGTTCCATTTGTAAAATCTAAATCTCTCAGCTATCACCAGCAGTTTAGGTCTCAAGCGATTTGTAAAATTGTAATAATTTTTTCGAATGCCTTGGTTGCTGGCTTTTCAGGGGTTACTAGGTTTCATAAGAGACCACATCCTTGAACCCATTAAGCTAAGAAGTGTAGGGGCTTTCTTTTGCTCCTCCACATTGTTTGCATTACAGTACAATACAACCCTCTCGATATATGACTCGCAGTCTTCATTAGCGCGATCAACTTTGCCAGTTTTCTCAACTGAAGCTATCACCATGTTATTTTCACTTTAAATTCAGTGCATCTTTCATTGTTACTGTGCGCTGTACTTGTGCGTTTGGTTAGCGCCTGTAGCAGTCTTCTCGTGCTGTTTAACTTTCTGAATGGTCTGTAAATGCTACCTTACTATGTTTCTCTCTTTTCACTCTATTTATTTATTCATTTATCTATCTATCTATCTATTTGTATATCTTATCTTAAGTCATATATTTTTTACTACGAACACAAAAGAACAAATTTCATGATGTCCGTCAATGATAGTAAGCCTGATCCTAATTCTGTTATTCTCTGTGATTGGAGGGTCTTGGTTATAATGTTGCCTGTTAAATTGAAGCAAATCAGGGATTTATCAAGAGATTGCCAAACATTCTAAAGTGATGTTGCTATACATTGAATGGATGTTGTTACATTCATGGCCTCGGTCATTCTGTGCTGTCCTTCTCATTCTGTGGCTCTGCTGCTCATGATATCTTAGTTTTCATTTTGACCTCCTGCAGAATTTTTTTTATTGCATAGGAGTCCAAAGTGTAGGAATCTGGGGCTAGATGATATTCTTAGCAGGAAAACAGTATTTCTTAAGGAGCAACAGAACAATCTGGAACCATTCAACAGGTCAGGCGGCATCTAAGGAGAGGGAGTCAGAGCTAATGTTTTAGATTGATGGCCTTCCTGAAGTGCATTGGTGCTGCCTGAACTGCTGACAATTTCCAACCATTTTTGTTTTTAATTTAGATATCCCAGCATTTGTAGAATTTTACTTCTGGTGAGAATTTATTTGTTGTAGAGTTTTTAAAAAATCAGCATCAGGAACAAATCCTTTGTCCAAAGCTTCGATTGTGTACTTAAGCAACCAGGATCATAAGCAAATTTGAAGGCAATTCCAAATATTTCTGCTTTTCTTTTATTAGGTGCAGTCGTGAACAACAGCCAGATCAGAAATGCTGATCAAGTCAACTAGTTCCCAAAGAGAACTCTGATAGGCCATTCAGATGGTTCACTGCTGCTCAGCGATAGAACACAAAGAAAAATCATAGGAACAATTAAGAAACATTAAAAAATAGTAGAAATACTGGAGTCATGATGATCATGATGAAGTCTGCTGAAGAGAGACATTTATACACATGCTGTCCTCCATAATTCAAAGAGATTGAAGGATAAGGTTGCAGGGTGACAAAACGTGGCAGGAGCACTTGGAACTAAAAACTAATCCCTACCGGGAGAAAACAGCACCTGTTCTTTCCGCACTGTTCTCCAGCAGTTTAAGGGCCAAGTCCAGTCGGAACATAACTCACAAGTGCTCTTGAAAGTCAGGTATTAACCCAACCTACCAACAACCAAGCATTGCCATCCTGGTCCCCTTCATGATAGCTTGTGAAGAAGCATGTGACTTCCCTCCCAGAGATGGTAGGTGTTTGTGCACTCAACTCTTGAAGGCTTGAAACCCATCATCGCAGATCGCTTGTCTTCTAAAACCATCTATCTAGGCCAACAATACTTATTGATCCATTTTAGCACCCTTATCAAAAAGACGTCTCAGATGTAATGGACATAATTTTTGTGCTGCCTCTCCTTGGAAAAGGCCCATCTCATGTGACATAATCAACCTTACTAACGGGATGCCTTTTTTTCTAGTTTCTGGAATTTATACTGAAGTTTCATTCCCAATAAATATGATGTTTCTCTTTCAGTGTTTCACTTTGTTCTGTGTTGGTACTTTTTTCAACAGCAGAGAGCAGCAAATAACAGTGTTGGAATCATTGACAGAAGATTGTATGGCTGAAGACTTTGCTCATTGACTGTAAGATAATAGTATCTGTCAAAATGTGTTTTTTTTTGTCCTTCATGTGGCATTACCTTTGTGAACAATTCATTATTTAAAACATGATGGCAACTTAAACAGGGCAGATTTCCTCTTGTCCTCACCTACCAACCCACAAGCCTCCTCATCCAACATGTCATTCTCTACAACTTCCAACATCTTCAATGGGACCTGACCACCAAACACAATTTTACCTCCCTCCTACTCTCTGCTTTCCACAGGGATCACACCCTCTGTGATTCTCTTGTCCTTTCGTCCCTCCTAGTAATCACCCTCCTGGCACAGGTTCTTTCATCCTTGCTGGCCATCAAGTACCTATCTAAATTAATCCTATTTCCTAGCACTTGGTCAATAGTTTTCCAGACAATGGTTTGATTATCTTTTTTTCTTCCAAAAATATGTTATTCGCTGATTAATTTTGCTATTCCATTTTGGACAGGCAAACTGTTACCATGATAGAAGGAGTGTTACTGGCATTACAATCGCATTACTTTTCTGTTCTCATATCTCCAATCACCAAACGTTTCCCTTCCTTTCATGGCATGCTTGATTTTCTGGTTCATTTTTTTCTATTTTAATTTTAATTTTGTATTATGCCATCCTGTACATTTTTCTTACTGTGTTAAAGGCAAGATTCAAAGCATTATATTCCATTCTGCCTCACTCTTGGCTGGACCTTGATATTGTAATTGAACTTATCTTGCTTTCCTCCTACCCATTAATGTTTTTCATTTTTAGAATTGTGTCATCTAATCATTAAATCCTGATCTACTTTGTGTTTTCTTTCATTCATTCCAATTTTAATACTGTCTTGCACCACACTATTACACTTCATTTGTGTTTGTAAGTAGGAAGTTTTACCTTCACAGCTTAGGAAATTATCAAACAAATAATGCACTGTTTTCCTTGAGAGCTCTCATTTTATCATGTACTGACACTCAGCAGTATCTGCTTCATTGTCCATTTGTTTTGTGTTCAGGATTGTCAGGCATGCAACATTCTTCAGTTGATGCAAACAAAAACTCAGTTAGCTGCATGACTAAACATCTCTGACTGCAAGAGAGAGCTATTTCTCAGTGAAGTTATAAAAGAACCCTGTTTTGGGTGTCTGGATTTCCAACAAAAGTGTTTGAATATGCAGAAGTGGGGTCTTGTTGATTAAGGTGTGCTCTATTATCAAGATGTAATTTTATGGAATCACTTGCCTCCATTCAAAATGTAATTTTAACCATTGAAATTGCATTAATTACCTCCTGTTATTCTTTTGCTTAAAGAGTATAAAATCGTTTCCAAAAATTTCTACGAAGAAAATGTCCCAGCAGATTCTTCTACTGTGTCTCCTCCGGGTTTCTGTTTGTTGTGCTGAATAAAGATCTTTTACATCTGTGGCTCACTCAAAGTCACAATGTTCCATATGCATGGAATGTACAAAACTGATTTTGTGTTTCTGAGTGTAAAATTGAAATTGCTTAAGCATCCCATTTATCTTACAAACATTTCATTTGGAGAATGCTTCACAGTGGAAAGAAAATAGTGGGCTTCGCTGCGGTGGCTCAGAACAGAGCCTCAAAAGTTGACTTCATTCCATTCTTCTGAAGGCAAGCTGCTACCATGGTAACTGGTTATTTCTGTGAGTGATTTCTGACAAGACTGACAAGATCAGTTTTACAGATGACATAAGTCATTCTGTGCTGCCCTGTGGTTTCATTTGTGAATATATTCAGTATTAGCAAACTCTTAAGAGATTACATTGCAAAGCAATATTTGTACATCAGTGCTGTGATATAAACATCAATATAGAACAATATTGTTATTTTATTGCATTTTCCCGTATTTTGTTTGTCGTTATGAAGTCATTACCTGAAGAATTAACAAATGATTAGTCAGCACTATATATTAACAATTCAGAGTGGACTTATTTCTTTCAAATTAACTTAAAATTATTACTGCAATAAAAGCAGTACAGCTGTTGAGATTGGTTAGGTATTTGTAAATAAAATGTTTTCTGCATACAAGCAATTAAAAACATACCTAATATTCAGCAGTTGGAGCATCAAGCCTGCCGAAGGGTCTTGGCCCAAAATGATGACTAATTTTTTCCATAGATGCTGCTTGGCCTGCACTATTCCTCCACTATTTTGTGTGTGTTGCATATCTTTTTAATTTTGTCTTTTAAGCATAATTTCCAATGCAGTATTTGGCATTTGGTGGAATAAGATGGTAAATGGTGGGGGTACTGGGAGGAGAAAATACTGGTGTAAACCATGCAACTTATTTCAATGGGGTTGAAAATTTAACTTATTGAAATACTTAATTACTTTCGATGGATTTTTATTAGGGTGCATTGAATGGTACTCTAACTTGTATCAGCATTCTTATCGGGTGATGCTCAAGAACAGCGCAAGAAACATGAATTTACATCTTCATTTTCATCTTATTGCAGGAACAATACAACAGTGACATTTTCTAATTGTTCAAACAGTGCTATTCATTTAGCTGATATAAATATTATCATTTTGTTTGTTGAATTAATATCCAGTTATTTAAAACTAATGATATAGTCATCAGTTAGTAGATTTTCGTAAAAATCTGATGCTGTGTTGTATAGGTTCTGTTTTAAAATACGCATGTTTTGAATACATGCAGAATATCACTTTAAGATGTGAAAAGCAATGCTGAATTTGTGCTTTGTTTTTAGAAAAAATTAATGCTAACAAGTAACTGTGATGACTGTTGGCTCTTTGCTAACATCAAAATGATTAAGCATGTTTTTTAAAATGCAACAGTATTTTTTGTTATGTTTTGTTATGCAGGTGGATCTGTGGTTCATGGAGCTTTAGTACAATCCTGCAATCATTACCTGGAAGGAAATAAAACATCAATCAACTGTCCTATTTTATCAGCATTTTGAACAATGTTGCTGCAAAAGATGGCCTCCAGGCACTGCTTTGCAACACAGTGAAAATCAGCTGAGTTTTCACTTGTGCAGAAAAAATATACTCGGATACAAAAGGAACCTAAAGCGCATTTGACGTTCAAGATGCTGCACAAGTGTATTTTTATAGCACATAGAGAGGCTCAAATTTTACAACTGTACTGAAATCAAGATTTGCCTCACCTGGTTGGGCATTAGAATTCAAAACTCCCTTACCATAAGTGTTGTTATTGTTGCCCCATTGCATTTGGCTAATGCGCTTGGGATCTCTGACTTCGTTCACCCAAAATTTTAACCAGATACAGCAACTGTATGGAGGAAAGCATGTATCATCATTGATTGGGTATTAATTTATTTGATCACATTTTCAACTCAGTTTATCTTATGCAAATAATACAGATAGCAGTGATTCCAGAAATAATTAGCCATGAGAGATCTATTAAAATATGCATTTTTATTAGTTGTTTAAACAATAGCTGATATAAATGTTATCCTTTTCTTTGTTGAATGAATACCCAATTATTTAAAACCGGTGTCATAGTGGATGACACATGCAGGATGCCAGAAATGGGAACGTATCAGGAGGTAGAAGTTGTTGCTATTACAAAGAAGAAGTGCTATTGCTAAGTGAAGCTGAAAAGTCTGAAGGTAGATAAGTCTCCCAGACCAGATGGACTACACCCAGGGTTCCGAAAGAGGTAGCTGAAGAGATTGTGGAAGGATTAGTAAGGATCTTTCGGGAATAAGATCCTGGAATGGTTTTGGAGGACTGGAAAACTGCAACTATCACCTCACTCTTTCAGAAGGGAGGGAAGCAGTAGAAAGGAAGTCAAAGGCCAGTCAGGCTGACTTCAGTGGTTGGAAAGATGTTGGAGTCTATTATCAAGGATGAGGTATCGGGGTACTTGGATGCTCACAGAAATGTAGGCTAAAGTCAGCAAGGGGAAATTGTGCCTGACAAAAATGTAGGAATTCTTTGAGGAAATAATGGGCTGGATAGATGAGAAGAGTCAGTGGATGTTGTTTAGTTTGATTTCAGAAAGCCTTTGACAACGTGCCGTACATGAGGCTGCTTAACAAGATAAGAAGCCATGGCAGTACAACGAAAATACTAGCGTGGATAGAAACAACAGACACAAAATGCCGGAGGAACTCAGCAGGCCAGGCAGCATCTATGAAAAAAGAGTAAACAGGCTGAGAACCTTCATCAGGACTCCACGTGGATAGAAACAACACACACAACACTTTGGTGGAACTCAGCAGGCCAGGCAACATCTATGAAAAAGAGTAAACAGTCGATGTTTCAGGCTGAGAACCTTCATCAGGACTCCACATGGATAGAAGGTTGACTGACTGGCAGGAGGCAAAGAGTTGAAATAAAGGCGGCTTTCTCTGGTTGGCTGCTGATGACTAGTGGAGTTCTGCAGGGGTCGGCGTTGGGACCACTTCTTTATACATTATATGTGAACGATTTGGATGATGGAATTGATGGCTTTGTGGCCACATTTGCAGGTGATACGAAGATAGGTGGAGGGGCAGGTAGTGTTGAGGAAGCAGGGTATCTACAGAAGGATTTGGACAGATTGGGAGAATGGACAAAGTGGCAGATGGAATATAGTGCAGGGAAGTGTGGGAGAAGGAATAAAGGCACGAAGTATTTTCTAGATGGGGAGGAATCTCAAAAATCAATTGTGCAAATGGACGTGAGTCCTCATGCAGGATTCCCTAAGGGTTAACTTGCAGGTTGAGTCGGTGGCAAGGAAGGCAAATGTTAGCATTCATTTTGTGACAACTAACATACAAAAACAAGGATGTAATGCTAAGGTTTTATAAGGCACTGGTCAGACTGAGTGGAGTATTGTAACCAATTTTGTGCCCCTTATCTAAGAAAAAATGTGCTGGCATTAAAAGGGTCCAGAGGAGGTTCATGTGAATGATCCAGGAATTAAAGGGTTAACATATGAGGAACATTGATGGCTTTGGACCTGTACTTGCTGGAAGTTAGAAGATTTGGGGAAGGGGGATCTCATAGAAACCTATTGAATATTGAAAGATCTAAATAGAGTGGACGTGGAGAGTGAACAGAGTACTTGGACATTCATTTAAAACTGAGATGAGGAAAAATTTCTTTAGCTCAAGGGTGGTGAATCTGTGGAATTCATTGCCAGAGACAGCTGTGTAGGCCAAGTCATTGGGTATTATTAAGGCAGAGGTGGATAGGATTTTGATTAATCCGGGCACCAAATGTTATGGTCCAAAAGCGGGAGAATGGGGTTGAGAGGGATAATAATTCAGCCATGCTGGAATGGAAGAGCAGGGTCAATGGGCTAAATGCCCTAATTCTGTTGCTTTGTTTTATGGTCTTATGTATTCAATAAATAAACTCTCAGAATCAGGTTTATTTATCACCAGCATGTGTCATGTAATTTGTTAACTTAGCAGCAGCAGTTCAATGCAATACATAATATAGAAGAAGGAAAAAAATAATAAAATAATAACAAAAATAAATAAGTAAATCAATTACAGTTTACGGGTATTGAATAGATTAAAAATTGTGCATAGAACAGAAATAATATAGATTAAAAAAGTGAGGTAGTGTCCAAGGGTTCAATGTCCATTTAGGAATCGGATGGCAGAGGGGAAGAAGCTGTTCCTGAATTACTGAGTGTGTGCCTTCAGGCTTCTGTATCTCCACCCTGATGGTAACAGTGAGAAAAGGGCATGCCCTGGGTGCTGGAGGTCCTTAATAATGGACACTGCTTTTCTGAGACACTGCTGTTGGAAGATGTCCTGGCTGCTTTGTAGACCAGTACCCAAGATGGAACCGTCTAAGTTTACGACCCTCTGCAGCTTCTTTCGGTCCTGCGCAGTAGCCACCGGCCCAACCACACCCCCCCCCCCCCCACCAATACCAGACAGTGATGCGGCCTGTCAGGATGCTCTCCATGGTGCATCTATAGAAGTTTCTGAGTGTATTTGTTGACATACCAAATCTCTCCAAACTCCTAATGAAGTATAATTGCTGTCTTGCCTTCTTTATAACTGCATCAATATGTTGGGACCAGGTTGGATCCTCTGAGATCTTGACACCCAGGAACTTGAAACTGCTCACGTCTGATCCCCCTGTGAGGATTGATATGTGTTGCTTCGTCTTCCCCTTCCTGAAGTCCACAATCAGCAGGTTGTTGCCACAACAGCACTCCACTAGTTGGCATACATGGCTCCTAGACGCCCTCTCATCTCCATCTGAGATTCTACCAACAATGGTTGTATCATCAGCAAATTTATAGATGGAATTTGAGCTGTGCCTAGCCACTCCATCACGTGTATATGGAGAGTAGAGCAGTGGGCTCAGTACACACCCCTGAGGTGCACCAGTGTTGATTGTCGGTGAGGAGGAGATGGTATCACCAATCCGCGTAGATTGTGGTCTTCTGATTAGGAAGTCGAGGATCCAATTGCAGAGAGAAGTACAGAGACCCAGGTTCTGCAACTTCTCAATCAGGATTGTGGGAATGATGGTATTAAATGCTGAGCTTATAGTTGATGAACAACATCCTGACGTAGGTATTTGTGTTGTCTCGGTGGACTAAGGCCATGTGAAGAGCCATTGAGATTGCATCTGCCGTTGACCTATTGTGGCAATAGGCAAATTGCAATGGGTCCAGGTCCTTTCTGAGGCAGGAGTTCAGTCTATTCATGAGCAACCTCTCAAAGCATTTCATTACTGTAGATGTGAGTGCTGATGGGCGATAGTCATTAAGGCAGCCCACATTATTCTTCTTAGGCACTGGTATAATTGTTGCCTTTTTGAAGCAGGTGGGAACTTTCGCCCATAGCAGTGAGAGGTTGAAAATGTCCTTGAATACTCCTGCCAGCCTGGTTGGCAAACTGTAATGTAATTTCCATTTCCAAAGTCCAAAGCTAGGATTTTACAAAAGAAAGATTGGGTAGAGTATTACAAATGTGCAAAATGATTTTGAAAATAATTGAAGAGTAAATACGTATGGCTAAGAAATCTTGGCATCTCGAGACCCTTATTGATGACAATAGTCCCAAGTTTTGTGCAGCATACACTTCAGAATGGGGGAATGCAAGCAGTGAAATCTTGTGTTCCATTGTGCCTGAGTTGGCTACACTGAGGATCTGAAGTCTCATCAGCAAAGCTGATGAAGCAAGAAGAACTTGCCAGTGTAGGGGAGCTCAGAGAATGGGTTTGGGGATTGGTGAAAGTGGGAAGTCTTGGATTACATGGCCTCAGGACCCGTGTGTTTGGAGCAACAGTGAAGGGGAGAGTGATAGCAATTGATGCCTTTAACATTGGGATAATACTGGGTTGTGGGGGAGTGGGAGGAGGAAATATGTTGAAACATTACCTACTCAAGTACCTTCTTGGTTTGACCTAACAGGCAGATTACCAGGGCTGTTTGCATACGAGTTAGTGAATGCAGTTTTCTGACACCGGTAACAGCTCAACTTTTGACTACATCTATATAGGTATGTACTGTACTCTAGGTGAGAAATGAATAAGTAGCACCTTCGTAATCTGTGCTGTGAATAATTTGGTATACTTAACAATTTAATTACTCTGACACAGAAGGAATGTGATGAGTTTCAACAGAATAATCCAGTTTGAATTCATAGAAACATAGAAACATAGAAAATAGGTGCAGGAGTAGGCCATTCGGCCCTTCGAGCCTGCACCGCCATTTATTATGATCATGGCTGATCATCCAACTCAGAACTCCGCCCCAGCCTTCCCTCCATACCCCCTGACCCCGTAGCCACAAGGGCCATATCTAACTCCCTCTTAAATATAGCCAATGAACTGGCCTCAACAGTTTCCTGTGGCAGAGAATTCCACAGATTCACCACTCTCTGTGTGAAGAAGTTTTTCCTAATCTCGGTCCTAAAAGGCTTCCCCTCTATCCTTAAACTGTGACCCCTCGTTCTGGACTTCCCCAACATCGGGAACAATCTTCCTGCATCTAGCCTGTCCAATCCCTTTAGGATCTTATACGTTTCAATCAGAACCCCCTCAATCTTCTAAATTCCAACGAGTACAAGCCCAATTCATCCAGTCTTTCTTCATATGAAAGTCCTGCCATCCAGGAATCAATCTGGTGAACCTTCTTTGTACTCCCTCTATGGCAAAGATGTCTTTCCTCAGATTAGGGGACGAAAACTGCACACAATACTCCAGGTGTGGTCTCACCAAGGCCTTGTACAACTGCAGTAGTACCTCCCTGCTCCTGTACCCGAATCCTCTCGCTATAAATGCCAGCATACCATTCGCCTTTTTCACCGCCTGCTGTACCTGCATGCCCACTTTCAATGACTGGTGTATAATGACACCCAGGTCTCGTTGCACCTCCCCTTTTCCTAATCGGCCACCATTCAGATAATAATCTGTTTTCCTATTTTTGCCACCAAAGTGGATAACTTCACATTTATCCACATTAAATTGCATCTGCCATGAATTTGCCCACTCACCCAACCTATCCAAGTCACCCTGCATCCTCTTAGCATCCTCCTCACTGCTAACACTGCCACCCAGCTTCGTGTCATCCACAAACTTGGAGATGCTGCATTTAATTCCCTCATCCAAGTCATTAATATATATTGTAAACAACTGGGGTCCCAGCACTGAGCCTTGCGGTACCCCACTAGTCACCGCCTGCCATTCTGAAAAGGTCCCGTTTATTCCCACTCTTTGCTTCCTGTCTGCTAACCAACTCTCCACCCACACCAATACCTTACCCCCAATACCGTGTGCTTTAAGTTTGCACACTAATCTCCTGTGTGGGACCTTGTCAAAAGCCTTTTGAAAATCCAAATATACCACATCCACTGGTTCTCCCCTATCCACTCTACTAGTTACATCCTCAAAAAATTCTATGAGATTCGTCAGACAAATCCATGCTGACTTTGTCCGATCATTTCACCGCTTTCCAAATGTGCTGTTATCACATCCTTGATAACTGACTCCAGCAGTTTCCCCACCACCGACGTTAGGCTAACCGGTCTATAATTCCCCGGTATCTCTCTCCCTCCTTTTTTAAAAAGTGGGGTTACATTAGCCACCCTCCAATCCTCAGGAACTAGTCCAGAATCTAACGAGTTTTGAAAAATTATCACTAATGCATCCACTATTTCTTGGGCTACTTCTTTAAGCACTCTAGGATGCAGACCATCTGGCCCTGGGGATTTATCTGCCTTCAATCCCTTCAATTTACCTAACACCACTTCCCTACTAACATGTATTTCGCTCAGTTCCTCCATCTCACTGGACCCTCTGTCCCTTACTATTTCTGGAAGATTATTTATGTCCTCCTTAGTGAAGACAGAACCAAAGTAATTATTCAATTGGTCTGCCATGTCCTTGCTCCCCATAATCAATTTCTTCACTTCCCTGTAGCTCTGCAACTTATTCTCTCTTACACATTAATCAACTAGTGCTTGATATGTTTGCAACATTCTACAATAAGGGGCAATTTACAGTAATGAGTTAACATGCTAGTTTTGTCTTCAGGATGTGAGGGGACACCACAGCATCAGGAGAACGTGCAAACTGCACCCAGATAATGGTTAGGATCAGAAATAAATCCCAGTTCTTGGACTGTTAGGCAACACAGCTAACTGCTATATAAAATTATGTCTTTTTTTTAAATTTTCTCTTATATTAGAAACAATTTCACCGCAGAAAAAAATGAGCAGACCACATATTCAGCAATAGCTGGGTGTATAAAGGGAGGACAAGAGGATGAATACAGGACACTGGTGGAGGACTTTGTCAAATGGTGCAAGCTGAATCATCTGCAGCTGAACATCAGTGAGACAAGGGCAGGGGGTGCAGTGCTGTTTTTAGGTGCCGGAGCTGACAAAATGCTTGCCATTTCATATATCGCTTCTATATATATGTCACACCTAATTTGTGTACCAGCTCATTTCATGTACTGGGCAACTTCCTTTCTCCATTCATGTCATGAGCAGGTACACAAATTGGGTGTGACATATATATATGAATAGGGCTTCTTATAATGTCAAGCACTAAACCAAGATGAAAGAAATATATGAATTCCAGAGCTCCGCAGAAATATAGTGATAGATAACACATTAACAAGATTATAGCCTATCACTACATTTCAGTGTATAACTGGTACAATAAAACATATAATAATTTAATAATATGACAAAGTACTGCACAATTGTACTCACTAATTATCATAAAATATAATTATCAAGCAAGTAAAGAAAAAGATGGTAATCATGTATTTTACCAATTTAAAAGTAATTACCTACTTACCAAATGCCACCAATGAGAAGTTTCACAATAATTTCCACAAAGAATCAGGCATAATATGTGTTCGGGGGTCTAAAGCAACTCTTGTCCTGGTGTCATCTGCTGATCTGTGGTACCGCAGCCATGATGTGACGTACGGCTCAGGATTCCACTGAACAAGAGGAGGTCCGTGTAGTTTAACAAGCATAAATACTGATACATGATTTATGAGAATTCTTGAGCATGTTGTTGTCATTATCAAGTTCATGCGACTGAATCCTCTCTCACACTCAGCAGTACTAATAGGAATAACCTGTGAACAGCTCAGAAATGGACGTAAGTCTTGGGGGATGCGGCATTCACGATCCTCCACATAATCTCTGAAAGTATTTATTACAGAGGAAGAAGAAAGTTTAAACCTCTTACAGAGAGATGATATTGCAGCTTCATAATTAGGCAGTATTTCAGCAGGCCAATTATCTTTATCAAGGACACGCATTTCATTTAGCAGGGATCTATACATACTTAGAGGTTTAGAAGTTTGAGAAAATATCAAGGATGTTGCCATGAACAAACGGTGCTGCAAATTGTTTATAAGACTAGTAAGAAACTGTAGATAATTAATGGAGACAATCTTGTTGTTGCTTGTTAAGGTAATTTCTCCAAACTTCCCCTTCTCAGCTGCCTCTTGAGCTTCTAGAGTTTTTGTACCAGGTTGCTCTTTCAGTCCATGCAGTGATCTTATGCTCCATTGGATCAGTTCACCTGCATAAACAATCGTAGTAGTGCGTTTCTGTAAACACTCTGACAGTAAACCAAGTTCATGCAACATGTCATACATTAGAGCTAAGTCCAATAGAAACTGTTCTGAAGGGTCTTTTCAACAGACCTTCATAAGTTTTTCTGTCACTCCCAGATCTTGTTTCATCCTTCAATGCTTTCTCAAAATGTAAACACAGTGCTTTATAATTTTGCCACACTGCTGAAACTGTTCAAAATGAGCTAGCAACCCACCTGGTGCCCAGAACATGGCCTATTTTACAAATTTGTTGTTCTAATTGAGAGGCACATTCAGACAGTTCCTTTTGATTTAGAGGTGATCTAATGTAAACAGAGTACAATTTGTTCATATATGATTGAAAATGATTTATTCCATGAACTTCTCTCACTGAATCACCTACTGCAAGTTCCAATCTGTGATTAAGACAGTGCCAAATTATCACATCAGGGTAATGTTCCTTGAGAATTGTAGCAACACCAGGTTTGACACCAGGTATTACGCTTGCCCCATCACTAGCAAATGCTACAAGGTTCTGTTTCAAGTAAGAGTCATCAGACCCATGGTTATTGAGACAGTTCAATAGATGCTTAGCAATAGTTGCAGCTTTCTGATCAGGCAGTTCAATTAGATCTAAAAACGTAAAATGGGGATCACATTCCTCATCACTTTCACACTTCAAATAAACTATTAGTATGGTCTTAATGCTCAGGCTTGGTGATTCATCAATGAGAACAGAAAATTTGCTATTTATCTGCTTGATATGCTGGCAAATTTTCTTTTTCATATTGATGGCTATGTGATTAATTATCTCTGTAGCACTAGTGCGGGAATGCAGTCCAATTCCAATGTCAATATCATTTTAATGAAGTTCCAATAAGCCGAAGTGCTCAGAGTATGGTCTGTCATTCTGAGCTAAATAATATGCAGGAGTAAAAATTGAACAAGTTGCCTTTAAATGCAAAGCATTCATGGTGTCACATAATTTTCCAACAGCATCTTCACTAGCTATATTTTCAACACTTAGACCAGCGGTGTGAGCTTTTGATAGTTCGTGATCAACAACTCTTTTTCTGAGAGACTTCAAGCGTGTACTTCGATCGGCTCCATGATCGGATACCTGGTACATCTGCCACGCCGATTCTCCGTGATCTTTAAGTTCTTGAGACTGTAGCGCTTTACATAGCTAGCAGCCGTCCCTTACTAGCCTTAAACTCCTTCCTCTCGCTCTCCTCAACCCCCTCACAGTAGTGCTCATAGAGGCTAAGTGCTTTTTCACACATAATTTTGCCATCAACAGGGATATGCTTCTGTGACATGTCCTCTAGCCACACACTTAATGCTTTCTCAGTCTTTGCAAGCACTTTATCACGAACCAGAGAGACAATTTTTACTGTTGTAGGGGTAGCACTAACACATCCACGAACTTCAGCTTCTTTCTGCTTTACTGTGCGAATGCGCGATTCATTCTTACCGACCTTACGGCCCACTTCGGCAAGCGACATGCCACTTCTCAAAAGATCTAAGATTCTTATTTTCTCGGTGAACAATGCTCAAACAACGAGTGCTGGAGAGAGACTGGGGATCAGTGAAATGGCGGGAGACTACAGCAGGGTATGCTGGGACAACGGGTCGAGCGAGGAGGAATTTCACAAAACAGTCACAGCTCCAGGATTTCACCAAAAACGATCAAGTATCCTAATGTTATTAGTGGTATTTTCCCCACCAGCCACCACCCCCTCTCCCCAACCCCCGCTTCCATAAAATTCCCTCTATTTAATATGCGGCTGCTGTTAAATTCCCCGCTTGTTTATTTTAACTTTTTTTACACAGAGGTGCCGGAGCAGTGCTCCAATGAGCTCCAGCAGCACTGCACCCCTGGACAAAGGTGATGGTGATGGACTTTAGAAAGACTAAGCCTACACTGCTCCCTGTTACTTTTGATGGTGAGGGTGAGGACGTGGATGTGGTGAGAGCCTACATGTACCTGGGGGTGCCCCTGGGTGACAGACTTGAGTGGAGCACCAACAAGGAGGCTGTGTACAAGAAGGGCCAGAGTCACCTCTATTTCCTGAGGAGACTGAGGTCCTTTGGAGTATGCAGGCCTCTCCTTCACATGTTCTACCAGTCTGTTGTCACCAGTACAATCTTCTGTGGGGTGGTGTGCTGGAGCAATGGCATCAACACGGGTGATGCCAATGGGTTCAATAAACAGATTAGAAGGCTGTCTCTGTTATAGGCGTCAAACTGGACTCACTGGAGGCTATGGTAGAACAATGGACTCTATGGAAAATCCTGGCATTTCTGGACAATGTTTCACACCCTCTGCATGCCACTTTGGCTGAGCAGAGGAGCACTCTTAGTAATAGATTAAGACAACTGTGCTGCTTCAAAGAGCGCTGTATGAGGTAATTCTTACCCTCGGCCATTAGGCTCTACAAACTATAGCCAGGGAAGTGATGACCCCCCCTCCTGTTAAACTGTTTGAGGTAACTTATTTTAAAATTTTTTTTATTCTTTCTTACTTCTCTTCCAATTTTTGTATATCTGTGCACTTGCAATGCAACTCTGACACTGTAAGTTACTTTGGGATTAATTAAGTATCAATCTACCTAAATAGGAACGTAAAATAAAATAGTAGAAATAAACAAGTTGGCCCTTTATTCCTGCTCTGCTATTCATAGTGCCGATCCTTTACTTGTTTTTTTCTTTCACTAACACTATATTCCTTGATTTCCTTAATATCCAGATATATATTCATGATTGGACTGAACTTGCTGAGTGAGTCAGCACCTCTACAGTTGAGCATTCTGAAGATTCATCAGCCTCTAGGTGAAGAAACTTCTTCTTATTCCAATATTTTGACATTTTAATCCCAGTTCAGTCAAGGGAAACATCAAATCTGCATCCACCTCCATTCTAAACTCCAGAGAGTTCAGGGCTATGGCTGTGTCTGTTCAACTTCATAACAAATGACTGGCAAGTGTATAAGACTTCCAGTCCTTGCTCCAGTTATTTCTTCTTCCAATTGTTTACCTCGTTTTGTTTTTGAAGGATCTCCTCTTGGAGCTACTGAGATTGTAAATTTGCCATGCAAGCAATTGCACTGAAAATTTGTGAACAGTCCTTTACTGAAAGTATTTTTGTGTCAAGCCCTACAGGACATGCATTTTATTCTGAGAAAATAGTTTGTTCCTTTACGTTTTTTTTGTTTTGCTGTACTAAAGAAAATTGTTTCAATATGTTAAATAACATTTGGTTTATTTGCAAGGACAAACACCAAGCCTTGAATCTTGAAACTATTTTTTTGTATGCAGCTTTTCATTAGATAACAATTGTATGACAAAGACTACATGCATAGAGAATAAAAACTACAGAGGCTAGAAATTGGAATCAAACAAAAAGAGAATGTTGGAAACATTCAACAGGTCAGACAGCATCTGTGGAAGGAGAAGCAGTAAATATGTTGAGTCACAACTCCTATTATTTGGACTTGCACTATCAGAGATGCTCCTTTTGGTCTACACATCCTCCTTTATCTTCTCTCCTATTGAAAACAAGCTTTCTTGCTCCCAATTATGAAGGATTCCATTCCTAAAAGCTGAACAGTCTCTTCTTTAAGAGGTGCTGTCTGCCATGCTGAGTACTTCTGTTTTCTACACATGTACAGAAATCTCCTTAAAATCCCATTGCACTTCACAAACAGTTTTAAATATTCTTATTGTTGTAAAATAGGAAACCCAACAACCTATTGCTTGCAGCATGATTCCAGAAAATGACAACATTGCAACAACCATATATTTTCATGATTGTGAGTGGAGGATAATTGTTGACCAGAACGCTTTCTACCACAATGGATATTAATCTATTAAAACTACCCATGGTAGCAGATAGTACTTCAGTTTGATCACTCTTCTGGAAGATCAGCACCTTCGTTACTGCAGTTTTAATGGGTCAGCCTGGATTGTTTCCTGTTTATGAAGACAAGAAATTTTGCAGATGCTGCAAATCCAGAGAAACACACAACATACTGGGGGGATTCAGCAGGTCAGGCAGCATCAATGGAAATAGAAACATAGGAAAAAACATACAGCAAAATACAGGCTCTTTGGCCCACAAAGCTATGCCGAACATATCCCTTCCATAGAACTACCTAGGCTTTACCCATAGCCCTCTATTTTTTGAAGCTCCATGTAGCCATCCAGGAGTCTCTTAAAAGACCCTATCATTTCCACCTCCACCACCGCCACTGACAGCCCATTCCACACACTCACCCCTCTCTGCGTAAAAAAAACTTACCCCTGACATGTCCTCTGTACCTACTTCCAAGCACCTTCACACTATGCCCTCTCATGCTAGCCATTTCAGCCCTGGGCAAAAGCCTCTGACTATCCACATGACCAATGCTTCTCATTATCTTGTACACCTCTATCAGGTCACCTCTCATCCTCCGTCGCTCCAAGGAGAAAAGGCCGAGTTCACTCAACCTATTCTCATAAGGCATGCTTCCCAATCCAGGCAACATCCTTGTAAGTCTCCTCTGCACCCTTTCTATGGTTTCCATGTCCCTCCTGTAGTGAGGCGACCAGAATTGAGCACAGTACTCCAAGTGGGGTCTGACCAGGGTCCTATATAGCTGCAACATTTCCTCTTGGCTCTTAAACTCAGTCCCATGATTGATGAAGGCCAATGCACCGTATGCCTTCTTAACCACAGAGTCAACCTGCGTAACAGCTTTGAGTGTTCTATGGACTTGGATCCCAAGATCCCTCTGATCCTTCACACTGCCAAGAGTCTTACCATTAATGCTATATTCTACCATCATATTTGACCTACCAAAATGAACCACTTCACACTTATCTGGGTTGAATTCCATCTGCCACTTCTCAGCCCAGTTTTGCATCCTATCAATGTCCCACTGTAACCTCTGACAGCCCTCCACACTATCCATAACACCCCAACCTTTGTGTCATCAGCAAATTTAGTAACCCCTCCCTCATCCAGGTCATTTATAAAAAAATCACAAAGAGTAGGGGTCCCAGAACAGATACCTGAGGCACACCACTGGTCATCGGCCTCCATGCAGAATATGACCCATCTACAACCACTCTTTGCCTTCTGTGGGCAGGCCAGTTCTGGATCCACAAAGCAATGTCCCCTTAGATCCCATGCCTCCTTACTTTCTCAATAAGCCTGGCATGCGTTACTTTATCACATGCCTTGCTAAAATCCATATACACTATATCTATGGCTCTACCTTCATCAATGTGTGAAGTCACATTCTCAAAAAATTCAATCAGGCTCGTAAGGACGACCTGCCTTTGACAAAGCCATGCTGACTATTCCTAATCATATCATGCCTCTCCAAATGTTCATAAATCTTGCCTCTCAGAATCTTCTCCATCAACTTACCAACCACTGATGTAAGACTCACTGGCCTATAATTTCCTGGGCTATCCCTAATCCATTTCTTGAATAAGGGAACAACTTCCACAACCCTCCAATCCTCCGGAACTTCTCCCATCCTTATCGATAATGCAAAGGTCATTGCCAGAGGCTCAGCAATCTCTTCCCTCGCTTCCCACAGTAGCCTGGGGTATATTCTGTCCGGTCCCAGTGACTTATCCAACTTGATGCTTTCCAAAAGCTCCAGCATATCCTCTTTCTTAATGTCTATATGCTCAAGCTTTTCAATCCGCTGCAAGTCATCCCTGCAATCACCAAGATCCTTTTCCGTAGTGAATACCGAAGCAAAGTATTCATTAAGTATCTCCGCTATCTTCTCAGGTTCCATACACACTTTTCCACTGTCACACTTGATTGGTCCTATTCTCTCACGTCTTATCCTCTTTCTCTTCACATACTTGTAAAATGCCTTGGCATTTTCCTTAATCCTGTCTGCCGAGGCCTTCTCATGGCCCCTTCTGGCTTTCTTAATTTCATTCTTAAACTCCTTCCTGCTATCATTACCTAGTTTTTTGAACCTTTCATAAGCTCTTCTTTTCTTCTTGACTAGATTTACAACAGCCTTTGTACACCATGGATCTTGTACCCTACCATCCTTTCCATGTCTCATTGGAACGTACCTACCCAGAACCCCACGCAAATATCCCCTGAACATTTGCCGCATTTCTTCTGTACCTTTCCCTGAGAACATCTGTTCCCAATTTATGCTTCCAAGTTCCTGCCTGATAGCCTCATATTTCCCCTAACTTGTCTGTTCCTGTCCCTCTCCAATGCTGTGGTAAAGGAGATAGAATTGGGATCACAGTCGATATTTCAGGCTGATACCCTTCATCGGGACTTGAACGGAAGAGGGAAGGGGAAGGAGTATGAGATAGAGGGTGATGGGTGAAGCCAGGTGAGAGGGAGATGGCGAATGAAGTAAGAAGCAGGGAGATAATTTGTGGGAAAGGTAAAGGGCTGAAAAAGAAGGAATCTGACAGGAGAAGATAGCGCACCATGGGAGAAAAGGAAGGAGGAGGGCCTTCCAAGGGATGTGAAAGGTAGGTGAGGAGAAGAGTAGAGGTAAGGCGAGCCAAAGTGGGCAATGTAAGAAGAGGGAAGGGAGAGGGAAAAATTACCAGAAGTTTGAGAAATCTATGTTCATGCTATCAGGTTGGAGGCTAGCTAAATGGAATATGAGGTCTTCCTCTTCTTAAGTGAGAGTGACCTCATTCTATATTTTAGAGTGGGTTTTAAAGTCTATACTTTCTGATTCTGAAGTGTGCATGTTTCCAACTGTGCACAGCTGATGCAGACCTTAAGACTATTGGTTATAACGTGAAATGGAATGCAGCATAGAGAGATATAGGATAGAAACAGGCCCTTCAACCCACAGAGTCCATGCCAACCATCAACACTCATTAATGCTAAGAGTACATTAATCCATTATATCTCCCCATATTCCCAGCTGTACCACTGTGCCTCGATGTCTTCATGTTCCTAATGGGAGTCTCCACTACTGACTTTAAGGTCGACTGATTAGTGTCAAAGGAAGCATCCTCATTTTACTGTCAATACTAGCATTTGTAGAGATAAGACCATAAAACCATAAGATATAGGAGCAGAAGTAGGCCATTCAGCCCAACGAGTCTGCTCCGCCATTCAGTCATGGGCTGGTCCAATTCTTCCAGTCATCCCCACTTCCCTGCCTTCTCCCCATACCCTTTGATGCCCTGGCTAATCAAGAATCTATCTATCTCTGCCTTAAATGCACCCAATAACCTGGCTTCCACAGCTGCTTGTGGCAACAAATTCCACAAATTAACCACCCTCTGACTAAAGTAATTTCTCCGCATCTCTGTTCTAAATGGATGTCCTTCAATCCTGAAGTCATGGTCTCTTGTCCTGTACTCCCCTACCATGGGAAATAACTTTGCCATATCTAATCTGTTCAGGCCTTTTAACACTCAGAATGTTTCAATGAGATCTCCCCTCATTCTCCTGAAATCCAGGGAATACAGCCCAATAGCTGCCGGACATTCCTCACATGGTAACCCTTTCATTCCTGGAATAATTCTCGTGAAACTTCTCTGAACCCTCTCCAATGTCAGTATATCCTTTCTAAAATAAGGAGCCCAAAACTGCACACAATGCTCTAAGTGTGGTCTCACAAGTGCCTTATAGAGCCTCAACATCACATCCCTGCTCTTATATTCTATACCTCTAGAAATGAATGCCAACATTGCATTTGCCTTCTTCAACATCGACTCAAACTGGAGGTTAACCTTTAGGGTATCTTGCTCAAGAACTCCCAAGTCCCTTTGCATATCTGCATTTTGAACTCTTTCCCCATCTAAATAATAGCCTGCCCATTTATTTCTTCCACCAAAGTGCATGACCATACACTTTCCAACATTGTATTTCATTTGCCACTTCTTTGCCCATTCCCCTCTGCGGGCTCTTTTTTTCCTCAACACTACCTGCTCCTCCACCTATCATTGTACATTGGCAAATTTAGCCACAAATCCATTAATACCATAGTCCAAATCATTGACATACATTGTAAAAAGCAGCGGTCCCAACACCGATCCCTATGGAACTCCATAGGTAACCGGCAGCCAGCCAGAATAGGATCCCTTTTTTCCCACTCTCTGTTTTCTGCCAATCAGTCAATGCTCCACTCATGCAAGTAACTCCCCTGTAATTCCATGGGCTCTTATCTTGCTAAGCAGCCTCATGTGCCGCAGCTTGTCAAAGGCCTTCTGAAAATCCAAGTACACCACATCTACTGCATCTCCTTTGTCTACCCTGCTTGTAATTTCCTCATAAAATTGCAGTAGCTTTGTCACGCAGGATTTTCCTTTCAGGACACTATGCTGGCTTTAGCTTATCTTGTCATGTGCCTCTAGGTACTCCGTAATCTCATACCTAGCAATCGATTCCAACAACTTCCCAACTACTGATGTCAGGCCAACAGGTCTATAGTTTCCTTTCTGCTGCCTCCCACCCTTCTTAAATAGTGGAGTTTTCCAGTCATCCGGGACAATGCCAGAATCTATCGATTCTTGAAAGATATTGTAAATGCCTCCACAATCTCTCCAGTTACTTCCTTCAGAACCCAAGGGTACATTCCATCAGGTCCAGGAGATTTATCCACCCTCAGACCATTAAGCTTCCTGAGCACTTTTTCAGTCGTAATTTTCATTGCACATACTTCACTTCTCTGACACTCTAGAATGTCCGGTATACTGCAGATGTCTTCCACTGTGAAGACTGATGTAAAATATGCATTCAGTTCCTCTGCCATCTCTACATCTCTCATTACAATATCTCCAGCGACATCTTCTATTGGTCCTATATCCACCCTGAACTCTCCTTTACCCATCATACATTTAAAAAAGCTTTTTGTATCTTCTTTGATATTAGTCACCAGCTTCCTTTCATAATTCTTCTTTTCCTTCCCAATGACCTTCTTAATTTCCTTCTGCAAGTTTTTAAAATTTTCCTAATCCTTTATCTTCCCACTAGCTTTGGCTTCCTTGTATGCCCTCTCTTTTGCTTTTACTTTGGCTCTGACTTCACTTGTCAGCCATAGTAGTGCACTTCTTCCATTCGAAAATTTCTTCTTACTTGGAATATACCTGTCTTGCACTTCCCTCATTTTTCGCAGAAACTCCAGCCATTGCTGCTCTGCTGTCCTTCCTGCTAGTGTCTCTTTCCATCAACCTTGGCCAGTTCCCCTCTCATGCCATTGTAATTTCCTTTATACCACTGAAATACCAACACATTGGATTTTAGTTTCTCCTTCTCAAATTTCAAAGTGAACTCAATCATATAGTGATCACTGTTTCCTAAGGGTTCCTTAATTGTAAGTTCTCTTATCCCCTCCGGATCATTGCACAACACCCAATCCAGCACAGCCGATCCCCTAGTGGGCTCAACAACAAGCTGTTCTAAAAAGCCATCCGTTAGACGTTCAACAAGTTCTCTCTTTTGAGGTCCAGTACTAGCCTAGTTTTCCCAATCCACTTCCATGTTAAGATCCCCGATGATTATCACAACATTGCCTTTCTGACGTACTTTTTCTATCTCCTGCTGTAATCTGTAATCCACATGCCGGCTGCTATTTGGAAGCCTGTATTCAACTGCCATTAGGGTTCTTTTACCCTTGCCATTTCTTAACTCAATCCATAGAGACTCTACACCTGCCAATCCTATGTCATTCCTTTCTAGTGATTTAATATTATTTCTTATACCCCGGGCCACACCACCCCCTCTGCCCACTAACGTCTCTTTCCAATACACCATACATCCTTGGACGTTCAGCTCCCAATGGTAGCCATCCTTTAGCCAAGTTTCAGAGATGGCCACAAAGACATACTTGCCAATCTGTAGCTGAATTTCAAGATCGTCCATTCTATTTCTTATGCTGAGTGCATTCAAATACAACACTTTCAGTCCAGTATTTGTTGCTTTCTGTTTTAACTGCACCATGCCTCTATTGCCCTGTAACTCATCCCACTGGCTGTGATTATGCCTGCCTGTCCTTTTCTATCATCTCTGTTGCATGCTATCTTTGATTTCTGCTTTCCCCTTCCTCAGCCCTATCACTCCAGTTCCCAACCCCCTGCTAAATTAGTTTAAACCCTCCCAAAAAGCTCTGTTACACCTGCCTACTAGGATATTGGACCACCTTTGAGTTCAGATGTAATCTGTTATATTTTGTACAAGAGGCTCCAATGATCCAGGAACCTGAAGCCCTGCCCCCTATACCAGTCTCTCAGCCACACATTAATATGCCTGATCATACTATTCTTGCACTTGTTAGCACGTGGCACAGGCAGCAATCCTGAGATTACTACCCTGGAGGTTCTGCTTTTCAGCTTCCTACCCAACTCCTTGAATTCTCTCTTTAGGACCTCCTCCCTTTTTCTACCTATGTCATTGGTACCAATGTGTACCAAGACTTCTGGCTGTTCACCCTCTCCCTTCAGAATACTCTGCACCTGATTGGAGGCATCCCGTACCCTGGCACCTGGGAGGCAACACACCATGCGGGTATCTCTATCAGGCTGACAGAACCGCCTGTCTTTTCCCCTCACTATGGAATCCCCTATGACTACCGCATTCCTCATTTTCTTCTCTCCCTTCTGCACCACGGAATCAGGCTCAGTGCCAGAGACCCGATCGCCATGGTCGTCCTCTGTCAGCTCACTCCCCTCAAAAGCATCCAAAATGAGATAACGATTACTGAGGGGGATGGCCACAGGGGTGCTTTCTACTATCTGAACTCTTCCCATCCCTTCCCTGACAGTCACCCACTTATCTAACTCCTGCAGCCTCAGGGTGACTATCTATCTCTGTATAGCTCCTATCTATCTCCTGCTCACTTTCCCTAATAAGCTGTAAGTCATCGAGCCGCAGCTCTGGATCCCTAACACGGTCTCTCAGGAGCTGCATGTCAGTGCACCTGGCACAGATGTGGCCACCTGGGAGACTGGGTGATTCCCAGGATTCCCACATCTGACACCCAGAGCAAAGCGCTAACCCTACAGTCATGCTCTCTACTCCTCCAAAAAAAAAATGCAAGGAAAAAAAAACTGAAGTTTACCTACCCACTTACCTCGCCAAAGCCCGAACGAACCAAAGCCCTACCACTCTGCCTCAGACCACTCCTTCGATGACCGCTCCGCTAGGCAGTGTCTCCCTTTTACGCCTGAACCTCCCCTGCTCTCCAGCTCACGAGTGGTGCGTCGCTTATAGCCAAGTTCCTGCAAAGCTTCCCCCTTTTAAACTTTGCTCCCAGACCTATGCGCCACCTCCTGTCTCGGAGCTCTCCAACTCACGATTAGATGGTGGAATATACGCCAAGATCTCCTAGAATAAAGGCTGCTCAGTCTGACCTCATCACTTCCACATAAAAAAGTCAAAAGTTTTGTTCAAAAGATTTTGAACAGAAATATAGTTTTCCCTTCAATATTTCTGATGGTGAGCTCACAGCCATATGTTGTCAGTACACTTATCTGATGTTGGGAAGCTTTGCTCTTTATTCAAATAGTCTCATTTGAAGTAGAAGGAAACTCTGCTTCTCTTTCAAAAAATTTAAAGTCACAGTAAATTTATTAATAAAGTACATATTGCCTCCATATACAACCCTGCGATTTATTTTCTTGTGGACATACTCAGTAAATCTAAACACAAAATACTGCGCAGATGCTGGGGTCAAAGCAACACTCACAACACGCTGGAGGAACTCAGCAGGTTGGGCAGCATCCGTGGAAATGATGAGTCAACGTTTCGGGCCGGAACCCTTCGTCAGAACTGAAGAGGGAAGGGGCAGAGGCCCTATGAAGAAGGTTGGGGGAGGGTGGGAAGCCTTCTTTATAGGGCCTCTGCCCCTTCCCTCTTCAGTCCTGACGAAGGGTTCCAGCTCGAAATGTTGACTGATCGTTTCCACGGATGCTGCCCGACCTGCTGAGTTCCTCCAGCATGTTGTGCGTGTTACTCAGTAAATCTAAAAGCCATAACAAAAACAGTGAAAGACTGCACCCAACAGGATGGAAAAATAATCAGTGTGCAAAAGACAACAAACTGTGCAAATACAAAAAGAAAATAAATAAACAATAAATATCGAGAACATGAGATGAAGAATCCTTGAAAGTGAGCCCATAGTTTGTGGAAATATTTCAGTGATGGGGCAAGTGAAGTTATCTCTACTCGTTCTAGAGCCCAATAAATGAGGGGTAACAATTGTTCCTTAACCTACTAGAGTGAGTCCTGAGGCTCCTGTACATTCTTCCTGATGGCAGCAGCAAGAGGTCAACATGACCTATCTTGTGGGCGTCACTGATGATGGTTGCTGCCTTCCTGTGACATTGCTCTGTGTAGATGTGCTCAATAATGGAGAGGGCTTTACCCGTGATGGACTGGACTGTATCCACTACTTTTTGTATTACTTTCTGTATAAGGGCTTCAGTGTTTCCATACTAGGCCGTAGTCAATATCTTCTCCACCACACATCTATAGAAGTTTGGCAAAGTTTTAGACATCATGCCAAATCTTTGCAAACTTCCAAAAAAGATGAGTTTGTGGTGATGAAGGGAAATGTGATGTAGCAATTCACTTCAAGCAGACTAGAATATGAAAGCAAGGATGTAATGTTGAGACATTATGAGTCAGTGGTAAAGCCTCACTTGGAGTATTGTGAGCAATTTTGGGCCCCTTATCTTAGAAAGGATGTGTTGAAACTGGAGAGGGTTCAAAAGGGGTTCACGAAAATGATTCCAGGATTGAATGGCTTGTCAATGAAGAGTGTTTAATGAAAAATATCGGTCATAATCTTATTAAGGGGCAGGCAGGAGAGACAAATGGCCTAATGCTGCTTTTGCTCTTTGTAGGCAGACAGCTACTTCCAGTTAAAAGTAGTAAATGAACATCAGGTGCAATGGAAAGACAACAAATCTAAATAATGATCACATGATTTGTTTGTTGTTTGAATTGGTTTCTAATTTCAACCAATAAAAATTGCTGATGACAAAGATGGATCGTTAGTGTTGAGTACCCAGTTCAAGGATAGTCATGTCTACAGGTAGGGAAGAAATCTGATTGAAATGGATTAATATTATAGTTATTGCAAATATGACATAAATAATGTCATTTATTGTAAAAGAACACAGAAATAATAAGTGGTGAAAAGGATTCTATTGGATTCTAAATTACATAAATTCCAACTAAAATCTGATGTACACTATTTGTCCATGATTTTGTTATACTGCTATCTTGTTGAAATAGTGTAGATAAGGAGGACCACTGGGGAAGGTTATCTTGAATTGTTTATTAAGAATAAGTAATTGGTTTATAAACTGAAAGCTTTTTGAGACATTGTTACACATGGTTTTGTATAATTTTGCTGCTCTGTGGTTGAGGTCTTGCTGGTTTAATCATTTAATTTGTAAAACTTTGTCAATATGGCTTTCTCTTTGAACATTGAATAATGAATCTGAGGAAGTATTTTGATGTTGTATGCAGAGTCTTGTATGTAGTGATTGTGTTAACAACGTAGGGGCTTTCAATCACAGTACAGGCCTGGCACTGGGATGGAGAACTAATAATGGAAGTGATATAAATAAGACTAAGGCACAAAACTATATTGTCCTATCAATATAGTAATCAATAAATTGCTGAGTTTTATCAGTTACAGCACTGATTTTATAGGGTTTCTCATGGCTGGTGGCTGTAATTACTTTCTTTGAGTCATTTTATTGAGAGAAATAAAGATATCTAAGTTTAGCAACTGTAAATCAATCTAAACATTGTTCTGAAAGATGAGGAGTTCTGAAGTTATCAATAGGTACTGACATAAGGATATTTTTCTTGTTCTTTAGTACTGTTCCTCTATGAAACTCAAATTTAAATTAATAATTGCTGTTATCTTTAGACACGCGGCTTGGCAAAGCAAAGGAAGGAACTTATTGACTGTTACTGAACTCAGCATTCCAATTAACATAATATCTGGGAATAGTTTAGAGATCAGCTTAATTTAATATGAAATGACAATTTTCCATGGTAGCTGCTCTTATTAGAGATGATATCATGAATGAACATTCAGATTTGAGCTTATTAACTGTGGTTGACATGTTATGCAAATTTTTTAACTTGCTGAAATGGTACTGCTGTATGAATCAGATCACTCAGAATATTAATTTATAAAAGACCAAACTAAGCTGATCATCATGTGGTATTAATGGGGTCTGTCCCTTTTCAGTATTTATAATAACCTACGATTCCCAGGTTGTGCTAAGTGATGGCATCCCTATTTCTATCCTATGCTGGCCAATCCTGACATAGGATCAATTTCTCAATTATTTGAATGGAGATTTCTGGATTGAAGATTAGGAGGAAAATGGTTTAATTATTTGTTGGTATTATGAAGTCTGGATAAGTGCAGCAAAGCTCCATTGTGCAGTCCCATCCCCTTTCGAAGATTGCCATTCTCCATGGTGTGAGTGTCAGTGGTTAATCCAGACATAGAGATTCCACTGAGTTAGTCCTCTCTGTCAGGCCCAATTGAGAAGTATTATCAGACAAGATCTGATATAAAGCCATATTTAAATGGGAAAGCCATGAGCTTCAAGGATGGGATTTGGGAATTTAATACTAAGGAAACTCACAGCATGGTTACTAATGGCAGAATAATAAACCTTTGGAAATTTGAGGAATTCTGAATAGGGGTGCTGATAATTCTGATGTTTATGGAGTTGGTGATTAGAGAGATGAGATTTGTCAGTTTGGGAAAACAATCAAAGAAAACTGTAGCACAGGTAGAAAATTGAGAGGAGATTTGATTGAAGTATACAAAATTGTGAGGGGTATAGACAGTAAATGCAAGCAGGCTATTTCCACTGAGATTGGGTGGGACTACACCAGAGGTTATGAGTTAAGGGTGAAAGGTTTACGAGGAACATAAGGGGAAACTTCTTCACTCAGAGGGTCGTGAGAGTATGGAATGAGCTGCCAGCACAAATAGTGCATTCGAGCTTGATTTCAATATTTAAGAGAAGTTTGTATAGGTATGTGGATGGTAGGGCTCTAGGTTGATAGGAGTGAGCAAGCAAGTTCATTTGTATAGCACTTCTCAAACACAAGGCAGTTCAAAGTGCTTTACATTGAACACGATATAAATATCAAACATTGGATATCAGACAATATATGTAAGATAATCACACAAAAATAGATATGACAAATAGAAGTTACAGTGCAGGAGATTCTGATTGAAATCTACAGGGAAAAGAAAAATTTTAAGCCTCAATTTAAAAGAGCTTAAAGTTGGGGCAGACTTCAGATCCTCTGGAAGGTCATTCCAGATATGTGGAGCATAGTAACTAAAATCCCATCCTCTGGTTCCACCCCCCCCCCCCCGTCTTTCTTCCCGGACCTCCTGTCCCATGATCCTCTCGTATCCCTTTTGCCTATCACCTGTCCAGCTCTTGGCTCCATCCCTCCCCCTCTTGTCTTCTCCTCTTCTCCTATCATTGTGGATCTCCCCCTCCCCCTCCAACTTTCAAATCCCTTACTCACTCTTCCTTCAGTTAGTCCTGACGAAGGGTCTCGGCCTGAAACGTCGACTGCGCCTCTTCCTAGAGATGCTGCCTGGCCTGCTGCGTTCACCAGCAACTTTGATGTGTCTGCTTCACCATGTTTAGTTTTGACTCTGGGGACGATAGGAAGACCTATCCCAGATGACCTGAGAGCTTGGGAAGGTTCATACTGCAGTAAGAGATTAGAGATGTGATTTGGCTCCAGACCATTCAGTGCTTTATAAACCAGCAGTGATATTTCCAAGTCAATCCTCTGATGGACAGGAAGCCAGTGTAGCTATTTGGGAGCGGGGCTGATATGGTCTTTCTTAGTGTTAGTGAGGACTCTAGCAGCAACATTCTGAATGAGCTGCAGCTGTCTAAGGGGATTCTTTTTACAGAGACTTGTGAAAATGCCATTACTGTAATCAAGCCTAATAAAAATAAATACATGGATGAGTTTTTCTACATCTTGCTGAGAAACAAGCCCTTTACACTTGGTATATGGTAGTAGGCTGACTTTGTAATTGTCTCAATGTGGTAGTTGAAACTTAAGTCGGAGTCTATCACAACACCAAGGTTTCTGGCTTGGTTTGTGGTCTGTAACAACGGATTCTAAGTGAGCGCTTCCTCAGGCAGTTTAAATGGTTTAGTATGGACTAGATGGGTGGAAGGGCCTGTTCCTGTGCTATACTTCTCTATGACTCTTGATGGTCATTCATTCTATTGGGTAATGCTGGCCGTGAGGAAAAAAGAACTGTGGTCATGGGAGTTGTGGAAAAATTAATGCAACCCTCCTAGAAACGCACACTTCCAGAACTGGAGGATAACTGCTTGAATGTTTAAATTATTTTCAAGTTCAAAGTAAAGTTGGTATCAAAGTACATTGATGTCACCATATATAACCTGAGTTTTAATTTCTTGTGGGCAATCTCAGAAAATACAAGAAACACAATAAAATCAGTAAAAGTACAAACACCAATGTGCAAATGGGGAAAAGAAACTGCAATCACAAACAGAAAGCAAAGAAATAATAATAATAATACTTAAATAAGCAATAAATATAGAGAACATGAGATGAAGTGTCCTTCAAGGTGACTCCATAGGTTGTGGGGTGAATGAAATTATTCCCTTTGGTTCAAAAGCCTGATAGTTGAGGGGTAATAACTGTTCCTGAACTTGGTGATGCAGGTCCTGAGGCTCTTGCACCACCTTCATAATGGCAGCAGCGAGAAGAGATCATGGTCTGGGTGGTGGGGCTCCTTGATGATGGATGCTCCTTTTGCTGTGACATTGCTCTGTGTAGACGGGTTCACTTGTGGGGAGGGCTTTACTCATGACGGACTGGACCATATCCACTACTACTTGAAGTATTTTCCATTCAAGGCCACTGGTGTTTCCATACCAGGCCGTAATGCAACCTGTATATATAGTCTCCACTACACATCTATAGAAGTTTGTCAGAGTTTTAGATGATGCGCTGAATCTTGCCAACTTCTAAGAAAGTTGAGGCGTTACTGTGCTTTTTTTTTTGTAATAGCACTTGCATACTAGACCCAGGACAAATCCTCTGAAATGATAGCACCAAGAATTTAAAGTTGCTGACCCTCTCCATATCTGATCCCTGATGACGACTGGCTCATGGATCTCCGGTTTCCTCCTGGTCAATAATCAGCTCCTTAGTCTTGCTATGTTGAATAAGAGGATATCGCTGTGGCATCATTCAGTCAGATTTTCAATCTCCCTCCTATATGCTGAAACGTCACCAACTTTGATTTGACCATCGGCAAATGTTGCCTTGAAGCTGCGGTTAGCCTCACAGTCAGAAGTATAAAGTGAGTAGATGGGGAGGGGCTAAGCACACAGCCTGGTGGTGCACCAGTGCTGGTGGAGATTATGGAGGACATTTTGTTGCCATTCTGAACTGACATGTGAAGAAATCGAGGAACCAGTTGCACAAGGAGGTATTGGGGCTGAGGCTTATTGATTAGTTTTGAGAGGATGATAACATTAAATGACGAGCTGTAGTCAATGAAGATTATCCTGATGTATGCAACTTTGCTGTTCAAATGTTGCAGGTTGATCTATGGAGAAGGGTCATGGATGAAGGTTCTCATTTTGAAACATTTGGTGTTTATTCCTCTCCAGAGATGTTGCATGATCTGGTGTGTTCCTCCAGTATGTTGCATGTGTGACTCAAATTTGCAGCATCTGCGGAATCTCTTGTGTTTAAGATTTAGTAGTAAATATGTGCAAATCAGCACTGCCTAGAAATGCTGAACTTTTCCTATATAAAACTTTATAAATAAAAATTCAGCTGAGTGAAAATGATTTTTTTTTTCTGTCTTCTATTTTCAAAAACCTTTAAATGATTTGAATCACAGTTCAATCAGGTTTGCATTTCCTAAACCTCCTGCACAACCACATTGATATATTTATTTAGTGTGGACTTGTCGTTTCAATAACCTGTCATCAGAGCTGTGGAATTGTCATTAATCCAAGACCTTTGACTGTGGTCCTCTCTTCACTGACGCTACCTGAGGAAGGAAAGATGTGCTTGGTGGTGGGATCCTGTTGGAGATACTGGAAGTTATGGAGGCAGATGTGAATGAAATGGAAGAGATAGAAAGATAGAAACATAGAAAACCTACAGGTCAATGCAGACCCTTCGGCCCACAATGCTGTGCCGAACATGTACTTTAGAAATTATCTAGGTTTACCCATAGCCCTCTGTTTTTCTAAGCTCCATGTACCTATCCAGGAGTCTCTTAAAAGACCCTGTCGTATCTGCCTCCACCACTGTTGTTGGCAGCTCATTCCACGTATTCACCACTCTCTGCGTGTGGGGAAAAAAATACTTACCCTTGACATCTCCTCTGTACCTACTCCCAGCAGCTTAAAACTATACCCCTTCATGCTAGTCATTTCAGCTCTGGGGGAAAAGCCTCTAACTATCCACGTGATCAATGCCTCTCATCATCTTATACATCTCATCCTCTGCCACATCAAGAAGAAAAAGCTGAGTTCACTCAACCTATTCTCATGAGGCATATTCCCCAATCCAGGCAACATCCTTGTAAATCTCCTCGGCACCCTTTCTATAGTTTCCACATCCTTCCTGTAGTGAGGTGACCAGAACTGAGCACAGTACTCCAAGTGGGGTCTGACCAGGGTCCTATATAGCTGCATCATTACCTCTCAGCTCTTAAACTCAATCCCATGGTTGATGAAGGCCAATGCACCTTATGCCTTCTAAACCACAGAGTCAACCTGCGCAGCAGCTTTGAGTGTCCTATGAACTCGGACTCCAAGATCCCTTTGATCCTCCACACTGCCAAGAGTCTCACCATTAATACTATATTCTGTAATCATATTTGACCTACCAAAATGAACCACCTCACACTTGCCTGGGATGAACTCCTTCTGCCACTTCTCAGCCCATTTTTGCATCCTATCATTATCCCACTGTAACCTCTGACACCCCTCCACACTATCCACAACACCCTCAACCTCTGTGTCATCAGCAATGGGTGAGGGCAGTGTTTGTGGTGAAGGAAGGGAAGCCCCTTTGCAGAAGGACACAGTTTTGATGTGACAACAGAGGCACATGGCTTTAGTTTGGTAATGAGGGATAACTACAGCTTCCAATTCTCATACTGCCTTTTGATTCATTCAACAGTGTGGCAGTGGATCATATGGAGGCAAGAGAAAGAAATTAACAAGCATCTGATACACAAAATCTGGGTAGGTTTTGCCAGAGTGCTGCTCTGTTGTGTGCTGCCACAGTCTTACAAATCGCTACAATATTGCATTCTTCACAGATGCAGCAGAGATGAAGGAACTGAGAGAAGGGGCTGACATTTTTACAAGTGACAGGATGGGAAGAGGTATAGTCCAGGTAGCTGTGAACATCTGGTGTGCCTTCTTGTGTGTTGATGAGACTTAATGTAGATTGGGAGACCTCTTTGCCAAGCACCTATACGCCATTTGCTAGAAAAAGCAGGGTCTCCCGTTAGCAGAAAAAAAAATCGTGCAGGCAACTTAAGTTTATGAAAGTGAATCCACAGCCATGAAGTCAGTCATCCCTGCAGTCTTAGTTCAGTGTATAGATGAGTAAATCTCACAGAGCAGAGAGCTGAGTTCAGTCATTATTCAGAAGAAACATCAGAATGAGCAAGAAACGTGATCTAAGTAAATTTGAACGTGGAATGATTGTTGGTGCCAGATGTACCTCAGAAACTGCTGAAGTCTTAGGATTTTCACATAGAACAGTCTCTAGTGTTTACAGAGAATGGTGTGGAAAAAACAAAGAAAAAAACTTCCAGTGAGCAGCAGTTCTGTGGGCAAAAACACCTTGTTAATGAGGGAGGTCAGAGGAGAATGGCCAGACTGGTTCCAGCAGGCAGGAAGCTGACAGTAACTCAATTTAGCATGTGTTTTAACAGTGATGTGCAGGAAAGCATCACTGAATGCATAACGTGCCAAACACTGAAGTGAATTGTCTACAGCAGCAGTAGACCACAGACATGCATTCAGTGATCACTTTATTAGGCACAGGGGGAACCTAATAAAATGGCCACTGAGGGTAGAACCGTAATATTCCTCCACCTTTGTAAATTAGTCCTAGAGAATGATATCACTTAAATATCTAGGGAAGCATCAAAAATGTAGAACACGAGGAAATCTGCAGATGCTAGAAATTCAAGCAACACACAAAATGCTGGTGGAACGCAGCAGGCCAGACAGCATCTATAGGAAGAGGTACAGTCGACATTTCGGGCCGAGACCCTTTGTCAGGACTATCTGAAAGAAGAGATAGTACGAGATTTGAAAGTGGGAGGGGGAGGTCTGAAATGATAGGAGAAGACAGGAGGGGGAGAGATGGAGCCAAGAGCTGGAAAGTTGATTGGCAAAAGGGATACAAGCCTGGAGAAGGGAGAGGATCATGGGACGGGAGGAGAGGAGCACCAGAGGAAGATAGAGAGCAGGCAAAGAGTTATAGTGAGAGGGACAGAGGGAGAAAAAAAGAGAAAGAAAGGGGGAAAAGAATAATAAATAAGGGATGGGGTACATGGGGGAGGTGGGGCATTAACAGAAGTTAGAAAAGTCAATGTTCATGCCATCAGGTTGGAGGCTACCCAGACGGAATATAAGGTGTTGTTCCTCCAACCTGATGGCTTCATCTTGACAGTAGAGGACGCCATGGATAGACATATTAGAATGGGATACATCAAAGACATATCAAAATCATAGAATGTTAGAAATCCAAAATATATTTAAAACAATCAAAATATGTTGGAAACACTGAGCAGTTCAGAAAGCATCTGGAAAGAGAAACAGTTAACATTTCAGGTCTTGGACTGTGCAGTTCCAGCAACTTTGTATTTATTTCACTTACCCAGTGGCATATGTTAACGATGAGAAGGTGGTAGTTACGCGCTTTAACATACTATATGGTCCATATCATTCCACTTTATTGCTCTTGTTTCCATGTCCCTGTCTCAGAGAGGATTGGCACTTCTGCCGACACAACATTTTCTGAAGCTGAGAGCAATTTACATTGACATCCTTATCCACTCAGCAGAAATTCCAATCACCGACAGCCTGCATAATCTCCCAACTCATTACCTGGGAAACCATTTACTTCACTTGTCCAGTGAATTGGTTCAAATTACACAGCTCACATTTTCTTTTAAAAAGGTTGAGATTCTGAGCTACTTAAAAATGAAGCTACACAACAAAAACAAAGCATTAATTAAATCACACAAACATCCTTCAGCTCGCTTACAAAAATTCCAAAAATGTTTGGACATTCCTTTTGTATGGTTGAAATCAAAATATGTCTTCCATAACATAGATTTTGTTTTCCCACAAAGAAGTGAAGAGATTGTCAGATGCTGGAAATCTTCAGCGTGTTGGGGGAACTCAGCAAGTCGGGCAGGATCTAGGGAGGGGATTAAACAGTCCACAGTTCAGGCCAGGACCCTTGATCAAGACTGGAAAGGAAGGAAGTGAAGTTAGGAAAAGGAGGTGGTGAGTAAAAGGAGTACAGGCTGACGTGATAGGTGAGGCCAGCTGAGGGAGAAAGGGGATGGGTGGGCGAGGGGGGATAACGCAAGAAGCTGTGAGGTGAAAGGTGGAAGAGATAAAGAGCTAAAGAAGAAAGAATCTCATTGAAAAGACAGTGGACTGTGGATGAAAGGGAGGGAGGAGGAGCCCCAGACGGAGACGGAGATGAGGAGGTGAGGAGAAAAGAAGAGGTGTGGGGGGAACTGGAATGGAAAAAGGGAGAAGGTGGAGGGGGAAGAATTTACTGGAAGTTGGAGAAATCAATGTCCATGCAATTAGGTTTGAGGCTACCCAAACAGAATATGAGGTGTTTCTCCTCCAACCTGAGTATGACCTCTCTTGGCAGTAGAAGAGGCTGTGGAATGACACTTCGGAATGGGAATGGGAAGTAGAAAGTGCGTAATGAAACAGTCCCCCATGCTATGTTGGGTCCCACCAGATGTAATAGTTGACTCTGACAGATTCACGGGTGAAGTGTCACCTCACCTGGAAAGACTATTTTTGGCCCTAAATAATGGTAAGGGAGGAGGTGTAAGGCATGTGTAATATTTGTTCTTTTGCAGGGATAACTGCCAGTGGGAAGGGATGAGCGGACATTGGAGTCACATGGGGAGAGACCCGTACAGAAAGTGGAGACAAAGGCGGGGGGGGGGGAGAAAATAGACCATAAGACATGGAGCAGAATTAGGCCATCTGACCCATCGAGTCTGCTCTGCCATTCAATCATTGGCTGATCTTTTTTCTATCTCCTCCTCAACCGTAGCGTTCTCGGCCTTCTCCCCATAACCTTTGCTGCCATGTCCAATCAAGACCCTATCAATCTCTGCCTTAAATACGCCCAATGATCTGGCCTCCACAGCTGCATGTGGCAACAAATTCCACAAATTCACCATCCTTTGGCTAAAGAAATTTCTCCGCATCTCTGTTTTGAAAGGGCATCCCTCTATCCTGAGGCTGTGCCCTCCTGTCCTAGACTCCCCCACCATGGGAAACATCCTTTCCACATCTGCTCCGTCTAGGCCTTTCAACATTCCAAAGGTTTCAATGAGATTCCCCCCTCATCCTTCCAAATTCCAGTGAATGCAGACCCAGAGCCATCAAATGTTCCTCGTATGATAACCCTTTCATTCCTGGAATCATCCTTGTGAACCTCCTCTGGATCCTCTCCAATTCCAGCACATCTTTTCTAAGATGAGGGGCCCAAAACTGAACACAATACTCAAAGTGAGGCCTCACCAGTGCCTTATAAAGCCTCAGCATCACATCCTTGCTCTTGTATTCTAGACCTCTTGAAATGAATACTTGGTGGTGGGATCCTGTTGGAAATGGCAGAATTACGGTGAATGATGTGCTGGATACAAAGGCTCATAGGGTGGTAGATAAGAAATCATTAAATAAATCTCAGTACTGTACGATTTTGTGTTATACATGACAAATGAATGCACCAAATCAGGATTGTTTGAAACAGAATGCAGTCAAAATTGTGTCATTGGATGTAAAGAGGGGTAGAAGTAGTATTATGGGAATTAAGTTGCCACCACATTAAATTATTAGGACTAAAAGTAATTTTTATAGGATAACCAACATTGCTGATTAATCCAAATTTACATATTTACTTGAATGCTTTAATTGAAAAACTTTCATTGGTCTTGATAAGCTCTAGTCCTAATGCTCAAGGTTATAAAGAGGCAGGTAGCCACAGTAGGTTACACAGCCTAGGGACCGAGGAGCTGAATTCCAGAGATTAGGAGAGGTGCTACTCTTGACATCAAGATAACATTTGATGAGTATGCATCAGGACACTCTAGGAAGGAATATGGCTACCTTTGTTGTGGGTCAAATGTTCCAGTTCATCACTCAGTTCCTCAGGGCAATTTTCTAGTTCCAACCGTCTTCATTTACCTTACCAAGGATCATAAACTGGCAATGGTTGATGATAAGAGAACAATATTCAATTCCATTCATAATTCCTCAGCAGTTGAGGCAGCTCGTGCTTGCATGCAGCAATGAAAAACAATATCTTCATCAAGCTAGAATCTGACAACCTATCCATGACTTCCAATGCCAGGTTCCTCACCATCACCATTCTGATCTCACCATAACCTCCTGAATGAATCACAGAAATATTATAGCTACAACAGCAGGTCAGAGGTTGGGTGCTTGTAGTAAGCAACTCATCCCCTGACAACCCAAGGCCTTTCTGCCATCTGCAAGTTACAAATCAGAAGCAGGATGGAATATGTGTCAAGAAGCCCTTTACTGACAAGGCTAAAACAGCCCATTGGCCGCCCTGACCATTTATCCCCTCCACCACCGCACACAGTGGTTACAATGCATATCAGATATAGAACTTCAGTAACTCACCTAGGCTATATTGACAGTCCTACCCAAAGTCAGTGCACCTATGACCCAAGACAAGGGTAGCAGTTGCACTAGAGCACCACGAGCGGCTAGATTCCCCCTCCAAGCCATCCATCCTCCTGATGTAGGAAATGTCACTCTCCATTCATCATCAAATCTGTGGGAGTGCCTCTACCTGAAGAAATGCTGTGGTACAAAAGGGCAGCATCCCACTAGCTTCTCAAGGGCAATAAATGATTATCTCACTTGTGACACTCCGATCTGAAAAGTGAATTCGGAGGTGGAAGGGTAAAACTTCCAGATTGAAAAGCTAAAACTGAGAGTCATAGAAAAGTACAGCAAAGAAACAGTCCTTAGTCCATTTAAACTGCCAACCTCCATCAACCTGCACCGGAGCGTAGCCCTCGTATCCCCTGTCATCCATGTATCTATCCAAACTTGCCTTAAGTGCTGGCAGCTCATTCCACGCTCTCACAACCCTCCGAGTAAAGAAGTTTTCCCTCATGTTCCCCTTAAACTTTTCACCTTTCACACTTCATTCATGACCTCAAGTTGTAGTCCCATCCAACCTCAGTGGAAAAAGACTATTTGCATTAACCCCTTGGAAGGTTAAAACTACAACTAAGATTAATACTTAGCTGGGAAATCAGCTAGAGTGGTGATGTCAGATTAAAAGATGAAAACATGACGCGATTCTGGAAATGAAGAAGCTGAATGTATCAAGAGTGACAGACTGGGAGGCCAATGTTTCTTTAAAATATTTTGCCTGTAAATAATTGCTTATTTCACTTTCTACTTCCATTAAAATCAGAAAGTGAGATTTAAGATTCGTTTAATCTCCCACCCAGCCCCTAACCAAGTTCAAGATTTTTATTTCCCCACAGTGTCATTCACCACAAATTTTGTTCCTTTTTTCTTCACGAAAGGAACACAATGATTTTATTAAAACCTAAACAAGGTGGTGTTAACGTGTTCCCAAGCATAGTCAACTAGGCTAAATGTAATTCTGTGAGTGAAAACATTAAAAGAGTCTTCTATATTGATCTCGACACTCTTTAAATCCTTTGGCTAGCAAACTCAGTCAATTGCACATTTCTAAGCAGATCTGTTTGACATCATCAGCTTAGGACATTTTTCCCTCACGTGTAGGACAATGAAGGGAGATTTGATAGAGGTATACAAATTATGAGGGGTATCGATAGGGTAAATGAAAGCAGGCTTTTTCACTGAGTTTGGGTGAGACTAGAACTAGAGGTCATAGGTTAAATATTTAAGAGGAACCAGAGGAGGATCTTTGTCACTCTGAGGGTGCTGCGATTGTGGATCGAGCTGCCAACGCAAGTGGTGAATGTGGGTTCGAGTACAACATTTAAGTGAAGTTTGGATAAGTACATGGATGGGAGGGGTATGGAGCACAATGGTCCAGATGTGGGTCGATGGAAATAGGCAAAATTACAGTTTAGCATGGTGTAGATGGGCAGAAGGGCCTGGTTCTATACGGCAGTGCTCTATGAGTCTATATCTTCTATGTTCCACCTTCCCAGATGTCATGCAAAAGTGCTGCAATAAATATCCTAAACAGCAACACAGAACAGAACAGGTACAAGCCCTTCGGCCAACAATGTTGTGCCAAAATAATTAAACTAATAATTAAAGCCTACCAAGCTAGTCTCTTCTGCATCCACAGGTCCTTATTGTCTGCATATTCACGTGCCTTTCCAAGAGCTCTTAATTAGTGGTGTCCCATGTCTTTAGCTCTTTATCACTGATATATTTTCTATTTTAATAAACTTATTCTAAATTTAAAAAAAACTGTTCTTTATTCAGTATCTTGTATATATGACGATTTTGTTATACATCAGCTCCAAATCACTGGTCTTTCTGAAGTCTCTCTTCATGCACAATGAGAAAACAAAAACCATATGAATCAATCTAGTTGGGGAACTTTAAATGCTGATCGACACTTATGCAACAAAAAGAAACAAACTTAAAATGTTATTGGATTCATCTTGACAAGATTAAAAATTATCCAAAGCGTGATGATACAAGAGCCTCCACGCAGCAAAATAGCCCTTTATAAAATGAGAACAGTATTAATGAATAGCCAGCAACAGATGAGGTGTTAATTATAAAACATACTTCTTGAACCATGCTATATTTTCAGGGTACGAAATGTGTAATTTTAATTATTCATCGAGGAGGACAATTCAGGAAAAGGACAAAATTGAACCACAGTGATGGAAATAAAATTAATTTTAAAAAATTAAAGTGGCATCATTTGAATCAAATGACACATTAGTTGATGGAAATAGATTCCAGGATTCATTGTTGTGTATGATGAGGCAAGGTGAAAAGCAATCTAAATGATTCCCCAGCAGGTGACTTCTGGAAGGGGCAACTTGAATGGGTTAGTACAGGTTTAATGCCATCCATCTTAGAGGAGCATTAATTTATAAAACTGGGGGGAAATAGACCATTGTCTGCTCCACTCATCACTACTGATTGACTGCTATGACAGAGACCGTAGGCTGAACTAAGCATCAGACTCTTGAACTCACCCTATCTCACAACCTATGAACTCAATTTCAAGGATTCTTCATCTCATGTTCTCAATTATATATTGCTTATTTGTTTATTATTATTTGCACAATGTTATCTTTCAAACATTGGTTGTTTGACCATCCTGTTGGGTTTGGTCCTTGTTTGATTCCATTGTGTTTCTTGCATGTACTGTGAATGTCCATAAGAAACTGAGTCTCAGGGTTGCATATGGTGACATGTATGTCCCTTGATGATAAATTCTCATTTGACCGGAAGTTCTCTAGCATTTTGTGTCTGTTATTTAGCCACTAATCTGTCCGCTAAAACTGCAAATGCTTTGAGTTAATCCTCAGCCAAGATACTTGCAGAAGCTTTATGAATCTCCTCAGTGAGGTGCTGCAAATTGCAGAACTGGAACTAGTCCCATCCACAAAATTCCAGAAACATTTAAAAAAAGACTAAATTACTTGCCTGTTCCTTGGATCATTAGCAACTCATCCTCTCCATTGAAACAAAAGGAATTTTCTTTGTGTATGCTTAGTGTGATGCAGAGTCAGTGAATATATTCCCAAAAGTAAATGTGGGGTGTTTATAGCTCCACCATGTGCCTCACTGTTGTAGTGTGAGCTGTAAAAATTCAGCGAACCTTCAGGTGGAATTCTGGGGCTTCCATATCTGTTCACACTTGTAGGGGGTGTCCTGACTTTCAACAAGGGAAATTCAATGGCTTCACTTGCGGCTGCTGACATTTCTTGAGTATATCTGGCTCATTAAATTTATAGGCATATGGTATGAATCCAGTAGGATTGCCAGGCAAATCTGCACTGTTGCTTGTTCAGGATGCACTCTACACACAGTACCTATACCAGGCGGTAATCCTACTGTTTTCCTGTATTTTGGCATAAAGCATCCTGCCAGTATACTTCCAGCTTTTCATTTAAAAAAAAATTAAATTATTTGATATGTACTTATGAAATTTTTTTTGTAAAATAAATGCTAGTTATTTCAGCAAAAGTAGAGTGAATGAAATCATCTGAAAACTGGGGTGGCAGTTAAGAGTAGCATGGAGCCGGGTTCAATACTGACCTTGGATGCTGTCTACATCTACCTTGCACATTCCCCATGTAATCAGGTGGGTTGGTTTGGTAATTGCCCAGTGTAAATTGTCCCTTGTGTGTAGCTGAGTGACAGAATCTTGGGGAGAATAAAAATGGGATTAATGTAAATAGGTGGTTGATATTTGATTCCAACTCACTGAACAGAAAGGTCTGTTTCTGCAGTGAATGCCTCTGATATTATGATCTATCAGATTTATTCCTAAATAAGCAATGATTAGCCAAACAAGCATCTAGACAGGGTGAAGGTTCTGTAGTTCAGAGAGAATATTCAGACATTTTGTATATTTTTTCAATCTTATTGAATCATTTTCACTTGCAATACCAGAAGAAACAACACACTGGACTATTGCTATACCACCATGAAGAATGCCTACCGTGCTATTCCACGCCCTCACTTCAGGAAGTCTGATCACCTAGCTGTACTTCTACTCCCTGAGTATAGGCAGAGACTGAAGACTACACCAGTGGTAAGGACCAAGAAGGTATGGACAAGGGAAGTGCAGGAGTGCCTACAGGACTGCTTTGAAGAGGTGGACTGGACTGTATTCAAGGATTCATCTTCGAACCTGGATGAGTATGCTGCAGTTGTTACCGACTTCATTAAAACCTGTGTCGATGAGTATGTGCCCACAAAGACTTACTGTACATTCCCAAACCAAGAGCTGTGGATGAACCAGGAGATACGTCATTTGCTGAAGGCTAGATCTGTGGCTTTCACGTCTGGTGACCCAGGCCTATACCAGGCAATCAGGTATGATTTGTGGAGGGCTATTTCAAGGGTGAAGAGACTATTTTGATTGAGGTTGGAGGCACATCGAATGCACAGCAACTCTGGCAGGGTCTGCAAGACATTACTTCCTACAAATTGAAACCCAATAGCATGAATGGCAGCGATGCTTCACTACCAGATGAACTCAATACTATCTATACCCGCTTTGAAAGGGAGAACACAACTACAGCTGTGAAGATCCTTGCTGCACCTGATGACCCTGTGATCTCCATCTCAGAAGCTGATGTTAGGCTGTCTTTAAAGAGAGTGAACCCTTGCAAGGCAGAAGTTCCCAATGGAGTACTGGTAAGGCTCTGAAAACCTGTGCCAACCAACTAGCGGGAGTATTCAAGTACATTTTCAACCTCTCACTGCTACAGGCAGAAGTTCCCACTTGCTTCAAAAAGGCAACAATTATACCAGTGCCAAAGAAGAATAATGTGGGCTGCCTTAATGACTATTGCCTGGTAGCACTCACATCGACAGTGATGAAATGTTTTGAGAGGCTGGTCATGACTGGACTGGACTGAACTCCAGCCTCAGCAAGGACCTGGACCCACTGCAATTTGCCTATCGCCACAAAAGGTCAACGGTGGACGCAATCTCAATGGCTCTCCACAAGACTTAAGATCACCGGGCCAATAAAAACACCTACGTCAGGATGCTGTTCATTGACTATAGCTCAGCATTTAGTATCATCATTCCCACAATCCTGATTGAGAAGTTGCAGAACCTAGGCCTCTGTACCTCCCAGTGCAACTGGATCCTTGACTTCCTAACCAGAAGACCACAACTTGTGTGGATTGGTGATAACATATCCTCCTCGCTGATGTTCAATAATTGCACACTTCAGATGTATGTGCTTAGCCTACTGCTATACTCTCTATATACACATGACTGTGTGGCTAGGCATAGCTTAAATACCATCTATAAATTTGCTGATGATACAACCATTGTTGGTAGAATCTCAGGTGGTGACGAGAGGGCGTACAGGAGTGAGATATGCCAACCAGTGGAGTGGTGCCGCAGTAACAACCTGGCACTTAACATCAGTAAGATGAAAGAGCTGATTGTGGACTTCAGGAAGGGTAAGATGAAGAAAGACATACCAATCCTCATAGAGGGATCAGAAGTAGAGAGAGTGAGCAGTTTCAAAATCTCTGAGGATCTAACCTGGTCCCAACATATCGATGTAGTTATAAAGAAGGCAAGACAGTGAGTATACTTCATTAGGAGTTTGAAGAGATTTGGCATGACAACGAATACACCAAAAACTTCTCTCCACGGTACACCTATAGTATTTTGACAGGCTGCATCACTGTCTGGTATGGAGGGGCTACTGCACAGGACCGTAAGAAGCTGCAGGAAGTTGTAAATCTAGTCAGCTCCATCTTGGGAACTAGCCTACAAAGTACCCAGGATATCTTCGAGAAGCAGTGTCTCAGAAAGGCAACCTCCATTATTAAGGACCTCCAGCACCCAGGGCATGCCCTTTTCTCACTGTTACCATCAGGTAGGAGGTACAGAAGCCTGAAGGCACACACTCAGCGATTCAGAATCGTTGGACACTACCTCATTTTGTTTAATATACAGCATTTCTGTTTTTGCACATTTTTAATCTATTCAATATGAGTAATTGATTTGCTTGTTTCTTATTATTTTTATTTTATTAAATATTTTTTCTTTGCTAGATTATGTATTCCATTGAACCGCTGCTGCTAAGTTAACAAATTTCACGTCACATGCCGGTGATAATAAACCTGATTCTGATTTTCTATTGTAAGATTGTTCCCAATGTAAAGTCTGCAATATGGATTCTTTTTCTAACTTTTCTCCTGTAGTGTTCTGACATTTTGCCTTTTATGATGAAATTATGCTTGCATGGTTCTCTACAGAGACCCTGATGTAATGTGGGTTTGTTATTAACTGGAAATCTTAAAGCGGGATGATTTTTAAAAATATTCTTTGAAACTTTTTATAATTCTTATGTAATGACTATTTTAATATTATGAATACAATTTATGATGCTATCTATCATTTTGTGGTGCTGATTACTGTCTGATTTCTAATTCTGTAACAGTCAAGCTGGGATTTTCAACTGCCTGTCACAAATATTGGTTGAGCATCAACTGTTTGGATATATGTAGCTTTGAGTAATTATATCAGCATAATACTGAGCCAGGATTGTCCCTACCTATGCTGAATTGGTCAATGTTTCACTGGGTTGAGATAGGATAATGCAGTCTTCTTGAATGTCACACACTTTGTATCTGCAACAGTAATGATTGTTACTGTGTCTAATTGCTATCAAGTGGATTCTACAAGAAAGTTTGTATATGGACTTTGGATTAAGGCATGCACTGGACTGACTTTAAATTAGTCAAGGGAAGGTTGCTGAGATTTTGCAAGCTCACTGTTGATAATTAGGTGAAGTGGCAGGACTACTCTTACCTTTGGACTTTGTCCCAGAATGAATCAGATGAATTAGCATCTTCATCAGGGATGACAAAAGTAAAGTTGTAAAGGAAAGCAACTAAAACTACTTGCATTATTCTGTTTGCTGCAGTGCTAGTGTCTCGGGGAAACATATATTGACCAAGTACTTGGGCAAATGGAGCTGTCACTTCGTTGCTGAGCTAAGGGCAGCATCCCATGATGCTCTGGGAGGACCTTGGCATATAATTGCTGTGCTGTTTCACTGTAATGTGAATAGGCATGGTGTGACCGGTTCTGATTAAGTTTCGCAGTACTAAGTGTCTGTCTTTGCAGTTCTTAAGGATTGACTGTTCATTCAGGTTAAATCGCTGGAAGGTTAGATGCTTGTGATAAATCACCCTTCGGAAAGCACTTTAGTTCTCATTACATCAGATACTAAAATAGCAAATGCTCCTTTGCTTATTGTGTTTGACCTAGTTTTACAATCATTTTGTATGTTTTCCCTGTTAGCAATGTTTGGTAACTGGTTGATGCTGGTGTTTAGAAATTTGCAAATTATTTATTAGTAGATCTTAAAAACCTGAAAGTTCCACAGAGCATAATTCATATAATCGTGTCTACAAAAAAGGCAAATGCAATTGAAAGAAGATTGGTGATTATTATCTTTAAAGCATTTACTAATACTACGAGTGCCTTCAAATTACATTGAGCATGTGTTCATACATACAAATGAGTATAAATGAGGAATTTGGAGTTTTTAGCATGTTTCTACTTAAGCTTTTGGATGATGGAACCATTTGTTAGGCTCATCTAACAGGATTCTGAGGTACACGGAAAGGCTGTTTGAGGAAAATTTGTCAAAAGGTCTTTGCCATAAACCTGGCAACAGGCTTAAGTCCAAAAATATTTTTCATTTAAAGTTAGATCAGAAAGGGCTGTGAAGGCTGAGCAAGTCAGACAGCATGTGTGGAATGACAGCTAGGTCACATTTCAGGTCTGGGATGGCAGAACGCATTGGTACACGGAATTCAGCCTACCACTTCGGAAGTACAAGTGAATTATTGCTTCGCCATGAAAGCCTGTTTGGGTTCCTGGATGGTGGGAAGGGAAAAGGTGGAAAGAAATTACATCCTGTGACGGGGAATAGTAGGTAGGGATGGAAAAGTTGGTGATGTAGTGTATCAGCACCGGACTTCAATATGAATCGTCCCAGATTCAGATCCAGCTGGCCCCTTGTACACTTTCCATCTGTGCTGGAATGAGTGTCGAGCTAACAACTCGGCCTCATAAAAACAGATGAATACTAAGAAAATGGCAAAAAAAAGTTGCTCGATGTGCCACAAGGTGCAGAAAGGAACAGCAACAACAAGTAGGGATGGAAAAGGTGCACCAGGGAGTCGTGAAAGGAATGATGCCAGATGGGGAGGGGGAATATGTTTTGTGGTGGAATCTTGTTTGAGTGTAGATGCTCTGCACAGTAATCACTGAAAAGTAATGACATCTCAGTGTAGTCATAAAGGGTTATCATAGAGGCTGTACTTGATCTGATATTGGGAAATGAACCTGGTCAGGTGTCAGGTCTCTCAGTGGGAGAGCATTTTGGAGAAAGTGATCACAATTCTATCTCCTTTACCATAGCATTGGAGAGGGAAAGGAACAGACAAGTTAGGAAAGCGTTTAATTGGAATAAGGGGAAATATGAGGCTATCAGGCAGGAACTTGGAAGCATAACTTGGGAACAGATGTTCTCAGGGAAATGTACGGCAGAAATGTGGCAAATGTTCAGGGGATATTTGTGTGGTGTTCTGCATAGGTACATTCCAATGAGAAAGTGAAAAGATAGCAGGGCACAGGAACCATGTTGTACAAAGGCTGTTGTAAATCTAGTCGAGAAGAAAAGAAGAGCTTACGAAAAATAAAACAAAAACAACTGGGTAATTATAGAGATCTAGGAGATTATAAGGCTCGCAGGAAGGAGATTAAGAAAGAAATTAGAGCCAGAAGGTGCCATGAGAAGGCCTTGGTGGACAGGATTAAGGAAAATCCCAAGGCATTCTACAAGTATGTGAAGAGCAAGAGGATAAGACATGAGAGCATAGGACTAATCAAGTGTGACAGTGGAAAAGTGTGTACGGAACCGACAGAGGTACTTAATAAATACTTTGCTTCATTATTCACTACGGAAAAGGATCTTGGCGATTGTAGGGATGACTTGCAGTGGACTGAAAAGCTTGAGCAAGTAGATATTAAGGAAGAGGATGTGCTGGAGCTTTTGGAAAGCATCAAGTTGGATAAGTCACCGGGACCAGATGAGATGTACCCCAGGCTATTGTGGGAGGTGAGGGAGGAGGTTGCTGAGCATCTGGCAATGATCTTTGCATCATCAATGGGGATGGGAGAGGTTTTGGAGGATTGCCAATGTTGTTCCCTTATTCAAGAAAGGGAGTAGGGATAGCCCACGAAATTATAGACCAGTGAGTGTTACTTCAGTGGTTGGTAAGTTGATGGAGAAGATCCTGAGAGGCAGACTTTATGAGCATTTGGAAAGGCATAATATGATTAGTGCTTGAATATTCTGAGGATGTGACTAAACACATTGATGAAGGTAGAACAGTAGATGTAGTGTATATGGATTTCAGCAAGGTATTTGTCAAGGTACCCCATGCAAAGCTTATTGAGAAAATAAGGAGGCATGGGATCCAAGGGGACATTGCTTTGTGGATCCAGAACTGGCTTGCCAGCAGAAATCAAAGAGTGGTTGTAGATGGGTCATATTCTGTATGGATGTTGGTGACCAGTGGTGTGCCTCAGGGATCTGTTCTGGGACCCTTACTCTTCGTGATTTTTATAAATGACCTGGATGAGGAAGTGGAGGGTTGGGTTAGTAAATTTGCTGATGACACAAAGGTCGGGGGTGTTGTGGATAGTGTGAAGGGCTGTCAGAAGTTACAGTGGGACATTGATAGGATGCAAAACTGGGCTGAGAAGTGGCAGATGGAGTTCAACCCAGATGAGTGTGAGGTGGTTCATTTTGGTAGGTCAAATATGATGGCAGAAAATAGTATTAATGGTAAGACTCTTGGCAGTGTGGAGGATCAGCAGGATCCTGGGGTTCCAGTCCACAGGGCACTCAAAGTTGTTGCGCAGTTTGACTCTGTGGTTAAGAAGGCATACGGTACATTGGCCTTCATCAATCATGGGATTGAGTTTAGGAGCAGAGAGGTAATGTTGCAGCCATATAGGACCCTGGTCAGACCACACTTGGAGTAATGTGATCAGTTCTGGTCATCTCACTACAGGAAGGATGTGGAAACCACAGAAAGGGCGCAGAGGAGATTTACAAAGATGTTTCCTGGATTGGGGAGCATGACTTATGAGAATAGGTTGAGTGAACTCGGCTTTTTTTCTTTGGAGCAATGGAAGATGAGAGGTGACCTGATGGAGGTGTATAAGATAATGAGAGGCAGTGATCGTGTGGATAGGCAGAGGCTTTTTCCCAGGGCTGAAATGGCTAGCACAAGAGGGCACAATTTTAAGGTGTTTGGAATTAGGTACAGAGGAAATGTCAGGTAAGATTTTTACGCAAAGGGCGGTGAGTGCGTGGAATGGGCTGCTGACGATGATGGTGGAGGCGGGTACGATAGAGTCTTTTAAGAGACTCCTGGACAGGTACATGAAGCTCAAAAGAATAGAGGGCTATTGGTATCCCTAGGTAATTTCTAAGTTAAGGACATGTTCAGCACAGCTTTGTGGGCTGATGGGCCTGTATTATGCTGTAGGTTTTCTATGTTTCAATGTTTAATTTATTCTCACCACAGGATTTCTCAAGACTCTGCAGACAATTCCGAGGGGTATCACTGATTTAAAAAAAAAGACAGAGCCAAATTGTAAATGGCCAGCTGCCATGGGAGGAATGTGTTAAAGATCCAGAACAGAGCTTGGGATAATGCAGTTTTTTGTAATTTGGGGAAAGCTTTCTTTGCTGATTGATAAAGCAATAATTACTTTTGGTCACTCATGCACGTGAACTCAAATACATTAACCATTGCATGCATTATCATTATTTTCTCAATATAATGCTTATTTTAATCATTGTGGGAAAAATTATATGTTTGTTATGCAAGCAATAACTGTTATGGCTCTAGAGACAGTTTGAACCTCCCATAAGCCACACTGGACTGGTCTGCCTATCTGTTGAGAAGTCCTTTCCCATTGCACTGGCCCAGAGTGCACCAACCGCCCAATTTAGTGAGACCCTGGATGATGACATCACTCCTTGTCCCTAACATCCACAGTGTCTGACGGCAATTTTAAACATGACTTGTGATCCAATTTTCAAAAAGCACTACCACTTTCTAAAAACAGTATCAATCTCCTTGTCTTTGTCCACAAGCCACTTCCTACAATACCAGGTGGCATATATAAGATCCCAAATATAATGCAATACCTGTTTACTGGGACATTCTTTTTCTTCTTAGTTTTAATGGCAGTTTTCAGTCCAACTGAAAGGTGCATTACTGCCACCAACTGGACTGGAGTGTGGTATAGAGAGTTGGGGAATAAAACCCTTACTAGGGGCCGTGGTCCAGTGATCGGCGACTTGGGTCGGCTCCCCCTCCGGACTTAGTCTGGTGAGGAGGGTGTGAGGACACCCAACAGCGCTTAAAAAAAAACAAGAACTGACAAAGGGCAGATGAGCTCCTTGTGAGCTAACGGCCATCTTCCGTGGAAGAGATTAAAGCCTCACCACGTATCTACGAATCGTATGCTATGCACTTAGTTAGAAGAGACGTGATGAACTTGGGCGCTGCACCGTGTGCCTGGACCTGCCCAAGGCCTCCGCCTAAGGAAGGGCAGAGCTCGAAGAAGCGGCCGCGGCTGGAAGCCAACTTGGGCTCGAGTTCGGCAGGGTGACAGCGGGCGGTGCCAAGGCTGCCAGCGAGAACAAACTGGAGGAGAGGCTGTACTCGGTGCTGTCACAAGATCGATGAAGATGGAGCTGCATAGCTGCCAACCCCCGATTTGGGACGGCGCCCACTGACTGACTGAGTTCTTTATCAAATGAAAACTAAATTACCCCCAAAATCCCTACAGATTGTAAATATTGAAAGCCAATACTGTTAATTAAATTAAAGTCACTTTCATAACTTAAAGGTTTTAAATGAAACTATCAACCCCCAAAGACAATAGTAGCCTGCATTTGATTTCTTTTAACCCTGTCTGTTTCACATAGTAATAGAATGTGTTCGACTATTTCACAACAATGACAATACCTTCACAACTCTGAGTGATGTTTTCCAACAAAATCTAAAGAGTAATTAAGCATAGTATGCCCAATTCTAACTGTGACAATATAATTCCTTCTTCTTTTACCACCTTTTCCCATCAACCCAATAGTTTTATGTATTCTGTAAAGGTATTTTATGCCCATAATCCCACAGGATTTGACATAATCCCTTAATTCTTAATGCCAACAATTCACTAACTGCTTTTAACAGTTTTTAGCAAAACAATCACCCCTGTATATGCCCACAAGAAGAGATGTGTAAACCAATACTCTGAATATGAAATAAAGTTTGAAGAACTTCCAGTAGTAAATATAATAATGTTAACATAATTTTCCTTAACATATTGATGAACTAACAGATTCCTGGGCATATCATGATCCTTGTATTTCTTAAATCATGTAACCTAAAATCAACTAAAGTCATTAGAGGAAAAAAAAACCAAGGTGGGGTTACCGAGAAAGCTAAGTGGGACATACTGCATTAAAAAAATAGCAAACCCATATTCCTAGCCTTCCAAAACTTAAAAACACTCTTCTTTATTATGTTCCCAATAGTCCTACCAACACACTTTTAAAAGGATAATTATTTCTTTGCCCCCTCAAGTTTATGCAGTATGTTAACATCAACTTCAACCTCCGCAACTGTAAGGGTAATTAAGACCATAAGATATGGAAATGGAATTGGGCCATTTGGCACATCAAGTCTGCTCTGCCATTTCATCATAGCTGATCCAATTTTTCTCTCAGCCTCACACTCCTCCCTTCTCTCCGTATCCCTTCATGCCACGACCAATTAAGAATCTATTAACCTCTGCCTTAAATATACATAAAGTCTTGGCCTCCACAGCTACCTGTGGCAAAGAACTCCACAGATGCACCATTCTCTGGCTAAAGAAATTCCTCCTCATTTCATTTCTAAAAGGTTGCCTTTCTATCCTGAGGCTGTGTCCTCATGTCTTAGACCACCATAGGAAACATCCTCTCCACATCCATTTTATCAATGCCTTTCACCTTCAATAGGTGTCAATGAGGTCATCCTTCATTCTTCTGAATTCTAGCGAATACAGGCCCACAGCCATCAAAAGCTCTTCACGTGATAATCCATTCAATCCTGGAATCATTTCCGTGAACCTCCATTTGAACCCTCTCTAGTTTCAGTTGATTTCTAAGATATGATGCCCAAAACTGCTTACAATACACCAAGTGAGGCCCCACCACTGTTTGATAAAGTCTTACCACTATATCCTTGCTTTTTTTATATTCTCGTCCTCTTGAAACGAATGCTAACATTGCATTTGCCTTGCTCACCACAGGCTCAACTGAAAATTAACCTTTACGGAATCATGCACATGGTATCCCAAGTCCCTTTGTGCCTCAGTTTTTTTGTATTTTTCTCTCCAGTTAGACTATAGTGCATGACCATACACTTCCTGACACTGTGTTCCATCTGCCATTTCTTTACCCCTTCTCCTAATCTGTCTAAGTCCTTCTGTAGCTTCTCTACTTCCTCAAAATTACCTGCCCCTCCACCAATCTCCATGTTGTCTGCAGACTTTGCAACAAAGCAATCACTTCCATCATTGACATATAACATAAAAAGAATCAGTCCCAACACAGACTGCTGTGAAACACTACTAGTCACCGGCAGCCCACCAGAAAAAGCTCCCTTTATTCGTACTCTTTGCCTGCTGCCAATCGGCCACTGCTTTATCCATGCTAGAAAATTTCCCTAAATACCATGGGCTCGTAGCTTGTTAAGCAGTCTCATGTGTAGCACCTTGGCATAGGTCTCCTGAAAATCAACCAATATTCCTATGTGTACCCCGCTTGTTATTTTTTCAAAGAAATCCAACTGATTGGTCAGCTAAGATTTTCCCTTGAGGAAACAGATGACTGTGGCCTATTTTATTATGTGCCTCCAAGTATTCTGACACTTCATCCTTAATAATCGACTCTAACATCTTCCCAACCACTGAGGTCAGATTAACCAGTCTATAGTTCCCTGCCTTCTGCCTCTCTCCCTTCTTGAAGAATGGAGTGACATTTGCAATTTTCCAATCTTCCAGAACCTTTCCAGAATCTAGTGATTCTTGAAAGATTATTACTAATGCCTCCACAATTTCTTCAGCCACCTCTTTCTGAACAATGGAGTGTACACCACATGCTCCAGGTGACTTGTCTAACTTCAGACCTTTCAGTTTCCCAAGAACCTTCTCTCTAGTAACTTTACACACTTCCTGACCCCTGACACCTGGAACCTCCACCATACTGCTAGTGTCTTCCACAGTAAAGACCAGTGAAAAATACTTATTCAGTTCCAGCTGCATCTGCTTAACGCGGATTGTTAGAAGCTGCTGCTGGATGCACTTCTCACAGTTGTAGTCGTCAGGGACAATGGAGGTTTCCCTGCCTTCCCATATCCCACAAGAGGAGCATTTCACTATCCTGCCTGGCACCCCTACTGTCCTAGCTGAGCAGATATAAAGAAGGGAATGAGGAAAAGAAAACACAATCTTGAGCTTTTCTTTCATTTGCTTTCTCTGACTGAAGCCTCTCTTTGAGAAGCCTTGAAGAGCTAATGCCTCAAGATACCAGTGCTGTGACTATGGCTGCTGTCCCTGCCCCTGCCTTCCTTTAATCAATCCCAGATGCTGACTGGCCGCAGGTCAAAGCTCTTCTTCACTGTAGCAACCCACTGCTGCCCTTTCTACTCTGGCGGTGGACCTGATTGAAATCCTCTCCTCTCAAAACTTCCGACGTCCAGATTGGTTGCTGGTCAAAGCTCTTTCTTGCTGTAGCAACCCACTGATGCCTTTTCTAATTGTCCCATTTCAACCAGTAAAACCAAAACAGAAGACAACCTTGCTGTACCACAACAGTCTGAAAGCCTATGCTTGTATCACATCCAATCATTTTAAATTTGAAATTGAAGCTGATCCATAGGTAACACAGCCATAATCAGGTACAGATTTAGTTGTACATGAGCTATGACATCTGAAGTAAGTATTGGCACAGCTACACTCTTTTGCACTCTTGTGTGTGCATCAAATTTCCAGTCCACGTTTTTTTTTGGGATATTCTTTGAAGGATAACTATTTAATCCCCTAATCTTTGTCTAGTGCTACGGGATCTTTTGCATCAAGCTGAGGGCCCATCTGTCTCTAGCTAAACCATATCTGAAAGATTGCACTTCCAGCAGTGTAGTGCTTCCCTCACCATTGCAATAGCATCTGTTTTGTTTCGCTATGTCAGTTACGGCATAATTTATTTTATTGTCTGCAAAAAAATAGCCAGGCGTAATTAAAATTATTTATATGTACAGTACATGGCTGCAAAAGCTAATCAAATGTGTTCTTTAATAATTTTACTTAAATATACTAATATTAACTATATTTCTGTATAATGAGTCGCAATGTGTTATGTACTGTAATCCTTGGAGTGCCATTAGAAAAGCAAGCTTCTGATTCAGAAGTGAGAGAATTGCCCACGAGCAACTGCCTGTCCGTGGGGATGAACAATGCTTTTGGGATATTAACTAGTTCACAAAACATGTTTGAGAAAACTTGGAGGAAGTTCACCTTGTAATCTGAGAAAAATTGGGACCAAGGAACGCCAATTGTAGAGTGACTGTGTTCAATTTGTACAGAAATCAGGTTTTACCTGCTTTGGTACAGACTCCAATTCAGAATGTCTCTTTCTGGATGGAGATTACACTTACACAGTAAGCATGACAGTATTCTTGTTTGACATGTCAATATACCTAACTTGTTACTGCAATGACTATGACTGTGGATGTTAAGTGTCCATCTGTAGAGCCTGGCTTTGCTGCTCAAAATTAGCTACATTTGTGCATGATGCAGAAAATATTAAATCATGAACTTTGAAATATCAGGTTTTTATTTAAGATATTTAAAAACTGTCATTTGACTTTTATGCATGACCTGTCCCAATAATCAACTTTTGCCAGCAGCTTTGACCATAAGATCATAAGACCAGGATTAGGCCATTTGGCCTATTGAGTCTGGTCTGCCATTTGTTCATAGCTGATTTAATTTCCCTTTCAATCCCATTCTCCTGCCTTCTCCCTATAATCTTTGACACCCTTATTAATCAAGAACCTATCAACCTCTTTGAGTCCTGATGAAGGGTTCCGGCCCGAAACGCCGACTGATCTTTTCCACAGATGCTGCCTGACCCGCTGAGTTCCTCCAGCTTGTTGTGAGTGTTGCTTTGACCCCAGTATCTGCAAGATTATCTTGTGTTTGCCTATCAACCTCTGCTTTAAACATACCCGGTGACTTGGCCTCCACAACCATCTATTGGAATGAATTCCACAATTCACCATTGTCTGTCTAAACAAATTCTACCTAATCTGTTTTAAAGGATCATCCTTCTATTCTGAAGCTAAGCCCTCTGTTTCTAAACTCTCCCACTGTTGGAAACATCCTCACCATGTCCACTCTATCTAAACTTTTTACTATTTGGTAAGCTTTAATGTGATTTCCTGCCGCCCCCCCCCACCCCCCCTGCTTTTTAGATATGGAGCCCAAACCTGCTCTTGATGCTCCAAATGCACCCTGACTAACACTTTGTAAAGCCTCAGCATTACATCCTTGCTTTTATATTCTAGTCCTCTTGAAATGAATGTTAACTTTGCATTTGCCTACCTTACTGCCCCTTAAATTGCAAGTTATCCTTTAAGGAATTCTGCACTAGGACTCCCAATTCCCCATTTAGAAAACAGACTACATTTTTTTTTCCTTCTGCCAAAGTGCATGACCATACACTTCTCTACGCTGTATTCCACCTGCTGCTTCCCTGCCCATCCCCCTAATCTGTCCAAGTTCTTCTGCAGATTCTCTGCTTCCTGAACACCATCTGCCCCACATAATTTTGTATCATTCACAAACTTGACCACAAAACAATGAATTCTGTCATCTGGATCATTAACATACTATATAATGACAAAAAAACACCATCCCCTACAGAATACCACTTGTCTATGGCAACTTGTCAGGAAAAAGCTCCATTTCTTTTTACTCTTAGATCATCCAGGAAAACAAGACCTATTGATTCTCCTTTGCCTATCTGCCTGTCCCTTCCTGAAAGAATTTCAAGAGATTTGTCAGATATTAACATCCTGTCAACCACTAATAGATATCTAATTTTTTGTACTTTGTCCCCCACACTTCTTAAAGAGTGCTGTTACATTTACAATTTTCCAGTTCTCCATAACCTTTGAATCCTTACATTTCCAATGTAAAAATGATTCATTGAATTGATTTACTGTACAAGTAATGGGATAACTTTGATCTCAATAACAATGAAGTTTAAGGATTTGAAGAGTTGGCAAAGCACTTTCAAATTTAAAAAAAAGTCTGTGACTCACACACAGGAAACAATGAAAATAGTGTGTGACATAGAGCGGCAGTATGTGCCCCAGGATTCATTACTTTTAGCTCATTGAGAACTTTAATATATATTGTACCATAAGGTTTATTAATAATTTGCAAGAGTTAAGGAAGAGATGTATGTAAAGTGACATAATTCCCCTCATGGCTGGTAAATTCCATTTAAACCATAAGATAGGAGCAGAAGTAGGCTATTTGGCCCATCAAGTCTGCTCCGCTATTCAATCATGGCTGATCCTTTTTTCTTCCCCCTATCTTAGCCCCACTCCCCAGCTTTCTCCCCATGATGTTTGATGCCATATCTAATCAAAAACCTATCAAGCTCTGTCTTGAATACACCCAACGACCTGGCCTCCACAGCTGCCAGTTTCCACAAATTTACTACCCTTTGGCTAAAGAAATTTCTCTGCATCTGTTTTGAATGAACACCCCTCTATCCTGAGTCTCTGCCCTCTTGTCTTAGACTCCCCCACCATGGGAAGCATCCTTTCCACATCTACTCTGTCAAGCCCTTTCAACACTCAAAAAGTTTTGATGAGATCCCCCTCATCCATCTGAATTCCACTGAGTACAGACCCAGAGCTATGTTCCTTGTATGATAACCCTTTAATTTCTTGAACCATCCTTGTGAACCTCCTTTAAACCCTCTCCAATGCCAGCCATTTCTTTTCTTAGATAAGAAGCTTAAAATTGTTCACAATATTCAAAGTGAGACCTCACCAGTGCCTTATAAAGCCTCAGCATCACATCCCTGCTCTTGTATTCTAGACCTCTTGAAATAATGTTAATATTGCATTTGCCTTCCTCACCACTGACTCTACCTGCAAGTTGACCTTTAGGGTGTTCTGCACAGGGACTCCCAAGTCCCTTTGCACCTCAGATTTTTGGATTTTCTCCTCATTTAGAAAATAGTGTACATATTAATTTCTTCTATAAAGTGCATGACAATGCATTTTCCAATGTATTTCATTTGCCACTCCCTTCCCATTCTCCTAATCTGCCTAAGTCCTTCTGCAGCCTACCTGTCTCCTCAACACAAACACCCCCCCCGCCAACTAATCTTGGTGTCATCTGCAAACTTGGCAAGAAAACCATCTATTCTATTATCTAAGTCATTGATATATCACATTTTGAAAAAAAAAGCAGTTCCAACACTGACCCCTGAAGAACACCACTAGTAACTGGCAGCCAACCAAAAAAGCATCTTATTCCCACTCGCTGCCTGCTACCCATCAGTCAATGCTCTAACCATGCCAACAACTTTCCTGTTAAGCCATGGACTCTTAACTTGGTAAACAGCTTCACGTGAGGCACTTTGTCAAAGACCTCTGAAAGTCCAAGTACACAACATCAACCGCAACCCGTTTATCTATCATACGTGTAACCTTCTCAATGAATTCCAGGTTCATCAGGCAAGATTTTCACTTAATGAAGCCATTCTGACTTTGTCCTATGTTGTCCTGTGTTACCAAGTACTCCATCACCTCATCCTTAACAATTGACTCCAACATCTTCCCAACCACTTGTCCATAATTTCCTTTCTGCTGCCTTCTTCCTTACTTACAGTTTTGCAATTTTCCAATCCTCTGGCATCAGGCCAGAGTCCAATGATTTTTGAAAGATTATTACTAATGCCTCCACAATCCCTAGCACTACATCTTTCAGAACTCTAGGGCGCAGTTCATCTGGTCTGGGTGAGTCATGTACCCTTAAGTCTTTCAGATTTTGACCACCTTTTTCCCTTGTTATAGTAACTGCACTCCCTTCTCTTCCCTTGCACCCTTCAACATTTGGCGCACTGTTAGCATCTTCCACAGTGAAGACTGATTGTGAAACACTCATTTAGTTCATCTGACATCTCCTTGATGCCCATTTTTATTTCCCTGACCCCTGATATTATTTAACATTTAAGTCATGAATAATGCTCACCAAAGCAATCTTGTTCACTGAACATTTGTTTATGCTAATAAAATAATCAGTAGTTTTGATCAAACATGCTCTCTAGCTTACCACTTATTAATGTATGTTTTGAAACTGTTTATAGAAGTGGTAATGGCATTCTGTCTTGCTCTCAAACTTCAGGATAGATTCTATCAAATTATGATCACTGCCTCCTTAGTGTTTCTTTATCTTCATCTCCCTAATCAAATCTGGCTTGTTGCACAACATCAAATCCAGAATTACCTTTTTTCTTCCCCATCCTCATTCTAGATAATTGCCTTGACCTATAATGGAAAAAATACGATAAATGGTATGCAAACAAAGTTGTCTGTTAAGATGGTTGTAGTCTCACATGAGAGGTATTATATTACATTTGTTCTTTTATCCTCTTTTTCTTTAATCCTTGTGTTCAAAAAATGATCTCATCTCCAGGGAAGAGAGTTCCAGAGATGCACCATCTTAACATTTTGACTATTTCCTGCAATTGTCTGCTCAGGTATACATCAAGTCAATATAACAAAGAGAAACAACCACACAAACAAATTGCAATGACTTTAAAAATAGAATCTAAGTAGTTACACAATAGGTTTTGATGATCACAAGTTGTGATTCAGAGAAGCATTCTGCTCTAGCCAGAGCATCTATAGAAGTTACAGCAATTGATCAGGCATTTGCATTTTCATATCTACTGCTGAGGTCTTATTTTTTTATAAATAGAAAAAATATGTGAATATCTAAGACTGAATGAACATCAGTTTGATTTATCAATTCCCTTTCAAAATAAAGGTACAGAGTGATTCCTGTTGGGAGATCTATATTTTCTGTTGAATATTTTACTTCCTGCAGAGCTAACTAGGTTGGACCATTTGTGGCTAATTCTTATTTTCTTATTTAATATATGGGCAAAATTACATCAACTTATAATTCTACCAAAGAATGTTTTTAGTGTATCTGACTTGGAGCTATTCTGCTTATTAATTTCCTGTTTAACAGGGTGGTTTTAAATTGGATCTTTCCTAGGTTAAAGGCTGCAAGAGAGAGTCTGGCTACATCTCCATATCTTTGATGTACCAGCAGATACTGTGAATGGGCTGTAAAGGGAGTGGGCAGGATTTTGAGGGGGGCGGGGCAATCCTAGAATAATTTTCTTGCAGATTTAAACTCCAATTTGCTCTCTTTTTAGCTTTCTGAAATCTGACTGGAAATAAACCTCAAGTGGAAGGAACAAGCAGACAATGATATGTGATGGTCCTATATTCACAAATTCTATGCTCCAGTTACTTTTATAACTTTTAACAGCTTCTTGCCACTTTTCCGTCCATAGATTGAATTCAATTAGGGCTAGTGTGGAAGGATGATTCCAATTACTGATTTGGAAATGTTGTTACAGAGATGCAAGGTTTTTTTCCACCCAAATCATTATCCTTCTCTACTACCGCATTTACCATTAGAATATTCTCAGTTTGTTTTTTTCCCTAATACATTATGTTCTGTTTCTGCTTGTGTTAACTTAATTCCCAATGTTACTTTTCTACAAAATCAGAAAGAATCAGTTTGTTATGAATTGTGACCCAGAAAGTAATCAAATTATTTTCGTGAGCAATTTATTAGTATAACTTTGCCACTATATAAACTCTTCGTACCTGCATGTCCAAGATTTAAGTGTTTGGTTGTTTTCACCCTATTCAATTCCCTGCTCTTCATCAAGTGACTTTACTTTCTATTACGTTCATGAAGTGATGTTTGTTAGCGCTAATGTTCGACGAACACCTTAAATTGCAGATTTGGTGCCCCCAAATCCTAAGGACTTTCTACAGTGGCACAATTGAGAACATCCTGACTGGCTGCATCACTGCCTGGTATGGGAATTGTACTTCCCTCAATTGCAGGACTCTGCAGAGAGTGGTGCAGACAGCCCAGTGCATCTGTAGATGTGAACTTCCCACTATTCACGATAGTTACAGAAACAGGTGCAATAAAAAGGGCCCGAAGGATCACTGGGGACCCGAGTCATCCCAACTACAAACTGTTCCAGCTGCTACCATCTTAGAAACAGTACCACAGCATAAAAGCTAGGACCAACAGGCTCTGGGACAACTTCTTCCACCAGGCCATCAGACTAATTCATAGTGATACAATTGTATTTTTATGCTATATTGACTGCTGTACATATTATTTATTACAAATCACTATAAATTGCACTATAGAAGGCAGAGACATAACATAAGAAATAAAGTCAATTCAACTCAATTTGTTTTGGAACTATCACCTACGAAAAGAACATGGAGTCTTTGGAATGTGTTGCTATTAATTCCAATTGAATGTTTTTACTGAGCTATAAAGGGCAATCTACATAACACATGACTGAACAACACATTTAAGTAGATGCCTGGGTTTATACTTTATACTTTATCGTCGCCAAACAATTGATACTAGAACGTACAATCATCACAGTGATATTTGATTCTGCGCTTCTCACTCCCTGGATTACAAATCAATTGTAAATATTAGAAATTTAAATTATAAATCATAAATAGAAAAATGGAAAGTATGGTAGTGCAAAAAAACTGAGAGGTACGTCTGGATATTTAGAGGGTATGGCCCAGATCCGGGTCAGGAGCCATTCAGCAGTCTTATCACAGTTGGAAAGAAGCTGTTCCCAAATCTGGCTGTATGAGTCTTCAAGCTCCTGAGCCTTCTCCCGGAGGGAAGAGGGACGAAAAGTGTGTTTGCTGGGTGGGTCATGTCCTTGATTATCCTGGCAGCACTGCTCCGACAGCATGCAGTATAAAGTGAGTCCAAGGACGGAAGATTGGTTTGTGTGATGTGCTGTGCCGTGTTCACGATCTTCTGCAGCTTCTTTCTGTCTTGGACAGGACAACTTCCATACCAGGTTGTGATGCACCCTAGAAGAATGCTTTCTACGGTGCATCTATAAAAATTAGTGAGGGTTTTAGGAGACAGGCCAAATTTCTTTAGTTTTCTCAGGAAGTAAAGGCACTGGTGGGCCTTCTTGGCAGTGGACTCTGCTTGGTTGGACCAAGTCAGGTCATTTGTGATATTGACCCCGAGGAACTTAAAGCTTTTGAGCTGTTCCACTTGTGGTGCACAATGAAGTCAACAACCAATTCCTTCGTCTTGACTCTAATATTAAATGGAACATATCTCGTGTAGCCCACACACTTGCCTGGAATTCACTATACTGGTTAATCAACCAGTGTAATCAGTTTCCCCCATTGTCAAACCCCCAGAATTTGCATGTTCACTTTGTGGGATGCTTCAAGATTCTCTGCTTTTTTTTCCATGTCTGGGGAAGGGGAAAGATGAGGGCCCCATCATTCCCCTTCCCCGTCAAACATTTCAAAGCCTTATTTGGTTGATAGGTAAATTGACCATTGCCAGTTACCTTGTGTATGCAAGTCAGTGATACAGTCTGTCAACCTATTGGGGAGAATGGGGGAAGAATGACTAGAGTTGGAGTTGCTTCGGCACCAAGTCTAACCTATTGCAGAAATTCTGAGAAGCTGTTGCAATGTTAAGGTCAACAGCTTGAATCACTGGGATGTCTAAGACTGAAGTGTATTTAGGAAGAGCTGGGGGATGGTGGGGGGAGGGAGGTGGTGGGGAATGGATATTTCAAAAGCTTGAGATTTCTGCTTTCTGCAGGGAAGTTGCAAATTTGGTAGAACTTTATCACAAACAAGTGAAAATCTGCAGATGCTGGAAATCCAAGTAACACACACAAAATGCTGGAGGAACTCGGCATGCTGGGTAGCATCTATGGAAAAAAGTACATTTGATGTTCTGAGCCAAGACCCTTCACGAGGACTGGAGAAAAAAGATGAGTCTGAGGAAGAGTGTGGGGGGAATGGATGGAGAAACACAAGGTGATAGGTAAAACTGGGGGTGGGAGGGGTGCAATAAAGAGTTGGGAAGTTGTTTGGTAAAAGAGATACTGAGAGTGAGAAGGGGAAATCTAATGGGAAAGCACAGAGGGCCCTGGAAGAACGAGAAGGAGGGAGGCGATGGGCAGGCAAGGAGATAATGTGAGGGAGGGAATGGGGAATGGAGAAACGGGGGGCCTTACTGGATGATCAAAAACCTGAGTGTGGCCACATCATGACACTAGAGGAGGCCATGGGTGGACATGTTGGATTGGGAAGTGGAATTAAAATGGGTGGCCACTGGGAGTCCCAGCTGTTTCTGGTGGATGGAGCGGAGCTGCTTGACGAAGCACTCTCCCATTCTGTATTGGGTTTCACAAATACACAAACTGATGGTCCTTCCAGGTGAGGTGACACTTCACTTGCGAGTCTGTTGGGGGTCATCTATTGTATCCGATGCTCCTAGTGTGGTCTCTTGTATATCGGTGAGATCTGATGTAGATTGGGAGACCGCTTTGCTGAGCACCTACATTCCGCCACCAGAAAAAGCAAAATCTACCAGTGCCCACCCATTTTAATTCCACTTCCCATACTCATTCTGACATGAGGTCTTACTCAGGTTGGAGGAGCAACCTCTCTTATTCTGTCTGAGTAGCCTCCTGACTGATGGCATGAACATTGATATATTTTTTTTGATGCACAACCCCCTTTCTCTATTTTCCATTCCCCTCTCTCACCTCATCTCCTTGCTTGCCCATCGCCTTCCTCTGGTGCTCATCCCCCTTCTTACTTGCAGGGCCTTCTGTCCTCTCCTATTGGATTCCCCCTTCTTCAGCCCTGTATCTCTTTCACTAATCAACTTCCCAAATTTTTACTTCACCCCCCCGCTTTCTTCCCGGCTCCTCCCTTCTCTTCTTCCCCACCCCCCCTCCCCAAGCACCCCTACTCTGATTCCTCATCTTTTTTTCTCCAGCCCTGCCCATAATAGTCTCGGCCCATAATGTCGAATGCACTCTTTTCCGTCAATGCTATCTGGCCTGCTGAGTTCCTCCAGCACTTTGTCTGCGTTATTTGGTAGAATTTTGTTGTTTTCTTTCAAAATGTGGAGCACTGCTTGTCTTGGTTGCTAATAATTGCACTATCTTGAATGCATCTCTCAAAAGCAGCTTTTTTAAAAAAAAATAAAGTGGAACATTTGACAGTGAAGAAAATAAAATTTATTCCAAATAATTTACAGAAAACTTGTGCAAATTCAAAGCGTCATATTCTAGATAGTGCTTACAGAGGAAGCTCGAGGAACTGTCTCTTCTCATCTTCTGCCACTAGATGATACTACTCAACCACATATAGTGCCAACACATTAGAAAGAAGTCTGGTAAGGAAACAAATTTCTGGACCCGCAATACCCCAGAGAAATATACCAGATTTTCTTTGCCTTATTTTTAGATTTGTTTGCATTACAGCATTTTTTCCCCAAACAGAATGCCTGAAATACTGATGTGCTTATCATCAGTATTTTTATTTAGTAATTCAGTCATTGGATTAAATTAAACACAATATAAGCAATCATTGGATATTTCAATAAATTAATAACATAGACTAGCACAAAAATATTTTAAATACATCACACAGTACCTACTTGAGTGTAACATTTATTGATAAACTGCCTAATTTTTAAAAAAATGTATCATTTTTATAGTTTTCAGAATTATTGTTTTTAATGTACATAGTTTTTAAGGATGTATGATTTTTCTTACATTTCACAAAAGCTTCATTTGGAGTCATCTGCCTCTTGCATTTTTGTGCTGTATGTGAACATAATTATTATTTGCTTATGAACAAAGCTATTTAATAAGTTATTACACAATCTGCACTCTTTATTACCAATGAGGGGTTTCCTGTCCACCATCAGGTGGCAGATTGGGGAAACCTTTGCAGCTATGCGGGGCAGGTGGGACATAAAATACCACCTGTGGACTAAGGAACAGAGTGATATGGCCATTGCCTGGAGCGAGCACTGGACGTGACAGTTAGCGAACCACTAGTTGCGCAGTGCTGAACAGGCGGGCAGGCGCCAGAAAACCCATAAAATATGCAGCCTGCATTCAAAGTAGCCCACCAACAAAACAGACTGTGACTGCTGCAGGTGTTTCTCAGGGAGCAGTCTATTTATAAGTGAGACCACTCAAGCAGTTAAGAGAAGAAAGACACGCATGAAATTGTCATTAGAAGTAAACACGTCATAATGGGTGTATATTACCAAGTAACGGAACTTGAGTCTGACATGACAGCATCCCCAGACAAGCTTGATCAACAATTTGTAGCACAGTATCCCTCGATAGAAGTAAATGCACAACTAATAGCAGATTAACATAGAGTGATAATAGAAAAGAATCTTAATCCCTATAGACATGTTAAACCAAATAGAACATGAAGTGCGCAAGAGATGAAGAAACCAACCTAAAGACCACAACAGTACTTGCTATACATGAAACATAATGATGTTAACCCCTCCCCACCCCCAAAAGCACTGATGAAAATAGAATTACTTTAACAACTCTATAGACCAATTTTTTTACTGAATGTGGATTTTAAAATTCTTTCTAAGATTTTGGCTAATAGACTTGACAGTATCTTACCGAGTGTTATTTCCAATGATTAAACTGGATTTATTAAAAAAAGGTATTCACATTTTAACATTTGAAGATTATTAAACATTATTCACTCCTCTCCATCTAAAGAATCTGAATGTGTTGTTTCTCTTGATGTGGAGAAATCTTTTGATAGGGTGGAGTGGTTTTACTTATTTGAGGTTTAGGAAAGGTTTAGTTTTGGTCTGGGATTTATTTCCTGGATCAAATTGATCTATCAAGCTCCTATGGCTGTTATAATTAATAATCAAAAATCTCCTTACTTTAGATTATACAGAGGTACTTGGCAGGGATGTCCTCTTAGCCCTTTATTATTTAACTTGGCTTTAGAACCCCTTGCTATTGCTCTTAGAGATTCCAATACTGTTCAGGTTATTAAGAGAGGGGACAAAGTACATAAGGTTTTGTTGTATGCGGATGACCTGTTAGTTTATATTTCAGATCCTAGGAAATCTATTCCTTCTATGCTACCTATATTTTCTGAATTCAGTAGTTTTTTTGGATATAAATTAAATTTATATAGAAGTGAGTTATTTCCCATTAATAATTACTCAGATCAATATTGTCGGGAGGAGAAGATGGCAGCGTGACGCAGCTCGCAGCGGCCGCTCCGGTGATGATATCTATTATCTGTCAAGTAGGGTGCCGTTCACAATCCTGATTTGATGGAGACCGACATGAGAGCACGGAGGAACATCTGGTGAAACTTCTGAAATGCCTGTTTCGCTGCCGCTGCTACTGTGTATCCAGAATCACCACAGGGGAAGGCCCCGAGTCCTCGGCTTTGCTTGTTGCTCGGCGGCCGGGGCAGGGTCGAAGCGCTTGGCAGAGATGGTGCTTGGTGTTGGAGGGTTGGTCGAAGGCTCGAAGTTTTTGGATGGACTCAGAGTTGGCTGCAGTCGGGTGCTTCCAATGCATTGGCAAGTTTGCGGCACTTGGAGGTTCATGGCAGGGAGAGTTTCTCCCTTCTACCGTCTGTGTGAGATGATGGGGATATTGCGACTTTGAGACTTTTTTTTACCGTGCCCATGGTCTGCTCTTTATCAAATTACGGTATTGCTTTGCACTGTTGTAACTATATGTTAGAATTATGTGGTTTTGTCAGTTTTAGTCTTGGTTTGTCCTGTGTTTCTGTGATATCTTTCTGGAGGAACATTGTATCATTTTTTTAATGCATGCATTTCTAAGTGACAATAAACAAGGACTGAGTATCCTCATAATCTAAAAAAAATCTAAAGTACCTTTTAGTATTACTAAAATTACTTATCTTGGTATTAAAATTACTAAAAACGTTAAGGACCTATATAAATACAATTTTCTCCCATTAATTGATTACACCCAACAAATGCTTTCTAAATGGTCACCTATGACGATATCTTTAATAGGTCGAATTAATGCTATTAAAATGATAGTTCTACCGAAATTCTTATATACATTTCAGGCCGTTCCTACCTTTGTTCCTGAAACATTTTTTGATGGAATAGATTCTATAATCTTATTTTATATTTGGAATAATAAGAATCCTAGATTGAGTAAACCTTTATTACAGAAATTATAGAAGGATGGTGGTATGGCTTTGCCAAATTTTAGAACGTATTATTGGGCAATTAATATTCGATATATTACTTTTTGGATTAATTACTCAGACATACATGAATGTCCTTCATGGTTGGATTTGGAGGAAAACTCGGTGACCGAGTTCTCTTTGGCCTCTTTACTGGGAGCTCCTCTTCCCTTCTTGTTTTCTAAGATTAGTAGACAATACGTTAATCCTATTATTAAACATATTTTAAGAATTTGGTTTCAGTTTCGTAGATTTTTTGAGTTAAATAATTTTGTTCTTTCTAGTAATATCCACTTTAATTACATTTTTAAACCATCAGTTTTGGATAAGACCTTTTTAATTTGGAAAACCAAGGAAATAACAAGTTTTTCAGATTTGTTTTTATGGGACTTTTTAATGTCTTTTTCTCAGTTAGTGGATAAATATGGTTTACCTAATGTACATTTATTTAGATATTTACAAATCAGGTATTCTTTATGTGGTTTGCTGCCAAATTACCCTTCTGCTTATCCACCTAATATGACAGATGCTCTTTTTCAACTTAAACCACTTTAAAAAGGGTTGATAGCTATAATTTATAAATGGATATTGAAGTTACGAATTATATCTAACGATAAAATTAAACATGCTTAGGAATTGGAAGTTCAAGAGTCATTTTCAGATGATCAATGGAGTAAAATTCTTCATTTGGTTAATAACTCATCTATTTGTGCCCGTCATTCCTTGATACAGTTCAAGGTAGTGCATTGGGCCCATATGTCAAAGGATAAACTAGCACGTATTTTTTTCCAATATCAATCCTATTTGTGACAAATGTAATAGTGAGGTGGCCACTTCAACTCCTATGTTTTGGTCTTGTATAAAGCTAGACAATTTTTGGAGAGATGTTTTTAAAACATTATCAAAAGTCTTGGATCTGGACCTATAACTTAGTTTACTTATGGCAATATTTGGGATTGTCTCCATCGAAACCAGGAAATATTCCTGTTACTGCTCAACGCATGATGGCCTTTTCAACTTTACTGGCTAGGAGAGCCATTTTACTGAACTGGAAGTATTCTAATTTGCCTGCTGTCTTTTATTGGCTTTCCTCCATTATGTCCTGTTTAAGTTCAGAGAACATAAGAAGTCGGACATTTGATACATCCTTTAAATTTGAGCAAATCTGGTGACCTTTTGTTCAATACTTCCATTTAGTTTGATTTATCACTCTTCCAATTTTTTTTTGAAGTTTTAGATTTGATCAGAAAGTCTTTTTTTTTGGTTGTATCCTCAGAATGGACTGCCCAGTCCCCTTTTTTCTTTTTTTTGTCTTGTGTAGTGGTTTTTTTTCTTCATTTAAAATTCAGTTTTTTCTTTCTTCTTCATGAACTTATAAGAGGAGAATTGCTGTTTTCTTTTTTATTATATATTACAGTTGTATATACTAGCTTAACACTGTATGATTTTGATGTCTACTTCAAACTCTGTTTGTATTGTTATTGATATATATATTTGAGATAATTCACCTCTTGTATTTTTTTTGGCGTGTGCATCTGTGTGCGTGCGTGCCTATCTGTACGTATGCATCTGCGTGTGTCCGTGATGATGTCTTTTTCATGGCTCTTTACAAGGCGCAGAACGAGAGAGAGAGAGAGAGAAACTGTGGCGCGCCACTCCTCACGGAGACATTTTCGCTGTATTTTCCCTTTATTTTACGAGGTCGAGTTGTGATCTTGACACTCAACCCAGCACAGATGGAAAGCGTACTCGGGAGCGGACCTGACTGGTTTTGAACCCGGGAACCTCCGCTCCTGGGTCCGGCGCCTATGTCGTTGCACCACCAGCCGGCCCTTGTTTGTATTTATGTTCCTTTTAAATCAATAAAAAGATTAATAAAGAAAAAGAATTACTTTAACAACTGCTCCATAACAAGCATACGGACAGAGGCTAAAAAGCAAGGCTTCAGAGATTAGGACAATGAAGAGGAGGCGTGGGAGGCGGAGGAGTGATTACAGGATTGCTTTGAGTCTGTGGACCGAGCCGTGTTCAAACACCCAGCTTGGAGGTCTGAATGAATACACCAGGGTTGTAATGAACTTCATTAAAGCAGCTGTAGATGAGTATTGTCTCCATTAAATCATTCAGAGTCTTTCCCAATCAGAAACCCTGGATGAGCCTTGAGATCTGAAATCTGCTGAGCGCCAGATCAGATGTATTAATGTCTAGAGAATAAGAAAGCTACAAGAGGTGCAAGTATGATCCCCAGAAAGCCATCTCTCCGGCAAATCAGACCAAACTTGAAACAACTAAGGATGCTTAACAGCTGCGGCATTGCCGTTGTCACATGACCGGCAGCAATGAATATAGAATTGAGTCGGGTTTTATAAACAAATAAACCTTTATTAAACTCTACTCAAAATTAGTAAAAAGATAAACAAATGAAAAACTTTAACCGGAATTCAACTGCAATGTGGCCATTTAACAAACCGCTAAACTCAGTGCTAGTTCTTAAAGCGGTAAATGCAAAAACAGTCTTAAAGTGGTAAATTGGAACACAGTTCTTAGAATGGTAAATTTGGAAGTCCAAGAGATTTATACAGTCAACTTGGAGAGACTTTCCTGAAGTAAAGAATTCCTTGAAGAGATGACGTTACTATCGATTCCAGCCGGAAACTGCCTTGTCCGCAGGATTCACGACAACGGAAATAAAAGGGTTTAAAGGCACTGACCTTTTTCTCTGTAGAATAGACTAGATACTGCACAACCTTTTCTGCTTCTTTTAGCAGAGGTTATCTCATGCAGATCACCAAAACTGTCGAACAACTCCTTCAGGTTCCCGTCTTCACTCTCCAATATTACTGAAAAGGTACATCAACAAATCTGGCAGCTATTGGTGAAGCTACTGGCCCAACACTTCTGTACCTTACAATAGACGGTAAAACTCTGTTTTAAAATCAAACTGCGTCATAAGACTAATACGCAGTATAGCGGAGTATCTGACTGACAATCTAACTGAAAACTAATTGCGTCACCGGGGGTCTACACTTATATACCTGGTGAGAACAGGTCGTCACGTGACCTCACATCGGCGGGAAAATTATATCATGTGACCTCCGCAAGACCATTACATCATCCTCATAAGACAATCACAAGATATCCATATATGTAACATCTTCTACAAAGTTAAATCAAGTGATATGGGAAGACAGCAGGGCTTTGCTTCCAGATGAGCTCAATACCCTCTACTCTTGCTTTGACCACCAGACCATGGAGAAATCATCATGAACCCTCACATCCTCCCTATGATCTCAGCCTCTGAAACTGACATGTGGACTGTCTTCAGGAGGGCAAATCCATGGAAAGCAGCTGGACCAAATGGAGTGCTTGGCCACGTACTGAAAACATGCGCCGACCAACTGGCTGGAGTGTTCATTGAGATCGTCAACTTCTCACTTCGGCAGTGTGTTGTACCCACCTGCTTCAAGCGGGCTTCAATTACAGCGGTGCCCAAGAAGAGTGTGGTGACCTGTCTCAATGAATATCACACAGTTGCATTCACATCCACAGTGATGAAGTATTTTGAGAGGTTGGTGTTAAAACATAGCAGCTCCTGACTGAGAAGCAACTTGGATCTATTCCTATCTTCCTATCAGAGCAATAGGTCCACAGCAGATGCCATCTCATTGGCTCTTCACTCAATTCTGAAGCATCTGGACAACAAAGGTGAATACATCAAGATGTTTCTTATTGACTACAGCTCAGTACTTAATACCATCATCCCCTCAAAACTAATCAGTAAGCTCCCAGACCTTGGGTCACTATCTCCCTGTGCAATTGGATCCTGGATTTCCAAGCCTGTAGACCCCAGTCAGTTTGGATTGGCATCAAAATTTCCCCAGGATCTCCATCAACACAGGTGCACCACATGACTGTACCCTTAGCTCCTTGCTCTACCTGCTTTACACTTATCACTGTGTGGCTAAGCACAGGACCAATGCATTATTTATGTTTGCTGACAACAGCACTGTTGTAGGCTTAATCAAAGGTGATGATGAATCAGCATACGGATTGAAGATTTAGCTGAGTGGTGTCATGACCACAATCTCCCACTCAATGTCAGGAGAGGGAAACCAGAGCCAGTCCTCATCAGTGGATCAGAGTGGAGTGGGTTAGCAACTTTAAATTACTGGCTATTAATATTTCGGAAGTCTTGTTCTGGACCCATCAAATACAGCAATTGCAAAGAAACCACAGCAGCGCCTCTACTTCCTTAAGCGTGTGCGAAGAATTGACATGACATTGAAAATTTGGGCAAACTCCTATAGATGTGTCATGGAGAGTATATTGACTGATTGCATTACGGCCTAGTATGGAAACACCAGTGCGCTTGAAGGGAAGATGCTTCAAAAAGTAGTGGATATGGCCCAGTACATCATGGGTAAATCCTTCTCGAACATTGAAATGTTGTCGTAGGAAGCCGCAACCATCATCAGAGATCCTCACCACCTAAGCCATGCTGTTTTCTCAGTGCTGCCATCAGGTAGAAGGTACAACTGCCTCAGGACTCACTACAGGATTCAAGAACAGTTACTACCACAGAATCCTCGGGCTCTTGAACAAAAGGGGATAACTACACTCACTTGCCTATTCATTGAGATATTACCACACCCAATCATTTCACTATAATGACTCTTTATCTCTTTGTCTTGTGTTCTTGTTATTTATTGCTATTTATTTATGTTTGCGTTTGTACAGTTTGGTGTCTTTTGCACTCTGGCTGATCGAGCATCGATCCTGTCATCATTACCATTCTATAGGTTTGCTGAGTGTGCTGCAGGAAAATGAATCTTAGGGTTAGATATTATGAGATATATGTACCTTTGATAATAAAATTTACTTTGAACAATCTGACGGAACAGCAACAACACAGATATAGAACATTTATAGAATGCTGATGACAAAGCTGAGCTTACAGTCAAAATTATCCTTACACTTAATATCATACTAATAGAATAGATGGGCACTGATTCAACATACAGACCCTACATACCAAAACACAACATGTCATCAAAATTCGCAAAAGTTGTTAATGTACTCAACAATGTTATATTATCAAAATATTTAGGAAAATTAAAACATTTAAAGAACTACACACAATAACATACTGCGCGGCATTAACAGCAGAGCAGTGCATAGCTCCAAAATAGGGGCATTCATTAATAGAAACTCTAAACTAAGTAATGAAATGAGAACATTGAAATGGCAGAAGAGATTAAGAGACAAAATTGAAACCTTAAGAACCGAAATAGGCTACCTAATAGAGTTTAAAATGGATAACCTAAGCAAGAAAGTTAAGAAAAAGCTAATGAAACACAAGATCCAAACAAGATGCAATCAATTTAACAAAAGCAAGGTAGAATTTATAGATATACTAGAACAAAACGCTTGGTGCATACAAAGCCAGACTAAATAGATCCATGAACTGCATCACATAAAGAAAACAGATTTATCTGTTCAGGAAAAATGAAAAAGGTTTACACAGGACAGTGAAGCTATATTTGACACATCAAGATGTCACCATCATGAGCCCAGAATTACCAACAATCACTGAGATAATGAACTTCAGGTCTAATATCTGGTTAAACTGGGTGATGTACAATCAAGAAGCAAGCTGGATTAAGAATACACACACATGATTGAAGTTACAATGGATCTCTGAAAGTGATTTTAAAACATACCCACAACTGGTATAAAACATTTACTTGAAACCTTCATCTGGTCCTATTAATACATAGCAACAATTTTCTTAAAAATCCTGAAAAAGTGCTTGAATTTTTAACAGGAGGTAAAACTTAACTCTTACCTAAAGGAGAAATCACAGATGCTCCATTACAATATTTTCCTATTCCTTGTTTACAATCTACATTTAAATTGTAACATCATGCATCTCACAACTAATCACCACTCACTTAGATACTTAGAAAAAATGCTCTTAAAGGCATGAAAGGATGTAAAGAACAACTGATAATGGATTCTGTAATTCTAAATCAATCCCAGGGAAAAGCAGAAATATTTCATGTTGTTATATTGACTACCAAAAAGCATTGATTTTTGTCCCACATTCATAGTTAATAGAACTTCTTCATGATGTAAACTACTTGGGGAATTCCTGCAACAGCTGAAGAAGCTTTGGTGTACTACACCCTATCTATTAACAGCCAAAAAAAAGCAACCACCGTTGTCAAATTAACCAAGGCATTCTCTCTAAGCCCACTTTGGTTTTGTCTAGCTTTAAGCCCACTCTCTAACTTACTGAATCAGACAAAAATAGAGGATCAAACCAGTAACAACTGAAATAATTATAGCTTGACCCACCTTCTATAAATGGATGATTTGAAATTATACCACCTTCATCAGTAAAGCTAAAGCAATTAATTCAAATAGTAGAGGTATTTTTGAAAGATATAAACATGAACCTTGGATTAGACAAGCGACGAGCATTAATCATAAAGGTGCAATACAGCTAGTAGAATATAAAACAGAGCAGCTAGATATAATGCAACTAATAGATGTAACTACAGAAAGGACAATCTGTGAAACATATACAGTAAATATTTTGGATATTAACAAGCAAAGAAAATAGATCATAATGCTAATAAGGGAAAGTTTTCAACGTAATTTACTTCAAGCCGGAAGAAAATCTGCTGAACAAACCTAATAGTAAAAATAGAGCAAAGGCAATAAACACTTTTGCTACACCCATATTAGCCTATTATTTTGGTATGAGTTACAAAATACACATGGACTAAGATGTTAACTGTCCTATGCTATCACAGGACAGTTAATATCTTGGTCTGAAACCAATCTGGAAAATTTACATTGAGCAATGAGAACTGAAATGCCAAATTTTAGAAAACACCATGTACACTTGAATGCACCTAGATTGACATCACCTAGGACGGAAGGAGGAAGTGGAATAACAGGCATAAAATATATACACAATTGTCAGATAAAACTTCTAAGGATATAATTTCATCAACAAAAACAGAATTCGCCATTCCATGTGAGCATATGTAATTTTGATAAGAAGTACATATCACTTGATGAAAACACAACCCAGGAAAATAAAGAGATCGTCACTATAAAAGAAAAAGTCCACCAATGGAAGAGCATGACCCTCCATGGAAGACATCCCCATGATCTGAGCAGACTGGATGTCGACAAGGAAGTTTCGAACATCTGGCTCTGAGTTGGAGACTCTTTCCTAGAAACAGAGGTGCTCTTTGTAGCAATACAGGACAAGGTGATTAACACAAAAAATATCAAAAATGCATAATGAAAGACCAACAAATTCACGACAATAAATGCAGGAAATGCCAAGAGTGACCAGAAATAATCCAACATATCACAGGATTCTGCAGACCAACCCATAACAACCATTCAGATATAATATTACAGGATAAACAAGCAAGAATAACTTAAAAGATATAGCCATTCCAAAAACACATAACATATAGAAATCAATAAGTGAAAAACACTAGAAATATGCTAAAGTAAAAGAGGAATTTAAAGGATAATAGAATATGAACAGGGTGTACATTGTCCCAAGTGTAATATATCCAATTGGTATCATCCCGAAGTCACTACACAATAGAGTAAAGCGATTAGGCCTACACAATGATATTTATGTAAAACTTCAGAAAGTCGCAATACTAAACATGACCAGAATAGTCCAAAATTTCCTAGCAATTGAGAAATGAGTGTGTTTGACTGTGCGGGTACCTCAGATTTAACCAGCTTGAGCTGAGAAAAAAAATAAAAGTGATAATAAGTAATTAATATCAGGAACATGAATGCAGAGCCCTTAAAAGTGAGTCTAAAGTGTATGGAGTCACTTCAGACTTAGAATGAGTGAAATTATTCCATTTAGTTCAAGAGCCTGATGGCTGAGGGTTAATAACTGTTCCTGAACCTGGTCGTGTGAGACTTGAGGCTTCTGTATCTTCCTGATGGCAGCACCAAGAGGAGAACATGGCCTCCCTTCTCTTTTGTCAGTCTTTTGGCTCAATGCTGTCAGTAGTAGTACTGTGTTCAAAGTTGACCTTTGTTATTTAAGGAGGTATGTTAGTGCTTTGAAAGTATTTGAGGAAAGGTTTTTACAAGTCTATTACCTGGGATTAACAGATTGTCTGATGTGGAAAGGTTTGACAGGCTAGGGTATTTTGATTAGTTCAGAATAATGAGGGCTGTTGACAGGATGATGTGAAAAGTATGTTTCCACATGGGGGAGAATCTAAAAGTAGGGGGCTGGGCACAACTTAAAATAAGGGGCCCTCTTTTTAGACAGAGGAGAAGGGAAAAAAATTTTTCTCTGAGGGTCATGAGGGGAGCTCTCTTCTTCAATGGACAGTGCATGCAGTATCTTGGATTCTTTGAGGCAAAAACAAATTGCTTCTTCAGAAGCAGGGCATGAAAGTTCAACGTTGAGTTGAGGTTACAATTAAACCGAGCATTAACATATTGAGCAACAAAGTGAACTCGAGAGGCTGAGTGGCTTACTCCTGCTCCTAGTTTGCTATTCAAAGGCTTTAAAACAACTTTTCAAGTCAGATAGATATTTCAATACTATTCAATTTGACTCAAATAACTTAAATCAAAGTTGATGATTAAAAAACAAATGAAAAAGCAAAGTACTTCAAACATTGACCTATGCTTAGGTTTTCCACAGGTCAGTGGCACTCTGGTAGTCTCTACTTGTAAATGAACCAGCCCTGGCATGAAGCTAAGGAACCAGGTGCAAAGTGCATCCAGCTCCTATCTGTGGTGGAGCAGAAGGCTGCATAAGCTGCTGATAATCTGTTTCATCATTTCTAATGAGGGAATTTAGCCAAGTGTGCATGGGATGCCAAGACAAACTGCACACAGCTGATACTAACCCTTTATGAAGTCGGGGTAGAGGCCTGAAAATAGTTCAAGAATTAGATGCAATGCTACACACTGCAAAATATGAAAGCCAGTGTGCTACGACAAGCATAGCATTAAATTATAATATCTTATCTACATTAGGAACAGAATGGCTTGTACAAATAATACCCCTTGGAAGCTGGTCCAGCTGAAATCTACAGGCAGTTCATTTCGCTCACTTTTTCCTGCCTCTACCAATGTACAAAAATGAATTTGAATTTCATGTAGGTTGGAACTGCAGCATGAATAAGAAATTGAGTTCTTAATAGAAATATGCAAGGGCATCATTGCAGCAGTTTATAACTATCATTTGTCAATCTTTTATGAAATTGTGCATATCAATAAGAGTAGAATTATTGCCCATACTTAATTGCCCGTCAGTCATTTTAAACTGCTAGTGTCTGAGTATTGCAGCTACTTGCAAAGTGCTATTAGACAGGTAAATTCAAAATTTTGATTAGGCAATGTATTAGCAAAATAATTGTTGGGGTCTTTAACTTACAGTGGGTGGTATTGTTGTGAATCTGTTGTTCTCGTTTGATTTATAGAAACTGTAGGATTGAGTTATGTCATAGAGGAAGTCTTGGCAAGTTTAGTATGTCTTGTAGTTGTTTCAACATTGTTGTAAATTACAGCAATGGTGCACCATTCAAGGAAGAACTGTTCATTTAAGGCACCATCCTTAATATTCCCAAAGTTGATATGTGCTGATAGAAAGGGATTAGCATGTCAGAAGGAAGCATAATATTCAATCCTGTCTGTGAGACCAGTAAGGGTTGCCCCAGTGCCACAGAAGTCCAACTACTGACCAAGTGAAAGGTGCAATTTTCTTTCATAGACTGTGCATAATGGATGTGTGTAGTCCCTTTAAAAAAACACTAGCAACAATTTTGAATGAAAGACATGGTCCCCTCATTTATTCTGTGCCAAAACATTTGGATAAGTGCAATATCTGTGAATTGTGTTATATAAATACCTCAGAAATGCTGCCGAATCATTGTTCATATTGTCCTAACTTACCTCTTCAAAATGCATAACAGTGCTCAGCTTTGGTAAAAGTTTTCCACCATCAGTATTTCTGGTATCTTTCAAGAATTTTAACTTCAATAATTATCTGAAAGCATTACTGAAACATTAGCTGATCATGTCCATTCACCTCTTTACCTCCTCTCGCGTGTATTTCCATATGTAAAATTTTCTCCTATTCTGTGATAAGAGTAAGTATACAACTTAACATATTTTCTCAATAAGAGAATTCGTTTTTCTTCTGTTTCCTGGCACGAGTCTTAACTTGCCATTTTAGTTATTGCACACGCTGCACATCATTCATGCAGATAAATCAGTCCTATCACAAGGACATTGGACTGTTATGTCCAGAAATTGTATTGTAACAAGTATTTGTTTGCATCATTTTAATGAAAAATTAATTAAGATGCAATCATTGCAACAAAGTAGTTTTGAGAATAATTACCACACAAAACAGCTTTGTTATTATTCATTTTCCAATTTGTTACAAATGTTATTTGGTACATAAATATTGAAATGAAATGATTGTGTTCTATTTTACACTGCTCGAAGCTGTGATGTGAACCAGTGCTGATAGATAGTATAGTACGGACTTTAACTAATTAAATTTCACCCTAGTGACTGTTTTGAGCTGATTATTAGTACGAATGACAGTGATGTTGATGAGCTGTCATATTTTAAGCACCACCATTTTAATAACAATTTATTTCTGATGCAAATTTGGCTTTCAAAATAACTCCTCATGATGGTAATCCATCATAATTTTCTAATGACAAATATAAATTGGTTTATCAAATTTATACTCTAGTTTTAGCTTCTACATGCTTGAATAGTTCAGGGAGCTGCTGCCGTCTTACTGTTCATTAGCATATAATCTTTTTTAAAGGACTGCTGTTGCAAAGTAGTACAGAGTAAATGCTGGATAAATTGGCTTCTATTGCTTAAAGTCTTACTGATTATAAAGGTCACATATGCTGATAAAAGTCATTGAAGACCGTTTCCAATTCAATAGACCAAAGCAGTGATTATTTGAGTGCAGATGAGATGAAGGAGAAAATAAGTTGTCACATACAGCTACCTCTCCGTGATGCTGCTGTGCCATAAAGATTTTCCTGGGGTGGCTATCAAATGTATTGTTATATTTTTGTTAATTTTCCTCATTTATGCCTTCACGAGCTTTCATTGTCCTGTAACAGTTTTGTGAAAAGATTACGATCATTTCAAACTTTTTTGTGTTAAGTGATTTTCCTATCAATTGTCATACATGTATGCTTATAAATGATTTATTCGTTATTCAAAAAGCAACTAGAAATTCTTCTAGTACCCTTGGCAAATTTCTGTAGATTGTTTGGACCTTTATCCATGAAAGGGATCCGTGCAGTAGGATCTGGTAACGAAGCAATGAGTACAATCCACATTGAAGCTGAAAGGACTCAGCGGATCAGGCAGCATCTATGGAGGGAAGTGAACAGTCAAGGTTTTGGGTTGAGACCCTTCATCAGAACTGGAAAGAAAGAGGGGGAGAAAACCAGTAAAAAATTGTGGAAGGAAGAGATGGATCAAGAGCTGGAGGGTGAGGAGTTGACTCAGGAGGGAGGAGAATGAAAATAGACAATAGATGCAGGAGTAGGCCATTCGGCCCTTCAAGCCAGCACCGCCATTCACTTTGATCATGGCTGATCATCCACAATCAGTGTCCAGTTCCTGCCTTATCCCCATAACCTTTGATTCCGCTATCTTTAAGAGCTCTATCCATCTCTTTCTTGATAGCATCCAGAGACTTGGCCTCCACAGCCTTCTGGGGCAGAGCATTCCATATATCCACCACTCTCTGGGTGAAAAAGTTTTTCCTCAACTCCGTTCTAAACGGCCTGTCCCTTATTTTTTAAACTGTGACCTCTGGTTCTGGACTCGCCCATCAGCGGGAACATGCTTCCTGCCTCCAGCATGTCCAATCCCTTAGTAATCTTATATGTTTCAATAAGATCCCCTCTCAGCCTTCTAAATTTCAGAGTATACAATCCCAGTCGCTCCAATCTTTCAACATATGACAGTCCTGTCATCCCGGGAATTAACCTTGTGAACCTACGCTGCACTCCCTCAATAGCAAGAATGTCTTTCCTCAAATTTGTAGACCAAAACTGCACACATTGATATGATATGAGAAATTGATGGGTGGGATTGACAAAATCTGAAGAAGATAGAATCTGATAGAAGAGGACAGTGGATTATGGAATAAAGAAGGAGGTGGAAAGTGACTTAGTGGCAGGAATGATGGAGGAATTCAACAGGTCAGACAGCACATATGGAAAGAAATGAACAGTTTTTATTTCCGACGAAGACCCTGCTGATGTAGACTCTTGGATGGAAATGTTATCTGTTTATTACCTTCCATAGATGTTGCCTGTCCTTCAGAGTACCTCCAATATTTTGTGTGTGTTGCTCAAGATTTCCAGTATCTGCAGAATTTCTTGTATCCCAGTGGGAGGACCATGTGGGTGATGGGCATTTGGAGAGGGTGGAGGAGTAGAAAGTGATAGGCGGATGTCACCAATGAGTACAATCTATTGGTTGTAAAATGCCCCTGAGGCTATAAGAATGTAATAAAGTGCTCCTTATCTTCTTGTTTCTTTCACAAATTTAATTAGTTATTAATTCCAAAATGTGCAACAATAATTTTAAGGGGCATTCTATTTTTATTTTGGATACTAAAGACTCTGTCAGGTAGTCAAGAAACCTAAAGTTCTAGCATTCTCTAAAGAGAGTTAATAGTAATTTGGTTAGTGCTCCTGCACGTCTTTGCTTTTAACAGCTACAGGATTAAGAACTGATTGTCAAGTGTTTCAGAAGCTGGTTAAAGTTGTGCTTGGATTTCACTGGTCATGTTGCTGGAAATCACCTACCTGTACCATTAGAGAGTGTAACAAGAAAGTGAATTGCATTAGGTACTTTGTGAAGATTTTACACTCAGTCAGCTCGGAGATTTTATTGATAAAGACAGTTCTTGTGTGGGGTTCTTGCTTTGAAGGAAAAGATAAGACCAGACAGAACAGCAGAGACTGTTGTAAGTGATAAGGGCAAGAGGGTAGTAAGGTGGACTTTTTCCCAAAACCCTGAAGGTGCAGGACATTTTCCACCAGGGCCATGTCTGAGATTTGTTAGACTTCTCTCTTGACTACTGAACCGTCCAGAGTTTTCTGCTCTCTGTTGGCTATTGTGGTTACCAATTTGAGTGGAAGAAGTTATATTGTAGCTACGGATACTAGCTTGTGAAAGCTGTGCCTAATCAGTATTCGAGATTTGCAGGGAGGTTAGTAATTGAATTGCTGCAAATCGTGAGCCAGTGTTAAGCCTGATATATTTTTCTTACCAGTCACCCTAAGTGGCTGCTTTTGCCTTTCCTCAAGATACTGCCATCTTTTATTTTTACCAGCAACTAATTTATTAGTACCTCAAGAATGTGTGCTTAGCCTACTGCTCTACTCCCTCTACACTGTTGACTGTGTGGCAAGGGACAGCTCAAACACCATCTATATATTCCCTGATCACATTACTATTGATGGAAAAATCTCATATGGCATCAAGAAAACATACAGGAGTGAGATACAGAATTGCATAAAAGTCTTAGACACATATATAGCTAGGGGGCCTAAAACTTCTTCACAGTTCTGTATTTGTTAATACGGAGCAGAGAGTGAGTTTGTAAAGCTGGTGGGAGCAAAGAATGTTGGGAATGGCAAGGGTGGAGTGCTGCAGGAGGGGTGCGGGACAGGTGGCAGAAATAGAGTGCTGGGGTGGGGGACTGGTGCAGGTGCAGGCACACCCAGCCCTGAGACACCAAGCAAGGTCATTTGATTCCAAGCAATTGGTTTATTGATCATTGTCTCCCTCCTGCTTTCCATTCCCTCCCCACACCCTTTCCCTTTTCCCAGCCATGATTCCCCTCTCTCTGCCCCCTTCCCACTTACAGTCCACTATAAAGACCCATATCAGAATCAGGTTTATCATCACTTACATATGTTGTGATTTTGTTTGTGGCAGCAGTACAGTGCAATACAGTACTGTTCTAAGGACTTGGGCACCCTAGCAATAGTACATGTGCTAAAGAGTTTCGTACAGTACTGTAGATCAGCTGGATGAGTGGTGTCACAGCAATAACCTCACGCTCAATGTCGGTAAAGCCAAGGAATTGATTGTGGACTTCAGGATGGGGAATTTGGGAGAACACACACCTGTCTTCACTGAAGAGTCAGTGGCAGAAAGGGAGAAAGACTCCAAGTCAACATCACAGAGTGTCTTCTGGGCTGAAAACATTGATCCAGTCACGAAAAAGGCACATCAGGCCTTGTTTAGGAGTATGAGGACATTTTGATATGTCACCACGGACTCTTGCAAATTTCTACAAATGATGGTGGAAAACATTTATACTGGTTGCATCAACACCTGGTGTGGAGGCTCCAATATCCAGGATCGCAAGAGAGTGCAGAATGTTGTAGATTCAACCAGTTCCGTTCTGGGCACAACCATCTGCGCCATCGAAAGCAGCTTCAAGAGGACGTGCCTCAAGAAAGCAGCATCCATCATTAAGGAGCCTCTCTGCCTGGGGCATTCCCTCTTTATTATTACTATTGAGGAGGAGGTACAGGAGTTTGAAGACACACACTCAGCTTTTTTTTTAGATTATGAGAACACTCAGTCCTTGTTTATTGTCAATTAGAAATGCATACATGCATTAAGAAATGATACAATGTTCCTCCAGAGTGATATCACAGAAAAACAGGACAAACCAAAGACTAACACAGACAGGACCATATAATTATAACATGTAGTTACAGCAGTGTAAAGCAATACCATAAGTTGATAAAGAGCAGACCATGGGCATGGTAAAAAAAAGTTTCAAAGTCCCGAGTTGATCGACTCCTGAGTCCCCGATAGCAGGCAGCAAAGGGAGGAACTCCCTGCCATAAACCTCCAGGCACGGACAACTGCCCGAAGCACCCGACCACAGCTGACACTGAGTCTGTCCGTCCGAAAACTTCGAGCCTCTGACCAGCCCCTCCGATACAGCCTCCCGAGTGCCATCCTCTGCCGAGTGCCTTCAACCTGTCCCAGCCGCTGAAACAAGCAAAGCCAAGGATTCGGGGCCTTCTCCTCCGGAGATGCCGGACCACACAGTAACAGTGGCAGCGAAGCGGGCATTTCAGAAGCTTCTCCAGATGTTCCTCCGTACTCTCACGTCCGTCTCCATCAAATCAGAATTGTGCACGGTCCCCTACTTGACAACTAACAGACATCACCACCAAAGTGGCCGCACGCGCTGTATCACACTGCCATCTTCTCCTCCTCCTCAACTTTTTGGACAGCTTCCTCTCTGCCACCAGGTTTCTGAATGGTCCATGAAGCCATGAATATTACCTTGTTATTCCCCTTTTGACTACTTATTCATTTCTGTAATTTGTCATGGTTTTTGCATTGTACTGCTGTCGCAAAACAACAAATTTCATGGCACATGTCCATGATAATAAACCTGAGTCTGATTATTCGATGTGCATGCTAATGACCCAGATGTGTGTGCCTGCGTGAACCCTTTGTTTGAAAAACAAAATACACCTGTTCATCGATTTTAATTCAATGGTGAGCATACTATATTGATCAAGTATTTATATTTCAAGTAGGAACAATGGTAAAGGTGAAGTTAATTTCTGACGAGTTGAGTTACAGTCATCAACTCAGTTGCCTTTGTAGTTAATGTCGATTGATTGCGAATGACTGATTAATAAAATGATAGGGATATTTTAAAACAATGGCTCTCTGGTGAGTTTTAAGACCTTTACAATAAAGGCTGTGAAACATATGGTATAAATAACATGTTTCTCTGTTGGGGACTGAAAGACAAAAAGAGTACTGCATCTTATCCACCATCAAGGGAAATACACAGATTTCCAGCTGTTACAATTACAATGACAATATTATACCATATATGGAGTTGATAAACTCCTAGAAAGCATCATTTAAAGGTCAGTTTAACCTTTCATATTGTGGGTGTAAATACATAATTGCTTTTTACTGGTGATTTTTTTGCACTTGTCGATTTGTGCAGAACTACCACTTTCAGAATGTGACTTACTGGAGATACTTGAAGGCTATGACAAATGAATTAGCATTTCTGTAGAGATCTTGAGGTTGTCCCTTGAATTTGAAATAAACTGTTATTTTCCACTGGTATGATGTGTTTTTTTAATACATTTTGGGGATTAATTTGAAGTATGCATTTTCTGGTCGAACAAGCTAAGGCAGATCACCTAACAAATAAATTGCTTGCACATGATCTCGCATGGTGTCGTAACTAGACCCCAGTAATAAACTAGCAGAATTGTAGTGGGATGATCAAATGTAAATGTGAGTGAAACAAGAGCTTGAGTTTTCACTGTTGTGGTCGAATACTTTTGCTGTCGTAAATACATTTACAATATGACAGAGTGTGGACGTCCAGAGAGAGGAGATTGGACACAAACCAGTTTGAAGGTCATCCAGTTAACTCAGGCTTTCTTTGCCTTGGAAAATGAATTCTTTATGTGTCATAAGGGTTATGCTTTTCAGATAATGAGTTATGTACCTGCAGCTAGGTTAAAATATAAGTTCAGAAAGCAAAACTCAAGGACATGTAAGAATTTACCAGTAGTCAGCTACATAGGAGTAAGTTGCACAGGTGTGGGATGAGAAAATACTGTCTTTAAAAATGTATGTGAAACTGGTTCAGAGCTCGATTCAAATCTGAAAGCAACGTATTGCTAAATAACAGCAGGACGTTCTCAATTTTAAATGATATCTGTGGAGAGGAAGGCAGTAAATGTCTTGGGTCAATGATCTTTTGTCAGAGTTAGGAAATGTTAGAGTGAAACTTTTTTTTATGTTGCAGAAAAAGTGGAGAGAGACTGATAGAATAAAAGGGCAGGGCTGTGACTTAGTGTGTACCAGGAGAAAATACTTACATAACACAGGTGATGATGGTGCTAGCTTGAAGTGAGCAATGATGGCGACTAAATAACAAAAGGTAGGTCTGAGGGAAGTGTAAATAGAAGGAGACAACTGAAATCTGAAATGGCAGACAAAGAGAATTAAAATAAACACTGAATGCTATAAGTATGAGATATGAGGCTGAAATGGTGATTTGGCCAAAAAGGCCAAAGCAAATTACTGCTCCCAAGTCTATAAGCAGGTCTTGGGAAAAGGGAGGTCATTAATAAAAGCTGATTTTAATAGTTAATGATGTGCTGTAAAAGCAATAATGGTATCTTCATAAATAAGAGGGAACCCTTCCTGAATCAAAGCCCTGGTGCAAGAACAATGATCAATTACGGGCCCAAGACTAGCTGTGGACAATGCTGGGAAATGTTTAAACTACTGTAGGTAGCGATAAGAATTTTAGAATTTGAGCTGAGATTGACTGGGTATAGAAAGTAGTCTCCTGGTTGATCAAAGTATGGACATTTAGGGAGATATACAGCACTGTGCAGAAGTCTTAGGCACATATATATAGCTAGGATGACTAAGACTTTTGCACAGTACTGTAGTAATTTCATGACGTATGTGAATGATGATAAACCTGATTCTGGTATGTGTCTTTATTGTGGACTGAGAGTGGGAAGAGGGCAAGGAGAGGAGAATCGTGGTTGGGAAAAAGGAAAGGGAGAGGGGAAAGAACAGAAAGCACCAGACAGACATTCTGTAATGATCAATAAACCAATCGTTTAAAATCAAATGACCTTGCTTGGTGACTCAGGGCTGGATGTGTCTGCACCCACGCCAGACCCCACCCCTGGCATTCCTTTGCCACTTGTCTCACACCCCTCCCTCGGCACTACACCCTCATCATTCCCAACATGCTTGGCTCCTTTCAGATTTACAAACTTGCTCTCCGCTCCATCTTGACAAATGTAGTACTGTCAAAAGTCTTAGGCATAGTATTGTCTGTGGATTGGAGACCAGGAAGGGGCATTTATCAGGCAGAGTGAGGAAATCTGCAGTAAGATGTTTAGCCAGACAATGTGTTGACATGGTTTGTCTGACATTCTGTATTGGATGAGCTGTCGTTACCTGCATTTAAATATATCTGAGGACTTACTTAGCCTTTCTCAATCCCTGCCACAAGCTCTGTGTCCTTGCCATTAGCTTCGTTCTCCTTCCCAGCTAGCCAGTATCTGGCTCTCAAATTGACTGTTCCCAACTCCTCTATCCTATTCTCTTGAGAGCTGAGTTTCCATTCCAATAATCTTTCTGTCCCCTATTTTCACTTTTCCACTATGTCCTTCATTTGCCTCTGGTCTGGGCTCTGACCAATGATCCCTGAGCTTCCCACATTCTCTTGTTAACCTGAGACTTCAACTTAGAGTCTCCAGCTTATTAAAAACTCACAGCATGTTTGGATATGAGTTGCAATATCCCACTCACTCTTTGCCTGTGTCCTTATTGATGCACATTGGTCCCTGTTATGCATGTAAGTTTACTTTAATATGCTCTGCCTCTCTTAAACTTCCCTGATTCCTGGCCCTGGATCTTCTCAGAAATTCCCTTTACCTCAATTGACTGGCACCTGGTTCATGTGTATTTCTCCTCCACCTCCAACATGATTATATCTTCAACAGCTTTTTCCTAAACTTCATAATTCACTCCCTCAGCTTCCCTGCTTCCATCACTTCCTTTGTTTTTCAGACAGGGACACGACTTGTTAGGCTTCTATTTTTGTTGTGTCTAGGAATGTAAGATGGGTTATTAAAAATTTGGACAGTTTGTTATTTGGAAAAAAAACCCTTGGTTAAATACATCCATTTTCATTTTTCATAATGAATTATAACTAAATTTGTAACAAGTAATACTTGAACATTTTGACATCATCCATTGCTAATCCTTTCATTTATTGTTTAATGTCATTTCCTGTACACAGGTGTAGAGGAGAATGAAACAACTGTAACTCTAGATCCGATGAAGCACAAAAACAAAACACAGTAAGATAAAGAACACAACAATAAATATAAATGCATAATATAGCTTATATACATTGATTGTATGTCTATAATGTGATGCTAGGCTGAGCATAAGGTGACTGACAGGAAATAATAAAGTACTAATGGGGTTAGTGAATGTAGGTGTTGATCAGTCTCACCGCTTGGGAAAAGTAACTGTTTTTGAGTCTGATGATCCTGACATGGGTGCTCTGTAGTCTCCTTCCTGATGGAAGTGGAACAAACATGAGCAGGGTGGATGGGATCCTTCATGATGTTACTGGCCCTTTTCAGGCACCTTTCTGTATATATGTCTTTGTTGGTGGTCAGGCTGGTGCTGGTGACGCATTGGGTCTCTTCTGTTTATATGTTATAATCTCAGTTTATTTTCTATTTTTAGCTCCTTCCCTTCTCCAAGCCCAGGAGTTAGCAAGTTACATCAGCAACCAACATATTCCATTAGGTGTTCACAAAAAATGCAATTGGTCTTTATTCAATGCAGTAAAACCACAGTTTGAGGATAGAGGGGAAGCCTTTTAGGACCGAGATTAGGAAAAACTTCTTCACACAGAGAGTGGTGAATCTGTGGAATTCTCTGCCACAGGAAACAGTTGAGGCCAGTTCATTGGCTATGTTTAAGAGGGAGTTAGATATGGCCCTTGTGGCTACGGGGGTCAGGGGGTATGGAGGGAAGGCTGGGGCGGGGTTCTGAGTTGGATGATCAGCCATGATCATAATAAATGGCGGTGCAGGCTCGAAGGGCCGAATGGCCTACTCCTGCACCTATTTTCTATGCTTCTATGTTTCTATGTTTCTATTCCTGAAATAAGGTCCATTATTGTTATTTTAAAAAAATAACATAATGCTAAGTGTTTCCTAGGCATCTACTGCAGTTTTCCATCTTATTACAATAATCAGATACTCTAGCGAAGATAAAAACACAAAGTTGTTTGAGCCGGTTTTTATCCTACCCAGTTAAAAATAAAAACATCAAACTATTTGCCCAAGTCTTTCTCACTCATCTGGACAGTTCTATCATTGTTCTAGATAGATGTCTATTTTAGTTTAATCAGGCACTTTACAATAAAAAAATAGATATAAATATGTTTATGGTCTAATAAAGACAATACAATTGCAAGATATGGCAAAGGTCTTTTGAAACAGGAAAGGAACATTCTAGGAAATTCATATGAAAGCAGGAAAGAAACATCTGAGCAATCCTTTGCCTCCGTCTTTCACACTGACTAATGAGATGAGAGTTCACGCTCATGATCTATGATAATGTACATAATTTACTTATCCACAACTCTGAGCGATGACATTCAATGAGATATTCTAGCATGAGCTGATGCTATGTCAGAACAACACATGCCTCTGATTATTGTAATAATACAGTGAACTGCAGAAGTTGCTGACTAACTGTCAAAACTCCATTTCTGCTGTTAATGGAGGGCATGGGTGAGCGTAATCAACCTGTCATAGCCAGCAGGTTGTTACTGGCTGTTAGGTTTCCCATGATGGGATAGAGATAATGGCTCAATGTCACTTGAATAGGCCAATTCCTTTGTGCAGTGAATACCCCACAAGCACTTAATCTGTCATAACTAAAAATCTACGAGTGTGTCAAATGGTCTGTCCACAGGTGTCAGATACGTTAAAAGCTACAATATTTCCTTTGGTAATAAATCGACTGAACAAAAATATTCATTTTACTCACAGTTGTTAAAATGTTTGAAGTCTTTTTTTTTCACAGAATTAACGTTCTAGCTGTCTCTTTGCATCATGAAAATTTCACCGTAATATCTTTTCTTGTTTTGGGAATCTAGTAAGTTTGAAATTGTATTTTAATGAAAGATAATTCCCAATGATTTAATGTTAACCCATATTTTTCTGGCGGTGAAGTGGAATAGGGAATGAGAGAGGAGGCTATTCACAGGTCTGCGAGTGAGGTTTTTAAAAAGGAGCATACCCGAGCTTTCAACATTTGTCCGAATTGTGATTCAATAGTGAGGGCAAATAAAAATAAGGCAGGACAAGCAGAGTGGCACTTGTGTCAGTGGACCAGTGTTGGTGTAGGGAGGCTTTGGCTCATCAAGCGTTGGCAAGAACAGGCTGGGGCGAGGCAAATATCTGGTAAGTTTCTTCCTCTTCATTCTTTCTCTGTTAGCGTACAGTTAGAGCAGTGAGGATGGCTCCAGTAGTTATGTTATTTGTGTGAGATGTGGAAATTCTGAGACACCTCCAATCTTCTGAATAACCACATCTGCACCAGGTGCACTGAGCTGCAGCTTCTCAGAGAAAGTGTTAAGGAACTGGAGCTGCAGCTTGATGACCTGAGGCTCAAATGGGAAAGTGAGGAGATGATGGATAGGAGCTACAGGGAGGGAATCACCTCTAAGTTGCAGGAAGCAGGTATCTGGGTGACTGACAGGAGAGGGAAAGGAAATTGGTAGCCACTGCAAAGTACAATTGTGCCCATTCCCCTCAATAAAAAATATACAGTTTTGGATACAGTTGAGGGGGATGACCTACTGGGGGCAGCTGCAGTAACCGGGGCTCTGTCAGTGAGTCTGGCACTGTGGCTAAAAAGGGAACGAGGATGAAGATGACTGCAGTAGTGTCAGGGGATTCCATAGTTAAAGGATTAGACATGAAATCCTGTGAACACAATAAACGCAAACACGAGGAAATCTGCAGATGCTGGAAATTCAAGCAACACACACAAAAATTGCTGGTGAACGTAGCAGGCCGAGCAACATTTATTGGAAGGGGTACAGTCAACGTTTTGGGCTGAGACCCTTCGTCAGGACTAACTGAAAGAAGAGATAGTAAGAGATTTGAAAGTGGGAGGGGGAGGGGGAGATCCGAAATGATAGGAGAAGACAGGAGGGGCAGGGATAGAGCTAAGAGCTGGGAAGTTGATTGACAAAACGGATACAAGGCTGAAGAAGGGAGAGATTCATGGGACGGGGGGCCTAGGGAGAAAGAAAGAGGGAGGGGAGCCCACTATAGTGAGAGGGACAGAGGGAGAAAAAGGAGAGAGAGAAAAATAGGGGGAAAATATTAATAATAATAAATAAGGGATGGGGTACGAAGGGGAGGTGGGGCATTATATACCCTAGGGTTCTGAAAGAAACGATTAAAGAGATTATGGAGGCATTAGTAATGATATTTCAAGAATCACTAAGTTCTCGCATGGTTCTGGAAGAATGAAAAATTGCAAATGTTACTCCCCTCTTCAACAAGGGAGAAAAACAGAAAAAAAAATTATGGGCCAATTGTTCTGACCTCAGTGGTTAGGAAGATATTGGAGTCGATTGTTAAGGGTGTGGTTTCAGGGTACCTGGAGGCACATGATAAAATAGGCCGAAGTCAGCATGGTTTCCTCAAGGGAAAATCTTGCCTGACAAATCTGTTGGAAATCTTTGAAGGAATAACAAGCGCGATAGACAAAGGAAGATCAGTGGATGTTCTGTATTTGGATTTTCAGCAGGCCTTTGACAGGGTGCTGCACATGAGGCTGTTTAACAAATTAGGAGTCCATGGTCTTACAGGAAAGATACTAACATGGATACAGCATTAGCTAATTGGCAGGAGGCAAAGAGTAGGAATGAAGCGAGTCTTTTCTGGTTGGCTGCCAGTGACTAGTGGCTTTATAAAACACTGGTGAGGCCTCACTTAGAGTATTGTGAGCAGCTTTGGGCCCCTTCTCTGAGAAAGGATTTGCTGATGTTGGTGAGGGTTCAAAGGGGGTTCACAAAAATGATTCCCGTGATTCAAAGTCTTGTCATATGAGGAAGGTTTGATGGCTCTGGGCCTCTACTCACTGCAATTCAGAAGAATGAAGGGAAACACCATTGAAACTTATCAAATGTTGAAAGTCCTCAATAGAGTGGATGTGGAGAGGACGTTTCTTGTGGAGGGGAGTTTAAGATCTGAGGACATAACCTCAGAATAGAGGGATGCCCGTTTAGGAAGGAAATAAGGGGGAATTTCCTTTGATAGAGGATGGCAAATCTTTGGAATTTGTTACCACAGGCTGCTGTGGATGCCAAGTTACTGTTTAAGGCAGAGGTTGATAGATTCTTGGTTCGTCAGTGCATGAAGGGGTACGGGGAGAAGGCGGGAGATTGTGGCTGAGAGGGAAATGGATCAGCAATGATAAAATGCTGGAGCAGACTCAATGGACCAAATAGCCTAATTCTGCTCCAATATCTTAAGGTCTTATGGTCTACCGCTGTGTCTATTTCCTCAATAATAATTATATTACTTTGGGTACTGTTGAGGGGGGGAGGTTGGGGGTTTGGGGTCCTACTGGAGGAAGCTGCAGCAATCAGGTCCCGGGTACTGAGTCTGGTACTGTGGCTCAGATGGAAAGCAGGGGAGAAGAGGAGTACAGTAGTGATAGGGGATTTCATGGATAGAGGGGTAGACACAAGATTCTGCTTACATGATAGAGTCACACAGATGGTATGTTGCCTTCCAGGTGCCAGGGTCAGGGACGTCTCAGGGCCACAGCAATCTAAAGGAGGTAGGTGAGCAGCCAGAAGCCTTGGTACATATTGGCACTGAAGACATAGGTCAAAAAAGGGAGGGGGTCTTGAAGACAGAATTTAGAGATCTAGGTAGAAAGCTAAAAGCAGGACCTCCAGGGTAGTAATCACTGGATTGCTGCCTGTGCCACATGCCAGAGAGAGTAAGAATAGGATGATGTGGCAGATGAATACGTGGCTGAGAAATTGGTGCAGGGGGCAGGCTTCAGATTTCTGGATCAGTGGAATTCGTTCTAGGGAAGGTATGACTTGCACAAGAGGGATAGGTTACAGACACAGACAACTGTACTGCTCCAAAGAACGCTATATGAGGACATTCTTCCCCTCGGTCACTGGCTTAAAAATGTCAACATAAAATTGGGGAAGTGATGAACCCCTCATGTTAGACTGTATGTGGTAACCTATTTTTTATTCTTTCTTGGTTCTCTTTTAATATTTGTATACCTGTATACTTGTAATGCTACTGTGACACTGTAATTTCCTTTGGGGTCAATGAACTATCGAAATCTATCATTTGAAACTGAGGGGGACCAATATCCTTGTGGGCAGGTTTGTTATAACTGTTGGGGAGTGTTTAAAGTGACTTGGCTGGGGGTTTGTCTACAAGCAGAGGCAGTGTGTAGTGAGACTGTCATGAAGGACAGGCAAATGATAGGGCAAAATTGCAGTCAGTGAAATGAGCTGCAGTGTAACAGGGGGACAAAATGGAAAAAGGTGATGAATACAGGACCGAGGGTGTTATATTTGAATGGATGTAGTATTCGAAATAAGGTAGATGATCTTGGAGCATAGTTTAGAGATTGGCAGATATGACGTTGTGGATGTCACTGAGTTGTGGCTTAAGGAAGGTTATAGCTGGGAGATTAACATCCAAAAATCAAAAGGACAGGCAGGTAGGCAGATGGGGTGACATTGCTCTGTTGGTAAAAAATGAAATCAAATCCCTAGAATGATGTAACATAGGATCAGAAGATGTAGAATCATTGTGGGTAGAGTGAAGGAACTGCAAGGGTAAATAGACCCTACTAGGAATTATATGTAGGCCTTTGAACAGTAGCCAGGATGTGGGCTACGAATTACCACAGGAAATAGAAAATGCACGTCAAAAAGGCAATGTTACGATAATCATGGAGGATTTCAATATGCAGGTAGATTGGGAAAATAAGGTTGTTGCTGATTTTGGATCCCAAGAGGCAGAACTTGTAGAATGCTTACAAGATGTTTTTTAAGCAGCTTGCAGTTGAGACAACTAGGGGGATCAGCTTTTCTGGAAGGGGTGTTGTGTAGTGAACAGTGATTCAGGAGCTTAAGGTAAAGGAACCCTTAGGACAGAGTGATCATAACATGATGGAATTCACCCTGCAATATGAGACAGAGAAGGTAAAGTCAGATGTATCACTACTACAGTGGAACAAAGGGCCAAAGTCAGCATGGCCAAACAGCGAATTCTACTTCAATGTCTTATGGTCTTATATTGATAAGTGATTTATATTTTCAGGATTAGCAACACTTAATATATTACATCAGCTAGGCTGTGATTGCAAGGATTAAATAGTTACATTACCTCATTCTGCCCCAGGTAGAGGTTGCAATTAGATTATTAAGAGGTTGGCAGTGATAAAGGTGAGCAGCTCTAAGTTCATGAGGGTCAACATCTCAGAGGACCTATCGCGGGCTCAACACATGGATGCAATCATGAAGGAGGTACACCAGTACTTGGACTTTATTAGGAGTTTGAGGAGGTTTGGTATGTAACCTAAGACTCAAGCAAATTTCTACAGTGTGCTGTGGAGAGAATTCTGATTGGTTGTATCACGACCTGGTATGGAAGTGGCAAAGTAGAGGACTGAAGAAAGCTCCAAAGGATTGTAGACTCAGCCTGCCCCATCATGGCCACCGGTCTCCCTACCACTGAGGACAATTTTGGAAGGAAGTGCCCGAAGAGTGTAGCATCCATCATTAATGTCCCTTACCACCTGGAACACGCCCCCTTCTTACTCCAGCTATCAGAGAAGAGGTACAGGAGCCTGAGCTTCACAGTGACTGCTGGCAATGACTCAAACCCAGACGCAGAGGAATGGCAGACTCCCTCGTAGAGACGGAAATGAGAGGTTATACATCGGAATACCAACAGAGCATCGGTGGCATCTCTACGTGATACTGTGAGAAAAAAATCATTCCCAACCCGAGGACTCCACAAACAGTGCTAACCGAGAGTCTGAATTAAATAATTAGAGAAAGTGGAAAAGCCGGGCCAGTCACAATTAACTTGACAAGATTAAACAGAAAGTACCAGGGCTTAATGACATTCATTAAGACATCAATTAGTAAATACAGGTGCTCTAGAAAGCCTGAAGTCCAGTGCTCCACGGCGCGCAGCGCAGAATCAGAATCAGGTTTAATATCACCGGCATATTTCATGAAATTTGTTAACTTCGCGGCAGCTGTACAATGTGATACCTGATAATATAGAAAAAAATCAGTTACAGTAAGTATATATATATATATGTATATTAAACAGTTAAATTAAAAATAGTGCAAAACAGAAATGATAAAAAGAAAGTGAGGTAGTATTCATAGGTTCAATGCGCATTTCAGAATCGAATGGCAGACAGGAGGACACTGAAGACACACACACACACACACACACACACACACACACACACACACACACGTTTAGGAACAGCTTCTTCCCTTCTCCCATCAGATTTCTGAATGGTCCATGAAGACCACTTCACTATTCTGCTCTCTTTTTGCACTATTTAATTTGTATTTTTATAATTCTTATTGTGACCTATTTTTTTGTATTGCATTTACCATGATGCAAAAAAAACCTGAATTTCATGGCACATGTCAGTGATAATAAATCTGATTCGTATCCATATATTCTTGTTCTAGCTTCTGACATGTTTCTCAGACATCCCTAGATTCTGTTTGAACTAGGCACAAACTCTAGTTTCGACCTCTGTTAGTAAAGACAGTGCAGTGTCTTTAATCCGGTCATTAATTTACCTCTAGTCTTTCACTGTCCACTTACAGAGAGAACATACATTTAACATGGATACTGGATTTCTTAGATTCTAGCCTTGGAACTCTTCCTCTTTCATCAGTTTTCCTAGTATGATTGCGGCAGCACACTTTAGTGTGTTGTTTTTTCCCACCTGTCCACCACCACTGTTCACCTTCAATTAAACTTTGGATTAAACATTAATTTTTTTAATAATTCTTCCACCAACTCACTCCTAGTTTCTGCCATTGCTCTGATTTCCTTCATTTCCCACACCACCACCACGCTCCACCCCCCAGCCTGAACTTTAGAAAAAAAACTGGGCCCATCCTTCTGTTTTTCCTCACTGAGGCAATTGGATGTTTTTTCTCCACACAGGAAGGGAGAAGCTGTGCCATCTTTAATCCTTAATGATCCACATGAGAGGGTACAATGTCACTATCCCTTCCTCCATCTCCTGTCTGCAATATTTCAAGAATGCCATGGTTCCTATCTGAATTAATTTGGCTAATAACTTCTGATCTGTCTGGATTTTAATGATCTTTTTTTCTCTTTCCTTGCCCACTAATAAGTTTTCCCTCTCCCACCCCATATTCTCTTTCACTTTATTTTAATTGCCATCTGCTACAATCCATGACCCAGGGGGTTTTCAAGAAGCAGCATATTTTCTCCACGTTAAAATAACATCAAATATTCTGTACTAGTAGTGGATTCTTAAAAGTGATTTTATTTTGTTGAGCTTAATGTATTTAAATGTTGCAATTAAAATATCTAAAACCCCTTCAATGTTGGAATTCTGTTCTTTATTTCTGCTTTTTGGTTTTCAGATGATTTTTGATAGCATTCTGAATCAAAAGGCTGAAGATGTGGAAATTTAAGAACTCGCTCCCTCTTGACCCAGTGCTACAACAGGGCTTTTATCTTTCAGTTGCAATCTAAAACAGTTACTCCCTCAGATAGCTGTAAGAGATAACTTTGGCAGTAGTTTTGAAGAACAGCAGAAACTGATAGTCCCAAAGACCCGAACAATATTGGACCCTCAATCAACAACATCAAAATAGCTTATCTCATCATGATCATGTTGCTGTTTTGCAAATCAACTATTTTATTAAATCAGTGGCTATAATCCTGAAGTATTTAATTCGCTGTAAACTGGCTTGAGATGGCACAACGTGGTAAAAGGCATAACAGAAATGCAAGCCTTGTTTTTATGTGAAGGTAAGTCACTATTAATTACTATGCAGGCTGTGGTGATTCAGGCATGTGCAATTTGTTATCTGCTAGTAATGGTGGTTGTGCAATCACACTATGTTCAGACTGACACTTTTCTCCATGATGGATTGATATCAAAATCTTGTTTGATTACTCCACAAACCCTATTCTCTAGTTACAAGATCAATATCTGAATTTCATTTTTTCACAAAGAAATCACATTTTAGCAGATCAAGCATGGCTATAACTGAATGCAATGAGACATTTTTTATATCTGTAGTCAAGTACTATTACTAGCTTTGGTAGTGGGATAAGATATAATGTGAGAGTGATTGGTAAGTGGGTGTAAAGGAAGAATAATAAGAAAGCCTTGCCCATTGCATAAAGACCAGACTAAGTTGCCCACACCTATTACTTGGATTCCCCATTTCCTGATACTTCCCGAATTTGGATTCTGGAAGTCTGAATCTGTTGATCAAGAGTACTCTGCAGCTGATCACTGAATTCTTGCATGATGACAAGACTTCAAATGAGGTGAATGGGTCATGTAGGTATGCAAGTATAGGCTCTGCCCATGAAATCACTGAATAAACCTTTGAAAGACTCCCACATTTTAGCCCTCCACCTTGCTCCTGATTTGTTACATGTGATTCTTTTGGAATACGTCTTTCTCTGATGTTTAGAAGGAATAAAAAAATCTAAGGATAGAAGTACACAAACACACAAATTAATACCATCACTGCAAACATAAGAAATTAAGAACAGTTGCTATTCATTTTGGAGATAGATATCTTCCTTGAAATAAAACAGTTTTTACATGCTATACTTGATCTAGTGTTCTGGCACCTATTCTTTGCTCTTGAGAATGTTGGTATGAGTCAATGCATATTAGTCAAGGGAGTCAGGTTTTCCATGACTTCAAGGTTCCAGCCAAACAACAGATGGCCAAGACTGAAAGCAATTATAGGGGAATGTAAAGCCATTTATAGTAACTGCTAGGAAAATAAACACAGCAGGTGCTTCCTATTTCTGGGACACTACAAGGAATATGTCCCAAACCCAAGACTAAAGCAGCTGTCCTTGATATTCAGCTGTTCCTTGACCACAGGGAGCACATAAAACATGCTATTGCCATAATGAGGTAAAGAGTAGGAAAGAGTTTAGAGCTGTGCACACAATGTTTTACTTTGAAGGGACCTGGGCAGGCCCAGAGCAAGACCCCAAGTTAGAACACATGAAAGTAGGAGCAGGAATAAATCATTCTGTTTCTCACGGTTGCTTTCCCATTCAGTATGATCATGGAATCTGCCACGCTTCAACTCCTCATTCTGTATCACTTCCACATTGCCCTCATTCCTCCAGTTTTTCAAAAAAACACCCATTTATCACATGCATATCAAATAACAAACAAGAGAAAATCTGCAGATGCAGGAAATCCAAGCAACACACACAAAGTGCTGGAGGAACTCAGCAGGCCAGGCAGTGTCTACGGAAAAAGTACAGTTGATGTTTTGAGCTGAGACCCTCTTCATATTTGTCAATCTCCAACTGTGCTACAAGTTCATTGACCTTATTCCATATACTGCTCGCATTCAAATATACCACCTTTAGTCCTATATTCACCTTTTTTGATTTTGTACACCTTTTACATTGCAGCTCATCCTGTTGTCTGTAGTTCTGCTCTGCCTTCATCCTCTCCTTGCTAGGAGTCTCACTACACACTGCATCTGTTTGTAAACCAACTACCTCATCTTCAGACCTGTCACTCTGTTTTCCATCCCTCTGCCAAATTAGTCTAAACCCACATGAACATCTTTAGACAACTTGCCACAAGGATATTGGATCCCCTTGTGTTCAGGTGTAACTTTTCTCTTTTCTACAAGTCATACCTTCCCCAGAAGAGATCCCATGATACATAAATTTGAACTCCTGACCCCTGCATCAGTTCTTCAACCACATGTTCACCTGCCAAATCATCCGAATGTCACCCTCACTGGCATGTGGCACAAACAGCAATCCAGTGATTACTACACTGGAGGCATTGTTTCTCAGCTTTCTACCTAATCCCTAAAATCTCTCTTTGGGGCCTCTTCACCTTGACTACCTATGCCATTGGTGCCAGTATGTAGAAAAGCAGCTGACTACCAACCCTCACCTTTGAGAATGCCATGGACACGATCCGAGACATTCCAAATCCTGGCACCAGAGAGGCAGCATACCATCCAAGTGTCTCTGTCGTGTCCACAGAACCTGGTCTCTGTTCCTCTGACTGAGGGATCTCCTGTCAACACTGCAGTAGTCTCTGCTCTTCTGAGCCACAACACCAGACTCAGTGCCAGAGATCCAGTCACTGTGATTCCTCCCTGGTAGGTTGTCCCCCTCAATACGATCTAAAATTATGTATTTATTATTGAGTGGAATAGCCACAGGTGTATTTGCCCTGGTTGTGCTTTTCCCCCTCTTTCCCCTGACAGTCACCCAGTTACCTGTGCTTTGCAAGCTAGGGGTGACTACCTTCCTGTAGCTCCCGTCTATATGAGGAGCATTTGATGGCTCTGGGCCTGTACTCTCTGGAGTTCAGAGGAATGAAAGGTGGGTGGGGGGGGAGGATCTTATTGAAATCTATCGAATATTGAAATATTGAGACAGAATAGATGTGAAGAAGATGTTTCCTATGGTGGGAGAGTTTAGAACCAGAGGGCACAGGCTCGGAATACAAGGACATCCCTTTAGAACAGTGATATGGAGGCATTTCTTTAGCCAGAGAGTGGTGAATCTTTGGAATTCATGCCCATGGACAGCTGTGGAGACCAATTCATTCGGTATATTTATAGCGCAGGTTGATAAAGCTTACTGATCAAGAACCTATCAACCTCCACTTTAAGTTATGGGGAGATGGCAGGAGAATGGAGTTGAGGGGGAAAATAAATCAGTCATTGTAGAATGGTGGAGCTGACTCGATGGGCCACAAGGCCTAATTCTGTTCCTATGTCTTATGGTGTAGTATGCATTTCTAGCTTCAGTTTGAACTATGCATTGGCTCATGGTATAAATTTTCTTTCATAAAAATTTTAATACTTGATTGTGATTGCTTCTCTCCAGTTAGGAATGTAAAGTGTAGGAGCTGTTCCATTTCTACATACGAACAATTCCTTTGAACATGGTTTACACTTTCTCTAGTGTGTGTCTTCAATATACCGTATATGTAGCGATACTACAGTCTACAGTAATCATTTCCTTAGCATTTTGTTAAAATGCTGTTTTTCATTACAGTCCTTTTTTGGGTGTCTCTCCATTTGTAAAAGTGAGAGCATTTACAGATCTTACCTTGATAATGAATCATTTCTGGTTTGTGGTGATGGTCTGTTACATCTTTTTTGTGGATGTCAGCACTGTTCCAGAGTCCGAAGATAAATAACATTGTATTATCCTGTAATGTTTTCTATTCACTTTATCAATTCTGCAGAACTCTTTAATTACAGTGTGACATGGAGATGGGATATGGACATGCTAGCTTTCATCCTTGGTCTCTTTAGAGTTGCAGAGACAACAATTTAAGTGCAATAGTCTGATTCAGAATCCTGCTGAGAATTAAGAAATAAATCTAACGTGCTGGTTAATATTTTTACTGCTATGCTGTAGGTATTGGATTTTAACAGTTCTGTAAGAGCAGTCTGTTCTGCTTTTAGCATCTTTGGGTTTGAGCTAAAGTTAAGGGGCTATGTTGTTCGACATCGGAATGTTGTGTCAGCCAATCAAGATGGTGGAATTGGGAGAAGGTTCTAGAGAACTATGGGTGGAGAGATTTTTATGACGGACACTGGTGCAGGTCAAGGTCTTTTTGGCAGGTGCTGGGAGGAGACAGGAGGGAAGATGGCTGAGGGTGCTGTCCCTGTTGCACAAGGTGCTTTGTGCAGATAAATGGCTTCAAGGACCAGTACTCCCATGGGGGAGCCCATTTGTTTGAGGTGGATTTCAAGCGACATTCAGAAGGTGTTATGTGCTTTCATGTAGACCATGGGTCCTGCACATGAGTTAAAGACAACTTCAGGATGAGCTCCAACATTTTTGTGCACATTTGGACAGGGATAACTGCAATGGGCACGTTATTTTTTTTCTTTTTTCCCACTAACTGTCAAGTAAAACTGAAATTTGTAAATACCCTTCATTTATAATTGTATGCAGTGTACGACCTGTTATTTCTTGACGATGGGCGATTGCAAGAGGGCAGCATTTACACAGTATACGCTCAGATTGAGGTGCGGGTGGTCGAATCATTCCGGCTCTCCTGATCTGGGATCCAAGTCAGATCTACGCTAGATGTACGGGTTCGAGGAAGGTGGTTTTCTCACTGCTGAGTCCATTGGGTTGTTAGCGAGGGGTTAACCAGACATGTTTCTAGAGATGCCCGGGAAAAAGTGGTTTCATAAAGAATCATGGTTCCTGCCTAAACTAATTTTATTGAAGTTTTCAAGAAAGTAACCAAGTGTATTAATATATTTACTGTAATTTACATGGACCTAGGAGTTTGTGTAAGTTTACAATGGAATGTTGATCTCCAGGATCAGTGGGTGAGGAACGGCTGATGCAGTTCGATTCAGATAAATTCAGGGTGCATTTAGGTAAGACAAATTAGGACTTTGCCAAAACTTGCACAGTAAATGGTAGGGCCCTGGGGCATGTTGCAAAACACAGGGACATCTGGGGTGCAGGCACATAGTTCTTTGAAACTGGTGATATAGGTAGACAGGATGGTGGAGAAGGCATTTGCATGCTTGCCTTCCTTAATAAAAATATTGAGTAAAGGAGTTCAGATGTCATATTACAGCTGTACATGAAGTTTGTATGGTCACATAAAGAAAACTTTATACAGTTCTTGTCACCCTGCTGTAGGAAATATACCATTAAACTGGAGAAAGTGTGAAAAACATTTACAAGCATGTTACCGGGACTGCAGTTTTTGGGTTATAAGGAGAGGCCAGATAGGCTTGGACTATTTTTCACTGAAATATAGGAGGCTAAGGGGTGACCTCATATAACTCGATTAAAAAAATCATGAGGAGCATAGTTCCAAGTTCAAGGTAAATTTATTATCAAAGTGCACAGGTATTTCAGCATATACTACCCTGAGATTCATCTTCTATTAGGCTTCACAGTAGAAAGAAACACAATAGAATCAATAAAAAAGTACACTTAAACAAAGACAAAAAAACAATGTGCAAAAGAAAAAAAAACGTTCTGTTAATACAAGAAGAAAAACTGAATAATAATAAAAAATAAATAAAATAAAAAAATAAATAATATCAAGAACATGAGTCGTGGAGTCCTTGAAAGTGAGTCCATTGGTTGTGGAATCAGTTCAGTGTTGAGGTGTGTGATGTTATCCATGCTGCCTCAAACACTTGATAATTGACGAGTAATAACTGTTCCCGAAACTGGTGGTTTGGGACCTAATGCTCCTGTTTCTCCTTCCTGATGGCTGCAGTGAGAAGAGAGCATGGCCTGGATGGAGGGTAAGGTGATTAGTCAAAACCTTTCTCTCAGTGTAGGGGAGTCCAAACCTGGAAGGCAAAGTCATAGAGTGAGAGAGGCATAGATAAGTGCAGAACAGAAGCAGGCCATTTGGTCCACCTAGTCCATGCCAAAACCATTTAGACTGCCTACTCCCATCAACCTGCACCAGGGCCATGGTCCTCCATATCCCTGCTATCCATGTACCTATCCAAACTTCTCTGAAACATTGAAATTGAGATCGCATGCTCCACTTGCACTGACAACTCATTCTACACTCTCACAACCCTCTGAGTGAAAAAGTTTCCCCTCATGATTCTCTTAAACTTCTCACCTTTCACTCTCAACCCATGATCTCTGGTTGTAGTCACATCCAACCTCAGTGGAAAAAGCCTGCTTGCATTTACCCTATTTACCCTATTTATACCCCTCATACTTTTGATTACCTCTATCAAATCTCCTCTCAATCTTCTCTTCTAAAGAATATAGTCAATATATTCAATATTTCCTTATAACTCAGGTCGACGTTCCCCCTTCCTTATAACTCAGGTCTCCAGACCCAGCAACATCCTTGGAACTTTTCTCTGTACTCTTTCATCCTTTTTTATATGTTACTTCAGTAGCGACTGAACTTTTTAACCAGCCTCCCATGAGGGGTCTTAGATCATAAGACTATAAGGCAGGAGCAAAATGAGGCCATTCAGCCCATTGAGCCTGATCTGCCATCCCACTCAACCCCACAGGCCTTCTTGAAATATCCTTCGATGCTGTGACTGATCAGGAAACTATCAACCTCCATCTTAAATATACCCACGGACTTGGCCTCCACTGCAGTCTGTGGCAGAGCATTCCACAGATTCACCACTCTCTGGCTTGAAAAAAATTCCTTCTTAACTGTTTTCTAAAAAGTTGCCCCACAATTCTGAGGCTGTGCTGTCTAGTTCTGGATGCCTCCACCATAGGAAACATCCTCTCCACTTCTAGACCTTTCAGCATTTGATAGATTTCAATGAAATCCCCATGCATTCTTCTAAATTCCAGTGAGTAAAGGTCCAAAGCTGCCAAATGCTCCTCATATGTTAACCCCATTCATTCCCAGAATCATCTTTGTGAACCTCCTCTGGACTCTTTCCAATGACAACACATCCTTATGGGGCCCAAAACTGTTGACAATACTCCAAGTTTGGCCAGACAACTGTCTTACAAAGACTCAGCCTTATCTCCTTGCTTTTACATTCTATTCCCCTTGAAATAAATGCCAACATTGCATTTGCCTTCTTTACCATAGATTCAACCCGTAAATTAACCTTCTGGGAGTCTTGCATGAGGACTCCTAAAGTCCTTCTGCACCTCTGATGTTTGGACCTTCTCCCCATTTAGAGAATAGTCTATACTATTGTTCCTTTTACCAAAATGCATTGTCATACATTTCCCAAAACAATATTCCATCTGCCACTTTTTTGCCCATTCTTCCAATTTGTCTAAGTCCTGCTACAATTGCACTGCTTCCTCAGCACTACGTACCCCTCCACCTATCATTGTATCAACTGCAAACTTTGCCACAAAGGCATTATTTCCATTATCCAAATCATTGACAAACAATGTGAAAAATAGTGACACAATACTGATCCCTGAGGTACACCACTAGTTACTGGTAGCCAACCAGATAAGACTCTTCTTATTCCCACTCACTACCATTCCACTATCCATGCCAATATCTTCCCTGTAACGCCACAGGATCTTATCTTGTTAAGCAGCCTCATATGTGGCACCTTATTAAATGCCTTCTGAAAATCCAAGTAAATGACATCCACTGCCTCTCCTTTGTCCACCCTGCTTGTTACTTCCTCGAAGAACTCTAACAGATTTGTCAGGTAAGATTTCCCTTTACAGAAACTATGCTGACTTTGACTTACTTTATCATTAGTCTCCAAGTGCCCCGAAACCTCATACTTAATAATAGACTCCAACACTTTCCCAACCACTGAGGTTAGGCTAACTGGCCTATAATTTCCTTTCTTTTGACTTCTTCCCTTCTTAAAGAGTGGTGTGACACTTGCAGTCTTCCAGTCCTCCAGGACCATGCCAGAATCAAGTGATTCTTGAAAGATCGTGACCAATGCATCTGTTATCTCTTCAGCAACCTCTCTCAGGACTCTGAAATGTAGTCCATCTGGTTCAAGTGACTTATCCACCTTAAGACTTTTGAGTTTGCTTAGCACTTTATCTTTTGATAGCAATGGCACTCACTGCTGCTTCCTGACACTCACAGACCACTGGCGCACTGCTAGTGTCTTTCACAGTGAAGACAGATGCAAAGTACCTGTAAAGTTCATCTGCCCCATTACTACCTCACCAGCATTATTTTCCAGTGGCCTCACCTCCCTTTTACTCTTTATATAACTGAAAATACTTTTGGTATCCTACTTTATACTATTGGCTAGTTTGCCCTCATGTTTCATCTTTTCCCTTCTTATAGCTTTTTTAGTTGCCTTTTGTTGGACTTTAAAAACTTTCCAGTCATCCAATTTCCCACTCACTTTTGCTACCTTAAATGCCCTTTCCTTGGCTTTTATGCAGTCATTAATTTCCCTTGTGAGCCTTGGTTGCCTACCCCGCCATTTGCAAACTTATTCTGTGGGACATATCTATAGTGCACCTTGTGAACTACTCCCAGAAGCTTCAGCCATCTCTGTTTTGTTGTCATCCCCACCAGTATCCTCCTCCAATCCTCCTGGGCAAGCTCTTCTTTCATGCTTCTGTAATTCCCTTTATTCCATTGTTACATGTCCACAGTTTCGTTTTCCTGAGAGTCCCTAGTTTCGTTTACTGTGGGCGTCATGTGTCCCTGTTTCATTTTACTGGGAGTCCACAGTTTCATTTCTGTGAGCGTTACCTTATGACGTATGCCGACAGCATAAAAGAAATGTGGGCATAGTGCTGAGAAGGAGTCGAAGGAAAGACAGAGCGAGTACAGACTTTGAGCTATCCTTGAACAGCTCACGATCGAGAAGGGTAAAGTCTAATGCTTACCCATACCCAAAGGATTGGGTTAATCAGCTGCACACTGTGCATTGTGGAGATGTGTCTGTCCTTCGTATGATCCATGGGTGTGAATTTCATGACAGTCACTTTGTGAAATCACTCTTTGTGGACTTTGGAACAGTATTGCTCAGCTGGGATCTTCAGTAACCGTTTCTTCGTTCGCTAGCCGTGGAATCTTTGGAATTCGCCGTGATCCCCATGTCGCTGCATTGTGTATCCATATCTCTCTCCTCTCACCTACTTCGTGAATTACTGGAACTCTCTGAACTGCCACTTTAAGACTGTGCTTGAGTAAGATTTGTTAAGAACAGGTTCTAAGTTTGACTGTAAGAGAGATATTGACGCATAACACTGTTAACTTCTGTTTAAGAAAGCAGCTTATTTAATTTTCTATATTTTTCAGTAGCTGTAAATTAATATAGTGGTTTTGATACTAAAACCCAACTCAATTTATCATCCCTTGCTGCTGGTACATTAGGAAATCATAACACCATTGCGATACTGATACACGTGACTTATTCTTCTCACTCTCAAACTGCAGTATGAATTTAATCATATTATGATCACTGCCTCCTAAGGGCTCTTTTACCTTAAGCTTCCTCATGAAATCTGAGTTTTGCAAATACCTTACTAAAGTCCATGTAGGCAACATCCACTGCCTTGCCTTCATCCAGTTTCCTGGTAACTAGCTTGGGGAAAAAAAAAACACAGGTTTAAAGTGACGGGAAAGATTTCAAATGACTGGAAACGCAACTATTTTTCATGCAGATGGTGATGAGCTGCCAAGGGAAGTGAAACAAGCTGCCAGGGAAGTGGTATTAGGTGGATACAAATATGACACTTAAAAAGCATTTAGATAGTTACATGAATGGGAAAGGTTCAGAGGGAATTTGGGCCAGATGCAGGCAAATGGGCAGGGGGCTGCTGCTGAACAGTTTCTAACTAGCATCAGACACCTGCACTTTTAAATAATGTTACTTGCTTCTGCTTGTGTTCAAAAAGCAGTGATCTTTGTCACTGAAAGCTGGTGAGAAATAAGCAACAAGGTTATTCAGAACTGTTTTTGCTCATTGCGGTTTCAAGGATTGGCGATGCCAGAAACTGCTGGGACTGAAAACAAAACAACTTCACTACTTCAACAAGTTAGAAACTACAAGGAATTTGAGGGTATCAACATCATCTTGAAAGTTACAATGAAAATGAAGATTTGGAAGATGCAATCATCAACAGCATTGTATGAAGGCAGTTCACTATCTACATTAGCTGTCTGCGCTGATTTTGTTCATTTACAGTCAATCAAAAGAATGTGACAGATTAATTCCTCTGTCAATAACTATTAGGAACTAATACAGTTATATAGTACTATATTGTACTATTAGAACACTATATTGATAGTGTTCTAATTCTGTATTTCATTTAAGTACATAATTTGTTACTCAGTTAAATGTTAGTTTGTCTTTTTTTTATACCTTTTTAAGTATTTCCATGATACTTGGACTATTTGGGGCAGCCGTTTAAATGGGCCAAAATGTACTCGTCCAAGTGTGTGCCAGTTAGCTGGAATCCACAGTATAGGTTTCTTTGGTTGTATCTAGTGACTTATGCAAGTGTATCCATGTATCCAGATGTGGACCAAAGAGACTGACAGGCTAGGATGACGTGCTAGCACTCAGAGATTTGAAATGGACATACAGAGTGACCATCTGAAAGGTTTATATGAAAATCTGTGTGAATCACTGATTTGAAAGAAACATAAAATCATGTAAATTTTATACTGCATAGTCGGGGCTTGATCTTCCTTATATTTTCATAGATTTAGATTTAATTGTTTTCTATTTATATCTTGAGAATGCTTATGGATTGCTTCGAGATATGTTCATTTCTCTATAAATTTACCTAAGCATTGTTTTTGGAAGCAGTGGAAAGTGTGAAATAAATTTGCCTGGTTTATAAGCCCAGTAAAATAAATGCATAACATGGGATGCAAGTTTGTTTTTCATTAAGCACTCCCATTATTATAAAGTTAATAGAGTTATGGTCTGTTTTCCAGTTAGGAGCTACTGAATTATCACAATCTTGGCAAGGCCATTTGTAAACATTGTGCACTTCTTGATCTCTCCTAGTGTAATCTCTTGCAGAATACTTAATCCAGCACAAGCAAGTTATTTGCATTAAGGTTACTATGTTAAAATTGTTTGAATTGATTTCAGGATTGTTTTATCTCCAACCTTGAAATTTCACAGGACCTTGCATTTTCGCAAATGCCACACACATATTCTCTCCTCAGCACACACTGGGAACTTTCAGAAAAGAAGTTGTCAAGCTGCAAAGGTCAAATAAGAATGGAACAGATTCTGTGGGCCAGTGCACAACATGAAACTTCTCCTAATTGCTAACAAATTGTTGGTCTCATTCAGACAGGTCATGGGGTGGGTGGTGGGAAACTGGAAAATGTCACTGGTTCACAGGTTGGTGTTTTTCTGAGGTTGTGACTGCAGAGAAGTTTTCCTAGTTCTAATTATTTTGGCACAAGGGAAGGCTTCAGTAAACCTATTTCAAACACTCATCACTGCCTGAGTGAAGCTTTACTTTAGAAGTAATTCTGTTACATCTAGCTAAGACTATTTGATGTTTAACATTTCCAAAAATGAATGGAAAAGAAACAAAAATTTCTTGCACTCATTTTTTGTAGCATCCTGTAACAGTTTCTTCTAAATACTCAGCCCCACAGAACTGTTTAATTACAGTGAGGCATGGATTCATAAGATGGGGTATGGGACAGTTTCCTTCCTTGGTCTCTTTAGAATTCTAGCATTGGCATCTCAGGAATTAGAGGCAGATTCAGAATCCCACTGAGCTACTAGTAAGTGAGCCATTATTGGTAGCCATTGCTGAGGTCCAGTGACTTCTGCAGAGTGCCCATGCCTCCAGATGTTAGGCAACGCAAGCAATGGACTGGGCTGGGATCCCAGCATTTTGGGCCTGGAATTTGACATGAAGAATATCACTTGGAAATCTGCTAGTTCGTGTAAATGCCTAGTTAATTGGGACGATGGTGCTCAAGTAATTATATCAATGTAGTTGATTTAAAAACACAAACACGAGGAAATCTGCAGATGCTGGAATTTCAAGCAACACACATAAAAATTGCTGGTGAACGCAGCAGGCCAGGCAGTATCTCTAGGAAGAGGTACAGTCAATGTTTCGGGCTGAGACCCTTCGTCAGGACTAACTGAAAGAAGAGATAGTAAGAGATTTGAAAGTGGGAGGGGGAGGGGGAGATCTGAAATGATAGGAGAAGGCAGGAAGGGGAGTGATGGAGAGTTGATTGGCAAAAGGGATATGAAAGGATCATGGGATGGAAGGCCTAGGGAGAAAGAAAGGGGGAGGGGGGAAGCCCAGAGGATGGGCAAGGAGTATAGTGAGAGGGACAGAGGGAGAAAAAGGAGAGAGAGAGAGAGAGAAAGAAAATAAATTAATTAATAATATTTGTCAAAGTGAAATGCTACCAGTTAATGAGTAAAGTCAGAATCCGTGTAATTGGCCTTTACAGTTCAAATTAGACACTGCTTGTGATTGTGGGGGAAATATTTAGATAAACTTGAACACTTAATTGATATTTTCATATTCAAGGGTAATCTGACGTTACCCAGGCACTGTAGACACTGTGTTGCTGGCTTGGACATGCTTGGCCTTGGGCTGAAATTTTAGTTGACTGGAGAACTGCTAAGAGGCTGATGATCAGCTAAAACTCATTAAGGAGATATTTTTCCCTTTCTAAATTGTGATCAGCTATTATATTATATAAAATAATACTTATATAATAAATTGATTACATGAATGGGATTATACTATTGAGCAACAAAGTTGCAGGGAAATTGTAGAGATGTTCATTTGCCTAAGACCAATTGTAAAGGGGACCAGCAGCTATCCAAATATAGACAGGATAGTAATATAAGAGACAAAGAGAAGTAGTTGTGATTGGAAGACATAGAAACATAGAACATAGAAAATAGGTGCAGGAGTAGTCCATTTGGCCCTTCGAGCCTGCACCGCCATTCAGTACGATCATGGCTGTTCGTCCAACTCAGAACCCTGTACCTGCCTTCTCTCCATACCCCCTGATCCCTTTAGCCACAAGGGCCATATCTAACTCCCTCTTAAATATAGCCAATGAATTGGCCTCAACTGTTTCCTGTGGCAGAGAATTCCACAGATTCACCACACTGTGTGAAGAAGTTTTTCCTAATCTCGGTCCTAAAAGGCTTCTCCTTTATCCTCAAACTGTAACCCCTCGTTCTGGACTTCCACAATATCAGGAACAATCTTCCTGCATCTAGCCTGTCCAATCCCTTTAGAATTTTATACGTTTCAATCAGATCCCCCCCTCAATCTTCTAAATTCCAGAGAGTATAAGCCTAGTCGATCCAGTCTTTCAGCATATGAAAGTCCTGCCATCCCAGGAATCAGTCTGGTGAACCTTCTTTATACTCCCTCTATGGCAAGAATGTCTTTCCTCAGATTAGGCGACCAAAACTGCACACAATACTCCAGGTGTGGTCTCACCAAGGCCTTGTACAACTGCAGTAGTACTTCCCTGCTCCTGTACTCGAATCCTCTTGCTATAAATGCCAGCATACCATTTGCCTTTTTCACCGCCTGCTGTACCTGCATGCCCACTTTCAATGACTGGTGTACAATGACACCCAGGTCTCGTTGCACCTCCCCTTTTCCTAATTGGCCACCATTCAGATAATAGTCTGTTTTCCTGTTCTTGCCACCAAAGTGGATAATCTCACATTTATCCACATTAAATTGCATCTGCCATGAATTTGCCCATTCACCTAACCTATCCAAGTCACTCTGCATCGGCTTAGCATCCTCCTCACAGCTAACACTGCCACCCAGCTTCGCGTCATCCGCAAACTTGGAGATGCTGCATTTAATTCCCTCGTCTAAGTCATTAATATATAATGTAAACAACTGGGGTCCCAGTACTGAGCCTTGCGGTACCCCACTAGTCACTGCCTGCCATTGTGAAAAGGTCCCGTTTATTCCCACTCTTTGCTTCCTGTCTGCCAACCAATTCTCTATCCACATCAATACCTTACCCCCAATACCGTGTGCTTTAAGTTTGCGCACTAATCTCCTGTGTGGGACCTGGTCAAAAGCCTTTTGAAAATCCAAATATACTGCATCCACTAGTTCTCACCGATCCACTCTACTAGTTACCTCCTCAAAAAACTCTATGAGATTCATCAGACATGATTTTCCTTTCACAAATCCATGCTGACTTTGTCCGATGATTTCACCACTTTCCAAATGTGCTGTTATCACATCTTTGATAATTGACTCTAGCATTTTGCCCACCACCGATGTCAGGCTAACCCGTCTATGCAGCTCTACCCAGATCGATTCCACATCCTCCGGGCTAATGTCCTTCCTTTCTATTGCTTTAATCTCCTCTCTAACCAGCAATACCACCCCACCTCCTTTTCTTTCATATCTATCGCTCCTGAATATTGAATATCCCTGAATGTTGAGCTCCCATCTTTGCTCACCCTGGAGCCATGTCTCTGTGATCCCAACTATATCATATCCATTAATAACAATCTGCACATTCAATTCATGCACCTTGTTACGAATGCTCCTTTCATTGACACACAAAGCCTTCAGGCTTGCTTTTACAATGCTCTTGGCCCTTATACAATTATGTTGAAAAGTGGCCCTTTTTAATTTTTGTCCTTCCAGGACCTTCCAGGAATTTTTTAGACTTAACAAGGAAAGTTTTTTTTCTTGGTTTAATATGGAGAAAGGAAAAGGTGATAATTACAGTGATAAAATTACAGGTGATAAAACCTATGATTTAAAGTATCTTGGGAAAGTAAGATGACCATTCCATGATTAAAAGCAGTCAATTAGTGAAGGACCAATTTCAATCGATGAGAACAGGTTTGACCCAGGTAAATTGGAATCAAAACTTTGCAGGCAAAAATGTAAATGGAGGTGTTTCAGCTGCAGTTGGGAGTGAGACAGAGATAGCTATGGCCATGAAAGAGGAAGTTTAAAGCCAGATTCTCAAATGGGAGAGAGTAAAATGGTGCAGAAAGAAAGAACAAAAAGAAGATGCTAGATTGTTGAAGCAGGCTGTTTGCTGTTATTTCTTTTACACCTCGCCATTCAGATGAGAAGTAAAAGAGAGAATATTTGGCAGCAAACATAAAAACAAGTCCTAAAATATTCTCTCAGGATGTAAAATGGAAAAGGACTATAAGAACAGTGGTTGCTGATTGAAGACCAAAAATAAATCCCGTTAGAAGGTAGAGGGAATAGCAAGAGGGCTAGGTAAGTACCTTACATCAATTTTCACCAAAGAAGATGATATGCAGTCTTAACAAAAGAAAATATTGTTGAATTTGTGGATAGGTTATAAATATTGAAGTTGATATTAGAAAGGCTGACTGTACTTGGTGGAGAAAACACCTGGTCCAGCTTGGATGTGTTCTCAGTTGCTGAAGGAAGTAAGGGAGAAAAATGCAAAGACCTTGGAGAGAAACTTCCGAACATCTAAAGTTTCCTGGATGATGCCTGAGGAGAAGAAAATTGTAGATGTGGCACCTTTGTTCAACAAGGGTGTAAAGATGAATCAATTGCTTTGGACAAGTCAGTTTAATCTCAGTGGTGGGCAGAATTTCAGAAAGAATAATCCAAGGACAGAATTCATTGTCACTGGACCAAGTGTGGATTAATCAGAGGAAATTAGCATAGACATGTCTCTTGTCCATTCCCCCCTCCTCACTAATCTAATCCCTGCACATATCCCTGAAAGTGGCCAAAGTGCTACATCTGCCCATCCACCTCCTTCCTCCCCTCCATTCAGGGCCCCAAAAAGTCCTTCCAGGTGAGGCAACTCGTCAGCTGTGAATCTGCTGGAGTTAACCTTTGCTCCCGATGCAGCCTCCTCTACATTGGTGAGAGCCGTCATAAATTGGGGGACCACTTTGTCGAGCACTTCTGCTCTATCTGCCAGGATAGTGAGAATAATGTGGAGCATGCTAATATGCTTGGGCATTTTCAGACCAAGAAGCAAGTTATGATTTTTCGTGAAGATGTCTCTAAAGCTGTGATCGGCTATGTCCCAGGTTATGGAAAGAGTCAAGAGAGGAGACTCCAAGGGCCTTGACAAAGATCATTGTATCCTCACTCTGAACAGTTGAGGTCCCAGATGACACAGAGTAGCCAATATTTGTTTCTTTGTTCAAAAAAGGATATGGAGATAATTCAAGATTCAAGATTCAAAAAACTGTATTGTCATTCTAACCGTACATCAGCTCTGCAGGGCAGAATGAGACAGCGTTTCCAAGGAGCAGTGCAATCATAACATAACAAACATAACACTAAATAATAAACATAACAATAAATAGTAAAACACAACAGCCACATGTCAGTAAAAATCAAGTTATAAGTGTCCAGCGCAAGTTAAAAGTGTCCAAAAACAGTCAGGTAGAGCAGCTATTTAGCAGCCTGACTGACTATGGGAAGAAGCTGTTTAGTAGCCTTGTGGTTTTAGTTTTGATGCTCCTGTAACGTTTGCCTGATGGCAGAAGAACAAACAGTTCATGAAGAGGGTGTGAGGGGTCTTTAATGATGTACCGTGTCTTCTGGAGGCATCGACTCTGAAAGAGGTCTTGGACAGAAGGTAGGGAGACCCCAATAACCTTCTCTGCTCCCCTAACCAGCCTCTGCAAAGCTTTTTTGTCGACAGCACTGCAGCTGGAGTACCAGGTTGTGATGCAAAAAGGTCAGCACACTCTCAACCACGCCTCTGTAGAATGTAGTTAAGATGTTAGGAAGTTAAAGGCTAATGATCCTTACGTCAGCCATATGGAGGCTATAGAAGAGGATTCTTCAGAAAAAGATTTGCAAGCATATGTCAAAACATGGCTTTGTGCAAGGCAGGTCATTTCTTGCAAACCTGATTGAGGCTTTGAGGAGGTGATAAAGGTAATTTACGAGTGTAGGGCAGTAGATGTAATCTACATGGATTTTAGTGAAGCATTCGACAATTGTTCTCATGGCAGGCTGATCCGGAAGATTAAAAGGCATAGAATCCATGGCAACTTGACAATGTAGATTCAGAATTGGCTGGACCACAGAAGGCAGACTGTAGTGGCGGAACCGTGTTATAGCTAGAGGTCCATGACCATTTGATATTGGAGCAGTGTTAGGCTATTTCGCCCATCTGCTCCATCATTCCATCATGGCTGAATTATCATACCTCTCAACCCTATTTTCCTCACTTCTACCAGTAACCTTTGACACCCTTACAGGTCAAGAACCTCTCAACCTAATGACTTGGCCTTCACAGCCGTCTGCAGCAATGAATTCCACAGAATTCATTGCACTAGCCTCCCCAACATTGAGGTCATCTTTACAGGACAATGCCTCCAAAAGGCATCATCCATTGTTAAGGACCACGGTCACCCAGGATATGCCCTCTTCTCATTGTTATCAAGTTGGAGGTACAGGAACCTGAAGACACACATTCAATGTTCTACAAACAGCTTTTTTCCCCACTGCATCAGATTTCTATATGGAGAATGAACCCATGTACACTAACTCATTACTTTTTGTTCTGTTTTTGTTCTCTTTTTGCACTATACATATTTCTTGTTGTAACTGATAGTTTTTTTATATAATGTATTGCAATGTACTCCAGCAGCAAAACAACATATTTCATGACATATGTCAGTGATACTAAACCTGATTCTGATTCTAAATACAGAAGCCCTATGGAAGGGTCAAGCCATTTCTACTCACTTGCCCCAGATGTGTAGCCTCCCCATTGGCCTCTTTAGTCCCAAACCAGAGTGAAAGCAAATCAATTTCAAGGGACTGCCTAAGAAGAAGGGGCCATCTGGAGCATTCACTTATTTGCCTTCCATGGATATGGGCGCGGAGAGTCATAGAAGTTGTTCTACCTGAGTGCCTAATCCATGGGAGTATGTTTAAGCACCTTCAGGCAAGCTCCAACTGAGGAAATCAACACAGGATCAACACAGCCTGATGACATTGGACTTTTAACAGAAACACATTATTGATGCAATTTCCTTTAATACCTGTTTAAAATATACTCATCCTCTCTTATGATTAATATACAGATTAATAAATGGTTTGTTATTGGTCTACAACTTCCATAATATTTACCCTAGTTCTTCCATACGTTAAAACTGGTAAACAGATAGCTGATGCACCCCAACGGATTTAGTCTTTTTTTTGTATGGGAAGAATATAACAAAGCTTGTACATATACATACATACAAGGGTCACAGCCGTCTCTATTTCCTGAGGAGACTGAGGTCCTTTAACATCTGCCGGACGAGGCCGAGGATTTTCTACGAGTCTGTGGTGGCCAGTGCTATCATGTTTGCTGTTGTGTGCTGGGGCAGCAGGCTGAGGGTAGCAGACACCAACAGAATCAACAAACTCATTCGTAAGGCCAGTGATGTTGTGGGGATGGAACTGGACTCTCTGACGGTGGTGTCTGAAAAGAGGATCTGTCCAAGTTGCATGCCATCTTGGACAATGTCTCCCATCCACTACATAATATACTGGTTGGGCACAGGAGTACATTCAGCCAGAGACTCATTCTGCCGAGATGCAACACAGAGCGTCATAGGAAGTCATTCCTGCCTGTGGCCATCAAACTTTACAACTCCTCCCTTGGCGGGTCAGACACCCTGAGCCAATAGGCTGGTCCTGGTCTTATTTCCTGGCATAATTTATATATTACTAATTAATTATTTATGGTTTTATTACTATTTAATTAGCTATGGTGCAACTGTAATGAAAATCAATTTCCCTCGGGATCAATAAAGTATGACTATGACTATATACAGATTCATTAAAAAACATGGAGGAGGATGGTCGAAACAGAGGTTTGGCTTATTTAGGTGTAGTATGGGGTGCTGCATGAATAGCCAGTGTTCAGTGGATTACTATAGCAAAATCTGGTAGTGCCTGAGACCTCAGGGGATGTTTGTTACTAGCTGGTTTTGCACAGTCAAAATTTTTTTCTTTTGCCTGCTTTGACACAGTAAGTCTGGTGGCTCTGCTGACAACAAATATTTAGGCAGTGAGAAGATTGACAAATGACGGTATATAGAAGCAAAGAAACATAGAAAACCTACAGCACAATACAGGCCCTTTGGCCCACAATGCTGTGCCAAACAACTCCTTACCTTAGAAATTACCTAGGGTTACACATAACCCTCTATTTTTCTAAGCTCCATGTACCTATCCAGGAGTCTCTTAAAACAGCAGTCCCCAACCACCGGGCCACAAAGCATGTGCTACCGGGCCGTGAGGAAACGATATGATTTGGCGATATGAGTCAGCTGTACCCTTTCTCATTCCCTGTCACGGCCACTGTTGAGCTTGTATGTGCGCGAGGTCATGACCCGTGTGTCATCCATGTCAGCGCGGGAAGAAGATCAACTCCTCGAGCTTGCAAATGACAGTGAACTGAAAAGTATGTTTGACATAATATCTCTGCCGGCATTCTGGATCAAAGTCAAGGCTAAATATCCTGAGGTAGCCACGAAAGCACTGAAAACGTTGCTTCCATTTCCAACATATCTCTGCAATCAATGCAACGAAAACTAAATTGCGGAATAGACTGGACATAAGGAACCCCTTCAAGTATCGCTGTCTCCCGTCACCCCTCGATAGGACCGTCTTGTTGCAGGGAAACAAGCCCAGGGCTCCCACTGATTCAGCGATATTGGTGTGTTGCAATGAGTTTATATGTTCATACGGGGAAAATATGTACTGTGTGTTTAATATCCAAGCGTTACTTAAAATGTTATGATGCTATTGACTGATAAGTGACTTATATAACCATATAACAATTACAGCATGGAAACAGGCCACCTCTGCCCTTCTAGTCCGTGCCGAACGCTACTCTCACCTAGTCCCACTGACCTGCACTCCGCCCATAACCCTCCATTCCTTTCCAGTCCATATACCTATCCAACTTTTCTTTAAATGATAATATCGAACCTGCCTCTACGACTTCTACCGGAAGTTCGTTCAACACTTACTTCAAGCTCCCCTGTCGTCACCTGATAATTGACTTATCACTATTTTAATGCGAGGAAAATATGCGCTGTGTGTTTAATATTAAATTCGTTAGATAAACCCTTTTAGAAACGAAATTGAGTGTATTAGCCACTTATCACCTATATTCCGGTCGTGATTAACATCCCCCCTCCCACCCCCCCGAACGGAATCGCCAAAACAATTTGCAGGGGAAAAAAATCGGCAGGTACACACATGTGCACTGGCGCCTGCGCAATGCTTCATGGTCATTGTAGTCTTTCTCGGGGTAAACTCAACATATTTGACTGCTAACAACAGGAATTCTGCAGATGCTGAAAAGCATCCAGGTTAGAGTACACTCAGGTTGGAGGAACAACAATATTCTCCGTAACTTCCGCCACCTCCAACAGGATCCCACCACTAAGCACATCTATCCCTCCCCCCCTCTGCCTTCCGCAGGGATCGCTCCCTATGCGACTCCCTTGTCCATTCATCCCCCCCATCCCTCCCCACTGATCTCCCTCCTGGCACTTATCCGTGTAAGTGGAACAAGTGCTACACATGCCCTTACACTTCCTCCCTCACCGCCATTCAGGGCCCCAGACAGTCCTTCCAGGTGAGGCGACACTTCACCTGTGAGCCGGCTGGGGTGATATACTGCGTCCAGTGCTCCCGATGTGGCCTTCTATATATTGGCAAGACCCGACGCAGACTGGGAGACCGCTTTGCTGAACACCTACGCTCTGTCTGCCAGAGAAAGCAGGATCTCCCAGTGGCCACACCTTTTAATTCCACATCCCATTCCCATTCTGACATGTCTATCCACGGCCTCCTCTACTGTAAAGATGAAGCCACACTCAGGTTGGAGGAACAACACCTTATATTCCGTCTGGGTAGCCTCCAACCTGACGGCATGAACATCGACTTCTCTAACTTCCACTAATGCCCCACCTCCCCCTCGTACCCCATCCGTTATTTATTTTTATACACACATTCTTTCTCTCCCTCTCCTTTTTCTCCCTCTGTCCCTCTGACTATACCCCTTGCCCATCCTCTGGGTCCCCCCCCCTTGTCTTTCTTCCCGGACCTCCTGTCCCATGATCCTCTCGTATCCCCTTTGCCAATCACCTGTCCAGCTCTTGGCTCCATCCCTCCCCCTCCTGTCTTCTCCTATCATTTCGGATCTCCCCCTCCCCCTCCCACTTTCAAATCTCTTACTAACTCTTCCTTCAGTTAGTCCTGAGGAAGGGTCTCGGCCTGAAACATCGACTGTACCTCTTCCTAGAGATGCTGCCTGGCCTGCTGCGTTCACCAGCAACTTTGATGTGTGGTATTTGACTGCTGCTCTTGTCTGTTGGCAACCCTACCCCTCCCCACCCCCTCACAGGTTGGCCGGTCCGCAAGAATATTGTCAATATTAAACCGGTGCGCAGTACTAAAAAGGTTGGGGACCCCTGTCTTAAAAGGCCCTATCGTATCCACCTCCACCACTGTTGCAGGCAGCTACATTCCACGCACTCACTACCCTCTGTGTAAAAAATGTACCCTTGATATTTCCTCTGTACCTCCTTCCAAGCACCTTAATACTGTGCCCTCTCATGTTAGCCATTTTGGCCATGGGAAAAAGCCTCTGACTATCCACACGATCAATGCCTCTCATCATCTTATACACCTCTATCAGGTCACCTCTCATCATCTGCCGCTCCAAGGAGAAAACAGTTTCTTCCCCCAAGTCATCAAACTCTTCAATACCCAGAGCCTGGACTGACGCCAACCTACTGCCCTCTACTGTGCCTATTGTCTTGTTTATTATTCATTGTAATGCCTGCACTGTTTTGTGCACTTTATGCAGTCTTGGATAGGTCTGTAGTCTAGTGTAGTTTTGTGTTGTTTTACATAGTTCAGTGTAGTTTTTGTATTGTTCATGTAGCACCATGGTCCTGAAAACGTTGTCTTGTTTTTACTGTGTACTGTACCAGCAGTTATGGTCGAAATGACAATAAAAGTGACGTGACTTGAAAAGGCCGAGTTTACTCAACCTATTCTCATAAGGCATGCTCCCCAATCCAGGCAACATACTTGTAAATCTCCTCTGCACCCTTTCTATGTTTTCACATCCTTCCTGTAGTGAGGCAACCAGAAATGTGCACAGTACTCCAAGTGGGGTCTGACCAGGGCCCTATATAGCTGTAATATCACCTCTTGTCTCTTAAACTCAGTCCCACAATTGATGAAGGCTAATGCACCATATGCCTTCTCAACCACAGAGTCAACCTGTGCAGCAGCTTTGAATGTCGTATGGACTCAGACCCCAAGATCCCTCTGATCCTCCACACTGCCAAGAGTCTTACCATTAATACCGTATTCTGCCATCATACTTGACCTACCTAGATGATGAGTGTCAGACAGAGATCAATGGGGATGGGGTCCCGGAGGAGAAGCAGCCTAAGGAATAAGTGTGATATTTAAAGCATATCTATCTGACGTTGGTTCTCTGCACCAGACCCCACATCTTAGAGCCTACTCCAGCAGCACCTTGAAGTAATGATGAAGCAAGCCTCCGTGAGTGTTGTAAATGTCTGCTTTTGAAAATATGGCCAATATAGCATCCAACATGATGTCCAGGTGTGCTGTATGTGTCCTCGGATGCTATTGGATGTGTCTAGGCACTACAGACTGTTACTATCTTAGGCATATGAGGAACCTAAAGGAAAAAAATTCGATATAAAGGAGTAAAAGTCAGTTTTCCCTTCTGATTTGACGTTTCATTGAAAATGAACCTCACAGAGCACAAAAATATGCTGCTTGGAGAATGAAATGGTTATCAAACCTAGGCTTCAGCTGTCTTCACCCATTACAATGAGATAAACTATGATCTGCAAGTCTGCACATAATTGATTTCCTCCCTCCCGACGGCAGTACCAAGGGATAATTGTACCTGACTCTGCAACAGCTTTTCCAAAACCATTCATAATAGTGTCATCTTATTTTTGGCAAGCAATTTGGCTGTCCCTTTGCTGTAATCATTACTGCTTCTCCACCAGACCTTTCCTTTTACTCTGCTGAACTTAATCCCATCCACTGCTGTCAGATGTTGAAGTAGGTTAAAGGATAGATATTCCCTTCTCTCAAAGGACATTGAGCAGAAAAGGAATGAGATTAGCAATTGATATTTAATGGCGAGAATGTCTTATTACTAAGTAATGATAATATTTTGCCGAAAGCCTCTTTTGTGGGCATTCTGCATGTTTGTCAGTGATGTATGATGTGACATTTTTCATAACCTCCGTCTAAAGCCGTGGAGTAGGGATAAGGGTGCATGATTACAGCTCACACACAGTGCCTTCCAACTTCATAAGTGGAAAGTACAAGCTGATACAAGTTGGTTTTCAGTGAGCATTGTGTCCGCACTTGACTTCTTGGAAAGACACCTTGGTGTGATAAACCCTAAAAGAAATGATTGTAAAGGCAAAGCATAGATAGCATTGACCCAGTGCAACAAAAGATTTTTTTTTACATACTGGGGGACCTACTTCAGCATTTAATACTACATGCAGCATGAAAAGTTCAGCTTTTGGATGTTCTTTTAAAAAAAAACATATATAAAAATAAACTACCAATGAATGTTAGTTCAAAATATAAAGATAGAAAAATGTACAAAACCAAGGAAAATTTACTAAAATACTGCATATGAGTTTGGTTTAAAATTGTTGCCTTTTGTGTTGGTGATTGTGACTTTGAGGCAGCCGTCTCATTCTGCTGAACACAGTTGAATCTGATACACTGATGTGGTTCTAAAGGAGCCCTGTGCTGTTAGAAGCCTGATAATATTCAGCTGAGATTTCACCAGCCACCTTTGGTAGCTCCTAGACTGGGTTACAGCATACTGATACTGAGCTGGGAATTGCCAGGCATCCTCTGGTTACATCTTTGCTAGCACATCTGCCCTGCTCAATCTTCAACTCTAGCAGTAGCAGAGAAATACCATAACAACTTGACAGTCAACTTGCGCTCTCTTTGAATGTGGTCCTTTGATTTTGAGTAAGATAGAGAACTGAGCTAACACTTACTTTGTATAAAAAAATTGAAACTGAAAACTTTGATAAAAGACGATTTAAATGTTTCAAAATGCCTTTAATCGCTGGTTTGTGGCCTTGGGTTTTGCTGCTCGAGGCCTCACTGGTGACAGGTCATCCAACCTGAAGTACTGACTCCATTTATCTCTCCATTTAACTCCTGCCCGACTGGCTAGTTACTTCCAGCGCTTTCTGTTCTTTGTCGCATTAAACTGAAAATCAAAATAAAAGGCTTGGCAAAAGATTGACTGTATATTGTGTAACAGCTTAATTCTAGAAAATATTCCCGGCACAGTGCTTAGTGGATGTGCAGACCAGCTAGCTGAGATTCTCACTGACATCTTCAACACCTCCCTGAGCAGCGCCGTCATTCCTACATGCTTCCAGAAGTCTTCAGTGTCCTGCCTCAACGACTACCGTCCCGTCGCACTCACATCCATCATCATGAAGTGTTTTCAGAGGCTCACCATGAGGCACGTCAAGACCCTGCTGCCCCCCTCACTGGACCCCCTGCAGTTCGTGTACCGTCCCAACCGTTCAACAGACGACGCCATTGCCATCATCTCCACCTGGCCCAAACCCACCTGGACAAAAAAGACACATACGTTCGAATGCTGTTCATAGACTTCAGTTCAGGATTCAACACAATCATTCCTCAGAAACTGATTGGAAAACTGAGCCTACTGGGCCTGAACACCTCCCTCTGCAACTGGATCCTAGACTTCCTGACTGGGAGACCTCAGTCAGTCCGGATTGGAAGCAGCATCTCCAACACCATCACACTGAGCACGGGGCCCCCCAGGGCTGTGTGCTCAGTCCACTGCTGTTCACTCTGCTGACCCACGACTGTGCTGCAACAGATCGAACCACATCATCAAGTTCGCCGATGACACGACCGTGGTGGGTCTCATCAGCAAGAACGATGAGTCAACATACAGAGAGGAGGTGCAGTGGCTAACGGACTGGTGCAGAGCCAACAATCTGTCTCTGAATGTAAACAAAACAAAAGAGATGGTTGTTGACTTCAGGAGGACACAGAATGACTACTCTCCGCTGAACATCAATGACTCCTCCGTAGAGATCGTTAAGAGCACCAAATTTCTTGGTGTTCACCAGGCGGAGAATCTCACCTGGTCCCTCAACACCAGCTCCATAGCAAAGAAAGCCCAGCAGCATCTCTACTTTCTGCGAAGGCTGAGAAAAGTCCATCTCCCACCCTCCATCCTCATCACATTCTACAGAGGTTGTATTGAGAGCATCCTGAGCAGCTGCATCACTGCCTGGTTCAGAAATTGCACCATCTCGGATCACAAGACCCTGCAGCGGATAGTGAGGTCAGCTGAGAAGATCATCGGGGTCTCTCTTCCTGCCATTACAGACATTTACACCAAACGCTGCACCCGTAAAGCAAACAGCATTATGAAGGACAACACGCACCCTTCATACAAACTCTTCTCCCTCCTGCCATCTGGCCAAAGGCACTGAAGTATTCGGGCTGTCACGACCAGACTATGTAACAGTTTCTTCCCCCAAGCCATCAGACTCCTCAATAGCCAGAGCCTGGACTGACACCAACCTACTGCCCTCTACTGTGCCTATTGTCTGGTTTATTATTTATTATAATGCCTGCACTGCTTTGTGCACTTTATGCAGTCCTGGGTAGGTCTGTAGTCTAGTGTAGTTTTTGTGTTGTTTTACGTAGTTCAGTGTAGTTTTGTATTGTTTCATGTAGCACCATGGTCTTGAAAAATGTTGTCTCATTTTTACTGTATACTGTACCAGCAGTTATGATCGAAATGACAAGGGAAATGCCCGGATAGTGGAGAGCACACCTGTGGCTGTCCCCCTCAGCAACAAATATCTTGTTCTGGATGCTGTTGAGGGGGATGACCTGACAGGGGACGCCCATGGTGACCGGGTCTCTGGCACTGAGCCTGACGCTGTTGACCAGGAGAGAAGGAGAGAGAAGAGAAATGCAGTTGTCGTAGGGGATTCCATAGTCAGGGGAACAGACAGGAGATTCTGTGAGCCTGATAGAGATACCCGCATGGTGTGTTGCCTCCCAGGTGCCAGGGTACGGGATGTCTCGGATCGGGTCCTGAATATTCTGAAGGGGGAGGGTGAGCAGCCAGTTGTCTTGGTACATGTTGGTACCAATGACATAGATGGGACAAAGGAGGAGGTCCTGAAGAGAGATTTCCAGGAGTTAGGAAGGAAACTGAGAAGCAGGACCTCCAGGGTAGTAATCACGGGATTGCTACCTGTGACACGTGCTAGCGAGGGCAAGAGTCGTCGGATCAGGCAGATGAATGCGTGGCTGAGAGACTGGTGCAGGGGACAGGGCTTCAGATTCTTGGAGAATTGGGATCTCTTCTGGGGGAAGTATGACCTGTTCAAAAAGGACAGGTTACACCTGAACCCGAAGGGGACCAATATCCTGGCGGGAAAGTTTAATAGAGCTGTTAGGGAGGGTTTAAACTAATTTGGCAGGGGGATGGTAACCAGAATGACAGAGCGGAGGAAGGGGAAAACAGAAATAAATCTAAGACAGTGAGCAGTAAAGATGTCAGGAAAGACAGGCAGGTGATGGGGCAAATTTGTAGCCATTGGGATGAGTTGCAGTGCAATAAAGTTGCAGTGAAATCAAAGCAAAAAGTACCAAATACTGGTCTTAAGGTGTTGTACTTAAATGCACGCAGCATAAGGAATCAGGTGGATGATCTTGTAGTACAGCTACAGATTGGGAGGTATGATATTGTGGCCATCACTGAGACCTGGCTAAAGGATGCATGTCTCTGGGAGCTGAACGTCCAAGGATACACGGTGTATCGGAAGGATAGGAAGGTAGGCAGAGGGGGAGGCGTGGCTTTATTGGTAAGAAATGATATTAAATCGTTAGAAAGAGGTGATATAGGATTGGAAGGTACAGAATCTTTATGGGTTGAGCTAAGAAATTGCAGGGGTAAGAGGACCCTGATGGCAGTTATTTATAGGCCTCCAAACAGCTGCAGGGATGTAGACTACAAATTACAACAGGAAACAGAAAAGGCTTGTCAGAAGGGCAGTCTTATGATAATTGTGGGGGATTTTAATATGTGAGTGGATTGGGAAAATCAGGTTGGCACTGGATCTCAAGAGAGAGAATTTGTAGAATGTCTGCGAGATGGCTTTTTAGAACAGCCTGTTGTTGAGCCCACTAGGGCAGGGGTCCCCAACCAACGGGCTGCGAGCAAACGATATGATTTGGCGATAGGAGTCAGCTGCACCTTTCCTCATTCCTTGTCATGCTCACTGTTGAGCTTGAACGCACGCGAGGTCATTACCCACGCGTCATCCATGTCGGCGCGGGAAGGAGATCAACCCCTCAAGCTTGCAAATGACGACGGGCTGAAAAGTATGTTTGACATAACATCCCTACCGGCGTTCCAGATCAAAGTCAAGGCTAAATATCCTGAGATAGCCATGAAAGCACTGAAAACGTTGCTTCCATTATCTCTGCAATGAATGCAACGAAAACTAAATTGCGGAATAGGCTGGACATAAGGAACCCCCTTTGAGTATCGCTGTCTCCCATCACACCTCGATGGCACCGTCTTGTTGCAGGGAAACAAGCTCAGGGCTCCCACTGATTTAGCTACTCTCACCTAGTCCCAACAACCAGCACTCAGCCCACAACTCTCCATTCCTTTCCTGTCCATATACCTATCCAATTTTTCTTTAAATGACAATATCAAACCTGCCTCTACCACTTCTACTGGAAGTTCATTCAACACTTACTTCAAGCTCCCCTGTCCTCCCCTGATAACTGACTTATCACTATATTCAAGCGAGGAAAATATGCGCTGTGTGTTTAATATTAAATTCATTAGAGAAACCTTTTAGAAATGAAATTGAGTGTACTAGCCACTTAATATTCCGGTCGTGATTAACACACACTGCCCCTCCCCCCCCCAAACAGAATCGCCAAAAACCGTTTGTAGAAAAAATTCGGCACGTACACACATGCGCAAGTCACGCATGCTCACTGGTGCCCATGCAAGGCTTCATGGTCATTGTAGTCTTTCACGGGGTAAACCCAACGCATTTCACTGCTACTCTTGTCCGTTGGCAACCCTTCCCCGTCCCCCCGCCCCCGGGTCGGCCTGTCCACAAGAATATTGTCAATAATAAACTGGTCTGCAGTGCGAAAAGGTTGGGGACCGCTGCACTAGAGGATCGGCTGTACTGGATTGGGTATTGTGTAATGTACCAGAGGTGATTAGAGAGACTGAGGTGAAGGAACCCTTAGGAGGCAGTGATCATAACATGATTGAGTTCACTGTGAAATTAGAAAAAGAGAAGCCGAAATCTGATGTGTCGGTATTTCAGTGGAGTAAAGGAAATTACAGTGGCATGAGAGAGGAACTGGCCAAACTTGACTGGAAAGGGACACTGGCAGGAAAGACGGCAGAGCAGCAGTGGCTGGAGTTTATGCGAGAAGTGAGGAAGGTGCAATACAGGTATATTCCAAAAAAGAAGAAATTTTCGAGTGGAGAAAGGATGCAACCGTGGTTGACAAGAGAAGTCAAAGCCAAAGTTAAAGCAAAGGAGAGGGCATACAAGGAAGCAAAAATTAGTGGGAAGACAGAGGATTGGGAAGTTTTTAAAACCTTACAAAAGGAAACCAAGAAGGTCATTGAGAGGGAAAATAACTATGAAAGGAAGCTAGCAAATAATATCGAAGAGGATACTAAAATCTTTTTCAAGTATATAAAGAGTAAAAGACAGGTGAGAGTATATATAGGACCATAGAAAGTGATGCTGGAGAAATTGTAATGGGAGATAAGGAGATGGCAGAGGAGCTGAACGAGTATTTTGCATTGGTCTTCCCTGAGGAAGACATCAGCAATATACCGGACACTCAAGGGTGGCAGGGAAGAGAAGTGTGCGCAGTCACAATTACGACAGAGAAAGTACTCAGGAAGCTGAATAATCTAAAGGTAGATAAATCACCTGGACCAGATGGAATGCATGCTTGTGTTCTGAAGGAAGTAGCTGTGGAGATTGCGGAAGTATTAGCGATGATCTTTCAAAAGTCGATAGATTCTGGCATGGTTCCGGAGAACTGGAAGATTGCAAATGTCACTCCACTATTTAAGAAGGGGGGCAAGGAAGCAAAAAGAAATTTATAGACCTGTTAGCTTGACATCGGTGGTTGGGAAGTTGTTGGAGTCGATTGTCAAGGGTGAGGTTACAGAGTACCTGGAGGCATATGACAAGATAGGCAGAACTCAGCATGGATTCCTTAAAGGAAAATCCTGCCTGACAAACCTATTACAATTTTTGGAGGAAATTACCAGTAGGCTAGACAAGGGAGATGCAGTGGATGTTGTATATTTGGATTTTCAGAAGGCCTTTGACAAGGTGCCACACATGAGGCTACTAAACAAGGTAAGAGCCCATGGAATTATGGGAAAGTTACATACGTGGATAGAGCGTTGGCTGATTAGCAGGAAACAGAGAGAGGGAATAAAGGGATCCTATTCTTGTTGGCTGCCGGTTACCAGTGGTGTTCCACAGGGGTCCGTGTTGGGGCCGCTTCTTTTTACATTGCACATCAACGATTTGGATTATGGAATAGATGGCTTTGTGGCTAAGTTTGCTGACAATACGAAGATAGGTGGAGGGGCCGGTAGTGCTGAGGAAACGGAGAGTCTGCAGAGAGACTTGGATAGATTGGAGGAATGGGCAGAGAAGTGGCAAATGAAGTACAATGTTGGAAAGTGTATGCTTATGCACTTTGGCAGAAATAATAAACGGGCAGACTATTATTTAAATGGGGAAAGAATTCAAAGTTCGGAAATGCAACGGGACTTGGGAGTCTTCGTACAGGATACCCTTAAGGTTAACCTCCAGGTTGAGTCAGTAGTGAAGAAGGCGAATGCAATGTTGGCATTCATTTCTAGAGGAATAGAGTATAGGAGCAGGGATGTGATGTTGAGGCTCTATAAGGCGCTGGTGAGACCTCACTTGGAGTACTGTGGGCAGTTTTGGTCTCCTTATTTAAGAAAGGATGTGCTGACGTTGGAAAGGATACAGAGAAGATTCACTAGAATGATTCCGGGAATGAGAGGGTTAACATATGAGGAACGTTTGTCCGCTCTTGGACTGTATTCCTTGGAGTTTAGAAGAATAAGGGGAGACCTCGTAGAAACATTTCGAATGTTGAAAGGCATGGACAGAGTGGATGTGGCAAAGTTGTTTCCCATGATGGGGGAGTCTAGTACGAGAAGGCATGACTTTAGGATTGAAGGGCGTCCATTCAGAACAGAAATGCGAAGAAATTTTTTTAGTCAGAGGGTGGTGAATCTATGGAATTTGTTGCCACGGGCGGCAGTGGAGGCCAAGTCATTGGGTGTATTTAAGGCAGAGATTGATAGGTATCTGAGTAGCCAGGGCATCAAAGGTTATGGTGAGAAGGCGGGGAGTGGGACGAAATGGGAGAATGGATCAGCTCATGATAAAATGGCGGAGCAGACTCGATGGGCCGAATGGCCGACTTCTGCTTCTTTGTCTTATGGTCTAAAAAGTGACTTGACTTGACTTCTCTTTCTAATAACTGTTTACTATCTATCATTCCTTTGTACATCACAAATATCAATTTATATTGTCTCCATTGTTTAATTACTTACAACTTTTTGCCCAGTGATAATTGGAGGGGGTACAGAAAATTGACACGGATTTTTGTGATCAAAAGAAGCCCCTGTATGCAATGGCGAATTGATATAGAGAGAAAATAACAGTATTCCCGCCGATCGCACAATCGCAACCAGCTGGAAGATATTGGCTCCAACCTAATTGGTGAGTCTACATACTGGCAGGAATGGCCAGATCAAACATGGCTGATTCAGATTCAGATTGGTTCATTATCATATGCACCCGGGTGCAATGAACCTCCTCACTCACAATGTAAACAGAGTTGATAGTTGAATAAACGAGAGAGGTTGAGAGAGTATAAGGACATGGCAGCATCTCGTGGAAGGAGATGTGAAAGCAGTGATTAGTTTGGTAGTCTGACAGCAGGAGGGAAGAGGCTGCTTATGAATCTGAACTTCCAGGCATTTAGCCTCCTGCACTTTCTCTCAGAGCAAAGAACGAAAGGAACGGATTGACCCATCATTAACAAAAAGGGAGTGCCTCATTTCAAGGGGCAGTTGTTCAAGTTATACAGGCACGGGAAGGATAGGTAACTAACCAGATAAGGGATGGGCAGGAGTAAGTAAACAAATTTGTTGCATTAATAGGCCATTCATTCATTCAATCAGGCCAGTAGCCACTAAATAGTAGAAAAGCCACCATAAGCCATCAGAGACAGCCCACCCTTGTACCCTGAAACCCAAAAAATGTGAACCAGTCAGCGAGTCCATTAGCAACAGCCCATCGGTATAAATATGGCATTCTTCAGTTTCATAGAAACATAGAAAAACCTACAGCACAATACAGGCCCTTTGGCCCTCAAAGTTGTGTCAAACATGTCCTTACCTTAGAAATTACCTAGGGTTATCCATAGCCCTCTATTTTTCTAAGCTCCATATACCTATCCAGGAGTCTCTTAAAAGACCCTATCGTACCTGCTTCCACCACCATTGCCGGCAGCCCATTCCATGCACTCACCACTCTCTGCGTAAAAAAAAACTTACCCCTGACATCTCCTCTGTACCTACTTCCAAGCACTTTAAAACTGTGCCCTCTCATGTTAGCCACTTCAGCCCTGGGGAAAAAGTCTCTGACTATCCAGGCGATCAATGCCTCTAATCATCTTGTACACCTCTATCAGGTCACCTCTCATCCTCCGTCGCTCCAAGTAAAAAAAATCCAAGTTCACTCAGCCTATTCTCATAAGGCATGCTCCCTAATACAGGCAACATCCTTGAAAATCTCCTCTGCACCCTTTCTATATTTCCAAATCCCTCCTGTAGTGAGGTGACCAGAACTGAGCACAGTACTCAAAATGGGGTCTGACCAGGGTCCTATACAGCTGCAACATTACCTCTTGTCTCTTAAACTCAATCCCATAGTTGATGAAGGCCAATGCATTGTAGGCGTTCTTAACCACAGAGTCAACCTGTGCAGCTGCTTTGAGTGTCGTATGGACTCGGACCCCAAGATCCCTCTGATCCTCCACACTGCCTAGAGTCTTCCCATTAATGCTATATTCTGCCATCATATTTGACTTACCAAAATGAACCACCTCACACTTATCTGGGTTGAACTCCATATGCCACTTTTCAGCCCAGTTCTGCATCCTATCAATGGCCCGCTGTAACCTCTGACAGCCCTCTGTACTGTCCACAACACCCCCAACCTTTGAGTCATCGGTAAATTTACTACCCCATCCTTCCACTTCCTTAACCAGGTTATTTATAAAACTCACAAAGAGAAGGGGTCCCAGAACAAATCCCTGAGGCACATCACTGGTCACTGACCTCCATGCTGAATATGACCCAACTACAACCACGCTTTGCCTTCTGTTGGAAAGCCAGTTCTGGATCCACAAAGCAACGTCCCCTTGGATCTCATGCCTCCTTACTTCCTCAATAAGCTTTGCATGGGGTACCTTATCAAATGCCTTGCTGAAATCCATATACACTACACCTACTGCTCTATCTTCATCAATGTGTTTAGTCACATCCTGAAAAAATTCAATCAGGCTTGTAAGGCACGACCTCCTTTCACAAAGCCATGCTGACTATTCCTAATCATATTATGCCTCTCCAAATGTTCGTAAATCCTGCCTCTCAGGATCTTCTCCATCAACTTACCAAACATTGAAGTAAGACCCATTCGTCTATAATTTCCTGAGCTATCTCTACTCCCTTTCTTGAGTAAGGGAACAACATCAGCAACCCTCCAATCCTCCAGAACCTCTCCCGTCCCCATTGATAATGCAAAGATCATCGCCAGAGGCTCAGCAATCTCCTCCCTCACCTCCCACAGTAGCCTGGGGTACATCTCATCCGGTCCTGGTGACTTTTCCAACTTGATGCTTTCCAAAAGCTCCGGCACATCCCCTCCTTAATATCTAAATGCTCAAGCTTTTCTTTACGCTGTATGTCATCCCTACAGTCACCAAGATCCTTTTCTGTGGTGAATACTGAAGTGAAGTATTCCTTAACTAAACAACAGGAATTCTGCAGATGCTGGAAATTCAAGCAACTTTGATGTGTGTTGCTATTCATTAACTACCTCTGCTATCTCCGCTGGTTCCATACACACTTTTCCACTATCACACTTGATTGGTCCTATCCTCTCATGTCTTGTCCTCTTGTTCTTCACATACTTGTAGAATCCCTTGGGGTTTTCTTTAATCCTGCTTGCCAAGGCCTTCTCATGGCCCCTTCTGGTTCTCTTAATTTCTTTCTTAATCTCCTTCCTGCTAGCCTTATAATCTTCCAGTTCTCTATCATTAGCTAGTTTTTTGAAACTTTCGTAAGCTCTTCTTTTCTCCTTGACTAGATTTACAACAGCTGTTGTATACCACAGTTCCTTTCCCTGTCTCATTGTGCCTATGCAGAACTCCACACAAATATCCCCTGAACATTTGCCACATTTCTTCCATGTTCCCTGAGAAAATCAATTTCCAATTTATGCTTCCAAGTTCCTGCCTGATAGCCTCATATTTTCCCTTACTTCAATTAAATGCTTAACCTAACTTGTCTGTTCCTATCCCCCTCCAATGCTATCGTAAAGGAGATAGAATTATGGTCACTATCTCCAAAATGCTCTCTCACTGACAGACCTGACACCTGACCAGGTTCATTTCCCAATACTAGATCAAGTACAGCTTCTCTTCTCATAGGCTTATCTACATATTTTGTCAAGAAACCTTCCTGAACACACCTACTAAACTCCACCTCATCTAAACCCCTTGCTCTAGGGAGATGCCAATCGATATTTGGGAAATTAAATTCTCCCACCACAACAACCCTGTTTTATTACACCTTTCCAGAATCTGTTTCCCTACCTGATCCTCGATGTCCCTGTTACTATTGGGTGGTCTATAAAAAAACACCCAGTAGAGTTATTGAGCCCTTCCTGTTCCTAACTTCCCCCCACAGAGACTCCGTAGACAATCCCTCCATGTCTTCCTCCTTTTCTGCAGCCGTGACCCTATCTCTGATCAACAGTGATATGCCCCCACCTCTTTTGCCTCCCTCCCTGTCTTTCCTGAAACATCTAAAGCCTGGCACTTGCGGTAACCATTCCTGCTCCTGAGCCATCCAAGTCTCTGTAATGCCCACAACATCATAGCTCCAAGTACTGATCCACGGTCTAAGCTCATCCTCTTTGTTCATAATACTCCCTGCATTAAAATAGACACAGTGCGAACCATCAGTCTGAGCGCATCCCTTCTCTGTCACCTGCCTATCCTCCCTCTCGCACTGCCTGCAAACTTTCTCTATTTGTGAGCCAACCACCTCTTCCTCCATTGCTTCACTTCAGTTCCCACCCCCCAGCTATTCTAGTTTATCTCTTCCCCAATAGCCTTTGCAAACCTCCCCTCCAGGATTTGGTCCCCCTGGGATTCAAGTGCAACCTGTCATTTTTGTACAGGTCACGCCTGCCCCAAAAGAGGTCCCAATGATCCAGAAATCTGAATCCCTGCCCTCTGCTCCAATCTCTAAGCCACGCATTCATCCTCCACCCCATTCTATTCCTATACTCCTGAGATTACTACCTTTGAGGTCCTGCTTCTCAACTTCCTTCCTAACTCCATGTAGTCTGTTTTCAGGACCTCCTCCCTTTTCCTACCTATGTCATTGGTACCATAATGTACCACGACCTCTGGCTGTTTTCCTTCCCACTTCAGGATATAGACAATAGGTGCAGGAGTAGGCCATTTGGCACTTTAAGCCAGCACCGCCATTCACTGTGATCATGGCTGATCATCCACAATCAGTATCCAGTTCCTGCCTTATCCCTATAACCTTTGATTGCACTATCTTTAAGAGCTCTATCCATCTCTTTCTTGAAAACATCCAGAGACTTGGCCTCCACTGCCTTCTGGGGCAGAGCATTTCACCTAACCACCACTCTCTGGGTGAAAAAGTTTTTCCTCAACTCCGTTCTAAATGGCCTACCCCTTATTCTTAAACTGTGGCCTTTGGTTCTGGACTCGCCCATCAGCGGGAACATGCTTCCTGCCTCTATCCTGTCCAATCCCTTAATAATCTTATATGTTTCAATCAAATCCCCTCTCATCCTTCTAAACTCCAGTGTATACAAGCCCAGTTGTTCCAATCTTTCACATACGACAGTCCCACCATCTCAGGAATTAACCTTGTGAACCTACGCTGCACTCCCTCAATAGCAAGAATGTCCTTCCTCAAATTTGGAGACCAAAACTTCACACAGTACTCCAGGTGTGGTCTCACCAGGGCCCTGTACAGCTGCAGAAGGACCTCTTTGCTCTTATACTCAATTTCCCTTGTTATGAAGGCCAGCATGCCATTAGCTTTCTTCACTGCCTGCTGTACCTGCATGCTTGCTTTCAGTGACTGATGTACAAGAACACTTAGATCTCGTTGTACTTCCCCTTTTCCTAACTTGACTTCATTTAGGTAATAATCTGCCTTCCTGTTCTTACCACCAAAGTGGATAACCTCAAATTTATCCACATTAAACTGCTTCTGCCATGCATCCGCCCATTCACCCAGCCTGTCCAAGTCCCCCTGCATTCTCATAACATCCTCCTCACATTTCACACTGCCACCCAGCTTTGTGTCATCTGCAAATTTGCTAATGTTACTTTTAATCTCTTCATCTAAATCATTAATGTATACTGTAAACAGCTGCGGTCCCAGCACTGAACCCTGTGGTACCCCACTGGTCACAGCCTGCCATTCCGAAAGGGACCAGTTAATCGCTACTCTTTGTTTTCCGTCAGCCAGCCAATTTTTAATCCTTGTCAGTACTCTTCCCCCAATACCATGTGCCCTAATTTTGCCCACTAATCTCCTATGTGGGACTTTATCAAAGGCTTTCTGAAAGTCCCGGTACACTACATTCACTGGCTCTCCCTTGTCCACTTTCATAGTTACATCCTATAAAAATTCCAGAAGATTAGTCAAGCACGATTTCCCCTTCGTAAATCCATGCTGACTCGGACCTATCCTGTTGCCGCTATCCAGATGTGTCGTGAACTCGATCAGAAACATCCTGGACCCTGGCACCTAACAGGCAAACTAACATCTGAGTTTCTTTCCTGCGTCCACAGAATCGCCTGTCTGATTCCCTAACTACAGAGTCCCCTATCACTGCTGCCATCCTCTTCCTTTCCCTACCTTTCTGAGCCACAGGGCCAGACTCTGTGTCAGAGGCGCGGCCACTGTTGCTTCCCCCAGGTAGGCAGTCCCTCTCAACAGTGCTCAAGCAGGAATATTTATTGTTAAGGGGGACAGCCACAGCGGTACTCTCTAGTATCTGCCTCTTGCCCTTCCGTCTCCTGACTGTTACCCACTTATCTGTCTCCTGAGGCCTCGGAGTGACTACCTGCCTATAGCTCCTCTCTATCACCTCCTTACTCTCCCTGACCAGATGAAGGTCATCGAGCTGCATCTCCAGTTCCCTAACCCGGTCCCTAAGGAGCTGCAGCTTGATGTACCTGGCGCAGGTGTGGTTGACCAGGAGGCTGGGAGACTCCAGGACTTCCCACATCTGACACCGAGCACAGAACACTGACCTCACACACATACTTCCTGTCTGTATTCTACACAGATAACCTCCTCGCCTAACCATTATCGCCTAAGCTCCATTGAGCCAAAGCCTTCCTACTCTGTCTCCCCCTATCCAGCACACGCTCCTCTGATGCCCGTTCTGTAAAGCTCTCCTTTTAAACTCTTCTCACCGTTCTACCTGGCTGACGTTCACGTGCTTGCGCAGTCATGCCCCGATCAAAATGCATAATGAAGGCATGTATTCTGATGAGCTCTACAAATTGATTCAAGCCATCATAACTTTCCTTTTTCAAAACTTGTTGGGGGAAGGGTTAAAGACGAAAGCCTTCCAACAAATGATGACATTCTTCCATATCACAGAGCTGTTAGTAAACCAGGCATGCTGCTGCTAAGCAGGAGCTGGAGGATCTCAGCGAATTCCCATGCGTTGAGCTTTTGACTGGAACAGATCCAGGAATAGCTGACATAGCCTGAGTGGACTCGGCAACTAGTCATGTATTTTAATAACTCTGTCCAGTCCCTTTGATGCTCCTTCAGAAATATACCACTTCCACTTGTCAACTGAACTCTGTTGTGCATGCCCTACCTTCTAGGTGAGTGTGAGCGTGTCACCCATCCCATAATGGCAGGGTCAGGGCGGAATGTAACGAGGGAATACCCCTGTTACAGTTCATAACTCTAAAAAATTAAACTAATCAAACAAAAGACAAAGGAACCAAGAGATGGGTGTCTTAGTTTCACTTTCACTTTAAGCGAGGGGCGCACACATAGTGACGTAATGATGTATGTCATTCATTACCTATAATAAGTAAATTATTTAAACAATCAAGAATACTTAATTAAGCATATTTACAATATTACTCAAATATTACTGAAATATTAAATACACAACACTCCTCCATGCTTAGCTATAAACTTCAACTCAGTATAGAATTCATCTAAACATGTATATGTTTGTGTGTGTGTATGTGTATATAACAGTTGTATTATATGGTACACTATAGAATAGTAAAGGCATCCGTTAGTCTTCGAGACCATGGATCTGCGCCTGGAAAGTCTTCACTTTCCAGGGCGCAGGCCTGGGTAAGGTTGTATGGAAGACCAGCAGTTGCCCATGCTGCAAGTCTCCCCTCTCCACGACACCAATGTTGTCCAAGGGAAGGGCATTAGGGCCCATACAGCTTGGCACCAGTGTTGTCGCAGAGCAATGTGTGATTAAGTGCCTTGCTCAAGGACGCGTTCCCTCAGCTGGGGCTCGAACTCACGACCTTCACGTCACTAGTCCAATGCCTTAACCACTTGGCCACGTGCCCACACACACTATATAATACAACTACTATATAGACATCCACAGCATAGAGATTTTTAAATTATCCCATTTTGGCCTAAAGATGAAGATTGAGATAATGTCTTTCCTGACAAAAGGGATCTCTGACGAGTGAGACTATGAAACAACCTCAGGTTCTGGGGCCTTCTCCATAGTGTTTCTAGGAGATGACCCTGGGTGTTCAAGAAGTGGTTCTGAGAACTTTCTTCTCCTTTCTCCAAAATGCTCCATCAGCATTTCCATAATTAGTTGCCCCCTTGAATTCCATCTTGTAGTTGTGTCCTCCAAGAAACAGCCCACATCTACATTCTGTTAGTGGAGCAACCTTCTGTGGATTGTAAATGGATGTTAGTGGTTGATGATCAGTAATGAGGATAAACTCTTTCGCATACAAATACTGGTTGAAATGCTCTGCACCACAAACCGGACTCAAGGACTCTCTGTCAATCTGTGTGTAATTTTTCTCTGTAGCGGTGAGGGAACGTGATGCAAAGGCTGTGAGATGTTCACTTCCATCACTCATAACATGTGACATGACTGCACCTACACCATAAAGCAAGGCAGCACAGGTAAGCTTCACTCAATGATATGGATCATAATGTGTGGGTAAAGCATCTGATGTCACCATTTCCTTCTCCTTTTGGAAAGCCACCTCACACTGCTTTGTCCATTGCCATTTCTTCCTGATCTGTAGTAGTGAGTTCAAGGAATAGAGCACAATAGTCAGCTCTGGCAGGAACCTGCTATAGTAATTGACAAATCTTGAAAAGGACCACAACTGTGACAGGTCCTTTGGCTTGAAGTATTCTGTTCTGCTTGAATTTTCTTAGCACACTTGTGTAATCCTTATGTGTCAATGGTGTGACTACAGTAAGTGACATTTGGTTTAAAAATTCGCACTTGTTGCCTTGTGCTCTGAATTCATAATATTCTAATATCTTAACACTGTCTTGGCATTTTGGAGGTGTTCCTTGTCATTCTTCTCGGTAATAATGATATCATCCAGATAGCATTGAGTGCCTGGGCAACCTGATTCATAGCTTGCTGCCTGAGTGCTGGTGCAGATGCCGTTCCAAAGATAAGCCTTTTTGGGTGATTATGGTGAGAAACACTTTGGATTCTTCTTCCATTTCCATCTTTAGGTAGGCCTCAGCTAAGTCCACTTTGCTGAAGTGTCTCCCTCCAGAAAGGTTTGCAAGTATATCCTCTATCCTGGGCAGAGGGTATTAATCTACTCTCAGTACTGGGTTGATGGTAACCTTGAAATCACCACAGTCTTGGCTCTGTTCAGCTGCTTCTGCTTTAAGGAAAACAAACCCAGCCTATCCAGGCTCTCCTCAAGTGAAATACTCTGTCCCGAGTAACATCCTGGAGAATGCATGTTCTCCAGTGAAATTACAGTATTCTTTTAATGTACACAGTCCTCCAACTAATCTGCTCAATGAACCTGGGCCCTTTTAGACTATTTCAATGGCGGAAAATGACTGGAAGTAATTAGAAACGTATATCACTTCAAATTTTAAACATTTAAATTTGCACAGTTGAAACTTTTTTTCTCTGTTTAAATGTTTTAGTAGTTTCTATCAAATTCTGGCAGTTACATGTGGAACTGCTGTCAGATCCCCACAAATTCTGGTCATGATGTTTCTTGGTGTACAGAGAACTTCAAATGATATTTTCTTAGTATAAGCAGTCCCTGGACAATGTAATGTTTCTGTTCTTGGGAATTGTCTGTAAACCAATTTCTCTGTGAGTTACAAACATGTTTTATTTTTAATATAATCCCATTTCATAGGATTGTTGTTATAATTGCATTTCATTGAATAATCATCCTAACACCAGCTAACATTAGTTTAAAACTTTAAACGAATGGAATATACACCATATTCAATCAGTACTGAATAAAATAAGACATTATTATTAGTATTACTAGCTTGAAAAATGCTTTAAAAATGTATGAGATAATTTGCATAGAATCCAGCTTCCCAGGTCAGGTCATTCATAACTGGGGTAAGCCAATGTCTTTGGCAATTTGGTCCAATAAAAGGGTTTTTACATTGCTTTGACTTGAGAAATCAAATGAACTTACTAAAAGTAATAAATCTTACATGTTCATATAGAGCACTCCCACATTATGGAGGTGCTACAGTCCTAGAATCATCTGAATCCAATTTTTGGTGAGAAGAAACCATGACCAAAAGTGACAACTCCTTTTGTTTCTTTCACACTTTGTGCTTATTCAATTACTGTTTCTCTAACAAATTCTGCAAGAGCAAATTTTTCTTTATCTTGAATTTTTTGGTAGTGAGTTGTGAATACCATAAGGGTGAATTTCTGTTATATGAACTTCTGTAATGCAGGAGTGCATTGTATTGGGATTTAAAGTTTATAGGTTTTCCAGAGAGGCACATATCAATGTATCATCGGCTTTGTAAAGCTGATGCCATTTTCCCACTTCATTTCACAGGAACTATTTTGACCTTGTATTTGTTTCACTTTATTAATTTTTTAACAGAATTTTAATATTTTATTGTTTGGGGGTAAGTACCTTTTATATGAGACCTTCATCGTTTTGTGATATGCAATTGCAGTTCAAACATATTGAAGGTGCAGTGACATTATTCACTGTATCATTGTACAGTTTCTGCCTCTATGCCACACAGCATTTCCAATTGTATCAGTGTGGTTATATTCTCCAGTTCCATCACTGCATTGGCACATGCTATATATGTTGTACACATGAGCTGAACATACCAAATGGAGTTTTCAACTTACCAGACTTACTTTCGCCTTTGACCATCTCTTATACCACACTGAAGATGCTAGGAATGCGCAGCCGGGTTGCCTGGTACCTGTTACATGCTAAGAACGTTCTCATTCTGAACTGATGGGCAAGAGCAAATAAAAGGCAGGGCACAGGGGTGAAATCAGTAGAGGTGCCAGAATCATCAGAAGAGTGGGATGAAATTGTTTTTAAAATCTTTCCAGACCAATATCAATTTGGCCCTGTATGTCTGTAATGCCTCACTGTGCACTACTGGAGATTATCTGACTATCATGTAAACCATGGATCAAATAAACTGGAGCACACTTAGAAAACTGTGCTGAATTATAAGCTACAAAGAATTGTGGATCCAAGATCACCAGGATCTAACAATAACTGTGGGTGAATGTTTGACTGTGCTCTATTGAAGTTCAGTTTGGAGGCCGATGAAGAATATCTAAATTCGGCTAATTTCATTTTCATGGGCAATTTTTAAAATTGCATATTTAGATTGCTTCTCACAAATATAAATATGATATTGTAGCGGTGTGCTACACACAGCGCTAAAATAACCACACGTAGTCGGTGAGTTGGAGTTGCGATGAAGGAGATTTATTCAAACTTTGCGGCCTGCTTTAAAGCCTTCTCGTTCCGGCCCTCCCTGGGGCGGGACTGCTGTGGGGAATGCATATTCCCAGACCCTTTCTGCGCACGGGATTTTCCCCCTCCTGGTGAAGATGGCCTGGCGCCCTTTTTGGGGCCGGCCCTCTGCCTGCGCGCGCTGTTGTGAGCCGGTTCGTGTGCGCCAGAAAGTGGGTCGCCACATAACCCCCCCTCCAGAACCGGCGATACCTCCCCCAATGTCCACAGTCTGGATCGGCCTCTGTTTGGGAGGTCTGCCCCTGCGCCGCGGTGCCTGAGCCTGGACCGGTTGCGCCAAGTCCACATGGGCCGGTTTGAGTCGGTCCACCATGAAAACCTCCTCTCTCCCCCCAATGTCCAGCACGAACGTGGACCCGTTGTTCCTGATCACCTTAAACGGTCCCTCGTAGGGCTGCTGTAGCGGTGCCCGGTGTCCGCCCCGTCAAACAAAAAGAAACTTACAGTTCTGCAGGTCTTTGGGTACGCAGGTCGGGCTCTGTCCATGCTGTGAAGTGGTGATGGGGGCCAGGTTACCGAGCCTCTCCCGTAGTCTGTCCAGGACTGTCGCGGGTTCTTCCTCTTGCCCCCTTGGGGCTGGTATGAACGCTCCTGGGACTACCAGGGGTGCGCCATACACCAACTCTGCCGACGAAGTGTGCAGATCCTCCTTGGGCGTCGTGCAGATTCCGAGCAGGACCCAGGGAAGTTCGTCCACCCAGTTAGGCCCTTCCAGGCGGGCCATGAGAGCCGACTTCAGGTGACGGTGGAAACGCTCCACTAGTCCGTTTGACTGTGGGTGGTAGGCAGTTGTGTGGTGTAGCTGCGATCCTAAAAGGCTGGCCATAGCTGACCACAGGCTGGAGGTGAACTGGGCGCCCCTGTCGGAGGTAATGTGGGCCGGTACCCCGAAGCGGGCTACCCAGGTTGCCATCAGTGCTCGGGCGCAGGATTCAGAGGTGGTGTCGGTGAGCGGGACCGCCTCTGGCCATCTGGTGAACCAGTCTATGATAGTTAGGAGGTACTGCGCTCCTCCCGACACTGGCAGGGGCCCCATGATATCGACATGAATGTGGTCGAACCTCCGGCGGGTGGGTTCGAATGGCTGCGGCGGAGCCTTGGTGTGCCACTGCACCTTGGCTGTTTGGCACTGCATGCACGTTTTGGCCCATTCACTGACCTGTTTACGAAGCCCATGCCACACAAACCTGTTGGCGACCAGCCGGACTGTTGTCCTGGTGGAGGGGTGTGCTAAGTTGTGAATGGACTCGAAAACCCGCCGGTGCCAGGCTGCTGGGAGATGGGGTGGGGTTGGCCGGTAGCTACGTCACACAGTAGGGTCCTCTCACCTGGGCCTATGGGGAGGTCTTGGAGCTGCAAACCGGAGACTGCAGTCCTGTAACTGGGGATCTCAGTGTCTGCCTGCTGTGCCTCTGCCAGCGCTGCATAGTTCACCCCCTGGGACAGGGCCTGTATGGTAGGTCTGGAAAGTGCGTCCGCCACGACGTTGTTCTTTCCAGAGACATGCCGGATGTCCGTCGTGTACTCGGAGATGTAGGACAGATGTCGCTGCTGGCGGGACGACCAGGGGTCGGACACCTTAGTGAACGCAAAGGTAAGCGGTTTGTGGTCTGTGAACGTGGTGAAGGGCCTACCTTCTAAGCAGTACCCGAAATGCTGGATTGCCAGGTATAATGCCAATAGCTCCCGGTCGAAAGCACTGTATTTGAGTTCGGGTTGTTGTCAGGTGTTTGCTGAAGAACGCCAGGGGTTGCCAGCGACCCTCGATGAGTTGTTCCAGCACTCCACCGACTGCTGTGTTGGATGCGTCCACCGTAAGGGCAGTAGGAACGTCCGTTCTGGGGTGCACTAGCATCGCGGCGTTTGCCAAGGCTTCTTTGGTTTTAACGAAAGCGGCTGTGGCCTCTTCGTCCCAGATAATGTCCTTGCCCTTACCCGACATCAGAGTGAACAGGGGGTGCATGGTTTGGGCTGCTGAGGGGAGGAAATGGTGGTAGAAATTCACCATACCCACAAATTCCTGCAGGCCTTTGATTGTGTTGGGTCGGGGGAAGTGGCGGACCGCGTCTACCTTGGCGGGCAGCGGGGTTGCCCCGTATTTAGTAATCCTGTGGCCGAGGAAGTCGATGGTGTCGAGTCCGAACTGGCATTTGGCTGCGTTGATTGTAAGGCCGAATTTGCTCAGGCGGTAGTAGAGCTGGCGGAGGTGGGACAGATGCTCCTGCCGACTACTGCTGGCTATGAGGATGTCGTCCAAATAGATGAATGCAAAGTCCAGGTCGCGTCCATTAGCCGCTGGAACGTCTGTGCAGCATTCTTTAGACCAAACGGCATTCGGAGGAATTCGAAAAGTCCGAACGGGGTGATAAGTGCTGTTTTGGGGATGTCATCCGGATGTACCGGGATTTGATGGTATCCCTGGACGAAGTCTACCTTGGAAAAGACCCTTGCGCCGTGTAGATTTGCTGCGAAGTCTTGAATGTGCGGCACAGGATAGCGGTCTGGTGTTGTAGCCTCGTTCAGTCTGCGGTAGTCACCGCATGGTCTCCAGCCCCCCGTTGCCTTGGGCACCATGTGCTGGGGGGAGGCCCATGGGCTGTCCGACCTTCCTATGATCCCCAATTCCTCCATCTTCTTGAACCCCTCCTTCGCCAGTCGGAGCTTGTCCTGGGGAAGCCTTCGAGCACGGGCGTGGAGGGGTGCTCCCTGGGTCGGGATGTGGTGCTGTACTCCGTGTCTGGGCATGGCTGTCGTGAACTGCGGCGTCAGTACTGATGGGAAATCCGCCAGGCCCCTGGTGAATTCGGCTTGGCGTGGACTAATCGCTTCCCTTGCAGGTCGACCAGCAGGCTGTGGGCTGGTAGAAAATCCGCCCCCAGGAGTGGTTGGGCCACGGCGGCCAGTGTGAAGTCCCATGTGAACCGGCTGGAGCTGAACTGTAGCCGCACCGTGCGGGTGCCATAGGTTCGTATTGTGCTGCCATTTGCGGCCCTCAGGGTGGGTCCCAGTTCTCTGTTGTGGGGTCGTAACTCGTTGGAGGTAAGACGCTGATCTCCGCTCCGGTGTCGACCAAAAAGCGGCGTCCCGACTGCTTGTCCCAGATGTACAGGAGGCTGTCCTGATGGCCAGCCGCCGTAGCCATCAGTGGCGGCTGGCCCTGGCGTTTCCCGGGAATTTGCAGGGTGGTCTGCAGCGGCGGGCCTCCGTGCCCCACCGCTGGTGGTAGAAGCACCATTGTTCGTTGGGCTCCTCACTCCCATCGCCGGGTTTTGTAGGCTCTGCTGCCGGGCCTGGTCTGGTCTGTCGTTGGACACATGGCTTGGTGATCTGTGCGACGGACGTCCCTCTCTCTTTCCTGGCATTCCACAGCATATCTGCCCAGGCCGCCACCTCCCGGGGGTTGCTGAAATCTGCATCGGACAGCAGCAGGTATATGTCCTCGGGCAGTTGCTCTAGGAACGCCTGCTCAAACATGAGGCAGGGTTTGTGTCCTTCAGCCAGGGCCAGCATCTCGTTCATTAATGCTGACGGCGGCCTGTCTCCCAAACCATCCAGGTGCAGTAAACGGGCAGCTCGTTCCCACCGTGTGAGTCCAAAAATCGTTATGGGCAGAGCTTTGAATGCTGTGTATTTGTCCTTCTCTGGGGGCGACTGTATAAACTCCTCAACTTGTGTAGCTGTTTCCTGGTCGAGGGAGATCAGCACGTAATAGTAGCGAGTGGACTCCGAGGTAATCTGCTGAATGTGGAATTGTGCTTCTGCTTGTTCGAACCAAAGACGGAGTCGCAGCGGCCAAAAGCTTGGCAGTTTTAATGAAACTGCGTGAACAGATGCAGCGTCGGTCATCTCTGGTCCAAATATCGTTTGGGCCGTCGGGGTCACCAATTGTAGCGGTGTGCTACACACAGCACTAGAATAACCACACGGAGTCGGTGAGTTAGAGTTGCGATGAAAGAGATTTATTCAAACTTCGCCGCCTGCTTTAAAGCCTTCCCGTTCCCGCCCTCCCTGGGGCGGGATTGCTGTGGGGAATGCATATTCCCAGATTCTTTCTGTGCGCGGGATTTTCCCCCTGATGGTGAAGATGGCCTGGCGCCCTTTTTGGGGCCGGCCCTCTACCTGCGCACGCTGTTTCGTGAGCCGGTTCGTGTGTGCTAGAAAGTGGGTCGCCACAATATACAATTACAACAAAATAATGCCCCAGATTAATCATTTTAAAAGCAATTTATAATAAGAAAATTGAATTCCTAATGTTTGTACAACACTGATTCTTGTGACTTCGGCGAAAACATGTCCCATTAAGAAAACTGCTAATTCCGTTGAAAATGAATAACATTTCCTTATTTAAAATAATCAGGGTTGATTATCTGAGGGTCTTTTGCACAAATGCCACATTTTTTCATATGTTTGTTTTTATTTTTATAAATTATATGATAGCCCAGTAGCCACAAAATCAGTTGTCCTCAGAAAAGAGATTATCATTTCAATTTGATAAAAAAGTGTGAAAAATTATTTCAAATGTTTAATATATATGCCAGATGAAAGAGTAGAGTGGAAGACCTCTTTAAAACTAAAAGCAGTGAATTTTCAACAATACTTATTTTGTGGTTGCTCAAAATGTGTCCCAAGTTTTTGTCAACACCATTAGATATTTATATTAAAAAAAAGCAATAAAATCAGGCAACCACATGGTCAACTATATTCCTGAGGACCCCCTTTCCACCCTCCACATCTGCTAAATGCAACAAGGTCAAGCAAGTTCCTGTAAGTTTGCTATTTTTTCAATAATTTTTGCATATTTATTGAATGTGTCAACACTGTCTCTTTTGTATAGAAAGAATTATCTTACCTTATGACATAAATTTATGCATTTTAAGTAGAGGCCAGAGGCAGCTAGCAACAGAGAGAAAACAAGTGGGCTCCTGTATACAACTCATGCATGTCATGGAGAAAGTGTGTTTTGTCACCAGTCAGGTTTTCTGCCTGACGGTGGTGATACATAGTTTGACGGTGGTGACAAAACATCCAAATCATCCTCAGTGGAGGCTTGAATATAATTAATGATCACAATAAATAGTAATATGGCTTGTAATGTTTCATTAACCTCCTTATTTATAATGTACATAATTTCCCCTTTATTTCTTCCACACAAAGGCCTTACTATATTTCCTTACTATATGTATCCCCAACGACTAAAATGAATTTAGTTGCACCATTTCATAATCATTTTATAAAATTTCACCAAATTAAACATAATTAAATTCATAGTAATTTTGCACAATTTCATAGTAATTCCATTAAATTCTGACCTTCCTTTTATGTATTTTAGGAGGTTATGGCTAGGCAGCAACTATCAGTGGAGGAGCGAAGGAGAAGAAACAGGGATTACCAAAAAAAGCGGAGAGTGAAAATATACGAGGGGTGATTGATAAGTCCGTGGCTTAAGGTAGACACGGTCAATTTTAGAAAACCTAGCACATTTATTTTTCAACATAGTCCCCTCCTACATGTACACACTTAGTCCAGTGGTCATGGAGCATACTGATCCCTTCTTTGTAGAAGTGGTCCCAGCAGGGGTGATTAATAATTTCATGGCCTAAGGTAGAAGGAGATGAGTTAATAACTTCAAACTTTCTGCATTATCACTTAAAGAGCTGAGCTGCGCGTGCATATAATGAGAGCGTCTTGGACCTCCAGGTGGTCCACAGCAGGGGTGATTGATACGTTAGTGGCCTAAGGTAGAAGGAGATGAGTTATACAGCTCTCGTTACATGCATGCGCAGTTCAACTCTTTGAGTGAAAATGCAGAAAGTTTGAAGTTACTAACTCATCTCCTTCTACCTTAGGCCACAAACTTATCAATCACCCCTGCTGTGGACCAATTTCTGGAGGTCCAAGATGCCAACTTCTACAAAGAAGGGATCCATATGCTCCATGACTGCTGAACTAAGTGTGTAAATGTTGGAAAAAAAATGGGTTAGGTTTTCTAAAATTGACTCCTTCTACCTTAGGCCATGAACTTATCAATCAGCCCTTGTATAGAGAGCCAGAGTTAAAGGAGGAATACCTAAGAAAGGAAAAGCAAAGATGGAAGAATAGAGTAGACGATGGGAAGATAAAAATTATTAGTGATTTGAATGAAAGGGAAAAGACGAGTAAGAGGAAGGCGTGGAAATGTAGACAGCAAGAGTCAAGAGAGTGTAAGACAAAGCTGATGGAGGAAATGGAGCAGGAACCCCAGAGTGTCCTGACAGGACTACGACAGATATGTCTGCTGGTGTCATTAATTGTGGAGATTGGCTTGCAGTCATTTATGACCAAGGTTGGTGGTTAGCAAAGGCTGTCACTGTGGATGCTCATCATCAAGATGTTCAAGTGGAGTTTTTCCACCCTCATGGGCCCAACACGCGCTTCCATCCAAAACCAGGTGGAAAAGGTATGTCCTTTGTACCAGTTGAAAATATTCTTGTCAAACTGATGGAGCCATCATCGCTGGGTCGTGCAAGCAAGATGAGGAGATCTACCATCTCGTCTGCTGAAGTCATGGACTTCAAAGAGGAGAAGCATATTAATTGTCTACTTCCTGATAAAGCTGACTGAACGTTTTCGAAGATTTTCAAGCCCAGAAATGGATGGAATTTTTTTTTAGTTCTTGGTGTGTTTTTTGATGTTTATGCTTAAACATTGCAGTTGTATTGTAGTCTTGAGCAGAGAGTACTGCAGCACAACTTTCTCATGCCCCATGCTGCACAGAACATCGCATATCATTTGTGAAAGAAAGCTCCAAGTCAAGGGTGTACAGCACATGCTCACAATCAAGCATACTTTCTTCAGCCAATGATTGGTGCGTCAAGGCCAACCTGGACGGGAAAGGCAGTTTCCCGGAGCAAATAGCTTTCACCACATTGCGTCCAGATATAATCGTATGGTCTGACACCAGTAGAGAAGTGGTTATTGGTGAGCGCACAGTCCCCTGGGAAGACAACATCGATGAAGCCCACGAGCGCAAGTTAACCAAGTATGCAGAATTAAGATCAGAGTGTAGAGACAGAGGGTGGAAGGTCTCATGCTATCCATTCGAGGTAGGCTGCCGTGGGTTTATTGCGTTCACTTTCCAGAAGTGGCTGTGTGACCTTGGCTTCACTAGAAGAGAGATCAAGTCAACCAGCAGGGCTGTAGCTGAGGCAGCAGAGAAAGGATCAGCATGGGTGTGGACCAAGTATGTCCAGAGGGGCAGATAGTCAGACAGTGTATACATATCTTGCAAACCCTTCAGTAGTTGCATAGACACCTGAAGAGTAGACTATCTGTTGGATGGAAGTGACTGATAGAGGCAGATGCCAAGTTTTTAAGCTCACCAGTGGGAGGTGGTGCTTTAGCACTGCTGGCCCACCACCTCGAGGGAGTCTTGATCATAAGTGGGCCGAAACTCCTGAAGACAGGTGGCAGTTCAACTGATGATCCCACTGGTGATAGCACAGGACAGTTAACATCTTAGTCCAAGTGTATTTTTTAACTCTGCTGTTTACCGTTGTTGTTAATATTTACATAAGGATAAAATGTACATGACAAATTGTTGTTTGTTGTACCAAATTGTTAAATAAAGTTGTTAAGCAAGGAAGCGTTGACTTGAGTGGTGAAAAGGTTGGAATTGTTTGTTGTAATTAGGCCACTGCCACCACCGTCAGGTCTCAGTCACAACCGCCAGATGGAACTTTCTTTGTTTTAAATTAATATGCTTACAATCTATTCCTCCAAAACAGTTGATTTATTAAAGTAATTGTCTCTTTAAAATTAAAAATGTGTTTTTTATGTCCAAAATTATTATTTTGTATATTTAATGCTAATGATAAAAGTTGCATAATGTAAGAGATTTTAAGGGAGTACATGTGAAATAATATAAAAAAATGAACAAAAGTGAATATTCAACATTTACCCACATATATGTGTACCTATGGTGTAGACACAATGATTTAAAAGCTCTAAATCTATATAAGACTAAATAATTAGGAATAATTAGCTTTTCATTGTGTCTGACTGTGTTGACAAAAACTAAGTAATGACAGGAAAAACACATATTTTATGACAAAATTACAAAATCAGGAAGTTGCACCGAAATATTGCTTGATTGCTGAGACCTTGTTCTATAAACATATAAGTTTAGATTTCTTAACATTTAAAATTTTTTCTTTTCAAAATTAAAACCTGTTTTATCCAAATTCTCAAGAATCAGTGACATGTTTAACTACAAACTAAATGTATAAATTGGAAACAGACAATCACTGCTAGAAAAAAATATTAAAGCAGATGTTAAATCAGTTCTCACAACCCTCACCAATCTCTAAGGTTGGGATGTAGCAACTACAGATAGTAATCCCAATACAAACCAGACACTGCTGAACAGAACATAAAGACAATGAAAGATCAGTTTAGCCCAGGGAAATAGCCTTTTGCGGCAGTGATCACGGATGCACTTACAGTGGCTTACCCCTGGAGTACTTGCTTTAATTATTTATAGATTTCTTACAAAAAGTTTTAAACTGTCTCTAATTAGCTACAAACTTCAATTGGTTTAAGCACTTTGTACTACTCATTGCTTCAACTAATTGAGATTCTTTCATTGAATTTTAACCTGTGTATGCTTGGAGCTAGATCTCTATATATATAACTAGCAATGAAAGACTTGTAACACCATTGATTTTAATGAAATGTTTGAATTACGTTAATAGTTTTTAAAATCTAAACTCGATCAGTCAGTGTGGAAACTGTGCAGAGGTAGGGGACAAATTGTGACACTGATGAAAAGCTTGATGTTGCAATAGGTTACGTCAGTAATTTCAACTAGCACAGAAAAGCTGCAGCATGCTGTGCTATTTCATATATTTTGGACACATTAGCGTCAGGTTTATTATAACTAACATGTCGTGTGACTTGTTCTGCAGGAGCAATACAGCGCAATATATTAATATACTATAAATTACAATAAGAAATGTATGTGTGTGTATATATATTATACATACAAACATCATATAAACAATGTACATATACAGTATATACACACACACATAAAAAGTATGTGTCTAAAGTCATGCAAAAAGAGACCAAAAATAGCAAGGTAGTTTTCACGAGTTCATGGACCACTCAGAATTCTGACGATGGAGGGAAAAAACCCATTCCTCCACATTGAGTGTGTGTCTTTAAGCTTCTTAACTTTTTTCCTGATGGTAGTAATGAGAAGAGGACGTGTCCTGGGTAGTGAGGGTCCATAGTGATGGATGACATTTTTTTGAGGCATCGGTTTTCGAAGATGTCCTTGTTGCTGGGAAGGCTAGTGCCCTTGATTGAGCTGGCTGAGTTTACAACCCTCTGATCCCACCATACCAATTGTTGATGCAACCAGCCAGAGTACTCTCCTTGGTACATCTGTAGAAATTTGCTCAAGAGAGCTTAAAAAGCTGGAGTTCTTGTGAAGATACTCTTACAGTGCACTTGGAAAGGGATGTCCAGATTTGGACCCAGCGACAATGAAGGTGCAAGGGTTTCCTAGTGAGGAGGATGTGTGACCTAGAGGGGAAGCTGTAATTGGTTTCTATTCCATGTATCTAAATGTAGCTTAGATCTCGCCACGTGTGGCCCGCTTTATTTGATGAGGATTTTTTAAACAATTTGAACATTGTGCAACCATTAATAAAAATGTTCTTTTTTTATACCAATCAACAATTAACCCCGAATGAACGAAATTCCAAAAATGGCAACAGTTATTTTTTTCAGTTCTAGAATGGTTGTCCATAGTGTTACATACTGCTGCATTGTTCTGACTGAGCCATAGAGGTACAGTATATAGCATTGAAACAAACTTCTCAGTCCAGCTTCTCCATGCTCACAAAATTGCCAACCTGAACTAGTCCCATTTGCCAGTGTTTAGTGCATATCCCTTTAAACCTTTTCTACCTTGTACCAGTCAAAACGCCTTTTAAGCATTATGATTGTACTTGTGTCGGCTACTTCCTCTGGCAGCTTGTTCAGTATACCTACCACCATCTGACTGAAAACTAAAGTGCCTCTTGAGCCCTCTCACTTTGAAGCTAAGCTTCTCGTTTTGTACTCTCCTATCCTGGGACACAGATGGTGACCATTCAACCTATCTATGCCCCTCTTGATTTTATGTACTTCTGTAAGGTCCCCCATCAGCCTCTTGTGCTCCATCGAAAGCCCCCAGCCTGTGCAGTCTTTCCTTATAACTCAAGCTCTCCAGTACCAGTAACAAGCACGTGAATCTTGTCCAGCTTAATGATGTTTATCCTTTAACTTGGCAACTGGAACTATAATACAGCAAGAGTGTTCTCACCAATATTTTGTACCGTTAGGACATGATATCCCATCTTTTGTACTCAGTGCCTTTACTGATGAAGGCAAAGAAGTCAAACACCCTATTCAATTTGTCTACATGTGTCACCACTTCCAGGGACCCAAGGTACCCCTGTTCTGCAGCTCTTCCCAGGGCCCTCTCATTTAATCTGTCATCTCTGTCCTGGTTTAATTTACCAAAACGAATGTTTGCACTTGGCTGAATTAAATTCCAGCTGCCATTCCTTGGGCCACTTCTCAAACAGATGTAGATCTTGTTGTAATCTTAGATAACTTTTGCTGTTCACTATACCATCAAGTTTAGTGTCATCCACAAACTTACTAACCATATCAACTACATTCTCCTCCCAATTTAGGTTATGAAGACATGCAGTTCTCTTTTATTGTCATTTAGTAATGCATGCATTAAGAAATGATACAATATTTCCTCCGGTGTGATATCACAAAACACAGGACAGACCAACACTAAAAAACTAACAAAACCACATAATTATAACATATAGTTACAACAGTGCAACAATACCATAACTTGATGAAGAACAGTCCATGAGCACAGTGAAAAGTTCAAAGTCTCTCAAATGTCCCACATCTCATGCAGACGGGAGAAGGAAGAAAAACTCTTCCTTCTATGCCCGACCACAGTCCGACTCTGAGTTGTCCGAAAACTTCGAGCCTCCGATCAGCTTTCCGACACTGAGTACCAAGCACCATCTCTATCCGAACAATTTGACCTCAATCTCAGTCGCCAACAGCAGGCAAAGCCAAGGATTTTGAGGTCTTCCCTCTGGAAGATTCTCGATCGCGCAGTAACAACAGTAGCGAACCTGCGTTTCAGAAATTTCTCCTGATGTTCCTCTGTGCTTTCACATCTGTCTCTATCAAATTAGAATTCTCCACGGCCCCTATTTAACGGATACTATATCATTTTCACCGGAGGGCTGCGCACGCACGGCGTGCAGCCATCTCTCCTCCCGCTGACCATTTGCGCATATAGATGACGAACAATGTGGGACACAGCACTGACCCCTGTGCCCCCTGCTTCCCAATGGTCACAGGCCTCCAATCTGGAAAACAACACTCCTCAATCACTCTTCAGTTCCTACCACCTTGCCATTTTGGAGTAATTGTCGAGCTCATCCTGGATCCCATCTGATCTCTTATCGACCAGACGAGTCTACATATAGGACCTTGTCAAAGGTCTTAACATATTTCATTGACATACTTTAACTTATAAAGGTTAGATCCCATTATTTTAAGTTGAAGTAATTTCTGGAAGTGTTGAATTTGCATGGTGGCTTTCAAGTCTGTAGGATATCTATGGTGCTATATAGCCAATGAATTCTCTTTCAATTGCAATCGCGTATATCATGTAGGAAATGGGAGCCAATTTGTTGGCACAACAAGCTGCCGTTTAAAAAGTTCCCATTAGTCTTAGGTTTGCTGTGGTTGTTTAGATGTCGCTGGCACAGCATAAAGGCATCATTAGGATAACCCGTGACCTATTGCCTTTGGCCATGCACAAGGTCAGCACTGAAGGGGTTGAATCCTTCGGAGTTTCGGGCGGAGTTGACATGTGACGCCTGCAGACTGCAGAGTATGCAGTCAGTGGCACCCAAAAAACTGCAAGCTGATTGAAACATCTACAGAACCCAGGAGGAAGGAAGCAGGCATATAAAATAAGATTGAAGTGTAACCTTGACAACCTCAATCAACGTGGCCTTTATCCTGCTTTGAGCTTGCAACTGTGGCTTGCAACAGATCTCATTAAGGGCATCGATACTGAAGCATTGTCTCCTGCACTTCTTCCCTGTTGAGAATTGCGCAGGATAAATGTTATTTAAAATCCCTGGGTGGAGAGGGATGTTACCTCCTCCACTTCCATTACCAAATGGTCCTCTATACCAGCAGTTTGCTTTGTTCTAATTTCAGTCTGATTGATACCAAGGGAAATACTTTTCAATGCCCCTGTGTCTCAGAACAACGGGCTCCTGTACAGATCTTTAACTCTGCAAAGTCATTCAAAGCCTGCCATGTTGCTCCCTATAGACTTTTGCAAATTGAAGTAACATCCTGATATTAACTTCACATCCACTGTTTCATGGCATTTGCCTCATTATATTTAGCATTTCTCAACAGTCTTTGTCATCTTTTCCTAATCTACAAGTAGATATCAGAAAATCCTTCTTAATATTAAGCAATAATTTGAATACTTTAGCTAGTATATAACTCTGCATGAACTACCTCTTATTTATAAAACTGCTTTGTACTTTTAGGTATTATTTCAGTAAATCTCATTTGAGGGTTACTAAACAGTTCCACAATTACATTTACCGTAATTATATGAACTGTGTTTCTATCCTTGTGCATTTAGGAAATCATATTTATTCCTTCTATCTAAGATGCATTTGTGAATAACTTATTCCCTTTATTATCAAAACATTTTGCTTATGTAAACATTTTAATGACATCTTGTTATAATGATACCTTTTAGGTTTTCTTCTCATTCATGAAGAGTTCAGGTGTTAGCTCTATTTTTCCTTGAGACTTATGATTAGTTGTACTAAATATGGTTCATTACAACATCAGAAATCAAAGTGTATGTGATATGAATCATTCAGGCCTTCATGAGATTTGATTTGATCATGCATAGTTTAATAATAAGTTTTTGCTGAACTTGCAGAAATATAGCATTCTTAAAACGATAACTTCTTTATCATACTGTAATTATTTCCAAAGTTAATTCCAATTTAGACTTCATTGCCACGGGAGGCAGACAAGTGGGTCACGGTTAGGAGGGGGAAGGGGAAAAGTCAAGTGATGGGGAGTACCCCGGTGGCTGTGCCCCCTAACAACAGGTACTCCTGTTTGAGTACTGTTGGGGGGGGACAGCTTACCCGGGGGAAGCGACAGTGGCCGTGCCTCCGGCACAGAGTCTGGCCTGTAGCTCAGAAGGGTAGGGCAAGGAAGAGGAGGGCAGTTGTGATAGGGGACTCGATAGTAAGGGGGTCAGATAGGCGATTCTGTGGACGCAGTCCAGAGACTCGGATGGTAGTTTGCCTCCCTGGTGCCAGGGTCCGGGATATTTCTGATCGTGTCCAAGATATCCTGAAGTGGGAGGGTGAGGAGCCAGAGGTCGTGGTACATATAGGTACCAATGACATAGGTAGGAAAAGGGATGAGGTCCTGAAAGGAGAATATAGGGAGCTAGGAAGGGAGTTGAGAAAAAGGACCGCAAAGGTAGTAATCTCGGGATTACTGCCTGTGCCACGTGACAGTGAGAGTAGGAATGCGATGAGGTGGAGGATAAATGCGTGGCTGAGGGATTGGAGCAGGGGGCAGGGAGTCAAGTTTTTGGATCATTGGGACCTCTTTTGGCGCAGGCGTGACCTGTACAAAAAGGACGGATTACACTTGAATCCTAGGGGGACCAATATCCTGGCAGGGAGATTAGCGGGGGCTACTGAGGTGACTATAAACTAGAATGGTTGGGGGGTGGGAATCAAATTAAAGAGGCTAGGCGTGAGGAGGTTAGTTCACAACAGAGGGATGGGAACCAGTGCAGAGAGACAGAGGGGTGTAAAGTGAGCGTAGAAGCAAAAAGTACGAAGGAGAATAGTAAAAGTGGCAGGCCGACAAATCCAGGGCAAGCATTAAAAAGGGCCACTTTTCAACATAATTGTACAAGGGCTAAGAGAGTTGTAAAAGAGCGCCTGAAGGCTTTATGTGTCAATGCAAGGAGCATTCGTAATAAGGTGGATGAATTGAAAGTGCAGATTGTTATTAATGATTATGATATAGTTGGGATCACAGAGACATGGCTCCAGGGTGACCAGGGATGGGAGCTCAACGTTCAGGGATATTCAATATTCAGGAGGGATAGACATGAAGGAAGGGGAGGTGGGGTGGCGTTGCTGGTTAAAGAAGAGATTAACGCAATAGAAAAGAAGGACATAAGCCGGGAAGATGTGGAATCGATATAGGTAGAGCTGCGTAACACTAAGGGGCAGAAGACGCTGGTGGGAGTTGTGTACAGGCCACCTAACAGTAGTAGTGAGGTCGGAGATGGTATTAAACAGGAAATTAGAAATGTGTGCAATAAAGGAACAGCAGTTATAATGGGTGACTTCAATCTACATGTAGACTGGGTGAACCAAATTGGTAAAGGTGCTGAGGAAGAGGATTTCTTGGAATGTATGCGGGATGGTTTTTTGAACCAACATGTCGAGGAACCAACTAGAGAGCAGGCTATTCTGGACTGGGTTTTGAGCAATGAGGAAGGGTTAATTAGCGATCTTGTCGTGAGAGGCCCCTTGGGTAAGAGTGACCATAATATGGTGGAATTATTCATTAATATGGAGAGTGACATAGTTAATTCAGAAACAAGGGTTCTGAACTTAAAGAGGGGTAACTTTGAAGGTATGAGACATGAATTAGCTAAGATAGACTGGCAAATGACACTTAAAGGATTGACGGTGGATATGCAATGGCAAGCATTTAAAGGTTGCATGGATGAACTACAACAATTGTTCATCCCAGTTTGGCAAAAGAATAAATCAAGGAAGGTAGAGCACCCGTGGCTGACAAGAGAAATTAGGGATAGTATCAATTCCAAAGAAGTAGCATACAAATTAGCCAGAGAAAGTGGCTCACCTGAGGACTGGGAGAAATTCGGAGTTCAGCAGAGGAGGACAAAGGGCTTAATTAGGAAGGGGAAAAAAGATTATGAGAGAAAACTGGCAGAGAACATAAAAACGGACTGTAAAAGCTTTTATAGATATGTAAAAAGGAAAAGACTGGTAAAGACAAATGTAGGTCCCCTGCAAACAGAAACAGGTGAATTGATTATGGGGAGCAAGGACATGGCAGACCAATTGAATAATTACTTTGGTTCTGTCTTCACTAAGGAGGACATAAATAATCTTCCAGAAATAGTAAGGGACAGAGGGTCCAGTGAGATGGAGGAACTGAGCGAAATACATGTTAGTAGGGAAGTGGTGTTAGGTAAATTGAAGGGATTGAAGGCAGATAAATCCCCAGGGCCAGATGGTCTGCATCCCAGAGTGCTTAAGGAAGTGGCCCAAGAAATAGTGGATGCATTAGTGATAATTTTTCAAAACTCGTTAGATTCTGGACTAGTTCCTGAGGATTGGAGGGTGGCTAATGTAACCCCACTTTTTAAAAAAGGAGGGAGAGAGAAACCGGGGAATTATAGACCGGTTAGCCTAACGTCGGTGGTGGGGAAACTGCTGGAGTCAGTTATCAAGGATGTGATAACAGCACATTTAGAAAGCGGTGAAATGATTGGACAAAGTCAGCATGGATTTGTGAAAGGAAAATCATGTCTGACGAATCTCATAGAATTTTTTGAGGATGTAACTAGTAGAGTGGATAGGGGAGAACCAGTGGATGTGGTATATTTGGATTTTCAAAAGGCTTTTGACAAGGTCCCACACAGGAGGTTAGTGTGCAAACTTAAAGCACACGGTATTGGGGGTAAGGTATTGGTGTGGGTGGAGAATTGGTTAGCAGACAGGAAGCAAAGAGTGGGAATAAACGGGCACTTTTCAGAATGGCAGGCGGTGACTAGTGGGGTACCGCAAGGCTCAGTGCTGGGACCCCAGTTGTTTTCAATATATATTAATGACTTGGATGAGGGAATTAAATGCAGCATCTCCAAGTTTGTGGATGCCACGAAGCTGGGTGGCAGTGTTAGCAGTGAGGAGAATGCTAAGAGGATGCAGGGTGACTTGGATAGGTTGGGTGAGTGGGCAAACTCATGGCAGATGCAATTTAATGTGGATAAATGTGAAGTTATCCACTTTGGTGGCAAAAATAGGAAAACAGATTATTATCTGAATGGTGGCCGATTAGGAAAAGGGGAGGTGCAACGAGACCTGGGTGTCATTATACACCAGTCATTGAAAGTGGGCATGCAGGTACAGCAGGCGGTGAAAAAGGCGAATGGTATGCTGGCATTTATAGCGAGAGGATTCGAGTACAGGAGCAGGGAGGTACTACTGCAGTTGTACAAGGCCTTGGTGAGACCACACCTGGAGTATTGTGTGCAGTTTTGGTCCCCTAATCTGAGGAAAGACATCTTTGCCATAGAGGGAGTACAAAGAAGGTTCACCAGATTGATTCCTGGGATGGCAGGACTTTCATATGAAGAAAGATTGGATGAACTGGGCTTGTACTCGTTGGAATTTAGAAGATTGAGGGGGGATCTGATTGAAACGTATAAGATCCTAAAGGGATTGGACAGGCTAGATGCAGGAAGATTGTTCCCGATGTTGGGGAAGTCCAGAACGAGGGGTCACAGTTTGAGGATAGAGGGGAAGCCTTTTAGGACCGAGATTAGGAAAAACTTCTTCACACAGAGAGTGGTGAATCTGTGGAATTCTCTGCCACAGCAAACTATTGAGGCCAGTTCATTGGCTATGTTTAAGAGGGAGTTAGATATGGCCCTTGTGGCTACAGGGGTCAGGGGGTATGGAGGGAAGGCTGGGGCGGGGTTCTGAGTTGGATGATCAGCCATGATCATAATAAATGGCGGTGCAGGCTCGAAGGGCCGAATGGCCTACTCCTGCACCTATTTTCTATGTTTCTATGTTTCTATGTTTCTAGTTTGTCTTGTTAGCTTCTTTGTTTCTGTCAAGGAATACATATATTCATGCAGCTTTTCCATGAAATTATGTCCCAATTTAGCTTGATACAGTTATTAATAATGTGCAGTTATTTTACTTCTACCTGGGTCTAGAATCCCAAGTTGATGCATCTGTTAGAACATTTACTGAACATCTAGCATGCCACTGGAATGCTGGTGCAGGCAGAAAAAGGGATTCAGAGCTCACCCACAAAACACGATTAGGCCTTTTGCACAAGTGACAAAAACTACAAAGACATTTTGAGGCATTGATGAAACAGCTGCTGCTCTAAGCAAGGTTAGCATCTTTAATCATTCCATATCATCCTAATCTCTCCTAGATCCAGCCGAGAGCTAACGTAATAGTATTAAGTTGAAATATTTTCACAGTCAATCTTCCCAAAAATGCTGGCAGTTGCTTGTAGTTAGCCAGCTTCATAAGTAAGTCCCCATGCTCAATATTTGGTGTGTATTGAGGCTGTGACTCCAGAGTCAAGTTATTTATGTGTAACTATGTTTACTGAGGTATCCAAAGGTCAAACCAAGTTATTTATTTCATTAGATTTTTTTATATGTGATAATTAACTTGGCTCAGAAAACAATAGAAAGCTTTTAAATCTTATTATTGAGCACCTTCTATAAAAGTGTGAGTCCATCTGGTTTATACCTCCTAAAACACTTAAACAAATTATTACCTGGATACTTATGCGTGGATACACACTTTAACACATGGGAGGTATTTCTGTGAACAGAGTGAAACATGAAGCATTTAGAGAGAATATGAATTTTGGTATATAGCAATAGCCTTGTATGGGGAAAAGAAATTTTAATATATACAACATTTATATAATTCTGTTTGCTTTTGAACAAGACATTGTAGACCTTCTAAGTTTGTAGACATTTTAAACCCTCATAGACCCATCTGATTGTTTAGTAATTTCTTTGAACTATAGCCAATTAATAAGCACATACAGTGAATTCCAGCTAATTGGGCTATTGATTAATAGAAACATAAAAACTACATCAAAATAGAGGACCTTCAGCCCACAGTTCTGTACCAAACATGTATTTACTTTAAAAATTACCGAGGGTTACCCATAGCCCTCTATTCTTCTAAGCTCCATGTACCTATCAGGAGTCTCTTAAGAGCCTATTGTATCCACCTCCACCACTGTCACCAGCAGCCCATTCCATGCACTCATCGCTCTCTGCGTAAAAAAAACTTACCCCTGACATCTCCTCTGTGCCTACTTCCAAGCACCTTAAAACAGCGCCCTCTCATGATAGCCATTTAAGCCCTGGGAGAAAGCCTCTGACTATCCAGACGATCAATGCCTCTCATCATCTTGTACACCTCTATCAGGTCCCCTCTCATCCTCTGTCACTCCAAGGAGAAAAGGCCAAGTTCACTCAACCTATTCTCATAAGGCATGCTTCCCAATCCAGGCAACATCCTTGTAAATCTCCTCTGCACCCTTTCTATGGTTTCCACATCTTTCCTGTAGTGAGGCAACCAGAACTGAGCACAGTACTCCAAGTGGGGTCTGACCAGGGTCCTATATAGCTGCAACATTACCTCTCGGCTCTTAAACTCAATCCCATGCTTGATGAAGGCCAATACACCATATGCCTGCTTAACCACACAGTCAACCTGCGCAGCAGCTTTGAGTGTCATATGGAGTTAGACCTCAAGATCCCTCTGGTCCTTCACACTGCCAAGAGTCTTACCATTAATATTTGACCTACCAAAATGAACCATCTCACACTTATCTGGGTTAAACTCTATCTGCCGCTTCTCAGCCCAGTTTTGCATCCTATCGATGTCCCGCTGTAACCTCTGACAGCCCTCCACACTGTCCACAACCCCCCCCAACCTTTGCGTCATCAGCAAATTTACTAATCCATCCCTCCACTTCCTCATCCAGCTCACTTATAAAAATCATGAAGAGAAGGGGTCCCAGAACAGATCCCCGAGGCACTCCATTGTTCACCAACCTCCAAACAGAATATGACCCGTCTACATCCACTCTATGATTTCTGTGGGCAAGCCAATTCTGGATCCACAAAGCAAGATCCCCATGGATCCCATGCCTCCTTACTTTCTCAATAAGCCTTGCATGGGGTACCTTATCAAATGCCTTGCTAAAATCCATATACACTACATCTACTGCTCTACCGTCATCAATATGTTTAGTCACATCCTCGAAAAATTCACTCAGGCTCGTAAGGCATGACCTGCCTTTGATAAAGCCATGTTGACTATTCCTAATCATACTATGCTTCTGCAAATGTTTATAAATTCTGCCTCTCAGGATCTTTTCCTTTAGCTTATCAACCACTGAAGTAAGACTCACTACTGTATAATTTCCTGGGCTATCTCTACTCCCTTTCTTGAATAAGGGAACAACATCTGCAACCCTCCAATCATCTGGAACCTCTCCCATCCTTGAGGCTAATTTATACTTGTGCATACTAGCTTACGCCGTAGCCTACGCAAGTGGGCTATGCTATCGTGCGTTGGTGTGTCTGTGTCGCTCTGCAATTCACTGCCGAAACACTAGTTGGCGGTGAGGTTTCTATGCCACTGTGTTGAGTTTCTTCATGTTGAAACTCAACATGAAGAAACTCAAACTTCAAACAATGGCAACTGAAACTGAAGGAGGGTGAATTTCCTGTGCTTGTCCGGCCACTGAGAGACATGGATGAGGAAATGCATTTCAAATAATTTTGGATGTCGGCAGGTAGATTTGACGATTTGCTTTATCATCTTCAACCATTTATTTCACATCAGTGTACGCAGAGACAGCAATCACCATTCGAGTTTTAGCTTCAGGTGGAAGTCAACAGGCCGTAGCAGCTAGCTACAAACAGGGGTCAAGCACAGGGTCCTCCATAATTTTGGAGGTCTGTAAAGCTTTATGGAAAGCATTGCAGCCAGAGTTCCTTCCTTGCCCTTCAGTAGCCCAATGGGAAGCTATTGCAGCGTAGGAGTAAATGCGATGCTACCAACCGGACCAATCACAGTTGTTGCAGTCTGCGTTGCCGCTAAGTGTAGTTACATTTTTGGGTAGGTGAGCGTCAGGCTATGGCATAGGCTGTCCTAATGCTTTCCTAACTTGCCTATTCCTATCCCTCTCCAATGCTATTGTAAAGGAGATAGAATTGTGATCACTATCTCCAAAGTGCTCTCGCACTGAGAGATCTGAGACCTGACCAGGTTTATTTCCCAATACCAGATCAAGTACAGCCTCTCCTCTTGTAGGCTTATCTACATATTGTGTCAGGAAACGTTCCTGAACACACCTAACAAACTCCACCCTATCTAAACCCCTTGCTCTAAGTTGATGCCAATGAATATTTGGGAAAGTAAAATCTCCCGCCATGATAACCCTGTTATTATTACAGCTTTCCAGAATCTGTCTCCAGATCTGCTCCTGGATGTCCCTATTAGTACTGGATTGTCTATTAAAAAAAAAACACCTAGTAGAGTCATTGACCCCATCCTGTTTCTAATTCCCACTCACAGAGAATCAGTATACAATACCTCCATGACTTCCTCCTTTTCTGCAGCCGTGACACTATCTCTGATCAGAAGTGCCACACTCTCAACTCTTTTGCCTCCCTCCCTGTCCTTTCTGAAACATCTAATCAGGACAGCCACTTATTTAGGACAACACTTAAAGAAAAAAACTAATCGAGTAAATAGCCAGGATTCCCTCCATTTACTTGGGATACAGTACTCTGCCCTTAATCAGGGCTGGAAACTGTTACCAAAGAGCTTCTAACCAGCATCAAACATATGTACTTGTGTGCCCATTCGACACTACATGGTGCTTAGTGCAAACCGTTTTTCAATAGCATCAGTTGCAGTGCTTGTGTTTAAAAAGCAATGATTCTTGTCACTGATAGCTGGTGAGAATAAGCAATATGACAATTGCGAACTGTTTAGCTCATTGTGGTTTTAAATATTCAGGCATGGAGATACCAGAAATGGCCGGGAGTGAAAATGAAACAATTTCACTTCTTCAACAAATTAGGAACAAACAAAGAACTTGAAGGTATTTACAATCATCCTGAATGTTATGATGAAAATGAAGATTTGGTGCATGCAATCATTGAAGGCAGTCCATTATCTACATTAGGCTAATTGGGGCTACTGCTTAACTGGGCCAAACTGGACAGGCTTCAATGTATCCCAATTAACCGACATCCACTGTTGTTGCTTCACTGTCAAAACTGGTACATTTTAAAATATATCATGCAAGTTCTCAAACACAGTTTTTTCTGATTGCATACTTAAAGTGTACTCCTGATCTACATCTGGAGGTATTACCTTTCATTTTTTCAATCTTTTCTACTAAGTCCAAAGTTACTAGACTTCTAGTTAATAAACATTATACCTTAATTATTACTGTAGCTATTTGATAATATTATTTCACCAAACTTGATGCATGCATTTTTCATAAGACCAAAAGAACATAGGAGCAGAATTAGGCTACTTAGCCAATGGCACTGCCATTCCAGTTTAAGTCATGGCTGATTTATTAACTTTCTCAACCACGTTCTCTTGCCTTCTCCCCATAACCTTTGATGTCCTGTCAAACTCCTAGTTTAAATATACTCCAGTAACTTAAACTCCACATCCACCCATGGCAATGAATTCCACAGATTCACCACACAATCGGCAAACAAAATTCCTTCTCGTTTCTGTTCTAAATGGACGCCCCTCTATTTGGAGGCCTCTCTAGTCCTAAACTCACCCAATATAGGAAACATCCTCTCCCTATCCACTGTCTCTAGGCCATTCAATATTCAATAGGTTTCAGTGAGATTCCCGTCATTCATCTAAACTCTAGCGAGTACAGACTCAGAGCCTTCAAACCAGGCACATGTGGTTTTGGTCTGAAACATTGATTGTATTTTCTTCAATAGATGCTGCCTGGCCTGCTGAGTTCCTCCAGAATTTTGTGTGCATTGCCCAGAGCCAACAAACACTCCTCATACATTAACCCTTTAATTCCTGGAATCATTCTTGTGAACCTCCTCTGGACCCTCTACAATGCCAGTACATCTTTCCTTAGATAAAGAGCCCCAAACTGCCCATAATACTCCAAGGGTGTTTTGACCAATGCCTTATAAAGCCTCAGATTTACATCTTTGCTTTTATATTCTAGATCTCTCAAAATTAATGATAATATTGTATTTGTCTTCCTTACCATCAACTTAGCCTGCAAGTTAACTTTTTGGGAATCCTGCACAAGGACTCCCAAGTCCCTTTGCGTCACTGATCTTTGAATTTTCTCCCCATTTTAAAAAAAAGTCTATATATTTACTCCTTCTACAAAAGTGCATGAGCATAAGCTTCCCTACACTATATTCCATCTGCCATTTCTTTGCCCATTCTCCCAATCTGTCCTAGACTTCCTGCTTCCTCAACTACCTGCCCCTCCACCTACCTTTATACCATCTGCAAACCCTGTAGAACAGAACTTGTCACGAGCAGCCAACCAGAATGGCCCCCTTTTATTCTGACCCTTTGCCTTTTACCAATCAGCCAAATCTTCTATCCATGCTAGCATCTTTCCTGTAATAGCATGGCTTTTATCTTGTTATGTACCCTCAGTGTGGCATCTTGTCAAAGGCCATCTGTAAATCCAAGTAAATACCCTCCACTGACTCTCCTTTGTATATCCTGCCTGTTATCTCCTCAAAGCATTCCAGCAGATTTGTCAGGCAAGACTTCTCTCTTGAGAAAACCATGCTGACCTTTGCCTACTTTATCATGTGCCTCCAAGTACCCTGAATCCTCATCATTATTGAAATCATTGAACTGGCCTATAATTTGCTTACTTCTGCCTCCCTCCCTTCTTAAAGAGTGCAGTGATATTTGCATTTTTCCAGTCCTCTGGAACCATTCCAGAATTTATTGATACTTGAAAGATCATTACTGTTGATTCCACAATCTTTTCAGTGACCTCTTTCGGAACCCTGGAGTGTACAATAATTCATCTGCTGCAGGTGACTTATCTACCATCAGACCTTTCAGCTTCCCAAGCACCTTCTCCTTAGTAATAACAACTACACTCACTTCTGCCCCCTTGACATTCTGGACTTTCAAGCATACTGACACCATTTCTTTGTTCTCCAATACTTCCACTCCAGTGTTTTTTTCTAGCAGTCCAATATCCAATCTTGCTTTTAGAACATAGAAAATAGAATAGTACAGCACAGTACAGGCCCTTCGGCCCACAATGTTGTGCCGACCCTCAAACCCTGCCTCCCATATAAACCCCCACCTTAAATTCCTCCATATACCTGTCTAGTAGTCTCTTAAACTTCACTAGTGTATCTGCCTCCACCACTGACTCAGGCAGTGCATTCCACACACCAACCACTCTCTGAGTAAAAAACCTTCCTCTAATATCCCCCTTGAACTTCCCACCCCTTACCTTAAAGCCATGTCCTCTTGTATTGAGCAGTGGTGTCCTGGGGAAGAGGCGCTGGCTATCCACTCTATCTATTTCTCTTATTATCTTGTACATCTCTATCATGTCTCCTCTCATCCTCCTTCCCTCCAAAGAGTAAAGCCCTAGCTCCCTTAATCTCTGATCATAATGCATACTTTCTAAACCAGGCAGCATCCTGGTAATTCTCTGTGTACCCTTTCCAATGCTTCCACATCCTTTCTATAGTGAGGTGACCAGAACTGGATATATTTATATATATTTATATATTTGAAAAAACTTTTGGTGTACTGTTTGATGTTGTAGTACTCTGGTTGGGAAGAGGGGGTGAGGGTGTGGTCGACAGCTCGCCCCAGCATTCTTAGTGGCCAGCACTATGGTTCTTGTCTAAAAATGCTTTTGTGGGATTATGGTGGGATATTCAAGTTCATTTATTGTTACATTTTGGCTTACAATTATTCACTGGTGTGTTTGTGGGTCACCCTGACTTTAACCAGTGTGTATAATAATCACTTACCCCCGTTGTATGTGACTGAGTGAGTTCTTCCCCGGGTCATAGTGCCTGGTCTACTTTTGTACTTGCTGCAATAAAAAATGGCTATTGAGTCAGACCAGCTTTTCTCATCTGTCATTATGGATCGAATGCTTGCCACAATATTTCTGGCTATCTTACCTTTGTATTTCACCTTCTCTGTTCTTTTGATTTTTTTGTTGCTTTCTTTTCTTTTTATATACTTCCCAACCCTCTAACTTCCTACTAATTTTTGTGATATTTTATGCCCTCTCTTTTGCTTTTATGCTGTCTTTGACTTCTCTTTCAATACACAGTTGCCTCATCCTCCCTTTAGAATACTTATTATCTTTGAGGTGTATATAATAATACTTATTATCTTAGATATCCTGCACCTTCTGAATTGAAACATAGAAACTTAGAAAATAGGTGCAGGAGTAGGCCATTCGGCCCTTCGAGCCTGCACCGCCATTCAGTATGATCATGGCTGATCATCCAACTCAACGCTGTACCAGCCTTCCCTCCATACCCCCTGATCCCCGTAGCCACAAGGGCCCTATCTAAATCCCTCTTTAATATAGCCAATGAACTGGCCTCAACTGTTTCCTGTGGCAGAGAATTCCACAGATTCACCACTCTCTGTGTGAAGAAGTTTTTCCTCATCTCGGTCCTAAAAGGCTTCCCCTTTATCCTCAAACTGTGACCCCTTGTTCTGGACTTCCCCAACATCGGGAACAATCTTCCTGCGTCTAGCTTGTCCAATCCCTTTAGGATTTTATACGTTTCAATAAGATCCCCCCCTCAATCTTCTAAATTCCAACGAGTATAAGCCTAGCTGATCCAGTCTTTCATCATATGAAAGTCCTGCCATCCCAGGAATCAATCTGGTGAACCTTCTTTGTACTCCCTCTATGGCAAGAATGTCTTTCCTCAGATTAGGGGACCAAAACTGCACACAATACTCCAGGTGTGGTCTCACCAAGGCCTTGTACAACTGCAGTAGTACCTCCCTGCCCCTGTACTTGAATCCAGAAACTCCAGGCCTTCCTCTTCTATCATCATCCCTGTTGGTGTCCCCTTCCAATCAACTTTGGCCTGCTCCTTTCTCATGCATCTATAATTCCCTCTACTCCACTGATTCACCTAACTTTATCTTCTCCCTCTCAAAACTGTAGGGTGACCTTTATCAAATTATGATCATTGTCTCCTAAGGATTCCTTTGTCTTAAGCTCCCATATAAAATCTGGTTCATTACACGTCACCCATTCTAGAATTGCCTTTCCCATAGTGGACTCAATGATAAGCTTCCCTGAAGAACCATCTCTTTACCATTCTAAAAATACTCTCTCTTGGACCCACACCAACCTGATTTTCCCAATCTACTTGCATATTGATATCCCCCATGACTAACATAACATTGTCGTTATTACATGCTTTTTCTATTTCTCTTTCAGAGTTATATCCCACATCCTGGATATTGTTTGGTCCAATGAGGTCTTTTTAGCCTTGCAGTTTCTTCACAAGGATTCTACATCTTCCAGTCCTATGTTGCCTCTTTCTAGCAATTTGACTTCAATTTTTTGCAACAGAGCCACCCTACGCCACCCCGCCCCCCACCCCCTGCCTACCTACCTGTCTTTTTGGTACATGTATCCTTTGATGTTAAGCTCCCAACTATGATCTTGTATCTGCCACAACTTAGTGATGCCCACAACATCATACCTGCCGGTCTCTAAATGTGCTACAAGATTATCTACCTTAGTCTGTATATGGCGTGCATTCAAATATATCACCTTCATTCATGTATTTATCATCATTATTGATTTTTCCCCTATATTCCAATTTACCTCAACCCACTGACTGCAATTTTGCCCTGTCATCATCCTCACAGTCTCACAACACACTACATTGACTGGAATACCAACTGCTCCAACCTCAGCCCAATCATTCTCGTTCCTGGCCCTCTGCCAATATAGTTCCAACAGTTCTGGCAAACCTGCCTGCAAGGATATTGCTCGCCATTGCATTCAGGTGTAATCTGTCCTTTTTGAACAGATCATCAATTCCCCAGAAGAGATCCCAATGATCTAGAAATCTGAAACCCTGTCCCCTGTACCATTTCCTCAGTCATTCATTCATCTGTACCATCATCCTATTGCTGCCCTGACTAGCATGAGGCATTGGGAGTAATCCAGAGTTTGCTACCTTGAAAATCCTGTTCTTCAGCATTCTCCCCAACTCCCTATTGTCTCTGCACAGTACCCTTTCCCCCTTTCTATCTCAATGGTGCCAATGAGCACCAAGACATTGGCTGCTCACCCTCCCTCTTGAGAATCTTCTGCAGCCACTCTTGACACAACCTGGACCTTAGCACCTGGGGTCAACACACTATTCCGGCTTCTCCTTCAAACTGTCCTGTCTGTCCCCCTAACTATCGAGGCTCCTATCACTACCACTCTGCCTGACTTTACCCTTCCCTGCTGAGCCTCAGAGCCGGCGACAGTGCCACAGACCTGGCTGCTGCTGCAGCTGTGCCCTTGTAGGCCATCCCCTCCAGCAATGTCCAAAGGGGTTTACTTGTTGCTGAGGGGAATTCCCACAGGAGAACCTCGCACTGACTGCTTACTCCACTTTCTTCCGTTGGTGCTCACCCATCTAAAATCAGAAGCTTTGGCTCTGGGTGTGACCAGCTCAGTAAAACACTCATCTATAAAGTTTTCAGCCTCCTGGATGATCCTGAGTGCACCTAGCTCCAGCTCCAATTCCTTGACTTTGTCAGTCAGGAGTTGGGTCCACCTTGCAGATTTAGTAATCAGGAGACCTTTAGGTACATTGAAATCCCACATCTCACAGGAGGATAATTCCACTGCCTGAACTACCATCCTGCCTACACTTGTTATGCCTTTAACTACTCCAACTTTAAGTTCTAACCTGTGTCTGTTCTCACCGAAACCTGTTGAACCAAACCCTGACTTCTCTTAGCACTGTCAACTCACACAATAACTACTCCACCAATGGTCGCTCTGCTCAAACACTGCTTCCTTTCAGAGGCATTTGCTAATTAACCCAAGTGACTATTAACCTAAGCAATCCCCCACTCCATAGAGAAGTTCTGACAGATCCCACTCACTTTTTAAAACTGGCATGTAAAGACCACAAGGAACAGTCTCCAACTCACTCCGCGACCTCCTACTCTGCATTTCTGGTTTTATTTCTATCAGCGCTTTTAGCTGGTAAACCACATCCAATAAAGGTGATACCTACTCTAGTCCCCATCATAAACTTCCTCCTAATAGCTTCTTTGATTACTGTAATTCTTTTCTATGAACTGAAACTATAGCTTTATATTCTGGTAATGAATGTAACCTTATTAGGGAGAGTCAACATGGTTTTGTGTGTGGTAGGTCATGTTTGACCAATCTATTGGAGTTTTTCGAGGAGGTTACCAGGAAAGTGGATGAAGGGAAGGCAGTGGATATTGTCTACATGGACTTCAGTAAGGCCTTTGACAAGGTCCCGCATGGGAGGTTAGTTAGGAAAATTCAGTCGCTAGGTATACATGGAGAGGTGGTAAATTGGATTAGACATTGGCTCAATGGAAGAAGCCAAAGAGTGGTAGTAGAGAAATGCTTCTCTGAGTGGAGGCCTGTGACTAGTGGTGTGCCACAGGGATCAGTGCTGGGTCCACTGTTATTTGTCATCTATATCAATGATCTGGATGATAATGTGGTAAATTGGATCAGCAAGTTTGCTGATGATACAAAGATTGGAGGTGTAGTAGACAGTGAGGAAGGTTTTCAGAGCCTGCAGAGGGACTTGGACCAACTGGAAAAATGGGCTGAAAAATGGCAGATGGAGTTTAATACAGACAAGTGTGAGGTATTGCACGTTGGAAGGACAAACCAAGGTAGAACATACAGGGTTAATGGTAAGGCACTGAGGAGTGCAGTAGAACAGAGGGATCTGGGAATACAGATACAAAATTCCCTAAAAGTGGCGTCACAGGTAGATAGGGTTGTAAAGAGAGCTTTTGGTACATTGGCCTTTATTTATCAAAGTATTGAGTATAAGAGCTGGAATGTTATGATGAGGTTGTATAAGGCATTGGTGAGGCCGAATCTGGAGTATTGTGTTCAGTTTTGGTCACCAAATTACAGGAAGGATATAAATAAGGTTGAAAGAGTGCAGAGAAGGTGTACAAGGATGTTGCCGGGACTTGAGAAACTCAGTTACAGAGAAAGGTTGAATAGGTTGGGACTTTATTCCATGGAGCGTAGAAGAATGAGGGGAGATTTGATAGAGGTATATAAAATTATGATGGGTATAGATAGAGTGAATGCAAGAAGGCTTTTTCCACTGAGGCAAGGGGAGAAAAAAACCAGACGACATGGGTTAAGAGTGAGGGGGGAAAAGTTTAAAGGGAACATTAGGGGGGGCTTCTTCACACAGAGAGTGGTGGGAGTATGGAATGAGCTGCCAGACGAGGTGGTAAATGCGGGTTCTTTTTTAACATTTAAGAATAAATTGGACAGATGCATGGATGGGAGGTGTATGGAGGGATATGGTCCATGTGTAGGTCAGTGGGACTAGGCAGAAAATGGTTCGGCACAGCCAAGAAGGGCCAAAAGGCCTGTTTCTGTGCTGTAGTTTCTATTTCTATCGTTTCTATGGTTTCAAATAAGCAGCTGCCCTGATTAACTAATGGCTCAATTAACTGGAATCCACTATATATTACATCAAATTACTCTACTGACTGTTGAATATCCATTCTGCTAGCTTTACTATGCTCTCTTCTAGTCAATCACCATGTCCCACATATCTAAGCTTCATGGTATCTTCAAACCAAAACAGAGAAAATGAGCGGGAGTAGTCCATTCAACCATTCAAGCTTCAATTTCAATACTATCTTTCCACTTTGTCCCTGTATTTTCAGTTGCTTTTTTTGTGTCTATAAACCCATCCATCTTTCCCTTTAAATGTATTGAGCACCTTCGCATCCACAGCCTTGTGTGGTGGAAAATTCAACAGTTTCACTGCCTTTTGAGGGAAGAAATCGCTTCTCTCAGCCTAAGTTCGTTACCATGTACCTTGAGACAGTGAATCCTTGTTTTTGACTATGCCAACTCCATCTTGATTATTGATCCATTTTATGCATGAGCCCATATCACTGATCTCTGAGGAACAATGTGATTACAATTTTCTAGCCTGAAAGACAACTGTTTACTGTTTTGTCCTTTTATCAATGCTGCTACTCCTTCTTTATCAAAGATGCTAAATTGCTCACCAGCTTTTTGTGTAGGCAGCAACTTCTGAAAATTATTCACCACCTTCCCTGTTACCTAATCAAAACCATTCAATCCTGTTTGTAAAGCCAATTTCCCTTTATCCAGCTTGTGTTGCACCCTTAGGCAAATTTGTTAGGTACCTCCTGTACCTAACAAGGTGGTCACTTGTAGCCCATCCACTTCAATGTCTGATAAGACTGTAAGAGCATAAGGCACACGAGCAAAATTAGGCCATTCAGCCCATCAAGTCTGCTCCACCATTCCTTGATGGCTGATCTTGGATCCTATACACCTGCCTTCTCGCCATATCCTTTCATGCCCTGATTGATCAGGAAACTGTCAACTGCTGCCTTAAGTATACTCCCAGACTTGGCCTCCACCGCGGTCTGTGACAGAGCATTGCACAGATTCACTACTCCCTGGCTAAAAAAAAATCCCCCTCTTTACCTCTGTTCTAAAAGGTTGCCCCTCAATTTTGAGGCTTTGCTCTCTAGTTCTGGATGCCCCCACCAAAGGAAACATCCTCTCCATATCCACCCTACCTAGTCCTTTCAACATTCGGTAGGTTTCAATGAGATCTCCCCGCATTTTTCTAAATTCCAGTGAGCACAGGCCCAAAGCTGTCAAACGTTCCTCATATGTTAACCCCTTCATTCCCAAAATCATCCTCGTGAACCTCCTCTGGACTCTTTCCAATGACAACATCTCCTTTCTGAGATGAGATGCTCTTCTGCACACCACTGTAGTAATACATGGTTATTTGAGTTACTATCGCCTTCATGTCAGCTTGAACCAGTCTGGTCAATCTCCTCTGACTTCTCTCATTGACAATGTGTTTTCACCCACAGAAATGCCACTCATTGAATGTTTTTTTTTGTTTTTCACACCATTCTCTGTAAGTTATAAGACTTGTGTGTGAAAATGCCAGGAGATCAGCAACTTCTGAGATACCCCATGGTCAAATTCACTTAGGTCACATTTCTTCCTCATTGGTGTGAACAACTGAAACTCTTTCATCCGCTGAGTTGTTGCTACATTATTGGCTGATTAAATATTTGTATTAATAAGCAGATGTATTGGTGTACCTAATAAAGTGGCCACTGGATGTATGTTCTTGGTGAAGCTAAACTTTATTAAGAAATCTGAAAGAGAAATTGTGCTTTCAAGAGATAATAGATCAAAAATACTGGAGGTTAAAGAAATCTCACATTTTCCAACTCTTCCACTGGTTTCTGTATAAAGGAAATGCTTATTTTGTTAATTATTCAGCCCTTAGTTTTAGGCACTTGTGTATTTTGACACTATTGTGAGCATCTCACATTTAGAACACGAGACTAGTTCTGTTTCGGCTGCAATGCGTGACAGCATTATAACCAAATCTATCTGCAAGTTCAAAGAAATACAGAAGATTTCTTGAACACATTTGCAAAATTTAAAAATAGCACCAAGAATAACTCTTCCTTTAACATATGTACCAGGAAAGCGTCTGAATATTTCAAACCATCCTAAGAGTACAGCCTATCAGAAGCTGATGTGATAATATAACTGTAACACCCTGTTTAAGATTTTTACTGCTATGCTGTAAGTATTTCATTTTAGCAGTTCTGTAAGAGCAGTCTCTTCTGCTTTCAGTCTTTTTGGGTTTGAGCTGAGATAAGGGGTTTTGTTGTTCAACTTAGGAATGTGGTGTCAGCCAATCAGGATGGTAGAACTGGGAGACGATTCTAGATGACGCTGGGTGGAGAGGTGTTGTGAGGGACACTGGTGTGGGTTGAGGTCTTTTTTTGGTGGGAGCTGGGAGAAGACAGGAGGGAAGATGGCTGAGAATGCTATCCCTGTTGCCCAAGGTGCTTTGTGCAAGTGAATGGCTTCAAGGAGGAAGGACCAATACTTCCATGGGAGACCCCATTTGCTCGAGGTGGATTTCAAGCAACATTCGGAAGGTGGTTTGTGCTTTCAAGCAGGTCAAGGGTCCAACGTGTCAGATATAGACAACCTCAAGATGAGCTCCAACTTATGTGTAATTTTGACTGTTTAATTATAACGGGCCTTTTTAGTTTTTTCTCTTTAATAACTCTTCGGTTAAATTAACATTCATAATTATACTTTCTTTATAATTGTATGCAGTGTACGATCTGTTATTTCTTGCCGCTGGGCAATTGCAGGGCAGCAGTAAATCACAGAGCATTCATACAAACTGGAGTTTGGGTGGGAGAGACATACCAACCTCAGGAGTTTGGCACAAACAAAGTTGTACACACCCTAGATGTACGGTGCTGTTAAAGGTGGGTTTCTTGCTGCGGAATCCAGTGGCTGTTAGCGAAGAGCTAACGAGCCGCATTTCTAGAGATGCCCAGTAAAAAGGGGGTTAATGACTTTGTAATATAAACATTTTTGCATATTAGATTCAGAACGTACAAAATTATAAACTTCATGAAAGGGAAAGTTCGGAAAGCAACAAAATTTCAAATTATAATTTTAAATTGGCTTGGATTTATTTTTGATTGATCCAGGGATAATTGCTTGTCTCCTACAAGTTAATTATTGAAGGAATGAGTTTGATGTCAGTCTGTATAGATTGGATCAGGTAACTTTGAAACCTCAAGTTCCAACAACACTTAATGAGAAAATAATTGTCTTCTAATTTTCTTATGTACCAACATCCACAACTGTCAAGCATAGCCTTTAGCTGTTCATAATTTATTTTAAAAATTACATTTGACAAATACAAATGTCACTTTCAGCATATCAAGCATCTTCTATATAATTAAAACTTAAATGCTATGCACTTCTTTGTTTCTTAATATGTGGATAATTTCCACAACAGATTTAAATTATTCATGTTTGCAAGAGCAGAGTTTATGGTTCATTCATAATTATGCTGATTGAACCATTGCAGTGTATATGTGGGTGAAGACTCTATCATCTTCTTACTGTGCAAGGAACTTACTGATTCCAGTCCTGATGAAGGGTCTCAGCCTGAAACCTCGACTGTTTACTCCCATCAATCGATGCTGCCTGACCTGCTGCACGTTGTGTGTAATGCAAGGAATCTGACGACTTTGGCTAAAGCAAAACTGAAAGAGGACAATTATTGCGTGAATTTTCTGTCAGGTAAACTGACATCCTAATCACCTCATGAAATTGTTGGTATTTGCCCATGTTAGTCTGTATACTCTCACTGTTAGTCCACTCCTCCCCCATTGCTGGAACTCTCCCCAACAAGAAAACTCCCCTGTTTTCCTGGCTTGATAACAGTACCTCCACTGCATTTCTTCAACAGCACAAAACTGTTCCTCGGTCTGAACTTTGGCCGTTGGAATATAAATCTCAACAGAGCAGTTACTCGTGTGTTTAAAGTTATTATTTATTTTCAGCGATAATTTAGTATATATCTGAAGCAAAAGAGCTAAATGGTATTTAGTAACATTTTAACGTGCTGGACTTTTATCTGTGCATTGCCCTTACTATGTGGCTGGGATTTGTGCCAATCATTGTATACCAATTGGTCCTGAGCCCAACATATCAATGCAACTGTGAAGAAGGCACTCCAGTTCTTCTTGTAAAGGTTTCCCTCCCACTTTGCTCTTCTTCTATTCCCCCTTCTGGCCTCTTACCTCTTTTTCTTACCTTTTATCACTTCCTCCTAGTGCCCCTCCTTCCCTTTCATCCACGGTCCACTCTCCTCTCCTATCAGATTCCTTTACCTTTCCTGCCCACCTGGTTTCACCAATCATCTAGATAGTCCTCCTTCCTCTCCCTCCACCTTTTTATTCTGGCATCTTCCCACCCCCCACCCTTCCTTTCTAGTCCTGATGAAGGGTCTCAGCCTGAAATGTTGATGGTTTATTAATTTTCATAGATGCTGCCTGACCTGCTGAGTTCCTCCAGCAGTTTGTGTGTGTTACTCCAGTGGCTCTGCTTCATTAGGAGTTTGAGGACATTTGGTACGTCATTAAAGATCATTACAAGTTTCTATAGATGTATGGTGGAGAGCATTTAGATTGGTTGCATCACAGCCTGATATGGAGTCTCCAATGTATCGAATTACAGGAGGCTGGAGAAGGTGAAAGATTCAGCCAGTTTAATCAGGCACAAACCATGCCGGATCAAGGATATCGAGGGGCAGTGCTTCATGAAGCTTGCATCCTTCATTAAGCACCCTCACTATCTGGGACAAGCCCTCTTCTCATTACTGCCATTGGGGAGGAGATATAGGAGCGTGAAGCCCCATAGCCAATGATTTAGGAATATTTTTTCCTTTCTTCCATCAGAATTCTGAATGGTCCATGAACATTATTTCAATAGTTCTCCTTTTTGCACTATTTTACAAATTTATAGTAAATTTACGTCTTTACACCAGACTGCTGCCATAAAATAATGAAATTCATGACATAAAAGTTTAGTGTACAATGATACTAAATCTTATTCTGATATGAATAATTGAATCCCTGGTGTTGCTGTTAGTGCCCTACTGAAGATACCTGAACATCAAGAGAACATTAATTGTGTCAATGATCAGAAGATAATAACTGAAGTATCCTTAACACCTTCAAGAAATTGAAATCTATAAAAAATGTGAGTATTTTCACTTCATATTATTGAGAATTTACCTTTTAAAGTGCTTAGCTAGAAAACTGTACACCATGTAGTAAGATAAATGCTGGCATATGGATTAAGTTGGCATTCTGAACTTTTTAACCGGGAAACGTTTACCCTGAGCAAATAGCTGTGTGTCGTGGTCTAGGGCTGGAGACTTTTGCTGCAGCCGAGTCTAAGTGTGAGGTACAACTCGCTGATTAGACAATTTAAATGCTGGCCCAGATTGGGTGCGAGAGCTGATTTTGCTCGCTCTCCGCGATGTTCACTCTTCTTTCCAGAGTGCTGGATTTTGCTTGTTCTCAGCGATGGTCACTCCTCTCTCTCCATGGCACTGAGGCTATGAAGGCTGCCTTACCTGCTGTGCTCTGTACCCACTAATATGATGAACTGATGAGTGAGGCTTTGGGCCTGCTCCGGGGTTCAGATCTGAGGACTCAGTTTTGGTCCATAATGTGTTGTTCGCTTCAATTGTTTGCATGATTTGTGTTTATTTGCCTTTCTCTTCACATCAGGTGTTGGTTTTTTACTTTCATTTTTATTCTTTTTTTTCTTTAATTGGGTTCTTTTGAGTTTCTTTCTTTGTGGCTACCTGTGAGCAGGGAAATCTCAAGGTTATGTAATTCATACATTTTTTGATAATAAGTGTACTTGAATCTTGAATATAGCTAACCAAATGGAGACTGCCATGATGAGGCTAAACTCAGGTTGGAGGAGCAACACCTCATATACTGTCTCCAGCCCCTTGGTATGAACATAGAATTCTCCAACTTCCGGTAATTCCCTCCCCCTCCCTTCTCCTATCCCTATTTCACTCTGCCCCCTCCCCCAGCTGCCTCATGGTTCCGCCTCCTTCTACTACCCATTGTTTTTTCCCCTATTCCTTCTTCACCATTCCTGCCTATCACCTCCCTGCTTCCCTTCCCCCACCCTTTTATCTTTCCCCTTACTGGTTTTTCACCTGGAATCTACCAGCCTTCTCCTTCCCATCCTCCCCCCACCTTCTTTATAGGGCCTCTGCCCCTTCCCTCTTCAGTGCTGACGAAAGGTTCCCGTCCGAAACATTGACTGATCATTTCCATGGATGCTGCCTGACCTGCTGAGTTCCTCCAGCTTGTTGTGAGTGAACCTTGATATGACATATTTGGCATAATGCTTAACAATTAATTGATCTAATATATCTGTTGTTGAAATGACAGCCCGAATTTGGACTTCAATTGTAGTATTAATGAAGATCATAATGACTACTTATTCTTTGCCTGAGACGCAACAGCATTTAGGACAAAGGGACCCACTTGATTTTTACCCCATCCATAACCCCTGAACATTCCCTGCCTCCACCACAGTTGTTGTCTACGTCATCTATATGATGCATCACAGCTACTTGTTTGGGCTCCTCTAAAACTTGCCACTTCGACCTACTGAAGGAATAAGGGCTGCAGGTATATGACAACCTGCAGGATCCTCTCTAAGGGCACTATCTTGACTTGGAAATGTATTGTCATATCTTCATCTTCACTGGATTTAGATCCTATAACTCCCCTCATTCCTCCCTAGCAACAGTATACCGGGAATAGTTTCACCAACAGGAAATAGTTTGAGAAGGTGTCTCACCACCTTCAAGGGCAATTAGGGATGAGTAATAAATATCGTCCTTACAAGCAATCCTTAGGTCATTAAAGATGCATAAAAAAAACCTCAGGAAAAGCACATTGTAGGAGCACTATTTGTCAAAGGCACCCAGAGAGGGCTGGGAGGCAATGCATAAGAATGATTAAATACTGCATTCATCATTAAATGAATTCATAAATTTGGAGTGGCATCTGCATTCTTTTACTTATGTGGTGATTTGGGAGAAGACCTAAAATGCCATTTTGATGGTCAGTAGGAGAAGCAAGAAAAACCTGTAGGTGAATTAGAGTGTACGTATGGCTGAGATTATTATTAGTTGGCACCTGTCACATTCAGGACATATAGCACTCTGTCAAGAAGTGGTTTTCTGCAGTGTCATCTCAGTCTGTCTTCATCTTATTCCCTGTGCTAGTGATCAGGTTCTTCCTCTGTAGAATGCTGCCAGGCTTCTTAGCAACCCAGGAAATTAATTGTTGCGGTGGGGGGGTGGGGAAGGCTCATCCAATATTTTCTACGGTAGTGAGACGTTTTTTTAAGCAGGATGTGGATTTGTGACCAGAGTTACCAGACCTAGCAAGAAAGGTAAGTACACCTTGCTGCCCAGTAACCTACAGTGCAGCTGATGTAGCTATTCACCAAGGACATGACAGCTTCCTGGGGACCAGAAACTGATGACTTATGATTATATAACTTGTCACACAGTTCTGCTCCTTTCTGTTGCAGGGTTAGTTTGGCAAGAAATTTAATTGTTGCTTCCTGGTCGGCCCAGATATGATCCTTGATTAGGTCATTATGTTAGAGGACATGCTGTTGACCTGATTGGTGAAGTCTCCTTCCCACCTGCTCAGCAGGGGGCTAGTTCCTGGAATATTTTAATTAACTTTGTCTAGTTTGCACTGTTATTTAAAAATTATTCCCCTCTGATTCTATGATGGGGAACAGAATATTGAGGGTCATGTTGCAGCTATATAAAACTTTGGTTAGGCTGTACTTGCAGAATTGAGAACAATTCTGGTTGCCCCAATTACATGAAAGATGCAAAAGAGTAGAGAAACTGTTTATCTGGCTGATACCAGGACTGGACTATATGAACTATAATGACAGGTCGTAAACTCGGGTTGTTTGTTGTGGAGTGCCAGAGGCTGAGAGGAGACTGATTGAAGTTTAGAAAATTATGAGAGATATGGGCAAGGTAGATGGTCATTTTTGCCAGAATAGAAATGTTAAATAACAAAGGATATGCATTTAAAGATGAAAGGGGGAAAAATTTAAGGAATATATACAGGCAAGTTTTCTTTAATAAAGAGAAGTGACACATGACCAGAGTCTGTCAGATGTAGTAGGGGAAACAGATACGATAGTGATGTAAGAGGCTTTTATATGAATGGACAGATATGAATCATGAGCAGACAGAGAGAGAATTGTTTAATTTAACATCATGTTTTACAGAGATATTGTGAATTAAAGTGTCTGTTCTTGTGCTGTACTTCTCTAAGTTCCATGAATTTGCAACTATGAGCAATTGTGAAGGTGTTAATCCACAAGAGCTTTTTCAACCTTATTTTTGACACAATTCATTTGATGTGGATGTAATTGATTGATACTTCCATTTATAAAGCAGTCAGGAAGATGCAGGAAAAGATCTTGTGACAAGTGCACTGTTCTCACTCATCTTTATATATTGGCTTTTAGACAGTTCTTATTGTAAAGAGATTAAGCTACATCAATAATATTTCTTTGTCAGTACTTTTAGTTCAAAGAAACAACTTTCTGACATCTTCTTGGAAAGTATAATAGAGGTGGTAACTTTTGAGTTTTATCTGATATTTTCAGAACACTTCCTGGATTAGTTGAGTGTTGCTCACTGTATTTTCTCTTATCTCACCAAGTAATTAAAGTATTCCTTTAGAGATGGCACTTAGTGAGGGAAACATGCACAGTATAATGTGAATAAAAATTGCATAGAGGTAGCTCAGGTGTTGGCAAGGCTTTGACAGGAAGAAAAATGAAATTGGTGTTTGCATTGATTATAATTCCAACCAATCTGGCTCCCAGGACCATAGCTCTGAACAGATTCACAAAAATACGTGACAAATCCTGATGGAACTTTTAAAGAACTGATTATGATTGGAAACTTTAGGTGTCAGATGCAATTTCAAGAATCTGCACAAAATGTCTTTAGTTATTTTAGGGAGCAATGGAGGTACTAAAAGGAAACACTATGTCTTACTATAATTCAAAATTCCTTAATATGTTATTGGGCACAGTAAAGGTGAATTAAGGTAAGTGAAGGTGGGTGAGTCATTGCCATAACAAAGAAGGTGCATCCATTGGTGATCTGTAGGAGCATTGAGCTTTAGGGCAGGAGGACCAAATCAGGTTGTGAAAGATGGACAGTTGCAGTTCTTACTTAGATCCCAAGTGTCACCTCCATCACTGGAAGGAAACCCTTAGTATATCATTCCTTACAGATATTATACGTGTCAGATGCATACACCTTATAGAACTTACCCATGAAGGGGAAAAGAAGAGCAGTAAAGTGATGACAGTAAATGTATACAGTTATGTGTTAGTAGAGAAAGCCATGGAGTGACATGTCAGAATGAGAATGGGAAGTAGAATTAAAATGGGTGGCCAAAAGGAATGCCCGTCTTTTGTTTCAGATGGAGTGAAGGTGCTCAACGAAGCATTCTCCTGACCTATGTCAGTTCTCACCGATATAGAGGAGGCTGCACTGGGAGCATCGTATACAGTAGATGTCCCTGACAAACTCGTGTGTGAGTTGTTGGAAGGACTGTTTGGGGCTCTGAATAGGAATGAGGGGCAGATGTAGCACTTGTCCTGTCACAATGAGACGGTTCTCAAGTCGGAGGAGCAACACCTCGTATTCCATCTGGGGAGCCTCCAACCTGACGTCAAGAACATTGCTTACTCTAACTTCTGGTAGTTTCTCCACCATCACCCTTCTTGTTATGTTTTGTAACTCTAAAGCATAAAACTTACTTAAAAAGAAAAATGTGGAGAGTCCAAAATGCGAGTCTTAATTTGTAACTTTAAGTGAGGCATGCATGCATTGCTTAGTGCGATGATGATTTATGCTATTTACATACACTTAATGATAACCTGCAATGCATATTACAAACAGCCCGGAATACTCAGTCAAGCAATACATTTACAATATTGCTCAATTATTAATGAAATATTAAATATACAGCACATCTCCCTGCTTAGCTATAAACTCCAACTCAATACACATTGTATCAAAAGGACAGGTAGGAAGGCAGAGGGGGTAGCATTGCTCTGTTGGTAAAAAAAAATGAAATAAAATCATTAGAAAGAGGTGGCATGGGGTTGAAAGGTGTTGAATCATTGTGGATAGAGCTAAGGAACTGCAAAGGTAGAAAGACCCTGATGGGAGTTGTATACAGACCCCCAAGCAGTAGTAAGGATGTTGCCTACAAATTACAATGGGAGATAGAAAATGCATGCCAAAAGGGCAATGTTACAATACTCATGGGGGACTTCATTATGCATGTAGATTGGGAAAATCAGGTTGGTGCTGGATTACAGGAGGAAGTACTTCCAGAGTGCCTACGAGATGGCTTTTTAGAGCAGCTCATGCTGGAGCTCACTAGAGGTTCAGCTATTCTGGATTGGATGTTGTGCCATGACCAGAATTGATTGGAGAGCTTAAGATAAAAGAACCTAAAGGGGAAAGTGATCATAATAGGATTGAATTCACTCTGAAATTTGAGAATGAGAGGCTAAAGTCAGATGTATCAGTAATACAGTGGAGTAAAGAGAATTACAGATGCATGAGAGAGGCTTTACCCAGAATTGATTGGAAAAGAACACTGTCAGGGACGACGGCAGAGCACCAATGGCTGGAATTTCTGGAAGCAATTTGGAAGGCACAGGATATATACATCCCAAAGAAGAAGAAGTATTGTAAAGGTAAGTTGATACAACCATGACTATTAAGAGAAGTCAAAGCCTACATATAAGCCAAAGAGAAAGCATATATAATAGAGCAAAATTAGTGGGAAGTTAGAGGACTGAGAAGCTTTTAAAAACCAACAGAAGGCAACTAAAACAGTCATTGGAAGGTAAAGATGGAATATGAAAGTAAGTTAGTCAATACTATTAAAGAGGATACCAAAAGCTTTTTCAGCTACACAAAGTGTAAAAGAGAGGTGAGAGTGAATATTGGACTGCTGAAAAACAAGGCTGAAGTGGTAGTAATTGGGGACAAAGAGATAGAAGATGAACTGAATAAATATTTTCCTCAGTCTTCACTGTGGGAGACACTAGCAGTATGGTGCAAGTTCCAGGTGTTTAGGAAGCATGAAGTGTGTGAAGTTACCATTACTAGAGAGAAGGTTCTTGGGAAGCTGAAAGGTCTGAAGGTAGATAAATTACCTAAACCAGATTTCTGAAATCCCAGGGTCCTGAAAGAGGTTGCTGAAGAGGTGGTGGAGGCATTAGTGATGATCTTCTATGAATCACTTGATTCTGGAATGGTTCCAGAAGACTGGAAAATTGTTAATGTCACTACATTCTCCAAGAAGAGAGAGAGGGAGAAGAAAGGAAACTATATGTCAGTTAGTCTGAGCTCAGTGGTTGAGAAGATGTTGGAGTCGGTTATTAATGATGGTGTCTCAGGGTGCTTTGAGGCACGTGATAAAATAAGCTGTAATCAGCATGGTTTCCTCAAAGGAAAATCTTGCCTGATAGTTCTGTTGGAATTCTTTGAAGAAATAACAAGCAGGATAAACAAAGGAGAATCAGTTGATGTTGTGTACTTGGATTTTCAGAAGGCCTATGACAAGGTGCCACACATGAGGCTGCTTAATAAGCTACAAGCCCAAGGTATTACCGAAAAGATTCCAGCATGGATCAAACAGTGGCTGAGAGGCAGGAGACAAAGAGTGGGAATAATGAAAGCATCTTCAGGTTGGCTGCTGGTGACTAGTAGTGCTCCACAGGGGTTTGTATTAGGACTAATTCTTTTTACGTTATATATCAAGGATTTAGATGATAGAATTGGTGGCTTTGTTGCAAAGTTTGCAGATGATATGAAGATAGTTGGAGGGGCAGGTGGTTTTGAGGAAGTAGAGAGGCTACTGAAGGACTTAGACAGATTAGGAGTATGAGCAAAGAGATGGCGGGTGGAATGTATGGTCAGGAAATGTATGGTCATGCACTTTGGTAGAAGAAATGAAAGGGTTGAATATTTTCTAAATGGAGAGAAAATACGAAAACTCTGAGATGCAACGGGACTTTGGAGTTCTTGTGCGGGCTTCCCTAAAGGTGTGGAAGGCAAATGCAATGTTAGCATTCATTTCAAGAGGACTAGAATATAAAAGCAAGGAAGTAATGTTGAAACTTTATCAAGCACTAATGAGGCCTCACTTAGAGTATTGTGAACCAGTTTGGGCCCCTTATCTTAGAAAGGATGTGCTAAAACTGGAAAGGATTCAAAAGAGGTTCACAAATGGGTTGAATGGCTTGTCATATGAAGAGCAATTGGTGGCTCTGGGCCTGTGTTCACTACAATTCAGAAGAATGAGGTGTGATCTAATTGAAACCTATCAAACGGTAGGAGGCCTTGATAGAGTGGATGTGGAAAGTATGTTTTCTCTGGAGGGAGAGTCTAAGACCAGAGGACACAGCCTCAGAATAGAGGGGCATCCTTTTAGAAAAGAGATGAGGAAAAATTTATTTTGCAAGAGAGTGGTGAATCTGTGGAATTCTTTGCTACAGGCAAGCAGCTGTGGTGTCCAGGTCTTTATGTATATTTAAGGCAGAGGTTGATTGATTCTTGATTGGTCAGGGCATGAAGGGATACGGTGAGAAAGCAAGAGACTGGGGCTGAAAGGAAATTTCAATCAGCATTGATGAAATGGTAGAGCAGACCCGATGGGTCAAATGCCTAATTCTGCTCCTATACCTTATGGTCTGTGGTCTTAATTGAGAATACTATATAATACAATGACTATATATAGACATCTGCACTATAGTAAATTTTAAATTGTCCCATTCAAGCCTAAATCACTGTGGAGGATTTCTTACTCTTGTGAGATAATGTCTTTCCTGATAAGAGGTGTCACTCTGTTTGGCAGGAGAGACTTGTGAGCCGTGAACGCAATCTCAGGTTCTGTTGTTTGTAGGAGTTGACTCTGAGACTGGAGGAAATAGTTCTCAGGTTCTGTTGTTTGTAGGAGTTGACTCTGAGACCGGAGGAAATGGTTCTCAGGTTCTGTTGTTTGTAGGAGTTGACTCTGAGACAGGAGGAAATGGTTCTCAGGTTCTGTTGTTTGTAGGAGTTGACTCTGAGACCGGAGGAAATGGTTCTCAGGTTCTGTTGTTCGTAGGAGTTGACTCTGAGACAGGAGGGAAATGGTTCTCAGGTTCTGTTGTTCGTAGGAGTTGACTCTGAGACCGGAGGAAATGGTTCTCAGGTTCTGTTGTTTGTAGGAGTTGACTCTGAGACAGGAGGGAAATGGTTCTCAGGTTCTGTTGTTCGTAGGAGTTGACTCTGAGACCGGAGGAAATGGTTCTCAGGTTCTGTTGTTTGTAGGAGTTGACTCTGAGACTGGAGGAAATAGTTCTCAGGTTCTGTTGTTTGTAGGAGTTGACTCTGAGACCGGAGGAAATGGTTCTCAGGTTCTGTTGTTTGTAGGAGTTGACTCTGAGACCGGGGGAAATGGTTCTCAGGTTCTGTTGTTTGTAGGAGTTGACTCTGAGATCGGAGGAAATGGTTCTCAGGTTCTGTTGTTTGTAGGAGTTGACTCTGAGACCGAAGGAAATGGTTCTCAGGTTCTGCACACCTGCCTTCTCCTTCCCTTGGCTTTTCTCTCTGGATCTGTATCGATTTTTGCTTCTCTCCCAGTCCCGCCTTCTTTCTGTCCTTTTATCCTGCTCTCGATTTGTATCTCGGTCTTGCTCAAGGTCTCTCTCCTTCTTTTTCTATCTCTTCTCTCCTTTTCAACTTGTCTTTCTTTTTCTCTCCTTCCTCTTTTTTTCTAGTTTCTTGTGAGTATCTCTGACTTTACTAATTTCTTGAGAAATTAGGTCTTGTTTATCCTTTCCTTTTTCCATAGTACTCATGCCATCATCCTCTTTCTTTTCCTTTTTCTTCTTTCCAGTTTGTGCATCTTGATCTTGGGAAGGTGCATTTAGTTCACTGGAGTATTATCTTATTAATCCTTCTATTGCTTCCTTTATGATCTGATCTCTCCTCTTGCCTTCCTCCTCCACAACATCATCTGACAAATCCTCTGTTTCCGTATCTCCACTGACTCCTTTCTTTTTGACCTTCCATTCCTCCCACTGGGCTTTGGTCTCTGCGTATACCTTTACAAGCAGCTTTTTGTCTCCCACTTGAAGTTCATGCAATAACCGTAATGCACACAGAGTAGATTCCGGTTCTTTATACACACAAAAGCCAAATGCTTGCAACTTTCTTGAAGCTCCTTGAATTCTCTTCCTGCTTAAAACAAGCCATATTGTTTTGGATTAATATTGATTAACATATCAGAAGTTTTCTCAGTTATGTTGCCTACAAAAATTGTTGGATTTGGACCACTGCCTTTGTCACTTCCACGATTTGTCTGAGCAGCATGGTCCTTCATTGTTCCAATTTGCTTTCCAACCAGAGACATAGAGTTTGGCACCAACACCTGTTTGCCCTCTGTTGGGCAATGGTTCATGGTGTACAGCATGGAGGCATTTTTGACATCATCCAATATCTTTCCTAATTCACTTTCAGTTGTCTCTATTGCAGAACATGTGGCATGCAATTTGTGGATGCATCTCCAATCGAGTTATAGTTGTTTCAGCTACTCATGTCCCTTCCTGTTTTTACCACATACACGCCCAATATTTCTTGTTGTTGTATTTCACTGTAATGAATGCCATTCACACAGGAGTTACCTTTTCTCCAGAATAAGTTCTTAATTTGATACCTGCAAGCTTCAGTTCAGTATCTTTGAAATGTTGTTCAAAATCATTTTGTGGAATAACTGAAACAGTTTAGCCAGTCTAATTCCATTTTAAATAATTTCCCATTACTTGCTTGTCTATTGTTAGTTTAGCTTTGTAAACCTTAAGGCTACTTAGTCCTCAGTCACTCACATCATTATAAGATTTTTCATCAACAGCAGGCAGATTAACAAACAAAGGAAAACTTTGAGATGCTGGAAATCAAAGTAATACACACTAAAAGCTTGTCTGTTTATCCTTTTACATTGATGCTGTCTGGACTGCTGAGTTCGTCCAGAATTTTGTGTGTATTGCCAGCAGGTTAATATTCTTTTTAAAACTGCAACTTAATTTTTTAGCTTTTTCTCTTTCCTATTGAAGCACCTTCAATTACTCCAAAAGACTGAGGTTTGGTAAAATACTGAAAGGCTTTTATTCGCTGTACAATACGACCTCCACAGTGAGTGTCTGCCCCCGGAATGAGGGGGAGGGGCAAGATGAACACCTTTATACAGGACTCTGTGGGAGGAGCCACAGGGGCAGTCAGCAGAGGGGTGTGTCCGGACAGGTAACCGAGTTACAACATATATACATGGTTTACCACACCTATGCAGTCCATTTATTTTTGTCTGTCCAATATTTTCATTGTATTTATCCTACTTTGTTGCATTTTCTGCAAGTTTCACTTTTAAACCTGCATTGGTCTGGTGCATGTGAGTCCCTGCCACAATGGTAACACAATTTGCTTCCATTTAGACATTGCAATTTTGTTTACACTCACTTTCATTCCTGACTGCAACTCATTTGTGCCTCAGTCTATTTCCAATGATACGGCTATTTCAACTGCTCTTTTAAGTGTATATTGCGCTTCAGTTAGGAGCCATTTTTGAATGTTTTCTTGTAAGATTCCACAAACTAAACAATCATTAAGCCCATCACTGAACATACAATGCTCAAACAATTTCTTCACTTCAATCAGCTAAGCTGAAATGGACTCCCTTTTCTTTCCATTCCACTTGTGAAACCTAAAGTGTTCTCTAGTCAACAATGGTTTTGGTTCTAAATGTTCCTGCACTACTTTCACTATATCACCAAATTTCATTTCACTGCCTCAGTTAAACTTCCAACCAAACTCTATGCTTTCCCCACAAATTGCACTTAGCAAAAACTGGCACTCGTTTCTTATCAGCTATTCAATTTGCTTCAAAATACTGTTCAATTTGTTCAGTATATCTGCTGTGCAATCGAACGTGTCTATGTTTCCAATGTAGCCAGCCATCTCTACTTTTTAAAAATGTATTATTATCGCTTGGTACTCACGATTTAGGAACCCATGTATTCTTCTGTTTTCTACCATTTTTTTTACTCTATTATCTTTCATTTTGTGAAAAAAATATGCAGATCCAAAGTAAAATATAATACTTGCTCTTCTTATTATTAACTTCAGAATCAGAATCAGGTTTATTATCACTGGCATGTGGCGTGAAACTGGCATGTGGCGTGAAACTTGTTAATTTAGCAGCGGCAGTTTAATGCAATACATAATCTAGCAGAGAAAAAAATAATAAATAAAATTAAAATAATAATAAATAAACACAGAAATCAATTATGTATATTGAATAGATTTAAAGAAATGCGCAAAAACAGAAATGCTGTATATTAAAAAAATGTGAGGTAGTGTACAAAGATTCAATGTCCATTTCAGAATCAGATGGCAGAGGGGAAGAGGCTGTTCCTGAATCGTTGAGTGTGTGCCTTCAGGCTTCTGTACCTCCTACCTGATGGTAACAGTGAGGGCGTGCCCTGGGTGCTGGACGGCTTTAATAATGGACGCTGTCTTTCTGAGACACTGCCCCCTAAAGATGTCCTTGGTACTTTGTAGGCTAGTACCCAAGATGGAGCTGACTAGATTTACAACCTTCTGCAGCTTCTTTCAGTCCTGTGCAGTAGCCTCTCCATACCCGACAGTAATGCAGCCTGTCAGAATGCTGTCCACGGTACAAGTATAGAAGTTTTTGAGTGTATTCTTTGACATGCCAAATCTGTTCAAACTCCTAATAAAGTATAGCCGCTGTTTTGCCTACTTTATAACTACATCGATATGCTGGGACCAGGTTAGATCCTCAGAGATCTTGACAGACAGGAACTTGAAGCCGCTCACTCTCTCCACTTCTGATCCCTCTATGAGGATTGGCATGTGTTCCTTCGTCTTACCCTTCCTGAAATCCACAATCAGCTCTTTTGTCTTTGACTATTTCACTGCAGTTCAACGGGTAGGTAGTCACCGGTCCTACTGAAGGGTGTTGGCTCGAAATGTTGACTGTACTCTCTTCCATAGATACTGCCTGTCCTGCTGAGTTCCTCCAGCATTTTGTGTGAGCAGTCATCTGGGGTTCATTTTAAAAACACCTTGTCGCCACTGTTATGATTTGTAACTCCGAAACATAATTCTTATTTAAAAGAAAAATGCAGTCAGAATACAAGTCTTAGTTCGCTTTTTTACTTTAAGTGAGGCACACATGTACCACATGGTGGTGTGAGGACATATGCAATTAGCTTCTTTTACAGATAACACACAATGCTTTATGTAAACAATAAAGAATGCCTATTCGAACAATATATCTACAATATTACTGAAATATTAAATATACAACACTTTCCAGTTCTGATGAAGTGTTGTGGCCCGAAATGTCGACTGATTATTCCGCTCCACAGATACAGTCTGATCTGCTGAGTTCCTCTCGCATTTTCTGCTCGTAGCTCTGAATTATAAATGTGTTCAGCCATGAATAGGTGCAATGTCCAACAGCCTGGAAAATTTGTCAGTCCCAGCACCAAATCCAGAAGGTCCCGGGTTACTGTTTTTCACCATTTTGATGGAAGCTTTTGGTGGATTTCACCAGCTCTTTCCTGAAGGAGGAAACATGAAATGACTGCAAATAGTGGCAGCCAAAGGCCGGTTTTTTCTCAGATGACTTGAACACCATTGCACTGTAAATGGAAACAAGTGCACGTGAATTCGACAGCATGACATTTTCATTACCTCCCTGACTCTCTTTCTCCTCTTTGAGCATTAATGATGAGAGAATCCTGTGCTGGAAAAGAAAGTAAAGATTTTTGAAATAAAATTAATTTCTATCTAATTAATATTTCATATGGTGATTATTTCTGTTATTGCTCTGTGCCCACATCAATTAATTAAGGTCTTGACTTCTGTGATTAGGTTACCTCCAGAGAACCATGTGGTATTCCACTGAATTTTGAAGAGAGTACAGTATTTACTTATCTTGCAGACCATCCAGGGGAGTCTATGGGAATGACATCATCATCATCAGCTGCCCAAGCAGAAATCATATTGAGGTCACCAAGGTAGGAAATGCTCTGTTCTTTTTTTTTAAATTAATGCAAAGTAACCAGTAAATGGTCTTTGTGTTTCACACATAAAATGCAATCAAATTTGAACTACATAATTCTGGAGAACATGTCAGTTTGAATTTCTAAGCAGTTATAGTTTCTTAAATACCCATCCATTAGATCGTAGGATTTCCTGCTGGATTTAACTTAACAGGGAACAAATGAAAACTTGCTTGACTTTTTTTTTGCCTGGTAAAATACATGAACAATCTACTTTTTATCCCATTATTCACAAATCCCTTTAAAATTGTAGTAAGGCTCTCGCCTTCATAGCTACAGCAGAAGGGCGGGGAATGTTTTACCATAATGTTTACATTTATTTTGGCTGAGGGAGAATGCAGTATTAAAAAGATGCTGTTTTGGGTGCATAGATTCCCAACAAAGATATTTGAAAACACAAAGGAGATTTCATCAGTTGTGATGTAACGTCATCGTAAATATGCAATTCTTTGGAGCACAAATAAACAAAATTTAAAAAAATGCAAGAGAAATGTTCCTGGCACAATATTCCCAGATTTACTGAAAAAGACCAAAGATCTTTGAAGTGAGGCAAAATTTATATTTGCCTTGCAGCAAATAGTCAACGGGGAAAATGTTACATACCAAGACTAGAACTGAAGTAGAAGACTTCAGGAAAGTCGTCAATCTATGCCTGCAGATTTCACATAAAGCACATAAACCATAGAATATGAAACTAATAACTGAAGAACATATGGTCCCTCAAGCCTGCCTCATCACCTAATAAAATGTTGGCTGATCTGCAACTTACTCTCTAATTTCCTGCTTAGTCTGCATGGATTGAGATTCTTGTAATGGCCAAAATGTCAATCACACTGACAGCTAGGGTCCTCCAGAGAAGAGAATTTCAGAAATTTTTAATTCTGTGTGAGGAAAAAGTTATTCTCAGTCTTAAATTATGGATTCTTCCCCCCCCCCCACCCTTCCCCCAGAAATCACAACTATTTGTTCTATGTTTCCTAGTTGGTAGAAACAAACATTCAGAATCTACCTTGGTAAGTTGTCTAAGAAATTTTGTAGATTTTGCTCAGGTCAACTTTCCACATCCTGCCATTTTAGAAGAAAAATACTCTTATTTTGTTTATCCTTAAACATGTGTATACATTTATCCGTAATATGAAGTAACTACTTTATAATTTGTTTATTCGCATGTGCATTGTTGTGACTGTAGATGAGTCATGGAAACTGGAGCTTTAGAATTTGGAGAGACATAATATGATTAGGAATAGTCAGCATGGCTTTTACAAAGGAAGGTCGTGCCTTACGAGTCTGATTGAATTTTTTGTGGATGTGACTAAACACATTGATGAAGGAAGAGCCATAGATGTAGTGTATATGGATTTCAGCAAGGCATTTGATAAGGTACCCCATGCAAGACTTATTGAGAAAGTAAGGAGGCATGGGATCCAAGGGGACATTGCTTTGCGGATCCAGAACTGGTTTGCCCACAGAAGGCAAAGAGTGGTTGTAGACGGGTCATGTTCTGCATGGAGGTCGGTAACCAGTGGTGTGCCTCAGGGATCTGTTCTGGGACCCCTTCTCTTTGTGATTTTTATAAATAACCTGGATGAGGAAGTGGAGGGATGGGTGCTGATGACACAAAGGTTGGAGGTGTTGTGGATAGTGTGGAGGGGTGTCAGAGGTTACAGTGGGATAACGATAGGATGCAAAACTGGGCTGAGAAGTGGCAGAAGGAGTTCATCCCAGATAAATGTGAGGTGGTTCATTTTGGTAGGTCAAATATGATGGTAGAATATACTATTAATGGTAAGACTCTTGGCAGTGTGGAAGATCAGATGGATCTTGCGGTCCGAGTTCATAGGACACTCAAAGCTGCTACGCAGGTTGACTCTGTGGTTAGGAAGGCGTATGGTGCATTGGCTTTCATCAACTGTGGGATTGAATCTAAGAGCTGAGAGGTAATGTTGCAGCTATATAGGACCCTGGTCAGACCCCACTTGGAGTACTGTGCTCAGTTCTGGTCACCTCACTACAGGAAGGACGTGGAAACTATAGAAAGAGTGCACAGGAGATTTACAAGGATGTTGTCTGGATTGGGGAGCATGCTCTATGAGAATAGGTTGAGTGAACTTGGCCTTTTCTCCTTGGAGGGGGTGGAGGATTTGAGGTGACCTGATAGAGGTGTATAAGATGACAAGAGCCATTGACAGTGTGGTTAGTCAGAGGCTTTTTTCCAGGACAGAAATGGCTAACATGAGAGGGCACGGTTTTAAGGTGCTTGGAAGTAGGTACAGAGGAGATGTCAGGGGTACGTTTTTTATGCAGAGAGTGGTGAGTGCGTGGAATGGGCTGCCAGTGACGGTGGTGGAGGCAGATACGATAGGGTCTTTTAAAAGACTCCTGGACAGGTACATGGAGCTTAGAAATATAGAGGGCTATGGGTAACCCTCAGTAATTTCTAAGTAAGGACATGTTCAGCACAGCATTGTGGCTGAATGGCCTGAATTGTGCTGTAGGATTTCTATGTTTCTATATTTCTCATTAAAAGGTCTTTGCACAAACAAAAATTCTGCAGAATCTTTCTCGTGGAGATGCTCTGAAGATACTCAGAAAAATTTCTTTGCACTCAGAAGTCTACTGAAGTTTTATACTCTTTGCACACAAAGATAATGGCCATACAGTAATCACAATTACCACTTACTTCAACATTTTAGGTGTAGTAATACAGCAGCAAAGAATTACATATTTACAATGAGAAGACCTTTTAAGTGAGAATAATATCCTTACACATCCAAACTGCTTTGTTTTGGAATCCAGACACCTATGTAATGCTCAGGGCTAACGTCTCGCGTTTGTCTAGGGGAAACCCCGTCCGCCCGCCAAACTGTGTCTCACGTTTTGCGTAGTTGCTGTGTAATGCACCCTGGTTCAAACTCACACCTCAAATATCAGACAGCACACAATGTATGATTTATAGATTACACTTCATACATCTTACCGGAACTATGTAATTAATAGAGATACAATATAAAACGAAAGTAAAAGGCACCAAACATATCAGAGTTCAACCACTTGGTGCACATCCGTTGGAGCTCAATGAACGGAGTCTTCTTTCCATCATGCGATCTCCTCCGACCCCCTCGACCAGCCGCTCGGGACCAACCACGGTGGTCGACCAGAGCGCGTCCAGCACGTCCTTCTTCTTCGAGTCTCCTTCCGAAAAACCCGCCAAACCACACGGTTACCAGCCATATGAGACAGAATATCACCCACAAAAAGAATAACATGGACACTCATTGGTTTGTTCTCTCTCTTATCAATAGTATAACCCAAACAAGCAGGGAGAGAGAGAACTCCTTACATCACAGTTATTATTACAGAAATGCCATTTTATATACATACAAAGAAACTATTTTAGACACCTCAGCAGCCAGTGTAACCAAGACCCAGTTACACCTAAAACAGATGCTTTTTAGGTTGAATTAAGAGATGGTTCTGCGCAGACAATGGTGTGTTTTCATGTGTCTGTCTTGTGTTAGTTTGAAAATTGGTTCTCATTTGTATTACATGGCTGTTACCCTTTAACACCTGAAAGACGTCTCATGCCTAAATTTCCATAATGCACAGAGAGCCATGAAATATTTGCAGCAATTGCACATCTACAAAGTGGCAAATAAACATTCTTGTCCAAAAAAAAGAGGAAACCTGAGTGTTTTGGGAAAAGTTGAATAAGTGAGGACTGTATTCCCTAGAATGGAGAAGTTTGAGGAGAGATTTGATAGAGGTGTACACAATCATGAGGGTATAGATAGGTCAATGCAAGCAGGCTTTTTCCACTGAGGTTGGGTGAGACTTAGAACCAAAGGTCATGGGGTAAGTGTGGAAGGGGAAATGTTTAAGGGGAACATGAGGGGGAATCTCTTCACTCAGAGGGTGGTGAGAGTGTGGAATGAGCTGCTAGCACAAGTGGGGGATGCAAGGTTGATTTCAGCATTTAAGAGAAATTTGGATAGGTACATGGATGGGAGAGGTATAGAGGGCTATGGTCCGAGTGGAGGTTGATGGGACTGGGCAGATCAATGGTTCAGAATGGACTAGATGGGCCAAAGGGCCTATTTCTGTGCTGTAGTGTTCTATGCCTATGACTCCACAAGGACCTGCTGGCAAGCTCCAGAGTCCGTTAAATCTTAAGACCATAAGACAGGAAAAGAATGAGACTACTTGGCCCATTGAGTCTGCTCCAGCATTCCACTATGGCTGATTTATTATCTCTCTCAATCCCATTCTCCTGCCTTCTCCCCATAACCTTGAATATACAGTCATGTGGGAAATCAAATAATAAGTACTTGCGCAAGTTGCACTGATAAGGAAGAAATAGGCACAGTTATGATAAAGACAAACTGAATTAATTGAATCTTTTATGATAAGACAACTGAGGATGTTGATGAATGGGTTCCTGTAGATGTCAACTAAAAGGAATGATATCCAAAGCAGAATTCAAAGGGCAATAGGAGCATAGATAAGTGAATAACTTAACAGCAGCAATTAGAGGATAATGATAAACTCTGTCTTTCATACTAGAGGAAGGTAGATGAGGGTTTTTGCCAGGTGTCAGTACTAGAGCCTGTACTTAATATATCAATGACTGGATGTGGGTACTTGGGCTAAAACTGCCAAATTTTGTAGATGTCTCACAGCTTGTAAGTGTACTACAAAATGAGAAGAATAGTAATAGACAGGCCAGAGAGGAAGAACGGTACCACTGAGAACTGTGAGGTGATACATTTTGGCAGGAGAATGGATGAAGGCAATATTAACGAAATGATGCAGTGTGATGGATGTGGAGAGTATATAAATCCTTGAAAGTGGCAAGGCACATTGAGAGTATGGTTGGACAGTTTTGACTGTCAGTTGTAGAGCTTTCCTGTCCACTGTAGTGCAGTTTCTATTCCGTGCAGTGATGCAGAATGTTAAGATGCTCTTTTCTGCACATCTGTAGAATGATGTGAGTATTGTGCATAGTCCAACACTTTTCAGCCCTCTCAGAAAGTAGAGGTCATCCTGACTGTGTGGAATATGTTTTGGGACCATGAGAAACTGTGCGAGGTGTGCACTCCCAGGAGTTTGAAACTGCTCACGGTTTCCAATGCTATGCTGCCAATGTAAAGAGGGGTGAGGAAGAGGGCCTGGCCCCAAGCCTTGAGCTCTTCCACCTCCTCTGTAGGCCAGCTCATCGATGTTGTGTCGACAATGTGATTATTCGAGTGTTTGGCCGTATAGTCATGTGTGAGCAGAGAGTACAGACTCAGCACACAACCTGGGGAGCACGCATGTTGTGGATGATGGGGAAGGAGGAGCACCTGTGCATCCTGGTTAACTGGGTTCTGTTGGTTAGGATGTCCAACACCAAATTGCATAGTAGTGTCTTCAGACTGAGGAGTAGGGGTATGTTCAGCAAGGTCTGTGGGAAAATAGTGTTGAATGCTGAACTGAAAACCATAAACAGCATTCTGACATAAAGTGTCCTTGTGTATCAGAGCTACGTGCAAGACAGAAAATATGGCATCTGTCGAGAGCAATTTTGTCAGTAAGCATATTGGTGGCTTCTCCCACGTGGCAGGAGCTTCTGATGTGGGACACTGCCAGCTGTTTAAAGCACTTCATGATGATTGGTGACTGTGCCACCAGGCAGCAGTCGTTTAATTCTGAAGCTGTAGAGTTCTTCGGTACAGGGATTATGGTAGCTGATTTGAAGCACATAGGGACAGCAGCCTGGATGAGTGAAGTATTGAAGATGCAATATTATACTGTTACTATTGGGAAGGAGATACAAAAGCCTGAAGGCACACACTCAGAGATTCAGGAACAGCTTCTTCCCCTCTGCCATCCGATTCCTAAATGGACATTGAACCTATGAACACTACCTCGATACTTTTTTGTTTTTATTTTTGCACTACTAATTTTAACTTAACTGTTTAATAGACATGTACAATATATACCTAATATAACTCAGATTTTTCTCTATATTTTGTTATCATGTCACTGTCAAGAGAGGGAAGGGAAATGCCCGGATAGTGGAGAGCACATCTGTGGCTGTCCCTCTCAGCAACAAATATCTTGTTCTGGGTGCTGTTGAGGGGGATGACCTGACGGGGGACGCCCACGGTGACCGGGTCTCTGGCACTGAGCCTGGTGCTGTTGTGCAGGAGGGAAGGAGGGAGAAGAGAAATGCGGTAGTCGTGGGGGATTCCATAGTCAGGGGAACGGACATGAGATTCTGTGAGCCTGATAGAGATACCCGCATGGTGTGTTGCCTCCCAGGTGCCAGGGTACGGGATGTATCGGATCGGGTCCTGAATATTCTAAAGGGGGAGGGTGAGCAGCCAGTTGTCTTGGTACATGTTGGTACCAATGACATAGATAGGACAAAGGAGGAGGTCCTGAAGAGAGATTTCCAGGAGTTAGGAAGGAAGCTGAGAGCAGGACCTCCAGGGTAGTAATCTCGGGATTGCTACCTGTGCCACATGCTAGCGAGGGCAAGAATAGTCGGATCAGGCAGATGAATGCGTGGCTGAGAGACTGGTGTAGGGGGCAGGGCTTCAGATTCTTGGATAATTGGGATCTCTTCTGGGGGAAGTATGACCTGTTCAAAAAGGACAGGTTACACCTGAACCCGAAGGGGACCAATATCCTGGCGGGAAAGTTTAATAGAGCTGTTAGGGAGAGTTTAAACTAATTTGGCAGGGGGATGGGAACCGGAATGATAGAGCGGAGGAAGGGGAAAACAGAAATAAATCTAAAATAGAGAGCAGTAAAGATGTCAGGAAAGACAGGCAGGTGATGGGGCAAATTTGTAGACATTGGGATGAGTTGCAGTGCAATAAAGTTGCAGTGAAATCAAAGCAAAAAGTATCAAATACTGGTCTTAAGGTGTTGTACTTAAATGCACACAGCATAAGGAATCAGGTGGATGATCTCGTTGTAAAGCTACAGATTGGCAGGTATGATATTGTGGCCATCACTGAGACCTGGCTAAAGGATGCATGTCTCTGGGAGCTGAACGTCCAAGGATACACGGTGTATCCGAAGGATAGGAAGGTAGGCAGAGGGGGAGGCGTGGCTTTATTGGTAAGAAATGATATTAAATCATTAGAAAGAGGTGATATAGGATCGGAAGGTGCAGAATCTTTATGGGTTGAGCTAAGAAATCGCAGGGGTAAAAGGACCCTGATGGCAGTTATTTATAGGCCTCCAAACAGCTGCAGGGATGTGGACTACAAATTACAACAGGAAATAGAAAAGGCTTGTCAGAAGGGCAGTGTTATGATAATTGTGGGGGATTTTAACATGCGAGTAGATTGGGAAAATCAGGTCGGCACTGGATCTCGAGAGAGAATTTGTAGAATATCTGTGAGATGGCTTTTTAGAACAGCTTGTTGTTGAGCCCACTAGGGGATCAGCTGTACTGGATTGGGTATTGTGTAATGAACCAGAGGTGATTAGAGAGATTGAGGTGAAGGAACCCTTAGGAGGCAGTGATCATAACATGATTTAGTTCACTGTGAAATTAGAAAAAGAGAAGCCGAAATCTGATGTGTCAGTATTTCAGTGGAGTAAAGGAAATTACAATGGCATGAGAGAGGAACTGGCCAAAATTGACTGGAAAGGGACACTGGCGGGAAAGGCGGCAGAGCGGCAGTGGCTGGAGTTTATGCAAGAAATGAGAAATGTGCAAGACAGGTATATTCCAAAAGAGAAGAAATTTTCGAGTGGAAAAAGAATGCAACCGTGGTTGACGAGAGAAGTCAAAGCCAAAGTTAAAGCAAAGGAGAGGGCATACAAGGAAGCAAAAATTAGTGGGAAGACAGAGGATTGGGAAGTTTTTAAAACCTTACAAAAGGAAACCAAGAAAGTCATTAAGAGAGAAAAGATTAACTATGAAAGGAAGCTAGCAAATAATATCAAAGAGGATACTAAAAGCTTTTTCAAGTATATAAAGAGTAAAAGACAGGTGAGAGTAGATATAGGACTGATAGAAAATGATGCTGGAGAAATTGTAGTGGGAGATAAGGAGATGGCAGAGGAACTGAACGAGTATTTTGTATCAGTCTTCACTGAGGAAGACATGAGCAGTATACCGGACACTCAAGGGTGGCAGGGAAGAGAAGTGTGCACAGTCACAATTACGACAGAGAAAGTACTCAGGAAGCTGAATAGGCTAAAGGTAGATAAATCTCCTGGACCAGATGGAATGCACCCTCGTGTTCTGAAGGAAGTAACTGTGGAGATTGCGGAGGCATTAGCAATGACCTTTCAAAAGTCGATAGATTCTGGCATGGTTCCGGAAGACTGGAAGATTGGAAATGTCACTCCGCTATTTAAGAAGGGGGCAAGGAAGCAAGGATGAAATTATAGACCTGTTAGCTTGACGTCGGCGGTTGGGAAGTTGTTGGAGTCGATTGTCAAGGATGAGGTTACAGAGTACCTGGAGGCATATGACAAGATAGGCAGAACTCAGCATGGATTCCTTAAAAGAAAATCCTGCCTGACAAACCTATTACAATTTTTTGAGGAAATTACCAGTAGGATAGACAAGGGAGATGCAGTGGATGTTGTATATTTGGATTTTCATAAGGCCTTTGACAAGGTGCCACACATGAGGCTACTTAACAAGATAAGAGCCCATGGAATTACGGGAAAGTTACATATGTGGATAGAGTGTTGGCTGATTGGCAGGAAACGGAGAGTGGGAATAAAGCGATCCTATTCTGGTTGGCTGCCGGTTACCAGTGGTGTTCCACAGGGATCAGTGTTGGGACGGCTTCTTTTTACATTGTACATCAACGATTTGGATTATGGAATAGATGGCTTTGTGGCTAAGTTTGCTGACGATACGAGATAGGTGGAGGGGCCGTTAGTGCTGAGGAAATGGAGAGTCTGCAGAGAGACTTGGATAGATTGGAAGAATGGGCAGAGAAATGGCAAATGAAGTACAATGTTGGAAAGTGTATGGTTATGCACTTTGACAGAAAAAATAAATGGGCAGACTATTATTTAAATGGGGAAAGAATTCAAAGTTCTGAGATGCAACGGGACTTGGGAGTCCTCGTACAGGATTCCCTTAAAGTTAACCTCCAGGTTGAGTCAGTAGTGAAGAAGGTGAATGCAATGTTGGCATTCATTTCTAGAGGAATAGAGTATAGGAGCAGGTATGTGATGTTGAGGCTCTATAAGGCGCTGGTGAGACCTCACTTGGAGTACTGTGGGCAGTTTTGGTCTCCTTATTTAAGAAAGGACGTGCTGACGTTGGAGGGGGTACAGAGAAGATTCACTAGAATGATTCCGGGAATGAGAGGGTTAACATATGAGGAACGTTTGTCTGCTCTTGGATTGTATTCCTTAGCGTTTAGAAGAATGAGGGGAGACCTCATAGAAATATTTCGAGTGTTAAAAGGCATGGACAGAGTGGATGTGGCAAAGTTGTTTCCCATGATGGAGGAGTCTAGTACGAGAGGGCATGACTTAAGGATTGAAGGGCATCCTTTCAGAACAGAAATGTGAAGACATTTTTTTAGTCAGAGGGTGGTGAATCTATGGAATTTGTTGCCACGGGCAGCAGTTGACGCCAAGTCATTGGGTGTATTTAAGGCAGAGATTGATAGGTATCTGAGTAGCCAGGGCATCAAAGGTTATGGTGAGAAGGCCGGGGAGTGGGACTAATTAGGAGAATGGATCAGTTCATGATAAAATGGCGGAGCAGACTCGATGGGCCGAATGGCCTACGTCTGCTCCTTTGTCTTATGGTCTTATGGTCTTATTTCATTGTACTGCTGCCATAAAGTTAACAGACTTCATGACATATGTTGGTGATATTAAATGGGATGCTGATTTTGATAATGCGATAGCAAGAAGCTTCCAGAATCACACAAAGAACTGTAATCACTAGGGGGCTCACTGCAAATTGCTCATACATACTGTGCCCACTAGGAATCATACTAAACAGTTGCATGTACAAAAGTGATTACATATATAAAATACAAGCAGGCATAAATTATTAAACTGCTCAGAAAATATCCATTAAACAGTCTAATCCAATTCTCCTTGATTCTCGCTCATTACATCTGAAAATTCTGAGGCAGGGAATTTGTTGTATCTACTGTATGTTAAATATTAAATAATCAAAAAACTACTTAAGTTATGGAAATATTAAAGAATGTACATTCTTCAAAGTATTCACAGGATTGTGTCCTGGTTAGGAAGATTAATAGGCACACATATCTGAGTTTGAACTGCTCTACTGATGATCACCCGTATACAGGTAAAAACGATGTAACATAGAAACATAGAAACATAGAAAATAGGTGCAGGAGTAGGCCATTCGGCCCTTCGAGCCTGCACTGCCATTCAGTATGATCATGGCTGATCATCCAACTCAGAACCCTGTACCAGCCTTCCCTCCATACCCCCTGATCCCTTTAGCCACAAGGGCCATATCTAACTCCCTCTTAAATATAGCCAATGAACTGGCCTCAACTGTTTCCTGTGGCAGAGAATTCCACAGATTCACCACTCTGTGTGAAGAAGTTTTTCCTAATCTCGGTCCTAAAAGGCTTCCCCTTTATCCTCAAACTGTGACCCCTCGTTCTGGATAAGGCAAGTCAGGGCAAGTATAAATACTTGTAGGTAGGGAAAATTGGCAAAACTGTAACAATATTAGAATAAACTTCATGATGTCCAGTAGCTGTCGACTCTGTTCGAAGTCCTCTGGCTGCTTAGTAATTTGCTCACTGCAGCCCAGCAGCATAGGCACTGAACTGGAGGTTACCAACACATTAACCACAGCACTTGCTGTTCTCATCAGCCATCTTTAGTTCATTTACAGTGGCTGGTGTGTATCCGCTTACTTTTATTTGTGTCTTTCACTGCTAAGTTAGTAATTAACAGCACTTAATAAGGACTCTCCCATCCAGCTCCCAGTGCTTCTTTATAGAAACATAGAAACATAGAAAATAGGTGCAGGAGTAGGCCATTCGGCCCTTCGAGCCTGCACCGCCATTTATTATGATCATGGCTGATCATCCAACTCAGAACCCAGCCTTCCCTCCATACCCCCGACCCCTGTAGCCACAAGGGCCATATCTAACTCCCTCTTAAACATAGCCAATGAACTGGCCTCAATAGTTTGCTGTGGCAGAGAATTCCACAGATTCACCACTCTCTGTGTGAAGAAGTTTTTCCTAATCTCGGTCCTAAAAGGCTTCCCCTCTATCCTCAAACTGTGACCCCTCGTTCTGGACTTCCTCAACATCGGGAACAATCTTCCTGCATCTAGCCTGTCCAATCCCTTTAGGATCTTATACGTTTCAATCAGATCCCCCCTCAATCTTCTAAATTCCAACGAGTACAAGCCCAGTTCATCCAGTCTTTCTTCATATGAAAGTCCTGCCATCCCAGGAATCAATCTGGTGAACCTTCTTTGTACTCCCTCTATGACAAGGATGTCTTTCCTCAGATTAGGGGACCAAAACTGCACACAATACTCCAGGTGTGGTCTCACCAAGGCCTTGTACAACTGCAGTAGTACCTCCCTGCTCCTGTACTCGAATCCTCTCGCTATAAATGCCAGCATACCATTCGCCTTTTTCACCGCCTGCTGTACCTGCATGCCCACTTTCAATGACTGGTGTATAATGACACCCAGGTCTCGTTGCACCTCCCCTTTTCCTAATCGGCCACCATTCAGATAATAATCTGTTTTCCTATTTTTGCCACCAAAGTGGATAACTTCACATTTATCCACATTAAATTGCATCTGCCATGAGTTTGCCCACTCACCCAACCTATCCAAGTCACCCTGCATCCTCTTAGCATTCTCCTCACTGCTAACACTGCCACCCAGCTTCGTGGCATCCGCAAACTTGGAGATGCTGCATTTAATTCCCTCATCCAAGTCATTAATATATATTGTAAACAACTGGGGTCGCAGCACTGAGCCTTGCGGTACCCCACTAGTCACCGCCTGCCATTCTGAAAAGGTCCCGTTTATTCCCACTCTTTGCTTCCTGTCTGCTAACCAATTCTCCACCCACACCAATACCTTACCCCCAATACCGTGTGCTTTAAGTTTGCACACTAATCTCCTGTATGTGGCTTCTTAATCAGGATGCACCCACCAGGAATCAGGATGTGTCCTCCCTTCGTTGGATCACTCCCAGTTGAGAAGCAGACTGGACAGCTTGGTTTAATTTCACACAATATTTAACTAAACTTGTCCATAATGTGTATGTCAGCCTCTTTGAGGTCGAGGGCTCCTGGCAGAGACATAGGGTGCCCTGCTACCATCTAAAAGGACAATGTAACTTTCTTGTTCCGGTTCAAAAGTCCAATTTAATGTCAGAGAAATGTATACAATATACATCCTGAAATGCTTTTACTTCGCAAGCGTTCCTGATAACAGAGAAGTGCCCCAAAGAATGAATGACAGTTAAATGCGAGAACCCCAAAGTTTCCCCCAGTTCTCCCCTCCCGTGTGTAAGCAGCAGCAAGCAATGATCCTCCTCCCCGCACAGCAAAAAAAAAGCAGACCCGCTACCAAGCACAAGGTTGAGCTAGGTGATAGCAAAGACACAGACTTGCAGTTACCCAAAAGACTATCGCATGTCATCTGGCATTTGACAAACCACAGATTCTCTCTCTCCCTACTAAGGGAGAGGCAGGTGTCCCCGAGAACGGACCCCATTCCTGCAAAGAACCGAAGTCTGCATGTATCTCCAGGTCAGGGTCTTCAAAGGAAACCTGAAAGGGAAAAATAACGATATTAACGATGGAAATAGAGCTGTTTCTGAAGGTGCAAGAAAAGGAGTCGCCGTTTAGCACCATCTTAATTCTGCGTCCCCATACCCTTTCTGATGTTACTTAAGGTTGTTCTGATGCTACTTAAGACCATAGGAAGAACTGTAAGCCATGGTACATCTTGCTTATGATACTCCATCAGTTGAGTTTGATGGTTTATTCATTTGTTCAACCTCACCTGAAGTGGATAATGAAGTCTATACAATTGCGAAAAAAACATGGCAGCATCTCTACTTCCGTAGGAGTTGCGAAGATTTGGCCAGTCATCTAAAACGTTGGCAAACTTCTATAGATATATGATGGGGGGGGGTATATTGACTGACTGCATCACAGTCTAGTATGGAAACCCCATCGCCCTTGAATGGAAAATCCTTCAAAAAGTAGTGGATATGGCCCAAAGCACTCCCCACCATTGAGCAGATCTACACGGAGTGTTGTCATAGGAAAGCAGCATTCACTATCAGGGACCCACACTCTCCAGGTCATGTCTCTCTTCTCCCTACTGCCATCAGGAAGAGGGTACAAGAGTCTCAGGACTCACAGCATCAGGTTCAGGGACAGTTATTATCCTGCAGCCATCAGGCTCTTGAACCAAAGGGGATAACTTCACTCAGCTTCACTTGCCCCATCAGTGAAATATTTCCACAACCTATGAACTCACTTCCAAGGACTCTTCATTTCATGTTTTCAATACTTATAACTTATTTATCTATTATTATTTCTATCTTTTTGTGTTTGCACAGTTTGTCGTCTTTTGCACTCTGTTTGAATGCCCAGTTGGTGCAGTCTTCCATTGATTCTATTATGGATTTTTTGCATACAGTATGCCAGCAAGAAAATGAATCTCTGGGTTGTATATGGTGACATACTGTATATGTACTTTGTTAATAAATTCACTTTGAACTTTTTTCCAGTTGTCGGATTCACTGCCTGTGATCTCAATATCTCCTTCCAAATGTTTGGCCTTCTCAACTTCTTTTACTTCTTGCGCTGCCCTTTTTGCAATTTCATCTGTGAATATATTTCTATGGCTTTCTATTGTAGTGATTTTGACACGGCTTTTACATTTTATACGGCATCTTCTTATGGCAACTGTTTGACATTTATGAGTTCTTGAACAAATTGCTATTCTTGATTGGGGATTCCTACAGCCACACAAAATCCTCTTTGCCTCTAAGTTTCCAAAATCATGACCAGTGTAAGTATTAGCTGATGTTCCTTCTGCCATCTGAGAGGCTTCACTCAGAGCCTGGCCAGCTATGCAGAGGAACCAGGAGCCACTTAAATTCCTCTCTCAGTTATCGAGGAGCCATCAGTGTACAAACCTTTGGTAGTGCAATAACCAACAGGAAGCTATCAGTCTCCATGTTCTTGACATACAGTGTAAATATTTTACCTCTATCTGGAATTCCTAACGCAGGTATTTGCAATGTCACCTTGAAAATCAGTCCTTTATTGTAAGTCGGAGGGTTGTTTGAGCACTTACTGCCTTGCAGTAGATTGCTGGGTGGTTGTGCAACTGTTGATGGATCTGCCACTATAAGGGGAGTTAGCTAGTCAACACATTGTTACGAGAATACACATAAAATTAAGATGTTTGCTGGCCTGGGCTAGCATCAGTGGCATCAGCAGTTGGTCTGCCACCTGCCCTCAGGGGAAGGAGAGATAAGGAACAATGGAGCAGCGTCTGGAGATGTGTAATGAAGGGATGTGGGAGGGAGAGCTGTCTGGAGCGGCTCCCCCCTTTGAACCCTGAACTGTTTGAAGTGATGGACAGGCGATACCCCAGCAGGGGGATAAAAAGGGACAGGTTCGCTAAGGCAGACACACACGCCACCCGAGGTAACGAGACCCTGGAAGCGGTGCGCTTCTCACGAGTGGGTGAGAAGTACCAGACAACGACGAGGGTGGAAAGGTACGATCAGCGGGAACCCGGTGTGTGTCCGCCCTTGCCTGGGTGCCGGGTTCACTGCAGAGGATCGACCGCATCTGGAGGAGGGGTCACAGTCGGTGACCTCAGGTGACATCACCAAGGACCCGCCCAAAAGTTGCTCGTGAGCAATCTCGCTGGTCTGTGAGTGAAGCTGTGCTGAATGATGAGTTGTTCTCTCTGTCTCTCTTCCCCCACCTTGTCCATCGCCATGGCAACGATTACTGTGAACTGAACTTTGAGTCATTTTGAAATTGGTCATTTACCCCTAGACAACGATAGAGCTTGATTGATGCTGTTATCTTAATTCTGTGCACATGTGTGGTTATCATTGTTGAATTGTTGCATTTATTATCCTTTCGATTACTGTGTTGCTTGTTTCTTTAATAAAACTTTCTTAGTTCTAGTACTCCAGACTCCAACTGAGTGATCCATTTCTGCTGGTTTGGCAACCCAGTTACGGGGTACGTAACAACATTGATTAGCAACCTGGTAATCCACTGTCAGTCTTCTTTCATAGGTTCCATCTTCAGTCCTGCATGTCTTTATTGGGGCAGGTTGTGACATATCTGCCAATCTTATTGTTTCATCGCTGTCATCCTCACTTGAAGCAATACCGGCCACTGTTGAGTCCGTGCCATGTCCATCCTTTAGTTCCTTGGAGTTCGGGTGGTTTCACTCTCTCGGAGGTCTGTTTGCTAGAGAGGTGTGTTTCCCAAGGAAAAGCGTCGGAAGCATCACGGATAGTATCACTGTTTTGCTATTTGTTGTGTTTGTGTTTTGTGGGGATGCTATGCTGGTGCTGGAAAGTGCTGTAACACCTGCAGGCTGCCCCCAGCACCCCCTAGCTGTGTTGGTTGTTACGTATGTGACACGTTTCACTGTATGTTTCAATGTACATGTGATAACTGAATTCACATCCATCACACAGATAAAACAAATTCACACAATTCAGTGCATTCTAACCGTGAAGCAAACAAAATTTTTCGGGAAGTTAATGGCAGCTCAGTACAATTTAGGCAGCAACCTTTTTCATTTTGAAATTAACCCAGTAAAATTTCAAAGCTAATTGTTCATTAATGCATTTGTCCTCCCTCTTATCTCTACGATGGCTGGGTTATTAAAATACAGGCATAAGAATGTGCAATATGGCCAATAATATTATGAATAAATGAAATGGAAGGAATAAAAAATAGATTCTATTTTCAGCTTATACTCATGAGAAGTTAATCTGTATTTATACTAGCAAACATAAAAGACTCCTCGCTTTCTTTGTACAAGTCTGAGATAAAGGTAATCATCAGAGCATCATTCAGCTTGATCTTTTGAAATGATATGGTGTAAACCCAATGGTGTACAGGTGCAAACTGAATATAAGCTTCTTATAGAAACTGGTCAGTAGTTAATAGAGTTAGGGGGTGGGGGTGCATACCAAAGCACTTTAGTAAAAGTCAGCCGAGATAAAAGGACAATCTGAAACCTCCCTACTGTTTCCACTTGGCATAGACATCTGCATCTGCTCAGAAAAGCAGTTTAAATCTCCTTGTAGTGAGAGAGAATTTCACTGAATCTTTTGAAATTTATTTATTAGTTTGATAGTCATGTATGATAGTTCTAATAAGTACTGATCCAAGTCTTGTGCTTGTAATAAACAAACCAATTTGTCAGTCTTATCCCATAGCTCTAACCATCTTGAAAATACATTAGAAATCGAGTTACTTAGATGTAAATTGGCTCACTGCACATGTTTGTTTGTATTCCATATTTCAGGCTGAGGGTACAGTTAATGAGTGTTCTAAATTTTTAACCTCACACTGTGGCACACTAATTATTTCCTGCTCATTCTTTGAGTAGTGTGAATAAAAGGATATAATTCATTGACTGAGATGCTATTTCACAGCCCACCAGGGAACAGTGGTCAAATTTCTGCCTCTTTTATTATGCTTTAAGTATTTGGTTAGCCCCCTGGAGATTATGGCAAAGATTAAGCTTTTTCCACATGCACTAACTTAACTCTTACCTAACAATGCATTGTCTCTAGATAGTTGTACATATCTGTTCAAAATGGAGCAATTATCTCAACAGTAAACAAACAAATCTTGTTTGCAAGGACCTTAGCAAAAATCATAAGTTATGTTTGTATGAGACCATATGCCTGCTTTGAAAGAGAGAACATAATTACAGCTGTGAAGATCCCTGCTGTGCCTGGTAACCCAGTGATCTCTGTCTCAGAGGCCGATGTTAGGCTGTCTTTAAAGAGGGTGAACCCTCGCAAGGCGGAAGGTCCCGATGGAGTACTTGATAAGGCTCTGAAAACCTATGCCAACCAACTGGCGAGAGTATTCAAGAACATTTTCAACCTCTCACTGCTACGGGAGGGTTCCCACATGCTTTAAAAAAGGCAACAATTATACCAGTGCCTAAGAAGAATAATGTGGGCTGCCTTAATGACTATCGCCCAGTAGCACTCACATCTACAGTAATGAAATGCTTTGAGAGGTTGCTCATGACTAGACTGAACTCCTGCCTCAGCAAGGACCTGGACCCATTGCAATTTGCCTATCGCCACAATAGGTCAATGGCAGATGCAATCTCAATGGCTCTTCATAAGGACTTTGACCACTTGAACAATACAAGCACCTATGTCAGGATGCTGTTCATTGACTATAGCTCAGCATTTAACACCATCACCCATAATACTGATTGGTAAGTTACTGAACCTAGGCCTCTGTACCTTCCTCTGCAATTGGATCCTTGACTTCCTAACTAGAAGACCTCAATCTGTCTGGATTGGTGATAACACCTCCTCCTCGCTGATGATCAACACTGGTGAACCTCAGGGATGTGTGCTTAGCCCACTGCTCTACTCTCTCTATACCCATGACTGGATGGCTAGGCATAGCTCAAATCCGTCTATAAATTTGCTGATGATACCATAAGACCATAAGACTATAAAACATGGGAGCAGAATTAGGCCATCTGGCCTATCGAACCTGCTCTGCCATTCAATCATGGCTGATCCTTTTTTCTACCTCCTCTTTAACCCCAGTTCCTGGTCTTCTCCCTGTAACCTTCGATGCCATGTTCAATCAAGAACCTATTAATCTCTTCCTTAAATACACCCAATGACCCTGTCCCCACAGCTGCATATGGCCACAAATTCAACACTCGTTGACTAGAGAAATTTCCCTGCATCTCTGTTTTGAAAGGGCGTCCCTCTATCCTGAGGTTGTGCCCTCTTGTCCTAGACTGTCCCTCCATTGTAAACATCCTTTCCACATCTACTCTGTCTAGGCCTTTCAAGATTTGAAAGGTTTCAATGAGATCCCTCCTCATCCTTCTGAATTCCAGTGAGTGAATCCCAGAGCCATCAAACGTTCCTCGTATGATAACCCTTTCGTTCCTGGAATCATCCTTGTGAACCTCCTCTGAACCCTCTCCAATGCAAGCACATCTTTTCTGAGAGGAGGGGCCCAAAACAGTTCACAATACTGAAGGTGAGGCCTCACCGGTGCCTTATAAAGCCTCAGCATCATACCCTTACCCTTGTATTCTAGATCTCTTGAAATGAATGCTAACATGGCATTTGCCCTCCTCACCACCGACTCAACCTTCAGGGTGTTCTGCATAAGGACTCCCAAGTCCCTCTGCATTTCAGATTCCTGGATTTTCTCCTTGTTTAGAAAATAGTTCACACATTCATTTCTACTACCAAAGTGCATGACCATGCATTTTCCAATATCGCATTTCATTTGCCATTTTCCTGCCCATTCTCCTAATCTGTCAAAGTCCTTCTGCATCCTACCTGTTTCCTCAACACTACCTATCCCACCACCAATCTTCGTGTCTTCTGCAAACCTGGCAACAAAGCCATCTATTCCATCATCTAAATCATTTACATACAGCATAAAAAGAAGTGGACCCAACACCGACCCCTGTGGAACACCACTAGTCACTGGCAGCCAATTGGTAAAGGATCCTTTAATTTGCTGCCTCCACATTAGTAACCATTGATACAACCATTGTTGGTAGAATCTCAGATGGTGACGAGAGGGCCTTCAGGAGCGAGATATGCCAACTAGTGGTGTGGTGGCACAGCAACAACCTGGCACTCAATGTCAATCAGATGAAAGAGCTGATTGTGGACTTCTGGAAGGTTAAAATGAAGGAACACGTACCAATCCTCAGAGGGATCAGAAGTGGAGAGAGTGAGCAGTTTCAAGTTCTTGGTTGTCAAGATCTCTGAGGACCTAACCTGGTCCCAACATATCGATGCAGCTACAAAGAAGGCAAGACAGCAACTGTACTTCATTAGGAGTTTGAAGAGATTTGGTATGTCAACAATAACATGTACTGTGAGAGCATTCTGACAGGCCGCATCACTGTCTGGTAGGGGTGTAAATTTAGTCAGCTCCATTTTGGGTACTAGTCTACAAAGTACCCAGGACATCTTTAGGGAGTAGTGTCTCAGAAAGGCAACGTTTTTTATTAAGGACCCCCAGCGCCCAGGACATGCCCTTTTCTCATTGATACCATCAGGTAGGAGGTACAGAAGCCTGAAGGCACACACTCAGCGATTCAGGAACAGCTTCTTCCCCTCTGCCAATTGATTCCTAAATGGACATTGAACCAGTGAACACTACATCACTTTTAAAATTTATATTATTTCTGATTTTGCACGTTTTTAATCTATTCAATATACATGTACTGTAATTGATTGATTGAGTTTGCTTTTATATTATGTATTGCACTGAATGCTGGTGCTTAGTTAACAAATTTCACAACACATGATGGCGATAATAAACCTGATTCTGATGAGGAGTGTCTAACCAATGAAATGGATTGTCACAGTGTCCGGAAGATGTTCTCTTCTTTAAACATTATAGTGATGATAAAAGCGGGAAAAGAACACATACATTTTGTAATGTCTTTATTACAGCAGTTTCCTGAGTACTGATATCATCCATTCATGTAATTGCATTACACTACAAAGCCCTAACAGGAATAGAAGGAATCAATCAATTTATTTTGCAGATATACACTCAGAGTCCACTTTATTAGTTACACCTGTACACCTGCTCCTTACTTTCTAATCAGCCAATCATGTGGCAGCAATTCAATGTGTAAAAGCATGCAGACATGGTCAAGAGGTTCAGTTGTCATTCAGATCAAACATCAGAATGGGGAAAATTGTGATCTCAGTTACTTTGAAAATGGAATGATTGTTGGTGCCAGATGGGGTGGTCTGATTATTCAAGAAACTGCTGATGTCCTGGGATTTTCATGCACAAAAGTCTCTAGAGTTTACAGAGAATGGTACGAGACACAAAAAGCATCCAGTGAGCAGCAGTTCTGTGGACGAAAACACCTTCTTAATGAGAGTGATCAGAGGAGAATTACCAGACCGGTTCAAGCTGATAGGAAGGCAACAGTATCTCGAATAACTATGCGCTACAATACTGGTGTGCAGAAGAGCATCTCTTAATGCACAACACATCAAACCTTAAGCTGGATGGGTCACAGCAGCAGAAGACCGTAAGCATGCAGTACACTGAGTGAACACTTTAATAGGTACAAGCAGTACCTGATAAAGTGACAAATGAATATAGCCGGGTGGCCAACCTTTTACATTGCATGCGTCAATTTTTTCACGCACAAGTTCAGATGCGATTTTTTTCATGCACGAGTTCTATATTAACATATTTTTACAAGAATTGAATGGGAGTACAAGAGTTGTATGGTGCATCTGAATTTGTGCGTGAAAAAATTGACGTAAGGTTGGCCACCCCTGAAATATAGCAACACATCCCACTCAAATCAGGTCAAAAGCTAAATTTTTCAGCTTCCATGACTGCCATGATTCAGCACAGCATGGCTTGCTGCTGGGTTAGAACAAGGATGATCTGAGCATTTCTCATCTTCAATTTGAAAGGTTAAAGTATATTAGCAATTTTGATTCACATTCCCAGGGACTACTATTTCCAAGTGTAATGGATGGTATCATGATATTCATACAAGGTAAACTCTATTTAAATAAAAGTGGTGCAGCTTTGATATCCTGATACTTGGTGACTGCCACTTTCAGCAAATGTTATAAAAGTATGCAATCAGACTTTAAATGCCACAGATAAAAAACTTTAAAATACTTAATTATATGTGAAGTATACAAAGCATCTGAAGGGTGTGAAAGTTGTTGCATTTGCAATTTAATCTTTCCAACTAAGAATCCAGCTGATATCTTTTCAGTTAATTGGCCATTGGTTTGTGTAGTTATCTGTTCATCTGTGATCACACAGAGCATGTGAATGGGATGCTGGACAATTGAAAAGGACTGCGATTCAGCAAAATGTTGCTTGCTACCCATATTGAAATCGCCACAACTGTTCATTCCAATCCTATTTTAGAATTAATTCATTCTGGCTCTAACTCATTTTAGAGTCACTGTGTGAGAGAGAAATATCTCACCAGTCCAAGTGTTTGCAGCCAGATTAAATCATTGGGCAGTTAAATTTGGCACATGTTTTATACATTGGAAACTCCTGCTCCTGGATAATTAGCTATTTTTGACATTTTATTGAAAAAAGACAACATATCTCTCTGTTGTTTGTTTATTTGAATTTCAATATTTTTAGTTATTTTGGTTGCATTCCAATCCTAATAATGGAGGTTTTTCATTTTTATTGCTATTTAAAGTTGTAGCATCAAAGAAAGATGAACTGGAATCTCTGCACTATCCTAAATTATGCTCAAGAATATCAACTTTTGTTAATTAAATCTCTTTTGGGAAGAGATTTTCCTCAGCCTGCTTATCAGTGCCAGTGCATGAAGAGAATCAAGACATTTGGTTATTCTGTGTGGAGAAAGCTGACTGTAGTATTTTTTTTAAGATTAATTGAAGTAGTAGATATTGTAAATCTACTATGATCCATGAAAAATAAATGCATCGTTCTTTGCTTGTGAGAGGTATCATACAAATGATAAAGACCAGTGTTCCAGACTGATATGATTGTTACCTCTTATTTATATGTGGTGGGCATTTACTCCTTTGCTCAACAAGGATCTTTCTAACTTGGTCATAAACATGGTAACAGGAGCTGAATCCCAGAGGTGAAAATGACTGCTCTTGACATAAAGGCAACATTTGATAGCCTGGCCTTTAATGAAAGTGATAATGTCGACTAGGGGAAAAGTACTCTCAACTTTCTGGAATTGTATCTTATTCAAATTGAAGATGATTATCACAGACCTTCTGCTCCAGTACACCACAGCAGATGCCATTCAGCACAATCCATGGAAGGTTACTTTACAGAAGGTTATTTTGCTCATTAAGTCTTTGCTGGCTCTCTACCAGATCAATTCTCAAGTTTTGACCCTTTCACTGTAGCCCAGCAAACATTCCTCCATCATACTCTCTTGCAGCTCACAGTAGTGAAAAGGCCACGATAGTATCAGCCTTCACCACATTCACAGGTGGTGAATGTCGAGAAAGGGAGGAGCCTTTTGCTCTACATTCTGCACGGTTTAAAAAAATTATTTCATTCATACTATTGTCACAAGTGCAGAGCACGGGTGGACCCAAAAGCAGGACACAAACACATTTTGTAGCATTAACAAAAATAGAGTTTATTAATCATTACTAGGAAAGCAGAGAAGCAAGGATTGTTCAGAGGGAGATCAAGGAGTGAGCAAAGCAGAAGCAGGAATAAATGTGGCTAGACTCGGACTTGGACTTGGAACTCGGAACATGGAACTTGGGACCTGGACATGGAACTTGGAACTTGGAACTCGGGACCCGGACATGGAACTCGGAACATGGAACTCGGGACCTGGACTTGGAACAAGGAACTCGGGACCCAGGCTTGAAACTCGGAACATCAGAGCCTGGACTTTTCTTAGAAACAGGACATGGAACACTGAGCCGGTCTCCTCCTTGGGTACAGGACATAGAGCCAGGACTCTTCTTTTAGACACAGGACGCTAAACACCGAGGGACAGGATTCCCCCAACTCAGAGTAGCGGCAAACGGCCGGACCTACTCAGTGGAGACGAGAACACGAAGAGACAGTTTCCCACTCAGGGTAGCGGTAAAACGACCGGACCTACTCAGCGGAGATGAGGACACAAAAAGACGGTAGCACATAACGATAGACAGTTCATACCTTGACACGAAATGGCTCCAAGTAGTGGCAAGCCCTTGACGTGGCCCAGGAACTACAGACAGCGGCTCTAGTCTCACTCCGGTGGGTTCACTTGACGGACCCGCTCCGGCGAGGTAGCTTAGTGGCTCGATCAGACAAGGTAACTTAACAGGTGGCTCCAGCAAGTAGACGCGACTTACTGGCACTCGCTTCGGGGAGAAGACTTGAGTAGCTCCGGCGATGTAACTTGGCTCGTTCTGGCAGGGTGACTTGCTTGCACTTCCTTCGGTGATGTCCGATAACGATCTAGCGCCGAGTAGCTGTAAGCCCGACACTAAATACTGCTCGTTCAGCTGAGACTCAAGTGCCTTTAATTACAGAGCCCAAGAAACACGGGGAAACAATGAATTAAGGAAAACAAGGAGTCAACGGTCCTGATCGTGACACAAAGTAAATTTAAAGGGACCCAAGGAATAACCGATCAGGACCATGACAACTATTTCATTATTATAAATGTACCAAGAATGATCATCATCAAGACTGTGATCACCCATGTCATATGACACAATATATAATGATGATTCTATTATATCTTTCCTTAATTTTCTCTTCTTAAAATAAAATTACCTCTCTCACTTACCTTGTAACTCTAGACACCTATCCTAGGAATGATTACTGTGAAACTTTTCTGAACCCTCCAAGAGGCCTTGCCTTTGCAACCTTCCTATTGCAGGAAAGGCGGGAGGAGAGATAGCAGCACGCTGTGCGTGCACAGCCCTCCGGTGAAAATGATATAGTATCCGTTAAATAGGGGCGGTAGACAATTCTGATTTGATGGAGACAGATGTGAAAGCACAGAGGAACATCTGGAGAAATTTCTGAAACTCTCGTTCACCGCTGTCGTTACTGCTCGATCGAGAATCTTACGGAGGGAAGGCCTCAAAATCCCCGGCTTTGCCTGCTGTTGGTGACCGAGGTTGAGGTCGAATCGTTCGGATAGAGATGGTGCTCGGTACTCGGTGTCGGAGAGCTGATCGGAGGCTCAAAGTTTTCGGATGACTCAGAGACGGATTGTGGTCGGGCAGGGCAGGGAGAGTTTTTCTTCCTTCTCCCGTCTGTGTAAGATGTGGGACATTTGAGAGACTTTGAACTTTTTACTGTGCCCATGGACTGCTCTTCATCAAGTTATGGTATTGTTGCACTGTTGTAACTATATGTTATAATTATGTGGTTTTGTTAGATTTTTCAGTCTTGATCTTTCCTGTGATTTGTGATATCACACTGGAGGAAATATTGTATCATTTCTTAAAGCATGCATTACTAAATGACAATAAAAGAGGACTGCATGTCTTCATAATCTATGATGTGGCAGCATTGTTGGTAGTGCAACACACACACACACACACACGCACACACGCACACACACACATACACAGTGCTGGAAGAGGGTCAGGCAGCATTAACAGAAGGGAATAAACAGTTGATGTTTTGGGCTGAGACATTTCATCAGGACTGGAAAGGAAGGGGGCAGAAGCCAGAATAGGAAGGTGGGAGGAGGAGGAGAAGGAGAAGGACTACATATTGGCAGGTGATAAGTGAGTGCAAGTGAATGGGAATGTAGGTGAGTGGAGGAGGGGGAATGAAGTAAGATACTGGGAGGTGATCTGTGGAAGAGGTGAAGGGCTGAAGAAAAGTGGATCTAATAGAAAAGAACAGTGGACCATGGAAGAAAGGGAAGGAGGAGAGGAACTGAGGTGATAGAATGGAAAAGAGAAGGAGGGAAGGGAGATTAATTACTAGAAATTTGAGAGTTTGACATTCATGCCATCAGGTTGATAGCTACTCAGACAGAATATGAGATGTTACTCCTTCAACCTGAGTTTGACCTCATCATGGCAGGGGAGATCTTGGACAGATCTGTTAGAATGGGAATGGAAGGTTGAATTGAAGTGGTTAGACACTAGGAAATCCTGTCTTTTTCCCTAATCTGCATTGGGTCTCCCAGATATAGAGGAGATTGCACCAGGAGGACTGGGTACAAAAGATAAGCCAGGCGGGCTCGCAGGTGAAGTGTTACCTCATTTGTAAGGACTGTTTGGAGCCCTGAGTAGTGGTGAGGGAGGAGGTGTAGGGGCAGGTGTAGCACTTGTCTCACTTGCAAGGAAAAATGCCAAGAGGGTGCTCAGTGGGAAATCAAATCTTGCTGCTGTCTAAATATTCATGCCATGAACAATGATTTCTCTAACTTTCATTAATTACTCCCCCCCCCAACCCTTCTCTCTTCCATTCCCCACTCTCACTCATTTCTTCTCACCTGCCCATTATCTTCCTCTGGTTCCTTTCCTCCTTTCATCCTCCTTCCTTTCCAGTCCTGATGAAGGCTCTCAGTCTGAAACATTGACTGTTCATTCCCCTCCATAGATGCTGCCTGACTAGTTAGTTCCAGCAGCACTTTGTGTGTGTTGCTCAAGATTTCCAGCATCTGCAGAATCTCATGTGTTTATGTTAGAAGGTAGTGCTGATGCCACACACCACCAGTGAGCCCAGGTTTGATTCCGATCTGCAGGGCTGCATGAGGTTTACACATCCTTGCAATCATATGGGCATCTCTGATATGGTCCGTTCTATTCCCACCTCCTAAAGATATGCTGGTATGTTAATCAGTCTACTCTACCCTTGAGTGTAGATGGATGGCAGAAGAATCAGGGATATGTTAATGGGTATGTGAGAGATAATAGGTTATAATCAAAATAATGGTGGAATGCAATTGCTAGGGCTGCTTTTACGGCAATCTCCTACGTCAGTATAATATTTGAAAATTCACCAATCAATAGTTCATCTGCACATTGTAAATCCAATAGAGGGGTATTTTTGATGATGATTGCATTACTGTCTGGTTCGGTGCAGCATCCTCTCACAAAATACTAAAGCTATAGTGATCTGTCAGGTCAGCAGAAAAGGTCATTGACTGTAGTCTACCATCACTACAGGACAGGCATGTGTTCAGGACAAAGACGTGAGCTTGAAAAAATCATTACCCGCCCCACAAACTGCCTTTTCCAAAAGCTCCCTTCTGGTAAGTGCTATAGGGTGACTCAATCAAAATCTCCAAGTTATCTTAAAAGTTTCTTCCCTTAGGCAGTTAATCATTCTAGTTAGCTCCAAATCCCCACCCTATCTATTACCTCATTCAATACACTACACTGTAAACACTTTAAGCCACTTTTTATAGTTATAGAACAATACATCACAGAAACAGATCCTTTGGCCCATCTGCACTGTGTCAATATGTTGTTTATGATGTTTATCATAATGTTTTTTAAGATTTATCATATGACTTATTATGTTTATAATACTCTTTACATCGTAATTACATGTGGGTACTATGTTTTTATGCACATTTTATTCAATACCCATATGTTAAGCTCTAACTTAATTTTTATATAATTTTTTATTCTTTATAGTTGTTGAATGACTTTGTTGCATGTTGCACCATCACACCACAACAAATTCCTAATGCATGTAAAAGTATATAGTTGATCTTGAAAGTTCATCATTGATCACATGTTGTTCCATTTTCAGATGCTCAGATAATGAACAAAGCTACCTGCATGCAAGAAATTACAGACTCTAATCAAGTAATATTCACACATCACCAAACGTCGTCAAACCAGTTTGATTGAAAGCAATGTCTAAAAAAGTGGAGTCTCCATATTCTACACTATTGAATCTTCTACCAGCGTTTTGAATCTTCTACATTTTGGGATTTGAGCAGATTCTGCACTGGATAGATTGAGATAACAGGTGAGAGAATGAGTGTTTTATAATTAAAAGCTCACTTCCTGATTTTGCAAAGCATTTCCACCATTTTCAAGGCACAAGTCAAATGTCAGATAAGAATAATTGTTACCTATCCCTTTAGTGGCTACTGTAACAAGAAACTTAATACCTTCTCAGCCAAAGCAACCTATATTAAAATTAATTAAGCATCAGAGCTTAATGTGCCAAAAGTATTGTGACTCGAGTGCTTTGACAAGATCAATAGTCCTTTATTTCGTGGGATCTGTAGCTTTTGCAACACTACCAAGCACCATGGTATTTTCCCCTGAATAAGTGAAAACATCCTCTAAAATTAATGCCTGGCCATTTTTTAGTAAATGATCATTTTCTCGTTTCCCTCTTCTCTTCCAAAGAATTCAAGGACAAGTGATATTTGGAAAATTGTCTCTGATACATTATCTCTCTTCTAATTTGTTAGTCTATCTCTGCTTTCCTTGGTTATTTGAAATCATTTGCAGTATGTCCAAAGCAACATCAATTTCCATCCGAGTGCAATTGGTTCTGCCTTCTGGTAGTTCCTGCATCTGAATCTGCCACCTGCAAGCATGATTGAATATCACCTTTCTTTCCCAAAAAAAAGAGAAGCCTGCAAGAAGGACCTTAGAGAAACTGGTGGCATTCATAAGAATATAAAGCATTTTGATTCTAACCTAATTCTTTGTCCTTCTGCTACAGTTTACATAAAGAGTTCTATTGACAGATTTCTTTTATCACTGATATTCATGTCAAGAAAGATGTGACCAGTTTTGCACAGATGCGTTGTTACTATTAGATTATGAGGACGCTCAGCGCTCGTTTATTGCCATTTAGAAATGCATGCATGCATTAAGAAATGACACAATGTTCCTCCAGAGTGATATCAGAAAAAAAAAACAGGATAAACCAAAGACTAACACTGACAAGACCACATAATTATAACATATAGTTACAGCAGTGCAAAGCACTACTATAATTTGATAAAGAGCAGACCCTGGGCACGGTAAAAAAAAAGTCTCAGAGTTCCGATCGGCCCCTGATAGTCCCAATAGCAAGCGGCAAAAGGGAGAAACTCTCCCCGCCATAAACCTCCAGGTGCCGACAACTGCCGACGCACTGGAAGCACCTGACCACAGCCGTCTCTGAGTCCGTCCTAAAACTTCGAGCCTCCATCCAGCCCTCCGACACTGAGCACCATCTCTGCCGAGCGCTTCGACCCCGCCCCGGCCGCCGAGCAACAAGGAAAGCCGAGGACTCGGGGCCTTCTCCTCCCAAGATTCTGGATCACACAGTAGCAGCGGCAGCGAAGCAGGCATTTCAGAAGTTTCTTCAGATGTTCCTCCATGCTCTCACATCTGTCTCCATCAAATCAGGATTGTGCATGGCTCCCTACTTGACAGATAACAGATATCATTTACCGGAGCGGCCGCTGCGCGCTGCATCGCGCCGCCATCTTCTCCTCCTCCTTTAAGTATTGAGAAGATACTTAAAATAAAATCATTAACACAGTTAATTGCTGTGCCTATCACCTTGAGTATTGAAAACAATTTATACCAACTGCTACCTTTTTTTGTAGGACTGCTTTTAAGCAATTTAGTTTGATTCCCTTTCAACCAAGTAACAAATAGAACTGCTGAGTTAAATCCTAATGATTAATTTTCCAAACATTTTGCATGAGTGCACTTCTTGTTGAATTTTATGGTGTACATTTACAGCAAATGAGAGATTAAAATTGCATTTTTCATTAAGCAGTCCAATAACTTGCAAACCAATTGTGTCCTATTCAATCAAAGCTTCAGAAAAATGAGTTGTCTTAGTCTCTGAAAATGCATCCTTACTTTCCTAATCAGTGGTTGCAGCAATTTGATTAGCTTGATTTTTACTTTCTTTATTCCATTCAGTTACCTTCAAACATATATTTTGCATTCCTTTCAGTTCAATTGATTGGAATATAAAGTGCTGTTCCTCCAACCTGAGTGTAGCCTCATTGACAGTAGAGTCCATAGATAGACACATTGGAATGGGAATGGGAAGTGGAATTAAAATGGATGGCCACTGGGAGATCCTGCTTCCTCTGCTGGATGGAGCGTAGATGCTCGGTGAAGCGGTCTCCCGATCTACGTCAGGTCTTGCCGATATACAGGAGGCCACACCAGGAGCACCAGACACAGTGTATAGCACCAACAGACTCACAGATAAAGTCTCGCTTCACCTGGAAGGACCGTTTGGGGCACTGAATGGTAGTGAGGGAGGAGGTGTAGGGGCAGATGTAGCACTTATTCTGCTTGCAAGGATAAGTACCAGGAGGGAGAACAGTGGGAAGGGATGAATGGACAAGGGATTCGAGTAGGAGGCGATCCCTGTGGAACACAGAAAGTGGGTGGGAGGGATGGGGAAAGATGCGCTTGGTGGTGGGATCCTGCTGGAGGTGGCAAAAGTTGTGGAGAATTATGTGCTGGATGCAGAGGCTGGTGGAGTGGTAGGTAAGGACAAGAGGGTGGCAGGAGGATGGAGTAAGAGCAGACATGTGTGAAGTGGAAGAGGTGTGATTGAGGGCAGCGTTGATGGTGGATGAAGGGAAGCCCCTTTCTTTGAAAACCAATTGTGCTCCAGCTCCACCATAATTTCCTCCAACATTTTATGTGTGTTGCTTGGATTTCCAGCATCTGCAGATTTTCTCTTGTTTGTGACATTGTTTCTTTTTCATATTCTTATCCTGTGCTTTCAAAGTTCCAAGTACATGCACCCAGTATCCACTTCATTAGGTAGAGGAGTGAAATTCGATGTGATCTCCTACTGCTGTAGCCCACCTACTTCAAGCTTCAACATGTTGTGCATTCAGAGATACTCCTCTGCACACCACTGTTGTACTGTGTGGTTAATAGAGTTACCGTCTACTTTCTGTCAGTTTGAACCAGGTTAGCCTTCCTCGCTCATTAACGAGATGTTCTTGCCCATAGAACTGCTGCTCACTGGATGCTTTTTTTTTGTTCTTCACATCATTCTCTGTAAACTCTAGCAACTACTGTGTGTGAAAATCCCAGGAGATCAGAAGTGTCTGAGATACTCAAACCACCCTATCTGGCGCCAGTAAACATTCCTTGGTCAAAGTCACTTAGATAAAATTTCTTCCTTATTCAAATGTTTAGTCTGAACAACAACTAAACCTCTTGACCATGTCTGCATGCTTTTATGCATTGACTTTCTTTCAATATTTTTATTAAATTTCATATAGAAGAATACAGAATTCATGATACATATTATGAATAAAAAATAGAATAGTACAGAATGCACTATATTTAAGTCATACTATTGCAATCACAGTACCCCATATTCATAATCAAACAAATAAATTAAATTGAATTTTAATAGCTTTATTATATAAAAAAATCTATACCCACTACCAAGATCGAAGCTGTTTGGTAAAGAAAAGAAAGACAAAAAGAAATCCTTATCACATCGTAATTTATGTTATTAGCCAACATCTGTACTTTAACGCCAGATCAAAGGTTTTGAAAATAGTTCAAAAAAGGTCCCCACAGTGTTTGAAAGTCTTGATTAGAATCAGAAATTGAACAACGGATCTTCTCTGAACTTAAGCATGACATAACATCACGTAACCATTCAGCGTGAGTAGGTGGAGCAATGTCCTTCCATTTAAGCAACACCGCCCTCCCAGCCATGAAAGAAATAAAGGCCAATACATGCAAATCAGATGTCTCCAAAGTTATGCCTCTTTCTCCAACAATACCAAACATGGCAGTCAAAGGATTAGGCTTAAAATTTACTTTAAAAGGTACAGGAAAAGTTTGGAATACTACCTTGCAGTATTTTTCAAGACTCGGACATGTCCAAAACATATGAATTAATGAAGCCTCTCCATTGTTACATCTGTTACAACAGGGAAATATATCCACATAAAAACGAGATAGCTTGTCTTTGGACATGTGAGCCCTGTGGACCACTTTAACTTGTAGGAGGGAGTGACGAGTACATAGTGATGAGCTATTGACCAATTTAAAAAATACATTCCAACTCTCTTCAGAAATTGAAATCTGTAAATCCTGTTCCCAGACTTTTTAATTTTGCCTGAAGGAGCCTCTCTCATTCTCAATGGCAAGCCATAAATATTGGATATTGAGCCATTATTAAAAGGTTTCAAATTAAAAATTACATCTATTAAATTCTTATCAGGACTCATAGGAAATGTATGTAATTGAGATTGCAGAAAGTCTCTAATCTGCAGATATTGAAAAAAGTGGGTATTTGGTAAGTTATATTTAACTGACAATTGCTCAAAAGAAGAGAGACCCCCTCCAGCAAATAAATCTTGGAAGCATTTAATACCCAATCTATCCCATCCTTTAAAAAATACATCAGTCATAGAAGGTTTAAAAAAATATGAAAAAATGGGACGAGAGAGAGAAAATTTCAATAAACCAAAATAGTTTCTAAATTGTAGCTAGATCCTCAAAGTATGCTTAACTACCAAATTGTCAGTTAATTTATTTAAAGATAAAGGAAGTGAGGATCCAAGAAGAGACATAATAGAAAATTTCATAACAGAATTAGCTTCCAAAGAGACCTAGACTGGACAGTTTTCACGGTTAATGTAACATGTTCAGAACGTAAGATTTTGTATATTGACTGCCCAGTAATAGAACCTAAAATGTGGTAAAGCTAAGCCTCCATTCTTTTTAGCTTTAGGCTGCCACAGTCTTTTTATGAAGCTTCCATCTCGCTCATTCTTAAAAAAATAAGAACCCAACTGAATGCTCTTCATATGGACCAATCTTTTTACTTAATGTTGGTACTAAAATCCTATCCAAAGTTTTGGCTCATAGGCTTGAAAATATTTTACCTTCTATAATATCTAATAATCAGACTGGATTTATTAAAAATCGATATTCCCATTTTAACATACATAGTTTATTAATTGTTATGTATTCTCCTTCTAAGGAGATATTGGAATGTGTGATATCTCTGGATGCGGAGAAGGCTTTTGATCGGGTTGAATTGAATTACTTATTTAAAACCTTAGAAAATTTTATTTTGGGCCCAATTTTATTCAATGGATTAAATTACTTTATTTATCCCCCTCTGCTTGGGTTCTTACTAATTTTTAGAACTCTAAACCATTTAAATCCAATGTGGAACCAGACAAGGGTGTCCTTTGAGTCCTTTGCTTTTTGATCTGGCTTTAGAACCCTTAGCAATTGCTTTTCGAGAATCTAGTGATATCACTGATATTCTAAGGAAAGGTATTACCCACAAAGATTCACTTTGTGCTGATGGTCTATTGCTTTTTATTTCTAAAGTTGAGACCTCCTTACCTTCTCTGCTTCCTTTACTTTCCTACTTCAGCCAGTTTTCAGGATATAAAATGAATTTACATAAGAGTGAACTGTTTCCCTTGAATAATTTGGTACCAATTAATACTAAACTTCCTTTTAAAATTCTAAGAAATCAATTTACCTATTTGGGTGTAACAATTATTAAAAATTATAAACACCTATTTAAAGAAAATTTTCTTACCTTAATGAAATATATGCATTGACTTTCTACCACATGATTGGCTTTATTAGATATTTGCATTAATGAGCAGGTGTACAGCTGTACCTAATAAAGTGGTCACTGGGAGTATATCAATAGATTTTTATTAATAAATTTGCAATAGATTTTTCTGCATCTCTTAAGTGTCCCCTTGTTTATTTTGTACCTCTTCAATCTTCCCATCAAACATTATCATTCACTTCTCTGTAAAATTTATTTATCAGCACTTCCAGTCTACCTGTCACTGTGCTGCAATTGTTTCAGATATTTGCAACATTTCAAAGTTTGGCGTTATCAGCAAATTTTGATTTTTTTTCACTGCATAAATAGTTGAGATAAGATTTTTATGTCCTCACAATTCAATGCTTCTCCTTTGGCCTCATAATTTACCTTGTTATGATCTTGCACCTTATTTTTTATCTGTACTGCACTTTGTACCTGTTACAGTATTATTTTTTAACTTGTTATATTTCAAAGCACTAGTAATAATTTGATTTGTATGAACAGTATGCAAGACAAACTTTTTACTTTGCCTCAGTACATGTTCTAACTGCAATGTAAAAAAAAAAGTGTTCTTAAATCTCAGTCCTGGGGTCACCATCATTTTCAAAGTCAAAATAAATTTATTGTTGAAGTGCTGTACATGTATATCTCCATACAGTAATATTGTAGGCATTCACAGTAAATACAACAAAGCATAATGAAAATCTTCATACAAAAGACAAATAAACAACTAACGTGCAGAAGAGAACAAGTAGTGCAAGTACAAAAGAAATATAAAATAACAATAATAAATAAAACTGAGAACATGAGTTGTAGAGTCCTTGAAAGTGAGACTACAGGTTGTGGAATTCGTTCAGTGAAGTTATCCACTCTGTTTCAGGAACCTGATGGTTGAGGGGTAATAACTGTTCCTGAATCTCGTGGTGTGAGTCCTGAGTGCCATCTCCTTCCTGATGGCAACAGTGAGAAGAGAGCATGGCCTGAATAGTTGAGTGTCCTTGAGGATGGATTCTGTCTTCCCGTGACAATGCTCCTTGTAGATGTGCTCAGTGGTCAGGAGGGCCTTACCTGTGTTGGCCTGGACTGACTCGTTACCATTTGTAGGCCTTCCCTTTCAAGGGTATTTTAAAAATAATTTTAAAAACTGAAATGAATTATGTGAACAGCGTAATTTAATTTTAAAGAGATAAAATCTCTTAAGTTTGATAAGGGATGATCGTGTCGCGTAAAACCATAAGATATAGGAGTAGAATTAGGTAATTTGTACGTCGAGCTTGCTCCACTATGACTGATCCGTCCCCTCACAATCCTATTCTCCTGCCTTCTCCATGTAACCTTTAAAACCTTGATTAGTCAACAACCTATCAACCTCCGCCTTAAATATACCCAGTGACTTGGCCTCCATAGCTGTCTATGGCAAAGAATTCCACAGATTCATTGTCCTTTGGCTAAACAAGTTCCTTATCATCAGCATTTTAAATGGATGTCCTTCTATTCTGAGGCTGTGCCTTCTGGTCCTAGACTCCCCACCATGGGAAACATCTTCTCCAGATAAACTCTATCTAGGCCTGTCAATTCTTGATAGGCTTCAATGAGATCCCCCTCATTCTTCTAAATTCCAGCAAGAAAAGGCCCAGAGCCATCAAATGCTCCTCATATGATAAACCTTAAATTCCTGGAATCATTCTAGTGAACCTCCTCTGAACTCTCTCTGAGGTCACTACATCCCTTCTGAAAGGATTAGGAAAACTTTGTTCTGTGTGTGAGATGTGGGAATTCTAAGATGGCTCTAGTCTCCTGGATAACTACATCTTCACCAGGTGCACTGAGCCGCAGCTCCTCAGCGAACGTATTAAGGAACTGGACCTGCAGGTCGATGACCTTCAGCTCCTGCGAGAGAATGAGGAGGTGATAGGAGCTACAGGGAGTAGTCACCCCTACGTTGCAGGGGACAAGTAACTGGGTGACTGTTAGGAGAAGGAAGGGGAATGGATTGTCTAACTTAACTGATTGGGGTCTGTTAGTCAGAAAGTCCAAGGTCCAATTGCAGAGGGATGAGCTGATATCAAGCTGGTGAAGTTTGGCAATCAGCTTGGAGGGGATCACAGTATTGAATACCGAACTAAAGTCAATGAACAGCATTCTGACGTAAGAGTTGGGGCTGTCCAGGTGGGTCAGGGCAGAGTGAAGTGCCATGGAGATGGTGTTCTCTGTTAATTTGTTGGTGCGATAGGCAAATTGATGGGGGTCCAGGGTAATGGGCAGACAGGATTTCAGATGTGATAGAACCAGTCCCTCAAAGCACTTTGCAATGATGGGGGTGAGTGCAACTGGACGGAAGTCATTCAGGCCCGTGGCAATGGAATGCTTCGGCACTGGCACGATGGTGGCGATCTTGAAGCTTGTGGGGACAACTGCCTGTGCCAGGGACAGATTGAAAATGTCTGTGAAGACCCCGGCCAACTGCCCTGCACAGACTCTGAGCACACAGCCAGGTATTCCATCCGGACCAGCTGCCTTCCATACATTCACTCTGCTCAGAGTGGTGCAAAAATCCTTGGTCTCTCAGTCAAAGCGAGCGTAGAAGTAATTGAGCTCATCAGGGAGGGAAGCAGAGCTGGAAGGGGGCACAGTACTAGGTGGTTTGAAGTCTGTAATGACCTGTATGCCATGCCACATGCGCAGGGGGTCGGAGGAGTTGAAATGCTCCTCGTTCTCTGTTTGTATGTGTGTTTAGCCTGAGAAGTTCTCCTCCTCAGGTTGGCCCTGGCTGAGTTGTAAGCATAGTTCCCTCTAAGCTGTGCGCGTATGTGCGCGCACACACGTTTTTCAACCAGAGCACAAAGGAAATTTAATGTGCGCACAAAAGGTTAGTTACCTAAAATATTATTGAAGATAATCTTTTAGCTAACTGTTTCTGTTAACTACGTTTGCAGTTAGTCGGATTTTCAAATACCACAATGCACGTCATTAATTTACGTCACCTCACCTATCCTGTTCTGGTTTGTACAGCTGCATCACGACGGCAGCCATGTTTGGTGGACAGTGTTCATATTGTAAAGTTTACAAAGATCTGTTTCAAATCCTGTAGATAGCTTACTAAGTTTTTATTGGAAAACATACTGATTCACTGTGTCAAATTCAAAAGAGGTGAAGGGCGTGAAGCGCAAAAGAACTGCAAATTTGTTTAAAATTGAATGGCTTAACAAAATAGTAGAAACTGTTACACCGAGAGGTCATGAACGTTCAGCTATGAGAAATACTTCTGTGTGATTCGGAAACTGGAGTTATCTGTTTGTACTGTCGTGGTGCGAAAGTTGCTGGAGAATTTGCTAGTGGAAAGAAGTGGGATGATATTTGGAAACTTGACTTTTTGAAGCATCATTTGGCAAGTAAATCACATTTGGACGGTGTACAAAAGCTCAGGCAACAGAACCCGTCATTACTCATTACAGGAGTGCTACGCATGTTACGGTTGAGTGCAGATGGGCGAGAGCGAAAACGATCAAACCCAGAGGAGATCAAAGTCGAGGTACAAGAATGGTCAGCTTTTGATTTCTCCGCAATTGCAGATTGTGACTTCACATTTGGCGATGAACAAGTTAATGCCTTTTGTCTGAAATATCATGATTTTCTAGCTGAAAATATTGTAATAGTTAGACAGTTTAATGATTTCAAATTTTCCGTGCAAGAAAAAATTAAATCCAAACCGATTTCAAACTTTGCTCAAATGGTGGCATTTGTACTTCAAAATGAACATTTTTGCGACCTTGCACAGTTGATGGGCATTGGGGGAGTCTTTCTTGCATCTAGTGCGGACTGTGAACAAGCTTTTAGCCTAATGAATCAACTCAAAAACAAGCTGAGAAACCGTTTAGGTGAATGTCATTTGGATATGTTAATAAGAATGAAAAGCTATCAATGGGATGGAAGTTCTATTAGTCGAGATAGAGTTTAGAAAGAATGGGTAAATGCTAAAGACAGGAGAAAGAAAAAAATAACTGAGTGACTTAAATATGATAAAAATTATTTATCTCCAACCTGATGGCATGAACATTGACTTCTCTAACCTCCGTTAATGCCCCTCCTCCCCTTCGTAACCCATCCCTTATTTATGTATTTATTATTATTATTATGATTTTTTTCTTCCCCCTTTTTTTCTCTCTTTTTTCTCCCTCTGTCCCTCTCACTATAACTCCTTGCCCATCCTCTAGGCTCTCCCCCCAACTTCTTTCTCCCTAGACCTCCCGTCCCATGATCCTCTCTCTTCTCCAGCCTCGTATCCCTTTTGCCAATCAACTTCCCAGCTCTTCGCTCCATCCCTCCCCCTCCTGTCTTCTCCTATCATTTCGGATCTCCCCCTCCTCCTCCCAATTTCAAATCTCTTACTATCTCTTCTTTCAGTTAGTCCTGACGAAGGGTGTTGGCCCGAAACGGCGACTGTACCTCTCCCTATGGATTCTGCTTGGCCTGCTGCGTTCACCAGCATTTTTTGTGTGTGAGACTTAAATATGTATGTTATTTTGTTGTTATTCTGTGCAGTTTTATGTCAAATATTTTATAAAGCTACATAAACTGTCCCATGTGTGCATTCAGTGCGCACATACTTTTGTCACAGGAAAAAAATTTGCACGACATAAGATGCTTGCGCACGCTGACTCCTAAAAATTTGAGGGAACATTGGCTGTAAGCCTCCCGGTCTCCAGAACTGAAGGCTGAATCTCTGGCTTTGAGCAATAGGCGAACTTCTCTGTTCATCCATGGTTTCCGATGGGGGAAAACTTTTATTTGTCTTTGTGATGTCACTCTATCTACACACTTGTTGATGTGCTCAAGGACAGAGTTGGTATATAAATCAATGTTAATCTGAGAGTCTGTGGTGGCAGGGGCAGCAAACACGCTGCAGTCTGTGTGCTGGAATTGGTGCTGAAGAGCAGAGTCAGCACCCTCCAGCCAGATCTTAATGGTCTTCATTGTGGGTTTCACGCGTTTAATGACCGGGCTATACTTGGGAAGCAGAAACAATGAAAGATAGTCGGACTGTCCCAGGTGGGGGAGGATAGTGGCTTTGTAAGCGTCAGCCACATTAACAAGCCTGCATTTTATTAAAAGTATGTGAAGTCCATACACACATCAGTATTCTCCTCACCTAGGTCTTCTCATATTCATTATTTTTACATCTTGGCATTAGAAAAATCAGACTTGCCTTTAGCATATCAGTGCTGACTTTTATTTAGTAGACTGAATGCAAATCAATGTTGCTGTGGATTAATGTCTATAATTATTTCCCACCATTGTTGTTAGGCTGAAACTTGGAGCAGCATTCAGTCCACTGGAGAAACTGAATGGGTCGAGCAGCATCCGTGGGAGGATAGGAATTGTCAATGTTTTGGATAAAAAAGATTGCATGATTTTAGGCTGACCTCTATATAGTTGCTAGATTAATCCCACTCGCTGTCTGAATTTGGGGATAAAATATGCAGTTGTCTCACCTCTGACACCATCCATATAATTAAGAGAGGTTACACTTAAAACCTCACCAATTACCCTCTTTACTTTCCTAAACAACCTCAAGTACATTCCATCCAGGTTGGGACTGGCAACAGTTTAAGAAACACCTCTATTTTTAATTCAGCCAATGTCATCTTCAACTACTCTTTTCCAGTTCTGCAGCAGGATAACAACCCAGCTTTTACTGTTCTGTTGACTATTCTGTCAATTGTATCTGTTTCCTATCTCCTCTCAATCTGGTGGTCTCTCTCTTCTACTTATCCTTAAGTTACCAGCATATATGTCTATGCCACCTTAATCACATTGGCCTTTCAGGGGTTTGATCAATTCTACCATTAGCCTGCTTTTACTTTTCTTCTCACTTTTCCCAACTTCTTAGAAAGCTGGTTTATGGAAAATGAAATTCTGGCAGTTGTTATATAGTAGTACTATGCAGTACAACTTGTGACGCTGTGATGCTTACATTGAGGAGACAGTATCTTCTGCAGAGGTACACCAGTTAGCATTGAACTGTAGTGCCTACTGCATTTGGACTTCTGCTTAAATTGCTTCCCATCTCTGCATGGCAAGACACTCAGGCACATTGACATTCATCGGCCTGATGGGTTACTGTTAGTCTCAACGCAGATGCTGCCACGCTGAAGTATTTACCATATTTCTCCTTTTATCTCATTTGAGCTCATACCGTTTTTCAATTCCCACTTCTTCCCATCACTAACTCTACCAACTGTTATGAAAATCTCAATAGGTTGCTCACGCCCTAAAATATGATTTATCATAGAATAGAATTTTTAAAACATACTTTGGCCTGGAATAGTACTCTAAAGGGTGTTTCAATCACGGGCACAGCTGGACTGCGTCATAATGTACAGTTGGTGTTCAACCTCAAAACACCAATTAATCTGACTCCAAATGTTTTCTAAGAAAATTATCAAATGGCTATGGAAATGAATAGGTCTAACCCTCAACTGACATACTGTATGTAACATACATCAAAGTTGCTGGTGAACGCAGCAGGCCAAGCAGCATCTATAGGAAGAGGTGCAGTCGACGTTTCAGGCCGAGACCCTTCGTCAGGACTAACTGAAGGAAGAGATATACTGTATGTAAGGCAGTGATGACAGGAAACCTTTTAAATTTTATCAACTTGAAACTTATTTTCTAATATATATTCCAACCTGTTTGAAATGGGACTGAAATGTAAAAGAAAGCAATCCTGCAAGTATGCTAAGTCATAAACAGAAAACAGCTGAGGTATTGTGTTCACTGTACTTAAAGGAGGACAATACTGTCAAACTGATACAATTTTACCATGGCACCAGCTACAGTACTGGGAGGGGAGATATCGTATAAACACACTCCAAAACTCAATACTCATTAAATTTTAGAAAGAGAGATATTTGCCCTACTTTCAAAGACTGAAAAACATCAGCAGTGAGGCCCGAGGAAAAGTAAAAAAAGAAGATCTGCCGACAGAGAGTAGTAATCGATGGGTCATTTTGGAGTGAGTGTCTGAATATTAGTTGTTGCAAGAATTATTGGTAGACTTCAGCTACTCAGAGTCATTTCATAATTTGAGAAAGGGGACCATGAGTTTACTGATGGTACAAGGCAAGGTGCAGATTAGGTGTTGAGGAGGAAAACAGAGAAACTTCAAGGAGGTAACTACAGATGTAGTATAAGAATATAGAACCAGGGTCATAACTTCAAAAGATAGTCACCCTTTTTGGACCAAGGTGATGAAAATGCACCGTGGAGGTGAGGAATCTTTGGAATCTTCAACCCATGAGGCTGGGGGTGAGGCTGGTGTGTGTCTGGGGGGTCATAGGTCCTCAGTTACTCTGTATAGTGTATTCAAGATAAAGGCTGATAGATATTTCAAATACTGAGGGATTATCAAATGCCTACACCTGTTTCTATTTCTTCTGTTCTGATCCCTTATCTCTAACATCATTGACAGGATAGATAGGCTGGTCAGTTCCTTAATGCTGTCACAGCCGGGGATGGTAATGGGGTGAAGCTTCCAGTACCTATTAAATGCTCCCAATGGCGTGCATATCAAATAACCTCTGACAACCAAGTCGAGCTCCTGGCCTTCACAAGTGGCTGAGCTACTAAGCCTCGTGGAGCTTTACTGACAGGAGAAAGGACAAAGGCGGGTTATTGGCGCTTTAAAACCAGTCATTTCAGGCAGATAGGGCTTATCATCTGTAGTTGGCAGCTCATCTAGGAGAAGGAAAGGTCTGATCTCATAGTTAAGGCAAAGTAGGGTTATGGGGAAAAGGCAGGTAGGTGTAGATGAGCCCATGGGCAGATCAGCCATGATCTTATTGAATGGCGGAGCAAGCTTGATGGGTCAGACAGCCTACTCCTGCTCCTATTTCTTATGTAAAGGTCCACGCATTTTGGCTATACCCACTCATGAGAAAGGCTTTGGGAGTAAACTCTGAGGAAAATTCTGGGGCTGGAGTCCCTAAGGCAGTCCTATGTTGAGATTAACACTGACGGGCAACTCCTGTGCCACCACTGGTGCCAGACTATATCGGTCTCTGCAGTTCCATTGGATTCATCAGCTGTGTGGAGAGGGTCAGCCTGCTGCATTGGCAACAGCTTGATCTCCATATTGTACTGCCCTGGCCTTGTGTACCTGCTTAGGTATCATCTAAACAGATAGGATGCTATATCCATGGTCAACTCCGACGAACAGAGAGGCTCACAAGTTGGCTTCCTTGCGAGACCAAGAACCACCAAACACACTGGTACTGGTAGCAACACCTTAACAGAGGTAGTCTGAATTATTTTTAGGTGAGGTACCAAATAGTAAGCTCCATCATCAATAATTTTTGCTGAATCCTTTGTTTCTATGCATTTGCAGAATCCCTAGAAAGCTTGCACAACTTAAGGTTCGTTTAGTAATTCTCTGTAAGTTCTCTAATGGGTTAATATCAAATTCCTTCATCTGCAAACATAATACAAATGCTAGCATTTTTAGCAAGCAGGTTAGTGAGTATATGAATAGAAGAAATATTAAAAGTGCTATATTCGAAGTGCAGTACCACGTGCTCATTTCAAGATGTGAGCATTTACGTGCAAGTTGTCCGTAGAATTCTACTCATGATAATTTTAAACAAATTTGTAAGCTATTAACAGAAGGGGAGGGCAAATTCATTCTTTTCTTGGGACAAAAAGTGAGCCTGCAGAGCTGATGTCCTCTTACATTGTCTCCTGCTGCAATTAAATTGCATTCACAACAAACTTTGCCATGACCTAGACTATAGCAGTGCTTCCTATCAAGTCCATGGTGAAAATATGTCACTATCTGATAACGATGACAGGAGAGAAAGGCACCAGAATTAAAATGACACCCTCACTTAAACATATTCAAAATACCGATTTTCATCGTTGAAGTGATATATGCATTCAGATCACATTACTTTTATGTGAAAATTATGACATGGTACCAATTATTATAGAGTACAACAATTGATGAGCCTGTTTATAGGAACCATATATGGATTCACAACAGATGTTTAGACAGCTGGTACATTACAAAATACTGCAGTTTTATATTGTTTCCCTCCTATAAGTACCCTCATTAAGCCATTATCCTGTGAATGCTTCATCTGTTTAATTATTGAACCAATTAATAATGCAACTGCACCTTGGTCAAGAGTGTAGGATTATATCCTTAAAAATATAGAGAAATATTCTAAGTCAGTCAACAATGGAAGAGTACTAGCAAATTATATATGGAATATAAATCGTGAAGTTTCATATGCTGTTAAATTAAATTCTTATCCATTAACATTAAACAAATTACACATTTAAATCGCTGAAGCTCAATTTAATGATTGCTTGAGTCTTTGCCAAGCAGCATGGTAGCGTAGCATTGTGTAATGCATCAGGCTTCAGTTCCCATCCCTTTTTGTAAGGAGTTTGTACATTCACCACATGACTGCCTGTGTTTCCTTCAGTTGCTAAAATTCTAAGGATGTATAGGCTAGGGATAGTAAGTTCTGGGAATGCAATTTTGGTACAGGAACCATAGTGACGCTTGTGTTTGGACTGTGTTGGTCATTGACAAGCAAAACAAATCTTTAAATCTTTGATCTTATCATTAATTCTTGTAGTGGTAAATTCACAATAAGATAAGAATATTTTTGCTCAGAAGCTGATTTTGTTTGATTTCAGTGGCACCCTAGAAAACTGTAAGAATCTTGTAATTTTTTGTTCTGCAAAATTCTCAAAACATAGTAATAACAAACTGATAAATGAAAGTACAAGGCAATATGCAGTCTTTCTTCTTAATCACATATTAATTACTATAAGCTATTTCTAATTTGATGTATGCTAAATACCTGATGAAGTTGCTGAACTTTCTTCGATTTTTTTTTAAGACTTGTAGTTTTACTTAAGTGGTTCAGTTAATCACGTACCGGAACACACTGGCCACAGCAAAGTAAATTCATTTACAATTGACTTGTAGGATAGATACTAATGAACCTTTCACAGATGTACCATTGACATCTTGCTGCATGAAGCCATTCCTATCCAAGCTACTGTTGTTCTGTTATCAGGTTTGTGGATCAGAACAAAGCCCATTCATGAAATAGTAGAGAAAAAACAGATAGCTTTCTAGGTCACTCACCAGTGCTTTGGTGACTGTCAAACATGTCAAGAGCTTTAAACATCCCCAAACGCCCATGAAATTGTCTTATGGAATTGCAGCAGCATTCATATATTGAAAACTTCTGAAAAATATTTTCAAATTATGAACAGAACTAGCAAAGTTGATTAATTCAAAAATATGTAGGCAACTTGCTGAATAGTTAATTTCCTCAGTGTCATTTCTATCCAATCAATTGAATAAACTTTCTGTTCTTACGCTAGATCTAACTGGCAGTAGAGTGAAATGTGAATCAGCTAGGGAATGCCAGGAAGTTGTTACTCTTCTGGTGGACTTCAGCAGGTGTCCCATCACGTAACACATGGGAATCTGTCAGTTAACACATTTGAAGCCTCTGTTTTCTTGCAGGAATTTCAACCTGGTAGCATTTACTCTGAGAAATGGTGATAGTTTGATCTGCAGCTGCCATCATTTTTCAGAAAAGGAAATATAACTCTTTAGCTGAATTTAATCATACTAGGGCTAAACTGGCTGAAGTAGTGCCCACTATTCAGACATCATATTATCAAAGAAGAATCAAAATTGGAATTTACAATGTGTGGCAATGTATGTTTAATTTCTAGATTGAACAGATTCAGCTTGACAATTTAAACTAAATTCTTAAAATTCCCCCCCATTATATGCATATTTTGCAGTAATACTCCTGGCATGAATCTCTGCCAGTGCCGTACAATTCCCCTGCCCTGAGAGCCTATGTCTGGAAGGACCTTGTGCACTGCAATGCACCAGATACATCACCAGAAAACCTGGATGCTCACTCAGTTTCATCAATTACTCTTCAATCAGGTGCTCCCTTTTCAGCTCACTCACGAGAGATTACCTGTTGAGCAAAGGAAATAGTTCAAGGATGTTCTTATAACTGCCTGAGAAAAGTATAATATCCCACAAACTCAGTGTTACACAGCATGGAAACTGGCCCTCAAGCCCAACTGGTCTATGTCGACCAAGATTCTTAACTAAACCAGTCCCATTTGCCACTTATTCCTCCATTCTAAACATTTCCTATCCAAGTACCTGTCCAAGCACCATTTTAAATGTTGTTCATGTACCTGCCTCAACCACTTCCTCTGGAAGCTCATTCCTTGTATAGACCAACCTCTGGGTGAAAACACTGGTCCTATTAAATTTATTTTATTATTATATTAGACATATTCAATTTCTCCCCTCTTATAATAAATCTATGTCCTCTCGTTCTTGATTCCTCAACCCTGGAAAGAGGTTCAGATGATGAAATGCACATTTACTCTATCATGTGCCCCTCTTGATTTTATACAGCACTGTACGATCACCCTCCATTCATAATTCAACCTCTCTAGTCCTGGAAACATTTGCATAAACCTTTTCTGCAGCTTTTCCAGATTAATGGCATGCTATAGCAGGGTGAACAAGACTGAACCGTACTTCAAGTTTGGCCTCATCAGCACTTCCTATAACTGCAACATAACATTCCATCTCTATATTTAATGCCCTAACTAATGAAGGTCAGTGTAGCAAAAGGCATCTTCTTGTGATTTAACTCTCAGGGAAACATGTACCTGCACAAAACCCTCCGTTCTACAACACCACACCATTCCCCACCAGACCTGAACATTCACTTCCTGATTTGTCTTCCCAAAATGCAACACCTCGCACTTACCTGATTAAACTCTATTTGTCACTCTTGTCCCATTTACCTATCTAACCAGGATCCCTCTGCGGTTCTTGATAACCATCTTCTCTTAATAGTGATTCCACTTATTTTAGCATCATCTGAAAACTCAATAATCATGCCTTTTACCTTCTCATCCAAATCGTTGTTAAGTATGACAAATAGCAGTGGGACTAGCACTGAGCACTGTGGAACACTACTAGCCATTGGCTTCCAGTCTGAACAACAGCCTTCCAGCATCCCAGCAACACACACAAAACGCTGGAGGAACGCAGCAGGTCAAGCAGCATCTAGGGAAGAGAGTACACTCGACATTTCAGGCTGAGACCCTTCATCAGGACTGGAGAAAAAAGCTGAGAAGTTAGAGCAAGAAGGTGGGGAGAGGGGAGGAATAAATAAGAGAGAGAAAAACACAAGGTGATAGGTAAAACTGGAAGGGGGGAGGTGAAGTAAAGAGCTGGGAAGTTGATGAAAGAGATAAAGGGCTGGAGAAGGGGGTATCTGATAGAAGAGGAGAGAAAGTTGTGGAAGAAAGAGAAGGGGGAGGAGCACCAGAGGGAGGTGATGGGTAGGTAAGGAGATGAGGTGAGTGAGGGAAAGAGGAATGGGAATGGTGAAGGGGGGAGGGATAATTATTGGAAGTTCGAGAATTCAACGTTCATGCCATCAGTTTGGAGGATACCCAGATGGAATACAAGGTTTTGCTCCTCCAGCCTGAGTGTGGCCTCATCGCAGCAGTAGAGGAGGCCATGAACTGACATGTCAGATTTGGATTGGGAAGTAGAATTGAAATGGATGGCCACCAGGAGATCCCGCTTTTTCTGAATTTCCAGCATCAGCAGATTTTCTCGTCTTTTACTATCCCACTCTGCTTCCTACAATCACCTTTCTGGATCACATGCAATCTATTTTTCCAAGGAAGCTTATCAAAATCCTTATCGATTGTGTCTACTGCCTTGCCCTCATTGATCTACTTTGTTATCCAGAGATGAGGGGGTTAGACTATGAGGAGAGTTTGTGTCACCTGGGACTGTACTCGCTGGACTTCAGAAGAATGAGAGGAGGTCTTACAGAAACATATAAAATTATGAAAGCGCTAGATAAGACAGAGACAGGAAATTTGTTTCCACTGATAGGTGAGACTAGAACTAGGGGACATAGACTCAAAATTCGGGGGAGTAGACTTAGGATGGAGATGAGGAGGAACTGCTTTTCCCAGAGAGTGATGAATCTGTGGAATTCTCTGCCCAATGAAGCAGTGGAGGCTATCTTAGTAAATATATTTAAGAAAAGGTTAGATAGAATTTTGCATGGTAGGGTAATTAAGGGTTATGGTGAAAAGGCAGGTAGGTGGAGATGAGTCCAAACCAGATCAGCTACGATCTTATGGAGCAGGCTGTACGGGCCAGATGGCCTACTCCTGCTCCGATTTCTTATGTTTTTAATGTTACTTCTTCAAAACCTCATTGGAGTCCAAGGCCTATGAATTGTCAAATGGAGAAGAGCCTATATGATGGTATTCAGAATCAAATCCATATGTAGGAGCCCTCAGAAACCCAGTGTAAACAGTAGAGGAGGACACTATCTCCCAATCTACCCAAGCACTTGCAAAATCTGCAGGTCGTATATTGGCCTCATCAGTCACTTCAAGCTATACTTGTTCAAAGGGCACATCAAAGAAGAATAGTTTTTCACAGCATAGATCCACTTCTCATCACATTTGCAAGTCAGTTTGTTGTACTGTATATTATCATTAAAAGTTTCAAGCTGCCAAGAAGAAGTGGTAGCGTTTAATATTGCCATCATCAGTGACATATTCCGGCAATAGCACTGAGTCAGAGCACATGCAACTATGATGCAAAAACTCTAGGCTCCACATGGCCACTGGAGTGAAAGGGCATGGGATAAACCCACACTACATATGAGCTGAGGTAACCCAGCTTAACATCTATAGACTTGGATGAAAGGTAAAAATGTGAATTCATAAAGTAAAAAAAGTCCAGTGTTTGGAAGTTGACAGTTTCTTTTAAAAAACTATTCTAACTTTCAGATTCCATTTGACCTTGACTGGCTTGACAGAGTTTTTAAATTTTCAACATCTCCTGAAGTATTTTTGTCTATGGTGCCAATATCCTAAAAATTAGTGATAAGCAAAATTAACATCAAAAATATTTTTGTTTCTTTTGCCAGGGTGATAAAAATAATCTCTGAGCAAACGCATGCTGTTCATTTTTATATCTTGCTCAGATTACTTAGCAGAACCAGATTGTTCTCATTTGGCAATTCTGATCATGAAGATTCCACTCGGTCCCGTTGTTTCAATGCATGTCATCCTGCATGAGTTGTAAAGCATATCACTTGGTATGATCATTTTGCAATGCAAGGCATTTGACATAAAGCTACAAGCTACTCTTCATCACATAAGTTTTCCTCAAGGGTTAACGATTTAAACTTAATTTAAAAAATGGAACTTCCATTACAGAGCCAAGAGAATAATTTTATTTTAACAGCTGAAATGTTAATGCCTCTCCAGAGATGCTGAATATCTTACCGAGTTTTTCCAATATCTCCAATTTCTGTGGCTGATTTTAATATTAAGGCTGATGCTGAGAAAATTGATTTAAGTAATGGTCTCTAACAAAGTTCATTGATGCAGCTCAGCTGCACCCTTAGCAGAATGATAGCAGTATTAGGAAGATTCACAACTGACGGGGCCAGACAGATAGACAGAGAGAGGATGTTATCAATAACAGGAAACTCCAGGACTATTGGTTACAGCCTCAGGATTCAGGGCACATCATTCAGAACGGAGATCTGGAGAAATTTCTTCAACCCAGAGGGTGGTGAAGAATCCCTGTGCGATTCTTAACTGCAGGAGGATGTGGAGGCCAGGTAACTAAATACATTCAAGAAGGAGATAGATATATCTTTTTCTAATAGAGGGATCAAGAAATTGAGGGTGGGTTGGAAGAAATGGGGCGCTTAAGTGAATGACCATCAAGGATCATATTAAGTGGCAGAGAGGGCATGAACTTCAATTTTACTATCTATAATGGTATGCCTGCATGCACAGAACCTGCACTGTTGCTATGGAAATAAATTAAACTGATCCAGGCTATTATCTTAATTGAATTTGAAGCTTAGAATGACGTAACAGGGGCTAAATTGGATTGTGCTAAAAAAGAGGTTCTAAAATTGAGATAAGCAATTAACCTGCTTTCACTCAAGTGCAGGCAGCCAACTGAGTTCACACAACTTGTTTATTATTATGATTTCCACATGCAGTCAGTATGAACTGTTTCATTGTTTGCATTTGTGCATGCAGCAGCCAATGGTTGATGTCTTGGATTCCGCAGCTGCAAAAGGATAAAAACAGCCAATGCATGGATAAATGCTCTGAAAATTCAGACTTATGTCAAGCATGATCAGCTTGCTGCCAAAATGGCTTTGAATGTCAAACAGTTCAGAGAAGTTGTAGAACACACGGTGGTCCAGCAGCTGATAATAAGAATAGGCAGCGGCTTGAGAAAGCAGGGATCTAATCAGGATGATAGGACGCTTGATCATACTGTTGCCTACTGCACTTTTCAGGTAGATGCCCTACAGTCAGTCAGCCCAGAACATTGGGAAACTGGAGCTGGTGTAAGCCGGGCCTTGATCTCTCGAGATCATCCTTCAGCTGAATCTGAGACTGTTGATCTGTGCTTGAAACATAGAGAGAGAACAGAACAAGAGAATGAAAACTGGCAAAGACTGTCGGAAGATAGATTAAGAGAATGGACACATTATTTGCTTATTTTTGCGTATTTTTCAGAATTGTTGGAGCAGTAGCTTTGCAAGCCTGGTGAATATGTTTTTACATTGCATGATGCTCTTAGAAGTATCATAATTTTTCTTTTAAATCACAACCAACAGCTGTGTCGCAAACAAATTCTGCTCCAAAGTGCCTTCCTGAATAGTCCTTCAGTTACTAAATAAAATGCAACACTATGTTTTGTATGTGGATTCATGCAAAAAACAAAAACTTCAGTGCTAATCTAAAATTGGGTATTAAGATGATCAAATAATGGAATAAAAAAGGATCTAATGCTTTCCTAGTATATATGACGAATAAACTCTTCTTGGGCTTCCAGCCGGGTACAGATGTTGATTATAACTGACTTCGTGATGACAAACACCAACATCTTCATTAGGGATTATGCCTGGGCATGTCTAGTCCAGTGGTGTTTATACCCATCTTAACCGTCCCTCCTGATTGGTTAGTCCTCAACCAATCAGTCTTCTGAGGCCACCTTGTATGCAATCGAATTTCAGTTCTTACTTTGAGCGAGACCTTCATCTTTATTAAAATTCTTTTCCTTTAGTTTTATTTCAATGGCTTCCTTCACTAGGCAGTCCCAAAAGCCATTGGCACAGCACAGTAGTTTTATGCCATCGAAGTTAATCCTATTTCAGAATCAGAATCAGAATCAGGTTTATTATCACTGGCATGTGACGTGAAATTTGTTAATTTGTCCATTGCGAATGCAGTTCTGCACAGAAAGCACTGAATTCTCTGGGTAACCCAAATGGATCTACCTCCTGTACTCCTTAATCCAGGTTTCCACCATGCGTTCCGTCTGGCCGGTATACACTGTTCCGTATTCACAGGGAATACTGTAAATACCAGCCAACCTGAGTCCCAGGTCAACTTTGTCCATTATAAACTGTGATTTGAGCTTCTTTATGGGTTTGTGAATGGTATTAATCCAGTATTTCTTCAGGATCCTGGCAATCCTTCCAGAAACAATGGAAGTATATGGAAGACGGGCAGTAGTGGCAAGTTCCTCCTCATTGTTACATTTCCTGGTATTTCCTTGGCTATTTTAAGGGCCTGATTGATTTCCTGTATCTTACAGCTATTCTGTAGGAACATCGTGTGTAATCGTCTTATTTCCTCAAGGAGATCCTCCGGATCCGAAAAGTTTTTGTGTGGTTAATCAAAGTAGAAAGAACTGCTCTACATTGGGAAGTGTGATGGTGGCTGTTATTGCTGAGATACAAATCTGTGTGAGTGGGTTTCCGATAGACGCAATGTCCAAGGCTACCATCCAGTTTCCGTTGCATTAGAATGTCCAGGAACGGAAGACAGCCATTCTTCTCCATCTCCATCGTAAATTAAATGTTTGGATGTATACTGTTCAGATGGTCAAATTATGGAATAATTATAATTGAAGTTTTCAGGTACCTTGAATTCCATCTTCTGCCACACAGTGAAATAAGTATTTTTTATAATTAAGTGGAACAAATTACACAGGATGTTCAAAATTATGCTAGATTTAATCCAGTGCAAATCAGAATAAATCCGAATTCTAATCAAGGTTTTCAATTGCCACTAATCAACCGTGAAGTTCAATTAAAATGATTCATATTTTCATTGGAATTTTAATGTGTTTTCTGAAATATTTCAGATATTTTGATGGCTATAATATTTTGTATTCCTTATTTCATTTTCTAAAATGCATAGCTTCTCTTACATCCAAGGTCCATTACTAGAAATGTTTAATTTAAGGAAACTGGATTATTCTATGAAAATTTAATTAGATACGGTTTTGCTACCATCTGCCTAATGCTGCTGGTTCGGCTTCTGACAATTGTTTAAAAATTTCAAAGGACGCTAAGCTAATTTTATATTATTACTTAATCAACTTGTTTGACAAATCCACTGCTAAATCTAAAAATTACTTGATCAAAATGTTAGTAGCGTATGTAAACTTATTTTCCTGAAATTTCCTCAGAAGGTGTGACATTGAGTTTACCGTTCATCCGCCCACAACATCCACGTTTAACAGCTCTAATTCCATCTTTAATATCTCTATTTTTCCATTTCAGGTTTCTTTTGAAGAGCCTGACCTGGAGTTACACACTGACTACATTTTTTTGAGGGAATGGGACCCGCTTTCAGGGTCTCATGACTGGCTGTTATTCGGCACACCAAGGGCTCGGCCTAAGAGCTCAGCTCGCCTTTGGAGGGCCAAGATCTCGTGGCTCTGGGGACGGACAGATCGTAGGTCGGTGTTTGGACAGATCAGTGTGTCATGGGAGATGGAAGATCTGAGGTTGTGTGCCCAGAGACCTGGGATCTTTGGGCACAGAGCTCAGAAAAAACGAAGCAACGGACTTTTAACATCGTAAACCAGCGAGTTGTTTGTTATGTCTCCCCTCTCGCTGTGAAACAGATCACCTCTTTCTTCCTTATTAGGGAGAGAGAGAGAGCCTGTGGTATGTCGAATACCAGGTGAACAAGCAGTCTTTGGAGTACTGCAAATCTGTGTCTTTGCTGTTGTTTTACTCATGCTGGAGTGCTTGGTACCGGGTACCGATGCTTTTTTTTTGCGGGTGGGGGGGGGATCGTCGCTCGCTGCCGCTTATGCACAGGAGGGAGGGGGACTTTGGGGTCTAACATTCAACAGTCATTTATTCTTTCGGGGCACTCCTCTGTTTTCGTGGATGGTTGCGAAGAAAAAGCATTTCAGGATGTATATTGTATACATTTCCCCTTTCATTAGATGTACCTTTCACACCTTTGAAACCTTTGTAGATCCCCTTTGAGAAACCTCATCTAAAGGCCCAGCCTGTACATCTACTACCTCCTGTTGCTGGGCCTTCCAGTCATAGGTTTGGCATGTTATTAAAGTAAGCCCCACTCCCATGCTGAACTAGTTGTTAAAGGATTTGAATGTTTGTGGATCTCTATAGTATCCAAATATAATTGCAACTTAAATGTTAACTTTTAAATTGTTTAATATCTTAAAATACAAAAACAGCAAAAAGCCCATTTCTATTAAAATAACAATGCATATTACCTCAAACTAAATTCTGCCTTGCCATCGTTTACAGCAATGTTTGTTGGTACTTCATTCAACATTGACACTATATTGGTTCTGTACCAAAAATGTGGGAGGTAGAAATTTGTCCTCAGTCACCTGCACTGAAGAGCAAAAACACGAGCGGCTCAGTACCATTGGGTTAGCACAGTACAGGTGACCCGAGTTCAATTCCCACCGCTGCGTGTAAGGAGTTTGTACTTTCTTCCATAGACTGCGTGGGTTTCTTCATGCTGCCCTGGTTTCCTCCCACAGTCAAAGATATACCAGCTGGGAGGTTAATTGATCATTGTAAATTGTCCCGAGATTAGGCTGGGATTAAATTGGAGGGTTGTGGAGCAGTGTGGCTTGAAGGACTGACAGGGGTCCACTCTGTATATCGATTTTTAAAAAATCATGTACTATATTGTACCTCGCTTCCAAAATTCAGTTTGGATGACCAAGGAACCAGATTTTAAAAAAGAGTAGATCTTTCAGCCATCTCTATGTTTTAGTATTTAATGATGCAAACAAACAAGAATTTTGTTCCCTTGGATTTAAATAATATCTATCAAAGTGTCAGGAAAACCCAAAGCACTGGGAAGCCAAGTAAATACTTTCAGAGGGGCGTCAGTACAACAACGGGAGATTATAAACACAGCTGTTGAAAATATTGAGAAATATGCACAAAATGGTGGAGGATCTCAGCAACAGGGCAGCATCAATGGAGGAAATAAACAGTTGATATTTTGGGCTAAGACCCTGCATTGGAACAAGAAAGGAAGGGGGAATGAAGGGGGATGGGAAGCAGAGGGGGAAGATAGACAAGGGTGGGGGAGGGGAACCAGAATGGGAGTGGAAATTATTGACAAGAGAGAGGGGCAAGTATTTACTGGAAGTTAAAAGAAATCAGCGTTCATGGTATGAATATTTAGACAGCAACAAGGTTTGATCTCCCTCCTCACTTTCCCCTGCAAGTGTGACAAGTGATACAACTCCTTGCTCACCACCACTTAGGGCCCCAAACAGTTCTTCCAGATGAGGCCTCACCTCACCTCTGAGGCTGTCTAATTCTTCTTCTGTGTCCAGTGCTCCCGATATTTGTATCCCATTGATCTCCCTCTTGGCACTTATCTTTGCAGGTGTGACCAGGCTCTTGGGGATCATGCTGGAGTGATGACATTAGGAATAGCATAATTATGGATTAACTAAAATAAGAAACAGCCTTTAGGAAATAAAACCTGTATACAAGTTACTTTTCACTTTGTAGCTAGTGAAATTATTGGATGTGGAACATTCTCTGTCTCAGTGAAAGAATATCGGAAAAGACAATAGATGTGTGTACTTGCTATTAGCATATGGTACAGGACCCAGGCTGTGAAAATAGGGGACAGGCTCTCCTCTACAATCACTCTGAGCACCAGTGCCCCACAAGGCTGTGTACTCAGCCCCCTGCTGTACTCACTGTACACCCATGATTGTGTAGCCAAGTTTCCATCGAACTCAATATATTAAGTTTGCTGATGACACCACAAATGTAGGCCGTATCTTAGGTAATGATGAGTTTGAGTACAGAGAGGAAATTAAGAACCTGGTGTCATGGTGCGAAGACAATAATTTATCCCTCAATGTCAGCAAGACGAAGGAATTGGTCGTTGACTTCAGAAGGAGTAGCGGACCGCACGATCCCATTTACATCGGTGGTGCGCATCGGGAACAGGTCAAAATCCTTAAGTTCAGTTCAGTTCAGCATGCTTTGGGAGGATTTAAACTAATTTGCGAGGGGGATGGGACCCGGAGCGATAGAGTAGTGAAAGAAGTGCATGGAGTAAAGCCAGATCTAACATATAGAGAGGAAAGAGAAGCAGAATAAACGGTGTAAAGGTAGTAAGGCAGAAGGGCTGAAGTGTGTGTACTTCAATGCAAGAAGCATCAGGAACAAATGTGATGAACTGAGAGCTTGGATACATGGAATTATGATGTAGTGGCCATTACAGAGACTTGGCTGGCACCAGGGCAGGAATCAATTCTCAATATTCCTGGATTTCAGTGCTTTAAAAGGGATAGAGAGGGCGGAAAAAGGGGAGGAGGGGTGGCATTACTGGTCAGGGATACTATTACAGCTGCAGAAAGGGTGGGTAATGTAGCAGATTAGTATATAGTAGTATATTTCACGGTTTTTGGATTTATTTTTAGATGGTTCCCTTATGTCTTTTGAACAATTATCTAATAAATATAATTTATCAAGAATACATTTTTTTTAGATATCTACAAGTTAGAAATTTCCTAAGTACTATACTTTCTTCTTTTCCAATGCTTCCTCCTACATACTTTTTAGATACTATAATTAACCTTAATCCATGTCAGAAAGGTGCATCGGCTATGATTTATAATATTATTATGAAACTTAGGAAAGCTCCATTTGATAAGATTAGGGTAGATTGTGAACAGGAATTGGGGTCTATCATTTCCGTGGATGACTGGGGGCAGATTTTACAATTAGTCAATACTTCCTCTATCTGTACTAAACAGTCCCTAATTCAATTTAAAGTTGTTCATAGAGCACATATGTCCAAAGATAAATTAGCTCGCTTTTATTCTCATATTAATTCTTTTTGTGATAGATGTCCGGGGCAGATAGCCTCTTTAACTCATATGTTTTGGTCTTGTCCAACTCTGGAAACTTTTTGGAGAGACATTTTTAATATTATCTCCAAGGTATTGAATATAGATATCTCTCCTCACCCTATTACAGCTATCTTTCGACTACCTAAAATTTCCAGTAATCTTTCTCCTTCAGCTCGTAGAATGATTGCATTTCTTACTTTAATGGTGAAAAGATGTATCTTACAACATTGGAAAGAGCTTAATGCTCCAACTACCTTTTTTTGGTTTTCTCAGACGATATTATGCTTGAATTTGGAGAAAATTAGAAGCAATCTTTATGATTCCTCACTTAAATTTGAAAAGACCTGGAGATCTTTTATTCAATATTTTCATTTAATGTAATTTTTTTTCTCCTCTTTTTATGCTCCATATTTATATACCCTTCTTGTTTTTTTTTACTGTTTTTAATGGAGGTCGGGATTGAGGACGTGATTTTAAGTTTTTTAACTCTGTTTGGTTTCAAGTTAGCCCATTGCTTCACTTTGCTTTCAGTTAGTTGCATGGTGGTTTTTTTGGGGTTTTTTTTTTCCTTTTCTCTATTGATATATATATATAAAATTAGTATACTATTATGTTACCTTAGTATGTTATGTTTAAATTACATTGTTTGTATCTTTTTTTTTGTATTAATATCTCCTGTAATTTTATTATATTCCAGCAGTGTATTAGTGCCTATATGGCTTACCTTTTTGTATACTTATTCAATAAACAGATTTAAAAAGATAAATAACAGGGTTGTTATCAAGGGTGACTTTAACTTCCCTAATATTGATTGGCACCTGATTAGTTCCAAGGGTTTAGATGGGGCAGAGTTTGTTAAGTGTGTCCAGGACGGATTCCTGTCACAGTATGTGGACAGGCTGACTAGGGGGAATGCCATACTGGATCTAGTACTAGGTAATGAACCGGGTCAGGTCACAGATCTCTCAGTGGGTGAGCATCTGGGGGACAGTGACCACCGCTCCCTGGCCTTTAGCATTACAATGGAAAGGGATAGAATCAGAGAGGACAGGAAAATTTTTAATTGGGGAAGGGAAAATTATGAGGCTATAAGGCTAGAACATGCGGGTGTGAATTGGGATGATGTTTTTGCAGGGAAATGTACTATGGAAATGTTGTCGATGTTTAGAGATCTCTTGCAGGAGGTTAGGGTTAAATTTGTTCCGGTGAGGAAGATAAAGAATGGTAGGGTGAAGGAACCATGGGTGACAAGTGAGGTGGAAAATCTAGTCAGGTTGAAGAAGGCAGCATACATGAGGTTTAGGAAGCAAGGATCAGATGGTCAGATGGGTCTATTCAGGAATATAGGGAAGCAAGAAAGGAGCTTAAGAAGGGGCTGAGAAGAGAAAGAAGGGGGCATGAGAAGGCGTTGGCGAGTAGGGTAAAGGAAAACCCCAAGGCATTCTTCAATTATGTGAAGAAAAAAAGGATGACAGGAGTGAAGGTAGGACCGATTAGAGATAAAAGTGGGAAGATGTGCCTGGAGGCTGTGGAAGTGAGCGAGGTCTTCAATGAATACTTCTCTTCGGTATTCACCAATGAGAGGGAACGATGATGGTGAAGACAACATGAGTGAGGTTGGTCTTCTGGAGCATGTTGATATTAAAGGTGTTGGAGTTGTTAAAATACATTAGGACAGATAAGTCCCTGGGGCCTGACGGAATGTTCCCCAGGCTGCTCCATGAGGCAAGGGAAGAGATTGCTGAGCCTCTGGCTAGAATCTTTATGTCCTCATTGTCCACGGGAATGGTACCAGAGGATTGGAGAGAGGTGAATGTTGTCCCCTTTTCAAAAAAAGTAGTAGGGATAGTCCGGGTAATTACAGACCAGTGAGCCTTACGTCTGTGGTGGGAAAGCTGTTGGAAAGGATTCTTAGAGATAGGATCTATGGGCATTTAGAGAATCATTGTCTGATCAGGGACAGTCAGCATGGCTTTGTGAAGGGCAGATCATGTCTAACAAGCCTGATATAGTTCCTTGAGGAGGTGACCAGGGATATAGATGAGGATAGTGCAGTGGATGTGATCTATATGGATTTTAGTAAGGCATTTGACAAGGTTCTTCACGGTAGGCTTATTCAGAAAGTCAGAAGACATAGGATCCAGGGAAGTTTGGCCAGGTGGATTCAGAATTGGCTTGCCTGCAGAAGGCAGAGGGTGGTGGTGGAGGGAGTACATTCAGATTGGAGGATTGTGACTAGTGGTGTCCCACAAGGATCTGATCTGGGACCTCTACTTTTTGTGATTTTTATTAACGACCTGGATGTGGGGGTAGAGGGTGGGTTGGCAAGTTTGCAGATGACACAAAGTTTGGTGGTATTGTAGATAGTGCAGAGGATTGTCAACGATTGCAGAGAGACATTGATAGGATGCAGAAGTGAGCTGAGAAGTGGCAGATGAAGTTCAACTCAGAGAAGTGTGAGGTGGTACACTTTGGAAGGACAAACTCCAAGGCAGAGTACAAAGTAAATGGCAGGATACTTGGTAGTGTGGAGGAGCAGAGGGATCTGGGGTACATGTCCACAGATCCCTGAAAGTTGCCTCACAGGTAGATAGGGTAGTTAGGAAAGCTTATGGGGTGTTAGCTCTCATAAGTCGAGGAATCGAGTTTAAGAGTTGTGATGTAATGATGCAGCTCTATAAAACTCTGGTTAGGCCACACTTGGAGAACTGTGTCCAGTTCTGGTCGCCTCACTATAGGAAGGATGTGGAAGCATTGGAAAGGGTACAGAGGAGATTTACCAGGATGCTGCCTGGTTTAGAGAGTATGCATTATGATCAGAGATTAAGGGAGCTAGGGCTTTACTCTTTGGAGAGAAGGAGGATGAGAGGAGACATGATAGAGATGTACAAGATAATAAGAGGAATAGATAGAATGGATAGCCAGCGCCTCTTCTCCAGGGCACCACTGATCAATACAAGAGGACATGGCTTTAAGGTAAGGGGTGGGAAGTTCAAGGGGGATATTAGAGGAAAGTTTTTTACTCAGAGAGTGGTTGGTGCGTGGAATGCACTGCCTGAGTCAGTGGTGGAGGCGGATACACTCGTGAAGTTTAAGAGACTACTAGACAGGTATATGGAGGAATTTAAGGTGGGTGGTTATATGGGAGGCAGGGTTTGAGGGTTGGCAAAACATTGTGGGCCAAAGGGCCTGTAATGTGCTATACTATTCTATGTTCTATGTTCCTCAGGGTCAATATCACAAATAACTTGACTTTGTCCAACCAAGCAGAGTCCACTGCCAAGAAGGCCCACCAGCGCCTTTACTTCCTGAGAAAGCTGAAGAAATTTGGCCTGTCTCCTAAAACCCTCACTATTTTTTATAGATGCACCGTAGAAAGCATTCTTCTAGTGTGCATCACAACCTGGTATGGAAGTTGTCCTGTCCAAGACTGGAAGAAATTGCAGAAGATTATGAACACAGCCCAGCACATCACACAAACCAATCTTCTGTCCTTGGACTCACTTTATACTGCACGCTATCAGAGCAGTGCTGCCAGGATAATCAAGGACACGACCCACCCAGCCAACACACTTTTCGTCGCTCTTCCCTCCGGGAGAAGGCTCGAGAGTTTGAAGACTCGTACGGCCAGATTTGGGAACAGCTTCTTTCCAACTGTGATATGACTGCTGAATGGATCCTGACCCGGATCTGGGCTGTACTCTCCAAATATCTGGACCTGCCTCTCGTTTTTTTTGTAATACCTAACTTTCCATTTTTCTATTTTCTATTTATGATTTATAATTTAAATTTTTAATATTTACTATTGATTTGTACTCCAGGGAGCACGAAGCACAGAATCAAATATCGCTGTGATGATTGTACGCTCCAGTATCAATTGTTTGGCGATAGTATAGTAAAGTTAAGATAGATACGTTACTGATGCCAAAGGAAATTACAGTCACAGAAGTATTACAAGTGCACAGGTATACAAATATTAGAAGTGAAGTATCAGGACAGATATGTTTTGTCATGTAACCTTTTGTTTAGTTGTATATTCATGGAGCCATCCCTCAACACAGACACAAAAGGGGTATAGTTTGTGTGTCTAGAGTCTTTTGGAACACGTACCAGTATTGAACATTCAAAGCAGTTCTTCTAGTTGGGATGTGCTACAATTTAAATATGTATGTAGGGTTCTCAGTAATATTCATTGTCATGTTAATTGTTAAGGCTGACAAAATGGCTTCTCTGTACTGTTAACTGCTGAGTAAGGGGTTCTCTGTAGCAGCATGTTTGGGTTATAATTAGTGATTATGGGACTTGTATGCATTTGCTAGCCGATGGAAGTCATGTTATTCTATCTTTATGTGTGGGAACCGGAGGAGAAGAGCGGGCTTTTGGTGGAGAAGAGAAGAGAAGAGGTCGGACGTGAATCGAGCATTCCGGTAGATCACCAAGAGTGACCCCAGCCAAGGGTCGACGGAGTTCGAAGGAAATCGAGGGGAGGAACGGTTACCGAATTTCATGAGCTCCAACGAATTATTGTGCACAGACTGATAAAATTTATTGATTTGGCACCTTTATTTTATTTGTTTCTACTAACCCATCACCCAGAAATAATTATAAAGTGTAAACATGAGGAATTCTGCAGATGCTGGAAATTGAAGCAACACGCATCAAAGTTGCTGGTGAACGCAGCAGGCCAGGCAGCATCTCTAGGAAGAGACGTTTCGGGCCGAGACCCTTCGTCAAGACTAACTGAAGGAAGAGCTAGTAAGAGATTTGAAAGTGGGAGGGGGAGGGGGAGATCCGAAATGATAGGAGAAGACAGGAGGGGGAGGGATGGAGCCAAGAGCTGGACAGTTGATTGGCAAAAAGGATATGAGATGATCATAGGACAGGAGGTCTAGGGTGAAAGAAAAGGGGGCGGGGGAAAAACCCAGAGGATGGGCAAGGGGGACAGAGAGAGAAAAAGGAGAGAGAGAGAAAAGGAATGCGCGTATATAAATAAATAACGGATGGGGTACGACGGGGAGATGGGGCATTAGTGGAAGCTTGAGAAGTCAATGTTCATGCCATCAGGTTGGAGGCTACCCAGACGGAATATAAGGTGTTGTTCCTCCAACCTGAGTGTGGCTTCATCTTTACAGTAGAGGAGGCCGTGGATAGACATATCAGAATGGGAATGGGATGTGGAATTAACATGTGTGGCCACTGGGAGATCCTGCTTTCTCTGGTGGACAGAGTGTAGGTGTTCAGTGAAACGATCTCCCAGTCTGCATCGGGTCTTGCCAATATATAGAAGGCCACATCGAGAGCACCGGACGCAGTGTATCACCCCAGCCGACTCAGAGGTGAAGTGTCGCCTCACCTGGAAGGACTGTCTGGGGCCCTGAATGGTGGTAAGGGAGGAATTATAAAGTGTAATCATTTACTTGCCTATTGTGTACCGTCTGATATTTTATGTCGTGGGCTTGTACCTGGGTGCATTCACACAGTATCCACACCAATGCGATTACAGAGTTGGTGGGGTCAACGCCAGTTCACCCCAGACGAACGGGAGTCAAGTGGGGCATAGTCGCTACATTGTGGAGTTGCTCGTCCAGGATTTGAATTTTGACGGATACTGTGTAATTTGCCCAGGTTAAATTAATGGAGATGGACCCGGATAAGATTGAACACTGGTGTGAGATCGAGGAAGTACTGGTTAATCATGCCTGTGTATTAAGTGGGGTGGATATGTGTACCTTGGAGGAGGTGTTAATTCGTTGGCTGAGTACGGTAAAAACTGTAGGTAAAGTCGAAATCATAGCCAGAAAGTTTGGTAAAATGGCAGAGGCCAACTTTGTGTTAGTTCAGACTAGTGCTGATGTCACGGCAGCGGGACTGCCAGCATCTATTGATGACCCTGGTGAGGTGGGGCCGTGGGGTGTGCACATTGTCACGGAGGAAGGGTCTGATGGGATGCCAGACGAGTTGCCTGATGTTGGGGGCGGAGATTTTAGAGATCGGGTCCTATCGTTTCTGAGGGATGAAGGAAGGGAGTGGTCTGATCTGGAAGATTTACTTGTCCCCATCCCGCACACACAAGTAGTCCCCATCCTCCATGGAAGGGTGAAGACTCCGAGTGGCCTCAGCCATTAACTCCCTGGTGAACAAGGCGGTGGGTCCTCGTCAGAAGTTGAGAGTATTCTCAGGGAGGACAATTGTGAGACATGGATAGAGCACTTGTCTCATCTGCTAGGTGAGTGGCAGTGTTCTGAAGAAGAAAAGAGACAGTGATTGGTTGAATGTTTGAGGGGGTGGTGGCTGAGATAGTAAGAGGTCTGAAAGTTAATCAGCCTTGTGCTTCTCTGGCTGAGTATCTAAAAGCATTAGAGGAGGTTTTCGGTCTGACGGGGAGCATGATGGAGCTTTTAGGGGGGCTCTGGAACTTGCGTCAGGAGAAAGAGGAAAAGCTTTCTGAGTATCTTTTCCAGATAGAGCGACAGCTAAATTGCTTGAGGTGCCAGGGGGTCATTTTAGTTACTGAGGTGGATCGGATAAGGTAGCCAGGGGTGCACTGAGGAATGATATAATTGCTATGGGTCTCCGGCAGTCCCGTAGAACGTGGTCCCCACCATCCTTTGTTCGATTGCTCAGGGAGGTGAGGGAGGAGGAGGATGCATGGGAGTCGGAAGAGGGCTTTGTGAGTACAGTACAATCCTCAGTAGTAGCCCCTTGTGGTGAAGTGACCAGGGCCAGCTCCACTCGGGAAATAGTAAAGGGGGTAGCGGCAGGAGGGGTTCCTCCTCATGAGGGGACTAGCAGAGAGGGCCTTTCCCTGAAGGGACGGACTGCACAACGGCTCGTGGCAGGCCGGGCTCCCGCGAGACGAGACGAGTGTTATAACTGTGGGGAAGAGGGGCACTTCAGGCGGGAATATGAACGGCAGGGGACCCCTCGGAGTGTGAGTCCTCGGGTGTCCCAGCAGGGAGAGGGGTCGGGGAACTTAGAGGAGACCCAGTGAGGGAACAGCCTGGAGTCTCTGTGAAAATGCGTTCCCAGCAATGTGCCACGGGACCCCTGGGAGGCACAGACCATATGCCAGAAGGATTAGTGGGACCCTGATCCAGCATGTCGATTCGGATAGATGCAAAAGCCATACATACTCCACACTGGGTCGCAGGTTACATTACTGTACCGTTCGTTCTATGATCAATATTTGCAGTATTTACCATTGACACCCTTCAGTGCACTGGAAATTTGGGGTTTCAGCTCTGGTGGTTACCCGTGTGACAGTTATTTGTCAGTGAAGCTGGAGTTCTTAGAGGCCGAGGTGGGGGTGTCTGCAACTCATGAGGCCTTGGTGCTGGTTTGCCCGGACCCTGTTGAGATTGGGGGCGTGTGCATTCTGGTGGGGAACAACACTCCTATTGTACGGAGGCTCCTGGGGACCTGCAAGGAGCAGGCAGGTGAGGACTTTTTGGAGACCCTGTCGGTGCATCCAGCGTTTCAAGCTGCTTTTAAGGAAGTATGTGGCCGCACTGGGCTGGACACGGAATTTAAAAGAGGAACGGTGTGGTGTGCTCAGTCAAAGCCCAGGGTGGTACGACCCGGGGAAGTAGCGAGAATGATGGGGACCCCCAGGTTCCCTAGGGTGCCTGAGGGTGAAGTCCTTTTAGCGGACGCCCCGGAAGATCTCGAGGGGGAATCGAGATTTCCGGCTGGGGTGCTGGTGAGATCTGAGTTGCAGAAGCCCTCGGTGGTACAGGCATGCAGGATGGTGGTGATCGTCAGGAACACTATGGAAAGGGAGGTCACCTTTAAGTGAGGAATGCCCTTGACGCGTTTGTTCCTGGTGACGGTGATGCATAGTGCCCCTGTGAGGCTCGCTGGGGGAGAGCTATTGGAAAACAGGGGTAAGTTGACCACTGAGGCTTTTAAATTTGGGGCCTCACCTGCACCACAGCACTGGAAGCAGAGGCTGGTGGAGAAGATGTTGACGCAAAAAGTTGTTTTTTCCCTTGACGAGTTTGATGTGGGTTGCTCCAGGAGCACTCGCCACACCATCTGGGTGATTGAGGACACCCCATTTCGAGAGAGATCGCGGCAACTGGCCCATGCCGACGTGGAAGACGTGCAGCAGCATTTGTATAAGTTGAAAGAAGCCGGGATCATCTCGGAGTCCTGAAGCCCTTATGTGTCCCTAATAGTAGTGGTCTGGAAGTAAAATAGGAAGATTCGTATGTGTGTGGATTACAGGACCCTGAACAGGCGCACTGTCCCTGACCAGTATACGGTCCCAAGAGTTGAAGGTGCACTGGCCTGTTTAAGTGGGGCGAAGTGGTTCAGTGGACTGGACCTGAGGAGTGGATATTACCAGATTCCGATGAGTGAGGCCGATAAAGAGAAAACGGCATTCATATGCCCTCCGGGATTTTTCCAGTTCGAAAGGATGCCCCAGGGCATATCGGGAGCCCCTGCCACCTTTCAGAGGGTCATGGAGAAGACAGTGGGGGATATGAACTTGCTCGAAGTGCTGGTATATTTGGATGACTTGATAGTATTTGGATCCAGCTTGGAAGAACACAAAGTGAGGTTAATGAAGGTGCTGAACCGAATGAAGGATGAAGGATTAAAACTTTCCTTGGACAAACGTCAGATCTGCCAGACGTCGGTTGGCTATGTTGGACACATAATCTCGCGGAATAGTGACTGACCGGGCTAAGATAAAAGCGTGACCACTTGACCAAGGCCCCAGACTGTGAGTGCTCTGCGTTCGTTCTTGGGGTTCTGTGGATACTACCAGAGATTCGTGAAGGGCTACAGCAAGGTGAGTCACCCGTTGAACCAGCTTCTGTGTGGCTACCCTCCCCTGGGACAGCAAGGGAAAGGGAGGACAGGACGGGAGGTTGGAGAATATCTGAACCCATCAGAGCCCTTCGGACAGAGGTGGGATGACAAGTGTGAGGAGGCTTTTCAGTCGCTGAAAGAGATGCTGACTCAGCCTCCAGTGCTGGCTTTTGCGGACCCCCGATTGCCCTATGTGCTACACACTGATGCCAGCCATGAGGGATTAGGGACCGTCCTGTATCAGGATCAGGGCACCAGGTTGAGGCCCATAGCATTTGTCAGCCGGAGTTTGTTGCCCTCTGAGAGAAACTATCCCACCCACAAGTTGGAATTCCTGGTTTTGAAATGGGTGGTGGTGGATAAGCTGAGTGACTATCTCTATGGGGCCAAGTCTGAGGTGAGGACAGACAACAACTGCTCACCTACATCCTGACCTCGGCAAAACTGGATGCCACAGGCCATCGGTGGCTGGCAGATTTGTCTGTAAATGATTTTAGCCTGAAGTACCGGCCGGGGAGCCGGAATGTCGATGCGGATGCTCTGTCGCAACGGAGCCATGAGGAACTGGAGAGGGACGAGGAGTGGGAGAGTGTTCCTGCATCCGGGGTGAAGGCAATGTGCCAGTTTGCTATCACTATGCAGGCCGAGGAAAAGGAGAGGCTAGATCGCGCAGTGAACCCATTGGGGGCGTCTGATGATACCCTACGCATAGTTTACTGTGACCTGACTGCTCTGAAGACCATGCAGCTGCTGGATTTAAGCTCTGGGGAAGTGGCCACTGCTCAGCGAGATGACCCAGGCATTGGTGTTGTCTGGCACGCCGTTGAAGAGGGGGATGTGACACGGGCAGAGAAGGCTAAACACGTTTCAGTGTCTCTGTTACTGAGAGCATGGCTTCGGTTGAGGTTGAAGAACTGAACTTTATACCGGGTAACGTCACCCCCGGATCAACCTCGGTGTTGGCAGCTGGTCCTGCCTGAGAAGTATCAGAAGGTTGTGATGAAGTCCATCCAAGATGACTCTGGACATTTGGGGGTGGAAAAGAACTATGGATTGTTCAAGGACTGGTTTTACTGGCCCTGAATGAGGACAAATGTCGAAGAGTACAGCAAGTCCTGCATTCGCTGTATACGCCGGAAGACACTGCCTGGGCAGGATGCTCCTTTGTCACACTTGCAGAGTGCGGGGCCTTTGGACCTGGTGTGTATGGATTTCTTGGCCATAGAACCCGATGCCAGCAACATGGCGAATGTATTAATCATCACGGACCACTACACCAGGTATGCTCAAGCTTTTCCTACCAAGGATCAGAGAGCGACTACAGTGGCGAAAGTGCTATGAGAGAAGTATTTTGTGTATTATGGCTTTCCTCGGCAGATACGTAGTGACCAGGGATGGGACTTTGAGAGGAAACTCATCAATGAGTTACTGGGCATGCTGGGGGCTGAGAAATCGAGGACCATGCCCTATCATCCACAGGGCGATCCCCAGCCAGAGAGGTTTAATCGGACCTTGCTAGACATGTTCAGGACTCTGAAGATCAGCCAAAAAAACAGATGGAGTCGACATATTGGGCATCTGGTTCACTGTTACACGCAACAAAGCTACTGGATACTCGCCCTATTATCTTATGTTTGGGTACGAGGCAAGGTTGCCCATTGACCTCTGTTTCGGGACTGATGTGGGTGAGGTATCACTGAAGCCTAACTTGAAGTATGTGTCTGATATGAGGAAAGAGCTGAAAAGGGCTCACGAGTTAGCTGGGGAGTCAGCCACCAGGCAGAATCGGGGAAATAAGAGGAGGCATGACCAGAAAGTAAAGTTCTCTCAACTCCTACCGGGAGACTGAGTCCTCATAGGGAATCTGGGATTACCTGGAAAGCACAAGTTGGCTGATCACTGGGCAGCCACGCCCTATGTGGTGGAGAGTCAGATGCCAAATTTACCGGTCTTCTGGGTGCGGCCCAAGAATGGAAAGGGGCCTGTCAAGGTTCTCCATCGGAATCACCTGTTGCCCCTGGGGCAAGATGTACATGTAGAGCGGGAGCCTGACGCGGCGGCTGCACCTAGTACAAGGACTCTGAGTACCCGCGGGACGACGGAAAAGTCCACCCTGGAAGACACAGGCCTGGGCCTAGCCCCTGAGGGGGATACTGATTCGGAGGATGATGATTTGGACGATTAGTACCCGTTGCCATTCGCTGATGCCCCCGTGATGGAGGAAGAGACTCCTGGCCCTTCCCCCACTGGATTTGATAGGGTAAGGGGGGGTTAGTGATGGGAAGTCGGTGGTACGGTAGGGTGCGGGAGGAGAGGATATGGGGCCTGAACGAGAGCCAGGCGGTTCTGGGGTGCAGAGGGATTTGAGTGACCGCTCGTGGGAGGGGTCGCCATGTTGCTCCCAAGGGTCGGGCCCCCTGTAGTGCCTGAGGTGGGAGAGTTAGAAGAGGGGGTACGCAGGTCTCAGAGAAGTAGGAATCTCCCCCCACCCCCAAGAAAGGTTGGTCTATGTAACACCTGGGGAACAGGGTGTGGTCTCCACTGTTTCGGGGAGCTATGTCACTGCTTTCTGCACTTGGATTGGGTTTTGTGTTTTGCAGGAAGGGCTGGCAAATTATTTGAACGTCACGAAGGCATGACTAAATTCTGTGGGGGGAAAATGCAAGGTTCTCAATAATACTCATTGTAATGTTAATTGTTAAGGCTGACAAGGCTTCTCTGTACTGTTAACTGTTGCGTAAGGGGTTCTCTGTCGCAGCTTGTTTGGGTTATAATTAGTGATAACGGAACTCGTATTTATTTTCTAGCCAATGGAAGTCATGTTATTCTATCTGTATGTGTGGGAACCGGAGGAGAAGAGAAGAGGTCGGATGTAAGTCGAGCGCTCTGGTAGATCACCGGGAGTGATCCCAGCTGACGGACGATGGAGTTCAGAGGAAATTGAGGGTAGGAACGGATACTGAATTTCGTGAGCTCCAACGAATTATTGTGCGCAGAACTGATAAAATTTATTGATTTGAGTCCTTTATTTTATTTGTTTCTACAAACCTATCACCGAGAAATAATTATACTTGCCTACTGTGTACTGTCTGATATTTGATGTCATGGGCTTGTATCTGGATGCAATCACACAGTATCCACACCAATGTGATTACAGAGTTGGTGGGGTCAACACCAGTTCACCCCAGACGAACGGGAGTCAAGTGGGGCATAGTCACTATATGTAATTCTGTAAGTTTCTCTGACTTTGTTCAAAGTGTTAAAGTCTGTGATTATAGCAACTGAAATTGTAGTTAATCGTTTATGAAGAAGGGTCCTCGGCCTGAAATGGTGATTGTTCATTCATTTCCATAGGTGTTGCCTGACCTATTGAGTTCTGTGTGCGTTGTCTTAATCGTTTGTTGCTATCTTTGTGTGAAAGAATTATAAGACTCCATGTCAGGATAGTGAAATCGTCTTGGATTCTCCCAGACACTTCCTCTCCCCTGGAGCTTCATTGTGTGAATGAAGACTTTTATACTTCCCAGTTACAGCTTCTGTGTGGCTCAGTTTCAGTCACAACAAGTGGTATACCTCCTTCAGTCTGAAACATCGACTGTTTGTTCCCTACAGAGATGCCGCGAGACTTGCAGATTTCCTCAGGGTTTTGTGTGTGGTACACTAAAGATTCCTTCCGACAGTCACATAATGCCCACGTATTCTTCTTTTAGTAACGTTAGCCGAAGAATAATGATGTATAAAAAGTATGGATGGAACTGTCTTATGCATAGCTTACGACTAACATGTTCTGTATGCACGTTCTGAATTTTGGATATGGAGTACTTTGGATATATTATATTGTGGCTGGTATTCAGTCTATAAACGACAGACAAGAAAAGTTCATTTATTTCAACTGCTGTTTTTATTGCAACAAGTACAGGAACAGAGAGAATGCAATAGCTCGGTGAAAAATAACCCTGTCACATACAGATAGCGAGGTGATTATTACACACCTCAGTTACATTCAAGTCAAGACAAGTTTATTGTCATTTAACTATATATATTTATATAATGTTCATAACTATATAATGTATATAGAAACAAGACAATGTTTCTCTGAACCAGACTGTAAAGGAGAGTAGTACACATAACACATGGTAACTTATGAAAGGTACAGATAAAATCTACAGCTGAATCTCACATAAATAACAAAGTAAAATGCATTAATATTAAATATTGTAAGGTACAGAACAGGTTAATCAGTGATATTTTCAATACATTTCAGCAGGGAGTGCAGAAGCCTAACAGCCTGAGGGAAGAAACTGTTTCTCATTCTAACCGTTTTTGTGCATCTTAGTCTCCTGCCTGCCGGTAGGAAGTCAAAGAGGCTGCAGATCTCATCAAACACGTGCACCTCAAAGTTGTGCTCCTGGTCAGTGTGGAGTTCCTCAGGGGTGCCAAAAGGCAGAAGAGCTCCTCTGCAAGTCTCTCAGTGGTGGTGGTAGGGATCTGGTCTGGCACCATGTACACCTCCGGCCACTTTATGAAATAACGCATGGTCACAAGAATGTAGCGGTTCCCGGCATTGGTGTGGGGGGAATGGGCCTAGGATGTCCACCCCTACATACTCCATTGGGGCCCACCAGCAGGTACTGCTGCACTGGTACCTTAGAGAGGCTAACCAGTCCCTTCTGGGACATGCAAGCGGCACAGCAGAGCACGGACAGCTCCACATCCTGCCTGCACCCAGGCCAGCAGAAGCATTGGTACAGCTTACCCAACGGCTTTGCAACCCTGAAATATCTGGCCCCCAGCTGCCTCTGCACTGACCACAGCAGCATGGTGCTGGCTCCAGCTCTGCCCCTCGAGGCAGCGGCAATAGCGAGACCCAGGGGCATCTTGGACGGTGAGTGAGGGTGTTAGCATTGCCGAGGTGCCTTCCAGCGTGGTGCTGTACCTCAAAATGATAGTCCTTGGGAGCCTCCAACCACCATGCCAACTGCCCCTGAAGACCACAGAAGCTCAACAGTCAGGTTTGTGACACACGGTCCGTGCGAAGCAGGAACCATCAGCCGAAGAGGTAGGAGTGGAAGTGGCAGAAGGCATGGACCATGGCCAAGAGCTCCTGGTGGGTGACACAATAGTTCCATTCAGGGTGGCTCAGGGCATGGCTGAAGTACGCCACAAAACATTCTCCTTGGTCCCGCTCCTGTGATAGCACTGCACCGAGCCCCCCGTTGCTGGCATCTGTGTCAACAATGAAAGGCATGCTGGATTGGGGTATGCCAGCACCGGGGCCTGGGTGAGCGCAGCTCGGAGTTGATCGATAGCTGCAGTACAGGTGTCAGTCGAGGCGAAGGGCCTCGCTTCCTCGCTGAGCTGGTGCCAGGAAGTGGCGATGGTGAAAAAGTCCTCAATTGTGTGATGCCAGCCCCAAGAAACGGTGCAGCTCAGTCACATCGCGGGGTGTTCAGTTGCTGACCGCCCGGGGTCCATCGCTACTTCTTCCACACTCACATATCCCAGGAGCTTCGTCTGGCGGTACAGCAGGCAGCATTTTGTGGGGTTGAGGTGCAGGTCTGCCTGGCGGATAGCGACAAAGACCTCTTCCAGGTTCTGCGGAGCGACATCAAGAAAGTCGTCCAAATACACAACACATTGACTCCGCCAAACGCGAGTCAGCACCCTCTCTATCAGTCTCTCGAATGTGGCCGGGGCATTACACGGGCCAAATGTGACACAGCCCCAGCCCGCTGCCCAGTTCATCCCTCATTACTTGCTCCAATGGCCTCTGCTTGAAACACCGCTCCAGTGCTGCTACGAGGGCCCTGTGGTCATGCTGTGTTAGGTTGAAGAGAGCCCACAGGGCGTCCCCCTCCAGCACCAGGGCAAGGTGCACTGCTGTCTCGATGGGATTCCACCCGTTGCACCAGCCAGCAAGTTTGACGCGCTAGGCAGCTGGTATCTGGGGAGCTTCAGGTTGGACCTCATGGCATTAATTACTGGGACCTCCTCTTTCTCCAGTGGCATTGGTGGTGCCTGCCACGTTGCCTGTCTTCCCTTGGCTGTGGTTCCCCAGCATGGGCTGTGAGGATGTTGGGTGATGCACTCCACTCCGTACTCTGGGTTGGGAAACCATAGCAAATTACACACAGAAACAGGCCTTTTGGCCCTTGGCTGTGCCAAACCATTTTTCTGTGTAGTCCCACTGTCCTGCACCTGGACCATATCCCTTCATACACCCCTCATCCATGTACCTGTCCAAGTTTTTCTTAAATGTTAAAAGTGAGCCCACATTTACCACTTCATCTGGCAGCTCATTCCACACTCCCATCACTCTCTATGTGAAGAAGCCCCCCCCCCCCCAATGTTCCCTTTAAACTTTTCCCCCTTCACCCTTAACCCATGTCCTCTGGGTTTTTTCTCCCCTTGCCTCAGTGGAAAAAGCTTCCTTGCATTCACTATCTATACCCATTATAATTTTATATACCTCTATCAAATCTCTCCTGATTCTTCTACGCTCCATGGAATAAAGCTCTAACCTATTCAACCTTTCTCTGTAACTGAGTTTCTCAAGTCCTGGCAACATCCTTGTAAACCTTCTCTGCACTCTTTCAACCTTATTAATATCCTTCCTGTAATTTGGTGACCAAAACTGAACACGATACTCCAGATTCGGCCTCACCAATGCCTTATACAACCTCATCATAACATTCTAACTCCTATACTCAATACTTTGATTTATAAAGGCCAGTGTACCAAAAGCTCTATTTATGACCCTATCTACCCGTGACACCACTTTTAGGGAATCTTGTATCTGTATTCCCAGATCCCTCTGTTCTACTGCACTCCTCAGTGCCCTATCATTTACCTTGTATGTTCTTCCTTGGTCTGTCCTTCCAAAGAGCAATACCTCACACTTGTCTGGATTAAACTCCATCTGCCATTTTTCAGCCCATTTTTCCAGCTGGTCCAAATCCCTCTGCAAGTTTTGAAAACCTTCCTCACTGTCCACTACACCTCCAATCTTTGTATCATCAGCAAATTTGCTGATCCAATTTACCACATTATCATCCAGATCATTGATATAGATGACAAATATCAATGGACCCAGCACTGATCCCTGTGGCACACCACTAGTCACAGGCATCCACTAAGAGAAGCAATCCTCCACTACCACTCTCTGGCTTCTTCCACTGAGCCAATGTCTAATCCAATTTACTACTTTTCCATGTATACCTAGCACCTGAATCTTCCTAACTAACCTCCCATGCGGGACCTTGTCAAAGGCCTTACTGAAGTCCATGTAGACAACATCCACTACCTTCCCTCCATCTACTTTCCTGGTAACCTCCTCGAAAAACTCTAATAGATTGGTTATACATGACCTACCATGCACAAAGCCATGTTGACTCTCCCTAATAAGTCCCTGTCTATCCAAATACTTGTAGATCCTATCTCTCAGTACTCCTTCCAATAATTTACCTACTACCGACGTCAAACTTACTGGCCTAAAATTTCCCGGATTACTTTTCGAGCCTTTTTTAAATAACGGAACAACATGAGCTATCCTCCAATCCTCCAGCACCTCACCTGTAGATACCGACATTTTAAATATATCTGCCAAGGCCCCTGCAATTTCAACACTAGTCTCTTCAAGGTCCGAAGGAATACCCTGTCAGGTCCTGGTGATTTATCTACTCTGATTTGCCTAAAGATAGGCAAATCTGTGTAGTTTCCATTACCTCACTACTTGTTTGCCTTATTACCATTGACTCCATGCCCGTTTCCTTAGTAAATACAGATGCAAAGAAAACCATTTAAGATCTCCCCCATTTCTTTTGGTTCCATACATAGCCGACCACTCTGATCTTCAAGAGGACCAATTTTATCCCTTACTATCCTTTTGCTCTTAATATACCTGTAGAAGCTCTTCGGATTATCCTTCACCTTGACTGCCAGAGCAACCTCATGTCTTCTTTTAGCACTCCTGATTTCTTTCTTAAGTATTTTTTGCACTATTTATTCTCCTCAAGCACCTTATTTGCTCCCTGTTTCCTATATATGTCATACAACTCTCTCTTCTTCTTTATCAGAGTTCCAATATCCCTTGAGAACCGAGGTTCCTTATTCACAAACAACAGGAATTCTGCAGATGTTTTGCCTTTAATCCTGACAGGAACATACAAACTCTGCACTCTCAAAATTTCTCCTTTAAAGGCCTCCCACTTACCGATCACATCCTTGCCAGAGAATAACCTGTCAAATCCACGCTTTTTAGATCCTTTCTCATTTCTTCAAATTTGGCCTTTTTCCAGTTTAGAACCTCAACCCGAGGACCAGATCTATCCTTGTCCATGATCAAGTTGAAACTAAAGGTGTTATGATCACTGGAACCAAAGTGTTCCCCTACTCACACTTCCATTACCTGTCCTAACTCGCTTTCTAATTGGAGATCTAATATTGCATCCTCTCTAGTTGGTACCCCTATATATTGATTTAGTAAACTTTCCTGAACACATTTTATAAACTCTAACCCGTCTAGACCTTTAACAGTATGGGAATCCCAATCAATATGTGGAAAATTAAAATCCCCTACTATCACAATTTTGTTTCCTGCAGTTCTGTGCTATCTCTCTTGCTCCTCCAATTCTCGCAGACTATTGGATGGTCTATCATACAACCCCATTAATGTGGTCATACCTTTCCTGTTTCTCAGCTCCACCCATATGGCCTCGGTAGACAAGCCCTCTAATCTGTCCTGCCTGAGCACTGCTGTAACATTTTCCCTGACTAGCAATGCCACCCGCCCCCAACGTTCATTCCTCTGCCTCTATCACGTCTGAAACATCAGAACCCTGGAACATTAAGCTACCAGCTGTGCCCCTCCTGCAGCCAAGTTTCAATGTCATAATTCCACGTGTCAATCCATGCCCTCAGCTTGTCAGCTTTCCCTGCAATACTCCTTGCACTGAAATAGACACACCTCAGAAGATCATTACCATCACACACAGCCCTTCTATTTTTGACTTTGCATAAACTCTTAACATCATTTATTTTCACCCCCGCTCCACTATCTGCTCTGGTACTCTGGTTCCCATCCCCCTGCAAATCCATTTTAAAGCCTCCCCAACAGCACTAACAAACCTCCTTGCAAGGATATTGGTCCCCTTGTAGTTCAGATGTAATCAGTCTCTCTTGGACAGGTCCTACCTGCCCCAGAAGTCCCAATGATCCTGAAATCCGAAACCCTGCCCCCTACACCAGTTCCCCAGTCACATGTTCATTTGCCAGAGCATCCCATTCTTACCCTCACTGGCACATGGCACAGGTAGCAATCCTGGGATTACCACCCTCGAGGTCCTGCTTTTTAACTTCATACCAAGCCCTCTATACTCACTCTTCAGGACCTCTTCACTTTTTCTTCCTACGTCATTGGTACCGATGTGTACCATGACATCTGGCTGATCACCCTCTCACTTCAGAATGCTGTGCATGCAATCAGACACATCCCTAACCCTGGCACCCGGGAGGCAACAAACCATCCAGGAGTCTCTGTCATGACCACAGAACCTCCTTTCTGTACCTCTATTGAGTCCCCTAACACTATCGCTCTCCTCTTCTTCCACTCTCCCTTCTGCACTGCAGATCCAGACTCAGTGCCAGAGATCCAGCTGCCACAGCTAGTCCCAGGTAAGTCATCCCCCCAAAACAGTATCCAAATCCCTATACTTGTTGAGAGGAATGGCCACAGGGGAACCCTGCTCTGCCTGCCCTTTCCTCTTCCCTCACCTGACAGTAACCCAATTACCTGTGCTCTGATCCTTTGGAGTAACTACTTCCCTGAAGCTACTATCTATAAACAGCTCATTCTCCTGGATGATCCGGAGGTCATCCAGCTCCTGCTCCAGTTCCCTAACGCGGTTTGTTAGGAGCTGCAGCTTGATGCTCTTCTTGCAGGTGTCGTTGTCAGGGACACTGGAGGTCTCCCTGATTTCCCACATCCTGCAAGAGGAGCATTCCAACATTGTACCTGGCATTCTCTCTACTCTGAACAAACAGAACAAAACTTACTAGAACCTACCCTCGCCTCTGCCTGTTCACGCTGAAGCCTGTTGAGCCAAAGCCATCCCACTCTGCTCCCTCTCACTCTGCTGCCTGCTCTCAACATTGCCCAATGTATATGGTGGTCTTTTTTTAAACCTTTGGCACTTTACGTCACACTCCTGTGTAGTCTAGCCTCTTTTCCCAGAGCAGTGTAAAAAAAAATGTCTTCTCTCCGTGATTCCTACTCCTCCTTTCTCGGCCTCTTGCTCCGATCCACACTCACCCCATCTTCCCACTGCCTTCACAGTGATAGTTCCTTTATTCCTGACTTACCACTGTACGAGCCTCAGTATCTAACACAACTGCCATCTCCAAAGGGATCTTACCACCCAACATAGCTTTACCTTCCCCCCCAACCCCTCCATTTTCTGCAAGTATTGCTGCCTCCATGATTCCCTTATCCATTCGTCCCTCCCTATTAATCTCCCTTCTGGCACTTATCCCTGCAAGGGACCAAAGTGCTACACCTGCTCATTCACCTTCTCCCTCACCTCCATTCAGTACACCAAACTGTCCTTCCAGGTGAGGCAACACTTCACCTGCAAATCTGCTGGGGTCGTCTATTGTGTCTGGTGCTCCCAATGCAGCCTCCTCTGCATTGGTGAGACCTGTTGTAACTTGGGGGACCATTTAATTGAACAGCATTTCTCCATCTGCCAAAAATGGAACTTCAGGTGGCCAAACATTTTAATTCTGATTCCCATATATTGATCATATCGACATATCGGTCCATGGGCTCCTCTTGTGCCATGGTGAGGCCACTCTCAGGGAGGAGCAGCAACACCTTATATATCTGGGTAGGCTGCAACCTGCTGGCATGAATATTGATTTCTCCTTCCTGTAAAAAAAAATTCCCTTTTCCTCCCCTCTTCTTAACTACTGTGACAGAAGCCTGTTACCATACAGGGCTGATCGTCATTTCCCTAAATATCTGAATTTTAACATATTGTGCTTGATGATGTTAAAAGAAGTCTGCTGTAAAATCTGATAAATAGTAATGACAGACAAATGTAATTGTTTTAGTTCTATGATGTGAAAGTGAGCAAGCTGTATTGCACAAAACATTTTTCCATCTACAACTAAACTGTATGAGCATCCTCACTGTGAATAACTGCTTTTAGAAACATAGAAACATAGAAAATAGGTGCAGGAGTAGGCCTTTCCGCCCTTCGAGCCTGCACCGCTAATCAGTATGATCATGGCTGATCATCCAACTCAGAACCCCGCCCCAGCCTTCCCTCCATACCCCCTGATCCCTTTAGCCACAAGGGCCATATCTAACTCCCTCTTAAATATAGCCAATGAACTGGCCTCAACTGTTTCCTGTGGCAGGGAATTCCACAGATTAACCACTCTCTGTGTGAAGAAGTTTTTCCTCATCTCAGTCCTAAAAGGCTTCCCCTTTATCCTCAAACTGTGACCCCTCGTCCTGGACTTCCCCAACATCGGAAACAATCTTCCTGCATCTAGCCTGTCCAATCCCTTTAGGATTTTAAATGTTTCAATAAGATCCCCCCTCAATCTTCTAAATTCCAACGAGTACAAGCCTAGTCAATCCAGTTTTTCATCATATGAAAGTCCTGCCATTCCAGGAATCAATCTGGTGAACCTTCTTTGCACTCCCTCTATGACAAGGATGTCTTTCCTCAGATTAGGGGACCAAACCTGCACACAAATTGGTTAAATGAGCAGATGTTTTAATTTGCTGACTTGTCATATACCACGCAGCTTTTCCAAGGGTGTAGAGCTTGCCTATGGTCCTAGAAGAAGAAAGCCCTTAACCCCAAGTGGAATCATCGGGACGCTGTCATGACGGCAGTTTCTTAGCAGGCTTTCTTATTTTTACGAGGCCGAGTTGCTAGCTCGATGCTCAACCCAGCACGGATGGAAAGCATGCAAGGGAGCCAGCTGGATTTGAACTCGGCAGGCTTCACTCTGAAGTCTGGTGCTGACGCCACTATGCCACCAGCCGGCTCCTATACCCATAGGCCTGCTAATATTAGTCTTAAAGAGGCAAAGGGTGTGCAAGCAGACAGTTTGCTTTTACAGCAGATTTTTTTTTTCTTCATTGTGGAAGGCTTTTGTCCTTTGATGGCCAGAAGCCTTCCACAATGAAGAACTGATGAAGAACTTCCCAGCTGGGTATCACATTTGAACTATACTTTTATCTTCCACTGCTCAGCATGTGAGTGCACTATGCAACATTCTATTGATAAACAAATCTACAAGTGTTAAAGCTCATCTTCCCTGCAGATTGCTTTATGAATCAACACAGAAACTACAGATTGATACTCCTTGAGCTACTTGCGGCTTAATGATTGTGATTTTTATGACAGATGACAGTTTGGAATCTCTGGAGCATTCAAGTTAACACTTCATTCTCTATTCTCAGCCACTGAAGCGCTCTGCATCATCAGGCCTGTGAATGCTGACAAATGGGGCAAAGAAGTGATTATATCTTTCAGCTCTTCATCACTGCAAATTCAGCAAACCCACTTGATGGACAGATGAGTCCTCTCCTTCAGGCTAGCTGCAAAATCTGAGCTGCAGTGCTTGAAAAGTGAATGAGCTTAGAGCTCAGCAAAAAATGTTTTATGAAGTTCTTTCACTATCTTAGCTGAACTCTTTGACTTTATATTCATGATATATCAGGAGTGTATACAGGTCATCCTTGGGTAAAAAATGGATCTATTTCCATAGCCAACCACAAGTCAATTTTGTCCATCATGTTGGAAAATACACAAGCACCACTTGGTACTTCAATCATGATTGGCATTAAAAGCACAAGACTCACAAGAAAGAACAATTACTACAAGTAGAGAGAGAGAGAGAAATAGAAGTCAGTTCTGTTTTTTTCTGATATTGTATCTACACGAGTACATCGGATTATTGAACTTCAGATGTAGTCTATAGATCAACTGTTTAATAGTTCCAGTTCCTGCACCAATTCTTCCTCCCCACCTGTTTTACTGGCTCCTCCCCTCTTTACTTTCAGTACGACGAAAGGTCTTGAACTGAAACATCAACTGCTCATTTCCATCCTGACCTGTGGACTTCTTCCAACTTTTAGCGCGCTGACCAATATGTTTTAAAATCGTTTTTGATCAAAGTAGTAGAAGCTATTGTATATCCATGCTGAAGTAACAAGTTTTTATTAACTGTATCTTAGCATCCACTAACAGTCAATCCCTGGTTACGGATGACCAACTTGTAGACATCTGTACATACAAACAAGGTCCGATACTATTATTTGCTTAGTTGTGGACAGAGCTAAACATGCCACCAGAGGCCAACTTCTCCCAGCTCATCAGGGAAACAGTTAAATTCTTCCTATTTTAATGTCTCTATTTTCCTTTTCAGAGTGGCTGGGGTCCGATCGGGATCTTTGATCTACAGCGGTATTCAAAGACTGCAGTTCTGCACGGCGGTGCGTTCCCAATCTTGGAATGATGTAAGAAGCTGACAGGCAATAGGTGGAAGTGACAAAGGGTGAAAAGTTGCAATCTGATAGGAGAGGACAGTGGACCATAGAACAAAGGGAAGAAACTGAGGAGGGGAACCAATGGGAGGAATGTGCAGGTAATGAGCAAACTGAGGGGGGAAAGAGACAGAGTGACAAGGCACTTGGGATAAGGGGTAAAAGGGGACAGAGGGGAATGGTTGCTGGAAGTTAGAGAGATTGAAGTCTGTTGCTGTGAGGTTGGATACTACCAGAGTGAGGTTTTCTAATCTGTGTCTGGCCTTAACTTGGTAGTAGAGGAGGCCATGGACAGGTATGTTGGTGTAGGAATGGGAATTAGAATTGAAATGGAGGCCACCAGGTGTGGGAGGCAGGATAGAGATAAGTTTCAATCAAAGCAGATGCAAGGCACTCATTCCCTCCACTAGCCAGCAGGTCACCTTTGGGCAAGCTGCAGCACCCGCTTAGCCTCCTGATCAGGGTCACATGAAACCACAGGAGCAGATGGAGGATGGTCATATAAGCAGCTGGTATATATCACAAGTCCTGGTTATGTGACCACTGATGCAGGCAGATAATCTCTGAACAGTATTGACAATGGCTGGGGTCACCCATCTTGTAAAAGACACTATCTAGCAGAAGGCAAAGGCAAATGCCTTTGTGGAAAAAATTTTGAAGAACAATTACAGTCATGATTATGATGCCGATGATCATGAGGAGATTTTGACTGATATGGCGAACAGAACGAAGGTGAAGCAATCCCTTAATCTGCATCTGGTCTTACCAATGTAGAGGAGGCCACATTAATGGCTCTCATGGATTCACATATGATGGACTCCCTCACCCGGAAGGACCGTTTAGCGCCCTGAATGGTAGGGAGAGAGGAGGTGTGGGTGTAACACTTAGCACGACTACAGGGATAAGTGAGGGGAATTGTTAGGGAGAGCCAAGTTGCTCTGCACATGGCTCTAGACCACCTGGACAACACAAACACTTATGTCAGGATGCTGTTCATCGACTATAGCTCAGCATTTAATACCATCATTCCCACAATTCTGATTGAGAAGTTGCAGAATCTGGGCCTCTGTACTGCAATTGGATCCTTGACTTCCTAACCAGAAGACCACAATCTGCGGATTGGTGATAACATCTCCTCTTCTCTGACAATCGACACTGGTGCACCTCAGGGGTGTGTGCTTAGCCCACTGCTCTACTCTGTATATACACATGACTGTGTGGCTAGGCATTGCTCAAATGCCAACTTAAATTTGCTGACGATACAACCATCGTTGGTAGAATCTCAGGTGGTGACGAGAGGGCGTACAGGAGTGAGATATGCCAACTAGTGGAGTGGTGCTGCAGCAACAACTTGGCACTCAACACCAGTAAGACAAAAGAGCTAATTGTGCACTTCAGGAAGGACAAGATGAAGGAACACATACCAATCCTCATAGAGGGATGAGAAGTGGAGAGAGTGAGCAGTTTCAAGTTCCTGGGTGTCAAGTTCTCTGAGGATCTAACCTGGTCCCAACATATCGATGTAGTTGTAAAGAAGGCAAGACAGCAGTTATACTTCATTAGGAGTTTGAAGAGATTAGACATGTCAACAAATGCACTCAAAAACACCTACAGTTGTACCATGGAGAGCATTCTGACAGGCTGCATCACTGTCTGGTATGAGGGGAGAGCTACTGCACAGGACCAAAAGAAGCTGCAGAGGGTTGTAAATCTAGCAGCTCCATCTTGGCTATTAGACCTCAAGGGATCACCCCTCCACCATTCCAACAATTTGTTATCCCCCCCTCCCTTCAGGGAGCAGTGGCTCTGAAAGGCAACGTCCATTATTAAGGGCCTCCAGCACCCAGGGCATGCCCTTTTCTCACTGTTACCATCAGGTAGGAGGTACAGAAGCCTGAAGACACACACTCAGCGATTCAGGAACAGCTTCTTCCCCTCCACCATCCGGTTCCTAAATGGACATTGAACCCTTGGACACTACCTCACTTTTTCAATATACAGTATTTGTTTTTTGCATGTTTTTAAATCTATTCAATATATGTATATTGTAATTTATTATAATTTTTATTTTCCTTTTTTTTCTCTTCTGTATTATGTATTGTACTAAACTGCAGCTGCTAAGTTAACAGATTTCACGTCACATGCTGGTGATAATAAACCTGATTCTGATAATGTACCGAGAAAGAGTTGGGGAATGTTGCCAGTGTAAGTATGAAACCTGACATAGCCAGATATAACAGGATTCATGAAAGTGCCCAAGGTTACACTGTTACTCTGGAGACGGTGGAATGAACTGAAAAAGATGTTATTGAGAGTGAGCACCAGCTCTGCCATAGAGGGACTGGACGGCCGTGGTAATAATGGAGGTTGGGGCCAGGGAACTGAAAGTTTTTGAAGTGATGGAGATCGTGGGAGTGGACAGAGTCTGAACCAAGAACTAGATGGAGTTGAAATATTAGGATACGAGTTCACTTGAGCAGAAGCAGGCAGAAACAATGGGCCAACTGGGGCAGTTTGGTTTGTCAATTTTGGGTAGTGTGCGGTTGAGGAAAATTATCTTGGAGGCTGTAGAGAGGAGACCTCTATGGGTGAAAAAGTCAGTACAGTATTTGTATGAAAGACTATTGCTTGACTTTTCTTAGTGGGGTCCTGGTTCAGGACAAAATGAAGTATCTGCGATTCAAAGGTTCAAAGCACAGTTGTTATCAAAGAATGCACAAGTTATACACTGTGAAATTTGCCTGCTTACAGGCAGCCACAAAACAAGAAATTCGAATAAGCTAATTTAAAAAAAAGACCGATAATCACTGTGGAGAGAGGCAGAGCGAGAAAGGGGGGGGGGGAGTGGAAAAGGGAGAGGAAGAAAAAAAAAGCACAAATCCTGCAAACAATAGAAGCAAGCCAATACCTTCTGAACCAGAGTGAGTCTCCAGACCTGCTCCCAGAGCAGCCAGAGTAGGCCCAAGCCTCGGTCCCCTGTTCATCACACCGGCAGTGTAAGAACACACTGCAGTCCGATCAATTCACAGCCTCTGCACTGCAGAGAGAGCGTGCAAAATCAGCCCAACATTCGCAGGAGAGTGAGCGAGATCAGCTGGACACTTGGGCTCCCAATCTATCTGGGCTGATGTTTAAATTATCCAAGCACTGGGTAATGCCTAGCTCCTGGCCCAGTGACACACCTGGGCCGCACAGCCCTAGGCTGCAATCCTTGATCTCAGCAAATCGGCTCAGTGCTGGGATTGATCCAACCTTACACCCAGGTTAGGTGGATGAGCCTCAAAACTCGTCTGCATTCACTCCATGTCCAAAGCACTCACTCCATCTCTGGCAGCAAAAACCACCCATTCTGTCTGCGAACACAGCTCAAACCCATTGAGCCTCACATTGCCCCAGCACGGCTCATTCCCCCAAACCAGCTTCATCTCTGCCTGCTTCTTCACTCGCTGTGGTGTTGTTTCACCACAATTTGCTTCAGAAAAGAAGTTGTAAGCAAGTTTTTATTGAAATATCCTGCCTTTTGATCTACAAGTAAGCTGTCCTGCAACTTCGGTATCTTAAATCGGAGAGCAAACATTTGGCATCCAGCAGACTCCAATGGCACTGCTGGCCTTATCTGTGAGGTTGATGGTGAGGCTGGGATAGCTGAACAGAGAGAGGAGAGCAGTATATTCAGAAAGTGAGAGTAGGTGAGAGGAGTAGTGATGTCAAAAAGGTTCATGTCCCATTGGAATTTAGAGATGAAAAGATCCAGAGCAGGCAGAAGGCCCACTACAACCTTCACTTACTCCAGCTCATTAATTTAAAGCATGTGTCAGCTACCTAACACTCCAAACACCTATGTATTTGTAAATCACGTCCTACGTATTAAAATTAAAATCAGTTACATGCCAACTTGCAACTTATAGGACATAACAAGGCATGACAAGACAAGTGAATCTGATCACAATTCTGAAATAAGTAATTTAACAAACTTGTTCAGAAATATGCCCTCAGTACATTGAGGGAAAATTCATTGGCAATATATACCAAAGTGCTCTTTTAATGAAATTGTGATGGCTCACATTGATTAAGATTGAATGCTTAATATATGACACTACAAATAAAAGGTGCATGAAAATAATCAGTTTTCAGGTTGAGTAATTATATTTTAACGCAGCATAATTGCAGACAAATCACTTGGGCTTTTAGAAAATTGGAGAGAAGTTTCTTTACGTCATTATTCCAAGGGGAGTTAACTTGTGTAAGCAACCATGAGCAATTATAGAGTTCAATTATACAGCACTAGTGTACTAGAAATATAAAGACTTGGATAATGATCTAGATAGAGTTCAAACCAGGGAGATTTTGAATTCAATTAGAAGTAACTAAATAAACAAACTGGTGTCAGAGTGACCATTAATCAGGCTATTTTAATAAAACTCAGACAGTTCATTATGGTCCTTCAGATAAAGATACAATAACCTTATCTGGTCATGTCTTGAAATAACTCCAGTTTTACACCATGAGAGTTGATTCTTAGCTATTCCCTGAAGTGATCAGCAAGCCATCCATTCTACCACTAGACAAAGAGCGTGGCTGTCAAGGTTTTGTTTAAAAAAAATATTCTTGGAGCACGTGGAATACAAGTTGCCAAGTGAAGTGAATTCTGAATGCAGAATTGTACTGTCATTGGAAGCTGCCCGACCTGATGACTCTTCCTCTTAATATGGACCTTCTCCTCGGTTACTTCATCCATTTCAGCCTCCTTTCAGTAGGTCTATGTGTCAACACTACTTATACAGCAGAAGATGGTGCACAACTAATGAGGAAATTGAAGAGCACCTGTATTGGTGAAAAACTTTGATTGCAAAGGAGGAAACTGCCAACAATATCATTGCTGAGAGATGATAACAAGAATCCAGAAACAGGAATAGTCTAGTCAGCTCCTTGCATCTGCACTGCCTTTCAATATGGTCACAGCTGATCTTTTATTTCAGGTCAACTTCTCCACACTAACGCAGCATCATAGGAATTACAAACATTACCACACAAATCCATACAATAAATCTACTTTCACTCTATTATAAGTATTTCCTTACAGTAATAAGACACTAGGTCTGCACGTAATATTCATGTCCTATATAATTGCAGCAAGATGTCCTTACTCCATTCCTCTTGCATTAAAGGCCTCTTACAATAAAGGCCAATGTATTGGTTGCCCTCTTAATGGCTTGTGGCATTCATACATAACACTCTCAGGTCCCTCTCAACACTATTCAATAACTTACCATTGACAAAAAAAAAACACTTCTTTCTACAAAAGTGGGTAACCTCGTTTCTCTCCACAACCTTCAATCTGCCATTTCCTCACCCAGTACACTTAAGCTTGATTATATCCCCTTTAAATCCTCTGCATCCACCTTACACACACACCATTCTGCCACATATCTTTGTACTATTAATTAACATTGAAATGATGAAGTATTTAATCCCTTCATCCAAATCATTGAAAAAGGTCATGAACACTTACTACATCCCTCCTAATTTGAAAATACACCATTATTCATTTTCTGTTTCCTTTTGTTAACCAGTCCTCATTTAATGCTTTTATATATTTCTAATTATTTTCTTCATAATGACTTCTTGTTTGGAGCATTTCCAAAGGCAGTATCATCTTCTAATTTGCCATTATCATTTATTCTGCTTGTTAGAAACTTCATTTCCTTTTCATAAGTCCATGTCATTACACTGAAACTGCTGCCTGCAGGTCCCAAACCAAGCCTATTATTACCTCCTAGGTGCACGGCTCCATTTCTGTAATGATAGTTTTTCATGGATATAAAATGATCACTTTCAAGAAAATAGAACATTAATCCACTTAGTATTAATAACAATTCCTGCAGGCAAGTACTGTGATGGTTATCTTTATCAGTTTGGTCCTAGCATAAACTTATTTGTAAATAAATCTAAGGATAATTTAGCCTGTGCAATGGAGTCTTATCATTGATAGGAGATTTATTGTATGTTCAACACATTCTTAAATAATGCATTACATTTAGAGTTGGCTGATAGATTAATCAAATTAAGAGGAAAGGAACTAGGATATAAGTTTGAATTTCTAACTGCGACAAAAACTGCAGAAAAAAGGCAAACTTGAGATATTAAATTTACTGTCTTTTCATGTAAAGAGCCATTGTAGAAAAAGTCCAGAAGGGAAGTAATTAAAATCCAAAGTTAAATGCCCACTAGTCAGAAGTTAAAAGGTCACTAGGTCGACAGTTTTTAAAAATGTTTGTTTGAAGGACACCTTAAGAAATGGTCAATAATCATATTCCTCATGTAAATTATAATGAATGTAATATTAAAGTGTCACATGCAAAGAGCGCTCTACTAATACTTTCAATAAAAGTGGAATTAATTACAGAAATTCAGTGACCTGATCATTAATAGTTTCTCTATCCTTGGTGTCATGTTTAACAATTCAGGGGTCTAGAGAATTCATAATGTGGCATCTCTACAAAGAATAAAGCAGGAACACAGCCACAATTCACTTACTTATTATTCACCTTGGAAACTCTATATTGTCCGGCAGATGTCAGTGAACCACAGTTTAAGAACTATTGTACAATTTGCTGCACAAATGCAGTTTTCAGAATGTAGTGATTATGTTTTGCCAGTTCCATGAACGTGAACTGAGAAATCTGATTTCAGACTGATATGAAGCAGTTTTACTGTAATGATATGGATTTTCATTAATTTTGTTTCCAACCTGAAGGGTCTAGGCCTGAAATGTCGACTGTACATTTTTGCATAGATGCTGCCTGGCCTGCTGAGTTCCTCCAGCATTTTGTGTGTGTTTTCTAAATACCCTCCTTAATTACATATTTCTATACTGATTGTGCTTGCTGGCTTGACTGTATCCCCCCTTTTCCATTTTATTAATGTCAACACCAGGGAAAGCAAAAGTAATCTTCAGCTCATGAGAGTGAAAGCATGTTTCGGATCCAGTTTCAATCTGATGTGATCACACTGTTCACGTCAATGAGTTTCATGAAAATGAATTTCGATCTCATTACATCCTTTTGTATCTGATTATATAAGCAGACCTGTATACAAATCAAATCCAGTTACAAGAGACAGTAATAGATGGGCTGCGTTTACTCAAACACAACGTGCTATTTATTACATGTTTGAATCTTCATTCTGTCATGTTTTTCTGCAAAGCACATTAGATTTTCATGCACATGTGATTTTAAAATTGACAGGTAGCTGCTTCTTACATTCCACTTGACTGGGTGTTATTTCAATTACAATACAAATTCAAAGAAAATGTATAGGTCTTCAGAAACTTGTGAGTTTATTATGTAGGTGAAAGCTTAAGGATAGACCTGCTCCAATTAAAGTAGGGAAGTCTTGCTTTGCCAAGTTGTGCCTGGTGCTCATGGTGCTAGTGTTAGCCTGCTCTGCTCCTCAATGAGATCATAAAATGATTTTGACCACAGCTTCACTTTCCTGTCCGTTCTTCATAACACTTGACTTTCCCACAGTTCACAAAATTGTCCATCCCTATTTTGAATGCAATCAATGGCTTCTCCTCTACCTTTGCGGTTACCTGATGTAGAAAGTTCCAAGGGTTCAAAACACTCAGAAGAAATTTCTCCTCACCTCCATCTTCAATGGTAACCCCTCCTTTATTCTCTACATAGCCATGTCTGTGTCACCATCCACAGCTCCAATCTGCAAATTAAAGTTGCTGACGATACTACATTGATTGGTCTCATCTCAAATAATAATGAGGCAGCCTAAGCGAAGAAGTCATCACCCTGACACAGTACTACTACATCGACTCAGGCCTAGGGGGCCGGCGTCGGGCAAAAGTGATGTCAAGAAAACAACCACTCCCTCAAAGTTGCAAAAACAAAAGAGCTGGTTGTGGAATACAGGAGGAATGGATACAGACTAACCCCTATTGGCATCAATGGATCTGGGGTTGAGAGGGTAAACAGCTTTAAGTTCCTTGGCATACACATCCCCGAGGATCTCACGTGGTCTGCACATACCAGCTGTGTGGTGAAAAAAAAAAGCACAACAGTGTCTCTTTCACCTCAGATGGTTGAGGAAGTTTGGCGCAAGTCCCCAAATCTTAGGGACTTTCTACAGGGTCAATATTGAGAGCATCCTGACTGGCTGTATCACTGCCTGGTCCGGGAACTGTTCATCCCTCAATCACAGGACTTTGCAGAGAGTGGTGTGGACAGCCCAGCACATCTGTAGATGTGAACTTCCCACTACTCAGGACATTTACAGAGACAGGTATGTAAAAAGAATCATTAGGGACCCAAATCACCCCGACCACAAACTGTTCCAGCTGCTACCATCCGAGAAACAGTACAGCAGCATAAAAGCCAAGACCAACAGGCTCCGGGACAGTTTCTTCCACCAGGCCATCAGAATGATTAATTCACGTTGATACAATTGTACTTCTATGCTATATTGACTGTCCTGTTATTTATTACGAATTACTATAAATTGCACGTTTAGACAGAGACGCAACATAAAGATTTTTACTCCTCATCTATGCAAAGGATGTAAGAAATAAAGTCAAGTCAATATACAAGTCTATTAAAACCTGATCAATAATTTTCTTGTGTAATTATGCTCCACATACAATGCAGACACAAGACATCTTCTTCTTGCTTCAAAACAAAAGACAAGTATTTTTAGTTACAGTGTTGGTATATTTACAGCAAGACTGTAGTCACCCACCAGGAGGTTATACGGGTGTCATCAATCAAGAGTGTACTTTAGAAAAGCTGACAGTCATCTTTCAGTTGATCAATTTCATTTTGCTTTGGTTGTCATGAGAAAAGCTTGTTTAATATTGCGCAAAAAGCACCAGTCACAAGCTTTAATTAACTACCAAGAACAAATTTGCCTCTTACTGCATTTCAACACCCTGTGTCTACTGAGGAGGTGACATAGCAGAACAATAAGAGAGAGTTCATTGTCCTAATGGTTATTCCTACTTGGATGGATATCCTTCGAATCTTTGGATACAATAGCGTATTTTAAGAGCCTCTTAGATGGGTACATGGAATTTAGAAAAATAGAGGCCTATGCACTAGGGAAATTCTAGGCAGTTTCTAGAGTAGGTTACATGGTCAGCACAACATTGTGGGCTGAAGGGCCTGTAATGTGCTGTAAATTTCTATGTTCTATGTTCTATCCACTTTCCAAACAGATCTCAGCCAATTATGCCTGTAATGTCTATCTTCTCCAGTGGCAGTCAGCCCTAGTTAAGATCACCCACACATTTAATGTATCTATCCCTCTAGATTCTTGCTATTAATAATTCCACATAGTGTTGTATCATAGCCAAACTGATTCAGAATCAGAATCAACTCACATATAATGCTGAAGGACCTTAGTAAATCAAGGAGCCTCTAGGGAGTGGAACAAACAGTCGATGTTTTAGCCGAGACTCTTCATCAGGCCTTTATCGCAGCCCGAAATGTCAACTGTTTATTCCCCTCCATAGATACTGTTGAGTTCCTCCAGCATCTTGTGTGTTGCTCAAGATCTTCATCATCACTGTGAAGACTCAACCATCAAGTTCGTTTTAAGCTGAGATAAATATCAGTTTATAATACGTGAATACGAGCACAGTGCAACAAAAATTGTGCCTGATGAATGGAAACTAGGACTACCTATTTTTGCTTTGATTTGTTATGTCCTTATTCCATGAAAAATGGCACAGCCAGCTGTGGTGAGGCTTTGAGTAAACATCATATCTTATTAGATACAGAGAAGAAACAAAACATCTTGAAAGCCTAGCTACTCAGAAATGCCATCTCATTCAGTTCTGGATTAAGTACACAATTTTGCCTCCAGAAATTCAGTTGCACACAATGGTAACAATAGAGGAAGTAGCAGAGGAAATCTCCTCTGCACCCTCTCTAAAACTTGCACATCCTTTCCTTTAGAGAGGTAACAAGAACTGAACAAAATCTCCAAATGTGGTCTAACCAGAGTCTTATAGAACTGCAAAATTACCTTATGGCTCTAGAGCTCAATCTTCCAACTAATGAAGGCGAGTATACTGTACAGTTTCTTAACCACCCTATCATCTTGAGTGGCAACTTTGAGGGATCTATGGACTTAGATGCAAAGGGCACAGTTAATAGTAATTAAGTACAATTATTATGGTTGAACTTGGAGCAGTGGATGTGGTGAATATGGATTTTAGTAAGGCAGAAGACAAGCTTCCCCATGATAGACTGATCTAGCAAGTCGTGAGTCATGAGATCAATGGAAATATGGCTGTGTGGATTCAGAATTGGCTTGCACACAGAAGGCAAAGCATAGTAGTAGATGGGGCATTTCCTGTCTGGAAATTGTTAACTAGTGGTGTTCCACAGGGATCTGTTCTGGGTCTGCTATTCTTTGCTATCTGTTGCTCGACACTGCTAATTAGCCTGCATATAACCTTGTACTTCACCTTCAAATTCCATCTTCCAAGGTTTATCATTTCACACTTTTCTCAATTGAAGTCCATCTGCCACTTCTTTGCCCAGTTCTGCATCCTATCTATATTCTGTAACTTTTGAGAACCTTCTACACTATCCACAACACCACCAACCTTTGCATCTCCTGCAAACTTCCTAACCCCCCACTTCCAATTCCTATCTAAATAATTCATAAAATTTGCAAAGAATAGCAGACGCAGAACAGATCCCTGTGGAGCATCACTAGTTACCAATCTCCAGGCATGATATACTCCATCCACTACCATGCTTTGCCTTCTGTGGGCAAGCCATTTCTGAATCCATGCTGCCATATCTCCATCGATCTCAAGCCTAGTGACTTGCTAGATGAGTCTACCACGGCAAACCTTGTCAACCACCTTACTAAAATCCAGACACACCACATCCATAGATCTACCTTCATCAATAATAATTGTATTCAAGTATTTCTTTAAGAATATGTGAATAATATAATTTTTAAAAAGATATTTTATGGAGTAATCCCAATTCATGCACGCTAATTGAGAGTCATACCGACTGACATTCAATCTATTTGCTTGCATTAGATCCACATCCCTCTACTCTTTTTCTACCCATTGTTGTCCTGTCCATTATTTGACTTAAATGTGTGCCATTACATTGACATAACAGTATCCATACATCTATGTTCATTTAAAATGAAGTAAACAATTAAAAATAATTCTCATCATGAGGAACGAAAACTTCTTGCATTTGTTATTGAATCCCGTATCAAGGGCTCTTAAAGACCACATTATCATGAAGTTCATTGATTAAATAAAAATAAGTGAATTTTGTAGGAATTGCTTGACGTCATGAACTCTGCTCAGTAAGTCCATTCTGTGCTAAATATACAACACTGCTCATTACCATGCCAAGCAGTGAGAGCGCCCAAGCAAAAAAACATTTAGCATAATTATTGCATTGCTGTCATTTCCTGACACAAACCTATACATGTTTTATTACTGGCTTTGTAATCCTTTTTGCCAATCTGATAATTTAGACATTATTAATAATATATAATCATGCAATGATACATTAGTGTTAATTCTGCCTCAGTTGACTTTTTAACTAATCATTCACTTCCCTAATTATTGATATTATTACTTATTCCAAATTTAACTAACCATCCTTTACAACGCAGTGTATTAATTTGCTAGAACTGAGCAAAAAGTGGAAGTATTTCAATATATTTACTAAATTTCTACAGAATCCAAAGTAGATTTTGATACAGAGTGGAACAACAAAAAAATATTTTCTGACGGAATTCTTTCACTGTAGTTACAGCTGACCCCAATCCAAGGTGAAAACTTTACAGAAGGATAAACTGGAAATTAACCTTTACACAAAGGGCATTTACACTAGGGAGCTCTATCGGCACTTTAAACAGGTAGTTGTGAGTCAGCTAGAGATTTGACACCACTCCCCATCTGATCTTAGGCCTTATTATCAGCAGTTTTGAAAAATAATGTATATATATTTTTTTCTCTCATTTGTTTCTAAAAAGTAAATTTTTGCAAGACTATGTTAAACTTGGAAGAGTCAAAATAGAAACTGCCCTGCCTGCAATTACAATAAAGCTAGTAATTTGACGCAGATGAAATGTGACTTTTGGTACAGAAAACTCATAAGCAATCAGCAGACTATTATACTGTACATAACAATCAGCAGCCTGCTATTTACAATACTGAACACGCAGCTCAGATGTTGCTAGCAAGGCTTGAACCTACTGAAGTGACACTTACTGGGTAGCTGTGTTGATTTCTTTGGCATTATCCATTTTTTCTATTAATGATAGCAAGGGGTAAAACTGATGGTTATGGTCTGTGGTGCTTTCAGTAGGCAATAAAAATATTCCAGCTTTTCTTTTTTTTGATTGAAAATGAAAAATATTGCATTACTCAGAAAAATAATCGTTTCAAATGAAATTGGTATCAGAATTTTAAAAAAACGGTATTAAGATTTGATCTACTCTAATTCTTATAGTTTTCCAATTCAGAATTTTTTTCTGGTTTTAGATGATTTGGAATTTGCCTCATAGCACAGTTTTTTGGCTCGATTATTGTCACAACCTTGAGTACAGACTGTCTATCTGACTCAAGCCGGATAGAACCCAGCCATCAATTTCAGGTCTGGTATATATTCTGCTAAAACATTTAGGTTGGGTTGGTTCAGTAATTTATTCTCATCATAATATTTTACTTAGTATTACCATATACATCCTCTGTTCTTGGTCAGAATTTGTTGCTTTGCCCTCACATTCAGCAAGGAAATGGACCATTCAGACCAAATCATACATGGTGAACAAGTTGTCTACCTGAACTAGTTCTATTTGCCTATATTTGGCTCACATCTCTCTGTGCCTTTGCTATCCATGCATCAGTCTAAATATCTTTTAAATGACACAATTGTACCCACTTCTACAGCTTTTTCTGGAAGATAATTCCACATACTTGTCACTCTCTGTGTGAAACATTTTCCCCCATGTTCTCTTTAAATCTCCCCACTCTCACCTTAAACCTATGTCCTCAAGTTTTAGACTCTTCCAGCCTAGAAAAATGACTGTAACCACAGCCATGCTCCTCATGATTTTATATACTAATTCATTGACAGCACACACGAAATCATTATATCGTCAGGCTAGAAATGGAAAACGTAATTACTCTAGCTCTAATTGCACTCAGGTTGGCCATGGCTGGATCAGGCTTCAATCTATAACTCAACCAGACCTTGAAGCTTAGTGTGATTTAAATGCACAAATAGTGAAATTTTAACATGAAGGTAAGATGCGTTAATGACACACAAGTTGATAGGCTGAGGATGTTCTTTTTACCATTTTGAAGAATATTTAACAGGTTGAATGAGCAATGTTTATTTTCTCATTTGATTATGGTGCTAGTCTGGGCAGGAGTATTCAAAAGAACCTGAAGTCATGAGAAAGGATGTAATAGATTGGTGTGGCTCCCTGGCAGTTGTTGCATCTCAGTGGAGAGTTGGCTTGTTCGAGGAATGGGAAAGACTGAGGCAGGCTGTGGTACAGAGAATTTTGTGCAACTCTGATGAAATCAGGTGAACGTTCTGCTCCTCCAGCTTCACAGGAAGTTTTTCTCAGTGGTATCTTGAGAAGACACTGAGGAATAGGGAGTGTTGAAATTTGCCTCGGTATAGATTGTTCAGAAAAGGACAAATCAATACAACTAGCTGCTGCACAGGGAGTATGCCTTCAGTCATCAACTCAGTGATGGGCGGATATTATTAAGATGCTTAGTGATAGGACAGGAGATGCTTAGTGATGGAAGCTATCACATGGCACTTACTCACCAACAACCTACACATTGATACCTAGTTTGGACCACTCAGATCTACATTTCGCTGCAGCCTTCTTCCAAACATGAACCCACCAGATGGCTTCCAGAGGCAAAGTAAGATTGTCAGCTTTTGACGTTAGGGCAGGAGTTGATCAGTTGTGGCATTAAGGTAAAGTCAATGGGCATCAACATGTCGGCAGTCCTATGGAAGGAAGGGAGTGCAGAAGCTTAAATGTGCACCTCAGTGATTCAGGAACACCTTCTCCCTCTCTGCCATTTGATTTCTAAATGTACATTGAACCTATGAACACTACCTCACTTTTTTATTATTATTTCTATTTTTGCACTACTTTTAATTTAACTATTTACTATACACACACATATATACTTAATGTAGTTTTTTTTTCTCTATATATTTATCAGGTATTGCATTGTACTGGTGCCACGAAGTTAACAAATTTCACAACATATGCCAGTGATATTAAACCTGATTCTGGTTCTCTGGATGGACTTATAGCTCACACAAAGGAAGATGGTCAGGATAGTTGGTTAACTATCCCAGTCCTAAGATATTCTTCTCCCTTCCATTGTAGTCCTGATGATGTTGGGCCTTGGCCTGAAACGTCGACTCTTTATTTCTCTCTGTAGATGCTGCACGACCTGATGAGTTCCTTCAGCATTTTGTGTGTGTTAGTCTGGATACCCCGCTTCTGAAAAACTCTTGTGCCTAGGATATTATTACAAGACTGCCTCAGGGTAGTGTTCTAACCCCAAACCACCTTCCTAATTCCCTCAAGAAAGTAATTCAGAAAGTCAGGAGGGGCCACGAAAAGTCCCTGTCAAGTAGGATTAAAGAGAATCACAAGCCATGCTGTACATACATGTTGAGTAAGAGGATAACTAGGGAGAGCATAGGAACAGGCAAGGATAAAGAGGGGATCACTTGCCTGTATGCGGAGGATGTGGGTGAGGTCCCTAATGAACATTTTATGTCAGTATTTACTAAGGAGAAGGATGTGGAGGACAGGGAAATCAGTGCTGAGTGTATTGATATGCTAGGGCATCTCAAGATAAAGGAGGTGGTAGTGTGAGTCTCTTAAAGAGTATTAAGGTGGATAACTCCCCAGTGCCTGATGGGATATACCACTGTTAAAGTGACAGGCAAGAGAAGAGATTACTGGTCCTTTAACCAATATCTTCATTCCATATCTGGTCACAGGTGAGGTCCTGGCGGACTGCTGAGTAGCTAATGTTGTTCCTTTATTCAATAGGGAAACAGGATAATCCTGGAAACTATAAACCAGTGAGTCTCATGTCAGTGGTAGGAAGCTTACCAGAGATTTCTTAGGGATAGGATTTATGAATTTGGAAAACCATGGCCTAATTAGGGAGAGACAGCATGGCTTTGTGTGAGGCAAGTCGTGTCTTACTAACTTAACTAAGATTTTTGATGAGGTGATGAAGGTGATTGATGAAGATAGAGTTGTGGATGTTGTCTACATAGATTTTAGTAAGGTGTTTAACAAGGTTCCTCATGGGAGGCTTATCCAGAAGATTACGAGGAACCATGTTGAATTGGGCATTAGGATTCAGAACTAGCTTGCCCATAGAAGACGAAGAATAGTGGTCAAAAGGACCACTACCATTTGAGATGTACTGTATATAAGTGACCTGGATGAAAACATAGATAGGAGGATTAGTAAGTTTGGAAATTATATGAAGATTGGTGTTGTGGATAGCATAGAAAACTGGCAAAGTATACAACAGGTTATAGATCAGTTGCAGATATGAGTGGAGAAATGGCAGATGAATTTTAACCCGGCCAAATGTGAAGTGTTGCATCTTGATGCAGCAAATGTAAAGGGGCAGTACACTGTTAAAGGCAAGATACTTAAAAGTGTGCGTAAGCAGAGGGGAAAGATCACATGACCAGAAGAGACAGGAGCAGAATTAGGCTGCTTGACCCATTGAGTGTGCTTAGCTATTTCATCATGGCTAATCTATTTTCCCTCTCAACCGCCTTCTCCTTCTTTCTTTCTGTGACCTTTCACACCCTGACTAATCAAGAACCTATCAGCCTTAACCTTAAATGCACCCAATGGCCTGGCCTCCACAACCGCCTGTGGCAAAGAATTCCTCAAATACGTCACCCTCTGTCGAAAGAAATTCTTCACTATTCTAAATGGACTTCCTTCTATTCTGAGGCTGCGCCCTCTAGTTCTCAACTCCCTCCCTATAGGAAACATCTTCTCCACATCCACTCTATCTAGGCCTTTCAACAAGGTACAAAAAGGATCCAAGGTTCATTTATTATCAAAATATGCAACTCTGAAATTCTTCTTCTCCAGAAACCAAGAAGGAAAAGAACGACAGCACGATCATCAACCCCCGAATCCCTCCTCCCCACACAAAAAATGAACAAAAATGGAATAGGTACATCAACCCCCAAATCCCCTTTTCCTGCACACACAAAAAAAAGAGAAAGTTTGGGTGAAAGTCACAAAATATAAAAAACTATAACACTGAAGAAGTCTATATTCCAAGTCCCTATCCAAAATGCAGAAAACCTGAGTAACAGTCTCTGAGTCCAGTGGCAAGCTGATCCCACTAGCAATCAAAAGGCAGTCTCTCTTCTCCTGTAGCAGAGCAATCCCACCAGCGATCAACATTCGATAGATTTCAATGAGGTCCCCACCCCGATTCTTCTAAACTCCAGTGAGTACAGTCCCAAAGCTATCAAATACACCTCATACGAGAACCCATTCAATCCTGGAATCATTCTCATGAACCTCCACTGAACCCTATCCAATGTCAGCTTTTGTTCCTTCTATTGCAGTGCATAACCTACACTTCCTGACACTGTATTCCATCTGCCACTTCTTTGCCCATTCTCCTAAAGTGTCTGCGTCCTTCTGTAGCCTCCCTATTTCCTCAACATGACCCGCCCCCACACCTTTCTTCGAATTATCTGCAAACTTGACCACAAAGTCATCAATTTCATCATCCAAATCATAGACATACAACGTAAAAAGAAGCGGCCCCAATACCGATGCCTGCAGAACACCTCTAGTCAACAACAGCCAACCAAGAAGGCTGCTGTCTTTATTCCCGTTCTTTGTTTCTTGCAAATCAGTCAACTCTCTAACCTTGCTCGTACCTTACCATGGGCTCTTATCTTGCTAAGCAGCCTCATGTTATAGTCATAGTCATACTTTATTAATCCCGGGGGAAATTCGTTTTCGTTACAGTTGCTCCATAAATAATAAATAGTAATAGAACCATAAATAGTTAAATAGTAATATGTAAATTATGCCAGTAAATTATGAAATAAGTCCAGGACCAACCTATCGGCTCAGGGTGTCTGACCCTCCAAGGGAGTTATTGTAAAGTTTGAAGGCCACAGGCAGGAATGACTTCCTATGACGCTCAGTGCTGCATCTCAGTGGAATGAGTCTCTGGCTGAGTGTACTCCTGTGCCCACCCAGTACATTATGTAGTGGATGGGAGACATTGACCAAGATGGCATGCAACTTAGACAGCATCCTCTTTTCAGACACCACCGTGAGAGAGTCCAGTTCCATCCCCACAACATCACTGGCCTTACGAATGAGTTTGTTGATTCTGTTGTTGTCTGCCACCCTCAGCCTGCTGCCCCAGCACACAACAGCAAACATGATAGCTCTGGCCACCACAGACTCGTAGAACATCCTCAGCATCGTCCGGCAGATGCTAAAGGACCTCAGTCTCCTCAGGAAATAGAGACGGCTCTGACCCTTCTTGTAGACACATTCCAGAATAGCCTTTCCCATAGTGGGCTGAACCACAAGCTACAAATGGCTACTTCGTAGGCCTGCTACAAGTTCCCTCACTTGGATCTTGGAGTCCAAGTTCATGGCTCCCTGAAAGCAACTACACAGGTAATTCAGAATCAGAATCAGGTTTTTGTGGAATTTGTTAACTTTGTGGCAGAGGGGAAGAAACTACTCCTGAATCATTGAGCGTGCACCTTCAGGCTTCTATACCTCCTTCCTGATGGTATCAATGAGAACGACATGTGCAGGATCATAGGGTTCTTAATGATGGGCGCCTCCTTTTCGAGGCATTGCTCCTTGGAAGATATCTTGGATACTACTGAGGCTAGTACTCATGGTGGACCCAGCTAAGTGTACAACACTCTGCAGCTTGCTTCAACCCTGTGCAGTAGTCCTCCACACCTGAGCACCCCCCTCCGCCATACCAGATGGTAATGCAGCCAATCAGAATGCTCTCCACGGTACACATGTACAGATATGCAAGTGTATTAGATGACATACCAAATCTTCTCAAACTTCTAGTGAAGGAGTTGTTATGCCTTTTTTTGTAGCTGCATCGATATGTTAGGTCCAGGTTTGATCCTCAGAGATATTGACACCCAGAAATTTGAAATTTTTCACTCCTTCTAATTCAAATCCCTGGTATATCTCCTTCTTGTATGGCCTTTGATCACCATCTGAGATTCTATCAACAATTGTTGTATCATCAGCAGATTTATAGGTGGCATTTGAGCTGTGCCTAGCCACACAGTCATGGGTGTAGAGAGAACAGAGCAGTGGACTATGCCCAAATCCCTGAGGTGCGCCAGAGTTGATCGTCAGCAAGGTGGAGATGGTATTTCCAATCCCCACAGAATGTGGTCTTCCAGTTAGGAAGTCGAGAATCCAGTTGTCGAGGAATTTACAGAGGCCCAAATTCTGGAGCTTTTTGTTCTGTAAGAACGATGGTGTTAAATGCTGAGCTGTAGTCAATAAACATATCCGAACAGATGTATTTATGTTCTGCAGGTGATCCAAGACCGTGTGGAGAACCAATGAGACCTATTGTATCCATTGTAGACCTATTTTGCCAATAGACAAATTGTTTAGAAGGCATATGGCACAGTTCAAAAGTCAGGAAGTTATATTGCAGCTTTATAAAACTCTATTAGACCGCATATGGAGTATTGCGTACATTTCTGGTCACCCCATTATAGGAAGGATGTTATGACTTTGGAGAGGGTGCAGAAGAGGCTTACCAGAATGCTGCCTGGATTAGAGGGCATGTGCTATAACAAGAGAATGGACAAACTTGGGTTGTTTTCTCTGGAGTGGCGGAAGCTGAGGGGAGATCTGACAGAGGTTTACAAGATTATGAGAGGTATAGATAGAGTAGACAGACACCATTCTTTTCTAAGCTTCGAAATGTCTAATACCAGAGAGAGGTTTACAAGTTTTTGAGAGGCATAGATAAAGTAGACAGACAGTATATTTTTCCCATTATTGAAATGTCTAATACCAGAGAGGGTGCATCTAAGTTGAGAGGGGGTAGTTTCAAAATGTGAGGGGCAAGTTTTGTTTTAAAAACACAAAGACATGTGGGTGCTTAGAATGCACTGCCTGCGGTAATGATAGAGACAGATACATTAAGGACTTTTCAGAGATGTTTCGATAGGCACATGAATGTGGAGAGAATAGGAGAATATACGGGCATTGTGTAGGCAGAAGAGATTAGTTTTGTTGGCCATTTGATTACTAGTTTAATATACTCAGCTCATTGTGGGCTAAAGGGCCAGATCACATGCTGTACTGTTCGATGTTCTATATTCCAATCTGGTCAGAAACCAGAATGTCCATTGGAGATCATATAACATTCAGCTCCCTCCACAACTCCTCCTTAAATGAATTTGTCCAATCTCGCAAGCAACAAAACCAGGACAACATCAGCCATGGGGCAATGAGTAGCAAGTAAAGCATGCACTACCAAACTTTCAGGCAGTGACCATCTCCAATATTAGAGAATATCTTTGACATTTAACAGTATGGCCGACTCCCCCACCAGCAAAATCCAGGTAATCCTTGTTAGCCAGAAACTCATCAGTAGCAGCTGCATAATTATAATGGCTACAAGCTCAAAGGTTGACTATCCTCTGGCAAGTGACGCATCTCCTGATATCGCAAAATCTTTCTGCAATCCACGAGGCAAAAGTACTTAGCATTGTGATAGAATTACTTGGGTTTGTGGAATAAGTGCAACTCTTTCAAAGTCTAACAACAGGAATTCTGCAGATGCTGGAAATTCAAGCAACACACATCAAAGTTGCTGGTGAACGCAGCAGGCCAAGCAGCATCTATAGGAAGAGGCGCAGTCGACGTTTCAGGCCGAGACCCTTCGTGACGAAGGGTCTCGGCCTGAAACTTCGACTGCGCCTCTTCCTATAGATGCTGCTTGGCCTGCTGCGTTCACCAGCAACCTTGTTGTGTGTTTCTTTCAAAGTCTGCTTGATTCATAATCCATTCACCATTTTAAACATTCATTTCCCTGAATGAGAAGTGCACAGTGGCTATAATTTACAGACCACACTGCAATTACTTGCTGAGTCTACTTTGCCAGCTGCTCCTAAGCCTAAAACCTCTGTCTCTGGAAGAACAAGGAGAGAAGGGCTTTGTAATTTATTGCCTTTTCTTAATTGCTTCTGGTTCTAAATCCTGGAACTCCAATGAGCGTATACTCTCCAGGCCCAACTCCTGCCTACCCAAAAATTTTTTGTTAAAGTTAGGTTCTTAATTAAGGTTCTGCCTATGGCGTCCATCTGAGATGTCAACAAAAGGCCACTGCTAATTGGACGGATGGTGAACAGATGAGGCACATCCTGTTCTGCTGCTAAATTGGCATTTTACGTATGTTAATCAGAGCAGAAAATGGTTACAAAGCTTCACACTTGTGTCCCTCAATGTTCTACTTACTGCAAATTTATTGACATTTATGCAAACATTCTATTCTGCCAAATTGCCTTGAAAAGGGGTGGCAAATTTCAAAGCCAATATTCAAGCATTGAGACTGAATTTTTATGAATAATAACATGTATATTGAAGCATATTGTAGCCTGAAGTGGTTGTATAAATACATACACCTCAAGCTGTTGAAAATCAGTCTCAATTTTACACACTTTTACAGCAATTGTACTTGACATGTCATATTAACTTTTACCAAATCATTTTCCTCTCTCATAAACATTGTTGAAATAGAAAAACATATTTTGCTCAACCAGGTTTGAAATAACATTGTTAGAGCTCGATTTCCAAAAAGGCACTAACCTCATAATATTTCCTAATGTCGTATGGAAAAGTCAATAGTTTTCCTTTCCATTCAGTTGCTTTCTTTCAGAGAAGAGTTAGGTAGCTAAGCAATTTATCCTCAGTCATACTCAGATGGCCAGTGTCTCATGACATGATGAAGTTTTTAACATGTCTGTGTCCCTGGGGGTTTGTCAGATGCTGTAGTCGTGTCACATATTGTTACAAATACTGAAGCACTCTCATTACGTGTCAGGCAAACTTTCTATTATGTCACAGTAGACTTTCCAATCTTGGCTCGTTCTTCATATGTTAACTATCCATTAAAATATGATTTATAGAATTGTTACATCACAGAAGGAATGTAGTTCAATGAGTCCACAAGAACAATCCATATAATTCCATTCCTCAGCTCTTTCCATTAAGACTTGGATTTCTTTATCATTCAGTGGTGAAGGTATGGTCAAGGGAGATGGAGGAATACTTACAGGACTGTTTTGAGTCGATGGACAGGACAATATTGAGGGACTTGTCTTTGAGTCTGAATGAATACGCCACAGTTGTCACTAACTTCATCAAAACATGTAGGGATATCTGTGTGCCTTCAAGAACCTGCCAGACGTACCCAATTCAAAGCCAGTGGATGAACCAGCAGATTCATACTCTGCTGAGGGCTAGATCTATGACATTCAAGGCCAGTGATACAAGAAGTCCAGGTACGAACCATGGAAGGCTATCTTAAGAGCAAATAAACAATTCTGATTGAGGTTAGAGATAGAATCAGATGCACATAAACTCTGGCAAGGCTTGCAGGCCATTACTTCCTTCAAAGCAAAACTTAACATCATGAATGACAGCACACGAGGAAATCTGCAGACACTGGAATTTCAAGGAACACGCATAAAAATTGTTCCAGCAGCATCTACGAAACGTCAACTGTACCTGTTCCTATTGATGCTGCCTGGCCTGCTGCGTTCACCAGCAATTTTTATGTGATCATGAATTAGATTATGAAGACGCGTAGTCCCCTTTTATTGTCATTTAGTAATGCATGCATTAAGAAATGATACATTATTTCCTCCGGTGTGATACCACAAAGCACAGCACAGACCAAGACTGAAAAAACTGACAAAACCACATAATTATGCATATAGTTACAACAGTGCACAATACCATAACTTGATGAAGAAAGTCCGTGAGCACAGTAAAGTTCAAAGTTTCTCAAATGTCCCACATGTCACGCAGTCGGGAGAGAGAAGAAAAACTCTCCCTGCCATGCCGACCACAATCCGACTCTGAGTCATCCGAAAACTTCGAGCTCTGATCAGCTCTCCGACACCGAGTACTGAGCGCCATCTCTGTCCGAGCGATTCGACCTCTTTCTCGGTCACCAAAAGCAGGCAAGGCCGGGGGTTTTGAGGCCTACCCTCCGAACGATTCCCGACCACACAGTAACGACAGCAGCGGACGGGCGTTTCAGAAATTTCTCCAGATGTTCCTCTATGATTTCGTGTCCATTCTTCATTAAATCAGAATTGTCCACGGCCCCTAATTAACAGATACGACATCATTTTTCACCGGAGAGCTGCGCACGCGTGGCATGCTGCCATCTTCTCTTCCCCCCTCTCTCAGTGATGCTTCACTCCCAGATGAGCTCAATGCCTTTTATGCTCGCTTTGAAAGGCAGAATAAAACTTCATCTGTGCAATGCTCTGCAGTATCTGCTGACTTCTGTGAGCTCTATCTTGGAGGCTGACTTCAGGACATCCTTCAAGAGGGTGAACCCTTGCAAGGCATCAGGCCCTGATGGTGTACCTGATAGGACTGTGAAAACCTGTGACAACTGGCTGAAGGTGTTCACAGATGCCTTCAATCTCTCACTGCTGCAGTCAGAAGTTTCCAGTTGTGTCAAAAGGGTGACAATCATACCAGTGCCCAAGAAGAGCAGGGTGAGCTGCCTCAATGACTATCGCCCAGTGGCAATCACATTCACTGTGATTAAGTGCTTTGAGAGGTTGGTCGTGGCCAGAATCAATTCCTACCCAAGCAAGGGCCAGGACCCACAATAGGTCCACAGCAGTTGCTATCTCACTGGCTCTTCACTTGGCCTTGGATCACCTGGACAATGGTATTATTTATGTCAGGCTGCTATTTATCGACTACAGCTCCATGTTCAACACAGTGATACCCTCAGTTCTAATCAACCAGCTCCAAAACCTGTGCCTCTGTACCTCCCATTGCAAATGGAACCTTGACTTCCTCACCAGGACATTACAATCTGAGCAGACCGGAAAAAGCATCTCCGCCTCACTGACAATCAACACTATTGAACCTCAAGGATGCGTGCTTAGCCTGCTGCTCTACTTTCTCTGCACCCACGAATGTGTGGCCAGCCACAGCTCAAATGCTTTCTGCAGATTTGCCAACGACATAACTATTGCTGGCAGAATTTCAGATGGTGACGAGGAGGTGTACAGGCGTTATTGAGATAGTACAGGCGTTGAAAAGTGTCATAGCAACAACCTTGCACTCAATGTCAATAAGACCAACGAATTGATTGTGGACCTCAGGAAGGGCAAGTCTGTCAACAATTTTTTGAGTTTTGAAGTACATATGTTTAAAATTTATGGTACGGATTCTGTCCTCTGCAATATCACTTACTGTCCCCCTAAATCCAAAGCCTGTTTTCTTTCAGAATTCACATCCTCTAGTATATTGAACTATGACAGGATTCTCATCTCTAGTGATTTCAATATTCATGTTAATGATCTCTCAGATGCAAACTCTATGACAGCTGAATTCATGAGCTTGTTAGATAGCTTAAATCTTACCCAATACGTCACTGAGCCCACCCATCAACTTGATTTAATAATGGGAAAAGGGTTAAATATTATTAATGTCTCTGTCTGATACCATTATTTCTGATCATTTTTGTGTATTTTTGATGCCCTCTTGCCTGGATCCAAGTCCATGAAAGAAATTACAATTAAAATGTGGGTTCTTGATGCTGCAACGCAAGTTCTCTGAGCTGGCTAGTTTATCTGACCCATGTGACTTACACTGCCTACTAAATGAAATGGTTGACTCTTTCAACAATAGTTTGACATATATTAAACACAGTGGCTCCACTTGAGTTAAAAAAAAATCACTTAGTGTAACATCACTACAGTTAAACAATTCTGTCTGCGAACTCACGAGATCATGCTGAGTAGCTAAGACGAAAAGGAAGAAATCAGGGCTAGAAATCCACTGTGATATTTTCAAGGGAAAACTGGGCTCCTTCAACACTTCCACCTGATCTGCAAGAGTCTATTCTGCCAAGATTATTACAGAGAATAGTGGCATTTCAAGAATATTGTTCTCAACTGTTGGACCCTGCCCCAACCTATAATGTCCTCGGTCAAGTATCTGCCACAAGATGTGAGGAATTCACGATATTTTTAAAGCAATTAAATTACTAAATTACTTCCATCAGGGAGAGTATAGTTACAGATACTGCTAACCTCCACAGCCAACCTCATAAGAAGAGAGCGGCCATATCACAATTCACAAGTATTTCTGATTCAGAAGTCTATAAGTTTGTAACAAAGAGTAAACCGTCTACTTGCTGTCTCAACCTTGTCAATACCACATTTTTAAAGACTCTTGTAATGATGTTTTCAATTCTGTTTGGAAAATTATTAACACATTTCTTGAAACTAGCGTTTTTCCAGATGTCTTCAAAATTGTGATCGTCAAACCCCTAGTTAAAAAGCCAAACCTTGATAGCCAGGCATTAGCTAACTGCAGGCCTGTATCAAATCTTCCTGGGCAAAAATTCTTGAGAAAGTCATTTTCAACCAACTTAGCAAGTTTCTGAATGAGAACAATATTCTAGAAAAGTTTCCATCAGGTTTTAGAGCCAGCCACAGTATAGAGACAGCCCTTACCAAAATTGTCAGCAACCCTAGGCTTGGCACTGATGCCAACATAGTCTCAGTTCTAATTTTCCTCAGACTAAGTTCAGCCTTTGACACAATTGACCAAAACGTTCTCCTAGATCACCATGAGAACTGGGTTGACCTCTCTGGTAGGGCCGTTAATTGTTTTTTTCCCCCACATATCCCAGAGAGAGTATTTTTTTTCCATCTTGAAGACCAATTTCCTTAGAGATTCAATGCACCTTTTGGTGTTGCTCAGGGAAGCTATCTTGGTCCCCTACTTTTCTCCTTATACGTGCTCCCCTTAGGAAATGCCATTAGGGAGCAAAGACTGCTTTCCACAGTTATGCTGATATTATACAATTGTGTATCTGGTTTGAGCCTGATGATGATAGCACCTTATCTTCTCTGACTTCTGGTATGAATAAGCAATAATTTCCTGAAAGTAAATGATCTTAAATCTGGAATACTTTTGGTTAGTCCCAAAGCCAAGAGATAAACTTCCTGATAAACATGGGAACTTGACTCCCCTTGTAAGATCAGAAGTAACTAGCCTGGGTGTTACCGTGGATTCAGAGTTGATCTTTATATCTCACATAATGAAAGTGACCAGAGCAGTATTTCTACACTTAAGAATGGGACTAGAGTACATCACAGAATTACTTTCATTTTATAATCCTGCTCGAGCCCTCAGGTCTTGTTCCACCTCGGTCTCCCTCAATTACCCTCCAAAGGAGACTGGCAAGTCAACTTTTTGAACTATGCTCCTAAAATCTGGAGTTCAATAAGGGATGCAGACTCAATTGACACTTTCAAATGCCAGCTCAAAACCTGTTTAGTTAACCTTGCTTTTAATTAACATCTTTTTGTCTTCTATTTTCATGTTTACTTTTATTGTTATTTTTATTCTTCAGTTTATTTTCATGTTTGTACTTTTATCCTGTTGTAAAACATTTTGAAATATATCACAAGGCCATTAGACCTTAAGATACAGGAGCAGAACCAGGCTAACTGGCCCATCGAGTCTGTCTGCCATTTCATTATGGCTGATCCAATTTGCCTCTCTGTCCCAATCTCCTGTCTTCTCCCTGTATCCCTTCATGCCCTGACCAATCAAGAATCTATCAATCTCTACTTTAAATATACATGAAGACTTGGCCTTTATCATCTGCATGAAAAAGTGCTCTGTAAATAGTTATTATTATAAAATAATGTTATTGTTAATATAATAAATGTTTTATTTTGGTGGATCAAATAGGAACATGCATTTCTACATCCAAACCTGCCCTCAACTCCACCCCCCCAACTCATTAAAATGTTCATTTCTGGACAGTTTAACACCAGACCTTTTCTCTCTTCTTGAACTCCAATGCTACTGCCCCTACTGCTTGGACTTCAAGATTCAAGCTGCTCTTGCACAGGATGGGACAAAAATGATTATATCCTGCTTGTTGACTTGGAAGCTGATTGACTCTGTTGTGGTTACAAACCAATAATTGCTGGACAATAAGATATCTGAGAGCTGTAGCATTGTACTTAGGTTAGGCCCAAAGACTGAGAAATCACAATGGGAGAAAAATCTTTTTGTGCAATTGTGTCAATGCCATTACGAGAATGATGAACAAAGTGTTGAGAACCTCCTCAAAAAATAGATTCAAGTTTGTAAAAGACTCCATTTCGTTTTGTTGATTGAACTTTGCACCTAAACTTGCCACTTTACAGTTCACTCAGAGTTCCTAAACTTATGAACAGCCTGTTATCCAAGAGCATTGAAAATTTCATTAGATCCTCGAGCTCTGCTAGAGCCTGACTTGACATTATCGGACTGCAAGGGTGGGTCAAAATACGTTTCACCACAAAAGGTTGAGAAAACTTTCAAAAAGCAGCCAAGCCACAACCTCAAACTTGTCAAAGCTGTCAAGGCATTTCCAAGGTTCTGAATTTCCAACATTCAGAACCATGCAAGCATTGAGTATTTAAATTTCATTTTTTATGTTTATTAAACTTAAAACAATTAATATGAAATCACTTAAAAAATTTAATTGGAAGTTTTACTTCAGGGATGATTAATTTAAAAAATGTAAATTAACCTTTTGTCTTTGTTTTTCTTTCTTGTAGCTTTAAAACTCCAGTAAGCTCCTACTCCACTATTGGCCTACTAGGGAAGCATTAATCAGGAATCCAAAGTTTCTAACAATGACATTTTTTGCAGACCTATTGAATCTTGCAGAGAAAACAACAACATGTTTTGCAGGTCTTTTCAAACTTGCGGAGAGAATATAATGGTTTAGAGCTATTCTGGTTTGATGGACAGCAGCATGGCCACACAGGAGATTGTCTATCAGCTTGATTCCAACAGGTGGCAGGATGGAACCAACTGCGTCAGGGCTGTAAACACAAAATAATCTGCAGATGCTGGGGTCAAAGCAACACCCACAACACGCTGGAGGAACTCAGCAGGTCGAGCAGTATCCGTGGAAAAGATCGGTCAACATTTCGGGCCGGAACTCTTCGTCAAGACTGTAAAGGGAAGGGGCAGAGGCCCTATAAAGAAGGTGGCGGGGGGTCGGGGGGGGAGGGTTTGGGAAGGTGAAGGCTGGTAGGTTCCAGGGCTGTGGACTTGGATGAAGGAAAAAAAGATTTTGCTTAGCCTGCCTCAGAGCATTAAACAACTCTGGTTCACATCTCTTTCTTTTCCTCCCCCACTCCAAAAAAAAACAGGTAAAGAGCAGGACATTCAAAATAAATGCTGAATATGTCTTTAAATGGGGCAATCATATAACTCTGTTGGTGGAACTCAGCAACTGTTGAAACAAATACAAATTCAACAACCCCCACCCAGTTCCCCTAATACAAGCCAGAAAAATCCAGAACTGGATTCATAATCAAAAAGTGCCCGCGGGAGTATACAGCAGCTCTCCCACTGAGCACCCAGTGTTCTTTATTGGTCGTGTGTAGGTGAGCTGAGCTCACAGCTTCTGAACCTTCATCCTAACGCTCATTCACATTGATGGCATTTTCACTTTACTAGTTAAATTAAACTGGCCTGCGAGAATGGTCTTAATATCATGCTGTGCACAAGTTGTGCAGGGATCAATTAGAATTCATCTCTACAGAATTCAGCATCTTATTCTTCAACACTGTCAGCAACACTGTGAAAATTAAAACAGTGAATTTATAGCCGACAGTCAAAAGAACTATGGCAAGAGCATTAACTGTTTTCCATTAGGGATAAGCTCATATCATCTGCTGACAAGAAACCTTGGGCTCTTCAAGCAACCTCATTTCATCTTTGTACATTAATTTGGCGAGGCAAAACCTATGAAGCTCTGAGCAGACATCAGAGTGAAAGGTTAGCGGAGCGCATGAAGCAGAGAAATTATGGGTGGAGGAAGATTAGGGAAGCAAATAAAGTAAAGGATGGGAACAGATGGTGCACACAGTATGATGGCCATAATAAATGTCAGAACAGAATAGAAACAGACCCAGAAGAACATAAATAAAGGAATCGGGTTGGAAGCGAAAAGGTAGAATGTGGAGAGGCTGGGATGTCAGTTGGACAGGAACTGAGAGGGAAAAATCAGTGAAAGGCAGGAGATCAAAGAGAACCTCCGCTAGAATTTTCCTTCTGCCTTCTTGCTTCAGCCCAGAAATGAAAGTGAACCTGTTTAAACCGGTTCACAGAGCTGGGGGCATGGGGGAACTGAGAGTCAAACACTAATGCGGAGATTTGGACAGCTGAATCAGACCAGGAACATTTACATTTATAAAAGACAGCCAACTTTCTTTTTTCCACAAAAGAAGAGAAAATCTGCAGATGCTGGAACTCCGAGCAACACACACAAAATGGTGGAGGAACTCAGCAGGCCTGGCAGCATCTAGGAGAGGAGTACAGTCGATGTTTCGAGCTGAAACCCTTCGGCAGGACTGGAGAAAAAAGCTGAGGAGTAGATCTGAAAGGTGAGGGGAGGGGAGAGAGAAACACAATGTGATAGGTGAAACCTGGAGGGGGAAGGATGAAGTAAAGAGCTGGGAGGTTGATTGGTGAAACAGACAGAAGGCCATGGAAGAAAGAAAAGATGGGAGGAGCACCAGATGGAGGCGATGGACAGGCAAGGAGATGAGGTGAAAGAGGGAAGAAGGGATGGGAAATGGTGAAGGAGGGGGTTGAGGAGCATTACCGGAAGTTTGAGAAATCGATGTTCATGCCATCAGGTTGGAAGTTACCCAAACAGAATATAAAGAGTTATTCCTCTAACCCAAGTGTAGCCTCATCAGGACACTGGAGGAGGCCATAGATAGACATATCAGAACAGGAGTGGGAATGGGAAGTGGAATTAAAATGAGTGGCCACTGAGAGATCCTGCTTTTTCTGGCAGATGGAGGGGAGCGTAGGGGCTCAGCAAAGTGGTCTCCCAATCTACTTCGGGTCTCACATATACAGGAGGCCACACCGGGAGCACCAAACTCAGTATATGACACTGACAGACTCACAGGTGAAGTGTCACCTCACCTGGAAGGATTGTTTTGGTGGGAATCCCCAATTCAGATATTGGTACTCTGATATAAAAAAGTGGCATAGACTGGTATTCATAAGTGCTAGATTCAATGCAGAACTATAGTGGCAGAAGAAACTTGCAATAGTTGCTTATTACACCATTATACACCCCTTCGCCTCGTGAGAATGACCAGCTGATAATACTTAAGTGAGATACACATCAATGCAGGAGGAGCCAATACAACATGACAACCAGTAATAATGGGCAATAATGTGCTCAAGGAGGTTGGTGATGAGATCACCTTATTTCCAACGGCAATATGGAAATACAGTGCTGTGCAAAAGTCTTAGGCACATATCCGCTGACCTTTTTGCTACTCAGTCACAGGTCCGCTGCCCAAGTAGGAAAAGCCAGGGACTCAGGAATATATTTTTGGGAGCTTTGATCAGTGACTAATCGGGAGATCAGAAGCTTGAGGAGGGAATTTCACTCAGCTCTGCTGACAGAGGAGAAAAAGGCAGCAACTCGCAGCAGTTTTTTTGGAGCTCTGACCAGAGACCAACCAGGGTTTGGGATTAATTACAGGAAGAAATTAAAGGAAGGCAGGGGCAAAGCACAGCGGCCATCCTTGCAGTGGCCATTGTTGTAGTGGACAGAGCCAGAGTGGAGATCTTGAGACGTCAGCATTCAACTCTTCAGCAAAGAGAGGCTTCAATCAGATAAAGCTAAAAAGAAAAGCTGCAGGTACAGTTTTTCTTTACGTTTGTTCAGCTAGGACAGCAGAGATGCCACGCAGCTTAGTTGAATGCTAAAATGTCACTGCAGTGCTACGTCAGAACTCTTATGGGATGTGGCAAGGCAGGAAGACCTCCAGTGTCCCTAACGACTACAACTGTGAGAAGTGCATCCAGCTGCAGCTTTTAACAATCCATGATCATGAGTTGGAGCTGGAACTTGATAAACTCCAGATCATTCGGGAAGCTGAAGGGGTGATAGATAGTACATATAGAGAGGTAGTTACACCTAAGGTGCAGGACACAGGAAACTAGGTGACAGACAAGAATTAGAAAGGGGCTAAGGAGCCAGTGCAGAATATCCCTGTGGCCATCCGCTTCAACAACAGGTATATCACTTTGGATACTGTTTGGGGGGGGGATGACATGGCAGCAGAAAGTCACAGCAGTGGGGTCTCTGGCACTGATTCTGGCTCTGTGAATCAGAAGGGAAGGGGGGAGAAGAGGTGCACTGATGACAGGGGATTTGTTGGTTAGGGGAACAGAAATTAGGTTCTGTGGGCGAGAACGAGATTACCAAATGGTATGTTGTCTCCCAGGTGCCATGTCCTGGAACATCTCAGTTCAATCCTTGGTATTCTCAAGTGGGAGGGTGAACAGCCAGAATTTGTGGCCCATGTAGGTACCAATGACATGGGTAGGATGAATAACGAGGTTCTGCATAGGGAGTTGGGTGCTAATTTAAAGGGCAGGACCTTCAGGGTTATGATCTCAGGATTGCCACCCGTGCCACATACTAGTGAGGTCAGATCCAGGAAGATTATACAGTTTAACACATGGCTAAAGACTTGGTGTAGGATGGAGGGCATAATATTTTTGGATCATTGGGTTCTCTTGCAGGGAAGGTGGAACCTGTACTGAAGCGACAGTTTGCACCTGAGCTGGAAGGGGACTAATATTCCAGTGGGAAGGTTTGCTAATGCTGCATGGTGGGGTTTAAACTAGAGTTGCAGGGGGATGGGAACCAGAGTGGCAGAACAGTTAGTGGAGAGGTTGTTGAGACAGACGTTGTTATGATCTCAGACAAAGTCAGGAACCAGAAAGTTGAGCATGCTGTGGCTAGTGTCCTGACATATATTTCAAAGCAAGAAATATCGCAGGAAAGGTAGAGGAGCTCAGGGCATGGATCAACACCTGGAATTTTGATATTATAGCCATCAGTGAGACTTGGTTGCAGGAGGGGCAGGGTTGGCAGCTCAGTATTCTGGGATTCCATTGTTTTAGACGTGACAGAGAGGGAAGTATTAAAGGAGGAAAGGTGGTATTACCAGTCAGGGAAAATGTCACTGCAGTGCTACGTCAGAACAGATTGGATAACTCGTCTACTGAGGCGTTATGGGTGGAATTGAGAAATAAGAAAGGTATTTCACATTAATAGTGCTATATTACAGACCATCCAACAGTCCTAGGGATTTAGAGGAACAAATTTGTAAAGAGATCACAGACTCTTGCAAGAAATATAAATTTGTTTTAGTAGGTGATTTGAAAATTCCATTCATTGGCTGGAAATCCCATACTGTGAAAGGTCTAGATGGGACAGAATTTGTCAAATGTGTTCAGAGAAGTTTCCTTCATCAATAGTTAGAAGTCCCAATGAGAGAGCATGCAATATTGGATCTACTGTTAGGGAATGAAACAGGGCCGGTGACAGAAGTTTGTGTGTGGGAACAATTTGCATATAGTGATCCCAGTGCCATCAGATTCAAAGAAAATATGCAAAAAGATAGATCTAGTCCACAGGCTGAGATTCTAAATTGGAGTAAGACCAATTTTGATGGCATCAGAAATGATCTGGCAAGTGTGTATTAGAACTGGCTGTTTCCTGGAAAAGGTGTATTTGATAAGTGGGAGGCCCTCAAAAGTGAAATTTTGAGAGTACAGAATTTATTATGTGTCTGTCAGAATAAAAGGTAAAGATAAGAAGTGTAGGGAATCTTGGTTTTCATGAGAAAACAGGAGGTGCTTAGCAGGTATTGGCAAGTAGGAACAAATGAGGTGCTTATGGAGTACAGTACTAGAAATGCAAGAGAACACCAGAAATAAATCAGGAGGGCTAAAAGAAGACATGAGGCTGCACTAGAAGACACTGTGAAGGAGAATCCTGAGGGATTCTACAGATATGTTAAGAGCAAAAGGATTGCAAGAGACAACATTAATCCTCTGGGAAATCAGAATGGTAATTCATGTGAGGAGTCAAAACAGATGGGGGAGATCTTAAATATTTTTTTTTCCATCAGTGTTTACTCAGAAAATGGACACAGAGTCTATAGAAGTGGACTTCATGGACCCTACACAAATTATGGAGGAGTAAGTGTTTCTACCACCATAAGGGAAATCAGGGTGGATAAATTCTCAGGGCTTGGCAAGGTGTTCCCTCAGACCCTATGAGAAGCAAATGCAGAAATTGTCAGGGCCCTCGCAGAGATATTTAAATCACCCTTAACTACAAGACAGATACTGAAGACTGAAGGATAGCCAGTGTTGTTCCACTATTAAAAAAAGCTCGAAACATAAACCAGGAATTTATAGGCCGGTGAATCTGACACCAGTTGTGGGAAAGTTACTGGAAGGTATTCTAAGGGATTGGATATGTAAGTATTTGGATAGACTTGGACTGATTAAGGATAGTCAGCATGGCTTCATTCATGGTAGGTCATGTCTAACCAATCTTATAGAGTTTTTCAAGGAAGTTACCAGGAAACTGGATGAAGGTAACACCATGGATGTTAGCAAGGGATTTGAAAAGGTCCTGCATGGAGAGTTGGTCAAGAATGTTCAGTTGATTGGAATTCAAGATGAAGTAGTAAATTGGATTAGACATTGGCTTCGTGGAAAAAGCCAGACAGTGGCAGTAGATGGTTGCCTTCCTGACTGGATGCCTGTGACTAGTGGTGTGCTGAGGGATCGGAGCTGGGTCCTTTATTGTTTGCCATCTATATCAATGACCTGGATAATAATGTGGTCAACTTGATCAACAATTTTGTGGAGGAAAATCTGGGGGTGTAGTGTTCAGCAAGGGAGGTTATCATGGCTTGCAAAGGGATCTCCATCAGCTGGTAAAATAGGCTGAAAAATGGAAGATGCAATTCAATGCAGATAAGTGCGAGGGTTTACAGTTTGGTCGGACCAACCCGGGTAGGAATTACACAGTGAACAGTAGGGCACTGAGCATTCTGGTATAGAGGGATCTGGGAGTACAGGTCCATAATTCATTGTGAGTCACCTCACAGGTAGGTAAAGTTGTAAAGAAAGCTTTCGGCACATTGGCCTTCATAAATCAATGTATTGAGTCCATGAAATGGGATGTTATGTTGAAATCTCTTACTCACTCTTCCTTCAGTCAGTCCTGACGAAGGGTCTCGGCCTGAAACGTCGACTGTACCTCTTCCTACAGATGCTGCCTGGCCTGCTGCGTTCACCAGCAACTTTGATGTGTTATGCTGAAGTTGCCTAGTGAGGCCTAGTTTAGATTATTATGTGCAGTTTTGGTCACCTACCGACAAAAAGGATGTAAACAAGGTTAAAAGAGTACAGAAAAAAATTCCAAGGATGTTGCTGAGGCTGGAGGACCTGAGTTATAAGGAAAGACTGAATAGTTTGGGACTGTATTCCTTAGAACAGGGATGGCCAACCTATGGTGCATTGGATGATTAGGAGTGGTGTATTGCACCTCAGTGATAATAATAAAAAAGTAAGCCTACTCATGCAAAAAGTATTAACCAAAAACTGATTTTTAGAAAAAAAAATCTATAACAGGAATTCAAGTAGCTTAGAGCTAGAAGTGGGTTTTACTGAGAATAAATCTAAAACTTAGCAATTATTTTTAGCAATTTTATTATTTCATGCACATCTTTTGGCGAATGTGATCTTCTTTCACATTAATCTGTTTTCAATTTTAAAAATATGTTCAATGAGTCAAACTAGGAAAGAAGGACTTTTGTTCTGCAGTCGTTCTATAATTGTTCAATAGACATTTGATACTTGTTTGATCCTGAGGCGCCAGGCATCTGAACCAGCGGTGCGTCGCAGGTTTTTGCCAGTCAGTTTACAATTGACACTCGTGCGCTATGGAGTTGCGCTTTGTTCGTCCTTTGTGAACATTTGCAGTTCTGTACTTTTTCAAAAATTATGCCTTGTTTTTACATTCAGTTGCCCATCACAGTGCAAAAGAAAATGAGCAAAAGTAAAGCAGAAAGTGATAGGAAGCATGAATTCAATGAACAGTGGGAAAATGAGTTCTGATTTATAGCGGGTCTGTCAGGAAAACTGTTGTGCATTGTTTGTGAAAACACTTTCTCACATAATAGAAGACATGATCTTCATAGACACTATAAAGACTTAATAGACACTATCAAATTAAAGTGGCTAGGCGAGAGGAGGTTAGTTCACAACAGAGGGATGGGAACCAGTGCAGAGAGACAGAGGGGTGTAAAATGAGGGTAGAAGCAAAAAGTAGTAAGCAGAAAAGTAAAAGTGGCAGGCCGACAAATCCAGGGCAAGCATCAAAAAGGACCACTTTTCAACATAAATGTATAAGGGCTAAGAGAGTTGTAAAAGAGCGCCTGAAGGCTTTGTGTGTCAATGCAAGGAACATTCCTAACAAGGTGGATGAATTGAAAGTGCAGATTGTTATTAATGATTATGATATAGTTGGGATCACAGAGACATGGCTCCAGGGTGACCAAGGATAGGAGCTCAACGTTCAGGGATATTCAATATTCAGGAGGGATAGACATGAAAGAAAAGGAGGTGGGGTGGCGTTGCTGGTTAAAAAAGAGATTAACGCAATAGAAAGGAAGGACATAAGCCGGGAAGATGTGGAATCGATATGGGTAGAGCTGCGTAACACTAAGGGGCAGAAGACGCTGGTGGGAGTTGTGTACAGTCCACCTAACAGTAGTAGTGAGGTCGGAGATGGTATAAAACAGGAAATTAGAAATGTGTGCAATAAAGGAACAGCAGTTATAATGGGTGACTTCAATCTACATGTAGATTGGGTGAACCAAATTGGTAAAGGTGCTGAGGAAGAGGATTTCTTGGAATGTATGCGGGATGGTTTTTTGAACCAACATGTCGAGGAACCAACTAGAGAGCAGGCTATTCTGGACTGGGTTTTGAGCAATGAGGAAGGGTTAATTAGCAATCTTGTCGTGAGAGGCCCCTTGGGTAAGAGTGACCATAATATGGTGGAATTCTTCATTAACATGGAGAGTGACATAGTTAATTCAGAAACAAAGGTTCTGAACTTAAAGAGGGGTAACTTTGAAGGTATGAGACGTGAATTAGCTAAGATAGACTGGCAAATGACACTTAAAGGATTGACAGTGGATATGCAATGGCAAGCATTTAAGGATTGCATGGATGAACTACAACAATTGTTCATCCCAGTTTGGCAAAAGAATAAATCAAGGAAGGTAGTGCACCCGTGGCTGACAAGAGAAATTATCAATTCCAAAGAAGAAGCATACAAATTAGCCAGAAAAAGTGGCTCACCTGAGGACTGGGAGAAATTCAGAGATCAGCAGAGGAGGACAAAGGGCTTAATTAGGAAGGGGAAAAAAGATTATGAGAGAAAACTGGCAGGGAACATAAAAACTGACTGTAAAAGCTTTTATAGATATGTAAAAAGGAAAAGACTGGTAAAGACAAATGTAGGTCCCCTGCAGACAGAAACAGGTGAATTGATTATGGGGAGCAAGGACATGGCAGACCAATTGAATAATTACTTTGGTTCTGTCTTCACTAAGGAGGACATAAATAATCTTCCAAGAATAGTAGGGGACAGAGGGTCCAGTGAGATGGAGGAACTGAGAGAAATACATGTTAGTAGGGAAGTGGTGTTGGGTAAATTGAAGGGATTAAAGGCAGATAAATCCCCAGGGCCAGATGGTCTGCATCCCAGTGTGCTTAAGGAAGTAGCCCAAGAAATAGTGGATGCATTAGTGATAATTTTTCAAAACTTGTTAGATTCTGGACTAGTTCCTGAGGATTGGAGGGTGGCTAATGTAACCCCACTTTTTAAAAAGGGAGGGAGAGAGAAACCAGGGAATTATAGACCGGTTAGCCTAACGTCGGTGGTGGGGAAACTGCTGGAGTCAGTTATCAAAGATGTGATAACAGCACATTTGGAAAGCGGTGAAATCATCGGACAAAGTCAGCATGGATTTGTGAAAGGAAAATCACGTCTGATGAATCTCATAGAATTTTTTGAGGATGTAACTAGTAGAGTGGATAGGGGAGAACCAGTGGATGTGGTATACTTGGATTTTCAAAAGGCTTTTGACAAGGTCCCACACAGGAGATTAGTGTGCAAACTTAAAGCATATGGTATTGGGGGTAAGGTATTGATGTGGATAGAGAACTGGTTAGCAGACAGGAAACAAAGAGTGGGAATAAACGGGACCTTTTCAGAATGGCAGGCAGTGACTAGTGGGGTACCGCAAGGCTCAGTGCTGGGACCTCAGTTGTTTACAATATATATTAATGACTTGGATGAGGCAATTAAATGCAGTATCTCCAAGTTTGTGGATGACACGAAGCTGGGCGGCAGTGTTAGCTGTGAGGAGGATGCTAAGAGGATGCAGGGTGACTTGGATAGGTTGGGTGAGTGGGCAAATTCATGGCAGATGCAATTTAATGTGGATAAATGTGAAGTTATCCACTTTGGTGGCAAAAATAGGAAAACAGATTATTATCTGAATGGTGGCCGATTAGGAAAAGGGGAGGTGCAACGAGACCTGGGTGTCATTATACACCAGTCATTGAAAGTGGGCATGCAGGTACAGCAGGTGGTGAAAAAGGTGAATGGTATGCTGGCATTTATAGCGAGAGGATTTGAGTACAGGAGCAGGGAGGTACTACTGCAGTTGTACAAGGCCTTGGTGAGACCACACCTGGAGTATTGTGTGCAGTTTTGGTCCCCTAATCTGAGGAAAGACATCCTTGCCATAGACGGAGTACAAAGAAGGTTCAACAGATTGATTCCTGGGATGGCAGGACTTTCATATGAAGAAAGACTGGATGAACTGGGCTTGTACTCGTTGGAATTTAGAAGTTTGAGGGGGGATCTGATTGAAACGTATAAAATCCTAAAGGGATTGGACAGGCTAGATGCGGGAAGATTGTTCCCGATGTTGGGGAAGTCCAGAATGAGGGGTCACAGTTTGAGGATAAAGGGGAAGCCTTTTAGGACCAAGATTAGGAAAAACTTCTTCACACAGAGAGTGGTGAATCTGTGGAATTCTCTGCCACAGGAAACAGTTGAGGCCAGTTCATTGGCTATATTTTAGAAGGAGTTAGATATGGCCCTTGTGGCTAGGGGGATCAGAGGGTATGGAGGGAAGGCTGGTGCAGGGTTCTGAGTTGGATGATCAGCCATGATCATAATAAATGGCGGTGCAGGCTCGAAGGGCCGAATGGCCTACTCCTGCACCTATTTTCTATGTTTCTATGTAAAACACAACATCAGACTGAAATAGAAGGAAAACTGAAGCTAGTGCTTGGGTCTGAGTTATGGAAAGAATATGTGATTAAGAAAAAGGAGGAAATCAAAAGAAGACAAAATATATTTGTTAAATTAAGGTAAGTAATGTTTATCATGTTTTTATATTAAATCAATATATCATGTAAAAATGCTAAATATGTCTATATTAACATATTTTTACAAGAATTGAATGGGGGTACAAGAGGTGTATGGCGCATTTGAACTCGTGTGTGAAAAAATTGATACATGGAAAATAAAAGATTGGCCAACCCCTGCCTTAGAACGTAGACAACTGAGAGGAGATTTGATCGCGGTATACAAAATTATGAGGGGTATAGTTAGGATTAATGAAAGTAGGCTTTTCCCACTGAGGTTGCAACCCAAGGTCATGGGTTAAGCATGAAAAGTAAAAAGTTTAAGAGAACCATTAAGGGCAACTTCTTCAGAGAGTCTTTGGAGTGTGGGATGAGCTTTCAGTACGAGAAGTTTGGTTAGGGACATGGATGATAGGGATATTGGGGGCTATGATCCTGGTGCAGGTCGATGGGAGTAGGCAGTTTAAATGGTTTTGGCATGGGCTAGATGGATGAAAAGACCTGTTTCTATGCTGTACCTCTCTATGACTCTCTCTCTTTCTATATATATCCGGTGAGTAAGTTCAATTCTCTTTATAAATGATACCTGTTAGCTTCTAGTGCAAAGAGATACTGATGATTGGTGCAATCCAAAATGGAGGATTGTGAGCTGAGGAAGCCCAGTAACAAATACCCCTTGGGTGAAGGCCACGATGTAGGGGCTCTCCAGCCAATACACTCTGAGTGGTCACACACTGTGCAATAACCTCTCAGACTTTCACTGATGGAATGCTTAGTGACATGCTGATATATTGTAAATATCAAAAGCCTATCCAACGATGAACTCTACAGGGAAAGAAGGCAATGCAATGTCCCCTATTGTATAAACTGTATAGATTTTGATTAATGTAGATTTTTGAAAGAAAAAATGATACCTCTCTTTCACAGGGAAGGTAGTTAAAATGTGCATTTCTGTTTGTGCTCTCTATATAATTGCACTCAAGTGGTCTATTGTACCAAGTGTTCTCTTAGCTGTCTTGAAAAGAGCAGGTATCATTTAATCTTCATGCTGCAAGAACCTTCATTTCTATGGGAAAAGCCATGTACCAGCTGATGTTGCCTGCTGGCCGAGCTGCTACAATGCTTAACTCAGGCAGTCTTCTGAAAGGGGAAACAAAGACAGGATTCCTTTGACAATGATGCAATTGGTATGTGGGGTGTTTAAATGAATGACTCTGGCTTAAATTGAATACAGCAAGACCATCAAGTATTATCTATATTTTTACCCTTCTCTATAATGGCCTACTCTATAATGGGCAAGAAGAGCAGACTATTCAGCTAAAATAATTCATAGATAAGATAAGGGAAAATGCAAAAAAACCCCTTACCTTTTAAATTGTCTATTTTTTTAAATGGAGCTTACAGGAACAAGCTACTGCACCTGACATTCAAAGATGAATACTGAAAGGTGGTTAAAGTCTTATTTCATATGCAACATAATATATTACTAAGCTTCCTATAATTTCTGTAATTCCACATTGGTTTTAAACAACAGACATACCATCCCTGAAGTTCCATCTTAACAATGGAATCTTATACACCCTGCCCCTACAATATATGATTTTAAAGCCAAGGCATAATTAAGAATTCTGTAAATAAACCTAGTCTCTTACCTTTTGAAGATGTACTCTTGCATTCTCAGAGAGAACTTAAATTTGCACTTAAACTTCTCTCATAATTGTTGATTTTGTGTTCTATTTCAAAGCTCCTTTAATTTGATGTATATTTCCATATAGGCTTATGGATTAATATTGATTTACAAAATATTATACAAACATTTGTATATGTTAAGCACAAAGCACAATCCATTACATTTACACACACACAATTTGGATTTAGTGATCACAGAACACTGCAGGGATTTCTGAAAATTACTACATGCAGCCATATGCAGGCATGTAAGTAAGTTGGGCTGGCCGGTGGTGCAGTGCCATCGGCACTGGCTTCAAGGCAGATGGCCCTGAGTTCAAATCCGGCCGAGTCCCATCCTGAGCAGCAGCTACATCTACGTGGAAGACTTTCGTATCTTGCCATGAAAACCCCATGAACAACTACACTATCCACAGGGTCACTGTTAGTCAACAGCACTGAACAGTATCAAAAAGAAACAAGTTAATATCCTTACTTTACAATACCTGGCTCAGCCAGCCTTGTTAATTCTGATTTTTGCCACATGGCTTCATCTTCAGTCAAATTAGAGATGAAACACTTCAGTTGCATTGGAGAAAACCCAATCAATTCTAACCACTGACCTTAATTGTTTGCTTTCCCCAATGGTAGAATACATGATCACCACGTATCTGTCATGAGCCCTATGGCTTGCCGTAAGGTGTTGAGCTTCTGAGGTTTTGAGCACCTGTGTTTGCTAATCAATATCTTAACTAGAGTTGTTAAGCCCTTGTGTTCTCAAGTTTAATCTTGTCAAGTTAATTGTGGCTGGCACTTGTTGCCCACATACTTTGATTATTTAAAGAGAACTTTCATGCAGGCCCTCTTGTCAGTGGTCAGTCATTAGATTGAGGTGTTGCTTCTTGCTAATTGAAAGGCTTGAGTCCAGAAGTTTAGTTCCATTGACAGGGTTGCAGTGGCACTCTCGGTTCTGGTGCTGGGAAGAGGGCTACGGCTGGCATGGGGTGTTGTGGGGGACATTCTGTGGGAATATTGACCGATGGCCTGTATAGATCTGGAATGATATTTGTACACGGTTCCTTGCAAACTCTGATAGGAGGGCAGGGAGGGAGACTGATGGTGATAGCAACATCACAGAGTTTGAGTGGGAAGAGGTAGGGAGAGGGAGAGGGACTAAGAAGATGAAGGGTGGGAAGAGAAAGCAAGGAGGTGGGTCTAGTGCAGGTGGATCGGAAAGTGAGGGAAGAGAAGTTGAGAAGGGCCCGAGGGCAAAATAGCTAAATGTAGTGGTAAGATTTGAGGGGGAAGGGGGAGTAAAGAAAATCAATCTGCTTAAGCTAACAAAAATTATCAGAGGACAAGTAGGGGAAGTGAACCATGCGAGAATTTTAGGAGATGGAAACCTGCTGATTAGTCACCTTCATTGCCTTCTCCATCTGCTCTTAATTTTTACATCTGAAGAGCAGATGGAGAAGGCAATGAAGGTGACTAATGCTGGGAAAGTCAAAGTATCCAGGGTTGTAAGAGTTGGAGCACACAGGGTCAATGGTTGCAAGGGGGTGATCTCCGGGTTTCCCCTCAGTGTTAATATGAAGGAGCTAGTGGAGAACTTGAGGGGGCGGAACGGTTCAGTGAAGAGTGAAAAGAATGACAAGGAGAGCAGAGAAAAGGGAGACTGAAACCGTTCTAGTAGAATTTGATGATAATGTGCCTCCAAAGGAGTTATATTTTGGATTTCTAAGATACAGTGTAAGAGAATATATATCAAAACCTATGAGGTGTTTCAATTGCCAGGAGTTTGGGCATGTGGCCAATGTATGCAAAGGAAGGAGAAGATGTGCAAGGTGTGGTGGGGAACATGAATACGGAAAATGTGGAGAGGGAGTGAGACCAAAGTGCTGTAATTGTGGAGGTAACCATAGTGTAGTGTACTGGGGATGTGAAGTGTTGAAAAAAGAGGTGGAGGTGCAGCAGATAAGGGGGAAGGAAAAAGTCTCATATGCTGAGGCAGTCAAGTTGGCAGGGCAGAAGAAAATGAATGAGGGAGGGTGTAGCAAAGAGCAAGTGGCAGCTAAAGAAAGGCAAGATGAGAAGAATGCGTGGATAGAGAAGAAGAAATTGGTGACCTTTATAGCAGGAGTGGTAAATGCAACTTATGAGATCAAATTTAAAACTGGAAGGATTCAGATTATTGTGAAAGCAGCAGAGCACCATTTGGGTATGACAGGATTAAAATGAGAAGAAGTAAACGATGAACTCAGTGTACAGTCAATTCAAGAGACAATATACGTGGGTTGATATTACTAATAATTTTACTTCAATGGAATGCAAGAAGCCTGATTGCTAACGGACAAGATTTCAAGCAGTTTCTGGCTAGTAGGAGAGAAAAACCAGATGTTGTGTGTACCCAGGAGACCTGGTTAAAACCTAATTTGGGTTTGTACTGAAACCTGTATGGATATGTGGCAGTAAGGCGAGACGGGAGAGAGGGGAGAGGAGGAGGATGTGCAACTTATGTAAAGCAAGGTATTCCTTATAGAATACTAGGTATAAGAAGTGAACAAGAGTATGTGGTAGTAAAAGTATGGGCTGAAAGGAAAGAGTTGGTGATTGTGAATTATAATCCATGCAAAAGACTAGAGTTAAATAAGCTTGAGGAGATAGAAGGGCAGAATAGTAGTAACGTTGTTTGGTGTGGTGATTTTAATGGACATAATGTATTATGGGGGAGTGACAGATCCGACATCAATGGTCAGGTAACAGGAGTTGCTAGATGAGAAGTATTTAGTGTGCCTAAATGATGGCAGTAGTACTAGAATTGATGTTTATACAGGTAAAGAATCTGTGTTTGATCTTACATTAGTATCAAACTCCATTGCATCAGTGTGTGATTGGTTAGTGCACCAAGAAGGAACTGTAGGGAGTGATCATTACCCAATCTGGTGCAAGATAAATATTTCTGCCTCATTGGTCACAGAGAATACAGGTGGGAAATGGATCCTTGAGAAAGCCAATTGGGAGAAATTTCTGGGAAAAAGTGATAGTTATCTAAGTCCGGTCAGTGATGGAATGGATATAGAAACACTTGACAGCATATTAAAACAAGGTATAATATCAACTGCATTAGAATCCATTCCTGAAAGTAAAGGAAGAGCAAAGAAGAGAGTAGTACCATGGTGGGATGATAATTGTCAGGAAGCAGTGAGAAACAGAAATAAGGCATTTAATTTGGTTAAAAGAACTCATAATTTCTAACATATGATTCAGTACAAACAAGCTCAGGTGGTAGTAAGGAGGACAATAAGACATGCTAAAAGGATGCATTGGAGAAAGTATTGTGATTCAATCGGAAACACAGCTCAAGTAGGAGAGGTGTGGGGGATGATAAAAAGGATGGGAGGGGACAGGAGAGAGTGGAGGTACCCAGTTCTGGTTGATGGAAGTGTGACTGCAGTAACAAATAAGGACAAGGCAGAGTTGTTATGGTACATAGTTCTGATAATTTGTCTGAGAAGGGAAGAAGAGGTAGAGAGAGAGAATAAAAGCTGAAAATATGGAGGCTTTATGTAGGAAAACTAACCTTGATGGTGTGCAAGATGTCCCTTCCAGCATAGGAGAATTAAGAAAGGCACTAGATAAAACAGGAAAGACTGCACCAGCTAAAGATGAAATATGTTATAGTATGATAAAACACCTGAGTGAAGGAATTCTGGAGAAACTACTGCTTCTGTATAACAAAGTCTGGGATGAAGGGAGAATACCAGGACTTTTTAAACGGGAGAACTATTCAGGTGAAGGTAGGATCAGAGTTATCAACTCGGGAGTGTAGTGAATCCAACTTTATTCTCCATTTTGATAAATGATATATTCGTAAATATTCCAATGGAAGTGGGGAGGTCATTGTTTGCAGATGACGGGGCTTTGTGGAAAAGAGGGAGAAATATTGAACATATAGTTACGAAAATGCAAGATGGAATTAATCAAGTTGAAGAGTGAGGGACAAAGTGGGATGTTAAATTTTCAGTGGAGAAGACAAAAGCCATGTTCTTTACAACGAAAAAGCTTGGGACTTAATTTGAATCTGTATGGAAGTAACTTGGAGAGAGTTGAAAGTTTTCGGTTTTTGGGAGTGCACTTTGACTTGAGATTAACATGGAAAGAACATGTTAGGTATGTAGTTACTAAATGTAAGAATGTGATAAATGTCATGAGGTGTCTTGCTGGATTGGAATGGGGTGCTGATTTTGCATCACTGAGGTATATTTATGTAGCGTTAATAAGATCAAGATTACTCTATGGAAGTATTGTATACAGGTCTGCGGAAAAATCTATGCTAGCAGAACCGGATATCATGCAAGTTCAGGCTCTAAGGGTGTGCTTGGGAGCAGTTAGAACTTCCCCAGTGTGTGCACTCCAAGTTGAAGCAAATGAAATGCCATTGGGACTGTGACGGAAACAGCTGGAGGCCAATTACTGGATTAACTTAAGGGGGCATGGTGATAGCCATCCTACAAAAAGTGTGTTGCAGACATGCTGGGAGAAGGAGAGGACACAAAAAGAAAGTTTTGGCTGGACAGGAGAGCAAACAGCAAAAGATATGGGTGTATATGATAAAGAGTTTTGTCCAAGTGTGGTGTGGCCTGTCAGACCTTTCTGAGTATTAGAAAATCCCTCTGTAGATTTGGAGTTACTTAAGATTATACACAGTAATAAGATGGCTGATATACTCAGTGAGTATCATAGTTATAGGGGATGTAAATATAAAGACATACAGATTTTTACAGATGGATCAAAGGGTCCAGAAACAGGTGCAACAGGGTCTGCAATTGTTGTGCCAAGTTACCAAGTGGAAATTAGCAAGAGAATGCCTGATTGCTTGAGTGTATATGCAGTTGAAATGTTTGCCATATTGTTAGCACTAGAATGGAGTGAGTAGGTTGATTGTGATATTATTGTGATATGTAGCGATTCTGTATTGGCCCTTGCAAGCATTAAGGTGGGTACAGCTAGAGGTCACCAGGATCTGCTTTATGAAATCCTGTTTGCAAATTCAAGACTGGCTAGACAAGGCAAAAATATCGTATTCATGTGGGTTCCAGCACATTCGCGTATTATGGGAAATGAGACAGCAGATAGGCTGGCAAAAGCAGCAACTAAAAAAGGATCTATAGAGGTCAATATTAAACTATCAAAATCAGAGGGGAAGAGCATAGTGTGGAGAAGGATAAATCAACAGTGGCAGCAGCATTGGGATAGAGCAATAAAAGGAAGACATTTACATTCAGTTCAGAACAGAGTAGATATGGGAAGAAGTAGGGGAGTAAAGCGGAAGGAGCAAGTAATTATAAGTAGACTGAGAATTGGGCACAGCAATCTTAATGGTACTCTGGCCATCATAAATAAACATCCAACAGGTTTTTGCGATCTATGTCAGGAGACTGAAACAGTAGAGAATATCCTTATTTCACGCAGGGAATTTGCACAGGAAAAACAACAAATGTTACAACAATTACACAAAATAGGATGGTAGAGAACAGTGTTAAAGTTTTATTGGAATGTGGGGACAGTGATCGGGGAGGAAATGGTTGTTTAGTTTTCTAAGGGTGACAGGACTGGAAACACGACCTTAGAGTGAATGGACAATGAGGGACAATAAATCCTGTAGATGGCAGTAATGCAACAGTGTGGATACCAACTGCTGTAAAAACTCAAGGAAGAAGAAGAAGAAGCCCCTCTTGTCTCCATCTCTTCCTGGGGTCCTCATATTCCTCTACACCTGGTTTGACTTGTGAGCCTGTTGTCTGCAACTCCTGGGACGAGTGGGTTTGTGTTGGAGAGGGAGACTTACCTCATGGTGTTACATAGTTGCTCCTCTGAGGCTCTGATTCTGATGTCTAACCTCATGTTTTTGTCTCTTCCTGGAAGCTTGCTGTCTTCCACCCCAGGGTCCAGTCTTTCACGAATGCACCATGACAGTATCAGCATGTTTGCTTGTGAAGTGATGAGGCAGGTTGGTGGAGGAGCAGAATTATTCTGGTTGCAATGAAGAATTTACTGACATATCCTCCTGCTGGTATTTCCAGAGCATTTTTTCAACATGTTTAAATTATTTAACTTCATAATGCTGACTGCATACATATTACAATTAAACGTATGTCTAGATTTTCTACCTCCAGTAAAATGGGTCCAATTTCTTGGCCTTCTCCAATACCAGTGACACCAAATCAGACTGGAAGAATAACATCACATAATTTATTTGAGTAGCTTACATTCCAACGGTATCCACATTATCTTTTTTTATTTTCCGATAATCTGCACTCCTGGTGTTCTTTTCCCTCACACACTTGCATCTCTACCTATGTTTCTTGTCCCATATTTTGGCCTTTCCATCGCCTACCATTTCCATCTGGTTTCATGTGCCCAGCATCTTCCCTCTCATCTATTTGCATCTACCAGCTTCTGTCCCACTCCTCCCTCATACTGCAAAATACTGGCAATCTTTTCTCATTCCTTTCAGTTAGCTTACAATCCAATGGTCGTGTATGCGCTATATATGCCTTGTGATGTGAATGACTGTTGTTACTGTGTTTTGCACCATTATCTGAAGCAATGCTGTTTCATCTGACTGTATTCGTGGGTATTTATGAACGGTTGAATAACAACTGAACTTGAAATTTTCACTTCAGTCCTGATGCAGAATCTTGACCAAAAACATAGACATACATCTTTGTCTCCACAAATGCTGCTTGACCTTCTGAATTCTTCCAGCTTTCTCTTATAGCTTTCATTTTTTCTTGAAATGATGTGGTGTTGCCTTCAGAGTTTATTTCACTTGCCTCATTGGTTCCATCAGGTCACAGTGCCTGTTGAGGTAATAATGAAACAGTCAAACAAATATCCTTTCACCTCACCACAGCAAGGCAGAAATGCTTTTAGGAAGAGCAGAGGTGATGATGAAAAGCAACATATTAGAGAAATATAACATGAAATTTTGGAAATACTCAGTAGGTGAAACCATAGTCTGAAAATCCATACTCGGTGATTCAGAAACAATTTTATTCCTGTCCATCATCAGTTTTCTGATGATCCATGAACACTCTCATGTTATTCCTTCTGTTGACACTATTGATTTATTTTTATAATTTATAAATTTTTGAGTCTATGCATATTGTAGTGCTTCATGTCATATGTTAATATGTTAGCACATCCAAATTAAATCTGATTCAGATACATTAACTCTAGTTCTCTGTCCACAGAGCTGAATGACTACCTTGTCTCTTGGCAGGACTGAGGCAGGTGGAAAGCAAGGGAAGGGAAGGTACAGAGAGTGACATGGGGCTGGTGAGGAGAGGCACGAAGGACAACAGGACTGTGAAACATCATGAAGAAGACCAGAAGGAGAGCAGAAAGGTGATCAGTTGGGGGATAGGGAAGAGGAGGAAGTGGGCAAAATTGCAGGAGTATTGGCAGGCATTAATTAACTTTTGTTAGGGATTCAGAAGTTATGGAATTATGTGAATATACCAGGATTTATTTTAAATTGGAACTACTCAGAGGCAGACAGGATGGTGAAGTCCTGGTGAAGGGTCTTGGCCTGAAATATCAACAATCCATAGATACTGCCTGGACTGCCGTTCCTCCAGCATTTTGTGTGATTTATTAGACTGGTAAAAGTGACTTTTGGCATGCTGACCTTCATAAGTCAAAGCATTGAAGATGGAAGTCGTCATGTTATGTTGGAAATGCTAACATAACATTTGGAATATTGTGTTCAGTTCTGGTTACCCTGCTTTTGGAAAGATGCCTTTAAGCTGGAATGCAGAAAAATCTTACAAGGACTCAAGTGACTGACTTACAGAGACAGGCTGAACAGATTGGGATTTCGTTCATAGGATCATAGGAGAATGAGGGGTGATCTTATAGCAGTATATAACATAATGAGGGGCATAGATAAGTTGAACACACTCTGTTTTTTTCCCCAGGGTAGGAGAATCAAGAATAGAAGACATAGATTTAAGTTAAGGGGAAGATACTTAATAGGAATCAAAGGGACAACTTTTACACGCAGGGAGTGGTCAGTATGTAGAATGAGCTGTTATAGGAAGGGGTTAAGGTAGATGCACTAACAGGATTTAAAGGGTACATGGACAGGTACACAGGTAAGGAAAGGTTAAGAGGGATATGGGCCAAACATAGGCACAAGGGATTAGCTTGGATGAGAATTTTGTTCGGCATAGACCATTTGCGTAGAAGGGCCTGTTCTCGTATTGCCCTCTATGACTCTTCTGCTCTTAATGTGAATTACAAGCAAAATCCAGCTTGAAGTTAAAAGGACACTATTGTAAATAAACAGTGCTGCTACAGAGCATAGGCTACTGGCTAACAGCAGGATGCCAGCTGCTCATGCAATATGGCTCGCAAAGCAATCTGACATGAGACCTTTTTGTATGCATGAGCTAAGTGCAAGACAATAGCATTTGTTAGTTGGCCTACATCAAAACAGGCAACACTGGTAAGTTACTTTGCATTATTGGTTCCAAGTTCAAGGAAACTTGTAGGCCAAACTGATATTGTCACTCAGCACACAAAACACAGCCACAGGCATAATTGGGATATTTGTGTATTTGTCAGCCCTCAGATCGCTAATTTTGGGTGCCTGGTTCAATCCTTTTCAACCAGTGGTTCCCAAGCATTTTTGGACTACTGCCCCCTTGGCTCCCAGTCCAGATCCCCAGTTGCCCCTTCTCCTTTTCCAGTTATTACATCAAAACTATAGAGAATTTTGATTTGCGATGCAGAGTGATAGAAAATAGACACTGTAAATTCAAAGCAGTAACAAATAATTGCAAAAATTATTGAAATGTATTTAAAGCTACAAATTTTTAAAATTACAGTAATAACAATTTTTATCAACAATTTTAGAGTGTAGATTTTTGACAATTGGGCAGTTTTCCAGGGAAGGTGGGATGGTTTACACCTGAACTGGAGGGGAACAAATATTCTTGCAGGTAGGTTTGCTAGAGAGACTCCGGTGGATGTAAACTATATACAAGGGGGGAGGAGAACTAAAGTGTAGGAACAGATTTAGGGGAGAAGGAAGAAAAAGAAAATAGTAAAGTTGTTGGCATCGTTAGTGATAAACAGCGAGTAAGAGGTGGAAAATTTCTTAAATGCATTTATTTTAATGCTAGGAGCATTATAAGAAAGGTGGATGAGCTTGAAACATGGATTGATACCTGGAAGTATGATGTAGTGGCTATTAGTGAAACATGATTACAGGAGGGGTGTGATTGGCAACTAAATATTCCTGGATTTCATTGCTTCAAGTGTGATAGAATCGGAGGGACAAGAGGGGCAAGTGCTGCAATGCTTGTCAGAGAAAATATTACAGCAGTGCTCTAGCAGGATAGATTAGAGGGCTCGTCTAGGGAGGCTATTTGGGTGGAATTGAGGAATGGGAAAAGTGTAGTAACACTTATAGGGGTGTATTATAGACCACCAAATGGGGAGCGAGAATTGGAGGAGCAAATTTCTAAGGAGGTGACAGATATTTGTAGTAAGCACAAGGCTGTGATTGTGGGAAATTTTCATTTTTCACACATAGACTGGGAAGCCCATACTGTAAAAGGGCTGGATGGTTTGGAGTTTGTAAAATGTGTGCAGGATAGTTTTTTGCAGCAATACATAGAGGTACCAACTAGAGAAGGGGCAGTTTTGGATCTCCTGTTAGGGAGTGAGATAGGTCAAGTGATGGAGGTTTGTGTTGGGGAGTACTTTGGATCCAGTGATCACAATGCCATTAGTTTCAATATAATTATGGAGAAGGATAGGTCTGGACCCAGGGTTAAGATTTTTAATTGGAGAAAGGCTAACTTTGAGGAGATGTGAAAGGATTTAGAAGGAGTGGATTGGGACAATTTGTTTTATGGAAAAGATGTAATAGAGAAATGGAGGTCATTTAAAGGTGAAATTTTGAGGGTACAGAATCTTTGTTCCTGTTAGGTTGAAAGGAAAGGTTAAAAGTTTGAGAGCCATGGTTTTCAAGGGATATTGGAAACTTGGTTCGGAAAAAGAGAGATATCTACAATAAATATAGGTAGCATGAAGTAAATAAGATGCTCGAGGAATATAAAGAATGTTAAAAGAATCTTAAGAAAGAAATGAGAAAAGCTAAAAGAAGATATGAGGTTGCTTTGGCAAGTAAGGTGAAAATAAATCCAAAGGGTTTCCACAGTTATATTAATAACAGAAGGATAGTGAGGGATAAATCTAGTCTCTTAGAGAATCAGAGTGGACAGCTATGTGTGGAGCCAAAAGAGATGGGGGAGATTCTGAACAATTTCTTTTCTTCGGTATTCACTAAGGACAAGGATATTGAATTGTAAGGTAAGGGAAACAGGGAGGGAAGTTATGGAAAGTATGATGATTAAAGAAGAGGAAGTACTGGCACTTTTAAGGAATATAAAAGTAGATAAGTCTCCGGGTCCTGACAGGATACTCCCTAGGACCTTGAGGGAAGTTAGTGTGGAAATAGCAGGGACTCTGACAAAAATATTTCAAATGTCATTAGAAACGGGGATGGTGCCAGAGGATTGACGTATTGCTCATGTTGTTCCATAGTTTAAAAAGGGTTCTAAGAGTAAACCTAGCAATTATCGGCCTATGAGTTTGACGTCAGTGGTGTGTAAATTGATGGAAAGTATTCTTGGAGATGGTATACATAATTATCTGGATAGACAGGGTCTGATTAGGAACAGTCAACATGGATTTGTGTGTGGAAGGTCATGTTTGACAAATCTTATTGAATTTTTTGAAGAGGTTACTAAGAAAGTTGACAAAGGTAAAGTGGGGATTTTGTCTATATGGACTTCAGTAAGGCCTTTGACAAGGTTCCACATGGAAGGTTAGTTAGGAAGGTTCAATCATTAGGTATTAATATTGAAGTAGTAACATGGATTCAGCAGTGGCTGGATGGGAGACGCCAGAGAGTAGTGGTGGATAACTGTTTGTCAGATTGGAGGCCGGTGACTAGTGGTGTGCCTCAGGGATCTGTACTGGGTCCAATGTTGTTTGTCATATACATTAATGATCTGGATGATGGGGTGGTAAATTGGATTAGTAAGTATGCAGATGATACTAAGATAGATGGAGTTGTGGATAATGAAGTAGGTTTTCAAAGCTTGCAGAGAGATTTAGGCCAGTTAGAAGAGTGGGCTGAAAGATGACAGATGAAGTTTATTGCTGAAAAATGTGAGGTGCTACATTTTGGTAGGACTAATCAAAATAGGACATACATGGTAAATGGTAGGGCATTGAAGAACGCAGTAGAACAGAGGGATCTAGGAATAATGGTGCATAGTTCCCTGAAGGTGGAATCTCGTGGATAGGGTAGTGAAGAAAGCTTTTGGTATGCTGGCCTTTATAAATCAGAGCATTGAGTGTAGGAGTTGGGATGTAATGTTGAAATTGTACAAAGCATTGGTAAGGCCAAATTTGGAGTATTGTGTACAGTTCTGGTCACCAAATCATAGGAAAGATGTCAACAAAATAGAGAGAGTACAGAAGAGATTTACTAGAATGTTACCTGGGTTTCATCACCTAAGTTACAGAGAAAGGTTGAACAAGTTGGGTCTTTATTCTTCGGAGCATAGAAGGTTGAAGGGGGACTTGATAGAGGTATTTAAAATTATGAAGGGGATAGGTAGAGTTGACGTGGATAGGCTTTTCCCATTGAGAGTAGGGGACATTCAAACAAGAGGACATGAGTTGAGAGTTAAGGGGTAAAAGTTTAGGGGTAACATGAGGGGGAACTTCTTTACTCAGAAAGTGATAGCTGTGTGGAATGAGCTTCCAGCAGAAGTGGTTGAAGCAGGTTTGATGTTGTAATTTAAAGTTAAATTGGATAGTTATATGGGCAGGGAAGGAACGGAGGGTTATGGGCTGAGTGCAGGTTGGTGGGACTAGGTGAAAGTAAGTGTTCGGCACGGACTAGAAAGGCCGAGATGGCCCATTTCCATGCTGTAATTGTTATATGGTCATTAGTAGTTCAACTATTCACTACTTAATTGCGTTTTCATTTTTCATTGAAATGGATGGGTTTGGTACAGTTTCTCAACATTAGGCTGATCGTCACTCAGGAGTCGTCTCAGAACCCCATGTTCAGTAATTTACAGACTGATTTGTTGCTTTGAAAGAAGACGGGCAACTGCACTGAAAATGTGCTTCACTATGTACGATGTTACAAAGGCAACAAAGAACATCTTAACCCTTGTCCATAGTGCAGGGTAGCATTTAGAGATTTCTTTCTGCAACTAAAAGCACTTACATGATTTTTTTTTAACCTTGGCTTCAGCACAGTCATTTTGCATCAAGATCAATTACAACAATGTATTCCCAATAACTTTGCATCAATATTATTCTATGTTTATTATTATGAAACTAATAAAAAGATTGAAAAAGAAAGTAAAGAAAAGAAAAAGCTTTTGCCCACACAACAGACTCCTTGGCTGTTGTTGGTTACTTGGTGCTGGTATAAATCCATACTTAAGGTACTCCACATTATGCAAGAGAAAAATCTGCAGATGCTGGAAATCAAAATAATACACACAAAATGCTGAAGGAATTCAGCAGGCCAGGCAGCATCCATGGAAAAGAGTTAACAGTTGACATTTAAGGCTGAGACCATCTTGATGAGGACCATCTCCAGGATTTTGTGTGTAGTACTCCACACTATACTGTCTGCATCTTTTTCTTTTGCTCTGCTTCTGCCATTTTTATTAAGGAGCACAGTCAATCACCATTTTTTTTTAACTCCAACCTCAAGGGCTGTGATCAATAAAGGAGATAGTTTTGACATCATCACAGCACAGGCAAACCCTGTCTCTCTGCCTGAAACTCGATAAGTAGAGCTGTGATATCTCAGTTGAGCTGTGGTCTAGGGAAATGTGGTCAAGACTATATTCTGAATTTTACCCCATTGAATGCTATACCCTAATTCACAGGAATTGTATCACTGTGTGATTAGAGTATGGGAACTGTATTAGACACCAGACTACTGCTGCACAGTACAGGCCCTTTGGCCCTCGATGTTGTGCCGATCCATCTATTTCTAAAAAAATGTACTAAACCCACACGATCCCATAACCCTCTATTTTTCTTTCATCCATTTGCCTGTCCAAGAGGCTCTTAAATACCCCTAATGTTTTAGCCTCCACCACCATCCCTGGCAAGTCATTCCAGGCACCCACAACCCTCTGTGTAAAAAAACTTACCCCTGATGTCTCCCCTAAACTTCCCTCCCTTAACTTTGTACATAAGATGGTTTTTTGAACCAACATGTCGAGGAACCAACTAGAGAGCAGGCTATTCTAGACTGGGTTTTGAGCAATGAGGAAGGGTTAATTAGCAATCTTGTTGTGAGAGGCCCCTTGGGTAAGAGTGACCATAATATGGTGGAATTCTTCATTAAGATGGAGAGTGACATAGTTAATTCAGAAACAAAGGTTCTGAACTTAAAGAGGGGTACCTTTGAAGGTATGAGACGTGAATTAGCTAAGATAGACTGGCAAATGACACTTAAAGGATTGACAGTGGATATGCAATGGCAAGCATTTAAAGATTGCATGGATGAACTACAACAATTGTTCATCCCAGTTTAGCAAAAGGATAAATCAAGGAAGGTAGTGCACCCGTGGCTGACAAGAGAAATTAGGGATAGTATCAATTCCAAAGACGAAGCATACAAATTAGCCAGAAATAGTGGCTCACCTGAGGACTGGGAGAAATTCAGAGTTCAGCAGAGGAGGACTAAGGGCTTAATTAGGAAGGGGAAAAAAGATTATGAGAGAAAACTGGCAGGGAACATAAAAACTGACTGTAAAAGCTTTTATAGATATGTAAAAAGGAAAAGACTGGTAAAGACAAATGTAGGTCCCCTGCAGACAGAAACAGGTGAATTGATTATGGGGAGCAAGGACATGGCAGACTAATTGAATAATTACTTTGGTTCTGTCTTCACTAAGGAGGACATAAATAACCTTCCAAGAATAGTAGGGGACAGAGGGTCCAGTGAGATGGAGGAACTGAGCGAAATACATGTTAGTAGGGAAGTGTGTTGGGTAAATTGAAGGGATTAAAGGCAGATAAATCCCCAGGGCCAGATGGTCTGCATCCCAGAGTGCTTAAGGAAGTAGCCCAAGAAATAGTGGATGCATTAGTGATAATTTTTCAAAACTCTTTAGATTCTGGACTAGTTCCTGAGGATTGGAGGGTGGCTAATGTAACCCCACTTTTTAAAAAAGGAGGGAGAGAGAAACCGGGGAATTATAGACCGGTTAGCCTAACGTCGGTGGTGGGGAAACTGCTGGAGTGTTACCAAAGATGTGATAACAGTACATTTGGAAAGCGGTGAAATCATCGGACAAAGTCAGCATGGATTTGTGAAAGGAAAATCATGTCTGACGAATCTCATAGAATTTTTTGAGGATGTAACTAGTAGAGTGGATAGGGGAGAACCAGTGGATGTGGTATATTTGGATTTTCAAAAGGCTTTTGACAAGGTCCCACACAGGAGATTAGTGTGCAAACTTAAAGCACATGGTATTGGGGGTAAGGTATTGATGTGGATAGAGAATTGGTTAGCAGACAGGAAGCAAAGAGTGAGAATAAACGGGACCTTTTCAGAACGGCAGGCAGTGACTAGTGGGGTACCGCAAGGCTCAGTGCTGGGACCCCAGTTGTTTACAATATATATTAATGACTTGGATGAGGGAATTAAATGCAGCATCTCCAAGTTTGCGGATGACACGAAGCTGGGCAGCAGTGTTAGCTGTGAGGAGGATGCTAAGAGGATGCAGGGTGACTTGGATAGGTTGGGTGAATGGGCAAATTCATGGCAGAGGCAATTTAATGTGGATAAATGTGAAGTTATCCACTTTGGTGGCAAAAATAGGAAAACAGATTATTATCTGAATGGTGGCCGATTAGGAAAAGGGGAGGTGCAACGAGACCTGGGTGTGATTATACACCAGTCATCGAAAGTGGGCATGCAGGTACAGCAGGTGGTGAAAAAGGCGAATGGTATGCTGGCACTTATAGCGAGAGGATTCGAGTACAGGAGCAGGGAGGTACTACTGCAGTTGTACAAGGCCTTGGTGAGACCACACCTGGAGTATTGTGTGCAGTTTTGGTCCCCTAATCTGAGGAAAGACATCCTTGCCATAGAGGGAGTACAAAGAAGGTTCACTGGATTGATTCCTGGGATGGCAGGACTTTCATATGAAGAAAGACTTGATGAACTAGGCTTGTACTCATTGGAATTTAGAAGATTGAGGGGGGATCTTATTGAAACGTATAAAATCCTAAAGGGATTGGACAGACTAGATGCAGGAAGATTGCTCCCGATGTTGGGGAAGTCCAGAACGAGGGGTCACAGTTTGAGGATAAAGGCGAAGCCTTTTAGGACTGAGATTAGGAAAAACTTCTTCACACAGAGAGTGGTGATTCTGTGGAATTCTCTGCCACAGGAAACAGTTGAGGCCAGTTCATTGGCTATATTTAAGAGGGAGTTAGATATGGCCCTTGTGGCTAGGGGGATCAGAGGGTATGGAGGGAAGGCTGGTGCAGGGTTCTGAGTTGGATGATCAGCCATGATCATAATAAATGGCGGTGCAGGCTCGAAGGGCTGAATGGCCTACTCCTGCACATATTTTCTATGTTTTCTATGTTTCTATATGCCCTCTGGTGTTTTCTATTTGTGCCTTGGGAAACAGGTACTGGCTATCCACCCTATCTATGCCTCTCATAATCTTGTAGACTATCAAGTCCCCTCTCATCCTTCTATGCTCCAAAGAGAAAAGTCCCAGCTCTGCTAACCTTTTCTCATAAGACTTGTTTTCCAATCCAGGCTACATCCTGGTAAATCTCCTCTGCACCCTCTCCATAGCTTCCACATCCTTCCTATAATGAGGTGACCAGAACTGAACACAATACTCTTAAGTGTGGTCTCACCAGAGATATGTAGAGTTGCAACATGACCTCTCTACTCTTGAACTCAATCCCCATTAATAGGGGTCCCATAGGCCTTCTTAACTATCCTATCAACCTGTGCAGCGACCTTGAGGGATGTATGGATTTGAACCCCAAGGCCACTCTGTTCGTCCACACTCTTAAGTAACCGACCATTAACCCTGTACTCAGCCTTCTGGTTTGTCTTTCCAAAAGATAACCTCACACTTATCCAGATTGAACTCCATCTGCCACTTTTCTGCCCAGTTCTGCATCCTGTCTATACCCTCTTGTAATCTTCGACAACCTACAGCTCCATCCACAACTCCTCCAATCTTCGTGTCATCCGAAAACTTATTCATCCATCTTTCCGTCTCTTTATCCAGGTCACTTATAAAAATCACAAAGAGCAGGGGTCCCAGGACAGATCCTTGCAGCACTCTACCAGTCACCAACCTCCAGGCAGAATTCTTTCCTTCCACTGCTGCCCTCCGCTTTCTTCCTGTAAGCCAATTTTTTATCCAAACAGCCGAGGTTGCACTGATTCCATGCCTCATGACTTTCTGGATGAGTTTCTTGTGGGGGACCTTGTCAAATGCCTTGCTAAAATCCATGTAGACCACATCTACCTCCCTGCCCTCATCAATTTCTTTTGTTAACTCTTCAAAAAACTCAATTAGGCTCGTGAGGCACGACCTTCCCTTCACAAAGCCATGTTGACTATCCTTGAGTAGACTGTACTCCAAATGCTTGTAGATCCTATCCTTAAGAATCCTTTCCAATAGTTTCCAGACCAACAACGTAAGACTCACTGGTCTGTAGTTCCCAGGATTCTCCCTATTACCTTTTTAAACAAGGGAACTACACTTGTCATTCTCCAATCCTCCAGCACCTCCCCTGCAGCCAAAGAGGATTCAAAGATCATAGCTACTGCTCCGGCAATCTCTTTTCTCACTTCCCACAGCAACCTGGGGTATGTCATGTCCAGCCCTGGGGATTTACCAATCTTGATGTTTTTAAGAAGATCCAACATTTCTTCTTCCTTAATCTCCACATTGTCCAGCACACAGGCCTGTTCTATTTCGACCTCACCCTGATCAAGGTCCTTTTCACTTGTGAATACTGAAGCAAAGTATTCATTTAGGACCTCCCCAACCTTCTCCGCCTCCAGGCACAAGTTGCCTTCTTTATCTTTTAAAGGCCCCACCTTCATTCTTGTCATCCTTCTGTTCTTCACATGTGCATAGAATGCCTTGGGGTTCTCCTTAATCCTACGTGCCAAGGCCTTCTCATGCCCCCTTCAAGCTCTCCTAAGTCCTTTCTTAAGCTCCTTCTTGGCTACCCTATATTTCTCATGAGCCCCTCCTGCTTCCTGCTTCTTATATAACCTCTTCTCCCGTCGGCTAGTCCACATACTGTGTCAGGAATCCTTCTTGAACACACTTGAGAAATTAAGCCCCATCTACCCCCCTTGCAGTCAGGAGGTGCCAGTCAATATGAGGGAAGCTGAAATCACCCATAACTACAACCCTGTATTTCCTGCACCATTTTAAAATCTGCCTGCTTATCTGTTCCTCAGTGTCCCAAGGGCTATTTGGGGGCCTATAGACTACTCCCAGCACAGAGATTGATCCCTTCTTATTTCTGACTTCCACCCACACTGACTCAGTGGACACCCCCTCTGCAGCATCCTCCCTTTCTATAGACGTGATACTATCCCTGATCAGTAATGCTATTCCCCCCCCCCACCTTTCTACCTCCCATCCTGTTCCTTTTAAAACACCTAAACTCCAGTACCTGCATCAGCCAATCCTGCCCTTCCCCCAGCCAAGTTTCAGTAACGGCCACAACATTGTAGTTCCATGTACTGATCCATGCTCTAAGTTCATCCCCTTTATTCCTAATACTCCTAGCGTTGGAATAGACACATTTCAACCCCTCTAACTGGCTACATTTATGTTTTGTCCCCTGCTTATCCTTCCTCACCAACTCAGGCATCATTCCCTTGTCCTTCTACCCTAATCTCTGCACTCACATTCTGATTCCCAACCCCCTGCCAAACTAGTTTGAACCCTCCCCAACAGCTCTAGCAAACCTGCCCGCCAGGATATTGGTCCCTTTCCAGTTCAGGTGCACCCCGTCCTTTTTGTACAGGTCAGATCTTCCCCAGAAGAGATCCCAACGATCCAGAAATCTGAACCCCTGCCCCCTGCACCAGCTCTTCAGCCAGGCATTCATCTGCCATAACTTCCTGTTCCTACCCTCTCTGTCCCGTGGCACAGGCAGCAATCCTGAGATTACCACCCTTGAGGTCCTGCTTTTTAACTTCTTTCCTAACTCCCTATATTCCTTCTTCAAGACCTCATCCCTACTCCTATCTATGTCATTGGTCCCCACATGGACCACAACATCTGGCTGCTCACCCTCTCTCCTGAGAATACCGAGAATGCCACTGTCAGACCTGCTGAACCATGTCTATGCCCACCTGGACAAGCCAGCGAGCACTTTGAGGGTCATGTTTTTTGACTTCTCCAGTGCGTTCAACACCATCCGCCCTGCTCTGCTGGGGGAGAAGCTGACAGTGATGCAAGTGGATGCTTCCCTGGTATCATGGATTCTTGATTACCTGACTGGCAGACCACAGTACATGTGCTTGCAACACTGTGTGTCCGACAGAGTGATCAGCAGCACTGGGGCTCCACAGGGGACTGTCTTGTCTCCCTTTCTCTTCACCATTTACACCTCGGACTTCAACTACAGCACAGAGTCTTGTCATCTTCAGAAGTTTTCTGATGACTGCCATAGTTGGATGCATCAGCAAGGTAGATGAGGCTGAGCACAGGGCTACTGTAGGAAACTTTCTCACATGGTGTGAGCAGAATTATCTGCAGCTTAATGTGAAAATACTAAGGAGCTGGTGGTAGACCTGAGGAGAGCTAAGGTACCAGTGACCCCTGTTTCCATCCGGGGGTAGGGGGTCAGTGTGAACATGGTGGAAGATTACAAATACCTGGGGATATGAATTGACAATAAACTGGACTGGTCAAAGAACACTGAGGCTGTCTACAAGAAGGGTCAGAGCCGTCTCTATTTCCTGAGGAGACTGAGGTCCTTTAACATCTGCCGGACGATGCTGAGGATGTTCTACGAGTCTGTGGTGGCCAGTGCGATCAGGTTTGCTGTAGTGTGCTGGGGCAGCAGGCTGAGGGTAACAGACAACAACAGAATCAACAAACTCATTCGTAAGGCCAGTGATGTTGTGGGGATGGAACTGGACTCTCTGACGGTGGTGTCTGAAAAGAGGATGCTGTCCAAGTTGCATGCCATCGTGATCAATGTCTCCCATCCACTACATAATGTACTGGGTGGGCACAGGAGTACATTCAGCCAGAGACTCATTCCACTGAGATGCAACACTGAGCATCATAGGAAGTCATTCCTGCCTGTGGCCATCAAACTTTACAACTCCTCCTTTGGAGGGTCAGACAACCTGAGCCAATAGGCTGGTCCTGGACTTATTTCCTGGCATAATTTACATATTACTATTTAACTATTTATGGTTTTATTACTATTTAATTATTTATGATGCAACTGTAATGAAAACCAATTTCCCCCAGGATCAATAAAGTATGACTATGACTAGGACTATGACTATGAGAATGTGATCCGAGATATTGCGGACCCTGGCACCAGGGAGGCAACAGACCATCTGGGATTCTTGATCTCTCCCACAGAACCTTTCACCTGTCCCTCTAACTATCGAATCCCCTATCACTACTGCTCTCCTCTTTTCCCTCCTTCCTTTCTGAGCTGAGGGTCCAATCTCGGTGCCAGAGATGCGACCACTACAACTTGTCCCTGGTAGATTGTCCCCATCAACGGTATACTTATTGTTGATAGGAATGGCCGCAGGGGTGCTCTGCTCTTTCTGTCTATTCTCCTTCCCTCTCCTGACAGTCACCTGTCTCCTGACATTTAGGGGTGACTGTCTTCTTGAAACTCCGATCTATTACTGCCTCTGCCTCCCGAATGATCTGAAGTTCATCCAGCTCCAGTTCCCTAACTTGGTTTGACAGGAGCTGCAGATGGATGCACCTTTTGCAGGTGTAGTCATCAGAGACAATTGTGCTGTCCCTAACTTCCCACATCTTACAATCGGAGCACTGGACTGCCCTATCTACTGCCTCCATTACCAGTGTTAGTACTACTAACACTGTACTACAGTAATGAACAGCAATAATGAGCAGGCTAAGCCTGGAAGTAATATGATTTCTTCAGTCTAGATTTGTCATGATGTGTCAAATACAGAAGTGTCGTGTTGCTCTTCAACAACTATAATGTGCTTTGAGCAAAGTCTAAGAGAATGGTGGTTAACAAGAAATGAGGTGATTACGTGATCATTGTAATCAATTGTGAGCGCTGAGCATCACGTGCTTGTAATAAGTAATTCATTTCTTAAATTAAGTCTATAATCCCTCAGCTACCCCGAAGGGGGTGTTCTGATAACACCCAATTTGGGAACCACTGTTTTAGAGCATCTAGGGAAATTAATTTGTCAAAGTAAAGATACTTGAACAGTCAGAGGTGTCTCCAATTATAGATATGTAACTCAGTGTCAGACTAAATATTGAAGTAAACATTGTGAATATGAAAATTCTATTGAAGCACCTGCTGCTAACTTTGTTCTTAAGCGTATAATAATTCAATGTACTTTCAGTTTGGGAAACTCTACAAAGAGGATATCTAGAAGAAGGTCTGCTTGCTGTGATGAAAAAGGACCATTTAAATTAACCAGCTTCTGTGTCTCTCCAGTGACTCAGTTCAGTCATAGCAACCATGACTAAAATATCAGTTTCTAATATTTGAATGGCCTCAATATTAATTCTGACTATTAATCAGGCCTTCCCTGCAAACCTATTTTGAACCACTGATCTATAAAATTACTGAAATGGGCCTACATGCATTGCCCCTCCTTAAGATTCTGCATTTTTGAATGTGAAAAATGGCCCCTATTTTTTAGGTAGCAATTCCTTGCCCAAGTCATTTTACAGGTTAGTTACTTGTCAGCATGTGGATATAGAACTGGAGTCAGACCACAGGCAAGATTATTTTTGTTAGGACACTTTGATGTCACAATTGAAATTATTGAAGCCAACTTTTTGAAACAGTTCAAATATACAAACCACAATTTGAACTTTTGGTATTGTGATGATCAGTTAGATATTGTGACTATCAGTTTAGGCCTTTGGAATATGAATCCATTAACTAAACTCATGCACTTACTGATAGCTCCTGTGGATCACACATGGAAGTATCTGAACAGCTGTGGCATTACAGGCTTGAGAGATTTCATAGTGAAGTGGATAAATATGCAGTAAATGAGCAAATAGGAACGGTGGTGACATCTGCTCAGGTAACTCCTATCCCTCTCTCCCATTGTCTGATTTCTCTCTCTGTCTCTGGTCTGCCTGAGTCACTCTGTCACTGTCTCTCTGTCTTGTCTCCCCGTCTCTCTCTCTACTTCTCTCCCTCTGCCACTCTGTGTCTCTCTGTCTCCCTGTTTCCCTCTGTCTCCGTCTCTCTGTCTCCATCTGTGTCGCTCTGTCATTGTCTCTCTGTCTCCGTCTGTGTCGCTCTGTCACTGTCTCTCTGTCTCTCTCACTGTCTCTGTCTCTTTCCCTCTCCCTCTCTGTCCCTCTTCAATAATGATTACTGGTGTATGTGACTGGTTTTCAAGGGCATGATTGATTAAACAATGAAAAACAGCATTGACTGTATCAGTGACACCTTCCTCCCCAATGCTCGGAATAGCTCCTATGTACGCTTTGGGGCATGCAACATAATGCCAGCCATACCTCTGCCAGGTGAGCAGCTACTGTCTGCAACAGCAACAGGCACAAGAAGGACTCTGCCGAGAGTCATTCTTTAAGGCTGCCCGGGCAGATGACATCCCAGGCCGTGTAGTCAGGGAGTGCACACACCAGCTCTCTGGCCTCTTCATGGACATCTTCAACTGTTCACTCATCTTGGCTGCTGTCCCCACATGCTTGAAATTAGCCGCCATCATCCCTGTAACAAAGAACTCTACACCTTCAGAACTGAATGACTACGGCCCAGAGACACCGTTGCCAATCACCATGAAATACTTTGTATTGGCACACATCAAAAAACTCCATTCCTGCCACAATGACACTCACCAATATGCTTATTGACAGAATCACTCTATGACAAATGCCCAGTTGCCATAGCATCTGTCATGCACTTGTCCCTGACACACCTAGAAAACAAGGACACTTCTGTCAGCATGCTGTTTCTAGATTTCAGTTTGACATTGAACACTATTGTCCCAAAGCCCTTGGTGAACAAACACTTAATCCTCAGTCTATATACACCACTGTTTTGGACTTTCTAAAGAACACACCTTAGATAGTCAGGATGCACAGCTCCTCCCTCTGCATCATCCTCAACATGAGTGCCCCCAGGGCTGTGTGCTGACTCCACCGGTGTACACCCTTCTCATGCATGACTGCACAGGTAAACACTCAAACAAATGCATTGTCAAGTTTGCGATGACACGATAGTGGGGCTCATCACCAACAATGATGAGATGGCCTATTGAGAGGAGGTGGAAGAGCTCGAGACCAGATATAAGGCAAATAACCTCTTCCTCAGTGTTAACAAGACATGGGAGATGGTTATCGACTTCAGGAGAACTCACACCATTCACATTCCTCTTTACATTGGTGGTACAGCAGCAGAAACTGGGAAAATTCAAGCAGTTTCAAATTCCCAGGAGAGGACATTTTGCATAACTTTTCATGGTCCTAGAACATGTCCTACACAATCAAGAAAGCTTAGCAAGACCTCTGCTTTCTGAGGAGGCTGAAGAGAGCTGGACTATGCTCATCTATACTCACAACCTACTACAAATGTGCTGTAGAGAGCATCGTAATATCGCGCATCGCTTCAGGGTACAGCAACCGCATGGCAGTGGGCAAGATTAATGTCATTGGAACTACCCTACTACCGGCCACCAGGAACATATACACAGAAGAGAGCTAGAAAAAATCTCTTCTCTCTCTTCTCTCTCTTTTTTTCTCTCTCTCTCTGTCTCTCTCCCTTCCTCTCCTCTATCTCTCATTTGTGTAATTCTCTCTCCCTCTCTCTCTCTCTCTCTCTCTCTCAAAAACTTCCACTGATGCAACAGCTGTTTCAAAGCAAATTTTAACCTTCAGATAATAAACCTTAGGTCAGGCCATCACTGGAACTGGGGCTGAAGCTTAGTGAGAGTTTGAAACAGCTGGCAGATGTGGCCTTGCACATTCGGAGTGTGTAGATTGTATGCTAAGCATTTGTAGAGAAGATTGGAGGCCACTCGATGCCAAGCTGACAGATGGCAGCTCATTGAAAAACACAAAGCCCTCAGCAGCAGAAGCCCAGACCACCATGATAGCAATGCTTGTCCATCAAATGTATTCACCTACAGAGATGTCATTTGTTCTACCTTCACCGAGGCAGGCCCCTTACCTTTGCAGGGCCCCAAACCTGGCAAATTAGAGTCCTGTTTCAATTTGGAGCTTGAAAACAATTCAAGTTTCATAAGTAAAGGAATGAAATAATACAGGCTGTTCACAATGTTTGAGGAAAGAGGGAACTAAATTTAGCATTGTTTTAACCACAACAAACAGTGATAATTTGTATCCATGGCATCCTATTTCACCCCAAAATGAATTTTTGACACTATCACTAAGACTGTTTGCATTGGCTATTCATTATCCAGGACTAGGGTCCTTTATGCGAAGCTTAGGTTTCTAACGTAGATGCTGACACTTCTAGAAATCAAAGAATTGTTTTTGAGTAAGTTAAGCTTCCAAACAATATTGTTCATTCAACTTCTTGTCACACATGGGAACCAGTCCTCAGTTCTGAAGTAAATGGCAAGCAATAATCAGACTGAAGCTAAGGAAGACAGCTTTGCAAACAATTAACACTTGCGATAGAGAACAGACCACTGACCCAGAGGGGCTAATTACTCAAGAGATGGAGTCTAAGACAATGATGTTATGTTAGTTGCCCTGAATCAAACGAGATAACACTGGCTAAGTTATATAGTTCAAGAAAGCTCGTAGACCAGATTGATACTATCACTTAGCACATCAAATAGCTGATCTAGCAATAACTGGAAGATTTGTGAACTCAGAGAGTCATCCCTCACAGCATTAATTTTAGGTGTTTGGGAACTCTGTCCCCAGAAGCTTTCAGACCATCTGTGTGATTACATACTGAGCAAAACGATCACATGTTTGTGAAATCACCCAAGAGGCAAAGAAGCAGTACAAACGTAAAACAGCAGTCAGGTTTGTTAGGAATGGTCAAGGAACATCAAGGAGAATGACAGAATGATGGGGTGAACTAGAACTCATTCCTCTGCCTTCGATTTCTGCAACGGACAACTCGTTCATCTGCAGCTCATTGGCATACTGTTTTATCTTATTGGAATTGCTCCTGTGTTTTGGAAATCCTTTGTGTTTTACAAATCATTTGTAATTTGGAAATCTTTAATAAGATGATATTCCTCTGTGAGTTTTAAATGTTATTTATGAATTTCTTCTGGATTTAAATGTATGTCATGAAAAACAAATTAGTAGTGTTTAAACTACTTTGTTAGATGGAAGTATCTCCTCCTTGGTAGGGAGGGGAGACCCACCACTCAAACAGTGGGTAATGACAGGTAAACTCACTATGGAGTATAAACAGGGAAGTGATCTAGCCTTTGAAGAACAGGTGGCTACAGTATAATCTCCCTGAAGTAGGGACACAAGGATACTCCTACCTATCTATTTTGGATAGGGTTTTAGATCTTCATTTGAGTTTAGAACTTGGTGGCCAGCAAACCAGACATCATCACATCTACTCAAAAAGCCTGATACTACCCATCTCAGCTTCTTTGCCCTAATTGCCTTTACATCTCCAACCCTGACCCTTCCAATGAATACTGCATAATCTTGTTGTCAGATATAGATAGTTACCTATCTGTGTCTTAACTCATCCATTAATAGATATAGATAGCTACAGGTCCATTAATCTTGTGCTCATCCATTAATCCTGTGCTCTCTGGCACTTGTTCTGACGACAACTGAGCTTTTAAATCTTAGCAGTGGAACACTATGAGCTACCATGGAACGTGCACAAAATGCTGGAGGAACTCAACAGGCCAGGCAGCATCTATGGAAAAGGGTTCAGTTGAGTACAGGAGAGGACATGGATTCTATTAGATTTGTCCTCTTTTACCAATCAACTTCCCAGCTCTTTACTTCACTCCTCCCCCCTCAGTTTCTTCTATCATCTTGTGTTTCTTCCCGCACCCCCCCCCCCCCACATTATTTAACTCTACTCCTCATCCTTTTTTCTCCAGTCTTGCTGAAGGATACTCTTTTCCATAGATACTGCCTGGTCTGCTGAGTTCCTCCAGCATCTACAGATTTTCTCTTGTTTGTGAATGCATTAGCATTAACTTGTTTCTAAATGTATTTTTGAACTAATATGTTGTTTTGCACAAAGATTTTTCTTCAGTGTCTTGCATAATTTATGTACTATTTATGTTCCGTGTGTTGTCAGATTCCATATGCCTGTTTTTCACTGTGTCTGTACTCACTATACTTGTGCAATTTCCAATAAACTCAACCTGGCCGTTGACTTGGAAAGTTCCTTCACTTCTTTAAAACTCCTTCTACTGTCTCATTCTTCTAATGATTTATAAAAATATTCAATCCTATAACCCAACAAGTTAGCTGCACTTCTGTTTTCTTGCACTTGGCTGATTTTATTTCATTCCACCATTGACATGCCATATGACATGAATCCCCCTGGATTTGCCAGCTCTCTTCATCCATTAAAAGCACTGCAAGAGTCCCACAGTTAGGACCCTGATCTAGTCTGCTTTAGCTGCTGCATCAGGGTTCCTTTCTCTATCAATATGTAAGTGTGCTCATTGATGATACATTGTTCTTAGTTCCATTTAAAGTTGCTCAATAAATAATCAGGTTCAAGCCCCATGTAGCAAAAAAACAGGAAACACTGAGATGAATGCTGTTAAATGAAACGAAGCATTTGCGCTATACTGGTAAAACTCAGTAATGATTTCAACAAGCGATAATCTTGACAAATAACCTGACATTCAATAGCATTGCCATCAGTGAATATTCCACAGCCACATATCATCAACAAGAAGCTCAAATGAGCTAACAATGAATTCAATGGCAGGAGAGCAAGTTAAAGGCTGGGCAGCCTGTGGCAGGTCATAGAATAATCATATTTTATAATATAATATCAGAAACAAATTAGAATATTTGGTGGACAGACAGACCTTTTTTTTGGAATTCAAAACACCACACGTTACATTGGAAAGATAGATGTGTTCAATTTCACAACAGGGTTATGTATACTGAAGGAATTGAGCAGTATTTTGAAGCAAATGAAACAGCCAATGAAAAGTCAGTGCCAGTGTTACTGAGTGCAATAGGTAGAAAAGCATAGAGTTTGCTTAGAGGTTTAACTGCTCCAACCAGACCAGCTGAAATGAGCTTTGTTGAATCATGAATGTAATGCAGGATCATTTAGAACTAAAACCATTGTTGACTGCAGAATGCTTTAGCTTCCATATTCAGAATCAAATGGCAGGGGAGTCCATTTTAACTTACATAGTGGAATTGAAGAAACTCTCTGAGGATTGCTAGTTCAGTAATAGGTTAAAGGATGCATTGAGATAGTTTAGTTTGTGGAATCTTACAAGGAAGTATTCAAACATGTCTCCTAACTGAAGTGTAATTCACATTTAAAAGAGCAGTTGAAGTTGCCGTATCAATGAAAACAGCAGACTGATACACAATTGAGTTGTAGTCAGGAATGAAAGTGAGCACAAGCAAAATTACAATGTCTAAATAAAGATCTGCCTGGTCTTACAAATTGTGTTAACATTGTGGCAGGGACTTACACTTTACACCAGACCAATGCAGGTTTAAAGGTGAAAGTTGCAGAAAATACAACAAAGTAGGACACATACAAAAAGAATTTTGGACAGACAAAAATAAATGGACTGTACAGGAAAGAGAAAAAGACAAAAATTCAAGTTGCAGTTTCAAAAAGAACACTAATCTGAATGCTGTCGTTGAAAAATCTGATGATGATGAGACTGACACAGGATCGAATAGCCTAGTGATTTACATGGCGAAAACTAACAAGAAACGGCAAATTAATTAAAATTGAGTTGGACACTGGCTCGGCTGTTTCAGTCATTCCAAAAAAATAAAGAATTGGAATGGCATCTGAAGGAAACTGAACTGAAGCCTGAAGGCATCTAACTAAGAACTTATTCTGGAGAAAAGATAACTCCTGTGGGAATGACATTCTTAACAGAGAGATACAACAACTAACAAGCCACATTGGGCTTGTATGTGGTAAAAACAGGAGGGCCAGCGTTGTGGGGCTGTGACTGCCTAAGACAACTGCGACTTGATTGGAGATCCATCCACCATTTGCATGCCACATTCCCTGCAACAGAGTCAACTGATAGCGAATTAAGAAAGGTGCTGGATGATGCCACAGCAGTGTTCAAGGATGGCATTAGAAAATTCAAAAATATCAAGGGTAAAATAGTATAAAATGAGAAACCACACCCAAGTTTTACAAAGCCTATTTGGTTCCTTATATCATCTGTGATAAAGTAAAATGAGCGAGATCACATGGAGACTGAAGGAATTCTTTCCAAGGTTGAGTGAAGCTGTTGAGCAATGCTAGTAATCCCAGTAGACCAGAAGAATGGGTCTGTCAGGGTTAATGGTGATTTTAAGGTCACCATCAACCCAGTGCTGAAAGTAGATGAATACCCTTTGGCCTGAATGGAGGACATCTTTTCAAACCCTACTAGGGGGAAACACTTTAGCAACATGGAACTAGTTGAGGTCTACCTACAGATGGATTTAGAAGAAGAGTCCAAAGTGCTTCTCAACATAAACACTCACAAAGGGCTTTATTGCTATAATAGGTTTGTTTTTAGAGTAGTATCTGACCTGCACCCAGGCAGACAGCTGTGGACCAAGTGCTGCAAAGTTGCCCAGCCACTTGGTGTTACCTAGATGGCATCACTGCTACCAGTCAAGATGACAAGGAACATCTCCAAAATATCAAGACAGTGTTAAAAAGATTAGATTATGGGCTCAGAACATGATGTGACAAATGCAAATTCTTTAAAGCAAGCATCACTTACTGTGGTCACCCCACTGATGCACAAGTTTTACACAAGTGTGCTAAGAAAATCCAAGCAATGGCAGATGCCCCAAGGCCAAAGGACATGCTACGGTTCTGGTTCTTTTTTGAATTTGTCAAATGCTGTAACAGATTCCTATTAGACTTAGCTACTGTGCTCCTGCCCTTGAACTCATTACTACAGATCAGGAAGAAATGACAATGGACAAAGCAGTGTGAGGAGGCTTTCCCATTGGTAAAGGAAATGGCAATGTCAGACACTGTACTCACCCATTATGATCCATATCATCGAATGAAGCTTGCCTGTGATGCAGCACATGTTGTGAATGATGGAAGCAAACTCCCCATACCCTTGGCCACACGTTCCCTGACCCCACTGCAGAAAAAGTTACACGCAGATTGATAGAGAGGCTTTGATTCTGGTTTGGGGTGTAAAACCTTTCAACCTGTGCTTGTATGGGAGAGAGTTTACCCTCATTACTGACCATCAACCATTAGAGTCCATTTTCAATCCACTGGAGGGTGTTCCACTAACAGCAGCAGTATGACTGCAGAGTTAGGCTCTGTTTCTTGAAGAACACAACTAACAGATCAAATTCAAGAGGACAACAAGTCATGGAATTGCTCATATAACCATATAACCATATAACAATTACAGCATAGAAACAGGCCATCTCAGCCCTTCTAGTCCGTGCCACACGCTTACTCTCACCTAGTCCCATCTACCTGCACTCAGCCCATAACTCTCCATTCCTTTCCTGTCCATATACCTATCCAATTTTTTTTTTAAATGATAAAAATGAACGTGTCTCTACAACTTCTACCGGAAGCTCGTTCCACACAGCTACCACTCTCTGAGTAAAGAAGTTCCCCCTTGTGTTACCCCTAAACTTTTGCCCCTTAACTCTCAACTCATGTCCTTTTGTTTGAATCTCCCCTACTCTCAATGGAAAAAGCCTATCCACGTCAACTCTATCTATGCCCCTCATAATTTTAAATCCCTCTATCAAGACCCCCCTCGACCTCCTACGCTCCAAAGAATAAAGACCTAACTTGTTCAACCTTTCTCTGTAACTTAGGTGATGAAACCCAGGTAACATTCTAGTAGATCTCCTCTGTACTCTCGCTATTTTGTTGACATCAATCCTGGTATAATATGTAAATTTCTGATCAAGATCATTTTCAATGCTTCCACCCATCTTTTATTCAATGTACAGTTTTGTGTGTTATATCAAGTAAATGCCAAACATCTGCAGTGTGCTGATGAATCATGTGCATGTAATAATGATATTGGCCATTCCCTGAAAATGAACTTCCAACTTCCAACATAACAACATGGGTACCGTTTGATTTGCTCATGGTTTGTCCCGTTTACCCTCAGAAAAGGAAATACCGAAAATTCTTACAAAAGAAGATACCCCTCGTTATGTATTCTGCCTAAAGCAAACCAAAAGTCTCCCTATTACAGCAGAGATGATCCAAGGGGAAACCAGAAAGACCACCTATTGTCTCAGGTCTACAAGGCCACCCAAAATGAAGCAGTTAACCCATTTTTACCCGCACCGGAATGAGCTTGCCCTTGAAGGGTGCTGTCTTCTGTGGGGATTGAGAGGTAATGCACCATCCAAGCTGAGAGCCAATGTACTGGAGGAGCAACATGCTGGCTATCTAGGCATGTTCAAAATGAAAGCATTGTTCTGAAGCTTTGTCTAGTGGCCTGCGATAAGGCAGCAGGTTCTGCAGCTTGCCATGGTTTGGCTGGGATGCCAACACATCCGGAAGATGACAAGAGCAGTGGCTCTCCATCCCTGGGAATGGCTGCATTGCCCTGGCAAAGGGGTTGTGTGGACTTTACTAGACTATTCATGGGCACATATTTCTTGGCAGTGATAGATGCAGCTACAAAGTGAATAGAAGTCTTCCCAGTAGCCTCAACTACAGTCTAACCACTGTTGGCCTGTTGAAAAGCCTCTTCTCAAGTACTGGTGTTCCAGCACACTTAGTGGCAGTGGACCACAGATTATTCCAGAACATTTTCAGTCATTCCTGTCATATCTTCACAGTACCACACAGCTACAAATAGCTTGATGGAAAGTTTTCTTCAGAGCCTAACAAGTGTACTGTGAGCAACATCAGTAGAGCACACAACACTCACACTGAATTGCCAATTTCCACTTTGTATATCAGAATGCAGCACACTCCACAAGCAACAACTCACCAGTTATGCTGTTCCTGGGTTATCCCTTGTGCTCAACCTTGGATCTGTTCCAACTCAATCTCAGAAGGACCATGCAGGAGAAACAGATGGGTCAAATTGAGGGCTCTTCAAATAAAGCAGTGTGATGTTTCTCTCCTGGACAAGCAGTCCTGGCGAGGGGTTACAGGGGTAATCTTAAGTGGGTGCTTGGAAAGTTTAAGAACAGAACTGGACCACTCTCCTACACAGCGGAGATTGCATCTGATGTCATCTGGTGACAACACATCGATCAGTTGAGGAGAGCAGAGTCAATTTGTTACAGGAGAAAGGTGTCCAGAGCTGTTCGAACCATTTCCTGTAGCCCCAGAGTCAACTCCTACAACCACTATGGAGGAGGCCCCAGAACCTCAGATTATTTCACAGCCTCAAGCCTCACCTGCTAAGCAGATTGATCTCTCTTGTCAGGAAAGACATGATCCCACAACAGTAAGAAATCTTCCACAGTGACTAAATCTTTAGGTCTGAATGGGACAATTTAAAACTTACAATGCTATGGATGTCTATATTGTAGTTGTGCCTTTAATATTTCAATAATATTTGAGTAATATTGTAAATAAATTGTTTTTTAGCATCCTTTGTTGATTACATAATTCATTAAAAGTACGTGAATGACATATGTCGTTATGCCACCTCGTCATACCACCTCACTAAAGTGAATCGAAGTAGACTCGCATCCCATGTTTTTCTTGCAATTAGTTTCGGGAGTTACAGAACATAACAAATGTAACCATGACATTTTTCTCTTTTTTTGGCATGTGCCTGCGTGCGTGCGCGTCTGTGCACGTGCATCTGCCTGTGCGTGTGTGGGTCTGTGATGTCTTTGTCATGGCTTTTACAAGGCGCAGAGCGAGAGAGAGATTGTGTGGTGCGCCACTCCTCACACAAACATTCTTTTCGCAGTATTTTTCCCTTTTTATTTTATGAGGCCAAGTTGCGATCTCGACACTCAACCCGGCACGGATGGAAAGCGTACTTGGGAGCGGACCCGACTGGTTTCGAACCCGGGAACCTCCGCTCCCGGGTCAGGCGCCGATGTCATTGCACCACCAGCCGGCCCCCATGGCGTTTTTCTTATATATTTTTGCTTAAATATCTGAGGAACACATGCCACTGTGACAAGAAATAGATTTTGCAAGGAAACTATCTTTTCTCTCAGCAAATTATTTGATATCATTTATATTATCCATTTAATCTTGCACTCAATTTAATTTTCCAACAAAACAAATTGCAGCACAGCTGGCTGGTCCAGCCAGAGGAGAATAAATTACTTCACTGAAATTCAAGTGGCCACCTTCCAAAAGGAAAAGCCACAAAGGCATATAGTGTTTAAGCTTTATTAGCTTCAATTCAACCTATTAAAAAATAGATTAGATGACATAATTCTGTTACTCATTGGAGAGCTGAATCAGCCATAGTGGTAAAGTAATGAAGGATCTTGTTCAAAATGAGAAAGCATTGAAAGAAGGTCATGGCTGACAACCTTGAAATGGATTTTACAATTTTATGGACCAGAGATTGAAAAGAAAAATGGCAAACACTGAAAGTCCAAATCAAAATTAAATGATGTAGGTAGCACAGAAGATGAACCCTAAAGTCAAAATTTCAGGCTATGAAACAACATTCCCTTTATTTTTTACAGTTGCATTGACTTACTATAGCTCAGAGCAAGAAACGACCTGAAATCGGTGTGGCACTTCATATTAACATTACGTGCATGGGAGCATTTCTGTTACTGCATGACTGTGCACCTGCGCAGCTAAGAGGGAACAGTGTTAAGAAATAAGCCCAGCCTTTTGAGGAAGATATCTGGAAAACGCAAGGAAGAAATATTTAAATGGTAATAAAAATCAACATGTCAGAGGAGTTTGCTGAAAGTGTTACTTCAAAATGTTAGAGAGCATCCACTTTGGTATAATTAGTTTAATTGCCAAAATAGATTCCAAGGATAAAAACTGAAAGATGTTTCCTTAAGTATGTTATTATAAGACAGAGGAACTCTCAAAATCTGAGCACATCATGACATATCGACATAATGTCTGCTCAAATATGCACCTGTTTATTGTACATGTTTTTAAAACACATTGATGCCTTTACTTTAAGCATTTTTGCCTATATTTCTATAACCACACTAGACAACGGGATGACCCATTGGGGCACCCTTTGAGAGAAGGGTAGTGCAGTCTGATGTGACCAGAATGAACATTACATTTTCCTGAATGCTATCGGTATCACTTTGCTTTGGAAACTGAAGTAGACAACCTCAGTTTATTAAAGAAGAATGACACGTAGTGAAGCAAATATAGCTGCTCTTCATTTAATGAAGGACACTTTTGATGGCATCATTTCTGGTTTATCTGCCACCCTTGTCCCTCTTGTTGTCATTCTGGAGACGTGTAGCCCTTTGTCCCCCGTCTCTTCATCTCTTCTGCTTTTTGTTGTTTGTCTCTGATCCTGGAGATGTGCATGCCTCTCCTCCTCTGTCTCTTCTTCGCTCATCTTTTTTTGTCCTGTCTCTTTGATCCTGGAGTCATGCAGCCCTGGCCTCGGCTGATTCTTGTTCTCTCCCTCTCCTTGCCGCTTCCTGACGACATTTGGCATCATTTCTTGATCATAATGTCTCCCTTCCCTTCCCATGCAGGCTGACCATTATTTTTACCTTAATGCTGGGTGGAAGATACGAAGCAGTAACACCAAAGGATGCTGATCGTTCTTGAAACGCAAACATTAGGAAATCTGCAGATGCTGGAATTTCAAGCAACACACATAAAAATTGCTGGTGAACGCGCAGCAGGCCAGGCAGCATCTCTAGGAAGAGGTACAGTTGACGTTTCGGGCCGAGACCCTTCGTCAGGACTAACTGAAAGAAGAGATAAGAAGGGATTTGAAAGTGGGAGGGGGAGGGGGAGATCCGAAATGATAGGAGAAGACAGAATGGGGAGGGATGGAGCCAAGAGCTGGTCAGGTGATTGGAAAAAGGGATATGAGAGTATCATGGGACAGGAGGCCTAGGGAGAAAGAAAGGGGGAGGGGGGAAGCCCAGAGGATGGACAAGGAGTATAGGAAGAGGGAGAGGGAGAGGGAAAGGGAGAGGGAGAGGGGGAGGGGGAGGGAGAGGGTGAGGGAGAGGGTGAGGGGGAGGGGGAGGGGGAGGGGGAGGGGGAGGGAGGGAGGGAGAGAGAGAGAGAGAGAGAGAGAGAGAGAGAGAGAGAGAGAGAGATAATAATAATAAATAAATAATGGATGGGGTACGAAGGGAAGGTGGGGCATTAACGGAAGTTAAAGAAGTTAATGTTCATGCCATCAGGTTGGAGGCTAACCAGATGGAATATAAGCTGTTGTTCCTCCAACCTGAGTATGGCTTCATTTGACAGTAGAGGAGGCCGTGGATAGACATATCAGAATGGGAATGGGACGTGGAATTAAAATGTGGGGCCACTGGGAGATACTGCTTTCTCTGGCGGACAGAGCATAGGTGTTCAGTGAAACGGTCTCCCAGCCTGTGTTGGGTCTCGCCAATATATAGAAGGCCGCATCGGGAGCACCGGACGCAGTATATCACCACAGCCGACTCACAGGTGAAGTGTCGCCTCACCTGGAAGGACTGTCTGGGGCCCTGAATGGTGGTGAGGGAGGAAGTGTAAGGGCATGTATAGCACTTATTCCGCTTACAAGGATAAGTGCCAGGAGGGAGATCGGTGGGAAGGGATGGGGGGGACGAATGGACAAGGGAGTCATGTAGGGAGCGATCACTGTGGAAAGCCGGGGGTGGGGAAGGAAAGATGTGCTTAGTGGTGGGATCCCGTTGGAGATGGCAGAAGTTACGGAGAATTATATGTTGGACCCGGAGGCTGGTGGGGTGGTAGGTGAGGACCAGGGGAACCTTATTCCTAGTGGGGTGGCGGGAGGATGGGGTGAGAGCAGATGTGCGTGAATGGGAGAGTTCGTTTGAGAGCAGAGTTGATGGTGGAGGAAGGGAATCCCCTTTCTTTAAAAAAGGAGGACATCTCCTTCGTCCTGGAATGAAAAGCCTCATCCTGAGAGCAGATGTGGCGGAGACGGAGGAATTGTGAGAAGGGGATGGCATTTTTGCAAGAGACAGGCTGAGAAGAGGAATAGTCCAGATAGCTGTGAGAGTCAGTAGGCTTATAGTAGACATCAGTGGATAAGCTGTCTCCAGAGACAGAGACAGGAAGATCTGGAAAGGGGAGGGAGGTGTCGGAAATGGATCAGGTAAAGTTGAGGGCAGAGTGAAAGCTGGAGGCAAAGTTAATAAAGTCAATGAGTTCTGCATGCGTGCAGGAAGCAGCGACAATGCAATCATCAATGTAGCGGAGGAAAAGTGGGGGACAGATACCAGAATAGGCTTGGAACATGGATTGTTCCACAAGCCAACAAAAGGGCAGGCATAGCTGGTACCCATACGGTGTAGCCCATAGCTACACCTTTAGTTTGGAGGAAGTGGGAGGACCAAAGGAGAAATTATTAAGAGTAAGGACTAATTCCACTAGATGGAGCAGAGTGGTGGTATCAGGGAACTGGTTAGGTCTGGAATCCAAAAATAAGCAGAGAGCTTTGAGACCTTCCTGGTGGGGGATGGAAGTATATAGGGACTGGACATCCATGGTGAAAATAAAGTGGTGGGGGCCAGGGAACTTAAAATCATCGAAAAAATTCAGAGTGTGAGAAGTGTCACGAACATAGGTAGGAAGGGATTAAACAAGGGGGGATAAAACAGTGTCGAGGTATGCAGAAACGAGTTCGGTGGGGCAGGAGCAAGCTGAGACAATAGGTCGGCCAGGACAGGCAGGTTTGTAGATCTTGGGTAGGAGGTAGAAACCGGAAGTGCGGGGTGTGGGAACTATAAGGTTGGTAGCAGTGGATGGGAGATCCCCTGAGCGGATAAAGTCGGTGATGGTGTGGGAGACAATGGCCTGGTGCTCCTTAGTGGGGTCACGATCGAGGGGTAAATAAGAGGAGGTATCCGCGAGTTGTCGCTGTGCCTCAGCAAGGTAAAGGTCAGTACGCCAGACTACAACAGCACCTCCCTTATCGGCGGGTTTTATAGTAAGGTTAGGATTAGAGCGGAGGGAGTTGAGAGAAGAACGTTCGGAAGGAGTGAGGTTGGAATGGGAACAAGGTGAGGTGAAATTGAGATGGTTATTCTCGATTATTCTTGATGATGTGATTGCTGCTCTTGCAAATGGACGTGATATAGTCACCGCTGTCCTTTGACTGCAGCAAAGGGTTTTATGGGTGTCTCGAAGTACGTCATTACAATAAGATTGAATTATCTGTTATTGGTGGGTGGCAGTTTGATCTGTCCCAATCCTGCACATGCTGATGGTGATTAGCAGAATGTGACCCCTCGAAATAGAGCTGTCCTGCCCTTTTGCTCCGGTAGGTGTCGCTGCTGAGGCTGGCCGTGCGCATGCGTCGGGTTGTCGCGTCCCGATTTCCATGATGGCGGATCAGCTCTCGGGTTGAAAGGGAGCCTGTTGATTTTGGTGAATGAGCAATTTTATACGAATATATAACCCTGAACTTTGCCTGCATTCTGTAAGTTAGCGCATTTTAATTTGATCTAGCCAAAAAAAGTGCCACTGTAATGCACCGTTTGCACTAATTGGAGGTCACAAACAGACAGAGCATGAGAGTTTTAGTCGTATATAGATAGCAAAAGGATAAAAGAAATAACCAAAATGCTCTCAACAAAATTGCAGAAAAGAATCTATAGGCTTTGAATGATTATTTATAATCTAGTGATACACAAGGTCTGGTCATGTAGCTGTTTCATGTAAATAGGCATTTGAGATCCCATGACACCATAGTGGTTTTATAAAATTTAACAGCTGATAGAACTTTCTCTCAATTCTCAACAAATACAATGCTTATTCATTCAAAAAGACATTCTGTTAAAAAGAAACTAACTGGCATTGATTCAGAGTCACAATCAATTTTATATGACTGACCTTCTGAGCATAAATATGAAAATGCAAAAGGTCAATAGATTTGTCTCAGGAATATCATTATGATAATGGCCCCTCTGTAGATATAAATAAAATAGTAACAATCCAGTTTAACTGAATGTAATTTATAGGCCTTGAGATAATGTGATCTGAATACTGCTACTTCATGTTTCCCTCATTTAGATGCTATGGAAGAGGAAGAATTCTGTCTGTCATCTTGATCCTGCCAAAAGAATTTAGTGTTTTTGCGTGGATTGCTGGGTACAGAATCCATAGATATTGCACTGAACTGAAGCAAGTAAGCTTCCATGGCTATTACAAATGGAAGGAGAAAGAGACATCACTACCTGCACCACCCTCATTCCTCAACCAGAAAACCAAAAGATCTATCTTACCATCTATTGTTGAACCGTTGCAACTTCTCTTCCGGTATCACCCACGATCAAGAAAGGAAAAGTTATCCAGAAGGAGTGAGGAACAATTGTGCTTTGTTTCTGATTGGGGAATTGTGAGTAACTGATTGAGAGAAGTTGTTAAACTTGCGGTTTTCACCTATTTTCTACCGATATACCATTCGATATGAAATGGGCCTACAGAGGAATGACCATACTGTTATTGATATAGATTTTTACTTTCAAAAGTAAATCTCCAAAATTTAAACAGTAACAACTCTGTTAATGGTAGAGTCGAGGATCAGAGGTCCAGTCTGAGAATAGGGCATGCCTTTAAACCTGAGATGAGAAGAAATTTCTTCAGCCGGGGGTTGTGAATCTGTGGAATTCATTGCAACATTCGTCTGTGGAGGCCAAGTCCTTGTATTTAAGGTGGGGGGTTGATAGTTTCTTGATTAGTAAGGATGTCAAAGACTACAGGAGGAAATCAGGAGAATGGGGTTGAGAGGGAAAATAAATCAAATAGTGGAGCAGACTCAATAGGCTGAATGGTCTAATTCTGCCCCCATGATTTATGGTCTTATATTTACACTACACAGTTTCAATGTCTGATTTGACAAATGACAGAAAAATCAGTCAAAAAACGTAGTTTATGATGTGAGCAATGTAAATAAAATAAAGGGAAAAATATTTTGAATACTAAAAAGGTATTTCAGTAAAAGCCAAAGTGATAGTTAAGAGACATTAGACTGGCTCCCACCATGAGAAAGACTGGGAAATTGAATTGTTAGCAAATTCTGGGTCAGATCTCCCGGCGATCGGTATGTTAGCTAAGCTGATTGGCCCCGTGCACAGTAGAAGACTATCTTCTTCCTCCAACAATGGATCATCTCCAGGTAGATTGTTATGGTCTTGCTAGAAAATTTCCCTGTATGTGTCTACAAGGCTGATAGCCAGCAACACCTAGCAAGGCCCAATCTCCAGGCATAAATTGCAAATGAGAGTCAAACAAAAAAAGCTACAGATTCTCAAAATCTGTGATAAAGCCATAAAGTAATGGAAATGTTCAGTTTGACAGCATTCGTGGCAAAAGATCCATTTCACTTAAGAAATTAAATAGAAACATGGAAAACCTACAGCAAAATACAGGCACTTCGGCCCACAATGTTGAACATGTATTTATTTAATAAATTACTTAGGGTTACCCATAGCTCTCTAATCCCACATAACAGGAAATATGCAGATCCGAACTTTGGCCTGCACTGACTGGAGGATAGAGAGTTCAGGCTGGCCTCACTTCTTTCAAGGTTAAGGAGGTGAGTAAATTGTTCAGGTTCCCAGCCCAGACTCCTGACTAATGGTTAGGGAGAAAACAAGTATTTCCTAGGGGCCTGAAAAAAATGCTGGGAGTGCAATGGAAACCAGGATCCCTGTAGCTGTAGTAAATGGTATGTTCGGTGCTGTGACTACTCTCTACCATGTCAGGTCACGAAGGGCAGTCTTAGATTGGGTGTTGTGTAATAACCTAGATCTTATAGGGAGCTTAACATAAAGGAACCTTAGGAGTCAGTGATCATACTGCAATTTGAGAGGGAAAAGCATAAGTCACATGCATCAGTTTTGCGATGGAATAAAGGGAATTACAGAGGCATGAGAGAGGAGCTTGCCCAGGTGAATTGGAGGAGGATACTGGTGGGGATGACAGCAGAATAGAGGTGGCCGAAGTTTTTGGGAATAGTTCACAAGAGGCAGAATAGATATTTCCCACAGAAGAAGGTCTCAAATGACAGGGTTAGGCAACTGTGGCTGACAAAATATGGACTGCACAAAAGCCAAGGAAAGGACATATAATGTAGCAGAAGTGAGTGGGAATTTAGATGATTGGGAAGCTTTTAATATTCAACAAAAGTCAACTAAAATGCTATAATAAGGGAAAAGATTAAATAAGAGGGCAAACTAGCTGATAATATAAAGTAGGGTACTAGAAGTTTTTCAGTTACAGTATATGAAGAGTAAAAGAGGTGAGAGTTGATATTGGACCACTGGAAAATGATGCTGGTGAGGTAGTAGTGGGGGAAAAAGAAATGGCAGATGAACTTAATAAGTACTTTGCTTCAGTCTTTACTGTGGAAGACACTAGCGACATGCCAGATGTCTGTGAGCGTCAGTGAGCAGGAGTGAGTGTCATTGGTTTCCAAAGGAAAAGTGTGCGGCAACCTGAAAGGTCTTAAGGTGGATAAGTCAGCTGGACCAGATGGACTACATCCCAGAGTCCTGTAAGAGGTTGCTGAAGATTGGTTTATATATCTGCAACATTATGTTCCTATTCTTAACCAATGCCCTGGCTGATGAAGGGCAGCATGCTAGACATCTTCTTTTGCAAAATCAAATTCAAATTTAGATCCAACTCAAGTTTAATTACCATTTAACCATACATGAATACAGCTAAACAAAAAAATGCTCCTCTGGGGCCAAGGTATAAAACATCCACAGCACATTCAAAATAGCGAGCAAAGAACATACTCACGCAAAAAAAACACACACGCACACACATCTAGCCCAAGTCCTTAAGCAAAGTGTTCCGCAGTTTGATAGTATGGTTTCCAGCAGTGTGCAGATCTAACGAGAGCCCTTGATGAGGATGGTTTGGACCCAAATGCTGGGGTATCCGAAGCAAGGTTAGAGACATGGTATCCAACTGGATCTGAGCACAAAACACTAGGCGATATCAGTAGCAGACACGATTGAGCACCGAACCACAGTTCAAGTGTTCCCTAAATACTCAATTCTTGGCGCTCAAAACAGGATTACCAATTAGTGGGACCATTCTGAACCCTTAAAGGGGGCCACATCAGCTATCTGTACTTCGGGGAGTTTGAACATCTAAACCCCAGAAGCTGGTGAGACTGGGGGTGTCTTGTAACAGGACCCCCTCCCCTACAGCCAACTGCTTACGACCCTGGCTGCTAGGAGAGGCAGTGATGGTAATTGTGGATGAGAGCTGGATTCAAGATGATTCTTCTGGGCACCCAGCACCTCTCTTCGGGACTGGATCCTTCCCAGTCAATGAGGTATTTCCGAATCCCTTGAACAGTATGCAAGTCCACTGCGAAGACCTGTTCCCCCTCGATAAACTTGGATAGTGGTGGGGCTAAGGAGATAGTGCAGACAGGTTTTAATTTAGAAATGTGGAAGGTGGGACTGGTCCTTAGGGTTTTGGGGAGCTTCACGGAGTAAGCTACCGGTTTTCTTTCCTCAGGATTTCAATGGGTCCAATAGACTTGGGCCCCAGCTTTCTAGATTCTACTTGGAGAGGCAAATCATGAGTGGACAGCAAGACCTATTGCCAAGGCTCAAAAGCAGGTCCCTGACTTCTCTTTCAGTTCACCTTGGTTTCCACTTTCCAGGTAGAATCCAGCAAGATCTCTCTTGCCCTAGTCCATTCTTGCTTGCAGTGTTGGGTGAGATCGTCAGTCACCTCAACCTCGGCCTCTTGTTCCAGAAAGAGAGGGCAGAGAATAACCAAACTAGCACTTGAACGCTGACATCCCTTACACTGAATGCTGTAAGGTGTTGTGGGTGACCTTTGACCACATCAAATGGTCACACCACTCATCCAGTCTTTCTGAGTTCAGGCAATTTAGGGTACATTCTAAATCCTGGTTAGTCCACTCCGTCCAGCCATTGGACTGTAGATTAAATCCAGAGAAAAAACTTGCTGTTGCTCCTATCAGTTTGCAGAACACCCTCCAGAAATGAGATGTGAATTGTGGACTATGATCCCTGAAGACCTGGGTCCAGGACTAACTCCATTGTCTCCACCGCAGACCGTAGCTTCTCCAAGACAATGAACTTGCAGGCTTTTGAAAACCAATCAACAACCACTATGATGACCAACTTCCCCTTGGATGGCAGAAGACCCATCACAAAGTCCATGGAGATGTGTGCCCAAGGTTTTTTTTGGACCAGGTGGGGAGTGGAGGAGGCCTTGAGGTTGAGTATGGGTTTCCTTGCTCCTTGCACACATCTTGCATGCCTGCACGTACTGCCGAAACCTCTTTCATCATTCTGGGCCACCAATATCTCTTCTTGGTAATCTCAAGGGTCCTGGCAATCACTGGGTGTGCGGTCATTCTCAACAAATGTGCTCATTGGCATACCTGAGACCCGACTGACTTTGGGACGAACAGCTGACACAGAGGGCTATTTCTAGGAATCTCCCCATGTGCTTGGGCATGTGAACAAGAGTGTCAGTACACCAATAATTGGTGCTACCACCCTGGCCTGGGGAAAAATGGTGGTAGGCTGCTCCTCTTGTTCCAGTTCATCAAACTGATGTTGCAGGGCATCTGGCTTCTGGTTTTTTGATCCTGGTTGGTAGATCAGGATGAATTCAAAGCAGTTAAAGAATAAAGCCCACATTGTCTGCCTGGAATTCAGCCTTTTGGTCTCCTGAATATAAGCCAGGTTCTTATAGTCAGTCCTAATGATAAAAGGATTCTTGGCTCCCCTCTAGCCAGTAACGCCACTCCTCCAAGGCTAAGGTAACCACCCCAGCCATTCACTGTATAACTCCTACCCTGGCCTGAACTCCTTACCTGAGTTGAAATACTAACCGATTAATATCTCTTTGCAATTCATTATAACGAGCCTCACTATCAACAAGACCACCTAATTCAGTATTATCAGAAAACATATATCCAAATCATTTACATACATAATGAACAATATAGGTTCAACATTGACCCCTGGGGCACCCTAAGGTAAGTCAGGGGCCTCCAGTCAGAGAATTAACCTTCAGTCATTACATCCTGCTTCCTATCATTAAGCCAATTCTGAATCGACCTCACTAGCTCCCCATGAATCCCTTATGACCCAACCTTTCAGATTACCCTGCCAAGTGGGACCTCGTCAAATACCTTACCTATCCATGTAGACAACATCCACTGCCTTACATTTATATCCTTGATGAGCAGATATTTAAAATCAATACTGTACATAAAAAATCAATTTAGTTAGTATTTACCACTTTTGGATAAGCATTTGCTTTATCTCAATGCATTCAGTCGAGTTATGGATTCTAGAATATAGCCCAACCCTCTAAAGTAATGCCCCAGTTGTGTAACTCTCTCCCAGCAGTGCACAGGCTGAGGTAAAGTGTCTATGATACTGCTAGTGGGATGCCTGAGCTATTTACCGATGAAGTTTATTTAAATGTATTTGAAGTAGCTTGAAATGCATTGTTTTCATGAATGCAGGATTAAATCATCAGATGAGTAGTATATTCCCACTAATGAGTATATTGTACATGGTATTATACGTTTCACTTCTACCCAAGGACACTGTTTTCTACTGGACAATGTTCTTCCCCTTGAGCTTGACGATTCTAGGTCTGCTTTGTTTGTAAATAAACCACTAGTCTGTGATATTTATTATAGAATCCTTATATATTTTAAGACAATAAAACCATTGGACAGAGGAGCCTCTTATAATCCTAAATCATATTTGCTACCTGTATTTTCTTTTGATTCTTATACTAGCACTAACATTCATAATCCCCAGTTAAAAATCAGTGCTCTGAGAATTACGGTTTCCATATTCAGAGCTAGCAGTCTTGGCATAGCTGAAAACCAATGAGTTAAAATGGTTTTGAATACTGTGGGTTGGGTTAGGGTTATTTTTAGCCTTCCATCTGTCCTGCTCTTACTGGGGAATCAAGGTTGAAATCAGGACTATAACTTCAGTTGCACATATCTGCGACCAACCCTATACATCTGTTTTATTTTTGCTCTGGTCAATCTTGAACAGAATATCACATGACAGTGAATTTGAACAACTCAGATTAAGCCAGTTTAAAATATGGGGAATGATCAGGCTGATTTAAAATCCTCTATTTAAATGGTTAAAACATCAGAAAATTTCAGATGCATGTTTCTTTGATTGCAGATTACAGTAAAAAGTAAAACATGAGCTAACAGTCAAAATCACATCTGCCTACACTCTGATGGCATTCATAAAAAACCTGACAACTAATATCTGATAAAAACTGACAGGTTCAATGTATAATCTTGTGGTTGTTTCTTAAATGTGATACCAAGAGGCTCATTGTTCACTTTTGGGGAATCAAGAGTTAATTTCTCATAAAATGTCAGAATTAAGCAATCAAAAATGAGAGATTGTGGCTGACTTTGTCAGAGAAGCTTGTGTACAATCCAAATCAATTACAGTTAACGAATGGAAATTGGCTAATCGGGACTACTTGTAATAATAATTGATCTTCCACTTTCCACATCTAAATTGGCTTGTATTAAGAAAATCTGAGAACATTTCTTTTAGTCACCTGTGAGGTGTACAATGCTTAATTGAAATAGTCCAATGAAAAATTCCCAAATTCCCAGTTTAATTGAAGTTGCTATACCATTTTATTACTTACATACACAGACCTGATTTCTGTTAGCAGATCCAAACATCTCAGTTATGAATAAAATACACAAATAAACACACCACCAGCTGTTACTCTACAGTGTTAACTCACTGAGAATTAAATTATTAATGTCAGTCCCAAAACATCCTAAGAACTTGAGAAAGAAGCTGCACAATTTTACAATATAACTGAAACTTAATTTAATTTAATTAAGTTATTAAATTATAATTTAATTTGTACAATGTTCTTATTGACTTTACCAATGACTCCCTGGAACAGTTTTTTTCCCATAATGCTCCATTTGTAAATTGATATCTAGTTTATACTTTCTCCTTTTGTAGGGCACTTGTTTCTATTAGAAGCAAAATCAGAACCAGGTTTATTATCACTGATATATGCCATGTATTTGTTATTTTCATGTATTTGGAACACACACCAGTCCTCATTGAGGGAACAGAAGAGGAAAGGTGAGCAGTTTAAAGTTCCTGAATGTCAACATCTCTGAAGGTCTATCCTGTACCCAACATATTGATGTAGTTACACATGGCAGTGTTTGAGGAGACCCAGAATGACACCAAACATCCTTGCAAATTTCTACAGATGTACCGTGGAGAGCATTCTAACTGGTTGCATCACTACCTGATGTAGAGGGGCGACTGCAGAGGATTGAAAAATGGCTCCAGGAAGTTACAAGCTCAGCCAGCTCCTTCATGGACACTAGCCTTCCCAGCACTGAGGGCATCTTCAAAAGCCGATGCCTCCAAAAGGTGACAACCCAGCACCCAGAAGATGCCCTCTCCTCATTGCTACCATCAAGGAGGAGACACAGGAGCCTGAAGAACCCCCTCAATCTTCTTCCCCTCCGCCATCAGATTTCTGAATGGAAAATGCACCCAGGTACACTACCTCAATATTTCTCTTTACTCTCTTCATGCACTACTTACTATTTTTAAAAGTATATTCCTTCTTGTAATTTGTCATTTTCTTTCATTATTATGCATTGCAACATGATGCTGCCACAGAACAAGATATGTCACAATGTAGGCCAATGATATTAAACCCGATTCTGATTCTGATTTTGCGACTGCAGTTTAGTCAAATACATAAACAATTACTATCAGTTACAATAACAGATATATGCAAAAAGAGGGCAAAAAATTAGGTGGTGTTCAAAGTCCATTCAGAAATCTGATGTTGGGGAGAAAGAAGCTATTCCAAAAAGCAACACTCACGACACACTGGAGGAACTCAGCAGGTAGGGCAACATCCGTGGAAACGATGAGTCAACGTTTTGGGCTGGAACCCTTCGTCAGGACTGTAGAGGGAAGGGGCAGAGGCCCTATAGAGAAGGTGGGGGGAGGGTGGGAAGGAGAAGGCTGGTAGGTTCCAGGTGAAAAACCAGTAAGGGGAAAGATAAAGGGGTGGGAGAGGGGAAGCAGGGAGGTGATAGGCAGGAAAGGTGAAGAAGGAATAGGGGAAAACACAATGGGTAGTAGAAGGAGGCGGAACCAAGAGGGAGGTGATAGACAGCTGGGGGAGGGGGCAGAGTGACATAGGGATAGGGGAAGGGAGGGGGAGGGAATTACCGGAAGTTGGAGAATGCTATGTTCATACCAAGGGGCTGGAGACTACCTAGACGGTATATGAGGTATTGCTCCTAAAGCTGTTCCTAAAATATAGAATGTGTGTCTTCAGATTTCTGTACCTCCTCTCTGATGTTAGCAATGAGAAGAGAGTAAAGGTCTTTCATGATGGATTTTGTCTTCTTGAGGCATGATGACATCAGGAGCTTGAAACCTTTAGGTCTTTAGGTATTATGGTCCTTAGTCCTTATGGTGATAACAAACCATGTTCATCACAATGCCAGAATATCCATGCTTTTCTTTACAAACTAGTCCCCAAATGCAGCTAACTTATTCATCTTGAACTAATTTGGACTAGTTTTGTATCAGTTGGTTGTTCTTAGTATTTGTCTTTCCCCCAACACTATGGACTTAATTTGCTTTACCTAAGAGCTTACTTGTTTGCTCTATTTTTGCGGTTTTAAAGTTGAGATCTGATACCTTCTGCATTTTCATTTTCACATAGCTGCCTTCATTTAGAATTCTAATTGTTTGTCAAACCAACAGCCCGAGGCTCCTTCAACACTGCAACATTTAATCAATTAATTCCCACTTAGTTTAATATCTTGAACCGAAAATGCCTTCCCACTCTTCAGAATAACTCATAGTATTTTCTTTGATGAGCCTGTATCATCTATGTGATTATACTTTTTTAGAAAAGCAGCATCTTCAAAATGGTAGTTATGTGTATTCCAGTTTTTTTCTGCCTCTACCTGGCTAGCCTGTAATTTACCTAAGCATCCTTAACCTTCCGCTAGTTCTGTATATTTTCTGGTGTTGACGAAGATAGGCTAGTGTATACTGCTTGGAAAACACCATGTGAAAGTTATCAGCATGTGACTTTCTGATGGAGGAGAAAACCTTTGGAGAGAGGTTGCAACTTCAGAAGGCAGAAGATGGAGCAAGGGATTCTGGTTAGAAAATGTAGCTCAAGGGATCATAAGAAGATTGGATAACCTAAGTTCAGGGATAGTGCTTGCGGGATGACAATAATGGGTTACCAGTGAAATTGTGAAGGCTGTGAAGTGTAAGATTGGAAGTTTGGTGGATGAAAGGTCTTACCAAGAAGAACATAGCTTGTTCAGAAGGCGAAGAGAGATTTGTTCACTGCTGGCATATTGGCAGCAAGAGAAGGACAATTTATCATGGATTCTTTCTCTAGCTTTTTTTTTCTCTCCCAATGATGCATTTCACTGTTGTAGTTGTTCAGGTGATATGCTGGCACACATTAGTGTTGTCTTCTCAGCTCCAACTTTTGGCACTTTGACATCACAGTATTTTTACTTGACAATACACAGAATATCTGCATTCCAAACTAGTTACTTACTTGCTTTCGCATTATATAACTGCCTAACTATGACTAAGTACAAGATAGACTAAATACATTTTCAATTCAAGTGCACACCTGACTAAAAATTGAGTATCTAGTTATTGGTGGCTGCACAGAATTTAAATACTTTAATATTACTCACACCATGCATCATAAAATACCAATTGACTATATGCAGATGGTTGTAAAGACATAAAGTACAGTCAAGCTTTACTTGCACAGTAAAAAAAAATGCTACAAATCACTGAATTCAAAACAACAGGGATTTTCCAATTTCTGTTAAGATTCTGTACTTCGCTAAAGAAAACATTACTTTAGGATTTCGTAGGCATAAAGTTATTAAAGAAGGCAAACAGGCTACTGCAAGTGCAACCTTTAAAATGTTTGTATTTACTTATGGTTGCAATCTAAGCAGAAAAATTGCATTTGATCTAAGCATATTCATTAGTGGCATGCTTAAACAGTCAACAAGGTTTTGCTAACACACCATTTTCTGGGCTCTGCTTCCTAATGTCTTTATCAGTAGCAATGGGGAGGTAAACCTTGATGAGTAGGATTTTCTCAGTAAAGTGTATTTAAGAATTCAAATTTAGCAGTATTATAAGTTCCAGTTCTATTTATTTAGATGAAGGAATTTCCTATCGCAGACTGTGAATTTTCAATGAACATATGTCAAGGGCCTGCTTATGTTGTTCAGAACTTCGACAATTGGAATAGATCTGAGAATAGAATGGAATTGTATCTGAAGTGGAAGGAGAGAGCAACTTCAAGTTCCTGGGTGCCAATATCTCTGAGGATCTATCCTGGACCCAACATACCGATGCAGCTACAAAGAAGGCACAACAGTGGTTATATTTCATTAGGAGTTTAGAGAGTTTTGGTATGTCAACAAAGATACACACAAATTTCTACAGAATCTGATTCTGAATAGGAAAGACTGTGACAACAGAGGACTCTTTGACCATGTGCTACTAGACTGCTACTAGAGCACCAATCGACTTCCCAGCTCTTTACTTCACCCCTCCCTCTCTCCTGGTTTCACCTATCACCTACTAGCTTGTACTTCTTCCTCTCCTCACCCCCACCTTCTTACTCTGACTTCTCATCTCTTTTTTCTGGTCATGATGAAAGGTCTCAGCCCAAAATGGTGACTGTTCACTCTTTTCCATAGATGCTGCCTGGCCTGCTGAGTTCCTCCAGCATTTTGCGTGCATATACTTTGATTTCCAGCACTTGTGGAATTTCTCTTGCTTGTGATTCAACTACCACCAGTGATGAAGAAGTTAAGATCGTTCCTTCCTCGGGATTTCAATGAAACCCTCTCTCACTGCTCCCCCTCTGTGATCTCTGCTGCCCTCCAACTCTTCCACCATGTGCTCACCCAGACCCAATACTACAGCACCAATTAAATTTCCAGCTCTTTACTTCACCCCTCCACTCTTCGTGTTTCACCTATTACCCTCTACCTTGTATTTCTTCCTCTCCTCCCACACCTACTTACTTTGACTTTTCATCTCTTTTTTCCAGTCCTGCTGAAGTGCCTTGGCCCGAAACATCAACTGTTTACTCTTTTCCATAGATGCTCTCTGGCCTTCTGAGTTCTTCCAGCATTTTGTGTGTATTACAGTGATTGCCAGCATCTGCAGATTTTCTCTTGAATGTGAAGCCCTCTAGTATTAGACATTTAGAACATAGAACATAGAACAGTGCAGTACAGGCCCTTTGGCCCACAATTTTGTGCCGACCCTTAAACCTTGTCTCCCATATAACCCCCCACCTTAAATTCCTCCATATACCTGTCTAGTAGTCTCTTAAACTTCACTAGTGTATCTGCCTCCACCACTGACTCAGGCAGTGCATTCCACACACCAACCACTCCCTGAGTAAAAAAATCTTCCTCCAATATCCCCCTTGAACTTTCCACCCCTTACTTTAAAGCCATGTCCTCTTGTATTGAGCAGTGGTACCCTAGGGAAGAGGCGCTGGCTGTCCACTCTATCTATCCTGGGAAACAGAAACTCTCTGTCCATTCTGACTGTGACTCTCATAAACCTTGTAAACCGCTATCAGATCTCCCCTCAGCCTCTGATGTTCCAGAGAAAACAACCTAAGTTTATCCATCTTCTCGTGATAGCACGTAGTCATGGTCATTGTCATAATTTATTGATCCCGGGGGAAATTGGTTTTCGTTACAGTTGCACCATAAATAATTTAGTAATAAAACCATAAATAATTAAATAGTAATATGTAAATTATGCCAGGAAATAAGTCCAGGACTAGCCTGTTGGCTCAGGGTGTCTGACCCTCCAAGGGAGGAGTTGTAAAGTTTGATGGCCACAGGCAGGAATGACTTCCTATGATGCTCTGTGTTGCATCTCGGTGGAATGAGTCTCTGGCTGAATGTACTCCTGTGCCCAACCAGTACACTATATCCTCTAAACTAAACAGCATCCTGATAGATCTCTTCTGGAGCCTCTCCAAAGCCTCAACATTCTTCCTACTGTGGGGCGACCAGAACTGTACGAAATACTCCACATGTGGCATAACCAGAGTTTTATAAAGTTGCAACTTAATCTCCTAACTTTTGAACTTAATGCCTCATCTAGGAAAAGCAAGCATTCCATAAGCCTTCTTAACCACCTCATCAACCTATGAAGCCACTTTCAAGGAGCTATGAACTTGGATCCCAAGATCCCTCTGCTCAGCAACACTGTCATGGACCTTGCCCTTAACAGTGTGCTGTCTCCTTGCATTTGCCCTTCGAAGGTGCAACATCTAACATTTATCTGGGTTAAAATCCAGATGCCATTTCTCAGCCCATATCTGCAACAGATCTATATTGTGCTGTATTCTGTGCCCAGCCTTCTAAACTATCCACAACTCCACCAATCTTGGTATCTTCACAAACTTACCAACCCACCCAACTACATTTTCATCCAGGTGATTTATATACATTACAAACAGCAGAGGTCCCAGCACAGATCCCCATGGAATTCCACTAATTACAGACCATCAGCTCAAATCAGTCACTTCAGCCATTACCTTCTGTCTTCTATGTGCAAGATAGTTCTGAATCCAAACAACCAATTTGCCCTGGATCTCATGCATCTTAATCTTCTGGATTAGCCTCCAATGAAGGACTTTGTCAAAAGCCTTACTAAAATCCATGTAGATAACATCCACTGGCTTATCCTCAAAAAACTCAATCGTGTTGGTAAAGCCCAATATGCCATGAACAAAGCCATGTTGGCTCGCCCTAATTAGGCCATGGGTTACCAAATGCTATCCCTAAGAATTTTCTCCAGCAATTTCCCTGCAACCAATGTGAGACACACCAGTCTATAGTTCCCAGGATTTTCCCTTGTTCCCTTATTAAATAGAGGTACAACATTAGCCACTCACCTGTAGCTAGATAGGTCACAAAGATACTGGTCAGGGTTCCAGCAATTTTGTCCCTTGTCATCTTCAATATCCCATCATGCCCTGGGGACCTATCCACCTTAATACTCATTAGGAGCCCCAGCACTTCCCTCTCCTTGACCTCTAAACACCCTAACATATTGATAAACTCAGCACTGATATTTTGTCGACCATATATAGAGGTACCAACCAGAGAGGATGCAATATTAGATCTCCTATTAGGAAACGAGTTAGAACAAGTGACGGAAATGTGTGTAGGGGAAAACTTTGGTTCCAGTGCTCATAACACCATTAGTTTCAACTTGATCATGGATAAAGATAGATCTGGTCCTAGGGTTAAGGTTCTAAACAGGAAGAAGGCCAAATTTGAAGAAATGAGAAAGGATCTAAAAAGCGTGGATTGGGACTGGTTGTTCTCTGGCAAGGATGTGATCGGTAAGTGGGAAGCCTCCAAAGGAGAAATTTTGAGAGTGCAGAGTTTGTATGTTCCTGTCAGGATTAAAGGCAAAGTGAATAGGAATAAGGAACCCTGGTTCTCAAGGGATATTGCAACTCTGATAAAGAAGAAGAGAGAGTTGTATGACATGTATAGGAAACAGGGAGTAGATAAGGTGCTTGAGGAGTATAAAAAGTGCAAGAAAATACTTAAGAAGGAAATCAGGAGGGCTAAAAGAAGACATGAGGTTGCCTTGGCAGTCAAAGTGAAGGATAATCCAAAGAGCTTTTACAGGTATATTAAGAGTAAAAGGATTGTAAGGGATAAAATTGGTCCTCTTGAAGATCAGAGTGGTTGGCCATGTGCGGAACCAAAAGAAATGGGGGAGATCTTAAGTGGGTATTTTGCATCTGTACTTACTAAGGAAACTGGCATGAAGTCTATGGAATTAAGGCAAACAAGTAGTGAGATCATGGAAACTGTACAGATTGAAAGGGAGGAGGTGCTTGCTATCTTGAGGAAAATTAAAGTGGATAAATCCCCAGGTCCTGACAGGGTATTCCCTCAGACCTTGAAGGAAACTAGTGTTGAAATTTCAGGGGCCCTGGCAGATATATTTAAAATGTCGCTGTCTACGGGTGAGGTGCCGGAGGATTGGAGAATGGCTCACGTTGTTCCGTTGTTTAAAAAAGATCAAAAAGTAATCCGGGAAATTATAGGCCGGTAAACTTAATGTCGGTAGTAGGTAAGTTATTGGAGGGAGTACTAAGAGACAGAATCTACAAGCATTTGGATAGACAGAGACTTATTAGGGAGAGTCAGCATGGCTTTGTGAGTGGTAGGTCATGTTTAACCAACCTATTGGAGTTTTTCGAGGAGGTTACCAGGAAAGTGGATGAAGGGAAGGCAGTGGATGTTGTCTACATGGACTTCAGTAAGGCCTTTGACAAGGTCCCACATGGGAGGTTAGTTAGGAAAATTCAGTCGCTAGGTATACATGGAGAGGTGGTAAATTGGATTAGACATTGGCTCAATGGAAGAAGCCAAAGAGTGGTAGTAGAGAATTGCTTCTCCGAGTGGAGGCCTGTGACTAGTGGTGAGCCACAGGGATCAGTGCTGGGTCCATTGTTATTTGTCATCTATATCAATGATCTGGATGATAATGTGGTAAATTGGATCAGCAAATTTGCTGATGATACAAAGATTGGAGGTGTAGTGGACAGTGAGGAAGGTTTTCAAAGCTTGCAGAGGGATTTGGACCAGATGGAAAAGTGGGCTGAAAAATGGCAGATGGAGTTTAATACAGACAAGTGTGAGGTATTGCACTTTGGAAGGACAAACCAAGGTAGAACGTACAGAGTAAATGGTAAGGCACTGAGGAGTGCAGTAGAACAGAGGGATCTGGGAATACAGATACAAAACTCCCTAAAACTGGTGTCACAGGTAGATAGGGTCATAAAGAAAGCTTTTGGTACATTGGCCTTTATTAATCAAAGTATTGAGTATAAGAGCTGGAATGTTATGATGAAGTTGTATAAGGCATTGGTGAGGCCAAATCTGGAGTATTGTGTTCAGTTTTAGTCACCAAATTACAGGAAGGATATTAATAAGGTTGAAAGAGTGCAGAGAAGGTTTACAAGGATGTTGCCGGGACTTAAGAAACTCAGTTACAGAGAAAGGTTGAATAGGTTAGGACCTTATTCCCTGGAGCATAGAAGAATGAGGGGAGATTTGATAGAGGTATATAAAATCATGATGGGTATAGATAGAGTGAATGCAAGCAGGCTTTTTCCACTGAGGCAAGGGGAGAAAAAAACCAGAGGACATGGATTAATGGTGAAGGGGGAAAAGTTTAAAGGGAACATTAAGTGGGGATTCTTCACACAGAAAGAGGTGTGAATGTGGAATGAGCTGCCAGACGAGGTGGTAAATGCAGGTCCTTTAGCATCTGCCGGACGATGCTGAGGATGTTCTACGAGTCTGCGGTGGCCAGTGCTATCATGTTTGCTGTTGTGTGCTGGGGCAGCAGGCTGAGGGTAGCAGACACCAACAGAATCAACATACTCATTCGTAAGGCCAGTGATGTTGTGGGGATGGAACTGGACTCTCTCACGGTGGTGTATGAAAAGAGGATGCTCTCTAAGTTGCATTCCATCTTGGTCAATGTCTCCCATCCACTACATAATGTACTGGGTGGGCACAGGAGTACATTCAGCCAGAGACTCAGTCCTCTAAGATGCAACACAGAACATCATAGGAAGTCATTCCTGCCTGTGGCCATCAAACTTTACAACTCCTCCCTTGGAGGGTCAGGCACCCTGAGCCGATAGGCTGGTCCTGGACTTATTTCATAATTTACTGGCATAATTTACATATTACTATTTAACTATTTATGGTTCTATTACTATTTATTATTTATGGTGCAACTGTAACGAAAACCAATTTCCCCCGGGATCAATAAAGTATGATGATGACTATGACTATTTTTTAACATTTAAGAATAAATTGGACAGATACATGGATGGGAGGTGTATGGAGGGATATGGTCCCTGTGCAGGTCAGTGGGACTAGGCAGAAAATGGTTCAGCACAGCCAAGAAGGGCCAAAAAGCCTGTTTCTGTGCTGTAGTTTTTCTATGGTTTCTATATTCTTTTCCTTGGTAAATACTGAAGCAAAGTATTAAAATTGAATTGAATTGAATTGAATGATCTTTGTTGTCATTATACATAGTTACAATGAAACTCTGTTTAGCTTCCTCTCAGGCAATTAAATAAAGTGGTAGATAAAAACAAGACAGTAATAGAAAAGCAGTATTAAATAGATAAGTAGCAGAAAATAAGTTGCAGCAGCACCAGAATATCACAGTAATGCACAAAGTGCCGTTAGTGCAAGTATTTGAGGCCTTGTGTGTGCATGTGTGTGCTCACAGTTTCAGTCATTGTTCTGTGGAAGTGGTGTGATGGAGGCCACAGCTCTGCGATAGAAGCTGTTCCTCAGTCTATTTGTACTGGCTTTTAGTGTCCTGAACCTTTTTGCTGGACGGCAGCGGTTCAAACAGGGAGTGGCCGGGGTGTGTGGTGTCTGTGGTTATGCTGATTGCTTTCCTCCTGAGTCTGCTGGAATAAATGGTGTCCAGTCCTGGGAGCTCCATCCTGACAATTTGCTGGGCTGCCTTCACCACGTGACGCAGGTCTTGTCACTCAGCGGCTGTGCAGCTGGCATACCACACTGTGGCGCTGTTAGGGTGGTTTCAATTATACTTCTGTAGAAGTTAAGCACCAGCTTTTGAGGGAGTTTGGCCTGTTTCACCTTTCTGAGGAAGAAGAGTCTTTGCTGTGCCTTTTTTACAAGCAGCAAGGTGTTAGAGGTCCATGTCAGCTGTTTTGACAACGTAACTCCAAGGAACTTTAGGTTTTCCACACTTTCCACTACCTCTCCATGTATATGGAGGGGGGTGTGTACTCTGTCCTTTGATCTCCTGAAGTCAATGATCATCTCTTCTGTCTTGGAAGTGTTAAAGACCAGGTTGTTGTCCTTACACCACTCCGTCAGATGATCTGCCTCAAACCTGTAGGCTGTTTCATCCCCGTCTGAGATCAGGCCAAACATTATGGTATCATCCGCAAATTTAATTATGGAGTTGGAGGTGTAGATAGGGTTGCAGTCATGTGTGAAGAGTGTGTAGAGTATAGGGCTCAGCACACAGCCCTGCGGGGTGCCTATTTTTAAGATGAGGGTGGTGGAGGTGTGCTTACCAATTCTGACTTGCTGTGGTTGGTCTGTAAGAAAGTCCATGACCCATGAGCACGGGGAGGAACCAAGGCCAAGAGTGTTCAGTTTGCTGACCAGTTTATGGGGGATGACTGTGTTAACTGCAGAACTGAAGTCCACAAATAACATCCTGACTTAAGTGTTCGGTTCCTCTAAGTGACTCAGAGCAATATGGAGGGCTGTTGTGATTGCATCCTCTGTGGAGCGGTTTGCCCGGTAGGCTCGTGTTTGTCTAGATCAGGTGGGATTATAGCCTTAATGTGTGACAGCCCAAGTCTCTCAAAACACTTCATGGCTATGGGTGTCAGCGCTACAGGGCCATAGTCATTCAGGCACTTCACTGCTGATTTTTTGGGCTCTGGGATGATGGTGGAGGTTTTAAGGCATGTTGGAACAACAGCTTGTTGCAGTGAGAGGTGAGTTATACTTGTAAACACCTCAGCAAGCTGGTCGGCACATGCTTTCAGTACCCGGCCGGGCACTCCGTCTGGGCCAGCTGCCTTACTGGCATTCACTTTCCTCAGGGTGGATCTCATCTGATGTTGCTTAAGGACCAGTGTGGACTCATCGTCAGGTGGGTGGATGAGTGGAGCAGCCTCCTCCCTCTGAGTATCAAAGCGGGCAAAGAACTGGTTTAGGACAGCAGGCAGTATGGCGTCACCATTTGGCAGATTATCGGTTTCGTAGTCTGTCAGCGCATTGATGCCTTTCCACATACTGCGGGGGTTGTTGTTATCAAACTGATTTTCAATGTGCAATTTGTATTTGCGCTTTGCGTCCTTGAGGCCCCTGTGGAGATTCCCCCGTGCTTCACTGTAGGCTTGTTTGTCTCCTGACCTGAAGGCTGCATCGCGCTTCTTGAGTAGTGCCCTCACATTGCTGTTAATCCATGGCTTTTGATTGGGAAACACCTTAATTGTCTTTTGTGTTATTACATTTTCTGTGCAAAACTTAATATATCCTAGGACTGAACCAACATATTCCTCCAGGTCTGCTTCCTTTGCAAACAAGCCCCAATCTATGTTGTCAAAACAGTCCTGTAGCATTGAGGTGGCTTCCTCAGACCATACATGTACTGCCTTGATTGTTGGTTTTACTCTGCAGATCTGTGGCCTGTAAGCTGGGGTCAGTGAGCATTAAGTACTGCACTCACATTCTCTGCATTCAAGTTTAATGCCCTGGTTAAGAATTTACTGCTAATGCTGTTGGGCATTTCCTTTAATAGTTGTCTGTAGAATCAATATGTTCTGCTGATTGTTTGTGTTTCAGTTCAAGGTAAGGGTTTGTGATGTCCAACTTAGGAATGTTGAGTTAGGCAATCAGGATGGTGGAATTGGGAGAAGGTTCAAGAGAAAGCTGGGCGGAGAGGTTTTTGTGATGGACACTGGTGTGGGTTGAGATCTTTTTGGCGGGAGCTGGGAGAAGGCAGAAGGGAAGATGGCTGAGGATGCTATCCTGGTGCTTTGTGCAGATGATTTGCTTCAAGGAAGAAGGGCCAATGCTCCCATGGGGGAGCCCATTTCTTCAAGATGGATTTTGAGCGACGTTCGGCAGATAGAACGTGCTTTCACGCAGACCGTGGGTCCAGCGTGTGAGTTAAAGACAACTTCAACATGAGCTCCAACTTTATGTGCACATTTGGACTGGGTTAACTGTAATGGGCCTTTTTATATTTTTTCTTTTTTTCCCTACTAACTGTCCAATAAAGCTGAAAGTTTTAAATACAGTTTCTTTTTATCTGTATGCAGTGTATGGTCTGTTATTTCTTGCCAACAGCTTATTGCTTGGGGCAGTATTTACAGAATATTAACACAGATCAGAGTTCAAGTGGTTGAACCATCCCAACTTCCCAGTTTTGGTGGAACCCAAGTCACACTGACCCAAAACGTACGTAATACATAATCTAGCAGAGAGAAAAAAAAATAAAAGCTAAAAAAATAATAATAATAAATAAACAAGTAAATCAATTATGTGTATTGAATAGATTAAAAAACATGCAAAAACAGAAAAACATTAAAAAAAATCACATCACATTTGCCTTCTACACGACCTACTCAACATGAAAATTAACCTTTAGGGAATCCTGCATGAGGACTTCTAACTCCCTTTGCACCTCAGATTTTTGCATTTTCTCTGCATTTAGAAGATAGTCTACACATTCATTTCTTTTACTAAAGTGTATGACTACAGTATACACTTTCCAACACTGTATTCTATCTGCCACTTCTTTGCCCATTCTCCTCATCTGTTTATGCCTCTCTACTTCCTCAAAACTACTGCCCTTCCACCTATCTTTTTAGCCACAAAGCCATCAATTCCATCATCCAAATTGTTGACATATGATGCAAAAAGCAGTCCCAACACAAACCCCTGTGTAACATGACTAGTCACCAGTCGCCCACCGGAAAAGACTCACTTCATTCCCACTCCTTGCCTCCTGCCAATCAGTCAAAGCTCTATCCATGTTAGTATCTTCCATGTAATACCATGGGCTCGTAGCTTGTTAAGCAGCCTCATGTATAGCACCTTGTCAAAGGCTTTCTGAAAATCCAAGTGCACAACATCCATCTATTGTTCTTTATCTATCCTGTTTGTTATTTCTTAAAAGAATTCCAAGACTTTTCAGGCAAGATTTTCCCCTGATGAAACCATGTTGACTTCACCCCATTTTATCATGTGCCTCTAAGTACCCCAAAATCACGTCTTTAACAACATTTTCCCAATGACTGAGATCAGACTAACTGGCCTATAGTTTCTTTTTTTCTGCCTCTCTCCCTTTGACATTTACAGATTTCTATTCCTCTAGATCCATGCCAGAATCAATTGATTCTTCAAAGATCATTAATAATGCCTCCATAATCTCTTCATCCACTTCCTTTGGAACCCTGGGATGTTTACCATCTGGTCCAGGTCACTTATCTACCTTCAGACCTTTCAGTTTCCCAAGAATTCTCCCTCGTAACGGCAACTTCATACACTTCTGCCCCTTGACCCTCTCGGACGTCTGGCACGCTGCTAGTGTCTTCCACAGTGAAGATTCATGAAAAGTACTTACTCAGTTTGTCCACCATTTCCTTGTCCCCCATTACTACATCTCCATCATTTTCTAGTGGTCTGATATCTACTCTCGTTTCTCTTTTACACTTTATGTATCTAAAGAAACTTTTGGTGTCCTCTTTAATAGTATTAGCTGGCTTACCTTTGTATTCGATCTTTTCCTTCTTTATGACTTCTTAATTGCCTTCTGCTGCTTCTTACAAACACTCCAGTCCCCTAACTTCCCACTAATCTTTGCTCTATTATATGACCTCTCTTTGGCTTTATGTTGGCTTTGACTTCAGTTAACTATCACGGTTGAGTCATCCTGCCTTTAGAGTATTTCTTCCTCTTTGGGATGTATACATCTTGCACCTTCTGAATTGCTTTCAAAAATTCCAGCCATTGTTGTTCTGCCCGTGTTCTTTTCCAGTCAATTTTGGCCAGGTCCTCTCTCATGCCTTTGTAATTTCCTTTACTCCACTGTAAATGTGAAGTTATCCACTTTGGTGGCAAAAATAGGAAAACAGATTATTATCTGAATGGTGGCCGATTAGGAAAAGGGGAGGTGCAACGAGACCTGGGTGTCATTATACACCAGTCATTGAAAGTGGGCATGCAGGTACAGCAGGCGGTGAAAAAGGCAAATGGTATGCTGGCATTTATAGCGAGAGGATTCGAGTACAGGAGCAGGGAGGTACTACTGCAGTTGTACAAGGCCTTGGTGAGACCACACCTGGAGTATTGTGTGCAGTTTTGGTCCCCTAATCTGAGGAAAGACATCTTTGCCATAGAGGGAGTACAAAGAAGGTTCACCAGATTGATTCCTGGGATGGCAGGACTTTCATATGAAGAAAGACTGGATGAACTGGGCGTGTACTCGTTGGAGTTTAGAAGATTGAGGGGTGATCTGATTGAAACGTATAAGATCCTAAAGGGATTGGACAGGCTAGATGCAGGAAGATTGTTCCCGATGTTGGGGAATTCCAGAACGAGGGGTCACAGTTTGAGGATAGAGGGGAAGCCTTTTAGGACTGAGATTAGGAAAAACTTCTTCACACAGAGAGTGGTGAATATGTGGAATTCTCTGCCACAGGAAACTGTTGAGGCCAGTTCATTGGCTATATTTAAGAGGGAGTTAGATATGGCCCTTGTGGCTACGGGGGTCAGGGGGTATGGAGGGAAGGCTGGGGCGGGGTTCTGAGTTGGATGATCAGCCATGATCATAATAAATGGCGGTGCAGGCTCGAAGGGCCGAATGGCCTACTCCTGCACCTATTTTCTATGTTCTATGTAATACTGATGCCTCTGACTTTAGCTTCTCCTTCTCAAATTTTAGGAGGAATTATAAAATATTGTGATCACTGACCACTAAGGGTTCCTTTACCTTAAACTGTCTAATCAATTTTGGTCCATTGTATATATGAGAGTAACAGACATTGTGGCAGCTCACCCTTCTCTTCTTGGCACTGAAAATTGCTGCCCTCTTGAAGCAGTTGGGAACTTAAATTGCAGTAGTGAGAGTTTGAAGATGTTTTTCAACACTCTGATTAGTTGATCGACACAGGTATTCAGTATTCGGCCAGGAGCACCACTGGGGCCTGATGCCTTGCGGTGGATGTTCTGGCATTCGCCTCCAACAAATATCACAGTGTCACAATATGCTGTGTGGATTTGCAGAGGCATAGAGTTATTCTCACATTCAAAATGTGTAGAGAGGGTGTTGAGGAGTGAAGGATCACTGTCATTTATGCTCTCAAGTTTTGCCTCATGGGAAGTCATGGCACGCAAACCTTGCCAGAGCTGTGCTATATCGATTGTGTCACCAATTGCACATGGAGTTTCCTTTTCACTCGCGTTATCACCTTCCGTAGGTTATACCTGAACTCCTTGTAGGATTCTAGATTGCCAGTCTTGAACACTACAGACCTAGTCCTCAGTAGAGTACATATTATAAACAGGAGAAATTCTTCAGATGCTGCCAATCCAAAGCAACACATACAGAATTCTGGAGGAACTCAGCAGGTCAGGCAGCACCTATGGAAATACATAAACAGTCAATATTTTGGGCCAAGTCCCAAAACGTCCTGAGCAAGGTTATCAGCCCAAAACATTGATTGTTTATTCATTTCCATAGATGCTGCCTGACATTTGTAACATACAGAAATCTCCTCAAATTCTTGTCCTGCCAAAGGGTCTTGGCCCAAAATGTCGACTGGACTTTTTTGTATGTGTTGATCAAATTCCTAATATGACTTACCGCCTTCTTAATTGCATCAATATGGTGAGCCCAGGATTCTCCAAGAGGACCACAACCTTGTTGTAGGGTTTGGAGGGTTGCATGTCTTAGTGACCTGGAGAGCTATGTTGGCTTGGTTAAGGACCTTGTGCTTTGACACTTGGTAGGGTCACCCATGTCAAACAGGTTAAAGGGTAGAGGCCAGATTAAGAATGGTCCGCCTGTCCTCCAGGTTCAGGTGATCAGCTCAGGACTACCAACTCTGACTGATTGATGAAATTTCTTACGGAAACAACAATGAAAAATTCTTTTTTTGTGTGTGGTGGTATTCCCAAGTCTCCATCCGGGTCTTGCATGGCTGAGAGTAGTGAAAACTAAGAAGAGAAGAGAGGCTAACTCCATCATCAAAACAGCACTTCATTGGACTCCTGAAGGGTGGAGGAAACGTGAGAGACCAAAGATAGTTTGGCGTCGTACCGTAGAGGCAGAAATAAGGACCCTGGACCACACCTGGGCACAATAGAGAAGATGGCCAAGGACAGAGAAAGATAGAGGACTTTTTTTGCTGCCCTAAACACCAGCAGCGTAACATGCAGTAAATAAGTTGAGCCCAGGATAGATCTTCAGAGATATTGACACCCAGGAACTTGAAGCTGCTCACCCATTTCACTGTAGATCTTTCAATGAGGACTGGTGTGTGTTCTCACACCTTCACCTTTCTGAAGTCCACAGTCTACTTCTTGGTCTCACGCAGGATTGTTGCCGTGACACCACTCTATCAGCCAATCAATCTCACTCCTGTATGCCTCCTTGACACCGTTTGTGGTTCTGCCCACAACAGTTGTGACACCGGTGAATTTATAGATGGCATTTGATGTGTGCATAGCCACAAAGTCATGTGAGTGGAGAAGCAAATCAGTGGGCTAAGAACAAATTCTTAATATGTGCCTGTGTCAACTGTTAGCAAGGAGATGTTATTATTGGTCTACACTGACTGTAGTCTCCCAACGAGACCATATAGGAACATAGGAAATGAATGCTACACACACACACACAAACACACACACACACACACACACACACACACACATAAAGCAATTAGAAAACTTTGAATAAACCATACAAAAAACAGGATCTAGATTAGATAACCAGGTCATGTTGTGTAATATTTCTTGATAATCATAGTGGGAAATTGTTCAAAAATGCACAAATATAAGATTACTCCCTTCAAAGACCTAATTTGATGCTAATCACTATACGTATCTTAAAATAGTTTGTCCAACCTCTCCTTATCAAAATGACCCAGCATGTTTGTGCGTCACACACTGATCTGCCTATCCTCCATGTCCTTCTGCTTGGTAAGTACTCACCCACATCGTCTGCCTACAGACACATGTTCCCCCCTTTATCCTTGAGTGGACCAATCTGCTCCCTTGTTATCCTTTTGCTCTAGATGTACAGTATGTCTAGAATGCCTTGCGACTCTCTTTAATCCAACTTGCCAAGGAATATTTATGGCCCTTCTTAACTCTTTCAATTCCCTTAAGAGTATTTTTTTTTTGCTTCTTTATAATCCTCAAAGGCTTTGTTTGATTTTGGCTTCCTAAATTATGCATATGTTTCCTTTTTCTTCTTGACTAAATTCACCATCTCTGTCAGCTTCCTTTACCTTATCAGCCTTGTTCTTCCTTCTGCCTTCTATCCTGTACATTGTGCATTTAAAGACATTTCACGTCTTAGATGCGGACTTGCCAGACAAAGCTTGTTTACAATTAACTCTCTCTAGATGTTGTCAAATATTCACATAATTTGCCCAGTTCCAATTTAATATTCTTCCTAACAACATATGCAAAATGCTGGAGGAACTCAGCAGGCCAGGCAGTACAGTCCTGCCAAAGGGTTTCAATGGGATACATTGACTGTACTCTGCTCCTGGATGCTGCCTGGCCTGTTGAGTTCCTCCAGCATTTTGTGCGTCTCGCTTGGATTTCCAGCATCTGCAGATTTTCTCTTGTTTGTGATTTAATACTCTTCCGCTTAGTCCATACGTATCCTTTTCTATAGCCATCTATAGTATATTTATATGAGATCACCTTTTCCTAACTGTTCTCTCAATGAAAGGCTTGTCACCTGGCTGATTAATGTCTAGAATTACGGCTGGATGACACACAAGAAAGAAAGCAGTTGTGGAAGGAAAAACAGCCATGCTACACAAAAGATTACAAATTAGTAGTAGAATAAAAGAATGCAATTACTGATAAAAAAGATAACCAATCGATTTGGATTAAAATTGCAGCTAAATGATCTATCACGCTAATGGGGTTGCATGATAGCTAATCAAGTAATGTTGGAGAATTTAGAAAGAAATATTTAGTTTTATCTAAAATATAGCAGAGTAATCATAAGGCATTTTATTTTCCATCAGGGATACACCCAGGTAAACTGACAGGAAGGGTTTAATATAAGAAAGACAGACAGCTTCTGATAATCCCAAAGTACTTCTTCTTCCATTTTTGAGATGTGAGCATCTTTGACAAGGTCAACCCTTGTTGGCCATCTCTGAATATCCTTGATGCAGCGATGTTGAGCTATACACATAAATAGAAACTCATAATAGAGCAAAAATATACTTCTGCCTGACCCAAGAATGGGCAATGTGACCCACTGGTAGCCATTAGAAAGATAGGATAGAAAGATAAAATTGGAAGATCTCTTGCACATTGGAAGGTATGAAACCAAATGAGATTAAAAATCAATAAACATCACTATGCACATCATAGGTTAGAAAATAAATGAAAAAATGATGAATATTTACAAGATTTATTTATAAGAGCATAGAATTCAAAGGTAGTGAAGTTAAAAACCTGTATAGAAATCTATTTAGACTTGAGTACTATGTATAATTTGAAGAATATTAAAAAAACAATGAACAGGATTAGGCCCAATAGCTGACCCTGTTATCTTTTAATTGATCAAGACTGAGGTGATCTTTGGTCTCAGTTCTACCTTGCCTTCTGATTCCTATGGTCTTCCAATCCCCTACAGTCAGGGATTCATGTTTGTGCATGTAGTTATTGATTCTTTACCCACAGCTCTCTGGGAGAAGAAATTCCTTTGCATCTCAGCATTTAACCTGTCAGCCCTCTTAGAATCAGATTTGATTAAATAAGGTCAATAATTCTGTACTCAATATTATAAAAGTAATATAGACCCACTATATCAAGTGCCACGAAATTACAAGGATTGGTGCAGAAATCAAGGATAGCAGACATTTGGAATGAGTGAATGAATCCAGACTTTTCTCATTCATCAAAGAGAATTATTTAAGTTATTCCCCAAAAAGTCTTACAAATTACAAGTGACTTAGATGGGCTGAGTTGAGAAAGTTTGTAGCAGAATTCAGGACAATAAATATATGGTAGCACCTAAAAAGTCCAGATGGAATAGAAGAGGAATACCTTCATTCAAAGAGTGATTACAAAGTGATACACACTACCAAAGAAAGTAGTTGAAAGAAAAAAATCTAAGATGCTGGACAAAACAAAATAGAAAAAAATACCTGAAAGCCTTAAATGAGTTGCTAAAATGGCAGCAGACGTGTGCAGAGATGAAATAGTAGCCCATGCAATGAGGAGTGGTAGGTGATTGGGATAATGTGCCATATTCTGATTGACAGACTGTGGCTCAAGGTGTCAGTGAAGATCAAAACAGATTTTGGTGGTCACTGTACATAAACTTACAAAAAATAATCAAATCTACTAACAGATGTCTTAAAACAGGAGAGAATCTGCAGATGCTGGATATCCAAGCAACACATTCAAAATGCTGGAGGAACCCAGCAGGCCAAGCAACATCTGCAGAAAAGAGTACAGTCGACGTTTCAGACCGAAACCTGAACTCACAGAAACAAAATATTGAGGCGAACTAATAGGACGATAGAAAAAGGTCATTTGTATAGATTTGAGAGTTCAGAACGTGAGGATGTAATCTAAAAATTAGATCGTTATTATAAAGTTTTATGTTATTTGGCTATCATTGTATATTACTTTTGGATAATTTGAAACATTTAAGTCTGCAAGTATAACTGTTGGCTTCATTAAAGCAAAATATATTCTGAAGAAGCTTAGCAGCTTAGTCATCTTATTATGAAGGCAGAGTACAGTAGGGATGGATAGGCAAGGGAATTATCTCTGACAGAGCAAAATCAGATTTGCTGTGGGATATTAATCAGCTTATCTGAAATAAAATCAGTAATTTCAGCTTTTATTTCGGACTTTCAGCATCTACAATTTTTTTTGATTTCCATATTTGGCTCCATAACGAAAATACAACTGCAGACAGATGTTTACAGCAACTCAGAGTGGAGCTGGAATAGTGAAAATAAATAGAACTATGGCAGAGGATGTTTACAGCATGCTATTGGCAGGTGAGGAAAGGAGAATTAAAGGGAAGAAAGAGAAATAAAATAAGAATAGAAAGACAACGAGATTAATAATTGTCTTTTGATAGCGGGCGGGATGTAGGGAAATTGTAAAGGAGATGTGGGTGGAACTACAACTCTGGCCTTATCTTGGTAGGCAGCAAGAGTTCTTTCATCAGATAGGTCGGGAAAGATGGTGGATGATATAGTCCTAACTGGGGGTGGGGGGGAGTTGGGACAGATGAAAATATGAAGACTATAGAGAAGTAAACAAGCAATGCTTCATTCCAGGGCATGGGGGTAAGCATAGACAAGGATAGCTACCTATTTTGAAGCATTTTTAAACTATAACTTGCATTTAAATGCTAAAGCATGTATACAAAGATGGATCATGAAAAAATAACATTTCTCTTTATTCTCCTTATTTCAGTCGTGTTAACAAATTCTAGTATCTGACAAAAATTCCTATACTAATTTGTTGTTGAGTAAAAACATGTCTATGTTAAACACAACCCCCAAAATTAAAGGTTTTTTACTTTGTATGGAAAATATCATTATCCAAGAATTGAATAATTAGAGGAATTGGTTAGGAATAACTAAATTCAAGTACAGAAGCATAATTAATATGTTACTAGACTAGCAATTCAAAGATCTGGACTAATGATCTGAAACATGGCAAACGAGTCACTTAAATTCAGTTAATTAAATAAATATGGAATTAAAATATCTGGTTTTTGAAACTATTCTCATTGTCATTAAAAGCCCATCTGGTTTATTACGCTTGCAAGAACAAAATTTGTTCTATTTGCCACTGCAGGCTTTTAATATTGTGATTGACTGTTAGTTGCTCTCTAAAATGGCCTAGAAAGACAGTTAGTTGCTGTAATATTAAATTAGGCATTGGTCATCACAGAGGCAAAAATGGCCCAGTACATCCTAATTGTCTCCTTCATCAACAGTTGGTACTTAGAGCCCAAACTGTGAGACTTGCCCAAAAGATCAACAAAACAATAGGTCAATCGTGTCAATAGTCTCAGGCCATGTCGCCATCCTTAGATATTTGTGCCATTGGCAAAATAACTCACTTGTACAATGATGCTGCAGTGTTGTGGAGTCAGTCTGTGGAGGTGATGAGAGTTCTCAATATTAAACCTTTGATATATCATTGCTTACGCACACAGTGAGCATCCTGCTGATTTGTCCTCTTTTACACGTTGAATGCTTGTCAGTCTTCGTTCAGTATCGGTTTTTTCATAAATTCTATTGTTTTTCTTTACTTGTAAGAAAATGAATCTCGAGGTAGTATATGGTGACATAAAATCATAAGACATAGAAACAGAACTAAGCTATTTGGCCCATTAAGACTGCACTGCCATTTCATGGTGGTTAATCCATTTTCCTTCTTAACTCCATTTTCCTACCTTTTCCATATAATTTTTGATGCTGTGACCAATGAAGAAACTTTCAACCTCAGCTTTAAATGTGCTCAATGACTTGGCCTTCACCAGCCACCTGTGGCAATGAGTATCACAGATTCCCCACCCTCTGGCTAAAGAAATTGCTCCTAATCTCTGTTCCAAATGGACTTCCTGCTATTCTCAGGCTGTGCCCTCTGGTCCTAGACTCCCCCACTATAGGAAACATAGTTTCCAATGGCCACTCTACATAGGCCTTTCAACATTTGATAGGTTTCAATAAGATCATAGAAACATAGAAAATAGGTGCAGGAGTAGGCCATTCAGCCCTTCGAGCCTGCACCGCCATTTATTATGATCATGGCTGATCATCCAACTCAGAACCCTGCACCAGCCTTCCCTCCATACCCCCTGATCCCCGTAGCCACAAGGGCCATATCTAACTCCCTCTTAAATATAGCCAATGAACTGGCCTCAACTGTTTCCGGTGGCAGAGAATTCCACAGATTCACCACTCTCTGTGTGAAGAAGTTTTTCCTAATCTCAGTCCCCTTTATCCTCAAACTGTGACCCCTCGTTCTGGACTTCCCCAACATCGGGAACAATCTTCCTGTATCTAGCCTGCCCAATCCCTTTAGGATTTTATACGTTTCAATCAGATCCCCCCTCAATCTTCTAAATTCCAACGAGTACAAGCCTAGTTCATCCAGTCTTTCTTCATATGAAAGTCCTGCCATCCCAGGAATCAATCTGGTGAACCTTCTCTGTACTCCCTCTATGGCAAAGATGTCTTTCCTCAGATTAGGGGACCAAAACCTCACACAATACTCCAGGTGTGGTCTCACCAAGGCCTTGTACAACTGCAGTAGTACCTCCCTGCTCCTGTACTCGAATCCTCTCGCTATAAGTGCCAGCATACCATTCGCCTTTTTCACCACCTGCTGTACCTGCATGCCCACTTTCGATGACTGGTGTATAATGACACCCAGGTCTCGTTGCAACTCCCCTTTTCCTAATCGGCCACCATTCAGATAATAATCTGTTTTCCTATTTTTGCCACCAAAGTGGATAACTTCACATTTATCCACATTAAATTGCATCTGCCATGAATTTGCCCACTCACCCAACCTATCCAAGTCACCCTGCATCCTCTTAGCATCCTCCTCACAACTAACACTGCTGCCCAGCTTCGTGTCATCCGCAAACTTGGAGATGCTGCATTTAATTCCTTCATCCAAGTCATTAAGATATATTGTAAACAACTGGGGTCCCAGCACTGAGCCTTGCAGCATCCCACTAGTCACTGCCTGCCATTCTGAAAAGGTCCCGTTTATTCCCACTCTTTGCTTCCTGTCTGCTAACCAATTCTCTATCCACATCAATACCTTACCCCCAATACCGTGTGCTTTAAGTTTGCACACTAATCTCCTGTGTGGGACCTTATCAAAAGCCTTTTGAAAATCCAAATATACCACATCCACTGGTTCTCCCCTATCCACTCTACTAGTTACATCCTCAAAAAATTCTATGAGATTCGTCAGACATGATTTTCCTTTCACAAATCCATGCTGACTTTGTCCAATGATTTCACCGCTTTCCAAATGTGCTGTTATCACATCTTTGATAACTGACTCCAGCAGTTTCCTCACCACTGACGTTAGGCTAACCGGTCTATAATTCCCTGGTTTCTCTCTCCCTCCTTTTTTAAAAAGTGGGGTTACATTGGCCACCCTCCAATCCTCAGGAACTAGTCCAGGATCTAACGAGTTTTGAAAAATTATCACTAATGCATCCACTATTTCTTGGGCTACTTCCTTAAGCACTCTGGGATGGAGACCATCTGGCCCTGGGGATTTATCTGCCTTTAATCCCTTCAATTTACCTAACACCACTTCCCTACTAACATGTATTTCGCTCAGTTCCTCCATCTCACTGAACCCTCTGTCCCCTACTATTTCTGGAAGATTATTTATGTCCTCCTTAGTGAAGACAGAACCAAAGTAATTATTCAATTGGTCTGCCATGTCCTTGCTCCCCATAATCAATTCACCTGTTTCTGTCTGTAGGGGACCTGCATTTGTCTTTACCAGTCTTTTCCTTTTTACATATCTATAAAAGCTCCCCCTTAGTTATTAAGATCCCCCTTAGTTATTTAAATTCCAGCGAGTACAGGCCTAGAACAATCAAATATTCCTCAAACAATAAACTTTTCATTCTCAGAATCAGTCTCATGAACGTCGTCTAAACCACCTCCTACGTTAGCACATCTTTTCTTTAGATAAGGAATCCAAATCTATGCGTAATATCCAAGTGAGGTGCCTTATAAAGCCTAAGCATTATATCCTTGCTTTTATATTCTAGTCCTCCAGAAATGTATGCTAACATTACATTTGTCTTCCTCACTGCCAACTCAACCTGCAAGTTAACCTTTAGAAAAGCCCGCATGAGGTCTCCAAAGTACCTTTGCACATTAGATTTTTAAATTTTCTCCCTGTATAGAATATAGTCCATGCTTCTAGTTCTGCCCAAGTGCATTACCATGCACTTCCTGATATTGTATTCCAACTACCTCTTCTTTGTCCATTGTCCTAATCTGTCTAAGTCCTTCTGCAGCCCCCTGCTTCCTGAACAATACAGGCCCCTCCACCTATCTTGGTATTATCCACAAATTTGTCCACAAATCCGACAATTCCATCATCTAAATCATTGACAAATAACATAAAAAGATGTGGTCCCAACAGTGACTGCTGTGCCGCACCAGTAGTCAATTAAAGCCAACCAGGAATGGCTCCCTTTACTTCCACTCTTTGCTTGCTGTCAATCAGTCAGTCCTCTATCATTGCTAGTAGATTTCCTGTAATATCATGGGTTCTTATCTTGTTAAGCAGTCTCAAATATGGTACCTTGTCAAATCCAAGTACGCAACATCCATCAGTTCTCCTTTGTCTATAAGAAACCATGTTGATATATTTTATCATCTGCCTTCATGTACCCTGAGACCTCATCCTTAACACCCTGGGGTGTAGTCCATCTGGTCCAGGTGCCTTATCTACTTTCAGACCTTTCAGCTTCCCATGCACCTTCTCCCTAGAAAAAGGAACTGCACTCGCTTCTGCCCTTTGTCTCTCTCGAAATTCTGACATACTGCTAGTGTCCTCCACAGTAAAGACTGAAGCAAAATACTTATTGAATAGACAAATAAACTCTTCTCGGGTTTTGAACCGAGTGCAGGTATCAATTAGAACTGATGTTTCGATAATGAAGAACAAGAGAATGGTGGACGAACTGAATAACGGAAAAAATGATTGAATGCTTTCCCAGTGTATATGATGAATAAACTCTTCTCAGGCTTCCAGCTAGGTGGAGGTATCAATTATAATCAGTTTTTATGACAAACTCTGGCATCTTCATCAGGGATGATGCCTGGGCATATCTAGTCCAGTGGTATTTACACCCCCGTAGTCTGTCCCTGCTGATTGATTAGTCCTTGTCCAGTCAGGTTTCTGCTGCCCCACCTTGTTTACAGTCGAATTCCTGTTCTTGATAAAGCGAGATCTTTATCTTTGTTAAAACTCCTCTATGAGGGGAACTACTATGAACAAACAAATGGAGTGCCCATGAGTTCGGCCTTGTTGCCAGCTACTGCTAATTTCTACTTGGAAAGGTTATGTCCCAAATGCTTCTTCAGATACGTCGATGACACCTTCACAACATGGTCTCATGGATTCCAGGCACTCCAACTGTTCCATGACCATCTGAACAGTATACATCCAAACATTCAATTTACAATAGAGATGGAGAAGAATGGTTTACGGTGGAAACCTGCATGAAGAAGCACAGAAGGTGTACCCATTTAGGTTACCTAGAGAAATCAGTGGTAGCAGAACATTGCACTTGCAATAGCCGTAGGATTGACTTCTACTGTGACACAAAACCACTGTGCCCTGCCAATAGCTTTGGGACTACCTGGTGAAGGAAGCCATTGAGATAAAACTAGAGGAAAAGAATTTTAACGAAGACAAGAGTCTCGTTCTCAGTAAGAACTGGAATTCAATTATAAGCAAGGTGGGACAGCAGAAACCTGATTGGATGAGGACTAACCAATCAGCAGGGACAGACTACAGGGGTGTAAATACCACTGGACTAGACATGCCCAGGCATCATCCCTGATGAAGATGCCAGAGTTTGTCATAAAAACCAATTATAATTGATACCTCCACCTAGCTGGAAGCCTGAGAAGAGTTTATTCATCATATACACCGGGAAAGCATTCAATTTTTTTTCAGTTATTCAGTTCATCCACCATTCCCTTGTTCCTCATTATTACCTCTACAGCATCATTTTCCAGTGGTCTGCTATATATTCTCACTTCTCTTTCATTCTTTATATATCTGATAAAAAAATTAACATTCTCTTTGATATTATTGGCTAGCTTACCTTCATTTTTGTCTTTTCCCTCCTTCATGCTTTTCCAGTTGCCTTCTGTCCGTTTACTAAAGTTTCCCAATCCTCTAACTTCCCACTAATTTTTGCTGTATTGTTTGAGCTCTGTTTTGTTTTTGACTTCTCTTGACTGCCATGGTTGCATCATGCTGACTTCTTCTTTAAGATGCATGTATCCTGCACCTTCCATGTAGCACCCAAAAACTCCAGCCATTGTTGCTCTGCTGTCATCCCTGCTACTGTCGCCTTCCAATTAACTTTGGCCTTCTCCTCTTGCTTACTGTATCTCAATAACTCTCATGTATCACTGTAATACTAATATATCTGACTTTAGCTTCTCCCTCTCAAATAGCAGAGTGAGTTCTATAATATTATGATCACTTCTTACTAAAGGTTCCTTTACCTTAATCTTCTTAATGAAATTTGGTTCATTACATAAAATCCAGTCCAGAATAGCTTTTCACCTAGTGGACTCGAGCACAAGCTGCTCTAAAGAGCCATCTCATAGACATTCTACTGTTTCTCTCTAGTGGTACCCAATAGCAACCTGATTTCCATGATCTACCTGCAGATTAAAATCCCCTATGATGATCATAACATTGCCTTCTTGACATTGCTTTTCTATCTTGCATTGTAATTTGTAGCCCACATCGTGCCTATTGTTTGGAAGCCTGTAGATAACTCCCAAAAGGGTTTTTTACCTCTGCAGTTTCTTAACTCTACCCACAAGGATTCTACATCTTCCAATCCTATGTCACCTCTTTCTACAGATCTGATTTCATTTTTTACCAACAGAGCCACCCACCCCTCTGCCTACCCGACTACCTTTCATGTTATGTTACTACCGACTACCTATCCTTGCATGTTAAGCTCCTAACTATGATCTATTCCAGCTGCATCTCAGTGATGCCCATAATGTCATACCTGCCAATCTCTAACTGCGCTGCAGGATCATCAAACTTATTTCATGTACTACGTGCTTTCAAATATAACACCTTCAGTCCTATAGTCAACATCTTTACAATTTTCTCCCCATGTTACACTATATATCCCACTGACTGCAACTTTGCCCTATCATCTGCCTGTCCTTCCTGACACACATGTACTTTGATAATAAATTTACTTCGAACTTTGTTGATTCACATTTACCACACTTTCTATTTATTCTTTATCAGGTCAATTTAGTCCATACAAATGGTTGAGAACTAAACTGTTCCAGGTTAGCTACAACACTGGAATCTAACCAAAGTGGAAAATTGCCTGACATGCCCCATCTAGAGAAAACATTTAACCATCATCTTCATCTAAATCATCAACAAGTACTGATGTCAGTATTGTTGAAAGCACACCCTAATATACTGCACAAAAAGATTAGGTTTATGCTCTACTAAGACCACCCAGCTCTTGCTCTTACTTTTTCCTCAGTCCAGCTGCATTCCAGAAGTGAAGTGAAAAAGTGACCACTCTTATCATTGCAACATTTTACTCCGCATGCTAATAATACCTAAACATTAAAGTCTGTGGTAATCAGGAAGTAATTTCTTTGCCTGGACCATACTAGCACAAAGAAACTGTGGCTATGGTTAAGGAAAAGCAGTAAATCTCAAGCTAATCCACGTTGAGATGAAACACACTCATAAATTGAAAATGTTGTTTTTCTAATCTTGTAAAGGAATATGAAGAATGTAACCATGATCATAGGGAGTGTAGCACTGGAAATTGCAGGCACACGCTTTGCATATACGCTTGGTTGGAAGAGGTTCTGTTAACAAGCTATAGAGATTGGACAAATGAGTATAGCTTGGGTATTCTCTTCAAAATCACAGTAATGCAGTGGAGATAAGTTGGAGAAGAAACAGTTATTAAAACTCCCTGAGTTATATACAGGCCCCAAACAGTAGTCAGGATGTGGGATATAAATTTCAATGGGAAGTAGAAAAATCATGTAATAAGGGCAATGTTACGATAGCCATGGGGGATTTCAACATGCAGGTAGATTTGGAAAATCAGGTTGATGCTAGATCCCAAAAGAGGGAACTTGTAGTATGCCTATGAGATAGCTTTTTAGAGCAACCTGTTGTTGAGCCCATTTGGGGGACGGCAATTCTGGATTGGGTGTTGTGTAATGGCCAGATCTGATTTAGGGGATTCTAGTAAAGGAACCCTTAGGAGGTTGTAATTATACTATTATAGAAATTACCCTGTAGTTTGAGAGGGTGAAGATGAAGTCAGATGCATCAGTATAGAGCCAAGAGGGAAGAGGTAGCCAGTGTTGATTGGCAGAAGACACTAGCAGGGATAATGGCAGAAAAACAATGGCTGGAGTTTCTGGAGGCAATTCAGAGTGCAGGATAAATACATCCCAAAGATGAAGAATCATTCTAAAGGGAGGATGACACAATCAAGGGAAGTTAAAGACAACATAAAAGAAAAAGGGAAAGGTATATAACATAGCAGAAATTAGTTAGAGGATTTGGAAGCTTTTAAAAACCAACACAAGGCAACTGAACAACCATAGGGAAAGAAAAGATGAAATATGAAGGTAATTTAGCCAAAAATATCAAAGAGGATACCAAAAAACAACTTCAGATACATAGAAACATAGAAACATAGAAAATAGGTGCAGGAGTAGGCCATTCGGCCCTTCGAGCCTGCACCGCCATTTATTATGATCATGGCTGATCATCCAACTCAGAACCCCGCCCCAGCCTTCCCTCCATACCCCCTGACCCCTGTAGCCACAAGGGCCATATCTAACTTCCTTTTAAACATAGCTAATGAACTGGCCTCAACAGTTTGCTGTGGCAGAGAATTCCACAGATTCACCACTCTCTGTGTGAAGAAGTTTTTCCTAACCTCGGTCCTAAAAGGCTTCCCCTCTATCCTCAAACTGTGACCCCTCGTTCTAGACCTCCCCAACATCGGGAACAATCTTCCTGCATCTAGCCTGTCCAATCCCTTTAGGATCTTATACGTTTCAATCAGATCCCCCCTCAATCTTCTAAATTCCAACAAGTACAAGCCCAGTTCATCCAGTCTTTCTTCATATGAAAGACCTGCCATCCCAGGAATCAATCTGGTGAACCTTCTTTGTACTCCCTCTATGGCAAAGATGTCTTTCCTCAGATTAGGGGACCAAAACTGCACACAATACTCCAGGTGTGGTCTCACCAAGGCCTTGTACAACTGCAGTAGTACCTCCCTGCTCCTGTACTCGAATCCTCTCGCTATAAATGCCAGCATACCGTTCGCCTTTTTCACCGCCTGCTGTACCTGCATGCCCACTTTCAATGACTGGTGTATAATGACACCCAGGTCTCGTTGCACCTCCCCTTTTCCTAATCGGCCACCATTCAGATAATAATCTGTTTTCCTATTTTTGCCACCAAAGTGGATAACTTCACATTTATCCACATTAAATTGCATCTGCCATGAGTTTGCCCACTCACCCAACCTATCCAAGTCACCCTGCATCCTCTTAGCATCCTCCTCACTGCTAACACTGCCACCCAGCTTCGTGTCATCCGCAAACTTGGAGATGCTGCATTTAATTCCCTCATCCAAGTCATTAATATATATTGTAAACATTGAAGACCAAAACGGAGGCGAGAGAGGATATTGGACTACTGGAAAATGACACTGGAGAGGCAGCAATGGGAGAACAAAGAAATGGCAGATGAACTTAATAAGAATTTTGTGTCAGCACTGTGGAAGACTCTTGCAGCATTGTCAGGGTACTAGCGGTATTGCATGAGTATCAGGGTACAGAAGTGAGTGTAATTGCTATTACTAAGGAGGAAGTGCTTAGGAAGCTGAAAGGTCTGAAGGTAAATAAATCACCTGGACCAGATGGAGTATTCCCCAGAGTTCTGAAAGAGGTAGCTAAAGATATTGTGGAGGCATTAGTAATGATCTTTCAAGAATCACAAGAGTCTGGAATGGTTCCAAATGTCTGGAAAATTGCAAATGTCACTCCACCCTTTACGAAGGGTGGGAGGCAGAAGGAAGGAAATTATAGGCCACGTAACCTGAGTTCAATGGTTGGAAAGATATTGAATTCCATTATTAGTCCATTACTAAGGATGAGGTTTCAGGGTACTTGGAGGATCATGCTAAATTAGGCCAAAGCTAGCATGGTATCTTTAAAAGGGAATCATGCCTGACAAATCTGTTGGAATACTTTGAGGAAAATAACAGGAGGGATAGACAAAGGAGAGTCAGTGGATATTGTTTATTTGGAATTTTCAGAAGGCCTTTGACAAGCTGCCAGACATGAGGCTGCTGAACAAAATAAAATCATTTGGTATTACAGGAAAGAAACCAGCCTAGATTGAAGATTGGCTGATTGGCAGGAGACAAAGTGTTGGAATAATAGGGTCCTATTCTGATTGGCTACCAGTGACAAGCGGTGTTCCACAGGAGTCGATGTTGCGATTGCGTTTTTTTTACGTTATATGTCAACGATTTGGATGATGGAATTGATGGCTTCGTGGTTAAGTTTGCTGTCGATATGAAAAGAAGTGGAAGGGCAGGTATGTTGAGAAAGCAGGGAATCTGCAGAAGGATTTAGATAGATTGGGAGAATGGTCAAAGAAGTTGCAGAAAGAAAATATTGTAGGGAAGCATATGGTTATGCACTTCGGTGGAAGGAATAAAGGCATAGACTATTTTCTAAATGCAGTGAAAATTCAAAAATAAGAGGTGCAAAGTAACTTGAAAGTCCTTGTGCAAATTCCCTAAAGGGTAACTTGCAGGTTGAGTCAGTGGTAAGGAAGGCAAATGCATTCATTTTGAACTGACTAGAATATAATAGCATGGATGTGATGCTGAGCTTTATAAGGCATTGTTCAATACACAGTTGGAGATTTTGTAACCAGTTTTGGGCCCCTTATCTAAGAAAAGATATGTTAGCATTGGAGAAGGGACAGAGGTTGTTCATAAGAATGATTCCAGGAATAAAAGGAATAATGTATGAAGAGTGTTTGGTAGCTCTGGGCCAGTACTTGATGAAGTTTAAAAGAATGACTACTTTGAAACCTATTGAATATTGAAAGGCCTAAACAGAGTGGATGTTTCCTATATTGGGTGAGTTTAGGATCAGAGGGCACAGCCTCTCAATAGAGAGACATCCATTTAAAACAGAGATGAGAAGGAATTTCTTTCACCAGAGAGGGGAGAATCTGTGGAATTCTTTGCCACAGATGTCTGTAGAGGCCAAGTCATTCAGTGTATTTAAAGCAGGTGTTCATAGGTTCTTGCTTATTCTGGACATCAAAGGTTACAGGGAGAAGGCAGGAGAATGGGATTGAGAGGGATAACAGATCAGCCATGATGCAATGGCAGAGCAGACTCGCTGGGCCAAGTAGCGTAACTCTGCTCCAATGTCTTATGGTTTTCTGGTTTAAAAAGGAAGCATCATTAACTTGCTCTCAATAGCAAAAATGTTGAGAGAATAGAAACATAGAAACAGAAAATAGGTGCAGGAGTAGGCCACTCGGCCCTTCGAGCCTGCACCGCCATTCAGTATGATCATGGCTGATCATTCAACTCAGAACCTTGGACCTGCCCTCTCTCCATACCCCCGATCCCTTTAGCCACAAGGGCTATATCTAACTCCCTCTTAAATATAGCCAATGAACTGGCCTCAACTGTTTCCTGTGGCAGAGAATTCCACAGATTCACCACTCTCTGTGTGAAGAAGTTTTTCCTAATCTCGGTCCTAAAAGGTTTCCCCTTTATCCTCAAACTGTGCAAATAAAAGTGCAGGGAGATTACTCTTCTTGCATTGAGGGTGCAGAGTGAGATGGGACAGGTAATTGTATGAGAAGGAGAAAATTGTATGGGGATACATGATACATTTGATGAAAACGTGATCCTGAACATCTTAGAATTGAAACCAGCACTGAAAAATTTAATGTCTAATACAAAAGTCAATTTTAAGAAATCACATTTTTAGTGGGGAACTTTGCCAGCTAGATATACCTGTTCCTTATATTTTTTGCTATCAAAATTAATTGTATAGGATCAGATAAGCATGTTTATGGTATGAAATTCATTCTTGGTCATGAGTGCTAAATGAATGCTGGAACATCGCATTGAGATCAGTTGAACCAAATTCCTGGAAGGGACCACAAGAGCAAAGGGTGGTGGCAGGGGTGGAGGTTAGCTGTCTGCTCATTGGTTAAACTTTTCTTCATGAGGTGAAAAGGGAAGGCCAGAGTCTATGGTCTAGAGAAAAAAAAAGTAAATTAGAAAATAGATCAGAACTTCAAATGGACAAGTGCTGGAGGATCTTAGCAAGTCAGACATCACCTGTTGAGGAAAGTAAATAGTCAATGTTCAGGCCAAGACCTTTGCAGGAGGTGTGAGGAGATCAGATGTGGAAAGGAAGAGGCAGAAGCCAGAATAATGTAGGCATTAAATTAAATGTTATCTGATAATTGAAATGTTAACATCTGATTTCTGCTTGTGTGCTCCTTTACATACTGTTAGTCTTGAAGATTTTCTGTTTTGTTTCATTTAAAACCAAATTGGGTTATATGCATAGAACAAATAATGACATCAACAGAGTATTATTGTCTCAACAGGAAGTTGCAAATGCTTCGTAGTTCATTCTTCCTATATTCGCACACAATTTTCTTTAATATTTTTCACTTTGCTAAATCATGCAGTAAATCAGAGGGTGTTGTGTACAAAATAGTATAGATAAAAGCACTGTTTGTTGAGAGTACACATCAGCACCAGTTTCTGAAGCTCTGCATCAAAAATGCAGATTCACCAGCAGCACACCAGGAGAAGCCATCAAAATTCTATCTTTACAATCTGCTGTCAAGAGTTACTCAAAGTTCTATTTACATCTTCCTTGCAGGGACTGTCTATCTGTTGATCTGCCTAATCCTTGTTTAATTGAAATAGTAAATTTCTTCAAATTTGAGGAGGTTTGCAACTGAGTGTCTTATTTCCTCATATAAAATATATGCATATCTTTGAAACTGGTTTGCCTTGGCACTTATAATTCTGTTAGCTGCTGTTTTCTCTTCAGCAGGGTTACAGTTAGATTGGATTTCTCAAGCTAACACATTTGTTAGATCAATTCATATGCTTTTCAAACACTAGAAGTTGGCTGATTGGTCTATCAGAGGAGCCTTGTTCCATTGATTTTCATCAAACCCTGTCACAGCATGTCTTCCAGTTCTTTTCTCCCTCATGTCCTTACCTAACCTTCTTTTACTTATGTCTGCATAAGGAAGCTCAGACACATCTTATGATAATTCATTGTATGGAACTCCTTCTGAGTGAAGCACAGAAATAGGGTCTTCCAGCCACTACATCCATGCCAAACTTATGCCCACCTGAACCAACTCCATTCACCAGCATTAGGACTGCATGCCACTATACCAGGCTTATTCAATTAGTGTAATTATTGTTACTGGTAGTACTACAAGGTCACTCGAGGATGAAGTTGCTAGGGCCCCAGCAATTTCTGCACCTGCCTCCCACATGGTCTGAGGGAACACCTTCAAATCAAGTCAAATCAAATCAAGTTTAATTATCATTGAAACCATAAATAGATCCAGCTGATTGAGACAGTGTCCCTCTGGGAGCCAAGGTGCAAAGCATTCAAAATAGTGAGTAACATAATTCATAATTTCAAACAGAGAAGAATATTTACTTAAAAAAAAATATATCGTCCAAGGCCCTGAGCGACAATGTCCAGCAATTGATGGTACGGTTTCCCGGAAGTGTGCAGACACGTGCAATCCAACCTGTCATTCCCCCGCTCTAACATGGGAGAGCAGCACCAAAAGGTGAGGCCAGACCCCAACTGAGCTCAACCACTGTAGTGTTTTCTGCAGCGGCAGGCAAGCCTGAGGCTTGAGGCCTAGTTCTCACTACAACTGAGGCTACACAGCTCCCATGTCGACTCTTTCTCCATCAGAGAGGAATAACAGGCCTATAGCAACTTGTATTATCACTGTCCAACAGGGTCTTGCGGTCGCAAGTGAAATGTCCGAGACAATCTTGCACGGTTATACACCAACTCCATTGCTAGTGAGAGGCCAGCAACATGCTGTACAGCCAGGTTACCTCCTCTGTACCTAAACCAGCTCCCCTGATATCCCGACCGGCTCCTCCAAAATCCTGACCAGCTCCTTCAATACCTTGACTGACCCCTTTGACACCTTGACCAGCTCCACCGGCGACACCAGTCCAGCTACTCTAATCAACAAGCAGCTCGCTGACGGAGTAGCCCTGCAGTACTCAACCTTCTTGGAGTAGAATTGTCTTTGGTTCATAAAAAAACAAATTTTACAAAGACAAAAGTACCTTTGGTTGCCTCCTGAGAGGCCGCTGTATCTGCATACTCCGCCATCTTACCTGAATAATCTTGCCAGGCCCTGCGCATTTATCCACCTTAATTTGTCTCAAGACAACAAACACCTCCTCCCCTGTAACCTGTATGGGTCTTATGGCCTTGCTGCTGCTTACTTAATTGTATAGACTCTATGAGCTAAGTAAATACAGATGAAAACAATTTATTTAAAATCTCTTCCATCTCTTTTGGATCCACGCAAGGACTACCATTCTGATTTTCCACAAGAGGAATTTTGTTCTTTACAATCCTTTTGCTCCTAGTACATCTGTAGAATCCCTCAGGATTCTCATTCACATTGTCTTCCAGGGCAACCTCATGCCTTCTTTTAGCCCTCCTGATTTCTTTCTTCCATGTTCTCCTGCATTTCTTTACCTTTTATTCTGATAGGCACATACAAGCTTCGTAATCTTAAAATTTCACTTTTGAAAGCCTCCCACTTGCGAAGTACACGTTTTCCAGAAAACAAACCTGTTCCAATCCACACTTGCCAGATCCTTTCAGATGCCATCAAAACTGGCCTTCCTCCAAACTGGAACTTTAACACATGGAGCAGACCTATCCTTTTCCATATTTACTTTGAAACTAATGGCATTATGATCACTGGGTGTATGGTGTTCCTCTGCACAAACTTCTGCCACTTGCTTTGTCTCATTCCCTAATTGCAGATCAAATATCACACACTCTCTCATTGGGACTTTTACATATTGATGAAGGAAGCTTTACATATTGATGAAGGAAACTTACCTTTGACAAACTCTAGTCTTTTTACAGTATGGGTGTCCTGGAAAATTAAAATCACCTCCTATGACAATCTTATGTTTCTTGTAACACTCTGCAATTTCTCTACAAATTTGTTCCCCTAAGTCCTGTGGATTGTTGGGTGGTCTATAATTTAGACATAAGGGCAGAATTAGGCCATTTAGTCCATCGAGTCTGCTCTCTCATTCCATCATGGCTGATCCCAGATCCCGCTCAACCCCGTACACTTGCCTTCTCGTTTTTATCCTTTGATGCCCTGACAGATCGGGAAACAATCAACTTTGGCCTTGAATATACACATGGACTTGGCCTCCACCACAGTCTGTGGCAGAGCATTCCACAGATTTACTACTCTCTGGCTAAAAATATTCCTCTTTACCTCTGTTCTGAAGGGTCACGCCGCAATTATGAGGCTGTGCTCTCTAGTTCTGGATACCTCCACCATAGGAAACATCCTTTTCACATCCACCCTATCTAGTCCTTTCAACATTGAGTAAGCTTCAATGAGACTCCCACACACTCTTCTAAATTCTAGTGAGAACAGGCCTAAAGCTGCCAAACACACCTCACATGTTAACCCCTTCAATCGCAGAATCATCCTTGTGAACCTCCTCTGGACTCTCTCCAATGACGACATATCCTTTCTGAGATATGGGGCCAAAAACTGTTGACAATACTCTAAGTATGACTAACTAGGGCTTCAGCAATTCTCCTTGTTTAAAATATTCTATTCCCCTTGAAATAAATGCCAACATTGCACTTGTCTTCTTTACCACAGACTCAGTCTGTGAATTAACCTTCTGGAAGTCTTGCTGCAGGACTCCTAAGTCCCTCTGCACCTCTATTAAATATTTAGATAATAGTCCGCGCTATTGTTCCTTTTACCAAAAAGTTATTATTATACATTTCTTAACTCTGTATTCTATCTGCCTCATTTTTGCCTATTCTTCCAATTTGTCCTGCTGCAATCACCTTACTCCCGAGCACCACCTTTCCCTCCACCTATCTTCATATCATCCACAAACTTTGCCACAATGCCATAAATTCCATTATCTATATCATTGACAACATCGTTGAATGTAGCGGTCCCCTGCGGAACACCACTAGTCACCAGCAACCAATCAGAAAAGGCCCCTTTTAATCCCACTCACTGACTCTTGCCTGTCAGCCATTCTGTTATCCATGCCGGTATCTTTTGTGTAACACTTTCCCCTGACTAGTACTGTCACTTCTCCTCCTTTAATCCTTCCGTTTCTATCACGTCTAAAACAGCGGAACTCTGGAATATTCAGCCAACCATTCCTGCCCCTCCTGAAACCATGTCTCTCTAATGTCTACATTATCATAATTCCATGTGTTCGTCCATGCCCTGAGCTCATCTGCCTTTGCTACGATACTTCTGTCATAGGAGGTGATTATACTTAGCTCAGGACATTAGTTGCACCATGGTCAACCTTTTGATTCCTGACTTTGTTCCAGATCTTAAGAAAATCTGTCTGCACAACTTTTCCTCTATCTGTTCTGGCACTTTGGTTCCCATCCCTCTGCAACTCTAGTTTAATTCTCCAATCCACCTGTGCAGTACTAGCAAACTTTCCCACTGGATAGCAGTTCCCCTCCAGTTCAGATGCAATCTGTATCTTCTAAACAGGTCCCACCTTCTTTGGAAGAGAACCCAATGATCCAAAATTCTGATGCCCTCCCTCCTATACCATCCCCTTAACCACTAGTTTAACTGTAAACTCTTCCTAGTTCTGGCAGATGGCATGGGTAGCAATGCTGAGATCACAACCATGGAGTTCCTACCCTTTAACTTAGCACCTAACTCCCTGAAATCTCTTTGCAGAAACTTGTCACTCTTCCTACCCATGTTTTTGGTACCTACTTTGGCACCATGACTTCTGACTGTTCACCCTCCCACTTAAGAATGCTGAAGACTCAATCTGTGATGTCTCAGACTCTGGCACCCGGCAAGCATTGTACCATCCAGGAATCTCATTCTCACTGAAGAACTTCCTTTCTATTCACCTAAATAACAAATCCCCTGTCACCACAGCTCGCCTCTTCTCCTCCTCTTCCCATCTGAGTCACAGAGCCAGATTCAATGCCACAGAATTGACCCCTGTGACTTTTCTTTGCTATGTCTTCCCCCCAGATACATGCAAAGTGATGTACCTGTTGTTGAGGGGGATGGCCACTGATGTACTCTGAACTGGCTACTCAGCCACTTTCCCCTTCCTGACTGTCACCCAGTTTCCTCTGTCCTGCACCTTTGGTGTAACTACCTCTCTATATGTCCTATCTATCACCCCCTCAGCCTCCTGAATGATCCATAATTTATCCAGTTCCAGCTCCAACTCCTAAATGCAGGGACATGATAGGTCTCCCCGCCTTCCCACATACACAAGAGGAGCATTAAACTATCCTGCCTGGCATCCTGTCTGAGCAAATATAAAGAAGGAAAAGCAATAAATAAACTGGGAAAAAATAAATCTATCTACTGCTTTTCCCTTTCTCTCACTCAAGCCTCTCCTCGCAGAAGCCTTGAAGAGCTAAAGCCTCAAAATCTGCACTCTAATACTGTCCACTCCAACGAAGGCCACTCTGCTTGCCCCTGCCTTACTTTAATTTGTTCTTGCCAATCAATCCTGATCGCTGATTGACCACTGCTGAAATCCCTATACCGCTGTGAGCCGATGCCTTATGTATATTATCTCCATATCAAACCCATTGAAGCCATTCATTAACTTATGACCTCTACCGGACTACCTCTTCTCTTTACCAGTGAAGGTAGATCTTGCCCGCCTGTTTATAACTTTTACATTCTGTTATTATCCTCGTGAATCTCTTTTTATTTTCTCCATTGTCTCTGTGACCTTCTAATAACGTAGTTTCGTACTACATTAACCAGTTTTCATTACCCATTCTGGTTGGCATCACCATTACACATAACAATGAGTCCCTCTTGCCTCTTGGTCTCATCCTATCACAGATATTCCTTTTATTCTCTCTTCTCTACAATGAAATGTATAATTAATTTCTAACTATTTCACTTCTGGTAAATGGACATCTACCTGAAATTTAAGCAGATTCCCTCTCCACAGACAGTGACTGAACTCCTGAGTATTTCCAATAATTTGTTTTTTTTTACTTCAGCTCCCCAGCATCTTCAGCTTTTTATTTTTGTATTTCTAATGCCTGCTTTTGTTTGAATAAGAAAGGCAAGCATAGTTTTAAAGTATAAATTAATTATAAAGGAATAAAGTTAACTATTTTTAATTGCAGCAATAAAGCCTGGCATAAAATAACATATGACTGATTACCAAACTAATTGTAAGTTACTGTGTTTGGTTATAAGTGCATCATTAAGGATAATAACTTAAAATATGACCTGTTTGGCTTGTAAATTTCAATTGTGCATTGATCATAAAATGAACTATACTGCCTCCGCCAGAAGATTTAATTGTCGCTAACTGTAATGACTCTTAGGAATCAGTGTTTTGCTGTGGTAGTGACTTTTGCTTCACTGACATGACACACGTGCACTGTTGGTACTCTTGCACTGAAATCCGGTAAATAAACAAAATGTTTTTAAAAAGGAAACAGTTTGTTGCTCATAAAAACACTTACATTAGTATCAACAAGTGGGATCGCTTAAATCCTGTGCAAATTTTACTGCACATCCACATAAAATCATCTTGCTTATAGTGAATAAGTCTGAACCAGTGCAAGAATGGATTATTGTTAATGATAAAACCAGACACCATGACTGCTATTGACCTTAGCTGTTAGAAAACTGGGCAAGCAGCTATGAGAAAGGCATTCACTGAAAATAAAGAATTACTTTTTGATAAAGGTTAAAATATCTAAAAAAAACAAAGGAGAAAAACACTTATATTTATCTCTTATGTTTGCCTTTTCCTCAATGTCAACAAGACAAAGGAGATGTCATTGACATCAGAGAAAACTGCACCACCTCTTCACATCAGCCGCATAGCAATGGTGACAGTGATCAGTTTCAAACTCCTGGGCGTGTACATTTCCACAACCTCTCAGAGTCCCAGAACACTTCCTCCACAGTAAAAATAACTCACCAATGCCTCTACTTTCTGAGGAGGCTGTAAAGAACGCGACTGTGCAGATCAATACTCACGAACTTCTCCAGTTGTGCAGTTGAGAGCATTCTAACATGCTGCATCACTGTGTGGTACAGAAACTGCACTGCGGCGGACAGGGGGGCTTTACAACTGGTGGTTAAAATTGCCCAACATGTCACCAGCACCTGCCTACCTGCCATTATGAATATATGCTGCATCAATGTCTGGACCACCAGACTCAAAACTATTTACTTCCCATGAGCCATCAGGCTGATCAACACCTCCACCCATTAACTGACCCCACCATCCCCCCACCACCACTACATAAACATCAGCCACTCCTCTCCACAGCCCCTCAGCACCCTTCATCCTCCTATGCACTGACACCTCAGAGATACACTGACACAGTCACTGTTCTATTGTTCTATGTTCTGCCGCCCACGAGAAGAGTTCTCTTGTCGACAGTCACTTTGACACTTTCATTTCCTGTCAGTCACCTTAAGTACAAATACTCCTGCACTTAGCATCACTTTATGTACAATCAGTCTATGTATATAAGCTAACCTTGTGTATATACGGACACACTCAATTACCTGTACACTGTGTTTACAGGATTGGTTTAATATCTATATTAATTATGTTTTTTTAAATTGTGTTCGTTATGCTTATGTAACGCTCTATAAGGTTTCAGTGCTAATGTAATGGCCTTTCTGTAATGCTTCCCTGCTAAGGTAATGGTTTCTCTGTGGCAGCAATGTTTGGGTTGTGACTAGAGATAATAATGCCTTTGGAATGTGTTATCCGATGAGAGGTATGTTGTTCGTTTTTGTGGGTCTGGGAGCAGGGGTTTCACGGTCTTTTGTCGGGACAGATGAAGATAAGAGACGTGAGTGAAGTGAGTTGGTAGACCACTGGATGGAATGGACTAGGAGTGAGGATCCGAAGGTTGGCGATGCTCGATGGGGGAGGACTAGATGAAATCATGAGCTCCAACGTGCGCATCAGACTGTTTCATTAAAATGGGCCCGTTTTCTTTTCTTTACTAACCCTACAGTCAGATTAAAATTTATAAAATGCACTCGTCTAATTGCATATGGTGTACTGACTAATATTTTGCAGTTCGGATTTGTAACCAGGCAATACGTCACTCAGCATCTACACAAACGAGATTTCTCAGTTTGACTGGGCCAGAGGCCATCTTCCCCAAGACAAACATGTGCTGGCCGAGCCTAAGGGTTACTCTTATTGTGTTTTCTCATGCTGCTTTGGATCCGGAGTAACAATCATTTTGTTTTCCTTCAGCACTTGTGTGCTGAAGGATGACAGTAGACAATGTTCAATTTTGAATCTTGAATTTGTATGTACTGTATGTTAAGTATGTTAAATAAATCAACACACCTGGGGTCAGTGCACCCTGCTGTTCAGACAAAGGTAGAAACATCTGTTCCTGTGGCCATATCGACTCGAGTCTCTTCTGCCAATCAATGAGATTGTGACCAGTCCGTGACCCAACTCCTTTTATCTTTCCTCTACATCCCTTAACCTCTTCAGTTATCAAAACTGACTTCCCTTAAGTGCAGCTCAAGTATTCTTTTGATTTATAATCTTTGGTTCTTGAAGAGCAATGTACTGGCACAATTTTCTTTACATTAGTGAGCTTCCTGTGCAGTCTCCCCTGTCAGGCTATTCAAGTAAACCTTCCCTATCATTTTGGACAGATGTTGATTGCAATCTGTGCCGTCAGCCATGATTCCAATGCTGCTTCTAATTCCAAAGGTGAAGAGGTAAACAAAAAGGTAATGATGAAACTTTTAGAGTTGGTAGAGTAGAGAACAAGTGCTGAGCTCGCCTAAGATTGCATCATAAAATGATTACAGTGTAGAAGGAGACCATTCCTCCTGCTGTCTCTGTCAGTTTTCTCTCTGAGAAAATCTATTTCTACACGTGTTTTTTTCTGCATAGCCTTGCAAATATCTCTTCACCATAAGTTTTCCTAATTACCCTCAAAGTCACTCACTTCACCTGCAGGTATAACTATATACTGCATTAAAAATGGTTTATGCCAATGTCACTGTTAATACTTTCCCTTGTATTTTGATACCTGTGACATTTAGAACTTGACTTTAAAGGGAACTTACTGTGATAAGTTGTGGTATGATGTTGTGGACCGTCAGTGAACCATGGCTGAAGGATGGTTATAGTTGGGAGCTGAATGTCCAAGGTTATAGGTTGTATCCAAGGAATAGGAAGGAAGGCAGAGGGGGTGGTGTTGCTCTGCTGGTAAAGAATGGCATCAAATCAGTAGAAAGATGTGACAAAGGATCATAAGATTTTGAATCTTTGTGGGTTTAGTTAAGAAACTGCAAGGGTAAAATGACCCTGATGGCAGTATTATACAGCACTTCCAATAGTAGCTAGGATGTGGCCCACAGATTACAAAGGGGGAAAAAATATGTCAAAAGAGCAATATTATGATAGTCATGGGAGATTTCAACATACAGGTTGATTTGGAAAATCAGGTTGGTAATGGATCTCAAGAGTGAGTTTGTTGAATGCCTACAAGATATCTTTTTAGAGCAGTTAGTTGTTGAGCCTACTAGGGCAACAGCTATACTGGATTGAGTGTTATGTAATGAACTGGAGGTGATGAGGGAGTTTAAGGTAAAAGATGTATTGGGAGGCAGTAATCACAATATGACTGAATTCAACTTGAAATTTGATACGGAGAAAGTAAAGTCTGATGTAGCAGTATTTCAGTGGAGTTAAAAAAATTACAGTGGTATGAGAGAGGAGTTGGCCAAAGTCAATTGGAAGGAGGTGCTGGCAGGTATGACAGCATAGCAACAATGGTGTGAGTTTCTGGGAAAAATGAGGAAACTGCAGAACAGATGTGTTCCAAAAATAAAGAAGTACCCAAATGGCAAAATATTACAACCTTGGCTGGCAAGGGGACTCAAAGCTAATGTAAAAACAAAAGAGAGGGCATACAACAAAGTAAAATTAGCAGTAAGATAAAGGATTGGGAAGCATTTAAAAACCGACAGAGAGCAACTAGAAGAATCATTGGGGGGAAAAGATGAAATATGAAAACAAGTTACCAAACCATATCAAAGTGGAGAGTAAAAGCTTTTTCAAGTATATAAAAAATAAATGAGAATGGATATAGGACCGCTAGAAAATGAAGCCAGAGGAATAATAATAGGGGACAAGGAAATGGCAGATGGCAGTATTTTGCATCAGTCTTCACTGTGGAAGACACTAGCAACATGCCAGATTTTGAAGGGTTTGAGGGAAGAGAAGTGAGTGTAGTTACAAGGGAGAGGGTGATCAAAAAGCTGAAAGACCTAAGCGTACATTAGTAACCTGGACCAAATGAACTGTACCCTAGGATTCTGAAAGAGGTAGCATAGAGATTGTGGAGTCATTAATAATGATCTTTCAAATATCATTGGACCCTGGCATGGTGCCAGAGGACTGGAAAATTGCAAATGTCATTCCACTTTTTAAGAAAGGAGGAAGGTTGAAGAAAGGAAACTATAGATCAGTTAGTCTGACATCAGTGGTTGGGAAGATGTTGGAGTCAATTGTTAATGATAAGGTTATGGAGTACTTGGTGACACCAGACAAGGTAGGACAAAGTCAGCATGGTTTCCTTCAGGGAAAATCTTGCCTGATGAACCTTTTGGAATTCTTTGAGGAAATTACAATTAAGATAGATAAAGGGGATGCAGTGGATGTCGTATATTTGTACTTTCAAAAGGCCTTTGACAAGGTGCCACACATGAGGCTGTTTACCAAGTTAAGAGCCCGTGGCATTACAAGGAAGTTGCTGGCATGGTTAGAAAATTGGCTGATTGGTAGAAGGCAGCAAATGGGAATAAAAGGGTCCTTTTCTGGTTGGCTGAGAGTAGCAAGCTCTAACCATCGTCCCTTAACATTCAGTGGCATCACCAGCACTGAATCCCCTACTATCAACATCCTGTGGGTTATCATTGACAGGAAACTGAACTGGTCGAGTCATACAAACACCGTAGCTACCAGAATAAGTCTAAGGCTAGGAATCCTGTAGCGTGTAATGCACTTCCTGACTCTCCAAAGTCTGTCCACCATCTACAAGGCTCAGGTCAGGATTGTGATGGAATACTCGCCACTCCCCTGGATGACTGCAGCTCGATCAGCACTCAAGAAACTTGACACCGTCCAGTACAAGGCAGCCCACTTGATTGGTACCCCTTCCACAAGCATCCAATCCCTCCGCCATCAACAAACAGTTGCAGTAGTCTGTACTATCTACAAGATGCGCTGCAACAACACACCAAATTTCTTAAGGCATCACCTTCCAGACCCAAGACCACTACCATCTAGAAGAATGAGAACAGTAGATACCTGGGAACAACATCACCTGGAAATCCCCCTCCAAATCACTCACTATCCTGATGGAAACATATCACTGTTCCTTCATTGTTGCTGGGTCAAAATCATGGAATTCCCTCCCTAACAGCACTGTGGGTGCACCTACATCTCAGGGACTGCAGCTCGTCACCACTTTCTTAAGGGTATCTAGGGGTGGGCAATAAATGCTGGCTTTGCTGGCAACACCCACATCCTGAAAATGAATTTTAAAAAGTGGTATACCGCAGGGGTCAGTGTTGAGACCACTTCGTTTTATGCTGTATATCAGTGATTTAGATGATGGAATAGATGGCTTTTTTGGCAAGTTTACAAAGGATACGAAGATTGGTGGAGGCACAGGTAGTGTTGAGGAAACAGGTAGGCTGCAAAAGGACTTAGACAGATTAGGAGAATGAGCAAGTAAGTGGCAAATGAAATACAATATTAGAAAATGCACGGTCCTGCACTTTGGTAGTAGAAATAAAGGTGCAAAGTATTTTCTAAACAGGGAGAAAGTCTAAAAGTCTGAGATGCAAAGGGACTTCTGAGTCCCTGTGCACAACACCGTAAAGGTTAACTTGCAGGCAGAATCAGTGGTGAGGACAGTAAGAGCAATGTCAGCATTCATTTCAAGAGGTTTAGAATACCAGAGCAGGGATGTGATGCTGACGCTTTATAAGACACTGGTGAGGCCTCAGCTTGAGTATTGTAAATTGTTTTGGTCTCCTCATCTAAGGAAAGATGTGCTGGCATTGGAGAGAGCTCAGAGGAGATCCACAAGTGTGATTCCAGGAATGAAAGGGTTATCATACAAAGAATGTTTGATTGCTCTGGGTCTGTACTCACTGGAATTTAGAAGGATGAGGGGGGATCTTATTGAAACCTTTTGAATGTTGAAAGGCATTGGCAGAGTAGACATGGAAAGGATGTTTCCCATGGTGGGGTAGTCTGGGACAAGATGGCTCAGCCTCAGGATAGGGGGCAGCCATTTAAAACAGGGATGTGGAGAAATTTCTTTCACCAGAGGGTGGTACATTCGTGAAATTGGTTACCACAGGCAGCTGTGGAGGCCAGGTTGTACTTGATTGGACATGGCATCAAAGATTATGGGGAGAATGCCAGGGAATGGGGTTAAGGAGGGGAAGAAAAAGGTCAGCCATGATTGAATGTTGGAGCAGGCTCGATGGGCCAAATGGCCTAATCCCGCTCCTATGCCTCGTGGTCTAACAAGTGTGCTCCAACAAAGACTTCATAAAAGTTCAACGCAATTTCCCATTTTTGATTGTCTTCTTCTGGCAGTGACTCACTTTACTTGATTTTTAAAAAATCAAATAGCCATAATAATTCATACATTTTGCTCCTCTATTTCAATAAAAAACAGCATGTGGCCTATTTCATCTTTTTAAAAATCAGAAAGAAAATCCTTACTTATTTGTAATCACAGGCAGTTGTGTATTCTGTGGAGGTTCCATTGTATTGATGTTTCCATTTTGGTATAATTTCACTGAATGTTTTTTTTTTACAGATTTTGTTACAGATTGTGACTCAAGCACAGTTACGTAGGAAGCATTCGCAGTTAGATAAGACACCAACTACACGAACCAAAGCTGGTACGACAAAAGTTTACCTGTATGATATTTATTTCTTTGTCTGAAAGCTATAGCAATCAATTCTTGATGGGAATGACCTTCTATTCAGTTGAGGCATATTGGCTTTTCACTAAACTCTTTGTCAAATCATCCAAAATTCCTTGGCGGTGACCTGCTTATGGGGAACACTCCTTTCCATATGGGGAGTTCCATGCAGAGAGAGATCACTTAAAGGCAGGAAAGAACCAAACACAATGATACAGCCAAGTTGTCCCCATCTTTGCCCTGTGTGCAGGAAAATCATGGGCCCTGAAACTTAAGGCTACACACCTAGGTTCCATTGAGATTCATATAACGTTGCTGTCACTGGACCATAGGGGTGGTAAGGTAATAATCTCTGTTAGCAGATGGCAGTGCTCAGCTGTGCAAGAGTTTAATGTTTTCAAAATTGCACAATTAAGCATAATGACAATCCATAGCAAATTGGTTCATATGGAAATTAACATGGAGAGATTTAGCTTTCAGCATTTAATACTCCGGGTTTTGTTGCCTCCTGATTTGTAAATTAACTTTAGCCTCAAACTAAATTGCAAGCATTAAATAATCAGACTTGCAGCATGTATAGCCCAGTAACGGTATGTGTGCAATAAACATCGACTTATTATGCTATTTTGGCAATTATAATCAAATTGTTTCAATACCTTCAGAAGAAGTGATGTTTAAAGAAACATCTTTCACAATCTGCTGAATAACACAGATGCCAGGCAAACCAATCCAAAATTGATGTGAGATAAAACAAGTGATACTTTTGGCTCCTTTTCAGCAATCACGGTGTAGAATCCAGTGAAATTATTTGTAAAATTGAAGCAGCATATGAAACTAGATATCCATCTGCTTCACATCTCTGCACATTAAAGGAGTTCACCTGTACCAGCTTCATGCTTCATGTTACTTCAGAAAAATACTGAAAACATTGTTCTTATCTTCAGATGAAATATTAATCCAAAATCCTGTAAGCTCCGTCAGAGGAATATTAGGGATCTCAAATCTTTATTCGAAGAGAGGCAAGAGAGTTATTCTGGAGACCACCCCTGCGTTGACTTTATATCACTAAAACAGATTTTCCAGTCATTTTATCTCATTGCCATTGCTGGGACCTTGGTTGATACTAGAGGTACAGCTCAAAGACACTTGGTTCATACGGGAGACTGAGGAAATGATAGAGATAAGCTACAGGAAGGTAGTCACCTCAGATTGCAGGTAACTGGGTGGCTGTCAGAGGGAAGGGAAATGGGCAGCCAGTACAGAGTACCCCTGTGGCCGTTCCCCACAATAAGTGTACCATTTTGGATACTACTAAAGGAATTGACCTACCAAGAGGGAGCAACGGTGACCAGTTCTCAGGCACTGAGTCTAAAGCTCTGACTCAGAAAAGAAGAGAGGTGAAGCGGGCTGCAGTGGTGATAGGAGATGCCATAGTTAGAGGGATAGAGATGAGATTCTGTGGATGTGAAAGAGATACCCAGATGGTATGTTGTCTCCCAGGTGCCAGGGTCAGGGATGTCTCGAATTGGGTCCATGGCATTCTTCAGAGAGAGGGTGAACAGCCAGAAGTCTCGGTATATATTGGCACCAAGGATATAGGTAGGAAAGGTGAGGGGGTCCTGAAGAGAGATTTGAGGGTGCTAGGTGGAAAGCTGAAAAGCAGGACTGCCAGGGTAGTAATCTCTGGATTGCTGCCTGTGCCATGTGCCAGTGAGGGTAAAAATAGGAGCATTGGGCAGATAAATGCATGGCTGAGGAACTGGTACTGGGGTCAGGGGTTCAGATTTCTGGATCATTGGGATCTCTTCTGGGGAAGCTATGACCTGTACAAAAAGGACGGTTTACACCTGAACCTGAGGGGGACCAATATCCTTGTGGGCTGGTTTGCTAGAGCTGTTGGGAAGGGTTTAAGCTAATTTGGCAGGGGGATGGGAACCAGACTGATAGGTCTGAGGATGGGGTAGCTGGTTTATAAAAAGAAACCTGTGCAATGTTGAAAGGCCTTGATAGAGTGGATGTGGAAAGAATGTTTCCTATTGTGGAGAAGACGTTTTCTGTCGTGGGGGAGTCTAGAAGCAAAGGGCACAATCTCTGAAAAGAGGGATGTCCATCTAGAAAAGAGATAATGAGGAATTTCCTTAGCTAGAAAGTGGTGAATCTGTGGAATTCATTGCCACAGCTGGCTGTGGAGGCTGTCATTGGGTATATTTAAGGAGAGATTGATGGATTCTTGATTAGTCAGGCTATGAGGGGTTACGGGGAGAAGGCAGGAGATTGGGACTAAGAGGAAAATGCATCAGCCATGATGAAATGGCAGAGCAAACTCAAAGGGTTTAATAGGCCTTATTCTGCTCCTGTATCTTATACCAACTATCTGCTACACTTACCATATGCAATATAGGTGGCATTCAGCCTGCATTGTGTGGAGCATCTCACTGAGAAATCCCCAGTTTACCCGCACACTGGGGGGCAATTTAAAGTGGCCCATTAAACTACCAACTGGGATGTCAATCCATGTGAATAGTACCAGAGGTCAGGTTTGAACCCAGAATACTTGGTGCTGCAAGGCAGTGGCTTTACTTGCTGTGTCACTCTGCCGGTCTATTGTTACCTCAGTGTCAACAATCACTATAATCCAAAATAATTTGTTATGAACTGATACAGGATGTCCAAAAGGCACAAAGACTCAGAGAAGCCGCTCGTTCAAGTTGCTGCCGCCACAGGGGCTGCTGGGTCCCAATGCTCTCAGGGATGTTATCAGAATTCTGAGGATTATGGGTTGGATTACAGTTCATATTGAAACTGTATTTCTTCCAGTTTAAGATAGTGCTGGTGAAGGTCAGTGACTAATTTCTTATTGCCAATAAAACAAAGAAACCAACTAAATACTTTATTAATCACACTTCTTCTGATAAACAATTGTGGCAACCAATAGAGTATACCTTCCCTGTTGGAGTTGAGCTTTGGAACTATCTGTGTGACCTGGCATTTTTGTGGTGGGAACTGAAACTTGCGGCGTGGTGTGTATGGGCGGAAATGAGGCAGTGGGTTCCGGGATGGAGAATGTGGAATGGCCGGTACGGACTTGGATGCAATTCAGTTCGCCAGAAATGAGACAAGCAGAGTGGAGGTGACGCAGAATCAAGATGGTGGCAACCGGACGTGGGCCTGAGAGTGTGGAAATACTTGATCGATTTAAGCGCCGAGGCGAACTGAAAAAGTTGGGTACGAGCTAAATTGAGGTAGCGGGGCACCAGTCAGAGAGTGCATCAAATTTGCAGGGACAATGCCCAAGAGCAAGGAATGACCTGAGGGTTGGACGATTGAAGTACCAGCCCAGATGGAAAAGATCAGGGTATCCGAGCCAGAGGGGAGGGACAGGTTGGCTCAATCTTGACTCTGCACTGAACTTCAGCCCACTGCCCTGTGGGGGGTACTTACCTTTGCACTGAACTGTGACCTGCAACTATCACAGCATGGACTCACTTTGTGAACTTCAGTTCTGAATGCTATTTGCTTGCTCTTATTGTTTGCACATGTTTTTGTTCTATTGTCTGTACATTTGGGTGTTTGACGTCTTTTTTTATTGGATCTCTGTTTTTCGTAGCTGCATCTCAAGGTTGTATGAACCATGCATACTTTGATAACAAATGTACTTTGAACTTTGGTATTGGCCTCTTACAGTTTTTTTCAAAATGTTCTCACCTATTCTTTCTTGTTGCAGATTGCAGGCTGGGGGCTGGGTGATACGTTAGTTTTTGTGTGCGGGAGGACTTGGGGTGTTTGGGGTTTGCAAGTTTTTGTTTCTCTTTCTTTTCATGTGGGGGGGGTTGATGTCTTTCTTTCAACTACTTATATGCTTTTCTGTATTCTATGGCTATCTGGGGAAGACAAACCTCAGAGGATTTAGCAATGGAGAGAAGCAATAAATCAAGTATCAACTATCATTGTTGACAGCATTTCTAACACTGGCAGGTACATAAAGCTGATGGAAAAGGAGGTCAGAATCAGAATCAGAATCAGGTTTATTATCACCGGCATGTGATGTGAAATTTGAGAACTTAGCAGCAGCCGTTCAATGCAATACATAATATAGAAGAAAAAAGATGAATAAGTAAATCAATTGCAGTATACATATATTGAATAGATTAAAAATCATGCATAGAACAGAAATACTATATATTAAAAAGTGAGGTAATGTCCAAAGGTTCAATGTCCATTCAGGAATCGGATGGCAGAGGGGAAAAGGCTGTTCCTGAATCACTGAGTGTGTGCTTTCAGGCTTCTGTATCTACCTGATGGTAACAGTGAGAAAAGAGCATGTCCTGGGTGCTGGAGGGTTTTAATAATGGTCGCTGCCTTTCTGAGACACTGCTCCCTGAAGATATCCAGGGTACTTTGTAGGTTAGTACCCAAGATGGAGCTGACTAGATTTACAACCCTCTGCAGCTTCTTTTGGTCCTGTGCAGTAGCCTCTCCATACCAGACAGTGATGCAGCCTGTCAGAATGCTCTCCATGGTACATCTACAGAAGTTTTTGAGTCTACTTGTTGACATGCCAAATCTCTTCAAATTCCCAATGAAGTACAGCCGCTGTTTTGCCTTCTTTATAACTGCTTCGATATGTTGGGACCCAGGAACTTGAAGCTGCTCACTCTCTCCACTTCTGATCTCTCTATGAGGATTGGTATGTGTTCCTTTGTCTTACCCTTCCTGAAGTCCACAATCAGCTCTTTCATCTTACTGACGTTGAGTGCCAGGTTGTTGCTGTGGCACCACTTCACTAGTTGGCATATCTCACTCCTGTACGCCAGCTCGTCACCACCTGAGATTCTACCAACAATGGTTGTATCATCAGCAAATTTATAGATGGTATTTGAGCTATACCTACCCACATCGTCATGTGTATATGGAGAGTAGACTAGTGGGCCAAGCACACACCCTGAGGTACGCCAGTGTTAATTGTCAGCGAGGAGGATATGTTATCACCAATCCATACAGATTGTGGTCTTCCGGTTAGGAAGTTGAGGATCCAACTGCAGAGGGAGCTACAGAGGCCCAGGTTTTGCAACTTCTCAATCAGGATTGTGGGAATGACGGTATTAAATGCTGAGCTATAGTCGATGAACAGCATCTTGACATAGGTGTTTGTGTTGTCCAGGTGGTCTAAAGTCATTTGGAGAGCTATTGAGATTGTGTCTGTAGTTGACCTATCATGGGGATAGGCAAATTGCAATGGCTCCAGGTCCTTGCTGAGACAGGAGTTCAGTCTAGTCATGACCAACTTCTCAAACCACTTCATCACTGGAGGTGTAAGTGCTGCCGGGCGATAGTCATTAAAACAGCTCACATTATTCTTCTTAGGCACTGGTATAATGTTTGCCTTTTTGAAGCAAGTGGGAAGTTCCTTGCTTTCCTTCCATGGAATTCTTGATTAATAACTATAGGCACAGAGTAATAGCATTATGATAAAACTTACTGGCTAGGCATCAGTTAGGACATGTGTTCCCGAGTTTAGTTTTCATATTTTAAGAAACATAAAAATATTAGAGAAATTTATTAGAATGGAATAATAGAAATGGGACTTCCTAGAATCACAAAATGGTACTGTAGCAGCGGTAACGATTTTATTAGAACCATATAACTCTTTGATGGAGTCTCATTCACCCACACTCTTTAGTTTATACTGGTTTTATTTATATAACAGCTTTATATTTTCCCTGTGTGTGTTCTTGCCAAACCAAGTGTGGATGTTGCAGATCACAACGCACTCATAAAAGTCAAAGTCAAAATTGAACTGTCACATTCCCTAAGGACTGTACACACAGCTACAATGAAAAACTCACTTGCAGCAGCACCATCATTTCATAGCATCAGATACACAAATTTCATAAGCAAAAGAAAAGTAAATAAAAAAATACAAAACTATACAAGGAACATAACTAGAACAAAAAAAAAGTCCATTGCAGTAGTCATAGTTTTTCTAAACTGAGGTAGTGAATAGGGTTATGCAGGTTGGTTCAAGATTCAAATGGCCAAAGGGAAGCAGCTGTTCTTGAGCCTGGTCGTGTGAAACTTCTTGATTCTGTACTATCTGCCTAATCTTAGCTGCAAGATGATGGCATAGCCCGGATGGTAGGGATCTTTGATGATAGATGGTGCCTCCATACTACTAATGGTGGGGAAGGACATGTCAGAATTGTATTGAGCTAAGCTCCACTAATCTCTGTAGCATCTTTTTATTTAGAGATACAGCAGTAACCTTCCAGTCCATTGAGCCTGTGCTGCCCAATTACACCTATGTGACCAATTAATTTACTAATCTTTGGAATGTGGGAGGAAACCAGAGCACCTGGAAGAAACCCATGCAGCTACAGGGAGGACATACAAGCTCCTTACAGACAGCTGCAGAACTGAACCTCATTTGCTGGGCACTGGAAAGCTTTACACTAGCCACTACACAACCACGTCACCCTTTTTTTAAAAATGTTTTTTTTTTCTGTACTTTGTTTGCACTCTCGCTCACAAAGTGCCAGACTCCTGTTGCCTTTGAGTTCCTGCACTTTCGAATTCCTTGCTAGGCCATGCTGCAACCAGTCAGAATACCTTCAACAGTATATCTGTAGAGAATTGTTAGAGTGTTTGGTGATATACCAAACCTCCTTAACCTTCCAATAAAGTAAAGACACCGGCATGTTTTTCTTGTGACAACATGCATGTGCTGGGCCCAGGACAGTTCTTCTGATAAGTTAACCCACAGGGTAACAAAACTATGAAGCTTCTTCACTGTTCATTCACCAATGTAGTCTAGAACATGTTCCCACTCCTTCTCCTTCCTGAAGTCAATAATCAGTTCTTTGGTTTTCAAAGGTTCATTCATTATCAAAGTATACAACTCTGAAATTCTTCAAATCTCCAGGTAGCCATGACACAAAGGTTGGGGGTGTTGGGGATAGTGTGGAGGGCTGTCAGAGGTTACAGCGGGACATTGATAGGATGCAAAACTGGGCTGAGAAGTGGCAGATGGAGTTCAACCCAGATAAGTGTGAGGTGGTTCATTTTGGTAGGTCAAATATGATGGCAGAATATAGCATTAATGGTAAGACTCTTGGCAATGTGGAGAATCAGAGGGATCTTGGAGTCTGAGTCCATAGGACACTCAAAGCTGCTACGCAGGTTGGCTCTGTGGTAAAGAAGACATACGGTACATTGGCCTTCATCAACTGTGGGATTGAGTTTAAAAGCCGAGAGGTAATGTTGTAGCTATATAGGACCCTGGTTAGACCTCACTTGGAGTACGGTGCTCAATTCTGGTCGCCTGATTACAGGAAGGACGTGGAAACCATAGAAAGGGTCCAGAGGAGATTTACAAGGATGTTGCCTGGATTGGGGAGCATGCCCTATGAGAATAGGTAGAATAAATTCGGCCTTTTCTCCTTGGAGCGACAGAGGATGAGAAGTGACCTGATAGAGGTGTACAAGATATTGAGAGGCATTGATCGTGTGGATAGTCAGAGGTTTCTCCCCAGGGCTGAAATGGCTAACATAAGAGGGCATAGTTTTAAGGTGCTTGGAAGTAGGTACAGAGGAGATGTCAAGGATAAGTTTTTTTACGCAGAGAGTGGTGAGTGCATGGAATGGGCTGCCGGTGATGGTGGTGGAGGCAGAAATGGTAGGGTCTTCTTAGAGACTCATGAATGGCTACATGGAGCTTAGAAAAATAGAAGGCTATTGGTAAAGCCTAGGTAGTTCTAAGTAGGGACATGTTCGGCACAGCTTTGTGGACTGAAGGGCCTGTATTGTGCTGTAGGTTTTCTATGTTTCTATGTTCCATGATACCAAGAAATAAAAGAAAGGCAGCATTATGATCAACCCCCAAATCCCACCTCCATGTACAAAAAAAATCAACAAAACAGATCAGGCACATCGATTCCCAAATCATTCCTCCCGCAGGAAAGTAAAACAAGAAGATCAGGTGAAAAAACACAGAATATAAAAACTATAAGACTGAAAAACATGACATTGAAAATGCAGAAATAACCTGGGCGACACTCTCTGCAGCAGCCAGCTCTACCCTCTCTGGTAGTGTAGCAGAGTGAACAGAAGACAGGCAACCGGTGCTCATCCTTCACACTCCTTTTGATAACTCAATCGTCCTCGTTGCTTTAATTGGCAAAATGGAGACAAACATTAGCTTACATTCCATCCTGCAGTCTACCTGCTACGAGGTTCATGCATGCAGCCTCTGCCTTTTGGAATTCTCTCGGAGACGGCAGAGCACTGGAACACCCAAATGATCTCCAAACGTCCGTACTCACCTTGATGTTTCAATCTCATTCATCGCTTTACTGAGGAGCACACACAAAATGCTGGAGGAACTCAGCAGGCCAGGCAGCATCGATGGAAAAGAGTAAACAATTGACATTTCTGGCTGAGACTCTTCATCAGGACTTAGTTTTACTGATGCTGGCTGAGAAGCTGTTATTGCAGAGTCACTCAAACTGGTGTCCCATCTTGCCTTTCCATTGTAACTCAACCCACACTTCACCCAGAAGTGGTGTCATTGGTGACTTTGTATATGGCATTGGACTTATGCGTAGACGCGCAGTTATGTATGTATAGGGAGCAGAGCAAAGAGCTAGGCACACAGCCCTGAGGTGCACCCGTGTTGATAGCCAGTGAGGAAATCTGATTACCAATTCTCAATGATTGACATCTACCAATGAGGAATTTGGGGATCCAGTTGCAGAGGAAAGTACAATGGTCCAGGTGTTGAAGCCTGATGATATGATTGAATGGGATGGTTTTGTTGAACGTCAAGCTGCGGACAAGAAACAGCAGTCTGATATATGTGCTCCTTCTGGGCAGATGGACTAGAGCCAGAGAAATCGCATCTGCTGTTGACATCTCGATGCAGTTGGCAAATTGGAATGGATCCAGGTCACTTCTGAAGCAGGAATTGATTTGCATCAAAACCAAGTTAATGAAACAGGTCATCAAGTTCTTCTCAGTGAATGATACAATACTTTATGAAGCAGGTAAGAATCTCAGGCCACAGAAGCGAAAGAATGAATATGTCTGTAAATACTTGAACCAGATAGTCTACCCAGATCTTTAGTGCACAGCTAGGTACTCCCACCAAGTGCCATTTGTGAGTTCACCCTCTTGAAGGATCTGTTGACATTGGCTTCGGAAACTGGGATTCCAGGATCATCCAGAGATGTGGAGGCTCGTGTGGCTGTGCACTGTTCTCCCCATCAAAGCGAGCACAAAAGACACTGTGCTCATCTGGGAATTGATGGCTCATTGTCACTTATGCACTTCCTTGTGTCACTTGTAGCTATAACTGGAGCAAGTATGGCAAAACGTATGAGTAACAAAACATTTGATTATTCACTGGAAATATGAAGTTCACAAGACAACAAATCCATATACTCAACAGATCTGGTTTCATCCACAAAGTCTGGAAATGCTAAATATTCCAGCATCTGTGGAGTTTAAAAACTTGAGAAGAGCACTTCAGTGCAATCTTGAGGGCAGTTTGTTTTCAATAAACAAACAAAGAGAATTGTTTCAAAATTTGCTGTATTTCAAGTACCAATTTATTTAGAATTATATCAACTGAAACAAATTCACCAATTTTGTCCATCATTTGCTTGTCCCTCCTGCTATGTCACTACACACTGTATCTGCTTGGAACCCAATAGTTTTATGCTCAGCTATATCACTCAGGTTCTCATTCCCCTACCAAATTAGTTTAAACTCTCCCAACAGTTCTAGCACACCTGTCTGTCAGGATATTGGTTCCCCTCGGGCTAAGGTGTAATTCGTTTCTTTTGTACAGGTCATACCTTCCCCAGAAGATATCTCAATGATCCAGAAATCTGAAACCCTGCACCCTGCACCAGTTCCTCAGCCACACATTCATCTGCCAAGTCATTCTATTTTTACCCTCACTGGTGCGAGGCACGGCCAGCAATCCCGTGATTACTACTCTGGAGGACTTGCTTTACAGCTTACTACCCAGCTCCCTAAATTTGCTCTTCAGTGTCTTCTCCCTTTACCTAACTACGTCATTGGTGCCAATATGTACCAGACCTCCAGCTGCTCACCCTGCCCCTTTTTAAAATATCATGGACCCAATCCCAAATGTCTCTGACTCTTGCTTTTTGGAGGCAACATACTATCTGTGTGTCTCTATTGTGTCCACAGAACCTCATGTCTACTCTTCTGTCTCTAGAATCCCCTATCACTAATACAGTCTTCTTCTCCACCCTTCCACTCTGAGCCACCCCACCAGACTCAGCTCCAGACACCCAGTACGTCATTCTGCTCAACAGTATCCAACATGGCACTCTTTACTGGCTGCCCATTTCCCTTCTCTCTCCCGATAGTCGCTGTCTCCTGCAAGTTAGGGATGACCATCTCCCTGTAGCTCCTATCTATCATCTCTTCAGATTCCAGTATGAGCTGAAGGCCATCGAACTGCAGCTCCAGTTCCTTAATACATTGTCTGAGGAGAACCTGGAGCACTTGTGGTTATCTGGGAGGCTAGATGTCTTCCAGAATTCCCGCATCACATACAAACATTGCAACGTAATTCCTGTAGCCATTCTCACTGAATTCAATACAGGAATTCTCTACGTCACAACGTGACACAATGATCTGAAATTCACAAATTGGAAGAATGTTGGAATAGATTCAATAAAAAAAACTTTCGGAGAAATTTCACAAATTGTGGCATTATGGAAAAGAAAAATCAGTGAAGAGCAACTAATTGGATAACAATAGCAAAGGTAGGTGAGACAACTGACCTCCTTCTGTGCTGCAATACTCTATGAAGCTATGAGTGCCTCTGCAAGCAGCTTTTGGAGTAAATAAAAATATCTTTCCTACAGCGATCTCATGCTATGTGCAGTGAGCTATGTACATTGTAGTCAATCAAGTGTTTCTAATGAAATTTAATGCACTTATCGGGACAAAAGGAAAACAGGAGACTGCATTAAAGTGTAAATATTTAATGCAGCCCTTTTTTTTATCTACATCCCTTTGGATTAAGTGAAGCAACTTTATTTTCTTTCTACGTGTTTGATCCTCATTTATATTGAAGAAATGCCTTAATCTAACCATCTGCATTCTTTGAAAATAATATCAAGAAGTGACAAAATAAATTTTGTTGCTAACATTTATGTAATGCTGGGATTCTGGTTATTGTATGGTTGTTTGGAATGATGCATGTTTTCCATGATTACCTGTCTTAGATGAAAGGTGAGAGCTTCTGTCTGCTTTTTTCTTTCTGAGGACACACCTTTTGCAAAATTCTTCAGTGCTTGCAGCCTAAAAGGAAAACGTGCTTAACTTAGAGGTCTCACTGGAAAATAAGTTCCATTGCTGCACTGTTTGGCTTGTGCCCCATTTAGGTAGATTCTCCTTAAGCAACAATTATCCAGGCCTCCATTTTGTTGGAATTTGCTGCTGCATTGGACAGATGAATGTTATATGGATTACCAGTTGTGTTTCACTGTTACTGTGCGTGTCCAAATCCACCAATTGTACTGATATCTGACACATGGAGGACACAGAAGGGAAATAGTGGAGTTTGTGATCTATATGCTGTTCCACATGGTTAGCTGTGATTAGGAACAAGTGTCTGTAAGTTTTGTTCCTGTAGTTTGGGAATCTTAGATAAAATAGAAGGGATGCTTATCAGAATGCAGCCAGGAAAGTGGGATTGGCTGGGATCACAAAATGATAGAGCAGAGAATGTGATGGTTGGCTTATTGCTGTCACATGTACTAAGATGCAGTGAAAAAATTTGGTTTGCTTGCCATTCAGACTGATCATTTCATACAACTTCAATGTACTTGTGTGTGACAAGGAAAACAAAAACCAAATACAGATTATGCTGTTACAGATACAGAGAAAGTGCTGTGCAGGTAGACAAATACAATGAATAGGCCATGATGAGGTAGACTGAAAATCAAGAGTTCATCTTTATCAGATAAGAGGTTTATTCCAAAGTCTTGTAATAGCAGTATAGAAACTGTCCTTACACATTATCAAACTTTTGAATCTTCTGTCCAAAGGAAGGAAGCAGAGACAATGACCAGGATGGAAGTGGTCTATGATTTATGGAGTGCTCTCTGAAGGCGGTAGGAAGTGTAGGTAGATTCCATAGAGGGGAAGCTGATTTGTGTATTCAACTGGACTGAGTTCATAACTCTCTGGAATGTCTTGCAGTCTTAAGCAGAGCAGTTGCCACGGAGCTGTGAATCATCCGGAGAGGATGCCTTCTGTGGTGCCTCTGCAAGAATGGGTGAAGCTCATAGTGGATATGCTAAATTTCCTTTGCCTCCTGAGAAGTAGTAGCATTGCTGTGTGTGTTGTCTTGGCCATAATGTCAATGTAGCTGGACCAGGACAAGATCCTATGATATTTACAGGCAGGAATTTGAAGCTGTCAATCATCTCCATCGCAGCTACATTGATACAGACAGACATGTACTCCATCTTCCTTCCCAGAGTCAATGAATAGTTCTTGTTTTGCTGACACTGAGGAGAAGATTGTTGTCTTACCACCATACTCCCAGGCTCTCTATCTCCTCCTTGTACTCCCTCTTGTCATTGTTTATGATCTGGACGATGACAGTGCTGTCTTTTGCAAACTTGTGAATGGAGTTAGAAGTTAATTTGACCACACAATCATGAGTGCATAGGGGGTAAAGTAAGGGATGAGGATGTGACTTCATGAGGCACCAGTGTGGAGAAAAATGCGGCAAAGGAGTTGCTGTCCATCTGACTGACTGTGGTCTGCCACTCAGGAGATCAAGGGTTTCATTGCGGGAGGTGTAATCCGGGGGGGGGGGGGGTGGTTTCTCTGAGACCTAGGTCAAGAAGTTTGGAATTATCTTATCAAAGGCAGTAATATGATTTTGTAGGCTATAAGTAGGACTCTCCCACAAGACAACTCCACCTCTTATTTTTCCCAAGAAAGTTCTATGGTCCAGCCACTAAATTGAGGTCCTCAGTTTCTATGGAACAGTTAAGTGAAAGTTATGTGAACCATGTCTCTGTAAATCAGAGCACACAGTAGACCCTCACTTAATCTGATAGTCAGGTCTAGATTTAACATACTTTTGTCCAATGGCTTGGATGTTTGCTAGGAATATACAAGGGAAGGGACTCTTGAAAAATCTCTTGTTCCATGCTTTCATTGTAAATGGCTGTTTCTGGTCAGACGTGAGAGAAATGGTGTGGAGTTTTCTGCTCCTTAAGGTAGAATGGGGCATCCAGTAGGGCTTTGGATGCTGCTGGGGGGCATGAACGAGCTGAGGAAAGTTACAGAGGTAGTCATGTCTCTTGCACTGTGTCCGACTCCATGGCTCAAAAGTGAAGGGGGAAGTGGGGTAAAGATGCAAGCTGTAATGTTAGGTTATTCATTCATTAAGGAAACAGCCAGGAGTTTCTGTGAGTGAGAATGAGATTGTCAGAGAGTAGTTACCTCCCGGGTGCCAGCGACAGGGACATCTCAGGTCAGGTCCACAGCATTCTAAAGTGGGAGATTAAGCATCCAGAGATCATAGTCTATGTTGGTACCAATGACATGGGTAGGAAATGTAACGAGGTCCTACAAAGTGAGATCAAGAAATTAGGTGTTAAGTTAGAAGAGTGAACCTCCAAGACTGTGGCCTCAGGATTGCTGCCTTTGCCATGTGCAGGTGAGGCCAGAAATAGGAAGATAATATAGCTCAGCACGTGGCTAAGGAGATGGTGCAAGGGGGAGGGCTTCAGCTATTTGGATCATTGAGCTCTCTCCCAGGGAAGATGGGACCTGTACAGAAGGGATGGTTTGCATCTCAAATGGATTCTTTTGGGACGGTTTGTTAGTGCTACATGGCGGGGCAGAGGGTGTAATTAAACTAGAGTAGTAGGGGGATGGGACTGAGAGTGACAGAGCAGATGGTGGAGTGGTTGAGAAAAAGATATTATTAAGACTACGCACAAAGACAGGAATCAAAAGGATGAGCATGATGGGAATAATGTTCTGTGTTGTGCATATTTCAGTGCAATGAGTATTATCAGACATTCAGACGAGCTTAGGGCATTATGACATTGTAGCCATAAATGAGATGTGGTGGCAGAAGAGGCAGGACTGGCAGCTCAGTGTTCTGGGGTTCTGCTGTTTTATACACGATAGAGCGGGAGGGATTAAAGGGGGAGGGGTGACATTACTAGTCGGGGAAATGTCACAGCACTGCTCAGACAGGACAGACTTAAAATCCTCTCCCACTGAGGCTATATGGGTGGAACGGAGGAATAAGAATGGGATGAGCAGGTTTATGGTATTATATTACAGACCACCCAATATTCAGCAGGATTTAGAGGAGCAAATTTGAAGAGACATTGCAGACTATTGCAAGAAACATAAGATTGTGATAGTAGGTGATTTTAACTTTTCATAAATTGACTGGGCCACCCATACTGAAAAAGCGATGAATGGGATAGGGTTTCCCAGATATGTTCAGGAAAGTTTCCTTAATCAATACAGAGAGGACATAACTAGAGAAAATCTCCTATTAGGGGAAGAGTCAGGGCAGGTGACAGATGTTCGTGTAGGGGAACGCATTTGAATTAAGAGATCATAATGCCATTAATTTCAAAGTAATTATGGTGATGATAGTTCTGGGCCTTGGGTTAAGATTCTAAATTGGAGAAAGGCCAATTTTGATGGCACCTGAAAGGATGTGGCAATTGTGGATTGCGACAGGTTATTTGCTGGTAAAGGCGTGCTTGGTAAGACCCTCAAAAGTGAAATTTTGAGATTTTTTATGTTCTTGTCAGAATAAAAGCAAAGGATAACAGGTTTATGGAACTTTGATTTTTGAGAGATATTGAGGCCCTTGTTAAGAAGAAGCAGATGCATAAGCAGGTATAGGCAGCAAGGAACAAATAAGGTACTTGAGAATTAAAAGAAATGCAAGAGAATACTTTAGAAGAAAAACTAGGAGGGCTAAAAGAAGGCGAAAGGACAGCAGGGGACATAATTAGTCCTATTGAAGACCAAAGTAGTCATCTATGAATGAACTGAAAGAGAATGGGGAATTTTTGCATCTGTATTTGTGCAGGAGGCAGACACAGAATCTATAGAAGTGAGGAAAAGCAGCAGAGAGGTCATGGACCATAAACAAATTACAGAGGAGGAGGTGCTTTCTCTCTTGAGGTAAATTAGGGTGGATAAATCCCCAAGGCCTAACAAGATGTTCCCATGGACCATGTGAGAGGCTAGTGCAGAAATTGCAGGAGCCCTAGAAGAGATATTTAAACATCCTTAGCCATGGATGAGGTGCCAGGAGGAATGGAGGATTGCTAAAGTTATTCCTTTGTTAAAGAAAGGGTCTAAGAATAAGCCAGGAAATTATACACCGTTGAACCTGACATCAGAAGTGGGTAAGTTATTGGAAGGTATTCTTAGGTACCAGATATATAAGTATTTGTATAGGCATGGACTGATTGGCTTTGTGCATGGTAGATTATGACTAACCAAAAACAGAGTTTTTTGAGGATGTTATCAGGAAAGTTGCTGAAGACAAGGAGGTTCATCAAGAAGGTTCAGTCACTTGGCATTAGGACAAGATAGCAAATTGGATTACTACGAAAGCTTGCAGTGGGATGTGGGCCTGCTTGAAATAAAACAGGCTGAAAAATTGCAGACGGAATTTAATGCAGACAAATGTGAGGTGTTGCTCTTTTACAGTGCTAGGATTTTCACAGTGAGTTGAGGTACAATGAGGAGTGTGGTAGAACAGAGGGATCTGGGAAGATAAAGATCCATAATTCCTTGAAAGTGGTGTCACAGTTACTAATGGTCATAAAGAGAGCTTTAGGCACATTGGCCTCTACTCATTAAGTATTGAGTACCAGATTTGGGATGTAATGTTGATGTTGTGTAAGATATTGGTGAGGACTTATTTAGGGTATTCTGTGCAGTTCTGGTCACCTACCTACTGGAAAGACGTCAAAAAATGTGAAAGGGTACAGAGAAAATTTGCAAAGATGTTGCCAGAGCTTGAGGATGTGAGTTATAGGGAAGGTTTGAATAGGTTAGGATTTTATTCCCTGGAGCGCAAGGTAACTTAATAAAGGCAGACAGAAGTATGAGGGACATAGATAAGTAAATGTAAGCAGTTTTTTTTCCCACAGAGGGTGGGTGAGATTAGAACTAGAGGGCAAAGGTTAAAGGTGTAAGGTGAAATGTTTCAGGGGAACATGGGGGGAACTTCTTAGGATGCATATTCAATTTCAATTTTTATGAGAAGTTTGATAGGTACATGGATGGGAGAGGTAGAAAGGGCTAAGGTCTGGGTGCAAATCGATGGGACTAGGCAGATTAATAGTTCTGCTTGGATGAAATGTGCTGACAGGACTTTACTGTGGTGTAGTACTCTATGACTCTAAATATTGTAGTTGTGTACCCAACACTACGCTCTTCTGCTCCTGTCTAGTCACTGACTGAATCCGAGAATGACTCTTTATCTGTTACTTAGTCACTTCTAGATTATGCTGATATATTACCTACCAGCTCCATTCACATTATCGAATGCCTTCTGGAAATTCAAACACTTGTTCTATTTTATCCATTCTTTTTTATTACACCTTAAGTAAAAAAATTCTGCAGACACATTTTCTCTTTCATATAACTTGTTGACTCTGATTGTTTCCTGATTTTCTAAATATCTTATAATTACCTTCTTAGTAATGGATTCCGGGGTTTTCCAAAGACTGATGATAGACTAAATAGTCTATAGTTTCTTGGCAATATTGGTAATTTTTCTACTAAACTAAATCTACGCATTTTCACATCGTAGCTATGTTACTACATTACTCACATAAACATTGGTCTCTGCTGTAACTTGGCCATACTTCTCTCTGAAGGAACATTGCTTTTGTTGTTTTCATTCATTGAGAGATATCTTTTTCTACTTTGCCATAACTTCTTTTTATATCTGCTTCTTTCAATCATCCATTAAAGTTTCAGTGAACTGGGCCTTTAAATGCACAACTGAAGTTGTATCAGACTACCCTCATTATGCTTCTCACACACATTGGCAACACGAAAACTTTGACAAACTTCTATTGATGCACAGTGGAGAGTATCCTGACTAGTGCATCTCAACCTGTTATGGAAACACAAGTACCTAAGAATAGAAAAACCTACAAAAGGTAGCGGATACACTCTGGTTCATCACAAGAAAAGCGCTCACCACCATCGAGCACATCTAGGAGGAGCGATGTTTTAAGAAAGCAGTATTCATCATCAAAGACCTCCACCATTCTGGCTACGCTCTCTTCTCACTGCTGCCATCGGAAAGGAGGTACAAGAGCCTCCACATCACCAGATCAAAGTTATTACCCTTAAACTCAGTATAATTTATTATCAATATTGATTTATTATTCTCAGTATAATTTATTCACTATTTATTATTTTTGTATTTACACAATCCATCTTCTTTTGCACTGCTTGCATGTCAGTCTTTGTGTGTAGTTTTTCATTGGTTCTATTTTATTTCTTTGTTCAACTGTGATTGTCAACAAGAAAATGTATGTGATGACATATACAAACTTCGAAAATAAATTTACTTTGAACTTTGAAATGCTGCAGAAGTGACAGCTTGGGTCTCAGATGCCTTCTCAGCATGCACATCAAGGCACTTGAAGGGTATAACTAATGATGCATCTGCAAAATCCTCCAAAATTAGCGGAAGAATAACTGAACCAGTGTCAATGTCCTCATTTCCAAAACCCCAAAACAGAGGTTAATTATCTCCATGAGGGAGAACACAGTGTTCATGTGTTCAATATTCGATTGTACTCCAATCTTTCTTGCAGGAAGGGGTTCCTAAGTGACTGAGGAAGAGTTTTAAGGATGTATTCAAAGTTAATTCAAAACAGTCCAACAATGCCACCGACTTTTGAGAAGACTCTGGTCCATACATTACTTAAAATGAAGGAGTAAATTGAGAAGATAAAAAGTAACTGCAAATCATGCAAATCTCAAATAAAAGATATGCATCAGAAAAAACATAGACTCCCTGGTTAAGCAGCAGCAGAAGTCACCCAGCCAACCTGCCACCTGGTATCTCCAAGTCCATATGTGGAATAGACATATTGGCATCAATAACAGCCACAGAAACCACACAATAAAACTGGAAGCAAGTCAACCTTGATCCTAAGAAATAAAATGTAAGTGATCAATACCAGTTATCCAGCACAGTCATTATGTAGCTTGGTTATTTCATGAAATTGGCTAACCCCCAGTCATCCTCCCACTCCGAGCTATGTATTCATATTTCATCAACAATACTCAATAGCTCCCTCATGTATACAGTCATTACTTTGGAATTTGAAATTGTCTCAGCTCAGAATTTTCAGTCAGCTAACCTGTTGTGGATCACCCAGTGTGAGCTAGAGGGGGGAAAGACCTTCCAAGAAATGAACTTCACCGTGTGATGCTGCTAGAACAAGCCCTGTCCAACTTGATGAAGCAACTGATTAAGCTACTTTTAAAAGCCATCCAAAACTTTGGATGTTTCTGAATGTCTCCGAATATTCAGAAACATTAAAATGTATAACTGCATCAAAATGAAAAATTAATTCACAAAATACAAGCAATTTTTAAAAACCTAAGTTAATTAATATCCACTAACTTTGACCCCCTCACTGCTGTCTCCCTTCATTATGATCAACAGGTATGTTATACATGCGGCACAATGTGGAACACACTTTCACTGAGAGGACTAAGTTATTGCTCCCAAAGTGCATCTCTCAGGGAGTACTATATAACAACATAGCCAAAGAACAATAGCAAATAGTTGATGACTGGACTACTTTGCTACACCAGATTCCCATTATTGATGCCAGTCCTGTGGGCCAATCAGTAGTTACATGGAGAATGGCCACTATTGCACTGTAAAATCAATGCCATCATTTCACTTGTTACTGTATATCAGCACTTCTCTGAGACAGACTTTGATTGCCCTTATTCCTCTTTCCATTTTAAACTGAATTCCTCATATAACCATGTTCCAACTTGCAATATCTTGCATTATTTCTTGAATCTACTGCTTGGTTTCAGACAACTCAGATTAGCTCATCTATAACAGGATAGATTTCTGACACCATCTCATTTGACTTGAGAAATACTGGTTTTGTACTCTCAATTTCATGCTAGATTGATAACATCACCATCAATCCGAAGCAAAATTGCAAATGTAACAGGCATATCAGAGTGCAGTCAATCATAGTGATATCATGGAAGCTGTTAACCAGAGCTGAAACCTGGGAGTTTTCAACATCAGTAGACAGTGCAAAATGCAGCATGGGAGGCAAGGAAATAACACCACCATCATCATGCATTCACAGCAGCAGGAGATGTAGATTAACATCAACAAAAATTAGACGCATCTCACATGGTGGCGGTCACAACAATTTCTGAATCGCACTCTCCTCTAACTTTGCACATAGAAACATAGAAAAGCTACAGCACAATCCAGGCCTTTCAGCCCACAATGCTGTGCCGAACATGTACTTACTTTAGAAATTACCTCGGGTAAGCTCCATATACCTCTCCAGGAGCCTCTTAAAAAAACACTATTGTATCTGCCTCCACCACCATTGCCAGCAGCTCATTCCACGCATTCACCAATCTGCGTAAAAAACTTACCCCTGACATCTCCCCTGTACCTACTTCCAAGCACCTTAAAACTGTGCCCTCTCGTGTTAGCCATTTCAGCCCTGGGGAAAAAGCCTCTGACTATCCACACAATCAATGGCTCTCATCATCTTATACACCTCTATCAGGTCACCTCTCATCCTCCGTCACTCCAAGGAGAAAAGGCCAAGTTCACTCAACCTATTCTCATAAGGCATGCTCCCCAATCCAGGCAACATCCTTGTAAATCTCCTCTGCGCCCTTTCTATAGTTTCCACATCCTTCCTGTAGTGAGGTGACCAGAACTGAGCACAGTACTCCAAGTGGGGTCTGACCAGGGTCTTATATAGCTGCAACGTTACCTCTCAGCTCTTGAACTCAATCCATGGTTGATGAAGGCCAATACATCATATGCTTTCTTATTTCTTGAATGCCTACAAATTGGCTGTTATCTCACTATACGGCTTATTATGACCCAGCTGGAAATGACAATTTTATGCGTCAGGTGGGTGGTGGGGTGGAGATACGTCTCTTCCAAAGGCTGTGTAAGGCACTACTTCCCACTGCTTGCATGCAGATCACCCTTGGGCAAGGTATAGCACCTGTTTAGCACTCCATCCCTATCAGGGTCACATGAAGCCATGGCAGCAGGTGTTGGATGATTGTTATGAGCAGCTTGTGCATATCACAAGCCCTGGTTATGCAAGCACTAATGCCAGACAGTCAACCTCTTTAAAGTATTGATAATGGCTGGTGTCACCCATCTTGTAAAGACACTGCCCAGAAGAAGGCAATGGCAAACTACTTCTGTACAAAAATTTGCCAAGAACAATCATGGTCAAAAGCCATGATCACATGTCATACGACATGGCACAAAATGATGGTTATGATGATGCATCAGACATTGGACCCATACATCAGTAAAGATATTGTTCTATACACTTCAGAAATATAGTGGGTGATTCTGGTATTGCGATGGCAGTGACACTTCCCCATAAGGTTCAGTGGATGATACAAGATCAGGAGAACGGGAAACCCCAACTAACTCTAGCAATTTCCAGCATTAAGGTGGCAAAGGACCTTGGACCAACGGTCAAGGGTCTGCGAGGACTGCCATGACAGAAGTTTGTGGAAACGACTAGGTGGAGTCTATGGTGATTGGAAGGAGGTGAGGGCTTTCTTTTAGTACTCAGGGAGCGAGGCAACCTTTGAACAGGAAGTTGTCGCAGGGCTGTTGTTCAGTGCGGATGTGGAATCTTTACTCTTCAAAGCCCCACCGCACCTTTGGGCCCTCCAGCCAAATGAAACAGGTAAGATGCTCACAGCTGAGTAGCATAAAGGGACTATCATCCCATTGTCCCACAGGACACAGTACCCTCTTTCCCTGGAAACTGAAGAAGGGAATTGATAGATTCTATAAAACAAACATGTAATGCCCTGGTTTATCGCAAGGTACATATCAAGTTTGTGAACAATGTCAGATATGTATTTTACAAAATCCAAGGAAATTAGTGAAGGTGGGAGGATTTCGTACATCACACTCTGATGGACAGTTCATGGATTTTATGGAATTATCTCCATGTGAAGGATATAAATAGGTATTTGTCATTATTGATGTTTTCTCATGATGGGTTGAAGGATTTCCTTGTCGAAAAAATGATTCAGTTATGGTAGCTAAATGTTTATTGAGGGAAATCATCCTGAGGTTCTGGAAACTATTCTGTGCAGTGGCCGAGGGTGTTGATTAGGGAAGAATTTGATAGGAGAGGACAGTGGACCATGGATGAAAGGGAAGAAGGAGGGAGACAAATTACTGAATGTTAGAAATAACATACACTGCTGGCGGCAGTGTTGGAAACAGATACAATAGGGTCTTTTAAGAGCTTCTTAGATAGGAACATGGAGATTAGGAAAATAGAGGTCTATGCACTAAGGAAATTCTAGGCAATTTCTAGAGTAGGTTACATGGTCGGCGCAACATCGTGGGCCAAAGGGCCTGTAATGTGCTGTAGATTTCTATGTTCTATGTTCTAACCACAGAGTCAACATACACGGCAGCCTTGAGTATCCTATGGACTCGGACCCCAATATCCCTCTGATCCTCCACACTGCAAGAGTCTTACCATTAATATTATATTCTGCCGTCATATTTGGCCTACCAAAATGAATCACCTCACACTTATCTGGGTTGAACTCCATCTGCCACTTCTCAGTCCACCTTTGCATCCTATCAATATCCCGCTGTAACCTCTGACAGCCCTCCACACTATCCACATCACCTCCAACCTTTGTGTCATCAGCAAATTTACTAACCCACCCCTCCACTTCCTCATCCAGGTCATTTATTAAAATCACAAAGAGAAGGGATCCCAGAACGGATCCCTGAGGCACTCCACTGGTCACCGGTCTCCATGCAGAATATGACCCATCTGCAAACACTCTTTGCCTTCTGTGGGCAAGCCATTTCTGGATCCACAAGCAATGTCCCCTTGGATCCCATACCTCCTTACTTTCTCAATAAGCCTTACATAGGATACCTTATCAAATGCCTGCTGTAATCCATGTACACTACATCTTCATCAATGTGTTTAGTCACATCTTCAAAAAATTCACTTAGGCTCATAAGGCACAACCTGCCTTTGACAAAGCCATGCTGACTGTCCTAATCATAATTTACCTCTCCAAATGTTCATAAATCCTGCCTCTCAGGATCTTCTACATCAATTTACTAATTACTGAAGTAAGACTCACTGGTCTATAATTTCCTGCGCTACCTCCATTCCCTTTCTTGAATAGGAAACAACATCGGCAATCCTCCAATCCTCCGGAACCTCTCCCGTTTCCATTAATGATGCAAAGATCATTGCCTGAGGCTCAGCAATCTCCTCCCTCGCTTCCCACAGTAGCCTATGGTATATCTCGTCCAGTCCCGGTGACTTATCCAACTTGATGCTTTGCACATCCTCTTTCTTAATGTCTATATGCTCAAGTTTTTCAGTCCGCTCTAAGTCATACACAAATACATCTGATGAAGCATATAACGAGGATCTTAAACTAAAAAGCCTTAACCATGTTTTCCCTTTCCACAGAACATTCTGTTTTTATTTTGGATTTCTATATAATCTGCACATTTCTGATTTTCTTCTACCGCTCTTGTGTTCTGTATTGAGACATTTGGCATATCATGCTGCCTTGTGTTATAGAAATAAAAGAAAAAATACAGTTTCAAGTTTTAATGCCATCAATTCTTCCAAATACTTCGGGAGAATTTCCACCCACAACCTACCATTCACAGGACCACATATTCATACTTTAATTCTGGATTAACAACTTATAGTTTCAGGGTAAATACCATTAGAGTAAAGCTGTAGTCCTATCAATGTCCATGGTGAGGTAGTGAAATTATTACAGATTGCTGACAGAGTGAAAAATCATGACCCCAATGATATACACTTGGCTGCTTGGCAAGTTCTGAGGGCAAACAGCAAGGTAGTTCTTATTTTATCTCAGTCAGAGGATATTTAATGCATATCTGTCACCTTTGCTTTATTTTGGGTAGTATTCCATATTAAGTAATATCACAGTTCCTTTGTAACCAAGAAGAAATCTAAGGATAAAATATGACATAAAATATTGTAAAAATACATATGCACACAAAAAAACTGTAAATGTATCCACCATTGTCCAGTAGCTCTTACATACACAATGATGAATTATTTTGTCATGTTGGTGATGAAATGTATCCACACTCGCCTGAAAAGTAACTGGATTCTCTCCAATTTGCCTGCCTACACAACAGGCCCACAGCAGATGCCACCTCAATGCCTCTTCACTTAATCCTGGAACATCTGGACAGCAAAGGTGCACACATCAGGATGCTCTTTTTCAACTGCAGCTTGGCATTCAATACTATCATCCCCACAAAACTAATCAATAAGCTTCAAAACCTTGGCCTCAATACCTCCTTGTGCAATTGGATCCTTGATCTCCTCGCTTGCCGACCCCAGTCAGTTCAGCTTGGTAACATCTCCTCTACAATCTCCACTGGCACAGGAGCACCACAAGACTGTGTTCTTAGGCCCACACTCTACTTGTTTTATGACTAATGATTGTGAGGCTACGCACAGCTCCAATGTCATATTTAAGTTTGCTGATTACACTACTGTCATAGGCTGAGTCAAAGATGGTAACACATCAGCATATGGGAGGGAGACTGAAAATCTGGCTGAGTGGTGCCACAACAATAACCTTCTCCTCAATGTCAGCAAAAACAAGGAGCTGATAATTGACTTCAGGAGGAGGAAACTTGAGGTCCATGAGCCAGTGCCTATTGGACTTCAAATTCCTTGGTGTTATCATTTTGGAGGACCCTGGGGTCAGCACGTAAGTGCAATTACAAATAAAGCATAGCAATGCCTCTACTTAGGAGTTTGCTAAAATTCAGCATGACAACTAAAGCTTTGACAGACTTCTATAGATGTGTGATGAAGAGTCTACTGACTGGCTGCATAACAGCCTGGTATGAAAGCACCAACATCCTTGAACGGAAAATCTTACAAGAAGAAGTTGATACAGCCCACCCCACCATTGAGCACATCTACATGAAGTATTGCCCGCAGGAAAGCAGCATTCATCAATAGGGACCCCACCACCCAGGTCATACTGTCTTCTTGCTCCTGCCATCAGGGAGGTGGTACAGGAGCCTCAGGACCCATACTACCAGGTTCAGGAACAGTTATTACCCCTCAACCAACAGGCTCCTGAACCAAGGAGGATAACTTCACTCAAACTCACTTGCCCATCACTGAACTGTTCCCACAACCTATGGACTCAATTTCAAGGACTCCTCATCTCATGTTCTCAATAGTTATTGCTTATCTATTAGTTATTATTATCTCTTTTTGTGGTTGCACAATTTGTTGTCTTTTGTAGACTGGTTGAGTGCTAGTGTTGGTGTGTTTTTTTATTGATTCTATCATGGTTATTAGTCTATTATGGGTTTATTGGGTATGCCTGCAAGGAAATGACATACATGTATTTTGATAATAAATTTACTTTGAATTTTAATGTGAAATCAAGTACAGGAATAAATAAAAATCACTTTCAAATGTTTAATTGTTCACAATTTATTCTATAGACCAGCTAAATCATGAATTTAAATGGAAAATAAAGCATAAAATGTTCACTTTTGTTTCAATTTCAAAATACACTGCTGAAGATTTTTCAGAATTTATTTCCTAAAGATTATAAACAGGACCAGTAATAGTATACAACTAACAAGTTTTTTTTCTGCTACTTTTTTCTTACCTGCTTGCTGTTAAACCACTAATAGAAGACAGCAGGATCTTTTCCATGACAACATTAAATCACTTAAAAACTATCGGCCATACTCCACCCTGCAAAATCAACTGAACAATGTCACATGACCAACTTGTCTTGTGATCTCATTGGATATGATTGGTTGAAAATAGGCCTCTCTTTGACCAGTCAGCTTGTACATTTTAGAGGTGCACATTTTTGGCAGTCGGGAGATGTCAGGAAGTAATGAAGAAGATGGAGGTAGCCAATGGGAGGTGGTACTGGGTGATAGGAGTTGTATGGAGGAAGATGAATAGCAGATTTCTGAGAAATGGTAAAATAAGTGGCAAATTGAGGATCGTAGTGCCTTCGCATCTAGTGATAAAGGCAGTAGACAGCATTTAAATAAAAGAAGGAAGGAAGAGTTTAAGGTATTACTGAGCTATGAATATGGACTGGTTACTGGTATCAATCTGGTTTGATTAGCTGAAGATTTGAGAACTTGATTAACTAAGAAGATATTCTGGGCGCAAGACCTTTAAGAGATGGCGTGCTCTCAGTGTTTGTAAAGGTAGTAACCAATATGAGAAAGCATTATGGTTAAAAGCTGTGGGAGGAAGGAAAGTAACAACATAGAATTATATTGAACAACAGTGGCTTTGAGGAGTAATTACAGGAATGCTTCTAGATGTGGATCAATGGACCAAGTAAAAAATAAATTAATCAGGAGAAAATCTGTAGATGCTAAACATTAATGAGGGTTTTGTAGTGGAGCAAGAGCAGATAGCTTATTGGTGTTGATAAAATTTATTTGAACAAAGTTGCCAGATAGGGTTAATTTAGACTATATGAGTTATATAGTCTGAGTCTATGTTCTGCACCCTCTGAGATATTCTCTGTGGCAGAAATTTGCTCAGGTAGCAGCTGTGTGTATGGGTAAAAAAGCAGTGTCAAGAACATGGTTTGGTAATTGTGGAGAAGGCATTTGGCCAAAAGACTAGCCATTGTGGAGGTAAACAGCTCTGCTTGTGCAGAGTGTCCTGTGGATAAGGAAACTATGGAAGTGCTGTGTGTTCAGGTAGAAATGGGACTTTCATATACAGGGGCCCTTCAGAAAATACGGAAGACTGTGTCAATGGAACCTTTTAATATCCAGACTACAGATGGATTAATGTCAGTGTGTAAAGTGCATGATTTTATAACAAAATGATTTGTTGATTGTTGATAAACTGAAATTTGTTGCTTTGAAGGCAGATGTGGTAAACTGTACACCACAACCTAAAAGTAGACTGAAAAAATTAAAATTATATTAAAAGCTGTAGAAAAAATCTATAGTTAAAAGATTTAACTCCAGAAGTTATTAATGGTGCTTTACAAGGTATTATAAATAATATTTTTACTTCAAAGAAGGGTCATTTTTTCTTTTTCCTTTTTCTTTTCTTCTTCATTTTCTTATAATGGTATGCTAGATATTTGTTGGCTAATGGTCAGAGAAGAGTTGTTAATGTTTTTCCTCTCTTCTTTTTTTCAAATCCTATAGAATTCTGATAAGTGATATTCAGACTTTAAAGAAGGACTGTTCATGCCGAAGGGTCTTGGCCGGAAACGTCGACTGTACCTCTTTCTATAGATGCTGCCTGGCCTGCTGTGTTCGCCAGCTATGTCTGTGTGCTGCTGTTCATGTTTCTTCCTTATTTCTTTTCCTTTTCTTTTATTCCTTTTTCATTTTTTTACAGTGAAATGCTAGAAGTTCCTTAACTAATGGTCAAAGGATTTTAATGCTACTGTGTGAGGTTGCACTGACACAAATGTGAAAGGGATGGTGGAGGAAAATTTTCTGGAAGAAAAGTATTTGGTGTGCTTGAATGATCCTCAGTAGGTGGCGATAATGTACCTTATGTTGGGGTCAGCCGACCGCCATTTAACATTACCAGAAAAAGAAGAGTCTGACTTCCCAAGTAAGGGATTGTGCTAAGGGACAATTTCTTAATCTTATACTATTTTAAGTAAGTAATCACTCTAGCAATGATATGCAAAACAAAAGCCAGATACGATGTGTATGCAACAAGTATCACTTTATTTTATGTTTTTATTGAGATACAGCACAGAATAGGCCCTTCTAACTCTTAGAGCCATGCCACCCAGAAATTCCCTCATTTTAATCATAGCCTAATCCTGGGACAATTTACAATGACCAATTAACCTATCAATTGGTAGGTCTTTGGACTGTGGGAGGAAACTGAAGAACTGAAGGAAACCCACGCAGTCACAGGGACAACATACAAACTCCTCCACGCAGCAGCAGGAATTGAACCCAGGTTGACTGTACTGTAGAACATTGTGCTAACCACTACACTATTGTGTTGTCCCAGTTATTGCCTTTAGTTAGAGTGCAGAATAATATATTCAAGCAAAGATATTTGAAGAAATATAAAAATACATCCACAAAGAAATGATAGTTTTAAAACATGTTGGTTCTGAATTAGACCAGTGATATCTCTAGTTTATTATTGACATAGATGAGATTAGGAGGTTTCTCTGTTTTGATGTACATGTGACAAATAAAACTAATCTTATCTTGTGTGAGATATTAGCCGCTTTCCCCACCCCCCCACCCCCCCAAGCAATTGAGCTAATCTGGTTTTGTCAAATTTGGTGAGACTCAAATATAAAAGATGAACTGAAGGCAAATGCAAATCAGTATAAAGCACATTACTATAATAAAAAAACTAAAAACTATTCATTTCTTTCTTAATTTTTTTAAAAATTGTGTTTAATTGGTAAAATTCACTGGATAAAAAAAAGAAAATGAAGAACAAATTCTTAAATAGAAAAGGCAAAACAATTAGATTGCAAACATGCTGAAATGGCCGCAAATCTACTTTTAAAAATATTTTTAACATTCATAATATCTTGTGATCTTAATCTAGTACATTTTTTATTTATAGAGCACAAGAGTGCAGGTGCTGGCATCTGGAGAGAAAAACAAACTGCTGGAGGAATTCAATGAGCTGAGCAACACCTGTGGTGGGAATTAATATAAAATGCACAACAATACAGCACAGAAACATGTCCTTTGGCCCAGTGTCTGTGCCAAACACGATGCTCAACTAAACAAATTCTCAACTGCCTGTAATGATAGACAATTGAATATGCAGAAAATGATAGCTATTTCTCTATCGACTCTACGTCTACAAATTACCACAGCAGCTTGTTCTAAGCACCTACCACTCAGTAAAAAAAAACTTTGCCCTACACATTTCCTTTAAACTTTTCCCTCTCACCTTTAAAGTGTGCCCTGTAGTACTTGACACATCCAGTCTAACCTCTCTAACTTCATACCCTCTCCAATCCATCTTGCATACCAGTAAACCTCTCCTACACCCTCTCCAGTGCCTCCACATTCCTCCTGTAATGAGTCAACCAGAATTGCACACAGTTCTCCAATTGTGGACTAACAAAAGCTGCAAAATGACTTCCCGACTTGTATACGCAGTGCCCTAACCAACAAAAGCTAGTATGCCATATGCTTCCTTTACCACTCTCTCTACTTGCATGGCCACTTTCAGAGAGCTATGGTCTGGACCTCGTGATCCATCTGTACATTAATGCTGCTGAAGATACTGTCATTAACTGTGTACTTTTCCCCTTTCTTTTGATCTCACACTTGCTTGAATTAAATTCCATTTGCTGATTTTTCTGCCCATATTTATCTATATTCTGCTTTATGCTTTGACAGCCTTTTACACTGTGCCCAACTCTACCAATCCTTGTGTTGTCCTTAACATTAATAACTCATCTATCTGCCTTTAATACCATCATTCCAAATAAACTGATTCCTAAGTTCCAGAACCTGGGCCTTAGCACTCAGATCTGCAGCTGGATCTTCAACTTCCTCACAGACAGGATCAGGCTGTAAAAATAAGGGACAAGCTCTCCTCTACAATCACTCTGAGCACCGGTGCCCCACACGGCTGTGTACTCAGCCCTCTGCTGTACTCACTGTACACCCATGATCGTGTAGCCAAGTTTCCATCAAACTCAATATACAAGTTTGCTGATGACATAACAATTGTAGGCCGTATCTCAGGTAATGATGAGTTTGAGTACAGAGAGGAAATTAAGAACCTGGTGGCATGGTGCGAAGACAATAACCTATCCCTCAACATCAGCAAGATGAAGGAATTGGTTGTTGACTTCAGAAGGAGTAGCGGACCGCACGACCCAATTTACATCGGTGGTGCGCAAGTGGAACAGGTCAAAAACTTTAAGTTCCTCAGGGTCAATATCACAAATGACCTAACTTGGTCCACTGCCAAGAAGGCCCACCAGCGCCTTTACTTCCTGAGAAAACTAAAGAAATTTCGCCTGTCCCTTAAAATCCTCACTAATTTTTATAGATGCGCCATAGAAAGCATTCTTCTAGGTTGCATCACAACCTGGTATGGAAGTTGTCCTGTCCAAGACCGGAAGAAGCTGCAGAAGATCATGAACACGGCGCAGCACATCACACAAACCAATGTTCCGTCCTTGGACTCACTTTACACCGCACGCTGTCGGAGCAGTGCTGCCAGGATAATCAAGGACACGACTCACTCAGCCAACACACTTTTCGTCCCTCTTCCCTCCAGGAGAAGGCTCAGGAGCTTGAAGACTCCTATGGCCAGATTTGGGAACAGCTTCTTTCCAACTGTGATAAGACTGCTGAACGGATCCTGACCCGGATCTGGGCCATACCCTCCAAATATCCGGATCTGCCTCTCGGTTTTTTTGCACTACTTTACTTCCCATTTTTCTATTTTCTATTTATGATTTATAATTTAAATTTTTAATATTTACTATCGATTTGTAATCCAGGGAGTGGGAAGCGCAGAATCAAATATCGCTATGACGATTGTATGTTCTAGTATCAATTGTTTGGTGACTATAAAGTTTAAAGTATATATTTTCATCCAAGTTATTTATACATACACATCACAAACAAATCAATAGGATATAGTGGAGTTTACATCGTGGGAGATTTGCCAATGCCCATGGCTTTATCTCAGTGGTGAGCTGGCCCCTCTCCCTCTAGTTTTTCTTCATCGCAGATACTTCTTGACTCACTGAATTCCTCCAAGAGTAAAGTACATTACAAATGTAAATTAAGATAAACTTAAATTAACATTTAAACATGAGCAAAATCATGAATGGGAAAAGCTGGGGAGAAGGGGAGGTGGTAGCTGAAGGGAAGGATTACACTGAATACAAAACAAATTGAGAAGTTGAAAGGGCACATGTTTGAGCATAAGAGAGTGTTATGTTTAAAGACACCCAATGCAGCCCACTGCGACATAGTAATGAATAGTAAACTTACATTAAGCGTCTGTTTACCAGGCAGTCCACAAACAGATGATGGAATAGAGAATATGTATGCGTACCCATCACCCATGAAGCCTTTGTAATGTAGTAAATAAGCTCTAGGGTCATTGCCAGATGACAGAAAGAACTGCAGAGTGCAGTATTGGAACAATGTGATACACCTCAACTGCTAGAGTTTACAGCAAAGTTCCTGGAATGACTCACAGACAAATTCCAGATTTAACATTTCTGTTTAGCAGAGCAATATGCTGGGTATTCATGGGCGTGAAAAATAGGAGCAAAGCAAAAGGGTGTTTCTCTTTGCCTGAGATGTTCTAGAATTTGATGGTAACTAAAAGAGTATGGAGCAAGCTGCAGGGCTTTACAGCAGCAGGTCTTAGGCCACAGGCTTTCTTATCAGCAACAGGACTGGAAGTCTGACTGTGGAGCCAGATGTAACTTAGTAGAAATCAGCAGAGTCCACAGACATTTGCGGATCATCTGTGGGTACACGCGGACATGAAACAGACAACAATGATCTTCCTGAATTATTGAGTTAGAATATAACTATAGAAATACTACTTGTCAGAGGGAGTAATGTTTAGGATGCCAATTTCCATTTGAGTGATTTTACCTCCCATAGGAAGACACTGCAGATGGAAATTTGAACAGATAGGAAACAGTGACCAAGACCTAAAGGCATTATTGTGCCCATCAAAGGCAGAGACAGATTTCAAAAAGTCAGTCAAGTCTAAAGGATCTTGAATTTTGCCAGTTGCACATGCAAGTTCCCCAACTATGCTGTTAAAGACTGAATAGATCATGGGGAATGGTAATTGATTATTTGGACCAAATGATTGATCTGATCTGGAATATCTCTAGTAACATCAATAATAAGACTGCTGGTTCCTTCCTATAAAAAATGAAGAACAATATACAATTCCTTCCAGCTTTAAGATGCAGCAGCACATGTTAACAGGTCTCCTACAAGAATTTCACAGTACTCCATTAATTTTTCATCAGCAAATAGGTAAAATTTGCTAGTGCTAGTGAAGGCAGATCTAGGAAGATTATACATTTTAATATGTGGCTAAGGAGTTGGTGTAGGAGAGAGTGCATAAGATTTTTGGATCACTGGGCTCTCTTCCAGGGAAGGTGGGACCTGTACTGAAGGGACAGTTTGCACCTGAACTGGAGGTGGACTAATATCCTAGTGGGAAGGTTTGTTAATGCTGCACGGTGTGGTTTAAACTAGAGTAACAGGGGGATGGGACCCAGAATGCCAGAACAGTTAGTGAAGAGGTTATGAAGGCAGATGTTGGTAAGATATCAGACAAAGTTAGGAATAAAAAGGTGGAGCATTGTGCGACTAATGCCCAGAGCTGCCTATATTTCAATGCAAGAAGTATTGGCGGGAAGGTGGATAATAGAGCTGAAGATGTGGTAGTTGGTTTACAGAGGCAATGTGTTGTGAGGAGAGGCTATTGATAGTGCAAAATTTCAGTCAACAGGTTGAGCAGCAACGTAAAAGGCAGACAAAATTGAAAAGGGTGAATACAGGACTGAAGGTGTTGTATCTGAAAGTGTGCAGTATACGGAATAAGGTAGATGAACTTGCAGCACAGTTGCAGATTGGCAGGTATAATGTTGTAGGCATCACGGAATCATGGCTGAAAGATTATAGCTGGGAGCTTCATGTCCAAGGATACATATTGTATTAAACGGACAGACGGGGAGGCAGAGGGAGCGGTGTTTCTCCGTTGGTAAAAAAAAATCAAAACATTAGAAAGAGGTGACATAGGGTCGTAAGATGTTGAATCATTGTGGATAGAGCTAAGGAACTGCAAGGCTAAAAAGACCCTGTTGGACGTTGTATACTGAACCTAAAGGGCAGTAATTTGTGGCCTACAAATTACAATGGGAGATAGAAAATGCATACCAAAAGGGCAGTGTTACAATAGTCATGAGGGACTTTGTTATGTATGTAGATTGGGAAAATCAGGTTGGTGCTGGATAACAGGAGGGAGAATTTCTAGAGTGCTTACGAGATGGTTTTTTGGAGCAGCTCGTGGTTGAGCCGACTAGAGGATTGACTATTGAACAATGAGCCAGCTTAAGGTAAAAGAACCCTTCTGGACAAGTAATCATAATATTATCGAATTCACCCTGAAATTTGAGAAGGAGAAGCTAAAGTCAGATGTATCAGTATTACACTGGAGTAAAGGGAATTATGGAGACAAGAGAGAGAAGTTGGCCAGAATTGATTAGAGAAGAACACTGGCAGGGATGACGACAGAGCAGCAATGGCTGGAATTTCAGGAAACAGTTTGGAAGACACAGGATATATACATCTCAAAGAGGAAGAAGCATTCCAAAGGAAAGATCACACAACCATGGCTAACAGAAGTCAAAACAAACATAAAAGCCAAAGACAGGGCATATAATAGAGCGAAAATTAGTGAGAAGTTGGAGGATTGGGAAGCTTTTAAAAACCAATGGAAGGGAACGAAAAAGTCATTAAGAAGGTAAAGAGGGAATATCAGCTAACTAATAATATTAAAGAGGATACCACAAGTTTCTTCAGAAATATAAAGCATAAAAGAGAGGTGAGAGTGAATACAGGAATGCTGGAAAACAATGCTAGAGAGATAGTAATAGAGGACAATGAAACAGCAGATGAACTGAAGAAATATTTTGCGTGGGTCTTCACTGTGGAAGACGTTAGCAGTATGGTGGGAGTTCCAGGTGTCGGGGGTTAGAAGTGCCTGAAGTTACCATAGCGAGGGAGAGGTTCTTGGGAAACTGAAAGGTCTGAAGGTAGATGTCACCTGGACCAGATGATGTGCACTGCAGGATTCTGAAAGAAGGGGCTGAAGAGATTGTGGAGGCATTAGTAATGATCTTTCAAGTATCACTAGATTCTGGAATGGTTCCGGAAGGGTGGAATGTTGCAAATGTCCCTCCACTATTCAAGAAGGGAGAAAGGCTGAAGAAAGGAAACTATAAGCCAGTTAGCCTAACCTCAGTAGTTGGGAAGATGTTGGAGTCAATGATGATGGATGAGGTTTCAGAACTTGGAGGCCATGATAATATATATGAGGTTGAGTCTGTAGTCAGGAAGGTAAATGTAATGTTGGCATACGTTTCAAGAAGATAGGGTTATGGTTAGGGTTAGTATTTAAAAGCAAGGATGTAATGTTGAGATTTTATAAAGCACTGGAGAGGCCTCATTTGAAGTGTTGTGAAGGTTTGGGCCCCTTATCTTAGAAAGGATGTGCTGAACCTGGAGAGGTTGAAAGGATGTTTATGAAAATGATTCCAGGATTGAATGGCTTACCATATGAAGAGCGTTTGATGGCTCTGGGCCTGTACTTACCAGAATTCAGAGGAATGAAGGGTGACCTTATTTAAACCTATAGTGAAATCTCATTGAAATGAAGGGTGAAAAGTCATGATAGATTGGATGTAGAGTGGATGTTTCCTATAGTGGGAGAGTCTAAGACCAGAGGATACAGCCTCAGAATAGAGGGGCTTCTTTTTAGAATAGAGATGGGAGGAATTTCTTTAGCCAGGGAGTGGTGAATTTGTGGAATTCTTTGCCACAGGCAACTGTGGAGGCCAAGTTTTTCTGCACATTTAAGGTAGGGGTATAGAGATTCTTGATTGATCCGGACATGAAGCAAAAAGCAGGAGATTGGGGCTGAGGAAAATTGGATTAACTATGATGAAATAGTGGAGCACATTCAGTGGGACAAATGGCCTAATTCTGTTGTTATATCTAATGGTGTTACGATCTTATGGTCTAACATCCTGGAAAGATTTAGTGACCTAAATCAATTGAACTAGTATGTGGATATTCTCTTATTTGTTATTGAGAACAAAGAGAAGCGGGGAACTTTATTAGATGAGCCTTTGAGTATTCTTGTCAACACACTGCTCAAAGGTAATTCTACCCAAGTACAAGACATTCATTTCTTGGGAATGGAAATTATAGTCAGCAAAGGAAGTATGAGTCATGGAGGCAAATCGTACGGACTTTATTTCAAATAGGATTATAGGGCTCTAGTCACTTCTGAATAGACTAGATTGTTCTGAGAATCTGATGACGATTATGCCACCATGGCAGCCCTACTTCAAAAAGGTGCAGAGTTAAAAAGGGACCTGGAATGTCAGCATACCTTTGAGAAACAGAATGATTTATGGGTGGGCTAGCACTAATACTGATTTATAGGGTCATCACTTTCCATTCAGTAACTGTTATGGATATTAAAATAGCAGAAGAAGCACATTGCAAACCAACACTAATGGTAAACACTAAAGGCTGAAAAAATGTTATGGTGTTTTCTGGCAATGCATTGGGTTTGAAAATTTTGGACCATTCAATGCGATGGTATCAATGAAGTCATGGACGAATCACTTGCCCATAGAATTTTTGCTGGCCAAAATGTTCCAGAACAAAACAGTAAGCAGTGCCTGGATGGGGGAGGTGGACTCTTCTACTATGAGGCATTGTCTGAAGGCTGATCTGCCAATTCGACTTGCCCTGGAGTATCACATGTGCTCCTTTTGAAGGATAATGGAAATATGGACAGGGCTGGGAGCATTTGGGGGCAGAAACATCTCTGCAGCTGGCTTCATTTAGGTGATAGGGACAAAAGGAAGATGGGATGTGGAAATCCCAAGTCCCATCAGTAACAACTCCACACAGACATCAGAGTACCCACATTCATTAAATAAAGGGATTTCTTAAAATCATCACTGATATGAAACATAATGAAAAATGTGATAAGCCTTTTGGTTTCTGAGGAAGAAAAGTAACTGACATATCAAACAACTAGAAGACGGGAAATAAAGCCCATGAGTACTTAACAAGGAATGTGGGGATGTTGCAACTGGAGGCCTGCAGATACTAGCAACATACATCAAAGTTGCTGGTGAATGCAGCAGGCCAAGCAGCATCTGTAGGAAGAGGTGCAGTCGACGTTTCAGGCCGAGACCCTTCGTCAGGACTAGCTGAACGAAGAGTGAGTAAGGGATTTGAAAGTTGGAGGGGGAGGGGGAGATCCAAAATGATAGAAGAAGACAGGAGGGGGAGGGATAGAGCCGAGAGCTGGACAGGTGATAGGCAAAAGGGGATACGAGAGGATCATGGGACAGGAGGTCCGGGAAGAAAGACAAGGGGGGGGGTGACCCAGAGGATGGGCAAGAGGTATATTCAGAGGGACAGAGGGAGAAAAAGGAGAGTGAGAGAAAGAATGTGTGCATAAAAATGAGTAACAGATGGGGTACGAGGCGGAGGTGGGGCCTTAGCGGAAGTTAGAGAAGTCGATGTTCATGCCATCAGGTTGGAGGCTACCCAGACGGAATATAAGGTGTTGTTCCTCCAACCTGAGTGTGGCTTCATCTTTACAGTAGAGGAGGCCGTGGATAGACATGTCAGAATGGGAATGGGATGTGGAATTAAAATGTGTGGCCTGCACGCATGCAGAACTCGTTGACTTTATTAACTTTGCCTCCAACTTTCACCCTGCCCTCAAGTTTACCTCGTCCATTTCCGACACCTCCCTCCCCTTTCTAGATCTTTCTATCTCTGTCTCTGGAGACAGCTTATCCACTGATGTCTACTATAAGCCTACTGACTCTCACCGCTATCTGGACTATTCCTCTTCTCACCCTGTCTCTTGAAAAAACGCCATCCCCTTCTCGCAATTCCTCCGTCTCCGCCGCATCTGCTCTCAGGATGAGGCTTTTCATTCTAGGACGAGGGAGATGTCTTCCTTTTTTAAAGAAAGGGGCTTCCCTTTCTCCACTATCAACTCTGCTCTTAAACGCATCTCCCGCATTTCACGTACATCTGCTCTCACTCCATCCTCCCACCACCCCACTAGGAATAGGATTCCCCTGGTCCTCACCTACCACCCCACCAGCCTCCGGGTCCAACATATTATTCTCCGTAACTTCCGCCACCTCCAACGGGATCCCACCACTAAGCAAATCTTTCCCTCCCCCCCTCTCTCTGCATTCCGCAGGGATCGCTCCCTACACAACTCCCTTGTCCATTCGTCCCCCCCATCCCTCCCCACTGATCTCCCTCCTGGTACTTATCCATGTAAGCGGAACAAGTGCTACACATGCCCTTACACTTCCTCCCTTACCACATTCAGGGCCCCAAACAGTCCTTCCAGGTGAGGCATCACTTCACCTGTGAGTCGACTGGGGTGATATACTGCGTCCGGTGCTCCCGATGTGGCCTTTTATATATTGGCGAGACCCGACACAGACTGAGAGACCGCTTTGCTGAACATCTACGCTCTGTCCGCCAGAGAAAGCAGGATCTCCCAGTGGCCACACATTTTAATTCCACATCCCATTCCCATTCTGACATGTCTATCCACGGCCTCCTCTACTGTAAAGATGAAGCCACACTCAGGTTGGAGGAACAACACCTTATATTCCGTCTGGGTAGCCTCCAACCTGATGGCATGAACATCGACTTCTCTAACTTCCGCTAAGGCCCCACCTCCCCCTCGTACCCCATCTGTTACTCATTTTTATGCACACATTCTTTCTCTCACTCTCCTTTTTCTCCCTCTGTCCCTCTGAATATACCTCTTGCCCATCCTCTGGGTCACCCCCCCCCTTGTCTTTCTTCCTGGACCTCCTGTCCCATGTTCCCTCGTATCCCCTTTTGCCTATCACCTGTCCAGCTCTCGGCTCTATCCCTCCCCCTCCTGTCTTCTTCTATCATTTTGGATCTCCCCCTCCCCCTCCAACTTTCAAATCCCTTACTCACTCTTCGTTCAGCTAGTCCTGACGAAGTGTCTCGGCCTGAAACGTCGACTGCACCTCTTCCTACAGATGCTGCTTGGCCTGCTGCGTTCACCAGCAACTTTGATGTATGTTGCTTGAATTTCCAGCATCTGCAGAATTCCTGTTGTTTGCCTGTAGATATTATGTATGATTTAATGACAAAATTCCTTAAATATCCTTCAATTGCGGTTTATTAATTAGAGTAATTGGAATTCACTTGCAGACACTTTGATAAAAGCTTAAAGAGAACTACACTTGTTTTGTTAATTAGTTAAAACTGTGAGTTATGAGAAAAGTACATCATTTTAATACAAATATAAACATGATCCAAAAAAAATCTGCTGAGGCTAGCAATAAAAAAACCCCAGAAAACATTAAAAAGTCAGCAAATCATGCAGCTTCAGTGGAATTATAAGGCTCTAGTCACTTCTGAGTAGACTAGATTGTTCTGAGAATCTGATGACGATTATGCCACCGCGGCAGCCCTACTTCAAAAAGGTGCAGTTAAAAAGGGACCTGGAATATCAGCATACCTTTGGTTCATGTTTCAGTCTGAGATTCTTTTCTAACATAGTGGGGCCACATTATTACAAAAAATAGGAGACATCTTGGGAATCAAAGTTGGCGCTGAAAGCATCAATAATTTCAGATATGCGGATAACACTGTGTTAATTGCAAGTATGGAGGAAGAACTACAAAACTTAATAGATATAGTTGTTGAAGAAAGTGCAAAAATGGGTCAATCTATCAATCGCAAAAAGACAGAATGTATGGTGATATCCAAAAAGAAGGAGAATCCTATCTGCAGGCTGAGAATAAACGGGGAAGACATAAAACAAGTACAGAACTTTTGCTACATAGGGAGCTGGGTGACATCAGATGGCAGGTACGACATGGACATCAAAAGAAGAATAGGGATGGCAAAAGACACCTTTATGAGAATGAAGCATATACTGACCAACACTAACTAAGCATGACAACCCACCTCAGAGTGCTGAAATGTTACATTTATCCAGTTATGTTATATGGATCAGAATGTTGGACAATATCTAGTGACATGAGGAAATGAATTGAAGCAGCAGAGATGTGGTTTATGAGGAGGATGGAAAGAATATTATGGACAAAACAAATATCTAACGAGGATGTCATGAACAGAGCAAGCACAAAGAAAGAAATAATGTATGAGATCATGAAAAGGTAACGTCACTTGTCAGAGCAGTGCTGCCAGGATAATCAAGGACACGACCCACCCAGCCAACACACTTATCATCTCTCTTCCCTCCGGGAGAAGGCTCAGGAGCTTGAAGACTCATATGGCCAGATTTTGGAACAGCTTCTTTCCAACTGTGATAGGACTGCTGAACGGATCCTGACTCGGATTGGGGCTGTACCCTCCAAATATCCGGAGCTGCCTCTTGTTTTTATTGCACTACCTTACCTTCCCTTTTCTATTTTCTATTTATGATTTATAATTTAAATTTTTACTATATTTACTAGTGATTTGTACTCCAGGGTGTGCGAAGCGCAGAATCAAATATCGCTGTGATGATTGTACGCTCTATTATCAATTGTTCGGTGACAATAAGGTAAAGTAACTTCATTGGACATGTGATTAGGAAAGAGGAGTTAGAATACACGGTAATATGGGAAAGATTGAAGGGAAGAAAGCAAGAGGAAGGCAAAGGCAAATGATGATGAAGACAGCAGCCAGAGAACTGGAAATGAATACCAATGAATTGATCCACTTGACCCGAGACAGGATTGTGTGGGCCATGGCAGTCAGAGCTCAATCTGGGCACGGCACCTGATGATGATGATGAGAGCCACATTGGGGCTGACATGTGATCCAGTTAGCAGCAATTGTGAAACTTGGACTATTTACTCCTCTCAACAATGAAGGAAGAGAATGGCCATGAAATGACTGTGCATTTCGATCTTTGTGTCTGAAGGGTATCTGGTTCCAGCTGTTGCAGGAATACAAGGATGAGAGGATTTAGAATGACATCATTGTTTTAGGAAAGATATCAAAGTGACAAACAATGGGAAAAGAGAAATGGGAAGATTCTGAAGGTAGATTTGGGAACTGCAATGAGTATTAAGACAAAAATGATAGAGGTTTCCTTCTTGGGCCGAGAGGAGAATACAGTCAATCAGCCCTGGATAATAAATTAAACAGGGCAAGGGAGCCATCAGCTACTAGAAAAGGAACAATGAATTGATTGCTGATCACTCAGTTATCAGCATTGCTACAATGGAAACACAAAGCACTGTTGATTTGGAAATTTGGAACTCTGAAAAAAACAGAAAAACGTGGAATTGCTTGGCAGTTCAGGTAGCCTCAGCAGAGGGGAAGATATGTTACTGAACGTTCCACTAGTTGTGCATGGAGATGACAAAATAATCCCCAATAGTTTGCACTTCAAAGACATTCTTTTTTCATGCTGTTTGTCCATCATTGTATTCTTAATGGAGATAAAATACAAAAAACTGAGGTGCAAATGGACTTGAAAGTCCTTGGAGAGGATTCCCTAAAGGTTAGTTTGCAGATTGAATCTGTGGTGAGGAAGGTAATGCGATGTTAGCATTCACTTCAAGAAGACTAGAATATAAAAGCAAGGATGTAATGTTGAAACTTTATGAAGCACTGATGAGGCTCCACTTGAAATATTGTGAACAGTTTTGGGCCCCTTAACTTAAAAGTTAAAGTCTGTCCCCAGCCTTATATGCTCATCAGGAGAGTGCTTATGCCGGTTTCCGTGGCGTGAAGCGACTGAGAGTACGAGACTCCCCTCGCCCCCGCCCCCCCCCCCAGATAGGACGCCAGTCTATTGTGAAGTTAACCCCCAGCATTTTGCCGGTACCCATTTTCAGCTAAGTGAACTGGAGCAGTGTGTGGTTAACCTTATCTTAAAAACGATGTGATAAAACTGGAGAGGGTTCAAAGAATGTTCATGAAAACTAATGCTGGATTGAATGGCTTGTCATATGAAGAGTGTCTGATGACTCTGGGCCTGTACTCATTGGAATTCAGAAGAATGAGTGGTATCCACATGGAAACCTATCGAATGTTGAAAGGCTTCGATAGAGTGGATGTAGAAAGATGTTTCCTATAGTGGGGGAGTCTAAGACAGCCTCAGAGGACTCGGCCTCAGAATAGAGAGGCGTCCTTTTAGGATGGAGGTGAGGAGGAGCTTCCTTAGCCACAGAGTGGTGAATCTGCGGAATCTGTTGCCACAGGCAGCAGTGGAGGCCAAATCTTTACGTATATTCAAGGTAAAGATTGTTAGGTTCCTAATTGGTCATGGAATGAAGGGGTATGGGGAAATGGCAAGAGACTGAGGCTGAGAGGAAAAATGGAATCGCCCTGATGAAATGGCAGAGCGGACTCAATGGACCAAATAGCCTTATTCTGCTCCTGTTTCTTAAGGTCTTATCAGAATTCAATTGCAGTAAAAAGAGGACAAGGGAAATATGAAGGTTGGTACTGCAGTAGTTGAAGATTTGCAAACAGAATGGTTTAAATGATTTGTAAATAGAAGAGGGATGTGGTCTTGTGGTAGGAACATTGATGGTATTTGCAGAAAGTCTAGCAAGTCACTCTAGAAAAGCAACAAATTTCTTTCTCTGAATAACTATATCACTTGTTTATGGGATCTTGGTTGTCTGTTATATTTTATATGACACTCAATCTCTTAGGAGACAGAAGTGTTGGAAACATTCTATTTCTGCAGATTGTTGCATCTCAAACCGTCTGCTTCAACATGGCAAGGAATTTTCAGATGTGTTAATGGGCCTGGAGTCACACTAGATAAAGGCAATAAACTTCTTCTCTGAATGACAATATTGATCAAGACAAGTTTTATAATGATCTAGTTGGTTCATTACTGGAAAAAAATACTCAATAAGTAGATTACAACTTAAGAAAAGTAACTACCTGAATTTAAAATTCCCGAGCTGCCATGCTGGGATTTGAAATCTCCTTTCAAACATAAGTCCAATTGTCATGATTACTTGTCCTGAAATTTAATGAACACATCACATATAGCTGAATTACTCAAAGTTTTATGTTCTACTCAGAACTGATCTTAATAACTTTCATATTTTAAAACATTATATGACTATAATAGAACACATTCAAAGACTATTTCTGCAACATACATCAAAGTTGCTGGTGAACGCAGCAGGCCAGGCAGCATCTATAGGAAGAGGCGCAGTCGACGTTTCAGGCCGAGACCCTTCGTCAGGACTAACGAAGGGTCTCGGCCTGAAACGTCGACTGCGCCTCTTCCTATAGATGCTGCCTGGCCTGCTGCGTTCACCAGCAACTTTGATGTATGTTGCTTGAATTTCCAGCATCTGCAGAATTCCTGTTGTTTGCGTTCAAAGACTATTTCTGTTTGTTTTAGGTGTACTAAATGGCATACACAGAATCTATGCTTACAATAAATTGGAGGCTTTGTATGCTTTGGATAAAATGTAAAAGAAAGACACAGGCTATAGCCAGTCTTTCGACACCTTACATTCTGTTTGGGAACCTTCCAACCTGATAGCATGAATATTGATTTCTCCTTCCCGTGATCAAATCCGCGCCCCCCCCCCAACCCGCCACTTCCTCTATTCACTATACTTCCCACTCTGAACTTTCAGTCCTTCTTATCTGTCTATTACTTTCCCCTGTTTCCCCTCTTCCTTCCATTTCTCCTATTGTCCACTCTCCTCTGCTATCAGATTCTTTCTCCTCCAGCCCTTGATCTTTCCCAACCCCCTGGCTTCACCTATCACCCTTTAGCTGGCCTCCTTCCCCTCCCCTGCTTTTTAATCAGGCATATTCCTTCTTCCTTTTTCTGTCCTGCTGAAGGGTCTTGGCCTGAAATGTCAACTTCTCTATAGTTGCTGCCTGACCTGCTGAGTTTCTCCAGTGCTCTGTGTCTGTTGCTTTGGATTTCTAGCATCTGCAGACTTTCTTGTGTTTGTGATTTACAAATAACAAAACTGCTTCAGATTTCCTTAATTGAGAATGAGTTTGGAAATGTGTGAGTATTTTTTTTTGAATTTAGAATTAGACTTAACATTATAACTACATCATGTAATCTTTGATGAAAGGCAGTCGTTTCTGTTACATCCTGTTGAACAGTTAATATATTTTAGTGTTGCTATCTTCAATGAATAAAACATACTTTCATTAAGTAATCTTAGCAATTATGAAATCCATTAGACTGTGAACACTTACAGTACATTGATTTCTTTACTTAGATTATTGCAATTGAAATTTCAAAGAGGATTCATGCCAGTAAGAACAACAGCAAACTTTGCAAGACTTTGATCTACTGAAAGGCTGCCATAGAAGAGATTATATGATGCTGACAAGAGATAAAGTCGTGAATGTAATATCCTGATCTCCTACAGCATTGCCTATGTGGTCTATAGCTAATAAATACCCTCACCAAGTTTGAACTATTAATTGACGTAGGTAAAACAATGTCAAAGTCATGTGCATTTCCAGCATTTTCAGCAGGGGAGTCACAACTATTCTGCAAGTTATGTGCAGGGATAAATCATTCAGTAGAAAGCTGTATCATTTCTAGCTTTAATGGGGTAAGGTTATCCCACATGATCTGGTCCTATATATAAAAAATTATCTTTGTACTTTTCACAGAATTTAAACCAAGTAAGATTTGACAATGATTGCTTGACATTTAAATCGTAAATCTCTTATTTGTTGCAGAAGTTCAGTAAACTCCTCTTGATCCTGTCCATTATTGGGCCACAGAATTTTGGATGTCTGGTCACATGTGATTACATTAATTCATCTTTAATCACCTATACTTGAGGTGACCAACTGTCAATGGAAGCCTGACCTCTTGCACTTTTTCTGTTGCTGTTATATAGCCTTAACTTATTTAAATTCAGTTTAAATTAGTCTAAATTCACTCATTTACTGGGCACAGGTCACTTAAAAGAAGAGATCAAAACAGTCAATTGAAGCCAATTAAAAAAGTAGGATCAAGACCATTAAATCTTCTGGAGAGGCATGATTCGTTTCCTGTCAATTTACTTCTCTTGGTGTTACAGGAGGATTCCTGAAGCAATCATCATTCAATTGTGTAGTTTGATTGGCTGGATTTCTGCTAATAAATGTTTGCAAAAACAAAAATAAAACTTTCCTCTGGGAAAAAAACAATGCAACATCCAATATTTTGCATTTGTTATATACTTCCTCTAGTTCCTTTCATAACTTACAGTTCTGAGTTTTGGGTGCACTGTCACAAGAGATTCTGCAATTGCAGGAAATCAAGAACGACTCATGCAAAATGCCACAGCAACTCAGCAGGCCAGGCAGTATCTATGGAGAATAAACAGTTGATACTTCAGACCAAGATGAGGAAGGAAGGGACAGAAGCCAATACAAGGAGGTGTACAAGTTGGCAGGTGAGAGGCGAAACCAGCTGAGGGGGAAGATGAGTAATATGAGAAGCTGGGAGGGATAGGTGGAAGAGTCAAAGGACTGAAGAAGGAATCTAGTAAGAGAAGACAGTGGATCAAGGAATGGAGGGAGGGAGGAGGGAAATCATGGGGAGGAGATGGGCAGGTCATGAAGGCAGGGGAGGAGAAGAAAAGGATAAGCAGAATGACAACAGAAAAGGAGAGGGTGTGGGGGAATGGAACATTCTCCATTCCGTTTCCCCTCAAAGCCCTTTTCTGCTGCTCTCCCTCCTCAGCCATATTCAATCTCTGCTGCACATGTCACTGCCCAGCATTTGCCTCTCATAATAGGTTGAAACTGATCTGGTAACTGTGCAAACCTTCCTCAAAGCTGGTAGTTATCTCAACGACTTCTTACAACAGGGTCTGTGCAAGTTAAGTTCTAACTATCAATGGGTTTCAAAGTTCAAACTAATTTTATTATCGATGTACATGTTTGCCACCATATACAACACTGAGATGCATTTTCTTGCGGGCATACTCAATATATCCAATAATCATAAAAGAATCAATGAAAGACTGCAAAACATATGTGCAAATGATACCAAACTGTGCAAATACAAAAAGAAAAAGGAAGAAATAGATAAGCAATAAATATCGAGAATATGAGATGAAGAGTCCTTGAAAGTGAGTCTATAGGTTGTGGAATCATTTCCGTGGTGCGGCAAGTGAAGTTGAGTGAAGCTATCCCCTTTGGTTCAAGAGCCTGATGGTTGATGGGTGATAACTGTTCCTGAACCTACAGTGTTAGTTCTGAGGCTTCTGTATCTTCATCCTGATGACAGCAGTGAGAAGAGAGCGTGATCTAGGTGGTGGAGGTCCCTGATGATGAATTTTGCTCTCCCACAATAACACTCCATGTAGATGTGCTCAATGGTCTGGAGGGCTTTACCTGTGATGGACTGGGAAGTATTCACTTTTTTTTTTGTAGAACTTTCTGTTCAAGGCCATTGTTATTTCTATAACAGGCTGTGATGCAGCCAATCATTATACTTTCCACCACACATCTACAGAAGTTTTTCAAAGCTTTAGGTGTCATGCTGAATCTTCGCAGACTCCTTCGCAGACTCCTAAGGAAATAGGAAGCATAGCTTTGCTTTTTTAAAAAAAATACTGGGCCCAGGTTAGGTCCTCTGAAATAATAACACCAAGGAATTTAAAGTTGCAGACCCTGTCCACCTCTGGTCCTCCGATGAGGACTGGCTTATGGATCTCTGATTTTCTCCTCCTGAAGTCAATAATCATCTCCTTGGTCTCACTGATATTGAATAAGAGATTATTGTTGTGGCACCACTCAGCCAGAATTTTCATTCTCCCTCCTATATGCTGATTCACCTTCGATTCAGCCTATGACAGCGGTGTTATCAGCAAACTTGAATATGGCATTGGAGCTGTGCTTTGCCACATAGTCATCAGTGTAAAGCAAGTAGAGCAGAGGGTAAGCACACAGCCTTGTAGTGCAGCTGTGCTGATGGAGATTGTGGAGGAGATTTTGTTGCCAATCTGAACTGACTGGGGTGTGCAACTGAGAAAATAAAAAGATGCAATTGCTCAAAGAGGTACTTAGGCCAAGGTCTTGAAGTTTACTGGTTAGTTTTGCGAAGATGATGGTATTAAATGCCAAGCTGTAGTCGATGAAGGGCATTTTTATGTCTCCATCTTTGCTGTCCAGGTGTTCCAGGGTTGAGTGAAGAGCCAACAAGATGGCATCTGCTGTGGGCCTGTTGTGCTGGTTGGCAAATTGGAGCGGCTCCAAGTTATTTCTTGGGCAGGAGTTGGTATGTTTCATCACCAACCTCTCAAAGCACTTCTTCGTTGTGGATGTAAGTGCTAACGGATGACAGTCATTGAGGCAGGTTGCCATGTTCTTCTTAGGCACCAGCATAATTGAAGCCTGCTTGAAGCAGGCAGGTACCTCAGACTGAACACTCCAGCCAGTTGATCAGCACAGACCATTAGTACTTGGCCAGATGCTTTCCGTGGATTCACTCTGCTGAAAGATGTTCTCACATCCCCTTCAGAGACTGAAATCACAGGATCATTGGAGACTGAGGTACTTTGTGATGGTTCCTCCATGTTTTGACTGACAAATCAAGTATTGAAGGCATTGAGCTCCTCTGGAAGCAAAGCCTTGTTTTGCCCATGTTGCTTGATTTTATTTTCGTGCATTCAAACCCTGTCATAGCTGTAGAGCATTGATTCAAGTTTAGTTCAGAATTGCTCCCATAATTAAATAAATTTCAATGCTCTTTTTCAAGCCTCAGACACTAAGTAAAAATTAAGTCATTCCAGTTAGTTCATCTAACACACCTAAACAAAGGTAAAAATATTTTCATCAGTAAAGTAGAAAGTGGGAAAACAGCAAACATATAATGGTTACATTATTGCTGGGAATCAGTAAGATTAACTTGACATTTTATTAAAACATTAGTCAAGAAGTTAATTTAGACATTTCTAATTGAATAATATCAGTATTTGCTCTGATAGCAATATAAAAGGTGGCAGATGAATCAGTGTTAATGGAAAAGGTTGCTCTCATAATACATATATTATGCAGTATGACACTATATCTCTATCCTCCTAGAACAAGGCATTTAGTTATTATATTTACATCTCAGACAAAAGCAAATGCCAGTCTACTCGAAAGAAATAATGAACTTGATTCTTTCCTTATTGATTCTACCCTTCTCCCTCTGACTCTCTGAAAATGATCTGCATCTTGCTGTAGACTTGCCCCTGAGGTGAACTTTGAATTTGCTCCTGACTAAGTGTGATTTTTGACCTCAATGCCATTGTTCCACTCCACCCCTACCTCTGCTTGTGTTCCACTGGAATCCTGATATGTACCTTGGCTACCTCTACACTTGGTTAATCTCCTCCATCTGACCACTTACTAACTCCTCCTGTCACAACCACGGATTCAGCGTGCAGCAGATTCAGCAATTGTGCTCGTGAATATGCATGTGCCAGCAATTTATTATTTCATTGTGATAGTAGTTAATTCCATTTGTTCTATCATAGTGTTTGTCGAGACTTGAACCCAGGACCTAGCTAAGCTTCATTATCTGCCTTGCCTGAGAAATTGGACTGTTGAGTCAACTGACTCTGAAGACTAGCAGCATTTGTTTTATTCTTAGTTGTTCTTTTCAGCCGCAGAGTAGGCTTTGTTTTCCATTTGAGTGTTTTAGTCAATGGCCCTGTTTGGCCTAGTGTTTATTGTTTTCTTTTTCCCTTTAATATTGTTCGCATTAAAGTCTGTGAAATATTGACCCGTTTCAGTCTATCTCACTCCATACTTGGGCCAGATCCACATCTGGTGACAGCTCCACCCACCAACTCCACCACTACTTTTATTATTTCCCATCAGTCATCTTTAGTACCCAACATCACTTTATGGACATATAATTAATCTATGTGCAGTACATAAGCCATCTTATTCATTTATATTTATGGTGTGTTCTTGATTATTTTATTTATTTAATGAGTTACAGCGTGGAGTAGGTCCTCTCAGCCCTTCAAGCCGCACTGTGCAGATGTCCCCCAAATTCATCCTAGCCTAATCATGACCAATTAACCTAGCAACCAGTATGTCTTTGAGACATGGGAGGAAATGAGCATCTGAAGGAAGAGCATGTGGTGATGGGGAGAACGTACAAACTCCTTCCAGGCAGCGACGGGAATTGACCCTGGAACACCTGTACTACAAAGCGTTATGCTAACTACTACACTACAGTGGTGTTATTATGTGAATAGGAAATGACATTAAACAATCTTGAAACTTTCATTGTGTCTTTTGTAAACTTGAATTCATTCAAAAAGCTGCAAGCTGTGCCTTAACTCACACTAGGTCCCATTCATTCAATTCTCTCAGGTTTACAGTTCCACATTGACTAACAGTTAAGCAGTGCCTCACTTTCAAAATTTGTCTTGTTTTTTCAAGTTTGTCCATGGCCTCTCCCTTTTCTCCCTCTTCTCCCTCTCTGCAATCTCCTCCAGCCCTGTAATTCACAGACATCTGTGCTCCTCCAGTTCTGGCCTCCTGGTTCCTCTGTAACCATCCATCATTGGGCCCAAAATTGATGACAATGGTAGGATCCAATCTTTTGGAAATCTCCTCTTAAATCTCAATATCCACCCTCCCACTACCTTCTTCAAACCAATTTCTTTGACAAACATCTTGTTACAAGGCTCAGAATTAAATTTTGTTTGATAATGTTCCATTACTGTACCTTACTACATTAAAAGCAATGCAACTACTAGCAATCCTGAAGGATTACGATTTTTATTATTTGCCTTTGTAAGACAAGCAAAACAAAAGCAAATTACAACTAACCACATGTATTCAGCTGGAAGATTTAAACCTTGATAAAGTATGCCTCAGTGATAAAACTAGATGGAGATTTTGCAACAACTTGGTTTTATTTCTGACTTTTGGCGCTGTCAGTGGGGAGTTTGTATTTTTTCTTCTGTAACCATGCTATTTCTCAAAATGTTCCAGTTAAACAGAGAGTAGTTTTGTTTCCCGCCCCCCCCCCAATGTACATCAAAGCATCAAAAGATACTATACCGTGAAATGCTTCATTTTGTGTCAATGAGCAGCGCTATCCAAATATGTGCTGGGGCTAGGGACAGCCCACAAGTGTCACCATGGTTCCAGAGCCAACATAGCATGACCACAACTTACTAAACATTCTGTCTTTTTTCCAATGTATAAAGGAGCCAGATCATCTGAAGGAAATCCATGCAGTCACTGGGACAATGAACAAGCCCCTTACAGACAGTGGCTGGAACGTAACCCCAATCAATTGAGCTGTAAAGCTTTACGCCAATTGCTTTGCTACCGTGTTGACCACATCCCAAAGACAGCATGTTTATTAAGTTACTTGGCCATGGTAAATTATCACTGGTGTAGAACAGTGGGTGGTATAAATGGGCATGTGTGAGAGAAAAATCCTCCCCTCTGCCATTAGGCTTCTGGATGGACATTGAACCCATGAGCACAGACTCACTACTTTTTAACCCCTCTTTTTACGCCACTTATTATATAATTTAACCTTTTAATTATGTATGTAATTAAAATTTAATGATTATACTCTTACTATAATTTACAGTTTTTATTATTATGTATTGCTATCACTAACAAATTTCTGACAGATGCCAGTGATATTAAACCTGATTCTGAAGATTGCCAGAAAAAAGCTGGAAAATGGGATCGAATGCAAAATCATGGCACCATGCAGATTTGAAAGCTTCACTTCATGTAAGTGTTATAGCATCGTTATAAACAGAGAAATTTTGGATAGAGTTATCATGAAAATTAATCTGAACTGAAATAAGAATAAATTACTCTCTCCTTTGTCCAAAATACTGTCTACACAGCATATCAGACAACATCTGTGGAGAGAAACAGGGTTAATGTGTCAGGTCTTAGTTCTGACAGGAGACTACCAATCTGAATCACACCTAACTGAGTACTTGAAGAAATGGAATCCGCAATGCTGCCAATCTCAATAAACAGACAAGGTAGTTCTGTTTTGTCCAGGTATGGATCAAATAGGTGGAGTAGCCTCCTTTCTAAGAATCTTTGAGATGTTGTCTGATCTACTTTTGAGTCAAATGAATTCTGGCTCCCCTCTTACCCCTTTTCTTCTCCTCACCTACACATCACATCCTACTGGTGTCCCTTCTCCCTCTCCTTTTTCCCCCATTGTCCACTGTCCTTTCCTATCAGATTCTTTCATATTCAATCCTTTACCTCTTCCACCTATTACCTTTCAGCTTCTCATTTCATCCCCTTTCCCCACCCACCCAACTTCCAACCCATGTGGTTTCACCTATCACCTGCCAGTTTGTACTCCTCCTCCCTTACTTCTGTATTCTGGCTCCTTTCTATTCCAGTCCTGATGAAGGGTCTTGGCCTGAAATGTTGACTGTTTATTCTCCTCCATAGATGCTGCCTGATCTGTTGATCTTCTCCCACATTTGGTGTGTGTTGTTCTGGATTGTCAGCACCTGCGAAACCTCTTGTGAAAATGAATCTAATCAGCTTTTCAAGAAATATTAAGCCCTTGTAATTATAAATTTGGTGAGAAATTCAAAATTCTCAAACCTATATATAATTGTTGCAAAAGAAAATTAAAAGATACCTGACAGCTTCTCAGAATCTCACCTATCCAATTCTCAACACAAAAGTGGCTTTGAGAGGGGCAGGTTGTGCCTCAAGAGCCTGACTGAATTCTTTGAAGTGAGAAAAAAGTTAATGATGGCAGAGCAGAGGATGTGGTGTGTTCAGATTTTAGTAAAGTGTTTGATAAGATTCCCCAAAATAGGTTCATTCAGAAAATCAAGAGGCATGGGATCGAGGAAACTTGGCCTGTTTGGATACAGAATTGGCTTGCCATAAAGCCAGACGATGGTTGTAGATGGAGTGTTTTTGTCCTGTAGGTTAGTGACCAGTGATGTGTCACAACCATCTGTTCTGGGACCTCTGCCCTTTTGATTTTTATAAAAGACTTGGATGAAGAAGTGGAAAAATGAGTTAGTAAGTTTGCAGGTGACAAGAAAGTTGGTGGAGTTATGGATAGTGTAGAAGATTGACGCAAGTTACAAGCATTTTACCAGGGCCGAAATGGCTAAAATGAGGGTCATAGTTTTAAGGCCATAAGACCATAAGATTATAGGAGCAGAAGTAGGCCATTCAGCCCATCGAGTCTGCTCCGCCATTCAATCATGGGCTGTTCCAGTTCTTCCAATCATCCCCACTCCCCTCCCTTAGATGCCCTGGCTAATCAAGAACCTACATATATCTGCCTTAAATACATCCAATGACTTGGCCTCCATAGCCGTTCATCGCAACAAATTCCATAGATTTACCACCCTCTGATTAGAGTAATTTCTCTGCATCTCAGTTCTAAAAGGACGTCCTTCAATCCTGAAGTCGTGCCCTTTTGTCCCAGAATCCCCTACTATGGGAAATAAATTTGCCGTATCAAATCTGTTCAGGCCTTTTAAAATTCAGAATGTTTGTATGAGATCATCCTTCATTCTCCTGAACTCCAGGGAATACAGCCCAAGAGCTGCCAGATGTTCCTCATACAGTAACCCTTTCATTCCTGGAATCATTCTCGTGAATCTTCTCTGAACCCACTCCAATGTCAGTATAGCATTTCTAAAGTAAGGAGCTCAAAACTGCACACAATATTCCAAATGTGGTCTCATGAGTGCCTTATAGAGCCTCAACATCCCATCCCTGCTCTTATATTCTATACCTCTAGAAATGAATGCCAGCATTGCATTCGCCTTCTTCACAACCAACTCAAGATGGAGGTTAACCTTTAAGGTATGTTGCACAAGGACTCCCCAGTCCCTTTGCATCTCTGCATTTTGAATTCTCTCCCCATCTAAATAATAGTCTGCCCATTTATTTCTTCCACCAAAGTGCATGACCATACACTTTCCAACATTGTATTTCATTTGCCACTTCTTTGTCCATTCCCCTAAACTATCTAAGTCTCTCTGCAGGCGCTGTTTCCTCAACACTACCCACTTCTCCACCTATCTTTGTATCATTGGCAAAATTAGCCACAAATCCATTAATACCATAGTCCAAATCATTGACATACACCGTAAAAAGCAGTGGTCCCAACACCGACCCCTGTGGAACTCCACTGGCAACCGGCAGCCAGCCAGAAAAGGATCCTTTTATTCCTGCTGTTTTCCACTGACCAGGCAATGGTCCAACCACGCTAGTAACTGCCCTGTAATTCCATGGGCTGTTATCTTGCTAAGCAACCTCATGTGTGGCATCTTGTTAAAGGCCTTCTGAAAATCTGAGTACACCACACCTACTGCATCTCCTTTGTCTACCCTGCTTTTACTTTCCTCAAAGAATTGTAGTAGGTTTGTCAGGTAGGATTTTCCTTTCAGGAAACCATGCCTGCTTTGGCCTATCTTGTCATGTGCCTCCAGGTACTCTAATCTCATCCCAAACAATCGATTCCAACAATTTCCCAACCACTGATGTCAGGCTAACAGGTCTATAGTTTCCTTTCTGCTACCTCCCACCCTTTTTAAATAGCAGAGTAACATTTGCAATTTTCCAGTCATCCAGTACAATGCCAGAATCTATCAATTCTTGAAAGATCATCGTTAATGCCTTTGCAATCTGTCCAGCTACTTCCTTTGGAACCCAAGGGTGCATTCCATCAGGTCCAGGAGATTTATCCACCCTCAGACCATTAAGCTTCCTGTGCACCTTCTCAGTCGTAATCTTCACTGCCCAAACTCCCTGACACTCTTGAATGTCCGGTATACTGCAGAGGTCTTCCACTATGAAGACTGATGCAAAATACGCATTCAGTTCCTCTGTCATCTCCATCTCTCATTATAATATCTCCAGCATCATTTTGTATTGGTCCTATATCTATCCTCGACTCTTTTACCCTTTATATACTTAAATAAGCTTTTAGTATCTTCTTTGATATTAGTTGCCATCTTCCTCTCATAATTCATCTTTTCCTACCGAATGACCTTTTAAGTTTCCTTCTACAAGTTTTTAAAAGCTCCCCAATCCTCTATCTTCTGACCAGCTCTGGCTTCCTTGTATACTTTATACTTTATTGTCGCCAAACAACTAGTACCAGAATGCACAATCATCACAGCGATATTTGAATCTGCGCTTCACACTCCCTGATCACAAGTACTAAATATTAAAAATAGTGAAAATTAGTAAATACTAAAAATTTTAAATTATGTCATAAATAGAAAAATAGGAAGTAAGGTAGTGCAAAAAAACCGAGAGGCAGGTCCGGATATTTGGAGGGTATGGCCCAGATCCGGGTCAGGATCCGTTCAGCAGTCTTATCACAGTTGGAAAGAAGCTGTTCCCAAATCTGGCCGTATGAGTCTTCAAACTCCTGAACCTTCTCCTGGAGGGAAGAGGGACAAAGTCTGTTGGCTGGGTGGGTTGTGTCCTTAATTATCCTGTCAGCACTTCTCCGACAGTGTGCGGTGTAAAGTGAGTCTACGGACAGAAGATTGGCTTGTGCGATGTGCTGCACTGTGTTCACGATCTTCTGCAGCTTCTTTCGGTCTTGGACAGGACAACTTCCATACCAGGTTGTGATGCACCCTAGAAGAATGCTTTCTACAGTGCATCTATAAAAATTAGTGAGGGTTTTAGGGGACAGGCCAAATTTCTTTAGTTTTCTCAGGAAGTGAAGGCGCTGGTGGACTTTGCTTGGTTGGACCAAGTCAGGTCATTTGTGATATTAACCCCGAGGAATTTAAAGCTTTTGACCTGTTCCACTTGCGCACCACCGATGTAAATTGGGTCGTGCGGTCCACTACTCCTTCTGAAGTCAACAACCAATTCCTTCGTCTTGCTGACGTTGAGGGACAGGTTATTGTCTTCGCACCATGCCACCAGGTTCTTAATTTCCTCTGTACTCAAACTCATCATTACCCGAGATACGGCCTACAATTGTTGCGTCATCAGCAAACTTGTATATTGAGTTTGATGGAAACTTGGCTACACAATCATGGGTGTACAGTGAGTACAGCAGGGGGCTGAGTACACAGCCTTGTGGGGCACCAGTGCTCAGAGTGATTGTAGAGGAGAGCTTGTCCCCAATTTTTACAGCCTGGGTCCTGTCCGTGAGGAAGTTGAAGATCCAGCTGCAGATCAGAGTGCTAAGGCCCAGGTTCCGGAGCTTAGGAATCAGTTTATTTGGAATGATGGTAAAAAAGGCAAAGCTGTACTCAATGAAAAGGAGCCTTACATATGCGTCTTTATTCTCCAGGTGTTCCAAGGAGGAATGTAGGGCCAGAGAGATGGCATCTGCCATTGACCTGTTGCTCCGGTAGGCGAATTGCAAAGCTTCGAGGTTGATCAGTAGGCTGTGGTTGATGTGTGCCATAACCAATCTCTGGAAGCACTTCACAGCAATTGATGTCAGAGCCACAGGTCGATAGTCATTCAGGCATGCCACCTTGCTCTTCTTCTGCACTGGGATTATCGTTGCCTTCTTAAAACACGAGGGGATCGTAGACTGAAGCAAGAAGCAGTTGAAGATTTCAGCAAAAACTCCAGCTAGCTTGCTTGCACAAGCCCAGAGAACCCGTCCTGGGACGCCATCTGGGCCTGTCGCCTTCCTTGAATTTATGATCCGGAAGTCCCTTCTAACTTCCTCCTCGGTGACGATGAATCTCGATGCCACCAGGTCCAGTTCATCCAGAGGGAGCGGGACACTCCTCTTCTGTTCGACTCTTGCGTAGAATACGTTAAGTTCGTCAGGAAGAGAAGCACCACAGTTATTGATATTCCCAGCCTTTTCTTTGTGCCCAGTGATCTCATTTAGACCCTGCCATAGTCTACTGGCATCCCTTTGGTTAGCCTGGGCTTCCAACTTGGCTCGATATTTCCCCTTGGCACCATTAATGGCTTTCCGGAGTTCACGCCTGGATTCCGTGTAGCTACTGCTATCCCTGGACCTAAAAGCCGCAGCTCTAGCCTTTAAGAGGGACTTGACCTCATAATTCATCCAAGGTTTCTGGTTAGGGAATACCCAGATCGTCTTGCGAGACGCACAGTCCTCCGTGCATTTCTGAATAATGTCCATGACAGCTGAGGCATACTCATCGAGGTTAGCTGCCGAGTCCTTGAATACTAACCAGTCCACCGATTGAAAGAAGTCACGGAGGACCTCATCCGTTTCCTCCGTCCAACGCGACACTACTTTTGAAACCGTGACCTCCCGCTTCAGTTTCTGTTTGTAAGCCGGGAAGAGTACAGCCTGATGGTCCGATTTTCCGAAATGAGGTCTGTATGCCCTCTTTTTTAGTCATAGTCATACTTTATTGATCCCGGGGGAAATTGGTTTTTGTTACAGTTGCACCATAAATAATAAATAGTAATAAAACCGTAAATAGTTAAATAGTAATATGTAATTTATGCCAGGAAATAAGTCCAGGACCGGCCTATTGGCTCAGGGTGTCTGACCCTCCAAGGGAGGAGTTGTAAAGTTTGATGGCCACAGGCAGGAATGACTTCCTATGACGCTTGGTGTTGCATCTCGGTGGAATGAGTCTCTGGCTGAATGTACTCCTGTGCCCAACCAGTACATTATGTAGTGGATGGGAGACATTGTCCAAGATGGCATGCAACTTGGACAGCGTCCTCTTTTCAGATACCACTGTCAGAGAGTCCAGTTCCATCCCCACAACATCACTGGCCTTACGAATGAGTTTGTTGATTCTGTTGGTGTCTGCTACCCTCAGCCTGCTGCCCCAGCACACAACAGCAAACATGATAGCACTGGCCACCGCAGACCCACAGAACATCCTCAGCATCGTCCGACAGATGTTAAAGGACCTCAGTCTCCTCAGGAAATAGAGACGGCTCTGACCCTTCTTGTAGACAGTCCCAGTGTTCTTTGACCAGTCCAGTTTATTGTCAATTCATATTTCCAGATATTTGTAACCCTCCACCATGTCCACACTGACCCCCTGGATAGAAACAGGGGTCACTGGTACCTTAGCTCTCCTCAGGTCTACCGCCAGCTCCTTAGTCTTTTTCACATTAAACTGCAGATAATTTTGCTTACACCATGTGACAAAGTTTTCTACTGTAGCCCTGTACTCAGCCTCATCTCCCTTGCCGATGCATCCAACTATGGCAGTCATCAGAAAACTTCTGAAGACGACAAGACTCTGTGCTGTAGTTGAAGTCCGAGGTGTAAATGGTGAAGAGAAAGGCAGACAAGACAGTCCCCTGTGGAGCCCCAGTGCTGCTGATCACTCTGTCGGACACACAGTGTTGCAAGCACACGTACTGTGGTCTGCCAATCAGGTAATCAAGAATCCATGACACCAGGAAAGCATCCACCTGCATCGCTGTCAGCTTCTCCCCCAGCAGAACAGGGTGGATGGTGTTAAATGCACTGGAGAAGTCAAAAAACATGACCCTCACAGTGCTCGCTGGCTTGTCCAGGTGGGCATAGACACAGTTCAGCAGGTAGACTATGGCATCCTCAACTCCTAGTCGGGGCTGGTAGGCAAACTGGAGGGGATCTAAGTGTGGCCTGACCATAGGCCGGAGCAGCTCCAGAACAAGTCTCTCCAGGGTCTTCATGATGTGAGAGGTCAATGCCACCGGTTTGTAGTCATTGAGGCCGCTGGGGCTGCTTTTACTCTGGCTCTGACTACACTTGTCAGCCACGGTAGTGTCCTTCTTCCCTTTGAAAATTTCTTATTTGGAATATATCTGTCTTGTATATCCCTCATTTTTCACAGAATCCCCAACCATTGCTACTCTGCTGTATTTCCTGCAAATGTCCCTTTCCAGTCAACTTCGGCCAGTTCCCCTCTCACGCTATTGTAATTTCCTTTATTCCACTGAAATACTGACATGTTGGATTTTATTTTTTCTCTCTCAGATTTCAATGTGAACTTGATCATATTGTGATCACTGTTTCCTAAGGGTTCCTTAAACTTAAGCTCTCTTATCATCTCCGGATCATTGCACAACACCCAATCCAGCACAGCCAGAATACCCTAGTGGTATGCAACAACGAGCTGTTCTAAAAAGCCATCCCTTAGACATTCTACAAATTCTCTCGAGGTCCAGTACTGACCTGGCTTTCCCAATCCACTTTCATGTTAAAATCCCAATGATTACCATGACATTGCCTTTCTGACACACCTTTTCTATCTCCCGCTGTAATTTGTAATCCACATCCCGGCTGCTGTTTGGAGGCCCGTATACAACTGCTATTAGGGTCATTTTACCCTCGTCATTTCTTAACTCAACCCATAGAGACTCTACACCTGCCAATCTTATGTCATCTCTTTCTGATGATTTTATATTATTTCTTATACACAAAGCCACACCACTCCCTCTGCCTACTAACCTATCTTTCCAATACACCGTATATCCTGGGACATTCAGCTCCCCCAATAACAGCCATTCTTTAGCCAAGTTTCAGAGATGGCCACAACATCGTATTTGCCAATCTGTAGTTGAATTTCAAGATCGTACATTTTATTCCTTATGCTGCGTGCATTCAAATATAACGCTTTCAGTCCAGTATTTATTGCTTTCTGTTTTAACTGCACCACACCTCTATTGCCCTGTAACTCATGTCACTGGCTGTGATTATGCCTCATTTCCTGCCTGTTCTTTCTATCATCTTTGTTGCACACTATCTTTGATTTATTTCTGTTTTCCCCTTCCTTAACCCTATTACTCCAGTTCCCATCTCCCTGCCAAATTAGTTTAAACCCTCCCTAACAGATCTATTAAATGTGCCCGCTGGGATATTGGACCCCTTTGGGTTCAGGTGTAACCTCTCCTTTTTGTACAGCTTTTACCTTCCCGAGAAGAGGCCCCAATGATCCAGGAATCTGAAGCCCTGCCCCTACACCAGTCTCTCAGCCACACATTAATATACTTGATCCTGCTATTCTTGCACTTGTTAGCACGTGGCACAGGCAGCAATCCTGAGATTATTACCCTGGAGGTTCTGCTTTTCAGCTTCCTGCCCAGCTCCCTGAATTCTCTGTTCAGGACCTCCTCCCTTTTTCTACCTATGTCATTGCTACCACTGTATACCAAGACTTCTGGCTGTTCACCCTCTCCCTTCAGAATACTCTGTAGCCAATCCGAGACATCCCGTACCCTGGCACCTGGGAGGCAACACATCATGCGGGTATCAGGCTGACAGAACCTCCTGTCTGTTCCCCTCACAATGGAATCCCCTATGACTACCGCATTCCTCATCTTCCCCTTTCCTTTCTGCACCACGGAACCAGGCTCTGTGCCAGAGACCCGATCACCGTGGTGGTCCTCTGTCAGGTCACCCCCTCTCAACCGCATCCAAAACGAGATAACGATTACTGAGGGGGATGGCCACAGGGGTGCTCTCTACTATCTGAGTTCTTCCCTTCGCTTCCCTGACTGTCACCCACTCATCTAACTCCTGCAGCCTTGGGGTGACTAACTCCCTCTAGCTCCTCTCTATCTCCTGTTCACTCTCCCTAACAAGCTGTAGGTCATCAAGCCGCAGCTCCAGATCCCTAAGACAGTCTCTCAGGAGCTGAATCTCGGTGCACCAGGCGCAGATGTGGCCAGCTGAGAGACTGGAAGATTCCCAGGATTCCCACATCTGACACCCAGAGAAAAATACTAACCCTACTGACATGCTCTCTATTCCTCAAAAAAAGCAAAGAAAAACCGAAAACGAAGTCCACTTACCTTGCCAAAGCCTGCTTTCACCGCAGTTTGAATGAGCAAAAGCCCGTCGCTTCTACTCTCGCCTACTCCCGACAATGGCCGCTCTACTTATCGCTTCTGTACTTTTATTTAGTTCGTCAAGCTCAGTTGCCGCCATTGATAGGCCCCACACAATGAACACCCACGAAGCTCCTTAAGGTGATTCGAGGAAGGCGATGAGGATGATAGTGGTAAGTTTATTTACACAGAGAGTGATGGGTGCATGGAAAGCCCTGTCAGGGGTGGAGTAGTAGGGTCAGATACATTTGGGGTATTTAGATAGGTACATGAATGATTGAAAAATGAAGGGCTATGTAGGAAGGAAGAGTTGGATTGATCTTAGAGTAGGTTAAAAGGTCGGCACAACATCGTGGATCAAGGGGCTGTAATGTTCTATGTTCAATGGTCTAAGATACTGCTAACAATGAAATTATCAAGTAGGAAGTTAATTACTAAGATTAAAACAAATAACTGTTGTTGCATCTTTAATAATAACAATTAAGTTGTTATATGCAAGAGGCAAAACGATTTCATGGTAATGTCCATGTGATGATAGTTACTCATAGAACTTGAGTACTTGGGCTGTGAAGGGAACATTTATTTAGCTCTACCTTGTCTGTTACATACAAACAATAGCACACTGGTCTTGAAACTTATAATCTTTTAAAATATGTTAGAAACCTTTTTTATTTTATCCTGTTGGTATTTCAGATTTCTCGCATACATCTTATCTTTTTCCTCTTGGCTCAGTTGTTGTGCAATGAGATGAAGATAATGTCAACCTGCTGAAATAGGAATTTGAAGATTAGATTTTTTTTTCTTTTTTTTTTTAAAAACTTGGCTGCAGCCACAGTTTTGTAGAACTGTTGATGCAACAGCCAAAGGGATTTCATGTTTAATACAAAAATTTCCATGCACTTGAGGATAATATTGTATATGGTTTTATCTGGCGTTTGGGCAGGAGTTTGCCGTCTTTTCACACAGCTTCAAGAAGTGAATTAGCTTAGTGTATGAAGCTGTAGCTAGCACCACAAAAAGGAGAGCTGAGGCTCTTGAAGTCCATCATAACGTAAAACCGTTCTGTGGGACTAAAATCTCTGCAGAAAAGTAATAAGCAGATTTACTTGGCATGCAAAGTAAATTTTAACCAGCTAGAACCTGCACAAGTAAAATCTGCTGTTTACTTATTCAGCTCTGTAAATCTGGGAAAATTCACGGAAAGTGTCTACCCGAATTGTGCTGGCATCTTCTTAATTCAGCTGTCGATCAGCAGATGTTTTATGTGTTAAGGTATCACCATTGCTTGTTCTTTTGTGAGATATCATCAGAAGGAAAAAAAAAGTATTTTGATGAGTATTACAGCAGAAAATAAACAATATATCTAAATAAAGAAAGCGGGAGAAGATGGCGGCGCGCCTGCACAGCCCTCCAGTGAAAAATGATATCATATCTGTTAAATAGGGGCCGTGGACAATTCTGATTTGATGGAGAATGGACATGAAAGCACAGAGGAACAGCTGGAGATATTTCTGAAACGCTTGTTCGCTGCTGTCGTTACTGCGTGGTCGGGAATCTTTCTGAGGGTAGGCCTCAAAATCCCCGGCCTTGCCTGCTTTTGGCGACCGAGAAGGAGGTCGAATCGTTCGGACAGAGATGGTGCTCAGTACTCGGTGTCGGAGAGCTGATCAGAGCTTGAAGTTTTCAGATGACTCAGAGTCGGATTGTGGTCGGCATGGCAGGGAGAGTTTTTCTTCCTTCTCCCGTCTGTGTGAGATGTGGGACATTTGAGAAACTTTGAACTTTACTGTGCTCATGGACTTCATCAAGTTATGGTATTGTTGCACTGTTGTACTATATGTTATAATTATGTGGTTTTGTCAGTTTTTTCAGTCCTGTGTTTTGATGATATCACACCGGAGGAAATAATGCATCATTTCCTAATGCATGCATTACTAAATGACAATAAAAGAGGACTACGTGTCTTCATAATCTAAAATAAAAATCCTATAGGAACAGGAGTAGATCTCATATACACAGAGAAGGAATTAACAGATGGGGAATTTAGAGGTTTGGTGTCCCTTCATAGTTCAGAATTTTAATTTTACATTGTGTATGTTTGCCCTGACACTTTCCCGGTTCCCGTTCAGGCAGACCATCCTCTGGAGCAGACAGTGGGTCTGTGTAGGTGTACTGCAGAGGGGAGAAAGTCTAGTCCTGTGCTTGGGAAACTCTCAGGAAGGTATGGAACATGTGATTAATCCCAGGAATTTTTTGTATGGCTGTGGGTGAGATGGTGTTCTGATAGTGATGCACTTTAGGTTTAGGGAGAATACTTTTTCATCTTGGCTTAGGCTCACTAAGAGAGCTGTGAGAATTTTTTTTTAAATAAATGTCTCTGGGTTTCTTTGTGTTGTATTTTCTAGAACTCATTGGCACCTACAATAGCAACTATAAAACAATTTTCTAAGACCTATAAATGCTGGGTACAGCCACAGTAACATCTGTAAAGCAATTTATATTAGGATCAATGACATATTTAAAGAAAGAATCCTTTCCTAGGAGTTATTCTTGGCGTCCATCCCTTAATCCTCAGTAAAAAATGAAGTTTAGCTCAAAATTCTTCTTTATTTTACCAAAATCTCAGACTATCATGAATTCATAATTAACCTTAGTTGCTCATTCTATTATAATATCTTAGGACACTCCAGCGCACCCATTTCACAGCTAGCCTGAGGTGCCTGATGATGCAGGAACACGGAACTGCGAAGCACAGGAAAAAATTAAGGAAATAATTTCAAACCACTGCAGAGTCCATGAGGTTCTAGAAAACTTTTGCACAAATGTTAGATGAGCATCTAAGAAAATGAGATAAATTAATAAGGAAATAATGAAAAGAAAGATCAAAAGATGGCTTAAATTAGGATCTACTATGTCTGATCAGTTAATAAAAAATTAATAAATAGGAAATGAAGGTATACTAAGATGAAAATACAATTTCTGTGGTACCTTTGCATATTTCTTTTGATTTCAAACGGAATAGTGAAATCCATTGCCTACAATTCCTATATCACATAGAAACTCGAAACATTTCAGGTAGCTATTTGAGCAGGAGGTGCCTCATATAGCATGACCTCCAGATCTATGCTCCTGAACTTCAGGAGCAACTGGAACGTCTGCAGGGCACACAGTAGACTGGGAAATCTCTGAATGGCACATGCAGGATCTAGTCACTCTGCAGGTTAAAAAAAAAATCAGGACAATAAATGAATGATGTTACCTCAGTGGGTGCCTTTTAATGCACGCCCAGAGGGAAAAGAACTGCAGTGAATTTGAGGGGTGGTGACTCAGTAAATACTGTAGTCTCAAGGAATTTAATAGTGATAAAAGTCAAAAGGTGTTTCTACAGCCAGTGACTTCAATGTTGCGTGTGCAACATTGATCCCAATTTCCAGGAGGCTATAGGCCATAAATCATTTTAAAGATGGCTAGAAGTCTTAGGTCATGTAGGAAAAATAGCATTGTGATACAAGGGCTGATGTTCTATAGTAAGAGAATACAAGGCTACAGTTAAAAAAACAAGACTTAATATGTAGTAATCCATACATTTGTACCACATTCTCATAACTGTTGAACTAATAAGTTAAAGTGTGCCTGTAATACTGGCTTTCCCAATATTTAGCTGGGGAACATTGCAGCTGATCTGTGAGGATATATTAGTCAAATTATCTGAAGACAAACAAAAATGTCAGAAACAGCCGGGCACATCTGTGCAACAAGAAACAGACAATAATCCTGCACTTCTCTCTCAGGTTTTCAACAGTTGCAATATTAACCTGGCGACTTTAGCCATGAAAAGCAGGTAAAGGTAGAGGTGAAGCAGTAGGTTTGCCAGAGCAGGTCATGGATGTGCAGTATCCGTCCAACTTAAAGTTAAATGACTTCTGTGTATTATGTACGAATGCAAGTATTGAGGACAATGTTCATAGAATATATCCAACAAAAGGTTAATAGTGATAAAGTGATTGATTTACATATTGACATCTTTGGGCAGCAGCTTAAGTGGAAGTTCTTTGGGCTTAAGAAGATGATGTAAACTTAATAATCAATTAGTTTAATAATAGAAGACAGTGGTCAATATCAATAGTGCTGAAGCAGCTCTGGTTAGGTAGTAGTAATCAATAAAGGTAAATGGGTGCTACAAAAAAAGGCAGCAATTTCAAAATAATTACTATGGAGAGTGTGCACAATAAAATCTAGAATAATGAAGAGCAAACTGAAATGAAATATAAAAGCTAGAAATTGCATAAAATTAAAGGTATTTTGCAGTGCAGGGTAAAATGACAAAAAATTTATTCAATGAAATTAAAGGAATTTATCCTTGAAATATTCAATGTGTTTACCTTTCACAAGAAACATTTCTTCTGTAAATCTAAACTAAAATGGAATTGAAAATTATGCTGTGTACGACTTGATTGAGCAAAATGTTCACAATAATATTAAATAAAATTTGTTCTTAATCTAACTTAACATGGACATAAGGCTGTGCATTTGAATTGGACAGTGAGAACAGCTTAAATTATAATAGAAACTGAAACCCCAATGCAGAGTGGAGGGATCTCTGCACTGTCTGACCCTCTTGAGTGGGAATGAAATCGTTCAAAGAAGATGATTATTTCATGAAGAACAAGGCTGGCCAAAATTTAAATTCTGATCAATATTATATTAAAAAAAAGCTGTTAATCTGTCTTATTTCTCCCCATGAGATACTACTTCATAAGCCAAAGAATGGTGAATCTGTGGAATTCTTTGCCACAGGCAACTGAAGCAGAGGTTGATAGATTCTTGACTGGTCAGGGCATGAAGGGAAACGGGGAGAAGGCAGGAGATTGGGGCTGAGAGGGAAATTAGATCAGCCATGATGAAATGGCAAAGCAGTCTCAGTAATTCTGGTCCTATACGTTATTGTCTTATGGTCTCAAACTTGGTGCCATGCTTTTCACAAAACTATGAATATCATTAGGTGTAAAAGAGCTTGGGGTGCCATAAAGAGAAGCCAGTCACTATGTAAATTCAATATCTGTTTTCCCAAAAGTATTTAGTAGGATATTTGGAGAAAAGCAGATATTCTACAGAGATTCAATTTTCCAGTGCCTGTAGAAGAAAGAATATAGGGGTCAGAAGCTCAGGTGGTGCGTGAATAGAACATAGAAACCTACAGCACATTACGGGCCCTTCTGCCCACAATGTTGTGCCAACCATGTAACTTACTCTTGAAGCTGTCTAGAATTACCCTAGCACATAACCCTCTATTTTTCTAAGCTCCATGTACCTATCCAAAAGTCTCAAAAAAATCCTACTGTATCTGCCTCCACCACCATCACTGGCAGTGTATTAAATACACCCACCACTCTTAAAAACTTACCCCTGACGTCCCTTCTGTACCTACTTCCAAGCACCTTAAAACTATGCCCCTCATGTTAGTCATTTCAGCCCTGGGAAAAGGCCTTTGGCTATCCACACGATCAATGCCTCTTATCACCTTATACACCTCTATCAGGTCACTCCAAGGAGAAAAGTTCAAGTTCACTCAACTTGTTCTCACAAGACACGTTCTCCAATCCAGGGAACATCCTTGTAAATCTCCTCTGCACTCTCTTTATAGTATCCACATCCTTTGGGATTAGGAAAATAGACCTTTTCCAGACATTCATTGTTGAAGACCGGAGAGAATAATCAGACCAGAAAAATGTGGGCATTGGGCCACATTTTTGCTGGAGAATCTGAATTGAGATTTGTCTGGAAGCTAGTATAGTCAGCTGTGTCAAAGACTACACACAGACCAAGAACACAGAAAGATGATTCCCTCTGGCCAAAGGGGATGCCATTGTACAAGAACTTCACCCTAGTAATATGAAGATAATAGCCTATTGCTAATTTCAAATTTTGTTTTAAAATGAATCAGAAGTACTACATTACAGAGACAAAATCTCATTGGTATGGAAATCAGGAAAGTAAATTACCAAAAAAGTTCAAAGTAAATTTATTATCAAAGTATATATACATTACCATATGATTCCTTGAGATTCATTTTCTTTCAGAGTTTACAAGGGAAAAGGAGATGTATTAAGATTTCACAAAAAAACTAGATATAAGCAGACAAAGACTTACAAACAATCAAGGTGTAAAAGACAACAAACTGTGCAAATAAAATACTGAGAACAAGAGTTGTAAGTAGTTCCTGAAAGGGAGTATGTAGGTTGTAGAATCTGTTCGGAGGTGCCGTAATTAAAGTTCACCACACCGATTTATAATTGGAGAATTTATTATTAATGCCCATTTAAGGTAATTAATGGTAAAATTATTTAAGTAAAATACATACATCTTCCTTACAAAATCCAACTGGAAGTTTATCCAAATTGATTAGCAAGAGTGTACTTTGTTATTAAACTGCATATTTTGTTCCATGTACATTACTGCTCCTGTAGTGCACAGGGTGAGAAGAAAATTAAATTATTCATATGCTAATGCCAGACCCAGTAATCTCTACTTCAAAATTCAGTGATGAACGTTGTGATTTTAAGCTCATGCCATTCAGACAATAGTTGTTCCTTTTGAACGTGAGCATTGGGCCACATTTTTGCTGTTTGCATAGCATTTGACTGATTGTTTTTGAGACAGAGTTGCTAGCTCAGTGCTCAACCCCGCACAGAAGGGAAGTGTGCAAGGAGCCAGCCATTCGAATTGGGAACCATTTGCCTTTAAGTCCAGTGCTGATATCACGCAAGTTAAACCAATTAAACCACCAGCTGGTTTTCAACCAATAGAGTAGAAGTTTATTTGTGCATGAGGACCATGAGAACCAAAGGGAACTATGGTGCTATGAGGGAGGAGCTGGCCAAAGTTCAATGGAACAATACCCTAGCAGGGATGACAGTGGAACAGCAATGTCAAGTGTTTCTGGGAATAATGCAGAAGGTGCAGGATCAGTTTGTTCCAAAGAGGAAGAAAGATCCTAAGGGGAGTAAGGGGAGGCCATGGCTGATAAGGAAAGTAATGGACAGTATAAAAATAAAAGAGAAGTATAAAGTGGGAAGCCGGAGGATTGGGAAACTTAAAGAGCAACAGAAGGCAACTAAAAAGGCAATACGCGGAGAAAAAAAAAAATGAGGTACGAAGGTAAACTAGCCAAGAATATAAAGGAGGATAGTAAAAGCTTCTTTAGGTATGTGAAAAGGAGAAAAATAGTTAAGACCAAAATTGGGCCCTTGAAGACAGAAGTGGGTGAATGTATTATGGGGAACAAGGAAATTGCAGACGAGTTGAACAGATACTTTGGATCTGTCTTCACTAGGGAAGACATAAACAATCTCCCAGATATAATAGTGGACAAAGGACCTAGGGCAATGGATGAATTGAAGGAAATGTATACTAGGCAGGAAACGGTGTTGGATAGGCTGTTGGGTCTGAAGGCTGATAAGTCCCCGGGACCTGATGGTCTGCATCCCAGAGTACTTGAGGTGGTTTTAGAAATCGTGGACGCATTGGTAATCATTTTCCAATGTTCTATAGATTTATATAGTTCCTATGGATTGGAGGGTGGCTAATGTTGTCCCTCTCTTCAAGAAGGGAGGAAGAGAGAAAACAGGGAATTATAGACTGGTTAGCCTGACGTCAGTGGTGGGAAAGATGCTGGAGTCAATTATAAAAGATGAAATTACGACACATCTGGATAGTAGTAACAGGATCGGTCCGAGTCAGCATAGATTTACGAAGGGGAAATCGTGCTTGACTACTCTTCTGGAATTTTTTTGAGGATGTTACTATGAAAATAGACAAGGGAGAGCCAGTGGATGTAGTGTACCTGGACTTTCAGAAAGCCTTTGATAAAGTCGCACATAGGAGATTAGTGGGCAAAATTAAGGCACATGGTATTGGGGGCAGAGTACTGACATGAATTGAAAATTGGCTGGCTGACAGAAAACAGAGTAGTGATTAATGGGTCCCTTTCAGAATGGCAGGCAGTGACCAGTAGGGTACTGCAGGGTTCAGTGCTGAGACCACAGCTGTTTACAATATATATTAATGATTTAGATGAAGATTAAAAGTAACATTAGCAAATTTGCCGATGACACAAAGCTGGGTGGCTGGGTGAAAAGTGAGGAGGATGTTATGAGAATGCAGGGTGACTTGGACAGGCTGGGTGAGTGGGCAGATGCATGGCAGATGCAGTTTAATGTGGATAAATGTGAGCTTATCCACTTTGGTGGTAAGAACGGGAAGGCAGATTATTATCTAAATGGAGTCAAGTTAGGAAAAGGGGAAACACAATGAGATCTAAGTGTTCTTGTACATCAGTCACTGAAAGCAAGCATGCAAGTACAGCAGGCAGTGAAGAAAGCTAATGGCATGCTGGCCTTCATAACAAGGGGAATTGAGTATAAGAGCAAAGAGGTCCTTCTGCAGCTATACAGGGCCCTGGTGAGACCACACCTGGAGTATTGTGTGCAGTTTTGGTCTCCAAATTTGAGGAAGGACATTCTTGCTATTGAGGGAGTGCAGCGTAGGTTCACAAGGTTAATTCCCGGGATGGTAGGACTGTCATATGTTGAAAGATTGGAGCGACTGGGCTTGTATACTCTGGAATTTAGAAGGCTGAGAGAGGATCTTATTGAAACATATATTATTAAGGAATTGGACACGCTGGAGGCAAGAAGCATGTTCCCGCTGGTGGGCGAGTCCAGAACCAGAGGCCACAGTTTAAGAATAAGGGTAGTCCATTTAGAACAGAGTTGAGGAAAAACTTTTTCACCCAGAGAGTGGTGGATATATGGAATGTTCTGCCCCAGAAGGCTGTGGAGGCCAAGTCTCTGGATGCTTTCAAAAAAGAGATGGATAGAGCTCTTAAAGATAGCGGAATCAAAGGTTATGGGGATAAGGCAGGAACTGGATACTGATTGTGGATGATCAGCCATGATCACAGTGAATGGCGGTGCTGGCTCGAAGGGTCAAATGGCCTACTCCTGCACCTATTGTGATCATAAGACCATAAGATACAGGAGCAGAATTAGACCATTTGGCCCATCAAGTCTGCTTCACCATTTTGTTATGGCTATTCCATTTTCCCTCTCAGCCCTAATCTTCTGCCTTTCCCCTTGTATTCCTTCATGCCCTGACCAGTCAAGAATCTATCAACATTTGCCTTAAATATATATATATATCTCTACAGCTGGACTCTATATGGACTCTACAGCTGCCTGCAGCACTGATTCCACAGCTTCACCACTCTCTGGCTAAAGAAATTCCTCCTTATCTCCGTTCTAAAAAGACACTCCTCTATTGTGAGGCTCTGTCCTCTGGTCTTAGACTCTCCCACTATAGAAAACTTCTTTTCTCTAACTTCAGAATTTATTTTCAAAGATAAAGGGCCTGACACTGTTCACAATACTCCAAGAGAGGCCTCACTAGTGCTTTATAAAATCTTATCACATCCTTGCTTTTATATTCTAATTTTCTCAATGAATGATAACATCACATTTGTCTTTCTCACCACAGACTCAACCTGCAAATTAACCTTTGGGGAATCCTGCAATAGGACTCCCAAGTTCCTTTGCACCTCACTTTTTTTTGCATTTTCTCCCCATTTAGAAAATTGGTCATCCCTTTCATTTCTTCTACCAAAGTGCATGAGATCACTTCCCAACAAAATTCCATCTACCACTTCTTTGCCCATTCTCCTAAACTGTCCAAGTCTTTCTGTAGCCTTTATAATTCCTCAAAACTATCTGCCCCTCCACCTCTCTTCATATTGTCTGCAAACTTTGCAACAAAGCCATCAATTTTATCATCAAAATCATTAACATATAATGTAAAAAGAAATTGGTCCCAACACAGACCCCTGTGGAACAACACTAGTTACTGTTAGCCAACCAGAAAAGCTCCCTTTATTCCCACTCTTTGCCTCCTGCCAATCAGCCACCTTCTTTATCCATGCTAGAATCTTTCCTGTAATACAATGGGCTCATATCTTGTTAAGCAGCCTCATGTGTGGCACCTTGTCAAAGGCCTTCTGAAAATCCATGTACACATTACCCGATTCTCCTTTATCTATCCTGCTTATTATTTCTTCAAATGCATTTAATTATTGCAATAGAGGAATTCCTTAACAATCTCTCCATTACTGCCAAAGAGCAATATTGGGGTCAATGTAGCATAAATAAGCATGTTTTTTTTTTACACTACATATCTCTGCCTACTAAAGGGCAGATAGTTAAATTTGACCTTTTTTTTTAAAAAAGGCAAATTAAGCACACATAAATAAAACATGTGCATTCTTAATATTTATTATAGGACAAGAATCAGAGGACTCTGTGCACTGATATGTTTCTCTACTCCACACATACACTTGTAAAAGAGGCAGTGCTAAATTGAACAAAATCACAGAATGGGTGAAATAGAGAGTGGGATCAAAAATATCAATAGCGGCCTGCAGTCCGCTCCTGTTTACTTGCACTAAGCCTCTTCCTCTCCTACTATCCCCCGACCCACACACATCTACTTCCTCATCCACCCTGTCCTGTTCCATTCTCTCTCTTTTTCTCCTTGTCATTCACCCTCTCTCTTTCTTGTCTATGGCTCATTTTCTCTTTCTCTCTCCTATTAGGCTTGATGGGGTCGATATTCTTTTTACCTGGGATATTGAGAAACAAGGTTCACAGTCTCACTATAAAGAGTCAGCTACTCTGGAGGGTGATGGAAATACATTTGTTCACTCAGAGGGCAGCATATCTTTGGTATTCTCTATCCAAAAGGGCTGATAAAGCTCAGGCACTCAAAGAGAAGGAAAGAATTTATAAGCTTTTAAGAATTAAAACTGCATGAACCATACCACTCCTGCTGCACATGTAATGACTAATGTCCTATCAGCAGTTCTGATGTTGCAATGGGACTGTGGGGAATGAAGGTTTCACTATGCATAATGCATGCTGTAAAGAATTGATTATAAATCACAATTCATTTGTGTCCTAAAGGAGATCTTCTACTCACAAAAAAAACTAACATTTGAATGAAATCCTTCTTGGTATTTTATGAAATGTCATTTCTGCCAAATATTTGCACTGTTTAAGCAGGAACTATGGTACCATTAACTCAATGTGTTCTCAGTCAGAAATCTTCAACATATGGACAATTACAATTGATATGGACAGATGGTGAGAGACCACTTTCTGTCTTAAAGAAAATGAAGTATAATGAGATAAACTGTTATAGTTAACAAACATGTGATCTTTCATGTAATGATCTTCATAACACTTAAATAGCCCTGACTGCAAAATTATTCCATTCATTCTGCATTAGAACCCAAATATATTACTGCTTATACTGTATAACAGTGATGCCAAAAGCCACCTCACATTTTGTTTCTTTCATTCTTACTCTCCTTACTCTGAAGTTTAAAGCTTGTTATATCTTTAACTATTCCCAGTTCCAATGACCCTTAACATTACATTTGTTCTATCCCATTGCCTGACTTGCTGAATATTTCCAACATCTTTTATTTCTATTTCACATTTTCCGGAATCCACAGTGTACTTCTCTTTTGGGATGTCATGAATTTGTGTTTGGACTTTCTAGGATGAAAGCCATATGCTTTGACAAAGATCTGAACAAAGAAAATATAACTTCATATTTTGCCACCCATACTGCACAGACATTATTACTTAATACAGGGTTATAGACATAAGAGTTTTACTTTTAAAACTATGCTCCAACTGGATATCTTCTAGCTTGTGTAATCTATCCTTTAACCCTGTATATACTTTAAAGGGTATTTTAATGTCTGCAATGTATGTGCCAGGTGTCATCAGTGTGATCTTCAGCTGTAGTAGAGATATCTTTACAGTCAACTACAAATTCTGTCAGAAATATTGTAATCATTGTTCACAAACTGCACTCAACTTTTTTTTTGTAAGTTTAATTGTCAATACTTTATAATTGAAGCAATCATGAGAATAGTCCATTTTTTTCCATAAGACTATGTTGGGTATTCAATTTTCCAATAATCATTTGACAATTTATTTCTCAGTCTGTGATACCTTGAATGCTTGCACATTTATAAATAACCACAATGCTAATCTATTTGGCACTGAATCTATAAAATAGTTAAGTCAACAACAAATGAAATAAATGCCAAGCAAGTTAATACAGGAGAAAAGTAATTGGTGAAGCTCTGACATTTCTTTTCAATAAAATTTTACCTGCACAGTATGGACTAAATGGCCTATTTCTATGTAGAACATCTGTGATTGATCATATACTGTAGATCAAAAATACCCAATTGCATGTTATTTCACCAACAAATGCACAATTGGTAAATGGGATGGTTTTTCTCATTTTGCTCACATGGTAAAGACATTCTGACTGCCGGGCTATGGGAAAGGTAGCAAAGGGTGTTCTACAGAACAATAATCATTTTTATTAAGCACAGACTACATCAGAATCCATAGAGGAAAATTCAGATCTTTCAGATGTCTTGGTTGGCAGAATCCCAAGCCAACATGAAGAATGGTTAGTAATCCAAGCAAAAGCCTCGAGAGCCATTGAGCTGTGCCAGCTCTATCTTGTTATTATTGCACACTAATAGTTGTCTTACATTTTCTATGGAGACAATTTTTCTGTTCTCAAATTTGACATGGCTATTCATCAATTACCTCACTAAAAACATACCTCTCTATACCTCAGTGCTCAAGAATAGAGGATCCTGATGCTGTTAGAGAGATAGGATTTGCCACCTTGAGACTCTCATCCATAGAGCTCACAGTTTTGGGAGGATTTTGTTTCTTTATGATGAGGTTGTCTGACTGTCAGAGCCAAAATCAAGTTTAATATCACTGATATGTTGTGTGTCTTCCTGAATCTTGTTACTACTGGTTGAAATTTTATTGTTTTCTATTTGTTTTCCAAGGAGCTGGTAAAGACTTCTGTGGAACCTTTTGCTAATTTATTGCTTGAGAGTGCACAAGATTGCATTGTTATACTATAAATACAGTATAAACAATGCAAAATATTTATAAATGACTCCCTTCAAGTGCTTAAGTCCCTTCTTCTGATACTGTTTTTTTCCTATGTTGCTCTGCTGTGCATAGAAAATTCCGAATGAACTGCATAAACTAGTGACTTGACTTTGAATGTTATTGTAGGCAGCAAGTTAAGCTGTTGTGCCATACAAATTGCAGTGTTTCAAACTGAGCAAAAAACATGAAGCCAATTAGTGCCACATTAACATTTGCTGAGGATTAAAGGTTTCAAGGTAAAAATATCACCACTTTAATCTCTTGGAGGAGCCACATGCTCAGTAGAAATACCTAAAAGGGGGATAATTTGATCCTGTCTATTGCATTTACTTCAACCTTCTGTCAAGCAGAAAGTGAAATATTAGGCAAAAATTCTCTATTCATTGTGCTGTTACTCTATAATTAGCACTAAAAGGTTTTTCTATGGGTGATCATAGTCCCCACTGCTAGTGAATGCACTTGGATTTCTGCATTCCAATATGACTAATAAAACATTAAAACTGAATCAGAAACAAAGTTTAATATCTTGGTTAGTCATGGTATGCAGAGCTGTGGGGAGAAGCAGAATACTGAGGCCGAGAGGGAAAATGGATCAGCCATGATGAAATGGTAAAGCAGACTCGATGAACCAAATAGCCTAATTCTGCTCCTATAACTTATAGTCTTATAGGTCGTGAAACTTGTTATTTTGCATCATCAGTACAGTACAATAAATAACAAAGCTTCATATATATGTATATATGGAAGGAGCTGCTCCTAAAACATTGAGTGTGTCTTCAGGTTCCTGTTCCTCCTCCGCAATGGTAGCAATGAGAAAGGGGTAAGTCGTGGATGTCCTTAAAGTAGATGCCACCTTTTGGGGCATTGCCTTTTGATGATGTCCTTGATGGTGGGGAGGCTTGTGCCCATGGTGGAGTTGGCTGAGTTTGCAACCCTCTAGCTTCTTCTGATCCTTTACAGTGTTGCTCGATTAGAATGCTCTGTAGAAATTTGCTGGTGACATACCAAATCTCCTCAAACTTATAATGAAATATAGCCGCTGACATGGCTTCTTTGTAATTGCATGATGCAATATGTTGGGCCCAGGATCGATCTTCAGACTTGTTTGGATCTGCTCTCTTTACACTGCTAATTGCTCAATGAGGACTAGTGTGTGTTCCTCGACATTCTCTTCCTAAAGTCCACAGCCAATTCCTTTGCTTTTCTGTTTCAGTGAAAGGTTATTGTTATAACACTGCTCAACTGAGCAAAATCCAAAATAAAAATGCAGAAAATCTGAAGCAAAAAACCCTGAAAATGTTGTAAACATTTGCCAGGTCAAACGGCGTATGTGAATAGAGAAGTAGAATTAACAGTTCAATGACACACAGATAGAAAGCTGGAGGAACTCAGCAGGCCAGACAGGATCCATGGAAAAGAGTAAACAGTCAAGATTTCAGGCTGATACCTTTCATTAGGGCTGGATATATTAAAAAAAAAGAGGTCAGGTGGCTGGTGAGGTGGTAGGTGAGGACAAGAGGAAGTGGCAGGAGGATGGGGTCAGAGCAGATGTGCACATCTCTTGAATTCCACGCATGTCTGCCCTCACTGACCACCCCACCACCCTAACCATCCAGCACACAATTCTCTGTAACTTCTGCCATCTCCAACGGGATCCCAACACCAAGCACGTCTTTCCCTCCCCCCCCCCCACAACTTTCTGCTTTCCACAGAGGTCACTCCCTAAGTGACTTCATTGTCCATTCATCCCTCCCCACTGATCTCCCTCCTGGCACTTATCCTTGCAAGCAGAACAAGTGCTACACCTGCCCCTGCACCTCCTCCTTCACTACCATTCAGGGCACCAAGCAGCATTTCTGGGTAAGGCATCACTTCACCCAGAATCTGTTGGGGCCTCCTGTATATTGGTGAGACCCAAGGTAGATTGGCAGACCGATCAGAGGTACGAGAGGGGATCTAGACAAAGTTGATTGAAAGGGGACATGAGCAGGGATGGTGGCAGAACAGGAGTGTCTGGAGTTTCTGGGAGAAATTTGGAAGGAGCTGGATAGACACAGTACATCCCAAACAAGTGTTCTAAAAATAGGGTGACACAACCGTGACTGATCAGGGAAGTCAAAAACAACGAAAACAGAAGAAAGGACATATAATAGAGCAAAAGTTAGTGGGTAGTTAGAGGATAGGGGAAGCTTCTTAAGACGGACAGAAGACATCTAAAAAGCCATAAGGAAGGAAAAGATGAAATATGAAGCTAGCTAATAATATCAAAGAGGACACCAAATATTTTTCAGATGTATAAAGAGCAAAAGAGGTGAGAGTCACTATCAGACCGCAGGAAAATTATACTGGAGAGGTAGTAATGGGGACAAAGAAATGGCAGACGAACTAAGTAAATATTTTGCATCTGTCTTCACTATGGAAGACACTAGCAGTATGGTGGAACTTTGAGTGTGTCATGGGGCAGAAGTACTGTTACTAGGGAGAAGGTACTTAAGAGCCCATGGTATTGTGGGAAAGATAGTAGCATGGATAAAGCAGTGGCTGATTTAGAGGAGGCAAAGAGTGGGGTTAAAGGGAGCCTCTCCTGGTTGGCTGCTGGTGACAAGTGATCAGTATTGAGACTGCATCTTTTTATGTTATATGTCAGTGACCTGGATGACAGAATTGATGGCTTTGATGCAAAGTTTATGGATGATACAAAGATGAGGGAGGGTCAGATAGTTTTGAGGAAGTAGAGATGCTACAGGCAGGCATAAATAGATTAGGCAACAAGTGGCAGATGGAATACACAGTATTGGGAAGTGTATGGTCATGCACTTGGCTAGAAGAAATAAAAGGATAGATTATTTTCTAAATGGAGAAAAAATTAAAAAACTAAGGAGCAAAGGGCCTCAAGAGTCTTTGTGCAGGATTCCCTGAAGGTTAATTTGCAATTTAGTCAGTGGTGAGGAAGGCAAATGCAATGTTAGAATTCATATTAAGAGTACTAGAATATAAAAGCAAGGATGTAATGTTGAGGGTTTGTTTATACAGCACTGGTGAAGCCTCAGATGGAGTATCGTAAGCAGTTTTGGGCCCCTTATCTTAGAAAGGATGTGCTGACACTGGAGAGGGTTCAAAGTAAGTTCACAAAAAATGGTATCAGGATTGAACAATTTGTCATATGAAGTGTGTTTGATTGCTCTGGGCCTGTATTCACTAGAATTCGAAAAAAATGGTGATGACCTTATTGAAATCTATTGAATGGTGAAAGGCCTATATAGAGTGGATGGTTCCTGTGATGGGAGAGTCTAGTACCAGAGGACACAAGCTCAGAACAGACTGGCATCTTTTGTAAATGGAAATAAGGTGAAGTTTCATTAGCCAGAGAGTGGTGAATCTGTGGAATTCGTTTGCACAGCTAGCTGTGGAGGCCAGGTCAGGTCATTTTATCGATAAGGTGGAGATTAGTCAGGGTGTGAAAGGTTAAGGGGCGAAGGCAAGGAAAGGAGGTTGTGAAGGAAAATGAATCAGCCATGATGAAATGCAGACCAGAATCAATGGGCCAAATGGCCTAATTCTGCTCCTATCACATGGTCTTATGTTGTTATGGTTATGCATTCTGGAAAAGATGGTAGGAAATTAAACCAAGCTAATGTAGGTAATTTGAAAGTTATATTGTTATAATAATTAAGAGTAAAAAACTACTCGGACTGCAAGAGAGTTAATTAGAACAAAAATAGTCTCATGTGAGATTATGAACAGAAAAGTAACGTCACAGGATAAACAAAGATGTAATTTAGGCAGAAAAAAAACTAGTCCACTGATCCTCCCGGATGTGCAGCTGGTCAGGGGAGGAGTCATTATCTGTAAACAAGATGCTGGAATTGTTGTTAGGCAAGTTCAGCATAAAATTACAATTGATGATCACACCCCACAGAGAAAAAATAGATTTTCAATGATTTATTGCAAAACTTTAAAAAGCATTTGTATCTATTGTAATGCAACTATTGGTAGATTTTTGGAATAGTTAAGCATTTTTGACCTCTTACTCAAAGTGCTCCCTTGTTATATTAACATAGACTAGAGCAAGTCTACTTGTTTGAGAACTTCACTAGAGTTCTTTTTCATATCCCTGCCTTGATCTAAATGATAATTAGAGGGCAACTTGGCCACACGTGAACACCAGACATTAAGTGTGGGTAAACTTAAATCAATCCAACACTTGCCACTTATTATGCTTCCCACTTCTGCCCTGACTTCTGTCTTTGTACTCCTTCATTGTTCCTATAGATGCTTCGGGAACAGAATTTCATTGTGTCATTAGTCATACAGCAGACAAACAATGTGTCAGTCCACCAGGTCCAAACTTCCCACTGAGTACCTATCTGTATTAATCCCATTTACTAGTGCTTGGTCCATAGTTCGCCAAACATTTGTGATTCAAGAGCCTATGTGAGAGCATCTGCGTCCACACTCACTTAGGCAGTGTCTTCTAGATTTATATTGCTTTCAAGGTGGAAAAACTCCTTAAATCTCCTCTTGAATTCTTACTCCATTAATGTACCCTCCGGTTTTTGATACCTCTAATATGGGGAACAATTTCCTATCTACTGTCTTTAGATCCTTACTTTTTGACTACCTCACAACTTTTTTCTATGCTCCTGAAAGGTTCTCTTTTTTTTAAATAAAAGTTTCCTATCCTTGTTGCATGTTTCAGTTTTATTTAAGTCTAGCCTTTGATATCGCTTGTCATCCAGGGTTCCTTGGACCTTTTATTTTCTTATAGGGAATTGTTGGCTTTTATTATTTCTCGAGTTCCTCCCACTTGTCTGATGTCAACCTACTTGCAAGTAGCTGCTTCCAGTGAAAAGATTCTTTGTGATAATGAACTTGTCCTTTCTACACTTCACACACTATCTGCATCCCTTTTCATCACACCTTTTAAATTTAGAATTATGTTCACTATGAAAGTGCTCCCATTAAAACTGCAATCATTTGTCTGGTTATGTTCCCTAAGAATAGGTCCAGTACTGCCCCTTCGATAGTTGAAACATGTATAGGCTCAAAGAGGTTTTCTGAATGCATGTCAAAATTTCCAACCCTACATGCCTTTCATGCTAAGGCAATCTCAGTTAATACTGGAGAAACTGAAATCCCCTTCTACTAAAACTCTTATGCTTAGATCTGTGATTTGTTTGTATAGCTGGTCCTTGATCTCCTATTGACAGAACATCTGTAGTATACCACCAGCAAGGTTTACACACTGTTTGCCAATATATTCATTTCCAATATAGTCACATTTAATTCTCAGGTCTCAATATTCAACAATTTCAGATAAACAACCTTTTCTTTTTGTATCAGAAGTGGCCAGCTCTGATCTGAGATTATGCATATACCTCATTTCTTCTCTTCATTACTACCTGATCTAATGAACTTCAAAGCCCCTTTCTTCTGAGTTCCCTTATTCATCTCTATTTTCACTTTTCCAATGATGGATTTTTCCATCTCTGTAAGATGACATCTATCATTTTATGTCACCCAGACAGTCTTGAACCCTATAACAGATACTTCCTTTGCTCTCTCCCCCTATCTCCAAGTCAATACAAGTTTGAGTCCTTACTTTTCAGGTTATGGTGAAAGGAGACTGACTTGAGATGATATTTCTTCATATTTAAACACATCTCCATAAGACCATAAGACAAAGGAGCAGAAGTTGGCCACTCGGCCCATTGAGTCTGCTCTGCCATTTTATCATGAGCTGATCTATTCTCCCATTTAGACCCACTCCCCTGCCTTCTCACCATAACCTTTGATGCCATGGCTACTCAGATACCTATCAATCTCTGCCCAATGGCTTGACCTCCACTGTCGCCCGTGGCAACAAATTCCACAGATTCACCACCCTCTGGCTAAAAAAATTTCTTTGCATCTCTGTTCTGAATGGGTGCCCTTCAATCCTTAAGTCATGCCCTCTCGTACTAGACTTCTCCACCATGGGAAACAACTTTGCCACATCCACTCTGTCCATGCCTTTCAACATTCGAAATGTTTCTATGAAGTCCCCCCTCATTCTTCTAAGCTCCAAGGAGTATAGTCTAAGAGCGATCCAACGTTCCTCATGTTAACCCTCTCATTCCCGAAATCGTTCTAGTGAATCTTCTCTGAACCCTCATCCTTTCTTAAATAAGGAGACCAAAACTGCACACAGTACTCCAAGTGAGGTTTTACCAGTGCCTTATAGAGCCTCAACATCACATCACTGCTCCTATACTCTATTCCTCTAGAAATGAATGCCAACATTGCATGTGTCTTCTTCACTACCAACTCAACCTGGAGGTTAACCTTAAAGGTATCCTGCACGAGGACTCCCAAGTCCCATTGCATCTCAGAACTTTGGATTCTCTCTCCATTTAAATAATAGTCTGCCTGTTTATTTCTTCTACCAAAGTGTGTAACTATACACTTTCTAACATTGTATTTCATTTGCCACTTCTTTGCCCATTCTCCCAATCTATCCAAGTCTCTCTGCAGACTCTGTTTCTTCAGCACTACTGGCCCCTCCACCTATCTTTGTATCATCAGCAAACTTAGCCACACAGCCATCTATTCCATAATTCAAATCATTGATGTACAACGTAAAAAGAAGCGGCCCCCAACACGGACCCTGTGGAACACCACTGGTAACCAGCAGTCAATCAGAATAGGATCCTTTTATTCCCACTGTTTCCTGCCAATCAGCCAATGCTCTATCCACGTATGTAACTTTCCTGTAATTCCATGGGCTCTTATCTTGTTAAGTAGCCTCATGTGCAACACCTTGTCAAAGGCCTTCTGAAAATCCAAACATACAACATCCACTGCATCTCCCTTGTCTAGCCTACTGGTAATTTCCTCAAAAAATTGCAATAGGTTTGTTAGGCAGGATTTTTCTTTAAGGAAACCATGCTGAGTTCTGCCTATCTTGTCATATGCCTCCAGGTACTCTGTAACCTCATCCTTGACAATCGACTCCAACAACTTCCCAACCAGTGATGTCAAACTAACAGGTCTATAATTTCCTTTTTTGCTTCCTTTCCCCCTTCTTAAATAGTGGGGTGACATTTGCAATCTTCCAGTCCTCCAGAACCATGCCAGAATCTATTGACTTTTGAAAGATCATTGCTAATGCCTCCACAATCTCCACAGCTACTTCCTTCAGAACACGAGGGTGAATTCTATCTGGTCCGGGAGATTTATCTATCCTTAGACTATTCAGCTTCCTGAGTACTCTCTGTTGTAATTGTGACTGCGCACACTTCTCTTCCCTGCCACCTTTGAGTGTCCAGTATACTGCTGATGTCTTCCTCAGTGAAGACTGATACAAAATACCCGTTCAGTTCCTCCACCATCTCCTTATCTTCCATTACAATTTCTCCAGCATTATTTTCTATCAGTCCTATATCTACTCTCACCTGTCTTTTACTCTTTATATACTTGAAAAAGCTTTTAGTATCCTCTTTGATATTATTTGCTAGCTTCCTTTCATGGTTCATCTTTTCCCTCTTAATGACCTTCTTAGTTTCCTTTTGTAAGCCTTTAAAAACTTCCCAATCCTATCTTCCCACTAATTTTCGCTTCCTTGTATGCCCTCTCCTTTGCTTTAACTTTGGCTTTGACTTCTCTTGTCAGCCACAGTTGCATCTTTTTTCCATTCAAAAATTTCTTTTTTGGAATATATCTGTCTTTCACCTTCCTCACTTCTCACATTTCATCTAAGAAATAGGGGAGAGCAATTACTGTATATTTATTACAAAATATATTCTACTTTAAAGAGTTTTTTTTAAGGCCTCAATCAGTAACCCAGATTGCAATTATTTTCTGAGGCCAATCCATTGTGCCTTGGGTGACTTTGTTTGGGGCAATAGATCTGCTTTATTTTGCTACACTTTATGGTGCTATAAGGATTTTCTTTGACATTTATCTTTACATAACCACTGAATTGGTTGAGCAAAACATCTTTCCTTCAGAATTTAAAACCTAGAAATTGGATTTCACTTGTTTTTGATGAGCTAAATGTACACTATTTTATCCTATAATGAAATCAGCAGTCAGCAAAATAAAAACAATTGTGAAACTGGCACTGTGTGTCTTCAAGATATCACTGTTGCAATTCCTTTCCATTTAGAAACACGAAAACATGACCCGTGCATTTACTGACAATGTTCCTCTGCCAAATTCAGTTATTGTAACATTGACTCTTTCCACTGGGGAGTGGTTCAGCTCGGTTACACTTATCCACAGCAGTCACAAAGGGGACATTGAGGATTATACATCAAGGGAAATAATGGAAAATATTGTGAGGATAGGGAGTAGATGGAGGGCAATGAGAAGAAGAATGAAATGGCTTACTAGACTCCTGATGGAACATCAATCATGTAATGTGATGCCGTGACTACTGCAGATTGCAGTCCTATGCATTTCAATGCCAGGGGCTGCAATCTGCAGCAGTCACAATATTACATGGTATTTAATGGATAGATTCTTCTGTTTCAGAAATAAATACCATATATAGTTCATGTTTTTCACTGTGCCATCAATCCAATACATTCTTATACAATGCATCAACACCATTCACATTAACTTCTTTAAACAATGCACAGTATGAAGCATTTGAGTGGCTGACAGAGGACCTAGCTCTTCAATGACCATGGAGTCTTTGTGGAGGCTGCACCAAGCTTTATTCCATCCCTTACCATGTCCCTGCACAGTGCAGAGATGCTGTGATCTTCCTCAGTGCTGTCCACATACTAAAGGAACACAACTGAGGATAAGAATCAATACCACAACAGGGGCCCTTTAAATTACAGATCTGACTTCCTCTGTAATTTTCTTTATGTTTAATTGTGAGTGAGTAATGAACACAACCTGTCAATATGGTTTCTATTTGTAAACAGGGATTAAACATCACTCATGTGTACAATGGGCCAATAACATTCACAATGGGGTGAATTATGCAAGAAAGCCCTGATCCAATTTCCAAATAGATGCAAACCCTTTCAAACCTGTGCAAAATGTATTTATGCATAAAATAGGCAAAAGGGGATTCAATGTCAAAGCTGAACTTTGTAATAATGATTCATTTCGTGAAGAGCTCTACATTTTTTTTCTTTTCTGGTCCTATTTTATAGAAACAATTAGATTGGAGTTATTTTGCATCTAAATTACAATTGCGATGCAAATTAATTTCAAAGGAAAGAGAAAGGAAGCAAGTGTATTGCATGGGCTGCTGCAGTTTTCAGTTAAATTACTCTAATTAGTTCCCAAGTGATATATAATAGTGCCTGCAGTAAAAAGAGCACAGGCAAGAAAAACATCAATCTCAATTAAAGATAAAAGTTACACCTTCTGGAATATACTTGCTTGGCAATCTTTTCTCTTCCTGCAGACTTTCACTGAACAATTATTTTTTTTAAATGATGAGTAGTGAATGGAGAAAATCTAATAAAGTAATTTAATGTATCAAATGGCATAAATAGAAGGTGTGAAAAAAGCAAAAATTCCTATAATGTTATCATTTTGTTATCCTTTGTATTCATTTTCTCCTGGTGCAAACAATGTAATTGAAATAATTCACATTACATCTGGTGTTGTAAGATGTTTGGAGTACAGAAACATAGATGTCTTATTACAGTTGCTGGGGTCCTTCGTGAAATCTCACATGAGATAGTGCATTTTTTTTCTTTGGGCTCCCTACTTAAGGAAAGATGAAGTTTCACCAGACTGATACCCGAGACGGTGAGTTAATTGTATGAGGGGAGGGTGGACTCACTGGAGATTAGAAGGTTGAGGCATCTCAACAAAACATACAAAATCTGGTTGGATTCCCCTGGCTATGGAGTCTAGATGCAGGGCATTGGCAAGACATTTTGTTCTGAGGTAATGGGAAATTTCTTCTCTCAGAGGTGGTAAACTCATGGAATTCTCTTCCACAGAAGGCCAAAGTTCCACATATATTTAAGAAACAGATAAATTCCTAAATGCAAAAGGTTTAAGGTAGGGGCTCCCAACCTTTTTATGCCATGGACAACCCAAGTGGGGAACAGTTGCATTAAGAGGTATGGGGAGAAGATGGGAATGCAGCACCAAGACATGATCAGCTATAATCATGCTGAATGTTGGAGCAGACTTAAGACCAGAGAGGGTACTCCTGCTCCCATTTTGAGGTTTCATTTCCCTATGGTCACTCTGTCTACGATTTTTCTCAACTTGAAATACAATTGAGTACTCACCTTTCCAGCTTTGATGAAGATCCTTTCCCCCCAAGTGTCGCTGTTGTTTTTTGCCTCACTGGTACTGCCTGATCAGTATTTCTTTTGTTTCAGATTTCTAGAATGTTTTTCCTTTGCTTCAAGCACAAACAGAATAGATTCAAGAAAAATATCAATGGGCAGTTTTTAAGGAAAGGAATGTGTCTGGCAGGTATACTTTAGAAGAAATATTCCAGGCAGGTCCTTCTGTCCAAAAGCCAACATCAATACAAGTTTAACCACTCTGAATTTTATTCCTCTGTAAAGCTATCATTTTAATGTCTTCTGTTAAGATGGCGTCATGCTGTGGCTTCTATGGGGCCAACCAAAGATGCTATTGTCTTTTTTAAGTTTAGCTTTTACAATTACAAGGCCCAGCTGGACATTAAGAACTTGAAGTACTGCAGGTCTTCCCCATCAGTAAGTTGCTCGTTGGCAGAGAAACTGAAGGAGGTGGACTTGCTGCGGATCGAGCTGCTGCCTGTGTCAGAGATTTGTCGGAGTGGGTCCGTGAAGATGTGCAGTCTAACAGTGAGCGATCGTTTTAATTGCTTTTTTGTGAAAGCTGCTCCCTGTTGGACACTGGAATGCTGCAAGTCAGATTCATTGTTTATTGGCAAACAGCAGGGGTAGATGGCGAGGGAGCAGCACGGCCTCCATTGTGGTGAGGACTGGGTCTCCAGCCGCGATGTCGCCTGCTTGCAGTTGCCCAGGACAGAGGTGCTTCTGTCGGTGCGCTCCATCAGAGTGTAAGAGGCAGTGTGGCACAGCATACATGCTGGAGTTGGTGCTGTCCTCTAGTGCTTGCTTGACAGAAGAAAAGATGTATTGTGTTCGACTGCAGACTGCTGCAACATTCGTGGACTCAGGGACTTGGACTACCTATTTTTCGTGTGATTTAGGTTAATGCCATATTATATGTTTATGTGTGCCTTGTGCTTTGCATGGCTGTTGAAACTGTTTTGCACTTTGGCCTTATAGTAATGTTGTTTCATTTGGCTATATTAATTGGTATTCATGTATGGTTGAATGACAATTAAACTTGAACTTAAATTTTCCTCTAACACTGAAACATCTAATAAATGTTTCAATGTCTCTAGAATGCACAGATACAGCCCCATTAGCCCATCAATTCCATACCAACCATTGTGTCTAACTAGCTAGTTTTCATTTCCTGCATTTGGCCCATATCCTTCCATGCCTCATCCTGCATGTACCTGTCCAAGTGCTTCTCAAATTATACAATTTTTCCTGCCTCAGCCACTTCCTCTGGCAGCTCATTTCATATAATCACCATCTTCTGTGTGGAAAATTACCCCTCAGGTCTCTTGAATCTTTCCCTTTCACCCTTTATATGCCTTCTAGTTTTGGACTCCACTTCCCTGGGGAAAAGACCATCACCATCGGCCTTATCTGTGCCCTCAACTTTAAATATTCTATGACTTCTCCCTGTAGCTGAGGACGGCTAATCCTGGCAACATCCTTTGCTTTTTCTGCACTCTTTCCAGTTCAACCCTATTTTTCTTAATCAGTGACCAGAACGGTGCTCAGTTCTCCAAGTGCAGCTTCACCAATAACTTGTACTACTGCAATACATGTTCCAGTTCACATACTTAGTGCCCTGACAGATGGAGGCCAATGTGCAAATTCCTTTTCAGCACCGTCTAACTGTGGCACTTTTAGTGGAGTATGTGTTGTTTTAACCCTAAAAACACAAAAACTAATTGAAATAGTTATTCAAGGAGCCATGAATAACTCATGTATGTTAGTTTTGTTTTCACTTTAAGCGAGGTGTGCACTTATCTTGTGGTAGCTTCACGACACATGCTAGTCATGTATTTTTACATATAATCTGTAATGAATTATTTAAGGTAGTAAAGAATGCTTACTCAGACAATATATTGAAAATATTACTCATATATTAAACACAATAGCTTGCTGTTGTACTCCTAGCATCTTCTGCTCCGTTACACTCCCTTACCATTTATCGTACAAGTTCTACTCTGGGTTGACTTTCAAAAATGCATCACTTCATTACTGCATTGAAATTCATGTATCACCTCGCAACTCACTTTCCTAACAGGTCAAGATCCCCCTGAATATGTACATACAAACACTTACTGGACATTCCCAAACCAAAAGCTATGGATGAACCAGGAGGTACATCATCTACTGAAGGCTGGATCTGTGGCACTCAAGTCTGGCGACCCAGGCCTGTACCAGAAAACCAGGTATGATTTGCGGAGGGCTATTTCAAAGGTGAAGGGACAATTTTGAAAAAAGTTAGAGGCAACATCAGATGTACCACAACTCTGGCAGGATTTGCAAGATATTACTTCCTACAAAACAAAACCAAATAGCATGAATGGCAGCACTGCTTCACTACCAGATGAACTCAATGCCTCTTATGCCTACTTTGAAAGGGAGAATATTGCTACAGCTGTGAAGATCCCTGCTGTACCTGAAGACCCTGTGATCTCTGTCTTAGAGGCCGATGATGGTGCAAATCTTTCACAGGGGTCTCTACAATTTGTTTCCTAGCCCCCTCCCCACAAAGTCCAATTATGTACTCAGTCAGGGCCTAGGAATTTATCTACCTTAACGTGCTATAGGGCTACAAATACCTCGTCCTTTACACCATGAATGTCTACCAAAATATCACTTGTTTCCTGTATCTCTTGAGGTACCATGACTTTTTTTCTTTACCAAGGAGAAAGTCCCTAAACATCTTACCCATTTCCTGCAGTTCAAAACAGATACTCCTGCTCTCCAAGAGGACCTGCCCTCTCACCAGCCATCCTCTTACTTGCTACTAAATGTCTTGTGACTTTCCTTAATCTTACCTGCCAGGTCCATCTCATACCCTCTCTCTTTGCCCTCCTGATACCTCTCTTAGGAGTATTCTCAGTATTTCATACTCAGAGGAATCCAATCATCCTTGACCTCCTATGTTTCCTCTTTCCTGAGGAAAACTTCAGCATCTCTCATCAGCCAAGGTTCTCTGAACTTGGCAGGTTTACTGTTCGCTCTAGTAGGAACATGCTGCCTCTGTATGTTGAAATTTTAAGTGTCTCCCACATGTCATTCATTCCTTTTGCTTTAACTAGCCTCTGTTAGATCCTGCCTACTGTCCCCAAATTTAGCACTGCTCTAGTTTAGGACTCTAACCTGTAGACTTGTCCTATCTTTTTCCATCAATATCTTAAAACTAATAAAGTAACAGTCACTAGAGCAGGAATGTTCCCTGACTGTCCCTTCAATTCTTTACCCTGCCTCATTCCCCAAGAGGATGTCCCATACTACACCTTCCCAAGTAGGGCCCTATATTGACTCAGGAAAATTTACTGACATATCTCTCAAATTCCAACCCATTTAAGCCTTTAACATATTGCATAGTCCAAACAATACAGCAGAAAGTAAAATCTCACACTAACACACCCTGACTTCCCACATCTTGAAAGAAGCATCCCACTGAACTAGCATTGAATCAAGTACTGCAGTTCAACAATGAAATAAACCTGACCTGTACCTCCTCACAAAGTTTAAAGTCCGAAGTAAATTTATTATCAAAGTACAAATATGTCACCATATACTACCCTTAGATTTATTTTCTTGAGACCATTCATAGTAAATAAAAAGAATCAGAATAGAATCATTAAAGAACCTTACATGTTATACACACAGCATTTACAGCAGACCCAAATGCAAGACACATACACTCAAGTACTAAGAACAGGACTAGGTCTATCAAGTTAGCAAGGTAGGTAAGGAAGAAACAATGCTGGACATTGACACAGGCCCTGGACAAGACTAGGATTCAGGGCCTGGGCTAGGACTTGGACAAGAGACACAGGACCCAGACGGGGAACTAGGAATGAGGAGCCTGGACTAGGAACACAGAACTCCAGAACCAGAGCCTGGACAAGGACCCGGAACCTGGGTCTTGGATGGGACTCAGAACCCAGGTCTAGGCTAGGACTTGGGACTAGGATCTTGGCAAGGGCTGGGCAAGGGAGTCCTGGGCTGGGCTCTTGGACTCAGCTTGGTTAGGCTCTTGGGTACAGAGCCAGGACTCCTCCTTGGAGCACAGGGCCAGGATAACTGCCAAGGTGAATGGACAAAGGATTCATGGACTGGATGAGGGACTCACGGACTGGGCAAGAACACGAAGGCTTGACTTGGACAGGACTGGAATACAGCACCTGGAACTTGGAACACAGGAACACAGGAACACAGAACACAGAGCCAAGACCCCTCCTTGGGAACAGGACCTAGGGCCAGCACTCTTCTTTGACACAGCCACTAAACATAAGGACACAAAGGGATAGTTCCAAACTCAACAATAGATAGTTCCTTATCTTGGCATAGCAAGGCTCCAGACTCACTCCAGCAGTTGAACTTGCCAGGTATGCAAGCAAGGCTTCAGAAGAAAGAGAAAGGGAACAGTCCAGCAGGGAATCCTTGGTTTAAGAGGTATTTATGTGCCAGCTCAAAACGAGAATCAGGTGCCTCAATTAAGGCACCCAATGGAACAAGGGAAAACAGGAAAACCCGGAATAAGGATCGATGGACCGGACCATGAACTGGAATACTGACTTCACGGACCGAACCATGACAGTACAGGACAGAGACGGACAAACTACCAATGTGCAAAAGACAACAAACTATACAAATACAAAAGAAAGAAGAAAGATAATTAAAATAATAAATAAATAAGCAATAAACATCAAGAACATGAGTTGTAGAGTCCTTAAAAGTGAATCCGTAGGTTGTGGCAACACACACAGAATGCTGAAGGAACTCATCAGGCCAGACAGCATCTATAGAAAAGAGTAAACAGTCAATGTTTCGGGCCGAGACCCTTCATCAGGACTGGAGAAAAAAATGAGAGGTCAAAGTGAAAAGGTGGGAGGGAAGGAAGAAACACAAGGTAATAGGTGAGATCAGGATTAGGAGGTGACCCTCACAGAATATAAGGTGTTGCTCCTCCAACCTGAGCGTGGCCTCCTCATGACAGTAGAAGCCATGGACAGACATGTTGAAATGAGTTCCCGGAGTGGCCTCCTGTATATCGGTGAAAACTGACATAGATTGGGAGACTGCTTCACCGAGCACCTACAGGATCTCCCAGTGGCCATCCATTTTACTTCCACTTCCCGTTCCCATTCAGTCATGACGGTCTTCTACTGTTGTGATGAGACCACTCTCAGGGCATTTGGAATGCGTTTATTGACATCAAAATTAGATTAAATTCAGTTGATGATAAGGACAGTCTGAACTGCCGTATCTGTTTCTCTTCTTGCTCTACCTGCTACCCACTGTGTAACTGATAGCAGGAGCCAGGCTCTCATGATGGTGAGGTTGTACAGAACACAGCAATTCACTGTGAATCATAATCACTGGCAAGTATGGCAGAGGCCCAAGAAGTCAAACTACTGTTTGAATTTGCCAATGATCTGCTGTACCATCTGGCTGCTGGGGTAACATCTGGGCTGTAGAAAAGATCCAGCAATCATTCCATTGTCTTGGTGGTTCAAATGCAGAAGGAAGAGCATACTGCCACAGATGGGAATACATTATAATCTTTAATAGGATACTGGGCATTATCCATCAGGAGGCATGGCTAATGATCACCCAACAGCAGGACAGTTAAGGAAAAAAAATCCCTAATAGTTGTAGTAATATTCTAAGTTAACATGTGGGTTCTGCTGACTAGTTTTGTGGATGTTGTGGGTCACAGAAGTGCCCTGACCATTAAACCTGCAAGACTGTGTGACCAGATGGTGGTGCTCAGCCTTATCTTATGCCGTGAACGTTGAGTCAGAAGGAAGCTGTTTTGGCATTCATTTTCAACTTTCCTTCAAGATTATGTTTATCCCCCTCCATATACTGCTAACTTGCTGAGTTCCTCAAACATTTTGTGTGTGTTGCTCCAGCCTCTGCAGAATCTCTTGGATTTATATTTTCTGCAGAATTCCTTAATTTGGTCCTTATCGTGTCTTGCTGCATGTCGGAGCCAATGCTCTTGACAGCCAACGTTAGGGAATAATGAGCCATGATCTGGAGTTATGAAATGGAAGTTACAATACAAGCAAGAACAAGTCTTTAAATTACTTACAAATGTAAGATGGAGGACACAAAAGACTGCAGACACAGGAATCTGGAACAGCAAACAATCTGCAGGAGAAACGCAGTGGCTTCAGCGGTGTCTGTGAGGAGAATGGAACTGTTGATATTTTGGGTAGGAACATTACATCAAGACTTATAAGTGAAACTTACAAACTGTAATTGATTTTGAAATTACAAGAGGAGCTTCATGAACAAATACCACTGTGGAAGGAGCAAGTTACTTGCTCACAGCAGGAGATAATTTAAGAGATAAGCTGTGGAAATTGACTGAACAATGGATGACCTCGAGGTATACTGAAATAAAAATATCCATTAAATGCAAATGTGATAGGATAATGCATAATTCTCTCATCATTTGGCCAATTATATAGACAACAGGGCTAGAATAATTGAACTATTTCACAATCTGAGCCACAATAACACTATTAGGGAAGGTCTAGGCATGAGAATCAAGCAATAGACACCTTGAAATACTAAGATATTTTTCAGAATTGTGATATAGATGAAAGAGGCACTGTGTCTCCAGCCCCAGAATAAGATTGAAGGAGGTTTAAACTGGATATTTTGCCAGCTAGTATATATTGTAGTTCGTACTCTACTAGTACATTGGGCACACACTACTCATACTTACTGATAGAATGACAGATGCACCTGGCCCTGATACATCTAGAAAACAAGGACAACTATGTTAGAATGTGGTTCCTGGATTTCAGTTCAGTATTCAATACTATTGTCCCACAGACCCTGGTGACCAAACTCCTACTTCTTGGTCTAAGTACGCCACTGTGCATCTGGATGTTGGACTTCTTATCCAACGGTCCTCAGACATTCAGAAAGCACAACTGCTCATCCGTCCCCATCATTCTCAACATAGGTGCCCCCCAGGTCCATTGCTGTACACTCTGTTCACATACAACCGCATGGCCAAACGCCCAAGCAATCGCATTGTCAAGTTCGCCACTGACATGACAACGGTGGTTCACCAGCAACTTTGATGTGTGTTGCTTGAATTTCCAGCATCTGCAGAATTCCTGTTGTTGACAACGGTGGGGTTCATCAGCAGTCTACCCACCATCTAGAACATGCAGTACATCCAGAAAGGTGCCAGAAAAAGGCCTGCAGTATTATGAAGGTTCCAGCCAGCCTGCTTATTGACTGTTTTTCCCATTCCCATTCATGCTAAGACTACTAGACTCAAAAAACCAGTTACTTCCCCCAAGCTCTCAGGCTGATCAGCACCTCCACATACACATCACTTAGCATTACTTTATTTGCATACAATCAATCTATGACAGTTATCTGTACATTGTGTTTTATAGGATTTATTTTATATTTATATTTAATGTGTTTTTTTGCTTTGTTATTATGTTATTTACACTTATTGTGTATTTTATGCTGCATTGGATCCAGAGTAATAGTCATTTTGTTCTCCTTTCCCTCATGTATTGAAGAATGACAATAGCCAGTCTTGAATCTTAAACTTTAAACATAGCATAGTCATTGTTATACTTGTTCTGTCAATCAACCCTAGAATCCACCCCTGACAATGCTGCAGTAAAAGAATGACGTTTCGGTATCTAGATTTTCTCTTCATCGGTTTATTGGAGTTGCCATTTAAGATATGCACCCATTATAAATGTATAATTCAATTAAATAATTTCTTTAAAACACACTCTGTAACTATTAAAATTATATTTAATCACCTGTTATTAACCGTCTATCTAAAATATATAATAACTTGACTAATGCTGAATAAAAACTTTTTACATCTATGATATGGACATCCAAGTGGCTCTTTCCACATCACAACCATCAGTCACGTACTGTCTGCTGTTCAGTTTGATTTTGACTGCAGTGTCTGCACATCTTGAATCTGGCTGTCCTAGTGGTTCACATTGATCTATTTCGATGCTTTATAAATGTCTCTGATCTTCAGAGGTATCAATGATATCAGCGAGATTTAGAACATTGAAACCAACCTTAAAGAGATACAAGCTGTCAAAGGTTGTCAAGGTGGTGCAGGGCACAGAATTATTCTGATATTGAGACAATGGGTTTGTGCAGCTTTATTGTTGGCGCCAGGAGGAAGTAGTTCCTGAATAATGACTCTCTAATGAGATAACCAGGGAACACCAAATGTAAAGCCTTTACTGTTCAGACTTCAAGGTTTGTCCATTTAGGTACAATTGCCATTTTATTTTTTTATAGATTTTGAACGATGTCAAAGTGGTGCTAGGAGCATACCTGGGGTTCTGCCATCTGGGGGCTGGTCATATCTCATGGCTGTTCTGCTTCACAGCTTTATCAAATATTGAAGCCTCCAACTAGGCTCTTCCACAGATCCACAGGAGGAGCCAAACGTGGACACTCGATGTAATCAAGCAGAATCCAGTCACTGAATTTGCAGTGGAGATGCAAAAGAATGATAATAAGAAGCAGAGAGACACAGGAGAGACTGCAGATGCTGGAACAGAGCAACACACAAAATCTGCTGGAGAAAGTCAGCTGATCTGGCAGCATCTATGGAGGGAAATGAACTGCTGACATTTTGGGCCAAGGCTCTTCATCAGGAAAATGGAGGAATCTCCAAGGAGAAAATGACTTCAGCTGTGTAGAGAGATAAGAGAAATTTAAAATAAAACATTCTCCTTAAGCCACAGAAAAATATATGCTGAGATTAATAGTGCTGGTCCAAATTTTGAAGCTTTGTTTAAGTAAGTAAGAAGAAACAACTTCTTCTGGCAGATGTACTGGTAGCTAAAGGATACTAAGGAAAGCTAATGAAAATACTTTGGCAATTGGTGCAATATCAGTTGCAAAGCCCAGCTGGGGAAACAGTGTAGCTTTGCACAGCTTCTAACAAAAAAACCTATTGTGAAGTGATATTCAACATTTCCACAGCTTGGAAGAGATTAGAGTTCCTGAAAAGGCTATGATATGGTTTATTCTCTGCACTGCACAATGAATAAAACATAACGAAATGAACTGTGTCACAGCTGACATTTCAACATGAATATGGGTGGCTGCCCGCCTGATGTAATTTACAGCACAGAGGAATAATATTAGAAACTTTATTGTAAACTGACAGCAGAAGGGTCCCTTGTAGTAACCAGTGATGTGCTCAGAAGCTGACAAGGTGAAGGGTTGGCACAGGGAACAGCACAACAAATTTGGGGATGAGTGAGGTGGACAGTGGCACAGCTCATACATCTGCTGTTTCACAGCTTTACCGACATGGGTTCAATCCTAACAACTGGCACTGTTTGTGTGGGGCTTGCATGTTCTCCTTGTGAGATGTGGGCTTCCTCTGGATGGCTGGCTTCCTGCCACGTTCCAAAGATTTCAAACCTCATAGATTAATTGGTCACAGTAAATGACAAGTGGAGCCTATTGGGAGGAGTTCTGGTTGGAGAATTTGGAGAGATTAAAATGGGATTAGTTACATCTGAGTGCTTAATGGCTGGCGCAGAATCGGCGGCCGGGGGGGGGGGGGGGGTGGCAAAAAGCATCTCCCTCTCCTGTCTGTATACTTCCATGACCTTATATGAAAATGGTAGAAACTCATGCCTTTCAGATCTTTCTGAGGTGGGATTTCAACAGTCACTGGTGTATGACTTCATAATATTGTTTGAACTGAGTCATGTTATCTGGGGATACGAATTGACAATAAACTGGACTGGTCAAAGAACACTAAGGCTGTCTACAAGAAGGGTCAGAACCATCTCTATTTCCTGAGGAGACTGAGGTCCTTTAACATCTGCCGGACGATGCTGAGGATGTTCTACGAGTCTGTGGTGGCCAGTGCGATCATGTTTGCTGTTGTGTGCTGGGGCAGCAGGCTGAGGGTAGCAGACACCAACAGAATCAACAAACTCATTCATAAGGCCAGTGATGGTGTGGGGATGGAACTGGATTCTCTGACGGTGGTGTCTGAAAAGAGGATGCTGTCCAAGTTGCATGCCATCTTGGACGATATCTCCCATCCACTACATAATGTACTGGCTGGGCACAGGAGTACATTCAGCCAGAGACTCATCCCACCGAGATGCAACACTGAGCGTCATAGGAAGTCATTCCTGCCTGTGGCCATCAAACTTTACAACTCGCCCCTTGGAGGGTCAGACACCCTGAGCCAATAGGCTGGTCTTGGACTTATTTCCCGGCATAATTTACATATTACTATTTAATTATTTATGGTTTTATTACTATTTAATTACTTATGGTGCAACTGTAACGAAAACCAATTTCCCCCGGGATCAATAAAGTGTGACTATGACTATGACTATGACTAATGGTTATAAAGACTAGGAATTCTGCAGATGCAAAAAATCCAGAATAACACTCACAAAATGCTAGAGGAAATCAGCAGTTCAGGCAGCAAGTATGAAGAGCAATAGAGAGCCAATATTTCAGGCAAGACCCTACATCAGTCCTAATGAAGGGTCTTAGCCCAAACTGTCAACTCTCATGTTAATAGTTATGTTCTATTTACATTTGCTTTAACATAAGCAGAAATGCAAAATGGCAGGTTGTTACTTAAGTGTATAAAACAAAAATCTCTCTGGATAACTGGCAATAACATCTCTTTATGCAAACTAATGTCAACAGAAGTGAGTACTGATTTTCTGTGACAATTGCTTATCACATTATGGTGGGGGATTTGTGCTGCTCCTGATTTTACACATATCCACTTGATATATTTCTTGCAAGTGTCTGCCATTTAACTTGCTAGTTACACATAACTCTCACACATAGGCTGGGATATCTGTTGATCCTGGGGGATCATGGGTCTGCGCCTCTGATGGACTGTGTCCTCTTCAGAGTGCAAGCGTGGGTGGGAAGATTTGAAGAACTGGCTGTTGCCCATACAGCAGGTTCCCCCTTTCCATGTCACTAATGTAGCCTAAGGGAAGGGCAAGCATTGATACTGCTTGGCACCAGTGTCACCACAGACGTTGCCAGAGCGAAGCTGCAAACAGCATCCAAATGCCTTAGGGGCCCCAGCTCCGGATTTCTTCCTCGGGGTTTACTCCCAAATCCTTTCCTATGGGTGATAATGGCTGCAGGTTTAAAATCAGAGCTCTCCTAGACGGGCCGCTGTCCAAGGCTGACAAGTCCCCACCTACCTGAAACAACTGGTTTTGAGGTGCCTTTGTCCCTTCTCATGTCAGTAGAAACAGTTTTGCTGGGCCTAGTAGCTAAGCCACATATGAAGGCCAAGAGTTGGACTTGGTTGTCAGAGGCTGTTAGAGCCGTATGCCATTTGGAGTAATTTATAGGTAGTGGGAGCTTATCCACACTACCACCCCCGGCTATGACAACCTTAGGAACTTTAATATATCACATAATATATAAACACCACATGATATATAAACCTTAATATATCACATAATATATAAATGAGTCTGACTAGATACAAAGAGATTAAACTCAGACTCATCTCAACTTCTGATATTCAATTTTTTACAGGAATTCAGGATACTGTAAGTAGCTTCTAGTTGTGCCACAGAAGCCAGATTTCACAACAACATCTTGAAGTATAGAATTTGTACTTGTCTGCAAATAACAATACGTGAAGTGAACAATAGTTCTAACAGTGGAGGAGGAACAGGAATCTGTTACGCAGTAATCATAGGAAATCCCACCAGCGAAGCTCTTCATCCATGTTGATCACCAGATGTATTCTCCTGCATTCAACTTACTCGCTAATTAGATTTGAAATGTAGCATTGTGGTAGAATTGGATAAACGTGTCATTCACCTATGACATTGTTGATCAAGGGTATAATTACTTGTTGCCTGCATTTGTAGATACCATTATAATATCCTCGAAGACTTGATGAAACATTGAAGATGCTTCTCCTTCCACAGATGCTGCTGGTCTGGCTGAGTACTTCCAGCACTCTCTTATTTCATATTTCCAGCACCTATAGTATTTTGCTTTTAGATGCCCAATGTTCACTGATGCAAATTAATCTCACAGGTAGGCTGAAAGGGAGTTGAAGTCAGAAAGAGTGTGTATCTAAATTATTGTAGGTAGTGATGACTTTGAGTTCCTATGGAAGTGTTGCAGGTTGGACTAAGGTCCTTGTATCAGTGGTGAAAAGCTACTATCATGTTTACATGGAAACTTTGGAATTATTTGCCTGGGCAATTGCAAGGTTGTTATTCCTCCTGGTCTTCCTTCTCTGTTGTGTCTCTAATCAGTCATGAAATCTTGTACCTAGGGTACTTTTAGAGCAATTCAGGACATTATCTAATGGGTACAGGTACAGGTATAGTTTATGAGCTTGCCAATCCATGAGCTGGAGTTGATGTTTGTATTGTCAATGGGCTCTTTAATTTCCATCTCCTTTACAGTCTACCTGGTCTGTGCTAACTGAAGACACTGAAGACCCTAGGTAATAGAATCTAGAGCAGTACACAAAGTGCTAGGGGAACTTAGCAGGTGATGCTGAGATCCTGCCTAATCTGCTGAGTTTCTCCAGTATTCTGTGTATTGCTGTATTAAATGAAGTTCAATAGAGTCAGTTGCCCATAGGATTAATCTGTGTGAAACAAAATAGCCTTGAAATTTACCAACATCTGCAAAGTCAGGGTAAGTAGTTGCACGGAGTAGAAATGTCTGTTTTGGTCGTTTGAGAATTTAACAGATACTCAAGGCTCATATTGCCATTGAATAAATATTGCATTCTTTCCTTTGGGAGCTAGGCGATTGTGAAAGAAAATCCAATTAAACCCAGTAATGGCACTGAGTCTTAGGCAAGAAGTTGCAGGAAAGAAAGGCCTTTTAGATTGTGGATTTTCTATAAAGTTTGTATCAGTCAATCCTTCGGGGCCTGGGTGTAAGTTATTGTTCTCAGCTTATGCTTTTCAAAAGTATATATCTTTAGTATCTTAACATGACAAAAAGGACATCCTCTCGGAATTATGAGCTCATAAACTAAATTTTAAAATTATGAAGAAGGCCCAGTTATAACAGTTGCCATGTTATAGAGAGACATGCTTTTAATACAGTTTCATTTTATCAGTGAGTTGATATGCTAACTTCTGAACAATGATTTTATGCTTAATTACCCATGATACTTCTAGGGTGACTGAACTAAATTTAGAGAGAGATGGCATTGTATATCAGAGCATTACATATTCTTCATTCTTAATGATTCAATTTCAAATTTACCAAATTTATAAGAAAATTTAAGCTTGGGTTCCAGACCACGTCTCCCAATTTCCTCAGGGGTTACTTTTGCAATGACTCCACAAGGTGTTCACCAGATGCCACCAATAAGGACTCTCTGGAGCTAGATGGGGCATGAGAACTCACATTAGTCAAATGCCTCATTGACCTAGACAGCCTGTGCATAAGTTAAAATTAGCATTTGGATGAACATGCTTCATAACTTATATAGTAGATATATTCTGACCATTGTAGAACAGATTGGAAAGAGCAACACACAGCAAAAGGGCAGTGTAATACGATAATCGAGCAAAATCAGCATGGATTGATGAAATGAAAATTACATTTGATGAAATCACTGGAATTTGTTGAGAATTAGCTTGTTGAGAAAATGAAATAGAACCTCTGGATATAATGATATTTGGATTTTCATATGGCTTTTGATGGAAATGAATAAAATAAATGAAATTAGGGTTAATATTAAGAACGAAAAATAAGAATTAATGATTTCTTCTCAGGTTAGCAGGATGTCACCAGAGATGATTGATTATTGATTATTGATCTAATTTGTGTATATCTGAGGCCTAAGCACCACTCCTAGGATATTTTGTATATCCCAGAATCTGTGCTTAAGCTTCAACTACACACAATCTCAATCAATAACATGTCTGAAGGCACTAACATTCATATTATTAAGATGATCCAAAACTAAATAGGAATGCGAGTAATAAAGAAACTCTCAGGAAACACAAACGTATTAATGAAGTGAGAAGCACCATGACACCATGCTAGATAGAGAACAATATGTAAAAATGTAAAGTTATTAATAAATAATGCTAAATATTTTTTTCAATGGAGAGGGAATGAGAAATGTTGGCCATCTGGTCTTCCTTGTACACAGCTCACTGAAATTAACAAGCAGGTGTAGCAGACAATTAGGAAGGTGTGTGTAATGGTGGACTTCACTGCAAGGCAATTTATGTATACAACCACTGGTGTTTTATTGCAACTTTAAAGGCTTTTAGTGACACAATGTTATTTAGTAAGAGGTGAACTACCCACCATAGACAATTAAAAGTACTGGGACAATACTAGCTTGATATATAGAAGTAAACTCAGGTGTTAAACCTAGAGTGGCACCTGAGTTCAGGACGGTCCTTGATTAAAACTTTCTGTTTCTCGAACTTAATCAGATCTTAGTCTATGGTGGGAGGACAGTGAATGACAAAACAAGGCATGTTCATTGGGTGAATGTCATGAAACTCTGACTGTTGAAATTTTGAAATAAAAATAGAAAATGTTGGAAACACTCAGCAGATCAGGGAGCAGCTGTACATAGAGAAGCAGAATTAAATTCATAGAGAAGCAGCAAATATATAAGTTTGCTGATGACACAACAATTGTAGGCCGTATCTCGGGGAATGATGAGTTTGAGTACAGAGAGGAAATTAAGAACCTGGTGGCATGGTGCGAAGACAATAACCTATCCCTCAATGTCAGCAAGACGAAGGAATTGGTTGTTGACTTCAGAAGGAGTAGCGGACCGCACGACCCCATTTACATCGGTGGTGCGCAAGTGGAACAGGTCAAAAGCTTTAAGTTCCTCAGGGTCAATATCACAAATGATCTGACTTGGTCCAACCAAGCAGAGTTCACTGCCAAGAAGGCCTACCAGCTCCTTTACTTCCTGAGAAAGCCAAAGAAATTTGGCCTGTCCCCTAAAACGCTCACTAATTTTTATAGATACACCGTAGAAAGCATTCATCTAGGGTGCATCACAACCTGGTATGGAAGTTGTCCTGTCCAAGACTGAAAGAAGCTGCAGAAGATCGTGAACACGGCGTAGCACATCACACAAACCAATCTTCCGTCCGTGGACTCACTTTACACCGCACGCTGTTGGAGCAGTGCTGCCAGGATAATCAAGGACACGACCCACCCAGCCAACATACTTTTCATCCCTCTTTCCTCCGGGAGAAGGCCCAGGAGCTTGAAGGCTCATACGGCCAGATTTGGGAACAGCTTCTTTCCAACTGTGATAAGACTGCTGAATGGACCCTGACCGAATCTGGGCTGTACCCTCCAAATATCCGGACCTGCCTCTCGGTTTTTTTGCACTACCTTACTTTCCATTTTTCTATTTTCTATTTATGATTTATAATTTAAATTTTTAATATTTACTAATTTAACTATTTTAATCTTTATAATATTTAATATTTGTAATCCAGGGAGTGGGAAGCGCAGAATCAAATATCGCTGTGATGATTATACGTTCTAGTACCAATTGTTTGGCGACTATAAAGTATAAAGTATAAAACAAAGTATGTACAGTGTATTCAATATTCCAGACACCTGCAACTTAATTCTTTATCTCTGGTTTCTGCATTAATGTAACAATGCACTATGGAAGCTTGAGAAATAATGCCTCAGCTTCCATCTGTCGTGCTACTTGATCTTTATTTCTCAAATAAATGAAATAAATCATATATGCAGCAAAGACAACATTGACCCATGCATAGATATTGAAATAAAGCAATACACAATAATAAAGCTCTTGTCATAGAATATTGGAAGTACAAAACTACTTTAGCCAAATTGTGCACAGCATACTCTCAGAAATGTGATAACTATCAATTATTCTGTTTTTGTTGAATGCTGTAATATTGACCAGAATTCCAGGGATACTTCTCATGCCCATTGTTACCATGGGATCTTTTACATTCACCACAGAGAGCAGCTGGATGCTCAGGCCACCATTGTATCTGAAACATGACAATACTAACAATGCTTCAGTTCTACACTGGAGCATTGCTTTGATCCTTTCATCTGTCTTTTCATGATGTGCCTATTAGCTGACAATAACAACTTTTCACTTAGCGTCAACAAAATCAAGAAGCTGATTGCTGACTTCAGAATGAGAAGTCAGGAAACCACGTTCCAGTTTTCATTGGGCCAGAGATGGGGAGATTAATTGGCTTTAAATTCCTGGGCTAAGCGTTTTGGATGACCTGTCCAGCACATTGATGCAAACACAAAGAAGGCATGCCAGTGCCTCTATTTAGAGGCATGTCACCAAATGCTTTAACTTCTACAAATGTACTTGTTGAAAGTATTCTGGCTGGTTGCATCATAGCATGAAACAACATTTCCAATATATATGGATGCAAGAAGCTGCAGATAACAGTGCACACAGCCTGGTCCATCATGGGTACGACCCTCCCTACCTTTGACAGAATCTACAAGAGGTGGTGTCTCACGAAGGTGACATCCATTATCAAGGATCTGCACCATCCAGGTCGTGTTGCCACTGTCACATAGGTAGTACAGAAGCCTCTGGACCCAATCAATCAATTTCATACAACCAGCAGGTTCTTGTGTCTACCTGCACACTAACCACACCTTAGCAAAGGAAAACTACTGAGTAACTCTTGCACCACTGTGCACCTAGCTTTGATTTCAACTTCTGTTTTATTTGCACTAAGGTCTTGTTTTTACATAGTTTTGTTTTCATAATAGGGTGTAACTTCATGTACAATTTATATTCTGTGTGTTATCAGTACGTATATGTCCTGAGATGTTTTTTTCATTGTTATCTGTACTTACTGTATTTGTGTACATGGCCTTAAACTCAATGTTTCTTAAATCCACAACTGACAGGTTAAGAGGGGAGGATGTTACTGACAGAATCACTGCTGACTTTATATCTGGAAAAATCCTGAATTCTCTAAAACCCTAAGTTCCTTCTTAGACAATAGTGAATGATATAATTAATAATTGTTAAGTATGAGCCGAAATAAAATGTTTTTTGAAACTGAAGATTGTACTTAATATACAAGGTCTCAGTGAAACAAGGATCTGTTTTTATCTGACTCCACTTGTTTCAAGCTGTAAAAATGCCTGTCAAGGTTCCAGTGCAAATATCCTATGTTGGAAATTACTTCATTGACTGCCAAGTAAAGTGATTATGTAAATCAACAAATAGATTGAATTAGGAGATAAATTACAGTTTGGAAAGATATAATGCAGACGATTTTCATTTATGAGACAATATTCATTTACAGAGAAATATTGCAGCACATTAGATGAGTTGCTTGGAGTTTGAACTGAAATGAAATAGGACATCAGTAGACGCAGTGGCTTCATTTTGCCTAGCTACAATCATTGTCCGCATCTACTTCTATTTCAGTCAAATGATGAGCTTTCAATGGAGCCATTAATGATTGCCTCTGTAAATGTACTTGGGAAAGGACGCAGAAGAGATTAGAAAATTGTCTGCACGATCTTCAACTGTTAGCACACTACAATTTTACTTTTCTCTATGAATATTAATTCAGCATCACCCTGTATTCATGCTGGCTGTAATAAATCACTTTTTTGAAAGTGACCTTTAAATATCATTGGAAGGTGGAGTTGGTGGTCTTCAGTTTTCAAAAAGGGAAAATTTGATGACAAACTTCTGCCGTTATCAATTTATCTGAATATGGCTCGAATGTGGCACTCTGCTGATACTTATTAGTCGTGGAGAGAGGATCTGGTGGGAGTCCCACTTTCCCATAATTCAAATCTGAGCTGTTAGGGGGCGGAGGAGAAATCTAATCCCAGTGTGATCATAGGATTATAGGTATTTGAACTTTCATTGTTTAGCATAATAAGTACTTTTAATTTATGTGTATTTTCACCTGAGTGCAGCACTGCATTATTTCACAATATTTTTTGTTTTAATTGTCAAATTATCTTTGAGGCAAATACAGTTTAGGCTCATCAGGTCACCTGAGAGACGTGCTGAAAGCACATCACAAGGATAGCACTGCCACTGGGAGACCACTGTTTTTAATAGACAGCTGTTTCAAGCACATTAATTTAACACTGCCATTTTTGCTTGTGTTACCTTGATCTGTTCTTTCCGCTGTTTAGCTCAGTTTATAAAATATATTACATGCTACATTAGTTTGTTAACAGTCAACTTATTGATAAAAAAAATGAGAAAGCAACGCCCTATATTAATTTGATTTTTTTGGTAATCTGATGAAAGCTGTCTATGTTCCTATTCACAGGTCTTGGCAGTGCAGATAGCCTGGGAGCTGTGGCATTGGTTGTGTATCAAATCTGTTATACGCCACAGACTTGCAATCAAAAGATGCTTGTGTGCAAACCTTTGTAATCCAAATCAATTCTACATCATTTTTATATTATGTAATGCTATTTTCAGATTGAAGGAGTTCTGCTTGTCTTTAGAGCAGGAGTTTGCATCTAAAAAAGGATGTGAGGCTGATTTTCGCACACTTCTGGGAGTTAAAAGCAGTGCTGCACTAAAACTTGAGCTCATTTATTTATTTGTTCACCGATACAAGCAAAAGTACTGGGCAAAGAAAATCTCAGTATACAATGTAAAAATAACTAGATGGGGAGAAGAAATGACCAGAAAAGAAATATCCAAAGACTAGGGATCCTACCATCAGGTAGGATCGAAGCTTGATGTCCCACACCAGCATGCTCAAGAACAGTGACTTACTTCCCTTTCACCATTTGGTTCGTCAGCCACCTGCAAAACACTAATCACCACGAGTTTGGGTACACTCTGACCACACTGATCAGTTTGCACTAAAATGGATTGTTATTTTTAATTTTCAATGTGTCTTTTTCTTTAAAAATAGTGTAAAATTTAAGTTTAATTTGTGTTTATCCTGTGACATGCTGCTATCGGCCTGTGATGCTGCTGCAATTAAGTTGTTAATTGCACTTGTGCCTGCATTTACTCAAACATACGGCAATAAGCTCAATTTTGCTTTGATTTGATTTGTGGGCAAATGAAAGAATATCTTAGGTTTCATTTATTTTCCTTGAAATAAATGTAAATAACGCTGGAGAAACTCAGCGAGTCAGACAACATATTTAAGAGTAAGGCATTTTGGATCACTGACAATTTCCAATTCTGGTGTACGTTGATCATTTCCGCTACTATGGATGCTGCCTACCTGCAGATGAATTCCACCATTTTTATGTTTTTATTTTAAGCACTGAATTCTATTGAACAGTGTGTTAAATTAACTAGGTATATTGTTTATAAAAAGCAGAATCAAATTAACTTTGGCTAATTTTCAGCTAAATTTCCCGGTGGACCAGCTCCGGAGATAAAAGCAGAAACACTCAGCAAGTTGGGCATCATGTGTGGGAAGGGAAACAGAACTCGTGTCAGATTGATAAAGGACATCCACTTAAAATACTTCTCTTTCCTCAGATGCTGTCTGATCTGCCTAGTGTTTCCAACACTTAAAGCTTTTATTTTAGATTTCTAACATCGACTGCTTTCTGCTTTGGGATGAGAGGTTGGGGAATATGGTGTATTATTGTTACATATACTGAGGTACAGTGAAAAGCATGTCTTGCATATTGTTCATGCAAGTCACACCAGTGCTTAAGGTAGTACAAGGTGAAACAATAACAGAAGGCAAAGTAAAATGTTACAGTCACAGAGAAAGTACAATGCAGTTAGGCAATAGGATGCAAGCTTATTACAAGGTAGATGTGAAGTCAGGAGTCCATCTTATTATATTGATGAACTGTTCGATAGTCTTATAACAGCAGGATAGAAGCTGCCCTTGAGCTTGGTGGTACATGCTTTCAAGCTTTTGAATCTTCTGACTGTCAGGAGGGAGAGAACAGAGATTGTCTGGCATGGGTGGTGTCTTTGATTATGCTGACTACTTGATCGATGTATCAAGAGGTATAGACAATCCATGGTGGAGAGGCTGGTTTCTGTAATATGCTGAGCACAATTCCCTGTACTCACAGGCGGAGCAGTTTCCACACCAAGCTATGATTCTATCCGGGTAGAATAGCAAGTGAATACCTTCTGACACTTCCCAGCTTTTCACCATTTACTTGACACAAGTCCCTAATATGATTGAATACTTCCAACTTGCTTAGATGAGTTTCTGCAACACCCCAAATACTCAGCCACTTGATTGGCACCCTATCCACCCACTTTAAATATTTATTCCTTGCCCACTTGTGCACTGTGGCAGTTGTGTGCACCTTTTACAAGACGTGTTGCTCTACCGTCAAGGAGGACAAAGGCAGCTCATGCATAGGAATGCCACCAGCTGTAATTTCACAAGAATATACACCATGTTGCATTGGACATGTATCGCCAGTCTTTCATTGCTGATAGGTTGAAATCCTGGAACTTCAAACACAACGGTAATATAGGAATGTCTTCAGCAAAAAGACTGCAGTGATTCAAGAAGACAGTTCATCAATAACTTCTCATTGGTTACTTAGTGATGGGCAATAAAGTTAGTTCTTGCTAAAGATGCTCACACTATTGAAATAACCAAAGAAAAAAACTTCTGCTTGGATCTGTCTTCCTTTAAGCACTTAAATGACTGGAACTCACAAACGTTGGTTGAGGTTCAGTGTGCTGTTCCAGGTCACTTGCACAGCCTTGACGAATCCAACGGAGCAGTCAGATTTCCTTAAATCTGTTAAATCTGCCCTCTGAACCTGCAGCAGGTTAAAATAAAAACAGTGGCCTTGTTAACTTGTATGGGAAGAATCAGTTACTGGTCCTTACTGGTAAGGACCTCTATTTGTTTCATTTAACTTACTTTAACTAGTTTTAATTTTTTTTCAGTATATAGAAGTAATTTTTTTATTATTAAAATGTAATATTTTAGCATTTTTGGTATTTTAAGATTAAAGATATTCAGTCTGAACGATGTTGTTGTGAATGGGGCAAGATTTCACCGGCTACTAAAGTTTTTCTGTAGCTACATCTCAATCACTCAGGAAATTCTAATGCTGCTTAAAGCTGGGTCTCGCCAATCATTTGGAAGCTGTGTTCTGAGAGGAAGATCATGCTCTGGGCCAGACAAGAGGAAAGAATATGACTCTGAAACAGTAAATCAGCAAATATCTATCTCATGACACACACTGGAATATATAATGCACTTACAATTAGCCATGATAGTACAATTGAAGTGGTACAATTAAACTCTTAACATTAAGGTTGATCAGACTTCAAGTTTCAGTTTATTGCCCGTAATTCTAATGTTTCAGCCTTCCTTCATAATTGAAGTCCGTGTCCAGCTTGACTTTCTGCCCCTCTGTCAGTAGAAGTGGATTTGAGGACGTGCACAGAAGACACTTCCACTGCAGGATTAATAATAAATCTCGTTTTCTATTTATCTCTGAAATAGAACAGCTACACACTATGTATTGAAGCTGTTGGGAAAAACCAGGAAACAACGTGTTAATTCGCAGTACACTAAAAATAAACATGTTTGAGGATTGAGGGGAAATTTGATAGAGGTGTACAAAATTATGAGGGGTATAGATAAGGTAAATGCAAGCAGGCATTTTCCATTGAGGTTGGATGAAACTGCAACTAGAGATCATGGGTTCAGGTAGAAAGGTTTATTGGGAACATGAGGTGGAGCTTCTTCACACAGGTGATGGTGAGAGTGTGGAACATGCTGCCTGACTAAGTGGTGGATGCTGGGTTGACTTCAAAATTTTAAAGAACTTTGGATAGGTGAAGGGATGGGAGGGGTATGGAGGGATATCATCCAGGTGCAGGACAATGGGACTATGCAACTTAATAGTTCAGTATGGACTAAAAGGGCCAAAGGGTCTCATTCTGTGCTATAGTGTTCTGTGACTCTATCCTTCTCTCCTTCAGGAAAAACAAGCAATGTCAAAATAATCTTAAAATTGTCCACTGAACCTTCTTAATGTGCCCTTTTCTGAGCTTCCAGGAATGAGTGGTCACCAGGCAACCGTGGCTACTCATCCATATATTGTGTATTTGTGGCCACCTTTGCTCATCTCAGTCCTTCACCAGTTATAAAGCAGGCATCAGATGAATCTAGCCTCAAGCTTAATTTAGTACAAATATATCAGATATCTTTGATTTTTTAGAATGATCAAAAAAGTCTGTTTGAAAATCCAATTAATGTAGTCAAGTAAAGGCGGGTGGTGATAAATTCAGAATCCCACATTAGTGCAGCGTGCATATGGATTTCAGGATCTGTAGCACTAGACAGAGTCAGCTATAGTTCTGAAGTTCAACTATGAGTGATTAGTCTGTGACCAGATTTGTACCTTTTTTTCACATTCGAACCCTGATTTTACAAGGGGAAGGAGAATAAATTTCAGTGGATCACTTATTAGGATCTGAGGTTTAATAAAGATCATAGTGGGCACGTGGGCAAGTGGCTAAAGCGTTCGACTAGCGATCTGAAGGTCGTGAGTTCGAGCCCCAGCCGAGGCAGCATGTTGTGTCCTTGAGCAAGGCACTCAATCACACAGTACTCTGCGACGACACTGGTGCCAAGCTGTATGGGTCCTAATGCCCTTCCCTTGGACAACATCGGTGTCGTGGAGAGGGGAGACGCAGCATGGGTAACTGCTGGTCTTCCATACAACCTTGCCCAGGCCTGCGCCCTACTTTCCAGGCGCAGATCCATGGTCTCGCAAGACTAACGGATACCTTTAAGAGTCATGAGGTCTGGAGCGACACAGTAAGGAAACAGGCTTTTGGAGATGTTGAGTTTGTACCATCCATCACCTACCCATTTTACACTAGTCCTATATTAACTCTCTTTTTTATTCTCCCCACATCCGTAGATTCGACCACTAGGCACAATCTTTTTGTGGCTTATAAACCTAGTAACTTGTGGGAGAAAGCAGGAGCACCTGAAGGAAACTCATGTGGCCACAAAGTGAATATAAAAACCGCGTACAGACGGGACAGGACGGGACCTGAGTCAGGAATGAACCCTGGACTGTGGTGTTGTGAGCCAGTGGCTCTGCTGGCAGTACCACTCTCCCATCATAGTTTATTTCTAAAGTTTTAAAATTGTTGGCTCAGGATGGGTCATTCCACTCTCCATCTGAGGACTGCAGTGAACACTCTTGGTTCATTCTTAACAACACAGTTCAAAGTACATTTATTATCAAAGAATGTATACATTATACAGCTTTGAGATTCGTCTCCTAACAGGCAGCCACAAAACAAAGAAACCCAAAAGGACCCATAAAGAAAAGAATACCCAGTGTGCAGTGAGAAAAAAAATCATGCAAACGATAACTGCAATCAGATAGTGTTCTAAAATTAAGTCCACAAAGAGATTCTTCAACGCACAGCCAAGTAAATGTCGTGGAACAGCGAGCTGAAGCTGCCCATCCGTTCCCTCAGGCCAAACCCCTGGAACTTTTAAATTTGGCTCAGTGCCTGAATTGGCATCCTAACATTGGGTTCAGTCAGCTGAATATGCTCTGAGGCCTGGACCCAGCTGCCTTAATTCCCCTTGCGCCCAACTGTTAAATCCTCATATAGACATTGGTTTCAATCACCTGAATATGCTTTGGGGCCTAGACCCTACCACCTCAATTCAGCTTGCACCTGGCCCTTAAGTCCTCGTACAAACATGGGGTTCAATCAAGTGTGAGGTGATGCATCTTGGAAGGACAAATCAGAAGGCTGAGTACAGGGTTAATGGTCGGTTACTTAAGAGTGTAAGTGAACACAGGGACCTTGGGGTTCAAATCCATACATCCCTCAAGGTCGCTGCACAGGTTGATGGGATAGTTAAGTAGGCCTATAGGATGCTAGGCTTCATTAATAGGGGGATTGAGTTCAAGAGAAGAGAGGTCATCTTGCAACTCTACAAATCTCTTGTGAGATCACACTTAGAGTATTGCGTTCAGTTCTGGTCACTTCATTATAGGAAGAGGATGCAGAGGGTGGAGAGGAGATTTTCCAGGATGTTGCCTGGATTGAAAAACAAGTCTTATGAGGCAAGGTTAGCAGAGCTGGGACTTTTCTCTTTGGAGCATAGAAGGATGAGAGGGGACTTGATAAAGGTCTACAAGATTATGAGAGGCATAGATAGGGTGGATTGCCGGTATCTGTTTCCCAGGGCATGAATAGCAAACACCAGAGGGCATATATACAAAGTTAAGGGAGGGAAGTTTAGGGGAAACATCAGGGGTAAGTTTTTTTACACAGAGGGTTGTGGGTGCCTGGAATGACTTGCCAGGGAAGGTGGTGGAGGCTAAAACATTAGGGGTATTTAAGAGCCTCTTGGACAGGCAGATGGATGAAAGAAAAATAGAGGGTTATGGGATCGTGTGGGTTTAGTACATTTTTTTTAAGGAATATATGGGTCGGCACAACATTGAGGGCCGAAGGGCCTGTACTGTGCTGTAGTATTCTGGTGTCTAGTGTCTAGTATCTGAATACATGCTGGGGCCTGCACCCCGCCACCTCATTCAGCTTGCACTGACCTTTCCAATTCGACACAGCGCTTAAATCGATTGAACCTTGGGTCCTCCATGCTCCCAGTGGCTGGTCTGCTGCCTTTCTTCGCTTTGCTTTTGCCACATCGAATTGCCTCCAAGTCCAAAGGGAAGTTACAAACTTGCAATGATCACTTGCCAGAAAAAAGTGTGATTAACTAAGTATTTAGTTGTTTCTTTGTTTTGTTAGCCTTCAGCCAGAAGTCGCTGAGATTCAACAGCGCCATGTTAAACTGGTTCTGGATCATCCCCCCCCCCCTTCCCAATTTAACCACTATATGCACAGGACTTATTCACCAAAATTTGAGGTCTGCTTGGCATCCACAGCTATCTGTATATTTACAAAATGATTGACTACAAAAACATTGAATTGTCAGTCTCTCCTATGCTTCAGTGTACCACTGGTGGAGACTAATTTGATTTTGTGTTTCACCTATAACCATCCAGTTACGTGAGGAATATTTATTCCATTCTGGTTCTGAGCTGAGCCTTGTAGCTCATAGTAAGTTGTGTCAAGAGTGAGAGTTAGCTAGAGTCAACAGAATTTCTTCTGTCCTTCACAAAGTCAGTATCAAAATAAATGGTTAAGTTAAGCATTTGAGTGGTAATTGAAAATAATAAACAAAGGACTATGCTTTCTCATGCTGCATGTAATGAAGCTAATATCTTAGTAATAACTAGATACAAAACAATGTGTTAAAAGAAGGATCTTTGCTTCAACAGTTCCTTTTTCTCCTGTTTAACCAAATACATAATTAGCAATCTTATTTCTTGAGTGCATAAAAAATGTCCTTTGGAAGATAGCTTTATTGCCTCGAGCAAAATGAAAAATGTTGGAAGATTGGAATAAGTATCTCTGAATATGATGCCCTCCTGTGGTGCCATTTTTATAAGGAAGCCGTTACCATTAAGAACAAATTATATTTTCTGCCAAGTTCAGAATAATCATTATTTAGCAAATGTTCTTCCGACAGTCACAAGTCCTGCTCAGACATCTGAAGAAATTTAATTTGGGCAGCTAACATTTTAAAGTTGGGTGAATTCATCTCAATCCCGTTTCTTGGAATTGGGCTGGTTGTAGGTTTGACTATGGCAGAAAAACACCAGATGTAAGTTGCTAAAACATTTAATTTTGCAATTCCGCCTGGATCCATGTTACTATTATTATCATTTACGTGGTGAGCTTCTGTACAATATATCTCTGTTTCCATGACAACATTTCCAGCTAAATTGGCAACACCTCTGTTACATTTTGTAACTCCAAAACATAAAACTAAACATGAAACCAGGGATAAACTTCTCTACTCGGTTTTATGAATAATGTAAACAACAAAGAATGCTTAATCAAACAATATATTTACAATATTACCCAAACATTTCTGAACTATTAAATAAACAACAATCTCCAGCTCCTGAATCAAGGATTTATCCATCATTCTTTGATGAAGTAGTGAGTCTAAGTGACATCTTGCAGGTCAAATGCATTTTGCATTTGAAAACTGCAAGCCTCTTTGGGAAGTGAGTCAAAGAGCCAATAAGAAGAAAGGAAGTGTAAATGCAGCGACTACTTGCTTTTGCACTGGGCCAGTGTTATAATCATCTGGCTTTGGCTCAACAGGCAAGGATAAGCACAGACACAGTCTCTAAGTAAGTTTCCAGTATGTATTTTTTTCTGGTAGTACCTAGCTAGTGCGCTAAGAATAGGTTCAGAGTTAGTGGTATGTTCCTCGCATAAGATGTGAGAGCCTTGGGAGACCTCTAGTCGCCCTGATAGCTACATCTGCACTGACTGCATCGAGCAGCAATTCCTTAGAGACAGGGTTAAGGAACTGGAGCAACAACTCGATGACCTACGGCTCATACAGAGAATGACGAGGTTTGATAGATAGGAGCTACAGGGAGGTAGCCACCCCAAAGTTGCAGGAGGCAAGTGCCTTGGTGATTATCAGGAGAGGAGAAGTGAAGAGGCAATCAGTACAGAGTACCCCTGTGGCCATTCCCTTCAAAAATAGGTATACTGTTTTGCATACTGTTGGGGGAGAGAGAAATGGGGGACCCTCCAGGGAGAAGCTGTAGTGGGCAGATCTCTGGCACTCAGTCTGGTTCTGTGGCTCAAAGGGAAGAGGGGAGAATAGAGGATTCATTAGTTAGGAAACAGAAAAGAGGCTTTGTGGCCGAGAACGAGCTTCCAGGATTGTTTGTTGCCTCCCGGATTTAAAGGATGAAGGAGATCTCAGATCAAGCCCACAGTATTCTTAAGTGGGAGAGTGAGCAGCCAGAGGTCGTGGTCAACGTTGTACCAACAGCACTGTGCTGAGGGGTGACGAAATCCTACAAAGTGAATTCAGGGAGTTATAAGTGCTAAGTTAAAGGACAGGACCACCATAGTCGTGATCTTGGGATTGCTACCCATGCCACCTACTAGTGAGGCCAGAAGTAGGAAGATCATGCAGTATAGCACATGGTTAAGGAGATGGTGCAGGAGGGAGGGCTTCGGATTTTGAGATCAGTGGGTTCTCTTCCAGGGAAGGTGGGACCTGTACAGAAGGGATGGTTTACAACTAAACTGGAGGGGACTAATATCCTTGTGGAAGGATTGCTAATGCTGCATGGATTGGGGGGTGGGGGGGTGGTGGGTTAAACTGGAGTGGCAAGGGAATAGGAACCAGTGAGCCAGAACAGATAGTGGAACGGTTGTGCAGAAAGATGTTGTTAAGCCTACAAACGAAGTCAGGAATCAATAGGTTGAGTGGACTAATGTTCTGAGCTGAGTATTGTAAGAAAGGCAATGAGTTTAGGGCATGAATCAGCACGTGGAAAAATGACATTGTAGCTATTAGTCACATGGTTGCAGGAGGGACAGGACAGGCAGTTCAATGGTCAGATGTTCTGTTGTTTTTGTAGATGAGCTAGTGCGGGAGGGATTAAGGGGAAGGCATTATTAGTCGGGGGAAATGTAGCAGCAGTGCTCAGAGAAGAGAGTTCATCTACTGGGGCTTTATGGGTAGAAATGAGGAATAAGAAAGGTATGACTACATTAATGGGATTATATTATAGACCACCCAACAGCTAGTAAGAAATCTCTTACTAGCTCTTCTTTCAGTTAGTCCTGATGAAGGGTCTCGGCCTGAAAAGTCGACTGTGCCTCTTCCTACAGATGCTGCCGGGTCTGCTGCGTTCACCAGCAACTTTTATGTGTGTAAGTTGTGATAGGAGGTGATTTTAACTTACTATTGACTGGGACTTCCATACTGTAGAATGGCTGGGTAGGAAAGAGTTTGATAAATGATTTTGGGAAAGGTCTTTAATCAGTACATAGAGGTCCCAACTAGCAAGAGTTTGATGCCTGACCTTCTGTTAGGGCAAGAGCCAGGGCAGGTGAAAGATGCTTGTGTAGAGAAACACTTTGCATCTAATGGTCACAATGTTATTAGTTTCGAGGTAATTATGGAAAAGGTTGGGTCAAGTCCTCACTTTACAATTGTAAATTGGAGAAAAGACAATTTTGATGGCATCAGAAATATTCTGGCAATTGTGGATTGGGACAGGCTGTTTTCTGGAAAAGGTGTACTTGGTAAGTAGGAGGCCTTCAAAAGTGAAATTTTGAGAGTACAAAGCTTGTATGTGCCTGTCAGAATAAAAGGTAAAGTTAGGAAGTGTAGGGAACCTTGGTTTTCAAGAGAAACCAGGAGGTTTTTAGCAGGTATAGGCAGGTAGGAACAAATGAGGTTGCTTATGGAGAATAAGAAATGCAAGAGAACACTTCAGAAATAAATCAGGAGGGCTAAAAGAAGACATGAAGCTGCACTAGAAGGCACAGTGAAGCAGAATCCTGAGGGATTCTACAGATATGTTAAGAGCAAAGAGATTGCAAGAGACAAAATTAGTCTCTGGAAAATCAGGAAGGTAATCCATGTGTGGAGCCAAAAGAGAAGAGGGAGATCTTAAATGGATTTTTTGCATTTGTATTTACTTGGGCGATGGACACAGAGACTCTTTGAAGTGAGGCCAAGCAGCAGTGAGGCCATGGACCCTATACAGATTATAGAGGAGGAGGTGTTTGTTGTCTTGAGCCAAAGTAGGGTGAATAAATCCCTAGGGTCGAACAAGGTGTTCCCTCGGACTCTGGGGGAGGCAAGTACACAAATTGCAGGGGCCCTGGCAGAGATAGATAAATCATCTTTAGTGACAGGTAAGGTACCAGAGGAATGGAGAATAGCTAATGTTGTTTTGTTGTTTGAGAAAGATTCTAAGAATAAAGCAAGAATTTATAGGGCAGAATAGTGGGAAAGTTACTGGAAGATATTCTAAGAGAATGGGTATACGAGTATTTGAATAGACAAGGATTGATGAGGGATAGTCAGCATGGCAGATCATGTCTAACTAATCTTACGAGCTTTTTGAGGATGTTACCAGGAAAGTAGATAAAGGCAAGGTAGTTGATGTTGTCTACATAGAGTTCAGCAAGGAATTCGACAAGATCCCACATGAGACGTTGGTCAAGGTTGTTCAATCGCTTAGCTTTCAAGATGAGGCAGTAAATTGGATTAGATATTGGCTTTATGGGAGAAGCCAGAGAATGGTAGTAGAGGGTTCTCTCTCTAACTTGTGGCCTGTGACTGATGGTGTGGTGCTGGGTCAGTTGTTGTTATTCATCTGTATCAACGATTTGGATTATAATGTGATAAACTGGATCAGCAAATTTACAGACGACACCAAGATTGAGGGAATAGTGGACAGTGAGAAAGACTATCAAAGCTTGTAGCAGGATCCGAACAGATGGAAAAATGGGCTGAAAATTGAAAAATAACATCCAAATTATAAACTATTTCTGAAAGACAAATGATTTCAAAACATAAGCACAATTCCTATGAACTAAAAAGACATACCCATAAACCACCAATGAACAAATCATCCATTGAAGAAATCGAAAACAGAGGAATGGATTCTAGTTCACCCCATGTTTCTTTACGCTTCTTGATGTTCTTACCATTCCTAATAAGCCTGGACTGCTTTCTACATTTATACTGTCTTTTTGCTACTTGTGTGACTTCACCCACATGTGCCATTTTTTCATATATCTTTTTACAGGTGGCCTAAAAGCTTCTGGAGACAGAGATCCGAGGTACCCACAATTAATGCTGTTTATGCTGACTCCCTGAGTACACAAATCTTCCAAACAATTCACATCAGCTATTTGATATGCTAAGCAATAATAACAATCTGGTTAGTGAGCTTCCCTGAACTACATAACAGTCTGCATTGTCTTTTTTGAAACAAGGACACTTAACATAACCCATTGTCTTTCACTGCATCTCTTGAGAAGTCAGACCAAGTGCTGTGAGCTGGCAAGTCTGTGACAGTGGGTTTATTTGCAAAGCTGCCCTTTCAACTTCAAACTGATTATTGCTTGCCATTTCCCTTAAGAACCAAAGAGTGGCTCCTGTTTATGACAAGAAACTAAAGAAAGAATATTGTTTGCAAGCTTACCCTACTCAAAAGCATCACCACCCTTTAGAAGTGTCAGCTGCTATGTTTGGGAAGCTGAGCTTGGCAAAAAAGAAAATGCTCTTTAACTCTGGATTACAAACATTGTACATTGAACATTGTACACACTTTGTACTTTGCTTTACCGAGCTCTACTAGATGAATAAATATTGCTAGATGTGTAATAAATGTGTAATAAATTTCAGGGTCCAATACAAATAGCTTTCTAATCTTACATCTGTTATAAACAGATAATGAGCACAATAAAAAAGAATGACAAGCACTGTATTGAGCTTTTCATGATCTCTGGATACCTTATACCAAATTAAGTACCTTTAAGGCGTAGTGTTCTATTGTACAGTAGGAAATCCACAACCAATTATGCACAGCTAGCCCACATAAACAAAAATGTGATAATGGGCAAATAATTTGTATTAGGGTGATGATTGTCTATGTAAGATGCAGTATTATGGGTCATTTAACCACATAAATATATTTCATTCTCATTATTTCTACAGTTTCTCTGTCTCATTTCATGTAGTCACAACTTTCTGAAAAACCTCCTTAATAAGATCAACAGAATATCCACTGGAATATTAATGGGACAAACACTCTCTTCTACTGCACTGTAATGTCACAGTCAACTTTAAATCTTCATTTAAAAATAATTTTGCTTCTGTTTTTGCATTTGAACCATTCTGATTACTAATCAGTCAGGTGATCCACTGCAACTACTGTATCGGTGTCTTTTGACTTTTCTCCCCCTCTATCCCCCATCTGTATACTGCATCTTGTCACTGGCATACACTGTAAAGCTACCCATGATAAAGGTGAAAACACCTATGCCAAGCTACCTATGACCTGGAACTTGAGCAGGTACATCTATGCATTTAAGATTGCATCTTTAAAATCTTAAAAAAATCTTGTAAAAAAGTTAGTGTATGCATTATATCTACCCATATTTCACATAGACTTTAATATATTGACTACATACATCCTACTTCTGATTTTGTTGTGTGCCCTTTTTGACTTGGTACCCACAGTTTGTTCATTTCAGCTATGTTTATTTTTAATATTTTAGGAAAATATTCTGCTGTATTCTGTTAGATTATTCATTTGGGGTGATTGACCAGTAAGTTTTTTTCTCATCTGTGTATATGCAGTAATATTGGAATTGAGTTATTATTGTCACATCTGTCAAGCTACAGCGAAAATCTTGTCCTTCAGATCAGATCTTTATACTATACATTGAGGTAGAACAAGGTAAATGAATAACATTGTAGAATAAAGTGTAACAGCTACAGAGGAAGTTTGGTGCAGTCAAACCACTAGGTGCATGATCAAAATGAGGTAGATTGTGAAGTCAGGAGCTCAATTTGTCATACTAGGAAACTATTTAATACTACAGTGGCGTAGAAACTGTCCTTGAATCTAGCGACATGTTAACAACTAGAATGCAAGTGGTAATAAATGAAATGCTTTCAATTTCTTTGGGAGGATGTAAACAACATGAATCTCAAACAAGGGTTGAATATTTTGTGAAAATAACATAGTTCCTTAAATATTTTTAAAGCAAATCAACGTACAATAGGTTTGCAGATTTAATTTGACATCTATGGCAGTCGATGTGTTGGAGTAGTCGATTTGATGCAGGATGGGAATGTAGGGAAGGTGAGAAATATTTCCTGATCTACAGAAAAGTATTGGCAAATTGTGTGATTGGGGTCCCTAGTTAATGCGGTTAAATGTTCAAGGAGCTACATAGTAATGTTCTTAAATATAAAATGATTCATATAATTAACCAATACAAAATAGATACATAATCAAGGGAAGCAACACACAAACAAAATGCTGGAGGAACTCAGGAGGCCAGGCAGCATCTTTGGAAAAGAGTACAGTCGGCGTTTCGGGCCGAGACCCTTTGGCAGGAGAGGGTTGTAATTTGTGTCTCTGTTTTTGCCAAGAGGTTAATCCATTTGATATTGTGCGAAAGGTTCTATTTTTTTTCCAAATTTGTACAGAAATCCATTTAGAAATATTTCACTTGGAGAGTTATTGATTTGGATTTTTCAGTCTGCTAAATAAAATGTACTTAGCGATGTGAAACAGTGATACCCATGGGGATATAATCCGCTTTGACATCTCCTTTGTTTAGTGCTCAGGTGATATTTTATAAGCACAGGAAGTTTCAACCACTTGTGATGTACTTCTTTGGCTGTGTTCCTCATAAATGACTGCTATAACTGTTAACTCTGACTTTTTTGCTTAAATTATTCTTGTCAAAATGTCTCTTTTAACAAATAGGTATAATCAATCACTGCTGTATCTAGGATAATTTAACAAGGATTATATTTTTTGAGTTTTGTCTCTCCCCAATTTGAAATGCGCTTTGATTGAATAGTTCGTTGTCTGTACTTCCTCTCTTTCACCCATCCCTCAACAATCTTCAGACATAAACTTGTGGGAGTAGGAGCATGAGTCAAAATATTACCTCTGAGAGTCCTGATGTAAGCCTGCAACAATAACTCTGTTTCTTCCTTCACAGATACCTGTCCATTTTAATATTTTCATCTTTGCAACACACACTAAGTGCTGGAGGAACTCAGCAGGCCAGGCAGCATTTATAGAAAAAAGTACTGAAGAGACAGAGGAAGGGGCAGTAGGCTCACAAATAGAGAAAGCTTGTAGACAGTGAGAGAGAGAGGATGGGCAGGTGATAGAGAAGGGATACGCTCAGACCGATGGATTGAGATGTGTCTATTTTAATGCAAGAATCATCATGAACAAAGCAGATGAGCTTAGGGCATGGATCAATACTTGGAGCTATGATGTTGTGGCCATTACAGAGACTTGGATGGCTCAGGGGCAGGAATGGTTACCTAGAGTGCCAGGTTTTAGATGTTTCAGAAAGGACAGGGAGGGATGCAAAATAGGTGGGGCATGGCACTGCTGATCAAAGATAGTATCATGGCTGCAGAAAAGGAGGAAGTCATGGAGGAATTATCTACTGAGTCTCTGTGGGTAGACGTTAAAAACAGGAAGGGGTCAATAATTCTACAGGGTGTTTTTTTATAGACCATCAAATAGTAAAAGAGACACCAAGGAGTAGATAGGGAGACAGATTCTGCAAAGATGTGATAATAACAGGGTTGTCGTGGTGGGAGATTTTAATTTCCCAAATATTGATTGGCATCTCCCTAGAAAGGTTTAGATGGGGTGGAGTTTGTTAGGTGTGTTCAGGAAGGTTTCCTGACACAATATGTAGCTAAGCCTACAAGAGGAGAGGCTGTACTTGATCTGGTATTGGGAAATGAACCTGATCAGGTGTCAGGTGGGAGAGCATTTTGGAGATAGTGATCACAATTCTATCTCCTTTACCATAGCATTGGAGAGGGATAGGAACAACCAAGTTAGGACAGCGTTTAATTGGAGTAAGGGGAAATATGAAGCTATCAGGCAGCAACTTGGAAGCAAATGTTCTCAGGGAAATGTACAGCAGAAATGTGACAAAGGTTCAGGGGTTACTTGCATGGCGTTCGGCATAGGTACGTTCCAATGAGACAGGGAAAGGATGGCAGAGTACGGGAACCATGGTGTACAAAAGCTGTTGAAAATCTAGCCAAGAAGAAAAGAAAAGCTTATGAAAGGTTCACAAACTAGGTAATGATAGAGATTCAGAGAATTATAAGGCTAGCAGGAAGGATCTTAAGAATGAAATTAGGAGAGCCAGAAGCGGCCATGAGAAGGCCTTGGTAAGCAGGATTAAAGAAAACCCCAAGGCATTCCACAAGTATGTGAAGAGCAAGAGGATAAGACGTGAGAGAATAGGATTAATCAATTGTGACAGAGGAAAAGTGTATATGGAACCGAAGGAGATAGCTGAGGTACTTAATGAATACTTTGCTTCAGTATTCACACGGAAAAGGATCTTGGCGACTGTAGGGATGATTTACAGCGGATTGAAAAGCTTGAGCATATAGACATTAAGAAAGAGGATGTGCTGGAGCTTTTGGAAAGCATGAAGTTGGATAAGTCTCCGGGACCAGACGAGATGTACCCCAACCTACTGTGAGAGGCTAGGGAGGAGATTGCTGAGCCTCTGGCAATGATCTTTGCATCATCAATGGGGATGGGGGAGGTTCCAGAGGATTGGAGGGTTGCAGATATTCTTCCCTTATTCGAGAAAGTGAGTAGAGATAGCCCAGAAAATTATAGACCAGTGAGTTTAACTTGAATGTTTGGTAAGTTGATGGAGAAGTTCCTGAGAGGCAGGATTTATGAACATTTGGAGAGGCATAATATGGTTAGGAATAGTCAGCATGGCTTTGTAAAAGGCAAGTCATGCCTTACGAGCCTGACTGAACTTTTTGAGGATGTGATGGCAACCCCTCTCATCACCATTCCCCATCCCCTTTTCCCTCTCTCACCTTTTCTCCTTGCCTGCCCATCGCCTCCCTCTGGTGCACCTCCCCCTTCTCTTTCTTCCATGGCCTTCTGTAACCTCCTATCATACGCCCTCTTCTCCAGTCCTGTATCTCTTTCACCAATCAACTTCCCAGCTGTTTACTTCATCCCTCCCCCTTCCGGGTTTCACCTGTTACCCTGCGTTCCTCTCTCCCTCCCCTGACGTTTAAATCTACTCCTTGTCTTTTTTTTTCTCCAGTCTTGCTGGGATGCTGCCTGGATTACAGCATGTCAACTATAAGGAGAGGATGAACAGTGAATTGGTCGCTGAATCACAGAAAAAATAGGCAACCAGTCCACCATGATTGGCTTTATGATCTTGACAAATTATTGTCATTGTTTTGAAATATATTTCATTTGTAATCTGTAGCATTTCTTCACAACAGTGCCCTCCTAGAAGAACTGAAGTCAGTGATAAATGTATCCTTCTATTCCACTATAGCAAAGATAATTGATTTATGATTTAAAAGTCCAAACCTTCTAATGTTAGAAATCTGACATTACAAACAAAAGGAATCTGACATTTGTGGATCGTGTGATACCAGAGGAGAGTATATGGATGAGACAGAAGAGTTCCAGTTGGGTTACGCTGAGAATGCACATTTTTCCAAATGCTGTGGATAGATTTGTTGTCTGACAGTCAGTCTAATTGACTCATCTGGCTGCCTTTGCGTTGGGGAAATTTTGTAGCATAATGCCAGTGCCTGGGAAATGGAATTTCTAGTTGCTGGAATTAACCACAGGATCAGGGTAGAAGGATTGTAAGGAGCAGATTGTGTTTTGAGAGCGTTAAGGGTTGGTGTTGGGAGAAAAAAAGTGAGAGGACATTGTGTGTAGGTCTTGAAGAGGGTTCTAGGATTAATACTTCTGCTCCTCTTTCACCAACAACGAAATGGAATTGATGACTTTGTAGCCATGTTTGCAGATGATACAAAGATAGGTGGAGGAGTAGATAGTGTTGAGGAAGTGGGGAGTCTGCAGAAAAGCTTTCAGGTTGGTATGGACTTGAACCCCAAGATCCATACAGTTTTGGGCCCCTTATCTAAGATAGAATGTGCTGGTATTGGAGTGGGTCCCGAGGCGGTATGCGAAAATGATCCCAGAAATGACAGAGTTAACGTATAAGGAGTGTTTGATGTCAGTGGGCCTGTACACACTGAAATTTAGGAGAATAAGAGGGGATCTCATTGAAACCTATCGAATATTGAAAGTCCTAGATCTAATAGTTGGGGAATGTACAACCTCAGAATGGAAGGACGTCCCATTAGAACAGAAACGAGGAGGAATTTCTTTAGCAAGAGGGTAGTGAATCTGTGGAATTAACTTGGTATATTTAAAGTGGAGATTGATAAGCTCTTGATTAGTAAGAGTGTCAAAAGTTATGGGGAGAGGGCTGGAGATTGAGGCCGAGGAGGATAATAAATCAGCCATGATGAATTGGTGTAGCAGACTCGATTGACTGAACAGCCTAATTCTGCTGTTCTTATGGTCTTATGCTCTAAGCAGTGCTCCAAAGACAGCTACCAGATGGATCTAACCTTTCTCATCTTTCTTTACCTGCTGTGCTTCCCAACCCATAGGACACCCTTCTTACGCAGGTCAAAAATAGATTTTCTAAAAGAAGAATTCAACATTCTTGAAATGTTTCAGAGGAAAGGACACTTCCAGAGAGTAGACCAAATTGCTGTCAACCTCATTGCCCTGTTTTAACATTGCAAATGGATGCCTTTGAGTCAGCCTGAGTTCCTTTATCAATACTGTAGACTTTTCACCTTCAACCAACCCAGTTTTCAAGGTCCACAGGTCAGTCATTGCTAATGAAAAGACAGACAATTATAACAAAATGCATTAATAAAAAGTCTTTATTATAGAATAACTTCCCCTGGTGCTTCAAAAATGTGTAATCGGACAAGGATGAAGGTTGCCAGTATAACCAAAGGACTGGAAAACCAACAGACAAACCGTATTTTGAAAGATTTGAAAAAAAATAGAAGAGGCTAACATGTACAACAGGAAACAGAAACTTTAAATAGATAATAGAAATTGGTAATTAATTGAAGAAATCACAAAAGGTTATATGAAATCATCCTTGGGTATGAATACACAACTTATGCACACCTCTGTATACAGTGAATTCCCCTAATATTACTAAATTACAAAGTCTGACACATGCACTTAGGCTCATTCCCATGAACAGAAGTAGTTCCCTCTCTATCTCTCCACTTTTAGGAATCGTTCTCTCTTGTCCCTCTTATGTATTGGATACCATTCATTGCAATATGGTTACCATATTGAGTGGTTTTGTATGTTATCAATTTACGGATAAAATTAATGAATAGGTGTTTGTGAAAGCAGACTATATTCATTACCCAAGGACAGAAAATCTGTGAATAAGATAAGGGTTCAGGTGTAAGCTTGTCTAAGGGAAATAGGAAAAGTTATGCCAGAATCTGAGAGATGAAAATAAGGCTGAATTGAACCCCATCTATAGGATGACCTTCACAGAAGATCTGCACTCTGGGATAATTTAGTATCTTTGTACTTAACATGCTGTTGTCCATATTTTTAATTTATTACTGAAGATGCCTCCACCCATACATTCTCTCTTCTCACCACTTCCATCAGGCAGAACAGAAGTCTGAAATCACATCACCAGGCTTAAGGACGGCTTTCATCCTTCTGTCATATATAACTCATGAACAGGTTTTTTGTGCAAGAAAAATGAACTCCTGCCCACATAATCTGCCTTATAATGGCCTTGCACCTTATTGTCTGCCCGCACAGCACTTTCTCTGTCAATGTAACACAATATTCTGCAAACACGAGGAATTCTGCAGATGCTGGAAATTCAAGCAACACACATCAAAGTTGCTGGTGAACGCAGCAGGCCAGGCAGCTTCTTCCTAGAGATGCTGCCTGGCCTGCTGCGTTCACCAGCAACTTTGACGTGTGTAGCCACAATATTCTGCATTTTGTACTATCTCAATTAACTGATAGAAATGATCTACTGTATATGGATGGCATGCAAAACAAAGTTTTTCACTGTACCTTAGTACCTGTGACAATAATACACAAATTATCAAGGACTGATTTTGGAAATGGTAACTTTTCCTCTTTGCCCCACTGACCAAATCTACCTAGTTTACAGATGATGATTCCAACATTTACTGGAATTCATTCACTTATTAAGTTTATCTCAGTGGTTTTATTATTGGGTTTATGGGGACAAAATTATAGATATAATTAATGTGTATCATTTGTACCAAAGAACAATTGTGCCATTATATTTTTACATACCTTTCACACAGCTGATGGTGTAATTTATAGGAAACCTCTTTCACTATCTCTAAGTGCATATTCTCTCTCGGTAATGAAACACTGCAGATTGGAATATGTTGCTCCATATTTCAAATGTTGTCATTACTATAAAAATACAGTGCAAGCATAGAAAGTAAAACTACTGCTTGAAGTGGCCAACACAGCAATATGTTCATTTTCCCAAGAATAGAGTCAGCAAAACTCAGGCAAAAGTTCAATATTCATCCTAACAGCTGGAGATGAATAGATCTGATTGCATAGACGATCAAATGGATTCATAAAAATGGCCAGCTAGGTGCAATGTGCAATTCAGCACCTCATACTTACTCCTATTCAGTGAAGCTCAGAAATTAGAAATAAGTCTGATTTTGTTTTGTATTTTGTCTCCTGCACCCCATTCTCCAGCATTCTTTCCGTAACCCTTAGTTCCCTTACCAGTCAAGAACCTCTCGATCTCTGTGTGAATTTAAAGCAAAGTTTGATATGTTCTTGATTGGTAAGGGGGTTAATGTTTACAGAGAAAAGGAGAGGAGAAACAAAATATCAGCCATTTTTGAATGATGGAACAGACTCAATGGATGAAGTGGCCTAATTCTGCTCCTATATCTTATGATGTTACAGTCTTAACTGGTAACTACCCGAGACCTTTCACTACGAATTCAATGTAGTTCTAGATAATACATTCTCTAGCTTTAAACCAGCCACTTAGCTTTTCAAGTAACAGAAATGTAAGAAGCTATTGCTAAAAGAATATATAATTGCAAACTTTTTTTTAACATTTTCAAGGACTCCTGTGACCTCCATTGAATGGTGTCACTAACATACGTGGAAAATATAAGAAACAGTGAGTACTTTTTTCTTTCTTTTTTTCAATTAATATTTAGGTCTTTAATTAACTTAAACATAATAAATATTTTTAAAGCTTTTTTAAGTTTTAGAAGTATTGTTCTTAATTTTCTAAATTATTTAGAACTGTTTCAGCTGTTTTTGAATATTGCTGATAATCAGAGAGGTGTGAGCACTGTGGGGAAAACCTTTGACCCCATGAGTGACAAGAGCCCATTTGAAGTATTCATAGAATCATTGACACAGCCACAGATTCTTACAGCACAGAAACAGCCCAGGTCCACCAAGATGTCACATCCAAGCTAATCCCATTTATTTAGAGATACAGCACAGTAACTGGCCCTTCTGGCACATTGAGCCACACTGCCCAATTACACCCATCTGATCAACTAACACATAAATATTGGAACGTGGGAGGAAACAGTATAACGGTAGATGGCGCCTGTGTACAACACTCCTTTGATTCACATCTTCTGAAGCTATCTTTTTCACTTCTTTGATGTGTTTTACATTTGTTTTTCATCTTGAATGTGATTATGGAACCTTTAGAGCCTGTATTTTGCTATTTGGAAATTGTTTGGTAGCTTCAGACTCCGAGAGGATTCCAGGAGGTAGAGGCTGTGTGAGCGAACCACGTTGCAAGATTCTACAGGGTGGCGTGAGGGGCAATGTTTGACCTCATTTCATCAATTAAAGCTTCCATTGTTTGCCGATTAAAGCGACAAGTGTAACTGAAATATCAGGATGAGTGCTGAAGTTTGGAGATCGTGTTGGTGTTCCAGCGCTCTGCAGTCTCTAAGAGGATTCTGGGAGGCAGGGAGTGTAAACCTCATCGTAGGCAGGCTGCAGGATGGGGCACAAACTGATATTTGGCCCCATTTCACCGACTAAAACTCCCATTGTTCACTGACAAAGGAGATTAAAGCATCAATTTGAGTGCAGAGGGTGAGCGCCAGCTGCCTGTCTTTTGAATGGGGAGAGGGGAACTTACAGCTGCACCCAGGCTCCAAGAGTATTTTCTGCATTTTGCTTGTGGACTTTGGACTATAGGCTCTATCTTTCAGTCTCAGAGTTTTTATATTCTGTGCTTTTTCTCCCGATCTTCTCGGTATTTTTTTGCATGGGGAGTGAAATTTGTGGGTCAATGTGCCTGATCTGTTTTGTTCAGCTTTTGTGTGGGGGGGGAATTTGGGGGTTGATGTACCTGTTCCATTTTTGTTTGTTGCTTTTTGTGGTGAGGTGGGATTTGGGGGTTGGTGATTGTGCTGCCTTTCTTTTCTTTCCTTTCTAGGTTTCATGGCTACCCAGAGAAATGAAGAATTTCAGAGTTGTATACTTTGATAATAACTGAACATTTGAACCTTTCAATCTTTGAATCTTTCAATATTTGAACCGTAGCACCTGCAGGAAACCCACAATACATGGGGAGAACTAACAACCTTCTTACAGACAGCAGCATCTTGATCGTTGGTGTTGTAATAGTGTTAGTCTATCATCTACGCTACAGCGCAGTCCCTTACTGTTTGGCATTTGACCCAGAACCATTGGCCATAAACCATCAGACAGAGGAGCAGATTATACAATTTGGTCCATCATGTCTGCTCCGCTATTTGATCCTGTCTGGTTTATTTTTCTCTATCAAACCCATTCTTCTGACTTCTCTCTGTAACTTCTGACATGCTTAATAATCTTCTACAACTTTCCCATCCACGTACCTGTCCAACTGTCTTTTAAAAGTTATTATAGCATCTGCTTCAACCATTTCCATATTATTGTCAAACTTTGTGTAAAAAATTTGCCCTTCAAGTTTCTATTAATTCTTTCCCACCTGTCCTGAAAACTCAGTCTCTCAAGTCCTGCCAATGTGGTTATAAATCTTTTCTGCAACCTTTGCAGTTTAACAATATTGTTCCTATAGCAGAGCATCCTAAAACCACTCACAATTCTCCAAGCGTAACCTCACCAGCACCCTGTACAAATGTACCATGACTGCCAGCTTTTATACTCAGTGCCCTGACACATGAAGGCTAGTGTGCCAGAGTCTTTTTCACTATCCTGCCTATTGTGACTCCACTTTCAATGAACAATGTAATTGTACTCCAAGGTCTCTCTGTTCTACAACAGTCCCACATTGCCCTGGCATTCAATGTCCTAACTCAATGTGACTTTCCAAAAAGCATCATCTCATACTTATCCAAATTAGACTCCATTTGCCAATCCTCGGCCCACTTACTCATCTAATCAAGATCCCCCTGGAATTGTTCATAACCTTCTTCATTGCCCTCTATATCACCAATTATAGCTGTCACCTGCAAACTTGCTAACCATGCTTGTACTTTCCAATCCACATTGTTATTGACTAAACGGCTAGCAAGGTGGTCTGAGGGAGCTAGCATGTAAGGGCTGGTTACTGCTTGTACACCACACTGCTTCATGGGATGACCTTGGCAGTGAAGTCCTGAGTTCGGATGGAACTGTGCAGCGTTAAAAATAGTGTGGCAAATGGTATAGTACTTGTGGAAAATTCCAATTTCAAGCCAGGTCAAGCAAGATTTGGCAGAATGATTTTCTTTTCTATTAAAGTCATAGAGTCCTAAAGTCCTACAGCATGGAAATGTGTCCTTTGGGCCAATTAAAGCATAAGCAGGAGTAGGTCATCCGGCCCCCTGAACCTGCTCTGCCGTTCAATAAAATCATGGCTGATCTGGCCAAGGATTCAGCTCCACCTACCTGCCTTTTCCCCAAAACCCTTAAATCCCTTGCTCTGCAAAGCTCTCTGTAACTATGTTTAAAATGTATTTAATGATGTAGCCTTTACTGCTTTCATAGGCAGGGAATTCCACGGATTCACTCCTCATCTTCATCCTTAATCTATACCCATGAACTTAAAGCCATGTCCCCTAGTTATAGACCCATTCACCACTGGAAGCAACATTCCTGCCTCTATCTTATCTATCACTTTCACAATTCAATGGTTCATTTTAAAATCAGAGAATGTATACAATATACAACCTGAAATCCTTACTCGTTGCAGACATCCACGAAGAGGGCGGAGCTTAGTTATGATGGAGCTAAACGGTGACTCCTTTGCTTGTATCTTTGGAAACAGCTCTATTTCCATCTTTAATATCTCGATTTATCCCTTTCAGGGTTCTTTTGAAGGCCCTGACCTGGAGTTACATGCTGACTTCGGTTCTTTGTGGGAATGGGACCTGCTCTTGGGGTTTCACGACTGGCTGTTATTTGACATGCCAAGGATGCGGCCTGAGAGCTTAGTTCGCCTTTGGAGGTCCAGAATCTCATGGCTCTGGAGATGGGCGGATCGAAGGTGGGTGTCCCGGCAGGAAATCAGTGTGTCGTGGGAGTTGGGAGATCTTTGGCTGTGTGCCCAGAGACCCAAGATCTTTGTCACAGAGCTCGGAAAAAACGACGCAACGGACTTTTAAAGTCATAAACCAGCGAGTTGTTTGTTATGTCTCTCCTCTTGCTGTGAAACAGAGACACCTCTTTCTCCCTTATTAGGGAGAGAGAGAGAGTCTGTAATATGTCAAATACTGGGTGAACGAGTAGTCTTTGAGGTACTGCAAGTCTGTGTTTTTGCTGTTGCTTTGTGGCACGCTTGAGTGCTTGGTGGTGGGTGCTGATGTTTTTTTCCCGGTGGGGGAGGGGCCATTATTGTTTTGCTGCTGCTTAAACACAGGAGGGAGGGTTGCTGGGGGGGGGGGTTTGAGGTTCTAACATTTAATTGTCATTCATTTTTTGGGGGAACACCTCTGCTTTCGTGGGTGGTTGTGAAGAAAAAGCACTTCAGGATGTATATTGTATAGATTTCTCTGACATTAAATGTACCTTTGAAACCTTTGAAACAGAAAGAAAAAAAACCCAAAGGATGAATGACAGAAAATGCTACAACTCAAAAGACTCCCAGACACAAGCAGCAGCAACAACAGGAGAGATATTTCTCCTGTCTCAGCGAGAGGGGAGGCCAACAGCTCACTGTTCTGATTTTACAATCTGCAGTATTCACAAGTGTTATATTTTATAAATTTCTATAAGATCCCCTCCCACGCTTTTGAATTCCAGTGAGTATTTGGATGAGTAACCAGGTTACTCCGCCTTCTTGAATTATTGCTGTACTTCTAGTGAAGATTCTCCCTCAGTGCTGTTGAGTAGAGTTCCAGGGTTCAGACTCAGTGACAGTAAAGGAAAAGTAATCTCTTTCCAGGTCAGGTTGGAGCATGACGCATATGTGTCCCGTATGCTCGCTGCTACTGAATATCTTGGTGGGAGAAGTTCCACGTATGGAAGTTGCTGATGGAATAGTTTGGGTGAGTTACCACAGTGTATTTGGTACATGCTCCACACTTTAATGTTCTACACTAACACAGGAGAGAATTGAATATTTAGTGTTGTTGATGAGATGTTAATCGAACAGGCTATTTCATTCTTGAGAATTGTAGGGAACATATTCATCCAAGTAAGTGGAAAGCATTCCATCACACTCCTGACTTCTAGATGGTGATGAACTAACTCACTGTAGGATATGTAGCATCTGCCCTACACTTTTAAGATGGTTAAAGGTTCTCATAATGGAAACGATCATCTTCTGGAACCTTAATGACATGGATATTATCTGACACATATGTTTCAATATTGTCTAGGCCTTTCTGCATGCAGGAGTGAACTGCTTCATTTGCAATGAAAATAAACATTGCCCAATTATTTATAAGCATCTTGACAGTGATCTTATGATGGGAGGAGTGTTCAAGCAGTTGAAGATGGCTGTATTGCACTGGTGACATGTTCCTGGGATGGCTGACAACATTTATTCACAAATACCTTCATTTTTGCAAAAAATGACTCCAACCATTGATGCGTTCCCTTTTGTGCACATTAACTTCAGTTTTTCTAGGGCTCCTTGATGCCACACTCAGTCAAATGATGACTTGATGTCAAGGGCAGTCATTTTCACATCACCTCTAGAATTTACTGACTTGGTACATGTCCTGGTATAATTCTCATTTTTGTTTGGCTGTTTAGAGTCTCCTTCATCTCTTCTTTTCTTTGGAGCTACAAGATAAATGCATTTTTAATTAACTGGAGTTTGTTCCAACTCAGAAGTAATATACAAAAAATATAATGTATGCAGGTCGAATAGCTACTCAATGTATACTGTATGATGTATACTTGGTGACATTGGATTATTACTGGTAACTTGCAATTTTGTTGTAAAATGGCCCAATGACATCAATATGATTACAAATTGCTATCAAAAATTGTTGTTGCTTCAAACCATTTAAGTATTTTATTGAAATGAAATTGAAATACACAAATGAAATATTTGTCAATTCCTTGTACCATGGTCTTATTAGCATTAGAAACCTACAAAGTACATTAGTCAGTTACAAAATTCCAGTACTTGCTTTGGAAATAAATCATATTCAGATGTCAATTGTTTGTTTTAATCTGCTGGTCCACTGATTTTGTGCAGGAAATCTTTTTTTTAATCTTTTCACATTTTTAATTGTTTTGATGTGTTTAGTACATGCATGTTTAACTAAATGCTTGGAGACTCCTTGCTGGGACAAAACACATTGTTACAATTACACTCCAGCATCCCTCTTGTATTGGTTTTATTCCTTGAAGAAATATTCGAGCGTATCTGCAGAAAATTCCAACTAAACCAATTTAAATATATTTGAATATATTCTCTAGCAATTGACATGATTTGTTCACTTTCTGGAGGATCAGCATGACTGTATGAAATCTTGCAAATGTTGAAATATGACACTCACATCATTTCTACAAGATGCAAAAATACAGCAATATAAAACAATAAAATGTTTCAACACAAGATAATTGAATAAATCTTACTGCTTTAACACATTACAAGACAAGAAGTTAGATCTGATTTGATTAAGGCTTCAAATACTTAAGTCTTAAAATGCATCAGAACAAAGCAGTTTCATAAGCAGCCCAACACAATTCCCCAAACTAACAGTATCAGAACTCCCAGTATTGAGAAAGCCATCTGTTCTGTTTCCTTTTGAGGGGAAACATTTAAGTTGGACATTGCAGGTGATATTGTAAACACAGGAGGTACTGCAGATGTTGGAAATTGGGTATAATTTTTCATCTCATGTTAAATCAACAGCTTCTAAAGACAAAAATGAATACAGGAGATTAGGAATAAAAGCAGAAAATATTGGAGATATTCAGCAGTTCAGACAGCATCTGTGGAAAGAGAAAGAGTTAATGTTTCAGGATAATAATCATTCATCTTAACTAAGGCAATTTGCAGAAAGGTAAACAGTAATGTCCCCCACACATAATGCTTGAGTACTTCCAGCATTTTCTGATTATAATTTATTGAAGGCATTGCAAGTGGAATATATGTCTGGGTTGTTAACATTAAACAGGTGCACATTATTGTCCCTTCTGAAACTTGTTGGCTTTGAATTTCTATTAAGTTTTCTGATATTATATGCAAACTACTCACAGACTGACCAATGTGCCAAGCAGTTGGAGATATGAAAGCATCAGTCATCTACCCCTGGCTTTTGAAGGAAACATCTGTGCTCTCTGCAGCAAGGCTACAATGTGGACATATCCACTGCCGACCAGCTGGTTCCACTTGCAATGTTAAGTTAATCTCTTTCATAATCCATAAAGGACTGCAACTCCCATTAAACATCTATCTTATTTCAAAGTTCAAAGTAAATTTATTATCAAAGTATGTATATTTCACAGTATACTACCTTTAGATTAATTTCTCAGAGGCATTTATCGGAAAATAAAGAAATACAATGGAATTTATTTTAAAAAGCTATGCATAACAAAGCAGCACACACAAAATGCAGGAGGAACTCGGCAGGTCAGGCAGCATCTATGGAAATGAATATACACATGCATTTCAGGTTGTAACCCTTCTTCGGGACTGAAAAGGGAGGGGGAGGACACCAGAAATTAAAGGTGGGGAGTGGGAAGATGGATAGCTAGAAGGTGATAGATGAAGGCAGGTGGGTTGAAAATATAAATGGCTGGAGAAGAAGGAATTTGATAGGAGAGAAGAGTGGACTATAGGAGAAAGGGAAGGAGGAGGGAACCCAGGGTGAGGTGATAGGCCGGTGAGAAAATGTAAGAGACCAGAGTGAGGAATAGAGAAAGGGAAAAAATACTAGAAGGAGAAATCAATATTCATGCCATCAGCTTGGAGGCTTCTCAGACAGAGTATAAGGTGTTACTCCTCCACCCTGAGGTGGCCTCATCTTGGCACAAGAGGATGCCATGGACTGACATGTCAGAATGGGAATGGGAATTGGAATTAAAATGTTTGGCCACCAGAAAGTCCCGCTTGTAGTAGATGGAGCTGTCTCACCAAAATAGATGAAGCTGCATTGGGAGCAACGGACACAATAAATGACCCCAGCAGATTTGCAGATGAAGTGTTGCCTCACTAGGAAGGATTGTTTGAGGCCCAGAATTCTTGAGACTGAGGACCAGTTCTTCCAGATGGAGGAGGGTGATGGTGGAGGAGAACTTGTTGGTTCTTTTATTGAAAAAGAATCAGAGAGCTTAAAACCTTCTTGATGGGAGATAGAAGTGTATAGAGACTGAACATCCATTATGAAAATGAGATGTCAGGGCCAGGGAATTGTAAGTTACTGAGGAGATTGAGAGCATAAGAAGAGTCACAAATGTCGTTAGGAAAGGAGTGAATCAAGGGGGATAGAGCAGAGTCAAGGTGTGAGGAACATAAGTTCAAGTTCAGTGTAGCAGGAGCAGGCAGAGACAATAGACCTACATGGACAGTCAGGTTTGCAGATTTTGGGTAAGAGGTAGAAGTGAGCAGTGTGGGCTAAAGGAACTATGAGTTTGGTAGCAGTTGATTGGAGTTCTCCAGAGTCAAAGAGGTCAGTGAGGAGGTCAGAAACAGTTTTCTGATGGTCCAGAGTCTGCTCCTCTTCAAGGGGTTCTGAAGAGGTGTCTGAGAGATGCCCTCTGGCCTCAGCCTCTTTGTCTTCCAGTTTGATGGGATTGGAGTAAAGAGAATAGAGGGCAGTGCATTCAGGGGTGCTAAGGTTCAATGAGGAGAGAGGAGTGCTGAAGTCGAGATGGTTGATGTCTCGTCGGCAAGAGGACAAACGCAAATAATAAATAATAAAAAAAATAAATAATACAGAGTATATGAGTCCTTGAATGTATAGTCTGTGGAGGCAGTTCTGCAATGGGATGATTGAAGTTATCCATGCTGGTTCAGGAGCCTGATGACTGCAGGATGGTAATCGTTCCGGAACCTGGGGGTGTGGGATCTAAGTCTACTGTACCTCCTTCCCGATGGTAGTAATGAGAAGAGAGCATGGCCTGGATGATGAGGGTGGATGCTACTTTCTAGTGGCAGTCCTCCTTGTGAAATAGCTCAATGATAGAGATGGCTTTGCTTGCAATGGACTGGGCTGTATCCACCTCTTTTTTGTTGGCTTTTCCATTCCTGGGCAAGTTGGAAGAACACACACCAGTCTTTGTTGGGGGATCAGCAGTGGAATGCATGAGCAGCTTCAGGTTTACAGGCATCAACATACCAGGGCTTCTATCCCAACACATTGACGTAATTACAAAGGCAGCACACCAGTTTCTCTACTTTGTTAGGAGATTGAGAAGATTTGGTGTGTCACCAAAGGCTGTTATATAGTACTATAGCTGCACGGTGGAAAGCATTCAGATTGGTTGTACCGCGCACAAAATGCTAGAGGAATTCAGCAGGTCAGGCAGCATCTATGGGAATGAATGAACAGTTGAAGTTTTGGGCCGAGACTCTTCATCGGGACTGGGAAGGAAGAGGCAAGAAACCAGAATAAGAAGGTGGGGGAAGGGGAAGGAGTACAAGTTCGATGGTGATAGGTGAAGCCAGGTGGGCGATGGAGAAGTAAGAAGCAGGGAGGTGATATGAAGAAAAGGTCAGGGCTAGAGAAGAAGAAACCTGGTAAGAGATAAGAGTGGACCATGGGAAAAAATAAAGGAGAAGGGGCACCCAGCAGTTGATGATAGACAGGGAAAGAGAAGGGAAGTGAGAGGGGAGTCAGAGTGGGGGTTTGGAAGAAGATGGAAATGGTATGTGGAAAAAAAATACCAGAGGTTAGAGAAATCAAAGTTCATGCTGTTAGGGTGGAGGTTACCCAGGCAGAATATGAAGTGTTTTAGACTGGTTGTATTACATATTGGGATGGAACACCAATGCACAGGATCACAAGTGGCTGCAAAGAGTTATAGATTCATCTTGGTCAATCATGGAGTCAACTCACATCAGCATTAGGAGCTAGAAGGAGTTGATCACCTCGAGGCTGCAGGAGTTAGATAAGTGGGTGACTGTCAGTGAAGGGAAGGAAAGAGCCCAAATAGTAGAGAGCACCCCTGTGGCCATCCCTCTTAGTAATCATTATCTTGCTTGGATGCTGTTGAGGGGTTGACCTGACAGAGGATGACCACGGTGATCGGGTCTCTGGGACAGCCTGATTCCGTGGTGCAGAAGGGAAAGAGGAAGAGGAGGAATGCGGTAGTCATAGGGGAGTCCATAGTGAAGGGGACAGACAGGAGGTTCTGTCAGTCTGATAGAGATACCTGCATGGTGTGTTGCCTCCCAGGTGCCAGGCTACAGGATTGGGTGCAGAGTATTCTGAAGGGAGAGGGTGAACAGCCAGAAGTCTTGGTAAACTTTGGTACCAATGACATAGGTAGAAAGAGGGAGGAGGTCCTGAAAAGAGAATTCAGAGAGCTGGGTAGGAAGCTGAAGAGCAGGGCCTCCAGGGTAGTACTCTCAGGATTGCTGCCTGTGCCACGTGCTAATGAGTGCAAGAATAGCAGATCAGGCATATTAATGCGTGGCTGACAGACTGGTTTAGGGGGCAGGGCTTTGGGTTCCTGGATCATTGGGGCCCCCTCTGGGGGAAGTACAACCTGAAAAAAAAGGACGGGTTACACCTGAAACCAAAGGGGTCCAATATTCTAGCAGGCAGGTTTAATAGAGCTGTTAGGGAGGGTTTGAACTAATTTAGCAGGGGGATGGGAACCAGAATGATAGGGCTGAGGAAGGGGAAAATAGAAATAAATCAGAGATGATAGAAAGGACCGGCAGGAGATCAGCCATAATCACAGCCAGTGGGATGAGTTACAGGGCAATAGAGGCATGGTGCAGTTAAAACAGAAAGCAACTAATACTGGACTGAAAGAGTTATATTTGAATGCATGCAGCATAAGGAATAAAATGGATGATCTTGAAAGTCGGCTACAGATTGGCAAGTAGGACATTTAGGCCATCTCTGAAACTTGGCTGAAGGATGGTTGCCATTGGAAGCTGAACATCCAAGGATATACGGTGTATCGGAAAGATAGGTTAGTAGGAAGAGGGGGTCGTGTGGCCCTGTGTATAAGGAATAACATTAAATTATTAGAAAGGGATGACATAGGATTGGAAAGCGTAGAGTCTCCATGGGTCAAGTTAAGAAATGGCAAGGGCAAAATGGCCTTAATAGCAGTTGTATACAGGCTTCCAAACAGCAGCCGGGACATGGATTACAAATTACAGCAGGAGATAGAAAAGGCGTGTCAGAAGGACAATGCCATGACAGACATTGGGGATTTTAACATGAAAGTGGATTGGGAAAACCAAGCCAGCACTGGACCTGAAGAGGGAGAATATGTTGAATATCTATGGGATGGCTTTTTAGAACAACTTGTTGTTGAGCCCACTAGGGGATTGGCTGTGCTGGATTGGGTGTTGTGCAATGATCTGGAAGTGATAGGAGAGTTTAAGATTAAGGAACCCTTAAGCAACAGTGATCACAATATGATTGAGTTCACTTTGAAATTTGAGAAGGAGAAACTAAATTCCAATGTGTTGGTATTTCGCTGGAATGAAGGAAATTACAATGGCATGAGAGGAGAACTGGCCAAAGTTGACTGGAAAGGGACACTAACAGGAAGGACAGCAGAGCAGCAATGGCTGGAGTTTGCGAAAAATGAGGGAAGGGTAAGACAGATATATTCCAAATAAGAAGACATTTTCAGATGGAAGAAGGACACTACTGTGGCTGACAAGTGAAGTCAGAGCCAAAGTAAAAGCAAAAGAGAGGGCATACAAGGAAGCCAGAGCTGGCATGAAGATAGAGGAATGGGAAACTTTTAAAAACTTGTAGAAGAAGGAAAAGATGAATTATGAAACAAAGCTGGCGACTAATATCAAAGAAGATGCTAAAAACTTTTTTTAAGTATATAAAGGGTAAAAGGGAGTTGAGGGTACATATAGGACCAATAGAAAATGACGCTGGAGATATTGTAATGAGAGATGGCAGAGGAAATGAATGCATATTTTGTATCAGTCTTCACAGGGAAAGACATCTGCAGTATACCGGACACTCAAGAGTTTCAGGGAAGCGAAGTATGTGCAGTGAAAATTACGACTGAGAACGTGCTCAAGAAGCTTAATGGTCTGAGGGTGGATAAATCTCCTGGACCTGATGGAATGCACCCTCGGGTTCTGAGGGAAGTAGCTGGAGCGATTGCGGAGGCATTAACAATGATCTTTCAAGAATCTAAAGATTCTAGCATTGTACCGGATGACTGGAAAACTGCAAATGTCACTACACTATTTAAGAAGGATGGGACGCAGCAGAGAGGAAATTATAGGCCTGTTAGCCTGACATCAGTGGTTGGGAAGTTGTTGGAATCGATTGCTAGGAATGAGATTATGAAGTATCTGGAGGCACATGACAAGATAGGCCAAAGCCAGCACGGTTTCCTGAAAGGAAAATCCTGCCTAACTAACCTATTACAATTTTTTGAGGAAATTACAAGCAGGGCCGACAAAGGAGATGCAGTAGATGTGGTGTACTTTTATTTCCAGAAGGCCTTTGACAAGTTGCCACACATGAGGTTGCTTAGCAAGATAAAAGCCCATGGAATTACAGGGAAGTTACTAGCATAGGTTGAGCATTGGCTGATCAGCAGAAAGCAGAGAGTGGGAATAAAGGGATCTTATTCTGGCTGGCTGCCGGTTACCAGTGGATTTCCACAGGGGTCGGTGTTGGGACCGCTGCTTTTTACGCTATATGTCAATGATTTGAACTATGGTATTAATGGACATGGCTAAATTTGCCGATGATACAAAGATAGGTGGAGGAGCGGGAAGTGTTGCGGAAATGGAGAGTCTGCAGAGAGACTTAGATAGTTTAGGGGAATGGACAAAGAAGTGGCAAATGAAATACAATGTTGGAAAGTGTGTGGTCATGCACTTTGGTGGACGAAATAAACGGGCAGACTATTATTTAGATAGGGAGAGAATTCAAAATGCAGAGATGCAAAGGGACTTGGGAGTCCTTGTGCAAGATACCCTAAAGGTTAACCTCCAGTTTGAGTCAGCGGTGAAGAAGGCGAATGCAATGTCGGCATTCATTTCTAGAGGTATAGTATATAAGAGCAGGGATGTGATGTTGAGGCTCTATAAGGCACTCGTGAGACCACACAGAGGATTGTGTGCAGTGTTGGGCTCCTTACTTTAGAAACAGTATACTGACATTGAAGAGAGTTCAGAGAAGATTCACGAGAATGATTCCAGGAATGAAAGTGCTACCATACTTCTGCTCCTATATCCTATGGTCTAGTGGTCTTATTAAGGGCATCTTCAAGAAATGGTGCCTCAAGAAAATGGCATCCATAACCAAGAACTCTCACCATCTGGGACATGCCTTCTTCTCATTAATTCCTTCAGGGAGGAGGAACAGGAGTCTATGTACCCACACTCAATTATTTAGAAACAGCTTCTTCCACTCTGTCAGATTTTGTGAGTGGCCCATGCACCCATGGACACTAGCTCATTATTGTTTTTTTGTACTATTTATTTTTGTAATTTATGGATTGTATGTCTTTCCACTGTTTTGCTGCCATGAAAAACAACACAGTTTATGTTATTTATCAGTGATAATAAATCTGATTCTGACATCAAATCCACGTTTAGACCAATTTCAGAGTTGCTGTAGGGGCAGCTTTGAGTGAAATAGAGACCACTTTACTGCAGTAACATATTTGATGCAAGAACATTCTATTTATTTATTTAGATAAATAAGCCGTGCTGCCTAGCAACCCCTGATTTAAACCTAGCCTCATCACAGGGCAATTTACAATGACCAATTAACCTACCAACCAGTACATCTTTGGACTCTGGAAGGAAAATGGAGCACCTGGAGGAAAACACATGTGGTCACAGTGAAAATGTATAATCTCCTTACAGGCCGCAGTGGGAATTGAACCTGCGTCACCTGTACTGTAAAGCATTGTGCTAACCACGACACTACTGTGCCACACTAATGTAAGCTTAGAATAAAATGTAAGCTTAGAAGACAATTAAGAAATTTCAAATGATCACTTATGAAGGGCCAAATACAGAAACATTGATCCTTTGAAATTGCTGAAACAGGAGAGGGTGGAATTCTACATTTCCATCTTTGGTTTGTAGATCAGGATTCAGCCAGACTGAAATTCTGCTTTTGTTACTGTGATTCTTTAAAGTGAGGGAAAATAATTTACCCAATTAAGTGTAAAGAAGGGAATTGGGACTGATAGGATTGCTCCGCATAGAGGTAGAATGGAGACAATCAGATGAGTAACCTGCTACCGTGGCATATTAACTTTATGATTTTTACATAAACCAGGGACAGAACCCAATTTCAAAATGGTATGTTTTGAGAATCTCTACGGCAACTCAAAAATTACTGTTTTACTGAACCACATGCCAGTTGAAATTGATGTCATACAACTCTTTTCAGATGACAGTTTGAGGCTGTGATATTGATGTGATTTACCAGTAATGTGGATAATACTGTTCTTAGGATTTAGGATTTGTTCTCCAGTTTGGCACTAGTGCTGAAGAAGGTTCTGTCCTCGGCTCAATGTCATGTTAAAATCAACATCCAACACAGGAAGCTGGGAGCTTGTATCATTTTGGAACCTAAAGAGTTGCAGTAATATATCCTCTCCTGGTAGCTGTTTAAGACAGCACCTGTAGGTACTTAAAAAGGAAGAGACACTATAACAAATGAGGGGCCTTACAGACAGAGGCAGGAGTGTTTATAATAACAAACATAGAGGAATAAGGAAATGGCAGAAGATTTAAATAATACTGAAGACACAAATGTAAGAAATTTGAAGATCGAGTGATTATGAGGAACTACAAGAAATGGTCATTCATGAAAAAGTAGTACTTGAGAAACTGGTGAGACCAAAACCAATAATTCCCAAGAATTGAAAACCTATATTCTAAAATTTTGAAAGAGATGACAATAGAAACAGTGAATACTCTGGTTATCATCCTCCAACATGCTACCTTCGTGTTTGCCGACGACACCACTGTCGTTGGCCGAATTAAAGGTAGTGACAAATCAGCTTCTGGGAGGGAGATTGAAAACCTAGCTGAGTGGTGCCACATCAACAACCTCTTACCCAATGTCACCAAGACCAAGGAATTCAGAGGTCCATGAGCCAGTCCTCATCAGGGGATCAAAGGTGGAGAGAGTCCGCAACTTTAAATTCCTTGGTGCTATTATTTCAGACAATCTGTCCTGGGCCTAGCACAGAAGTGCAATTATGAAGAAAACACCTCAGCACAATATATTGACTGGCTACATCACAGCCTTGATTGGAAACACCAATGCTCTTGAATGAAAAATACTACACAAAGTACTGGACGCAGCATAGTCCATCATGGGCAAAGCCTTCCCCACCATTCAGCACATCTAAATGAAACATCGTTGCAGAAAACCACCATCCGTCATCAGTTACTCTGCTGCCCAGAACATGCTCTCCTTTCGCTGCTGCCATCAGGAAGAAGGTACAGGAGTCTCAGGACTCACACCATCAAGTTCAGGAACAGTTATTACCCCTCAACCATCAGATTCTTTAACAGAAGGGGGGTATCCACTCATCTTCACTCTCCCCATCATTGAAATGCTCCCACCTGATCATTACCCCCTCTGGTGCCCCACTTCCTTCCCTTTCTCCCCTGGTCCACTGTCCTCTCCAAACAGATTCCTTCTTCTTCAGCCCTTTACCTATTCCACTTATCACCTCCCAGCTTCTCACTTAATCTCAAACCCCCCACCCACCTTTCGTTCCCCCCTCACCTGGTCACACCTATCATCTGCCAGCCTGTAAACCTTCCCCTCTCCCACCTTCTTCCCTCCTTCCTTTCCAGTCCTGATGAAGGGTCTCGGCCTGAAATATTATTTCCCTCCATTGATGCTGCCTGACCTACTGAGCATCTTGCTTGTGTCACTCTGGATTTCCAGCAACTTCTGAATCTCTTGTGTTTTAGAAGAGACACGTAACCTTCTCCTATTTGTGTGTCGTATGTTGAAAACAACAAGTCCTGCATTGTTTGTTAATCGCGAGACGATATTACATTTCCTCTCCAGGCTGTAAAAATTCTCCTTTAGACCCGACTATAAACATTTGTCATAACTCCAGCAGTCACAGCTGTTGGATTGTCTACAACAACAGACAGTTAATTAAATGGATAGTGTAGTGTTGAGCATAATTGGGTTGGTTTTGATTAGAGCCATGCTGAGAATGAGTGATAAAGGAGCGTATTGTTCACCACGAAGCAACTGAAATGAGTGAGCTGTAAAATATGTACGCTATTCTTCTAAGAAAGACTATCAAAAATGTGGGAGAGTCACATTTAAAGTAAATCATGCCTAAAACCCCTAAATAGGTTAAAAGAGAAAAAGATGTCCTTTCGTGTTGGCATTTCTCGGACTTAGCTCAAAATACTGAAAGTACTGTAATTGTAAAAGTATAAGCTTCAATTTGAACAGCAAGGCATTAGACATCTCATCACTTTAAATCTAATTGCTTCCAGGTGAAACAACAGAAAATTTAGATTATTCCCTTAATTTTTATTGATTATTTCAGTTATTTGGTGAAGAGTATCTTACTGGTTGCATCACACCCTGGTGTGCTCAGGAATGGAAAACTCCACAAAACGTGGTGGGTGGTGACAGCCCAGTCCTCCCCATCGTTGAGCACGTTTACAAGGAGCACGGCCGTAAGAAAGCAGTAGGCAACATCAAGGATCCCCATCATCCAAGCCATGCTCTCCTTCTGCTATTACCATTGGTTATTACCCAGCAACCATCAGGCTCCTGAACCAGCAGAGATAACCTTCACTTATCTCAATGCTGAACTGACTCCACAACCTATAGCTCAAGGACTCTATAGCTCATTTTCTCCTTATTTGCACAATTTGTCCTCCTTTGCACATGAGATATTTGTCAGTCCTAACTATGCATCATTTTCTTCATGCATTCTATTGTATTTCTTTATTTTTCTGTAAATGCCTGCAAGAAAATGAATCTCTTGATAGTATATGGTGACACTTAAGAGTTAATTGTTAATGATGAGGTGATGATGACACAGGCCAAGATAGGGCTAAGTCAGCATGGTTTCCTTCAGGGAAAATCTTGCCTGATGAACCTGTAGGAATTCTTTGAGGAGATTACACATATGATAGATAAAGGTGATTCAGTGGATGTTATATATTTGGACTTTCAAAAGGCCTTTGACAAGGTGCCACACATGAGGCTGCTTACTAAGTTAAGAGCCCCTGGTATTAGAGGAAATTTTCTGGCATGGTTAGAGCATTGGCTGTTTGGTAGGAGGTAGTGAGTGGGAATAAAAGGATTCTTTTCTGGTTGGCTGCCAGTGTCTAGTGGTGTTCTGCAGGGATCACTATATCAATCATTTAGGATGACGTTGTTGCCAGGTTTGCAGATGATACGAAGATTGGTGGAGAGGCAGGTAGTGTTGAGGAAACAGGTAGGCTGCAGAAGGATTTGGACTGATTAGGACAATGAGCAAGAAAGCGGCAAATGAAATACAATGTTGAAAATTGCATCATCATGAACTTTGGTAGAAAAAATACAAATGTGCAGACTATTTTCTAAATAGGAAGAAAATCCAAAAATCTGAGATGCAAAGGAGAATACCTGAGCAGAACACCCTAAAGTTTAACTTACAGGTTGAGTCAGTGGTGAGGAAGGCAAATGAAATGTTAGCATTGATTTCAAGAGATCTTAAATACAAGAGCAGGGAAGTGATGCTGAGGCTTTATAAGGCACTGTTGAGGCCTCACCTCGAGTATTGTGAACAGTTTTGGGCTCCTCATCTAAGAAATTATGTGCTGGTATTGGGGAGGATTCAGAGGAGGTCACAAGGATGATTCTGTGAATGAAAGAGTTATCATACAAGGAAAATTTGATGTCTCGGTCTGTACTTGCTAGATTTTAGAAGGATGAGTGGGGATCTTATTGAAACCTTTCGAATGTTGAAAGGCCTAAAGAGAGTAAATGTGGAAAGGATGTTTTCCATGGTTGGGGAACCTAGGACAAGAAGGCACAGCCTCAGGATAGAGGGATATCTATTTGAAATAGAGATGGGGGAGAAATTTCTTTAGCTGGATGGTGGTGAATTTGCTGAATTTATTACCACAGGCAGCTGTGAAGGCCAGATTGTTGGGTGTATTTAAGGCAGAGTTTGATAGATTCTTCATTGGACATGACATCAAAGGTTACGGGGAGAAGGCCGGGGACGGGGGCTGAGGAGGGAGAAAAAGGATCAGCCCTGATTGAATGGCAGAGCAGACTCGACAAGTCAAATGGCCTAATTCTGCTCCTATGTCTTATGGTCTTAGGTACATACTTCGCTAATATATTTACTTTGAACTTTCCCATAATCGTTCACATGCAGTTCAAAATTTTAAATTCCAGACCTGATTGTATTCATTTTTGACATCCATAGTTCTATAGCTTCAGATGTTTTTTTTTTATTGACTTATTGTTGCCAGCTCTGCTTTCATACCTGGAACCCACACGTTGGAATTCCTTTCAAAAACCCCTGAAGCTCTCCATTTCCCCCTTCTCACTTAAGATCTTTATCACCACTTGGCCAAACTGTTGGCTACTCTCTCTAGTATCACCTTTGTATGTCAGCCTGCATTGAAACTCTTTGAAATTTACATTAAAGGTGCAGTAAAAGTGTAGGAGCATAAGTTATAAAATCAGAGAAAGATGCAACGTGGGATCAAGTCTATGGCAACTATCAAAACTCATTATCACCGATTCCATATTAATACCATATTTATTCTCTTCAGATCCTCATCAACTTCCCACTCCCTCCACCAGATTCCACCACTCTCCTACACACTGTGAGTAATATATAAAGACCAATTATCCTACTAACCCACACATCTTTGGACCAGAGAGGAAACCAGAGCACACAGATAAAACCCGAGTGAAAGACTGAGGTAATGATTCTTGGAAAAAGGCCAGGATATAAAAGGAAAGTGAACATATTCTATGAAATGACCATTAGTAGGACGAGAACCACATGTGATTTATACATTGAGCAAATCTTTCTGAGTAGCTGCTGCTAGATCTACTTTCCTTGGCAGACCTCATATGGCTAATAGATCTAGTCATGCACAGAGAGGCTGTATTGCCACTGATTGGTTTGACCGTCTCTCTCTGCTAATGGAATGCTATTCTCTTCAGAGTACAGCCTGCCCATTCATCCCATTGTATCTAAGCACTAATGTCACCCGATATAAGGAGGTCTCTGTGGCCTGGAGAAATGCTCCCCGACATTTTCTCTACCACCTGCAGGTTAGTTTGAAACAGACTTGGTGGAGCTACTAACTCCATCATTTTCACCTGCTCATTTTTTCATCAAGAGAAGTTCTGTGCTGTTACCATTTTAAGCTGTTGCACACATTTACTCTCTACAGATCCACACCATTTTCGATTTCAAATAGTTAAGATAAAAATCAAAAGCATTTTTTAATAAACACAACATATTTGAGTTTTGAGAATTCTGCTGATTTTGGAAAGTTAAAGTAGGGATATATGTTTGGAAGTACCTGTCCTCTGCCAGCATCACAACTCTAACAGGGATTGAAGGGGAGCCATGCTGCCGTTTCATTTGCTGTTCTGAACATGGATGCTTGTGCTTTCTTTCCTTTTACATCAAAATACAATCCCTTTTCGGCCAATAGGTGGCCAGTGACTGGCTTCTACACAAACCACACTAAATATCCCTCTGTAGATTCTTGGGAATAGTAAGAAGACAAAGCATTATCTTATGCTTGTCTTCTGTTTTGTGATTTCTGCACCTCTTGTTGCAAATACCAGTCAAAGGATGTTTCAACTGTTTTGAATTATTGTTTTCCACATTCATTTACTTGATCTGTGAAAATATCACTAATTCCCATAAAATAAAAATTAATAACACATTACACAATATTATACCCCCTTTAGAAGCTGGTTATACTTCTGTGTTCACAGCATTTATTATTACAGTGATTCAACATTACATTAAATGTCTGCTAATTATTTGCAGGATTTGTATCACACTGTTAGTTAAGCAGCTGTTTATATATTCTTTACAGCTTGAAAGCCATCTTTATAATGGGAAGATAAAATGAAGTGTTATGAGCTTACTGAACGTTGATAACGGTAACAACTGCCTTACGGTTAACCCCACCATATAATCATAGTAGTATTCCAGCTGACAATCTTCAGTTTTACTGTAACTTGAGTTATGAAAAAATTGATATGTTTTTACCACAGCATGATTGCAATAGTCAACTGCTACTTCACATTTCATTGCTGAAGTGGGAACAGAAACCCTCCAAATGATATATGAAAGAAAAAGAGATAACAAAGGACTTTGTAGGTACGTTACAGCAGCCTGTTTTGTGATTTGACATATTTAATGAGCTCATTGTCAAGAGGATAAATTTGCAACGATACCACTAAAAATGTACAATACGTTGCGCTGCATCCTTTTTACGGGTTCACAGCAAAACCTGGTCATATTGGAAGCTTAATTGCCTGGGGAAGTCAGAGCAAACATAGAATAAAATCCCTAGCATGCAATCAACCTGACACTCCCAACAATTTTGAGATATAGGACTATTGTATGGTTTTGCAGATTCCTAGCTGAATTTAAAATAGAAAGCAAAACAATAGAGTTTAAAGTCAAATGTAAAAATTGGAAATTGAAGGCATTACTAAAGTACCCTTTGAACAGATTGATAGGATTTAGTGGCACTTTATCCGAAATTATTACTTAGAAACACTGTAAAGCCTCATTTTAATTGGCTATTTTTTATGAGACCATCATAATAATATTTTGCTTTTGTTCAGTAAAATTAAAAGAAATGTGTGTTCATTCAATGCTAACAGAAGCTGCTTTTTAACAATTGTACTGGAGGGAAAATACAGTAGTAAGGAGGGAAAATGTAGATCCTACAAAAATAGATGTGTGAATTATAACAAGTGAAAGAAGGAAATGGCAGATGGTTGAGTAATCACTTTGAGTCAATCTTCTCAGTGAAGAAAGAGGATAATGCAGCTGACATTCGAAAGATAATGATTCTCACAGAAATCTACCTGTATGTGAAAACAGTATTTGAAACATAATGGTCCTGAAGACTGACACATCTGTGGCTGTGGATTGTTTCAACCTTGGGCTTTAAATTGAACAGATGAGGAAATTGTTACTGTTTTATCCATAATCCCCAATGCACTTTTTGCTCAGGAATTGTCCCTTTAGCTTAGAATATTTCTAATATAACTCCATTACTTAAGGTGCGAGAGGGAAACCAAGAAATTATAAACCTGTTAGTCTAACATCTGTTGCAGAGATGTTATTGGAATCTATAATTAAGGCCAGAGTGAAAAGAACACTTAGAGAAATTTGAGCTAATTAGAGAGAGCCAACATGGATTTGTAATGGATAGGTTATGTCTAACCAACCAAATTAAATTTTTGAGCAAGTAATAATGTTAAGGACAAGGGTTTGCATGTGAACATGGTTTCTATAAACTTCAAGATAATATTCAGGTGTATCATATAAGAGATTGTTAGCCAAATTATAGCTCCTGGGACTGAAATCAAATTATTGACCTGCTGAATGTTTACAAAAGCAGCAGATGACAGCATTGGAAATACATTCCTCAAAGATCGGTAGTAGTACATTATTTACGACTAGTTTGCTATTGACTTAGATAATACAATGGAGAACACTATACAGCCCGATGATACAAAGCTTGTTAACTAATAAGCAATGTGGGCTGTGAGTTTAAAAATTATGCTGATTACTTGCTGGGGTGATTGGTGTGCACCTGGGGCAGAAAAGCTGGTGCAGCCGCTGCTGCAAAGCTCATGTTCAATCTCGTGCTGACAGTGTGGAGTTTGCATGTCCATCCTGTGACCGAGTAAGCTTTGTCCAGATACTCTGGCTTCTACCCACTTCCAAATGACATGTTATTTGGTTAATTGGCCACTGCACATGGACTGTAGTGTGTAGGTGTGTGGTGGGATCCGGAAGGATGGTGGGGCAGTGAGTTGGTAGGAATGTGGGAAGAATAAACAATGGAATTAATGTAGGATGGGTTACTGATGATTGGCATGAAGCTGATGGACCTATTTATTTGGTGACACTAAATTGTGATAATCACGGGGGATGAACCTGGGGAGAGTTGATGAGATGATGAGGGGAAAGTGAAATAGGATTACTATCTCTCTCTCTCTCTCTCTCTCTTTGGCTATCCATCCCATAGGATGATGATGGTTCCTTTCAGTCAGTTAGTGGGGTGGTACCCCACTCCTCAGAAAGGAACAGCATGTGCGTGAGTGGATTTTAGGTGAGTAGGGGGTTGCACGGGTCCAGACCCACCCTCTCGACATCCCCTCCCAGATCCAGCGGCATGGTGGGGTCCAGGACGGTTGGGGGAAGTTCTGTTGCAGTGAATGGCCAGACCAAGCTTCGATGCAAGGGATGCCCTTTTCGTGCTTTGCAGCACGTGTTTGCTAGATGGCCGTTGACCCTACAAGAGGGTTCATCCGTCCTTTGCCAGGTCTTCTTTTTTGTCCTGCAGGGTGTCTAGCCACCCTCCTCACCAGGCAAGCCTGGTGGGGGAGCCAGTTTAGTCACCGACCACCTGCCCATGCGACAGGTAGTACTGGCTTACATGGAACCAGTAGCACTCAGACGAGTGACCTGACCAGAGGATAGATGTAAACTGATACCTTACGGCCAACTCAGACTCGGTGGGCTGAAGGGCCTGTTTTTGGCTGAATGACTCTGTAACTATAAAATGCAAATATATGTAAATGATATATTAAAAATGTCTTCAAAACTGTCTCTTTTGAATTTCTGTGCAAGGACATCAAACATTTTGGACCATATGAATCCGACTTCTTTTAAATGATGAAAGTTGAGAAACGTAATTAATGTTCTGGGTACACAGACCATTAAAATAGCGTGGACAGCGAAAAAGTAATCAAAATAGCAAAAGGAATATTACCCTTTGTAACAATGGATTAAGATATAAAGAGACTTTTGCAATGCCTTTATGCGATCTTATTTGAGGCAGATTTTGTGTAATCGGTACTGTCCGATAACTACACTTCAGAGACGCTTTGGACTTTGAAAGGGATTCATAAGATGGATGCAGAATTTATTTTTCTCCTGACTGATGTTTTTAAGACAGAACAGAAGGAAATAATCTTAATAATAAACACCGAAAAGTCTGCAAATATTGGAAATCCAAAGCAACACACACAAAATGCTGGAGGAACTCAGCAAGTCAGGCTTAACATCTCAGCCAGAATCTTAAGTAGAGCAATTTGAAAATATTAGTTATTGAATAAATTTAAAGTACCTTCCTCAAAAAACAGTTGATGGTGATGTGCTAAATAATTTAAGATCCAGTGCTTCTACAAGCTAAGGTATATGATTCGAGCCAGATAGATGGAGTTGGATCACAGCTCAATGATGGTCTCATTGAAAGAAAGAATAGGCTGGATGAGTTGTATGCCCTTACAACACTCAAACCAAAACAACAGTGATGCGCTGCAATGGAGTGAAACCTTAATATAAATATTAGTAGAGCTTAATCTTGTGGTCCTTTTAGCTACAGATCATGTTTGAAAGAGTGCCTCAGTTACTCTATAACCAAATGACTGCTGGTGGACTCATGACCTATTTGTTAGTTCTCCATTAGCATTGCACACTGGAAAGTTTTTTCTTCTCATTATCCCTCAAAAGGTGCTCACATGCAGTGATTTAATGAAGCCAATTGTGCATTTGTAAAAGACCAGCCTTTCTTCATTGTTTCTAGTAGAATAGAATTTCACAAGCAGAATGCAATGCCTTGCCATCACAATATAACTCATTTACTGTATGCACTGAGAATGAGTTTCTTAGCAACAATCACCCTTCCTCCTATTTTCCCTCTCTGTGTTGTACTTCCTAATCTATCACACTAAAAGAAAAGAAGCTAGTCTATTATTCCCTGGTGTTCACCATTAACTGTCCGTTTTAACTGCTTTGATGATTTTTTAACCACATTTGTTTCTTTCGAGTTCAGATTACTCTAGCAAGTTATAGAAAGCTACTTCAGAATCTCCTTGAAGCAGATAATTTTGTTTGTTGATTCTGCTTAATATAATCAATCAACCAATCCTATATCAATGCATTTAATCAATGCATTATAAATCAATTTGAGAAGAACTATTTACATTTTGCAAAGAAATAATCAGTGAATGGAAAATTGCTGCCCTTTGTTTTGTGAAGGTCAATGCAGTCCATTTTATTGAGGGGTACTGTATTCATGGCTCTTTGCCAGCAAAAGATCAATGCTGGCTTTACTAATTCCCTGTGCATTCTATCAATATTTTTGTTCCATCAGATAGGTTATGTGATGTAATGATTTAGTTATGAAAATGCCAAGACTGCCGTTGAAGCTTCTCTGATATTTAACCATGGATAGTGTCTGCACATACGGATATCTTTTACGTGGTCACAGGAAAGCTTCAAATTTGGAAATTGCATATTGTATACTATTGACATCAATTTCATTCCAGCATCATGACACAGTAGCTATACTATGCATCTTATAGAGGGAGGACTTCTCTGTATCACTTACAAGAAAATTATCATTCTGCTTATGAATCTTTCAAAAATAGCACACAAAGGGATATTTTCTCCATTTATATTGGACAGGTGACATAATCTGATTCAGAATCATATAAGTTCCGTGTTTGGATCTTTACTTTTGCCAGTGGATATAATTTTAAGAGTATATTTTGATCCTTTTAACATTAATATTACTGAGTCATATAGGTATCGGAATTAGGGTGATTTCAAGTCATTAACAGTGATCAATATCGGTTAATTATGACTGAATCTTTCAAGAAGATCTTAAAAAAGATTATAGTTAAATTTAAGTACAAAAATTTTAGTAGTCTTTAGTGTCCATGATAAAGTTTGAAATGGCTAATTGTTTAATGTGACAACTACAAGAAGCAATGAACTGGGTGTGTGCTGACTGAAGCAGGGTAACCGGTCTTAGGGAAAGCCATGGATTTTCTTCTCTAGATGATATTAGTGAATCAGCTCCAATTTATATATCTCCTCCTCATTTATATCACCTTTCCATTGCTGGCTTGTTCAACTAAACTGAAATCCCCATCTGGCTTGTGGAGCAAACTCAAATTCTTTGTTTTCTTGATGCAAATACGGAATTAATTTTGTGTAAACACAACAGCCCTGCCTTATGCCAAATTAGGAAAATATATAAATAATGATGGTACAGTTAGACATTCTGGATGTTCAGCCACAAATCTCCTCATGAAATATTATCTCGCCACATCAGTGGACATAAATTTAATAGAAAGGAATCATTGATTAATTACACAATCAGCAAGTCAGGCTGCATCTATGAAGGGGAATAAACAGTCAATGATTCAAGCTGAAACCCATCATCAGGACAGGAGGGTTCTTGGCCCAAAATATCAACAGTTTATTCCCCTCCATATTTCTCCAGCATTTTGTGTGTTGCTCTGCATTTTTAGCATCTGCAGAATCTCTTGAGTCTAAGGTAGGAAAAATTCCTGCTCCCCTCATCTGAAACAGCACAGGTAAAATGGTTATGACACACCCTGATGGTTATGCTATGGAATGCCTCACTGAAGGGGAAAATTGAATTTCCTTCATGCCACAGCATGGCCTTTTACAGTCACTCACAGGAGAAGGCGCCGGAGGCAGTGCTGGAGAGAATAGAGGCATGGCAGGCACACTGTAATCTGTGCTGGGTTGGGGTTAGCCCCTCCCGTTGGTGCTGCGCACGTGTTGGCTCTCTGGAAGACAAACTGGATTGCCTGTGACTGACAAGCATGAGACAAGTTGATGTGCCTTCATCTGTTCAACCAGCATGAAATGAGGAACTGCTGCATACTTGTTCTTATAGAAACGTGGCTCCAGGAAAAACAATCTCCACCATGCCTCTCAGGTACTTGTGCTAATATTAATTTTTGTGTCGTCGTGTGCTATCATAACTATGTATGCTGTGTGCTGTGTGTGATGGTATGTATGTACTGCAATTTGGCACCAGAGGAACACTGTTTCATTTAGATGTATACATGTTTATGGTTCAATCACAATTAAACTTGAACTTGAAATTTACTTCTGTGCATGCTCATTCAGAATACTTGCTTTCTATTGAAAGGATGAGGTAGTGATATAAGAATAGGAACACCAAGAAATGAAGCATGCATTTGAATGATATCACAAGGAAAATATTTCAAAATTAAAATTAAAACTAATTGATTTATCCTGCGCATATATATACTAGTGGTAGAAATTCTGCAATGCACAACATTGCTCCGCCATTTTATCATGAGCTGATCCATTCTCCCATTTAGTTCCACTCCCCTGCCTTCTCACCATAACCTTTGATGCCCTGGCTACTCAGATACCTATCAATCTCTGCCTTAAATACACCCAATGACTTGGCCACCACTGCCGCCTGTGGCAACAAATTCCATAGATTCACCACCCTCTGGCTAAAAAAATTTCTTGGCATTTCTATTCTGAATGGGCGCCCTTCAATCCTTAAGTCATGCCCTCTCGTACTAGACTCCCCCATCATGGGAAACGACTTTGCCACATCCACTCTGTCCATGCCTTTCAACATTCGTAATGTTTCTATGAGGTCTCGCCTTATTCTTCTAAACTCCAAGGAATACAGTCCAAGAGCGGACAAACGTTCCTCATATGTTAACCCTCTCATTCCCGGAATCATTCTAGTGAATCTTCTCTGTACCCTCTCCAACGTCAGCACATCCTTTCTTAAATAAGGAGACCAAAACTGCCCACAGTACTCCAAGTGAGGTCTCACCAGCGCCTTATAGAGCCTCAACATCACATCCCTGCTCCTAAACTCTATTCCTCTAGAAATGAATGCCAACATTGCATTCGTCTTCTTCACCACCAACTCAACCTGGAGGTTAACCTTAAGGGTATCCTGTACGAGGACTCCCAAATCCTGTTGCATCTCAGAACTTTGAATTCTCTCCCCATTTAAATAATAGTCTGCCCATTTATTTCTTCTGCCAAAGTGCATAACCATACACTTTCCAACATTGTATTTCATTTACCACTTCTTTGCCCAATCTTCCAATCTATCCAAGTCTCTCTGCAGACTCTCCATTTCCTCAGCACTACCGGCCCCTCCACTTATCTTCGTATTGTCAGCAAACTTAGCCACAAAGCCATCTATTCCATAATCCAAATCGTTGATGTACAATGTAAAAAGAAGTGGTCCCAACATGGACCCCTGTGGAGCACCACTGGTAATGGGCAGCCAACCAGAATAGGATCCCTTTATTCCCACTCTCTGTTTCCTGCCAATCAGCCAACACTCTATCCATGTATGTAACTTTCCCGTAATTCCATGAGCTCTTATCTTGTTAAGCAGCCTCATGTGTGGCACCTTGTCAAAGGACTTCTGAAAATCCAAATATACAACATCCACTGCATCTCCCTTGTCTAGCCTACTTGTAATTTCCTCAAAAAATTGTAATAGGTTTGTCAGGCAGGATTTTCCTTTAAGGAATCCATGCTGATTTCTGCCTATCTTGTCATATGCCTCCAGGTACTCTGTAACCTCATCCTTGACAATCGACTCCAACAACTTCCCAACCACCGATGTCAAGCTAACTGGTCTATAATTTTCTTTTTGCTTCCTCGCGCCCTTCTTAAATAGCGGATGACATTTGCAATCTTCCAGTCCTCCGGAACCATGCCAGAATCTATCGACTTTTGAAAGATCATCGCTAATGCCTCCACAATCTCCACAGCTACTTCCTTCAGAACACGAGGGTGCATTCCATCTGGTCCAGGAGATTTATCTACCTTTAGACTATTCAGCTTCCTGAGTACTTTCTCTGTCGTAATTGTGATTGTGCACACCTCTCTTCCCTGCCACCCTTGAGTGTCCGGTGTACCGCTGATGTCTTCCTCAGTGACGACTGATGCAAAATACTCGTTCAGTTCCTCCGCCGTCTCCTTATCTCCGCCGTCTCCTTATCTCCCATTACAATTTCTCCAGCATCATTTTCTATCGGTCCTATATCTACTCTCACCTGTCTTTTACTCTTTATATACTTGAAAAAGCTTTTAGTATCCTCTTTGATATTATTTGCTAGCTTCCTTTCATAATTCATCTTTTCCCTCTTAATGACCTTTTTAGTTTCCTCTTGTAAGCTTTTAAAACTTCCCAATCCTCTATCTTCCCACTAATTTTTGCTTCCTTGTATGCCCTCTCCTTTGCTTTAACTTTGGCTTTGACTACGCTGGTCAACCACGGTTGCATCCTTTTTCCCTTTGAAAATTTCTTCTTTTTTGCAATATACCTCTCTTGCACCTTCCTCACTTCTCGCATAAACTCCAGCCACTGCTGCTCTGCTGTCCTTCCCGCCAGTGTCTCTTTCCAGTCAACTTTGGCCAGTTCCTCTCTCATGCCACTATAATTTCCTTTACTCCACTGAAATACCAACACATCAGATTTCGGCTTCTCTTTTTCAATTTTCACAGTGAACTCAATCAAGTTATGATCACTGTCTCCTAAGGGTTCCTTCACCTCAATCTCTCTAATCACCTCCTGTTCATTACACAATATCCAATCCAGTACAGCCGATCCCCTAGCGAACTCAACAACAAGCTGTTGTAAAAAGCCATCTCGCAGACATTCTACAAATTCTCTCTCTTGAGATCCAGTGCCGACCCAATTTTTCCAATCCACTCGCATGTTAAAATCCCCCACAATTATCATAACACTGCCCTTCTGACAAGCCTTTTCTGTTTCCTGTTGTAATTTGTAGTCCACATCCCTGCAGCTGTTTGGAGGCCTATAAATAACTGCCATCAGGGTCCTTTTACCCCTGCGATTTCTTAGCTCAACCCATAAAGATTCTTGACCTTCCAATCCTGTATCACCTCTTTCTGATGATTTAATATCATTTCTTACCAATAAAGGCACGCCTCCCCCTCTGCCTACCTTCCTATCCTTCCGATACACTGTGTATCCTTGGACGTTCAGCTCCCAGAGACATGCATCCTTTAGCCACGTCTCAGTGATGGCCACAATATCATACCTGCCAATCTGTAGCTGTACGACAAGATCATCCACCTTATTCCTTATGCTGCGTGCATTTAAGTATAACATCTTAAGACCAGTATTTCATACTTTTCACTTTGATTTCACTGCAACTTGATTGCACTGCAACTCACCCAATGGCTACAAATTTGCCCCATCACCTGCCTGTCTTTCCTAACATCTTTACTGCTCACTATCTTAGATTTATTTTTGTTTTCCCCTTCCTCCACTCTATCATTCCGGTTCCCATCCCCCTGCCAAATTAGATTAATCCTTCCTGCCAGGATATTGGTTACCTTCGGCTTCAGGTGTAACCTGTCCACTTTGAACAGGCCATACTTGCCCCAGAAAAGATCCCAGTTATCCAAGAATCTGAAGCCCTGTCCCCTGCACCAGTCTGTCAGCCACGCATTCATCTGCCTGATCCGACTATTCTTGCCCTTGCTAGCATGTGGCACAGGTAGCAATCCCGAGATTACTACCTTGGAGGTCCTGCTTCTCAGCTTCCTTCCTAACTCCCAGAAATCTCTCTTCAAGACCTCCTCCCTTGTCCTATCTATGTCATTGGTACCAACATGTACCAAGATAACTGGCTGCTCGTCCTCTCCCTTCAGAATATTCTGGACCCGATCCGAGACATCCCGTACCCTGGCACCTGCGAGGCAACACACCATGCGGGTAACTCTATCCCACATTGATGTATTCTAAATAAATTCCTTGCTTTCAGCATACTTTCATCTTTATAGTCAAGAAGTTGTGGGTTAGTGTGCAATCCAGACACATTCCCATGGCAATAAAAATTAATAAACCAACTCCAATCACATTGAGCTCTGAGAGAGACTGGAGCACCTTATCTCTGTTACAACAATTAAAGAAAGCAACACCGAAGAGAAATTGCAAAAAAATCTCTGCCTCATCCAGTAATGGTTACTGCAAATAACTCAGCGATTACTATCCATTTCTTTCAGGTAAAATAAATAACTTTCAAGAGGAAGGATCCTTGCAAGGCATTAGGACTCAATTGTGTACCTGGCAGTTCACTGAAAAACTGGTGGAACGTTCAGGGAAATCAACAATCTCTCACTGCTGCAGTCAGAGTTCTTACCTACTTTACAAGAGCAAAACTGGAAAACAATCCAGTTCTCATCCAGGTTCAGCAGTGGAAAGAGAGAGATGGTTTAACTTCCAGGGTGTCAACACCTCTGAAGATTTATCTTGGGCTCAACATATTAATGCAATTACGAAAAAGGCACATCACCAGTTATATTTCATTCGGAATTTGAGGAGATTTGTTCGGTCACCAAAGACTAACAAATTTCTACAGATGTACCATGAAGAGCATTCTAACATCACCTTCTGGCATGAAGGGGCCACTACACAGAATCGAAAAAAGCTGCAGAGGGTTGCACTAGCCTCCCCAGCACCGAGGGCATTGTCAGAAGGCGATGCCTCAAAAAAGGCAGCATCCATCATTAAGACCCCATCACCAAAGACATGCCTTCTTCTCATTGCTACCATCAGGCAGGAGGTATAAGAGCCTGAAGACGCACACTCAACACTTTCGGAGCAACCTCTTCACGTTCACCATCGGATTTCTGAATGGACAGTGAACCAATCCATGAAAACAACGTCACTACTTTTTGGCTCTCTTCATGCACAACGTGTGTGTGTGTGTGTGTGTGTGTGTGTGTGTGTGTGTGTGAGAGAGAGAGAGAGAGATATCAAAATCTCTCTGCAGGAAGAGAATGACTGATAAATGGTCTTCAATAGAGCTGGATTGGCAGACTTATTGAGAAGTTTTTCAGGAAGGCATCTGGCGCTGACCTCTGATCCAAGGCTAGAATTATTGCAGGAGAGATTTCCCAAGGATACAGAGACTGGAGAAAAGGTAAAATACATGAATCTAAAATAATCTATTTTTTCCTGCCCCTCTAACTTCAATTCACCTAAATGCCACACTTGATGTTAACTCATTATTAATAATTCACAATAAAACTCAAGTGAGTTAATCTACTTGTACTTTGCTAATAATTACAATAACAACAATATTACTAATGACTCATTATATTTCTTTTCTATCCTGTATTTTGTTTTCATGTTAGAATAAATGATGGGAACTGGTGTGTGATTTGTTCTTGAATATCCAGTACATCAGCCAGACAACATGTGTCACTTCTTAAATTGTGATGGAAGAGTAAGAGTTAATCCTGGCCCAAAGTGGCCCATCTTGGAATCCATCATCAGGTATGATTCAGAGGAAGTTTTAGTCTGCCTAGGGAAGCTGTCGTGATTCAATAAGGTTGAATGAAGAAGGATGAGAAAGAATCTGAACTGTAACATTGGTAAATGCTTCATCCAGCAGGCTTTTAGCTCACAAGCTGACTGCTCACAAGCAACAGAAAGATTATGTGGAGGGAAGAGTATGATAGTTATCATTAGGCATATGGAGCCTCCTATGGTAATATTCTCCTTGAAAACATTCATGATGGAATTTACTCTAATGGTCCTATTCATATTTCAGTCAATGTAATCAAGAAAGTTACTTAGAGCTCATTTTAGATGATAATGTAATCAAGTACATTATTCATCATTCTATTCAAACACATTTTGTGAAAATATTGATAAGTGCTTGCATCTAAATTGAGGCTAGCTGAAGACAATTAACCTAGAGGCCATAATGAATATATTCTGCAATAGTCATTTTAAATGTTATATTAGAATTAATAATTTTGCAAGATATCAAATTATTTTATTATACACAATTATAAAAATTGTCAGCTCTAACTTTATACTTCCATTGAAAATGTCCTCTCTGCTTGTCTCATTAGATTTCTCCTCAGGAACGGGTTCCTCTAGACTTAATCATGCAGTAATCAGGACAATAAAGCATGAAGATTTTGCTGTTGGCTACCACTGTGGTATAAATCATTGTTTGCGTAGCTCATTGTGTGATGTGTTCCTCGAATGCCTAATAGATCAGGTGGACATTTGCAGAATAGTAGTGACCACACTTTAAAAGTAATTTATGAAAAGTAATTTGGTGGTGTTGTAGATAGTGTGGAGGGCTGTCAGAGGTTACAGCGGGACATCGATAGGATGCAAAACTGGAGTGGCAGATGGAGTTCAACCCGGATAAGTCAAGTCAAGTCAAGTCATTTTGACCATAACTGCTGGTACAGTACACAGTAAAAACGAGACAACATTTTTCAAGACCATGGTGCTACATGAAACAATACAAAACTACACTGAACTACGTAAAAAAACACAAAAACTACACTAGACTACAGACCTACCCAGGACTGCATAAAGTGCACAAAGCAGTGCAGGCATTATAATAAATAATAAACAAGACAATAGACACAGTAGAGGGCAGTAGGTTGGTGTCAGTCCAGGCTCTGGGTATTGAGGAGTCTGATGGCTTGGGGAGAGAAACTGTTACATGGTCTGGTCGTGAAAGCCCAAATGCTTCGGTATCTTTTGCCAGATGGCAGGAGGGAGAAGAGTTTGTATGAGGGGTGCGTGGGGTCCTTCATAATGCTGTTTGCTTTACGGATGTAGCGTGTGGTGCAAATGTCTGTAATGGTGGGAAGAGAGACCCCGATGATCTTCTCAGCTGACCTCAATATCCGCTGCAGGGTCTTGCGATCCGAGACAGTGCAATTTCCGAACCAGGCAGTGATCTCGATACAACCCCTGTAGAATGTGGTGAGGATGGGGGGTGGGAGATGGACTTTTCTCAGCCCTCGCAGAAAGTAGAGATGCTGCTGGGCTTTCTTTGCTATGGAGCTGGTGTTGAGGGACCTGGTGAGATTCTCCGCCAGGTGAACACCAAGAAATTTGGTGCTCTTAACGATCTTTAGGGAGGGGTCGTCAATGTTCAGTGGAGAGTGGTCGCTCCATGTGAGGTGATTCATTTTGGTAAGTTAATATAGTAGAATATAGTATTAATGGTAAGACTCTCAGCAGTGTGGAGGATCAGAGGGATCTTCAGGGCCAAGTCCATAGGTTGACTCTGTGGTGTATTGGCCTTCATCAATGTGGGATCGAGTTCAAGAGTCTAGAGTAATGTTACAGCACTTGGAGTATTGTGCTCAAATCTAGTCACCTCACTATACGAAGGATGTGGAAACTATAGAAAGGGTGCAGAGGAGATTTACAAGGATGTTGCCTGGATTGGGCAGGATGCCTAATGAGAACAGGTTGAGTGAACTTGGCCTTTTCTCCTTGGAGTGACGTAGGATGAGAGGTGACCTGTTAGAAGTGTATAAGATGATGAGAGGCATTGATTGTGTGGATAGTCAGAGGCTTTTCCCCAGGGCTGAAATGGCTAACATGAGAGGACACAGTTTTAAGGTGCTTGGAAGAAGGTACAGAGGAGATGTCAGGGGTAAGTTTTTTACGCAGAGAGTGGTGAGTGTGTGGAATGGGCTGTCGGCAACGGTGGTGGAGGCGGTTACAATACTGTCTTTTAAGAGATTCTTGGATAGGTACATGGAGCTTAGAAAAATAGAGTGCTATGGGTAACCCCAGGCAATTTCCAAAGTAAATACATGTTCAGTACAGCGTTGTGGGCTGAAGGGCTTGTATTGTGCTGTAGGTCTTCTATGTTTCTATGAAGATGAAAGGCATTTTATATGTAAGCAAACATGAGAAAATCTGCAGATGTTAGAAGTCCAAAGCAACACAAATAAAATGCTGGAGGAATTCAGCAGACCAGGCAGCATCTATGGAAAAAAAGTAAACAGTCAACATTCATCTGAAGACCCCTCAGTCCTTTCCTTTCCTTTCCAGTGCTGATGTAGGCTCTCGACGTGAAAGGTCAACTGTTTACTCTTTTCCATGGATGCTTCCTGTCCTGCTGAATTCTTCCAACATTTTGTGTGTGTTGCTGTATGTATGTAAACTCGTCTTTCAATTTGCTCTCCGGTTCTTAGCCTTGTTGAGTTAACTAATGCAGTCCTTTTTAGCTATCCCAAGGGTTATCTCCAGATAATGACAGCCTAATTGTCCCAAAGTCCTCATGTTTTATTTGCATCCAGTGATCTGCTTTACCACTAGTGTGCTCCCCACATCCAACCAAATCTATGTTAGAAATCAGACCAGTAAAACACAAGCACTACACTTCACTTGAGTTTACGTGTCATCATTAATCAACCATACAGACTTAAGTTAGTTGAAAAACACACCCATTGAGCTGATTAGAGAGCAGACTAGTCATTATACTTGGTCTTTGTTGGCCTTTGACAGTTTAGGATACTCACTACAGATTTGGCTGAGCATCCTATAATTGCAACACAACAGTGAGGAAAACCGATCCATATCTATTCAGAAAGCTGCCAGGATGGGGATGTGAGGGACCAAAGGCAAGTAGAGGTTGTAATATTCTTATTTTACTTTATTAGTGTACCATATTTATACATTTCCTTTTCAAGTTCCTCATAAGACTGTGTACAGATCTGAGCACATCGAATGAAGCCAGTTTTTGCTTTAGATTATATTCAGTAGCGAAAACAGCAAAAAGTCTTTCTCATTAACTGTAGTTACAAGGGCTAACATTTACAATTTACATTGTCTGAGGATGAGGGGCTAGGAAAATCCTTTGATGTCTATACATTATAAATGCCACCCACAAGGAGCTTGTGAATCAGAATCAGAATCAGGTTTGTTATCACTGACATTCTGTGTGTTATGAAATTGGTGTTTTGTGGCATTTGTTATTGATTTTAGATACAACAGTTTTTTGTAAATATGTTTCTAGTTCATCCTACAGTTTCCGAACAGATAGTAAGTTCTCACATCTGATCTTTTCTTACTTAAAGACTTTGTAACAAAGGAATATAAAACTTAGGAAAAACAAAACCTGCATTAGGGGATTGTTTTCAATGTCCATGTTAGGGATAGTGTTATGTCATTTCATGTTAGTACTTCACTTTTTTTAAGGGCTCTGTGTTCTTCCTCTTAAGAGCTCTTCCTTAACATATGTATAGTTTTGAATATCTCCAGTGATATAGTTATGGCATGAAGACAGCAAATGCATGTTTCTCAAGGAAGCCAAGAGGATAAATAAAAGCTCTTGTTTTCCAGTCTTACCACATTCTGACATTGAGAAAGAAATGAGGCTATTCTTCATTGTAGCGAACGTCAGTGCTCTTGATACAATGGTAAACATGTTTGATCAGATCTAATTAATCAAAAAGGCTAAAATTAGCACAATGTTACTTAGAGCCAGAACAGCTCGCAGGTCAGAACTGTAGCTTAAGTCAGAGTTCCAACACGGAAGAAGGTGCCCATAACTCCAGAACAGCCAGTAAGTCCAACCTATCAAATGTTACGTGTCCGCAGTTTTGTTTTCCTGGGAGTCCATAGTTTTGTTTACTGTGGGCGTCACAAGTCCCCAGATTCGTTTTACTGAGGGTCCACAGTTTTGTTTCTGTGAGCGTTAACCTTATGACGTACGCCGACGGTATAAAAGAAATGTAGACAGTGCTGAGAAGGAGTGGAAGGAGTCGAAGGAAAGAGAGAGAGAGAGCAGACTTCGAGCTATCCGGGAACATTGAGAAGGGTAAAGTCTAATGCTTACCCATACCCAAAGGATCGGGTTATCAGCGGCACACTGTGCATTGCGGAGATGTGTCTGTCCTTCGTATGATCCATGGGTGTGGATTTCGTGACAGTCACTTCGTGAACTCGCTCTTCATGGACTTCGGAACAGTATTCCTCAGCTGGGATCTTCAGTAACCGTTTCTTCGTTCGCTAGCCGTGGAATCTTTGGAATTCGCCGTGATCGCCACGTTGCTGCATTGAGAATCCACAAGCCTCTCCTTTCATCTATTTCGTGAATTACTGAGACTCTCTGAACTGCCACTTTATGACTGTGCTTGAGTAAGGTTTGTTAAGAACGGGTTCTATGTCTGACTGTAAGGGAGCTATAGACGCATAACACTGTTAACTTCTGTTTAAGAAAGTAGTTAATTTAATTTTCTGTATTTTGAGTAGATGTAAAGAAATATAGTGGTTTTAATATTTAAACACAGCTCAATTTGTCATCTCTTGCTGCTGGTACGTTAGGAAATTGTAACACAAACATTTGCTCTTATGTATGGGCTGTACATAATTTTGGATATTTGTAAGCTGGGGAGGACCTTTAATTTCAGAAAGTAACCTGCAGTTTTTAATGCATTTGCAGAATCATATGGATTTTTAAAATCTTTCGTCCTACTCCAAGTGCCTACTCAGTAATGCATAGTAGAGAAAGAAGAATATCTAAAAAAACCTCTGCTCAGGAAGTGGAAGGGTCAGCAGTTCAGTATCCAGCCATGTTGTGAATAGGTGGACATTGACTCAGACTGAAGCATATTAAGGATGCAGTTTTCAATTTTAACCCAAACTGGCTAGAACTTAACAATAGTTGGTGAACTTTGTTCTCACTCAGGCTTCAGGTTGGATTGTTGTTTTCTTTGTATTAATTCTGAATTGTCAGAGCTGTGTCTTTTCCCTGTAGGTAAAAAACCCAATTAAGCAAAAAGCGAGGTGGATTTACCTTGCTGTGGGACTATTATTGAAATATTGGTGTGCATTATTTTATTACAATCAAACTATCAATTTTAATTTATATCGTCTGAGTGTTCCTAACTTTAATTTCTGAACTTGTTGATCAAACACTGGCTAATTATTTCTCAAAGGCTTTGTACTCCCATGACTAACGTATTATGAATGAGACTGTTCAAAACCATGTCTGAAGGTTGGACGAATATTACAATAAATTATTGTAAAGATAAAGTAAAATAGTTATAGGTGTTATTTACATACAAACTGTATTGGTTTCATTTTTTCTTATTCATAGACAGCTTTCTTTATTTTGCCAAGTGCTCTATTTTGAATCTCTCAGTCTTAGATCTGCATTCTATATTTGTATTTTGCATTGCTTATGTTGTCTCAATTTTCTGTAGAACAATAAGACAAACTGTATTTTGGAATTTAGTTGTTTCTTTTGTATACTTTGCTATTGTGCTGATGAACTCCAGCCAAGCTCTATTTGAAAAAAAAGGTATAGGAATTGCTAGTGATAATCAGGACAATGGTTTACACCGTCATCACATTCTGATACAGTCAGACAAAAAAGAACAGGCTCCGTAGAAATATTTTTATGAGCTTATTTTATACTTTTATAGTGAGGATCTTTTTCAACAACTGGGGTTTTTATATTATCATCCTCTGTACAATATTTATTGGCATAATGTAAATTGCAGAGAATAACCTACTGTGCATGTGTGCAATCTGCTAAGACCACTTTTGTTTTCTATTTCTGTAAATGTAGATATAATGGAAATGACTATAACCTTTGTTCATGACTCAACTATGAGGTGCTATGGTCAACTATGCAGAAAATACAAAAAATTGTGTTGTTTTCCACATAAAGTTCTGAACTGTAGTTAACTGTATTATAAATGCTTTGGGGCAATGGTGTGTAGGGTGGATGTCTCACTAATAAATGTAAATTTGTGTCCCATGGCCTAAATACAATTGCATTGGTACTTTGACTTGCTATCTGACCAGGTGCAGCTTCCAAAGAGATTGAAAAGCCATTTATAATAGCGACTAAGAGACTTCCTTTAGATGGATCAAGAACTGCAGAGAACTTCCTCCAAGTTCACCAAAGGACATGCAAGCTTTGCTCTTCCAGCCATGAATGTCACTCACACACCATGTTTACCTCTTATCTGATGGCAGGATGTTGACTTCTTTGCAAAATGAATGGAATGATGACCAAATGAAGCCGATATATTTAAATTTGGCTTGTCAATGTTGACAACGTCTTTAGGGTGGGCTTCTGCTCAGGTAGGAGTGGCAAATAGCAAAAGTACAGATTTTGTTTTCCTTTTTGTGTTTCAGTCATTATTAGGCTTTGATAAATATACAATTAAATGTGCAACAACACTTCTAATAAACTCAACTGCAAATCCAGTTATAGATATATTTCACAGATGCCTCTATTTATTATGCAGCAAACCAACAGCATATGGAAGTTGCTATATTAAAGCGATAAAGCTTTCAACATCATAACATGAAGGAATAAAAATGTTTGTTTTCTACTTTTGACAAAACATTCTTTCACATTGAATTGAATTTATTTATATCTTACATCCATCCCACAATGTCAGGGAGCAAAAATCTTTGCGCTATGACTCCGTCGCAATGTACAGACATGTGAATTTATAAATCTAATGGCTTGTAGAAGGAAGCTGTCCCGTAGCCTGTTGGTGCTGGCTTTAATGCTGCAGTACTATTTGCCAGACTGAAGCAGCTGAGACAGCTTATGGTTGGCGTGACTGTTGTCCCTGATGATCTTCCAGGCCTTCTTTACGCACCTGCTGCTGTAAATATCCTCATCTGAGGGAAGTTTAACTCTACAAATCTGTTAGTAATAAATTAAAAGAAATAGCTTAACTGGGTTTTCTTAAAAAAAAGTTTTTCTAAATTCCCAAAGTGTTACATAGTTGTTGACTAATTTCTTTTGGTTTGCATGAGCTTACTTTGTAAAGTATGTCATTTCGTGGAACATAATTTTCTCAGTGTATTTCAAAAATTCATTGTCCAAATAGAGCAGAAAATAGTTACCAGAAGGCAACAATAACTTCACTGATGTCATTATAATTAGCGCCTTCCCACTTTATAAATATTTCGCAAAGTAATTATCCCCTTTTCGTCAAATTTACTCATCATTTCCTGATTCTTTTTGTAAATTAAAATTCAACCAACCCGTGTTTCAGATGAGTTGATTTTTTAAAATGAGCTCATCACTAAGTAGTCTGCTCAAAGGAAAACTGAGCAGCTTATTAAACGAAAATAAGCAAAACAATATGCTGAGAGGAGGTTTGAAAAAAAGCACACTGTAGAAGCTATTTATCTATTTTCTGTCCACTGGAGCAATGTATCTATTTTCTGAATGTATTGTATTTTGTGGTAATCTGTCATATAGGTTGGGTTGTGGTAGGAGCATGTATAGTCACATATTCACATTTTGTCTTAGTTGTTTAGTCTAGAGGAGAAGGCTTGTGTCACAGGTAATGGTATTTTTTTGTTGACTGCTTACATACTCTAACTTCATGAATTGAAACACTAATTTAGTTCGAACACTAATTACTCTTGGTGTCGCTTAGTTATATCCTTAATTAGAACACTTAGTTAAACTGATTTGAATGCTTAGATCGCCATTTTGCTAATTTAGTTTCATTAGTTTTTTTATTGCTACAGGATTGTTCATCTTTGCCGGCTTCGTAATGAAGGACTGGATGTACCTTTCTCGACTTGGAAATTCATTATTTGGAAATGCGTCATACACTGTCGATTACCCTGGCTTTGTGTTTCAGGGGTTTTCGTTTGTTTTCAAGTAACCGCTACGCTCACCATGGAAACCTTTTCATAGAGGCATCTTAAGATTATACTAATCATAATCGGATTCGATCTGTATGCCACATTTCACGCTCTGTTGTGTACACTTTAATCTTCCTGATACAGGGAACTTGATAGGTTGCTAGATCTCCATTTCTTTAGGAAGGGCCTTTTTACTCGTCTTTTGTCATTTTCCACTTTTCCAATGAACATGAGCACATCTGCAAAGTGGTTGAAAAATTATGCATAGTAATGCATACATTGAGAGTTGAGAACTTCATAAAATCCCAGCGATTGGCTATATAAAAATTGGTTAACTTAAACCATAGCAATAATTCTTATGCATTAGATTGGCAAAGACATTAGTGTTGCTTTGAAATATTCCACATATTGCATTCCTAAACACAATGTTATCCCGCTTCAATTAAAAAAGTCACTCTTTTAGGCATCCTTTACGGTCAAGAGTGACATCTGTCCAATCAGAGTCTGTGCATTCTGTGGAGGTTGGTGAGGTCTCTCTCTTATAATTTGGGCTGGAGGTGCTTGACGTAATGGATAACTGGTCATTTGGAAGTTTCTGTGTTTCATTCACTGCTTTCCTTTAGCTCTTCATGCCCCGTCTCCTTTGTGCATGATCTTGGGCCTAAGATTTCCAAAGTTCAAAGTAAATTTATTATCAAGGTGCATATATGTCACAGGGTATACTGTTCCCCATGTCAATGATGATGTTGCAATTTATTTTTTCCAAGTGATGTTCTTGAAGAGCTTTAGAGTCAGAGAATCATGCAGCTCAGAATTATGCTTTGGTGCACTGAATCTCGCTGATTACCAAACCATAATATTTTATTTCCCCCACATTTCATTCAAGTGCCCCACTCACTTACACAGGGGTAACTTATAGTGGCCAATTAACTTACCTACACACAAAATAATCTGCAGATGCTGGGGTCACAACAGTCACAGCACGCTGGAGGAACTCAGCAAGTCTGGTAGCATCCGTGGAAACGATCAGTCAACGTTTCAGGCCGGAACCCTTCATCAGGACTGTAGAGGGAAGGGGCAGAGGCCCTATAAAGAAGGTAGGGGGAGGGTGGGAAGGAGAAGGGTGGTAGGTTCTAGGTGAAAAACCAGTAAGGGGAAAGATAAAGGGGTGGGGGAAGGGAAGCAGGGAGGTGATAGGCAGGAGAGATGAAGAAGGAATAGGGGAAAACACAATGGGTAGTAGAAGGAGGTGGAACCATGAGGGAGGTGATAGGCAGCTAGGGGAGGGAGCAGAGTAACATAGGGATAGAGGAAGGGAGGGGAGGGAATTATCGGAAGTTGGAGAATTCTATGTTCATACCAAGGGGCTGGAGACTACCGAGACGGTATATGAGGTATATCCTCCAAACTGAGTTTAGCCTCATCATGGCAGTAGAGGAGGCCACGTATGGACATATCTGAATGGGAGAGGGAAGCAGAGTTAAAGTGGGTGGCTACTGGGAGATCCTGTCTGTTTTGGCGGACGGAGTGGAGGTGCTCGACGAAGCGGTCCCCCAATCTGCGTTGGATTTCACCGATGTAGAGGAGGCCGCACTGGGAGCACCGGATGCAATAGATGACCCCAACAGACTCACAAGTGAAGTTTTGCCTCACTTGGAAGGACTGTTTGGGGCCCTGAATGTTGGCAAGAGAGGAGGTGTAGGGACAGGTGTAGCACTTGCACTTACAGGGATACGTGCCAGGTGGGAGATCCGAGAGGAAGGACGTGTGGACCAGTGAGTCACGGAGGGACCAATCCCTGTGGAAAGCGGAGAGGGGTGGAGAGGGAAAGATGTGCTTAGTGGTGGGGTCCTGTTGAAGGTGGCAGAAGTTGCGGAAGATAATGTGCTGGATCCGGAGGCTGGTGGGGTGGTAGGTGAGGACAAGGGGAACTCTGTCCCTGTTGTGGTGGTAAGAGCCGAATTGTGGGAAATGGAGAAGGTGCGGGTGAGGGCATCATTGATGACGGCAGAACGGAAACCATGATCCTTGAAGAAAGAGGACATTTGAGATGTCCTGGAACGGAAAACCTCATCCTCAGAGCAGATGCGGCGGAGGTGGAGGAACTGGAAATAGAGAATGGCATTTTTGCATGTGGCAGGGTGGGAAGAGTTATAGTTGAGGTAGTTATGAGAGTCAGTGGGCTTGTAGAAGATGTCAGTGGACAGTCGGTCTCCAAAGATGGAGACCGAGAGATCGAGAAAGGGGAGAGAAGTGTCTGAGATAGACCAAGTGAACTTGAGGGCTGGGTGGAAGTTAGAAGTAAGGTCGATGAAATTGACGAGTTCAGCATGGGTGCAGGAAGCAGCATCAATGTAGTCGTCAATGTACCGAAGAAAAAGTTGGGGAGCAGTACCAGAATAGGTTTGGAGCACAGACTGTTTCACATAACCAACGAAGAGGCAGGCATAGCTCGGGCCCATGCGAGTTCTCATAGCTACACCCTTGGTCTGAAGAAAGTGGGAAGAGCCAAAAGAGAAGTTATTGAGTGTGAGAACCAGTTCTGCCAACTGGAGGAGGGTAGTGGTGGTGGGGGACTGGTGATGTCTATTATCCAGAAAATAGCAGAGGGCTTTGAGGCCTTCTTGATGGAGAATGGAGGTGTCTAGGGATTGGACATCCATAGTGAAAATGAAGCAGCTGGGACCGTGGAACTGGAAGTTATTGAAGAGGTGGAGGGCATGGGATGTATCCCGGATGTAGGTGGGGAGGAACTGAACTATGGGTGATAAAATGGAGTCCAGATAGGCAGATACAAATTTGGTGGGACAGGAGCAGGCAGAAACTTTCCCCTTTATCTTTCCTCTTACTGGTTTTTCACCTGGAACCTACCAGCCCTCCTCTTCCCACCCTCCCCCCACTTTCTTTATAGGGCCTCTGCCCCTTCCCTCTATAGTCCTGACGAAGGGTTCCGGCCTGAAACGTCGACCAATCTTTTCCACTGATGCTGCCCGACCTGCTGAATTAACTTACCTACCTGGGCATCTTTGGGATATAAGGAAAAAACAGAGCAGCTGGAGGAAATCCATGCAATCACAGTGGAGACTTGCAAACTCCACTGTCAGCATTGGAGATTGGAACTTGGATCACCGGAGCTGAGAGGCTGTATCACTGTGTTCTCACAAAGCCTCTCGGTGTACTAGAAGTAGAAGTACAATGTTTTTTTCAAGCATCTGCTGCTAGGCAGGCTGGCAATGTTGAGGGAACACATTAAGCCTGATCAGGGCCTTGGCATTGGGGAAGCTGATCTTAGCTCACTCATACTGCTAACATATTTGGAGGATTTCATAGAGACAGAGTTGATCATATTTCTAAAAAAATTAACAAAGATCTAGAACTTCCTTTGTCGATTTTGAAGTCCACAGCTTCCGAGGAAAATCTAAGCTCCAGATGGATAAACCTCAGTGATATATGAGTGGCCCACGTAGATGCAGAATGTTCATGGAGAAGGAGGTATTCACTGTGCTTGTAATTCATGTTCCTATGCTTCATTACACAGTGTTCTCCATTGAGCAGGTACCAATCTAGCAATAGGAACATTACTCAGTTTTTCTCCCCGAAGTAATTTAGTCACTTGACTCATCTTCATGCCTCCCACTATCCCCCATAACAACCATGAAACCCTAAAACATTGCCCCAAATCTTTGCCAGCCATGAAACTATTATCAGAGCTAATTTGAACTCATTTCCCCACCCAATTCCCAGCTCTGACTATTGATTTCCGTCCACTCATTGCATTCCCCAATAACCAAATTCCACCTCTTAATATCGAATCATGAGTCCTGATCACCAACTGCCTCAAAACTTGTTTGCTGGTCAGGAGCCTCAACTCATCATTTCCCAGCACCCTGATCGCCAATCCATCTAGTGGTCAACCCTCCCTCACTCTCCTAGTTTCAGCTGCGGACATACTGAAGAGTGCCCAGGAGCTTTCTTACAATTAGCAACTATCTGAGTAGAACAACAGCACTGCTCCTCGAGGAGCCTTCCATGTGGTGAGTTAATTCTGGTGCAATATTGGATTAATTTCCACCTGCCATAGTTCCTTGATTGCAACCATTAAGTGTTCTCCTCACCTGTATCAACATATTGCCTTTCAGCAGTTCAGTGGAACTTGTATCCCAAAATTCTAGAAAGAGGTGCTCTCATTCTCCCTAGCACACATTTGTTCTAACAGTTGCACTTTGAAGCCTGGACAAAATAACTTCCATACCTATCTGGATTTCTGCCAAACTCTCTGTGGTGTAATAGTGCCTACATTATAGCTTCATTTCAGCTGTTGTACAAAATAACAAAAAAATTACTAATTAAGGGCATATGGAATCCAAGAACAATTGCAACATTTTTTAAACCCATTGAGACAGACCACAAGGATTCAGATGCATTTGGAATTAATAGTGCCTCTGTTTTTTGTTGCTGCCACTACCATTTTCATGTTTTGTGATTGATCTAGAGCTTTAAACATTTTCATTGTAATTTTTTCCAAATGTGTTGAATCATTTACAACACTGCCTGGAAGGAAATCGAATGAGGAGAAACAGCTTTCAGGTCTGAAGTCCCATAATGTTACATCCATAAAATGAATGGTATATGGCTAAGGTTTTTCACACACATGTTGTGCTCTATCAGCACTATAGCTGAAGCATATTTTATTGTTAAACAAATGCAGTATGATGCAATTCCTTGTCATGATTGGCACTGCTGTTTATTTCATTTACCAAGTTACACCTGGAAACATCCTCAGTTGGCGCTTTTAACAAACACTTGGATTGTAATTTTACATTTTCAGTGTGATATAGGTATGTATCTAGAATCTTTGCAAAACAACTTTCAGAGCCACTTGTTATTCAATGAACGCAGGATGCCTCCTTTTCTATGTAAAGGTTATATTAATTGGTACAGATCTCCCATGCTGTGGTTTACTATTAATACCAATATCACAAATGTGAATATAAAGCCTATTCTTTTGATTTTGTATTACAAATAATAGAGACAAATCCCCTTGGTGACATATAGGGTGTAAGTGATAATTTATTTTGGTTAATGGTAGCTATCAAAATTGCATAATAATTCTTTTAATTTACAACTGATGGAGCCTTAAGACGCTGTAAGTGAAGCAAGACAATATTCATGGCTGGGAACATGTCTGGAATGGCAACTAATAGCAGTTCAAAGTGTTTAAATGTCCAAGAATTTATTGTGAGTGGCAAAATGGCAGTGCAATTAATGATAGACCCCTAAATATCATTGAAGTACAGAGGGATGTTGGGGTGCAAGCCCATAGTTCACTGGAAGTGCCTACTGTCACAATGGGGGCATTGGAGCGGACCCAAATGCAAGACACAGACACTGAAGTACTAGAAACAGGAACGGACAAAACTAAATGATGGGACAGGACACAGACTAGGAGTAGGGACAGGACACAGACTGGGCTAGGGAAGCAGGACCAGGACAAGGGACTGGGAACAAGGAGCCTGGGCATGGACTCTGAGCCAGAGACTGGGCGAAGACGGGACGAGGCTCCGGTTCCTGGAGGCCAGGCGAAGACGGGACAGGGTAAGGGTACTTTGAGGCAACTCCTGGGCAGGACACGGGACTCCACCCCACAGAGGCAAGGACAGGGAGGGACAGACCCAGCCTGGCTTACCCGACAGAGGCAAGGGATAGGAAGGGACAGAACCAACTGCAGGGTAAGGGCAAACGGGCTGGCTTACCCGACGGAGGCACGGGACAGGAAGGGAGCTAGGTTTGGGGTAGCTCCAAGACTCGAGGCAGCCGGTAACCTTGGTGGGCTACGGAACAGCCGAATCCATATCTCAATGACTGCACTAGCCTTCCACTAGTGAGTTGCTCTAAGGGGAGACTGACGAGACAACCCAGCAACCACACTTGATCCCAGGGCCGCTTATATTCCCAGCCTCAAGATGAGCATCAGGTGCTTATGGTTAAGTCCAACTGAAACAAGGGACAGCTGGAAGACCTGGAGTCCAGAGTCTGCGGACCGGACCGAACCATTATACCAACGCTAGTGGATAAGGTGGTAAAGAAGGCTTAAGGCATGCTTGCCTTCATTAGCGGGGGTTTGACTATCAGAGTAAAGTAACCATGCTGGACGTGTATAAATTTGTAGTCAAACCACTCTTGGAGTATAGTGTGCAGTTCATGTCCCCCCATTCGAGGAAGGATGAGAAGACTGTGGAAACAGTGCAGAAGAGCTTTACCAGGATCCCATCTGGATTAAAGGATATGAGATACAAGGAAAGGTTGCACACACCCGGGTTGTTCTCCCATCAGAGGCTGAAGGGAGGCCTGAAAGAAGTCTTTTAGATTATGAGAGTCATAGATAGACTAGACAGAGATAACATTTTCCTCAGGAGAGAAATGTCAACTACTAGAGGACATGCTTTTAAGGTGAGGGTAGGAAGTGAGCAGGCTATCACATTGAAATGTTCTCCCAAGGCAGTGTACAGAGAAATTACAGAATGATGAGAGCACTTACAGAAACAAATTCGTACTTTCTAACCACAATTCAGCTAGTCCTTCTCCCCCTCCTTCTTGCCTATTGTCCTACTATTTTGTTCATTAAGACATATATCCAGCACCTTTTGAATGTTACAAATGAATCTGTTTCACCTACTAACTCCTGAAAGTGATTCCAAGTTTAAGGAATAAAACAGTGTTCCTCATTCCATTTTCATTCAATGCCCTTTCATTCAAGTCCTTGATCTTTCTGCCACAGGAGGAACTTCTCTCTATTGTATATTGGAAGATTAAATTTAAAAGAACAACATACAGTTAATTGCAAGATCCACAGCAGCTTTGGTACAAAAAGGGATCTTGGGATTGGGGTCTATAGCTCTCTGTAAGTAGCTGCATACATTAACTAGGCGATAATGAAGGCATACAACATGCTTGTATTTATTAGTTGAGGCATTGAGTTCAAGAATCAGGAAGTTGTATTGTAGCTTTATAAAATCCCAGTTAGATTGAATGAGGAGTGTTGCATTCAGTTCTGGGCCCTCATTATAGGAAGGATGCGGAAGCTTTGGGGAAGGATATAGAAGGGATTTGCCAGGATGTAACCTGGATTATAGGGCATGTACTATAAGGAGAGGATGGCCAAACCAGTGATGGTTCTGTCTGAAACGACAGAGATCAGAGGAGACCTGAACAAGGTTTATAAAAGGAGATGTGTCGAGGAAAGTTTTTACACATAGGGAATTGGGTGCCTGGAATGTGCTGCTCGAGTGGTGATGGAGGACGATGTGATAGAAGTGTTTAAGAGGCTTTTAGATAGGCACATGAACATGTGGAGGATGGAGAGATATAAACCATATGCAGGCAGAAAGGATTAGTTTAAGTAGGCATCATTAGCTTAATTAATTTGACACATTATTGTAGACTCCTCTAATGCAAGGAGAACAAACATAACTTTTCATTAATCTTTTTTGCAATATAGCAGAAGTTTTTTGTATTTTTTCTTGAAGTTTGGCACAACTGAGCACAATGGAGTCAAATCAGTGTTTTGTAAAAAATATTACAACTACTTTGCTTTATTTTTATAACCCAAGATGCCAAATACTTTTAAAAATCATTTCTTTAATCTGCCCTGCAATTTTTCAATGAACAATGCATATGTAAGACCACAGGACTATAAAACATAGGGACAGAATTCAGCCATTTAGTCCATTGAGTCTGCTCCACCATTCAATCATGGCTGATCCTTTTTTATCGCTCCTCTGCCCCACTCCCCAGCCTTCTCCCCTTTGATGCCATGTCCAATCAAGAACCTATCAAGCTCTGCCTTAAATACGCCGATGACCTGCTCTCCACAGCTGCCGATGGTAATAAATTCCACATATTCACTACCTGGCTAAAAGGATCAGGGGGTATGGAGAGAAGGCTGGTACAGGGTTCTGAGTTGGATGATCAGCCATGATCGTACTGAATGGCGTTGCAGGCTCGAAGGGCCGAATGGCCTACTCCTGCACCTATTTTCTATGTTTCTATGTTTCTATGTTTTGGCTAAAGAAATTTCCCTGCATCACTGTTTTAAACGGATGCTCCTCTATCCTGAGGCTGTGCCCTCTTGTCCTCAACTCCCCCACCATGGGAAACATTCTTTCCACATCTATTCTGTCTAGGCCTTTCAATATTCGAAAGGTTTCAATGAGATCCCCCCTCATCCTTCTAAATTCCAGCGAGTACAGGTCCAGTCCCATCGAACATTCCTCGTATGATAACCCTTTCATTCCCGGAATCATTCTTGTGACCCTCCTCTGAACCCAAAACAGAACACAACAATCAACAAAATGGCAACAGTAAAAACCAGCTCTTTCCTCTCTCTTATCCGTCTAAATCATTACTCTATATTGAGAAAAACAGTGGCTCACTACAGACCCTAGGGAAACTCCAGTCTATAAAAACAACTTTCATGAATGTTTTCTGTATTTTATAAAAATTTCTATCCATAGCACATCAAATCATTTTAATTGATGGATCTTCACTCTTGTTCATATGACTCCATATCAAAGAAATAGTGCCTATTTCAAACAGAGTTTATTGTCATATGGGCAACTAAATGTATGTACAGGCACCATGAGAAACTTGCAGTACTGTCAGGGGCACATATCTTCAGATACAGAATATTCAGAAGAAAAATATAGATTAAGCATACACATTTTTTTACAAATAATAACACAGTTATAACGAGAAAAGTAAAGTCCATTGTAGTCCAATGTGTTGGTAAACTGAAGTTCTGCAGCTTGATTCAAGAACAGAATGGTACAAAGTACAAAGTACATTTGTTATCAACATACATACACCATATATGACAACCCTGAGATTTACCTTCTTGCAGGCAGCTACAAAACAAAGAAGACATTGTGCAAATAATAAAAAAAAATAGAAAACCTACATCACAATACAGGCCCTTTGGCCCACAAAGCTGTGCCGAACATGTCCTTACCTTAGAAATTACCTAGGGTTACCCACAGCCCTCTATTTTTCTGTGCTTCATGTACCTGTCCAAGAGTCTCTTAAAAAACCCTATCGTATACGCCTCCATCACCGTCGCCAGCAGCTCATTCCACACACTCATCACTCTCTGTGTAAAAAAACTTACCCCTGAGATCTCCTCTGTACCTACTCCCCAACACCTTAAACCTGTGTCCTCTTGTGGCAACCGTTTCAGCCCTGGGAAACAACCTCTGACTATCCACACGATCAATGCCTCTCATCATCTTATACACCTCTATCAGGTCACCTCTCATCCTCCGTCGCTCCAGGGAAAAAAACTGAGTTCACTCAACCTATTCTCATAAGGCATGCTTCCCATCCAGGCAACATTCTTGTAAATCTCCTCTGCACCCTTTCTATGGTTTCTACATCCTTCCGGTAGTGAGGCGACCTGAACTGAGCACAGTACTCCAAGTGTGGTCTGACCAGAGTCCTATATAGCTGCAATATTACCTCTCGGCTCCTAAACTCAGTCCCACGATTGATGAGGGCCAATGCACTGTATGCCTTCTTAACCACATAGTCAACCTGCGCAGTAGCTTTGAGTGTCCTAAGGACTCGGACCCCAAGATCCCTCTGATCTCCATACTGTCAAGAGTCTTTCCATTAATATTATATTCTGCCATCGTGTTTGACCTACCAAAATGAACCACCTCACACTTATCTGGGTTGACTCCAACTGCCACTTCTCAGCCCAGTTTTGCATCCTATCAATGTCCTGCTGTAACCTCTGACAGCCCTCCACACTATCCACAAAAAATAAACAAAATTGCACAGAACAATTGTTGAAAAGAAGTAGATGTTTTGAATGAATCTGCTTGTTTTCAACTTTAGGATCTTGTACCTCTTGCTTGAAGGTAACTACAAGAAGATGGCATGGCTGAGTGTCTTTGATGATAGAGATTGCCTTCTAAAGGCAGCGCATCAATTAGATGCTATTGATGGTGGGGAGGGATGTGCCAGAGATGTATATATATATAAAACATTGCCAACTCTATTTCCCATATTTACACTTTCTGTTACCACATCTTCATCAAGTTAGTTATATGTATTATTAACAAATCCATGCTGCTTTTGCTAATCAATCAATCCACATTTCTGAATGGCTACCAATTCTGTGTCTGATTATTAGTTCTAGAATGCTCTTCACTACTATGGCTAAATAGATAGATGTAAAGTTCTTAGGTTTATGTCTGCAATCTTTGCCCTACTATACATGTTCCAGGTCCAAGGACCTGAACCCTCTACCCTATAACACCCACCTTTGCACCTTCTCCGCTAGTCACACTTCTACGCTAGTCTCCTATTTCTACAATCATAGATATTTGGCACAAAGGTTAATTCGGAAATTACCAACACTTTTCTTCCTCAATGTCTCACTTAATTTCTTTAAAATCTGCCTGCAAGACCTCATCCATTTTTCTACCTAGTGATTGGTACCAATGTGGAAAATGGTCTCTATCTATTCACCTCCTGCTCCAGTGATGTCCTGGCACATTGGGAGCAACATATATTTCTGGAACTACATCTGTCAGCTGTCTGCTTACTGATCATTGAATTGTTTGTATCCTTTCTCTTGTCATTTCTCTTCCCTCTTTGTGCATCTGAGACATCTGTTGGTCTCTGATCTACTTGCACTCCCCAGGGGAAACATCTTCCTCAGCACTACACAGAACTGAATACGGCTTCAGGAGTAACTCTCGGGGATCTTATGAACCATCAGACTACTCTGTTCTCCCCGTCTATTGTACCTCTCGTGTATTTCCCCTCTCTACCTCCACCGTCTTGACCCCCAGAATTATCATATCCTGAAATATTCTGTTCATGAATGGATTACAACTTGAACTCAAACTCAGCTGTTGCTCAGTCTTCAAAAGCTGGAGCTTGAGTTAATCTAAGTGTTGATACTTCCTGTACCTGATCATGGGGAGCATCCCAGTGTTCCCATATGGGACTGAATATGCACTTTACAGATTAGAGGTGCCCAATGCTTCCATGTTTTTCATTAAAGGATAAATTGCTTCTTATATGTTTAACATGAATGAAAGATTTTTAAAATTCCCTAGTTCTTTGTTTAAAATAAATGCATATTTAAATTGACCAAAACTCTTTTCCACACTTTCCTTTTAAATTCACAATGACACTGTTTCCTGCATTACTATCACTCGTGTAGGAGCAGTCTGGCAACATCCTTTCACCCACCTGGGCTCTATTTCTTGTGTGCCATTGACTTCCTGGAACTACATTCATTTATTTCGTCTTCCTTCCTTATCTTGTACTTTAAATAACACAGAAGGAGGGCATTTGGCTTATTGTGTCCATGTTGTCTCCTGCCACAACCACCTTCTTTTACGTAAAGAATAGAATATACATATTAACATAGAAGCTGAACTATCATCAGTCTGTCTGTCCAGGTACCATATCCGATGCGGACGTTGGTGACCATGGTTTTCCATGTAGATCTATCCTTCGTTTTTTGGATGTCTTCCATTTCCTCGATGTGTGGCCACCTGGCTATGCTTTTGATGTACATAAGCCGAGGTCTTCCTCTAGGTTTACTCCCCTCAATCTTTCCAGGGAGTATGAGTTTTTTCTAATTCACCTTTCGACATGATGTGTCCTGGGAATCTGAGTTGTCTTTCTCTTATTGTTGGTATGAGTGATTGAACTGCTTGGGCTCTTCTGAGAACTTCTTCATTTGATGTGTGTGTGGTCCATGATATTTTTAACATTCTCCTGTAGAACCATAACTCAGCTCTTCTAGTCTCTTTTCCATTGCTGGAGAAATGGTCCAGCATTCACTTCCATAAGTCAGGATAGAATAAATGTAGCACTGCAGTATTCTGTTTTTAGTGTGCGTGCTCATCTTTCTGTCTGTTAATATAGTCTTCATTTTTTGGAAAGCTTCTTTCGCCATTGCTATTCTGTATTTGATATCTGTGTCGCAGCTGCCATTTCTTGTTATTAGGCTGCCAAGATATTTGAATTTGTTGACTTGTTTGGTGTTTGTATTTCCGATCCTGATCACACATTGTGGGATGTTTGTCTTTCTGGAGATGACCATGCTTTCTGTCTTCTTAGTGTTGATTGAGAGGCCTCTGCGATTACTTTCCGCTGCCACTATAGTGAGTAGTTCTTGAAGTTTTGTTTCTGAGTCAGCTATTAGTACGATGTCACCAGCATATCTGATGTTATTTATATTATGGCCTCCAATTGTGAATCCTTTGATGTCTTTGATACTTCTCAAGATATTTTCACTATACAGGTTGAATAAGTCTGGTGAAAAGACACAACCTTGCCTGACTCCTCTCATGATATTCACATACTCACTCACTTCTCCTTCTATTCTGATGGATGCTGTCTGGTCCCAGTATAAGTTTCTTAAGAAACATATATCTTTCCCATCTATGTCAAGATCTTGAAGCATTTCCAGAAGATCTTGCTGTCTGACAGTGTCAAAAGCTTTTGTATAGTCAATAAAACATAGGTAGATGTCTTTTTGTACCTGGATGGCTTGTTCACAGATCATCCGTAGCATGAAAATTGCATTTCTGGTTCCAGTGTTTTCCACAAAGCCGCATTGTTCTTTACTGATTTCTGGTTTTATACAGTGTCTCGCTCTCATCATGATTTCTCTGAGAATAATTTTTGCCACGTGGCTCATCAGGCTTATTGTATGATGTAACTCACATTCTGTTGCTCCCTCTTACTTTGGAAGTGTGATGAACACTGATTTACTTAAATCATCAGGTATCTCCCCATGATCATAGATTTCATTTGCTATTTCTGTTATTTTCTCTATTCCAAAATCTTCTAAGGCCAGTATCATTTCAACAGCGATGTTGTCTGGACCAGTTGCTCTGTTATGTTTTGTTTTATTTACGGCTGCTCGAATTTCTGATTTTAGAATGCTAGGTCCTTCAAGATTCTTCTTTATGTTTGGTTTTTCTCCTCTTTGGTCTTCAAAAAGTTCTTTTATATATTCTGTCCATCTGTTTAGGATTTCCTCTTTGTTTATAATTAAGCTGCCATCTTTTGCCTTGATGCATCCACTTGCTGAGCAAGGTAATTTCCCCATTAGTTCCTTAATCTTATTGTGCATCAACTTTGTTCCAGGGTTATGGGTTTGTAGCATTTCTCATTTAGCCATTTGTCTTTAGCTTCTCTGCACTTTCTTTTTATTGTCTTATCAAGTTGTTTCTATTCTTCGCTGTCTCTTAGTTTGATGGTCTGTTTTTGCTGCACCAATTTTATTATATCTTCAGTTATCCATTTCTTCTTACTTTTCCGTTCTTTTCGTGGGATGGTTTCTTTTGCAGCTACAACCATGGATTCCTTCAGTATGTCCCAGGAAGATTTGCCTCCTTCATCCTGCGGCAATTGAAAATGGTTTTTCACCTTGATTGTGTATTCTGTTTTCAGATGAGGGTTGTTTTGTAGTTGTTGATAATCCAGTGGTTCTGATCTTTTTGGTTTCTTTAATTTTCTCATCTTTATTTTCATTTTGCAAATGACTGGTATGTGGTCGCTTCCACAGTCTGCTCCAGGATAGCTTTTAGATTGAGTTATCGAGTTTTTGAATCTGTTATTGATTGTTATGAAGTCGATATGATTTTTGTTGTTCCCATCTGGGCTTCTCCATGTCCATTTCCTTCTTGGATGTTGTTTAAACCAAGTGTTGGTGATTATCTGATTGTTTGTTTTACACCATGATATAAGATTTTCTCCTCTTTCATTTCTTTCTCCCAATCCCTGGTCTCCAACAATATGTTCTTCTCTTCCCTCACCAACTTTTGCATTGAAGCCGCCCATGACTATGATGGCTTCTTGTGATTTGCATTCTTCTAGTGCTTTGTCTCGGGAGTGGTAGAGGCATCAGTTTCTTCCTCTGAGCTTTCCATTGTGGGTGCATATACTTGGATGAAAAAGATGTTGTCTTGTTGTCCTTTTAGCTTGATTAGCATCATTCTGTCTGAGATATGCCAGTATCCTGGCAGGCTGTTGGATGTTTCTTTGTCTAAGATGATTGCAACACCCTTTTCATGTCTATCTCCACCAGAGTATATCATCCTATAGTGGTCTGATTGGAATACTCCAGTGCCTTTCCATCTTATTTCACTTAGGCCTAAGATGCTGACTTCTAGCCTCTTCATTTCTAATTTTACATTTATCATCAATACCAATATATAAAGGGATTTTAATTTTAAATTGGAAAATTTATGTAAGTGAGAAAATACTTAAATTACATGTTGAAATACCATGTAAATAAAATAGAATATGCAGAACATTGCCTTGTATGTGTCTCCAATCTTCACAAACCTCACCTTGCTCCATCTATTTTATTTTCTCCTTTTCCTCTTCTCTCTGCTTTCATCTGCCTCCATCTATCTGCCAGCTCTACCGCTGCCCTTAATCTCTAACTTGCACAACCTGAATGTCACTTTACACCTGTCTTCAATCACTTCGGACACCTTTCTCGCTACTCTCCTTCTTCTCTTCATACTGGCTATTTCAGAACTGATGTAGGATTTCAACGCGAAACACTGACAAATTCCTTTCCTCCCATAGACGCTGCTTGACCTGCTGAGCTCCTGCAAAATGTTTGTTGCTCCAGCATCCAGCAGCCATAGTCTCTCATGTATTCATTACTTTTTAAGGCTTTCAGTAAATATGGCTTGAAATGTCAACATGGTTCTTATTTGACTAATTATACAATTTTCAGGATATATTCCAGTATATTCCAAAAAATAGGAAACTCATGTCAGTTCAGGACACTTTCCATGATTCCACTGGGGACATTCAAATATCCCTAGTCTGTCAGAGCAGATTGAATGATTGACAGCACTTCAGAAGTTTCATATTAAACAACATATTTTTGAAAATTTCAACATTGTTTTCAATTAAATGGAGGAATGGCAGCAAATGCCATTTTACTTGGGTATGACGCAACTCCTGGCCATTAATCCAAAGAACCTGCCTTGGGAACTACAGAGTTTAACTCAAATTATTACATAAATCTGGAATTAGGACGAAAAACTGGTCCTAGTAACAGTTACCACAAAGCTACCAGATTATCACAAACATCATCTGATTCACTAATAGCTTCCAGAGAGAGAAATCTGCTGTCCTTTTATGTGACTCCTGCCCCACCAATAGAGTTGACTCTTACTTGTTTTTTTAAATTTCAGGGATAATTAGGGAACGACAAAAAAATTTGGCATTGCTAGGGATATTGACACCCAATGAATAAATAAAGATAAAGTACGACTGCAAAATTTGGGCCTTTGTTTGGCATTTCAAATGTAGCCCCTCTTTCTTTTTATCTATTACTACTGCTTGATACCTAAAAATATTTAGATCAAGGCTTTAAAATGGAAGTCAAATTTGAATTTTCTTCTCCCTATCAATTGTATTCTGAACTTTAGATTTATCATCCATACATAATGACTCTTTTTAAGTATTGTTATTCAGATAATCTGATACATCTTTAAAGCTAATGGTATTTTCAGCTATAAAGTAAATTTATTACCGAAGTACATATATGCCATCGGATACAACCGAGATTTGTTTTCTTGCGGGCTTGCTCACTGAATCCAAGAAACAATAGATTCAATGGAAGACTGCATCCAACAGGACAGATAAACAATGTGTAAAAGAAGACAGTGAGGGATTGTGGAAACCATAACAAAATGCCAGACTTTCCTGTGGATCAGTATCGGGAAATGATGTAAGACTAAAGATTGGTCTCCACACTTACAATGCCTGCAGTAATTTCCTTCAGACTTCTCCTGATCAACTAATTTATGATCTGAAGAAGACCAACAGAACTTCAAGATTGGGAAAAATTGGGATTTCTCCCATTTCCCATATCAATTGTGGTATCTACAAATGAATAAAAAGGAAACATATTGTGGGTCATTCTGAAAAAATGTGAGTGCCAGCATCCAATTGTTTCACCTCAAGGTGAATATGGATGATCAGGGCAATCCCCAAGAAAATTTACATGTTCTGCAGTATTGAAATTGAATGGAAAGTGACTTTGATTTGTTTGACATCACTCTTTTGCCCAAAATTATAGATACTATCTCCCCCATGCACCTCCACCCCATCTCCCAACCCTATCTGCTACCACAGATACACTGGTGGTTGTACACAGCAAAGGGTAGAGTGGTACAATACATAAGAAAGGATATCTTTCTTGGTTTTCATTTGTACTAGAGGCAATAAGTTGGACCCTACATTCTACAACTGGCTGCTGGCATAAATCCCAAAGATAACTGCAGTGGATCATTAATGTACAGGAATTGTTAAGGCTAATTACATGCATTAATTTTGCATTTCCTACGTGTGACAGTGTGACAGAGTATTAGTAACATCGCACAAGAAGAATATATAGCCTCTGAGCAAGACGCCATGCTGTGAGGCAGTTGATAAATTTACTCTTGTCATTCAGAACTTACATATGTGTTCCTTTTATATCCTGTAAGCATGGATAGAATTATTGCAGTGTGTACTGTGTGTGAACTTTGTCAGCTTAAAGTGAGCAGCCATATAAAAGTATCCCGTGGTTGCTTCACTACTCTTCCATTACCTTCAGGAAGATTATTAAACCAAGTCTAGCATAATTACTTTTGGCCATCAAGTCACAATATTTCTCAATAACACTTCTCAATGTTTTCCATATATCTGACTCTTTTCATACAGGGATAATCTAGCATACATGTCATCCTCTGCGATATCAAGGAATTTGTGAATTCACTGTTTGTCAAGATAAATGTTTCGCAGATTAGAGGAAAAACACCTTATATTCTGTCATGGTAGCTTCCAACCTGATGGCATGTGCAGTGATATCATGTGTCATTTGTAAGAACGTGATTGGACAGAGTCGGGAGCATGCGCAGAAATGACAATGATCTAGAAACTGTATGTTAAAGACATGCTTGCTGTTTGCTGTTCTAAATAAACGTTCTAGTTTTAATTCTCCCAGAATATGGTTTGTTCTTAGTAACCCATGGCACATGTAAAGAACACAATATGGTGTCAGAAGTCGGTCTGGAAGAATAATTTGTTTCGCTAACATGGGAGAAACAAAGATAATCGGAAAAAAGAGCGCAAACTTTTTCGTTGTTTGCTAACAGCTTTAAAAATGGAAATTTTGCAGCCCCATCAACGCTTCAGCTGACTAGAAACGTAGCTGAAAACTGGAAAAGATTTAGACAGCATTTTGAAATGTATTTATTGGCGATCAGAGCAGAAAATAAAATGAAAATAACGAAAGCAGCGATCCTACTGCATGTAATAGGGGATGACGCAATTGAGGTATATAACCATTTTACTTTTGAAAATGGAGATAATTTGAACCTAAAAGCAATAATCGACAAATTTGATGCATTTTGTATACTGAAGCGTAACCTGACGTATGAGCGCTATAAATTTTTCAAGTGTCGGCAGAGACCGGGTCAAACGATTGATCAATTTGCTACAGAGTTGAGAAACCACAGTAAGAGATGCGAGTTTGCAGAGCTTACAGACTCTCTCATTAAAGACAGAATTACTTGAGGCATTCTGGATAATTGTCTGAAATAAAGACTGTTAGAACAAGATTTGAATTTGGAAAACGCTGTGGCACTCTTAAAGCTTCTGAGACCGTGATGTCACAGGCTAAAGAGATTTTTATAGAAAAAGGCTGCATAGACGCTGTAAAGCACAAACATATTAGAAAAAAAAATGCAGCGACAATAAAACCGACCAGAGCAAGAAGTCATCTGAAGAAAAGAACTTTCTGATCTCTGTGGGTGGCAACATCATCTAAAAAAGTGTCCAGCGTATCGGAAAATGTGCAACACCTGTGGTAAGAGTAATAATTTTTCATGCTGTTGCAGAAGTAGAAAGGAAATAGAACACGTAAATGCAGTGCTTGAAAATGAACGTGAGGAGTTTTATCAAGTCAAGTCAAGTCACTTTTTATTGTCATTTCGACCATAGCTGCTGGTACAGTACACAGTAAAAATGAAACAACGTTTTTCAGGACCATGGTGCTACATGAAACAATACAAAAACTACACTGAACTACGTAAAACAACACAAAAACTACACTAGACTACAGACCTATCCAAGACTGCATAAAGTGCACAAAACAGTGCAGGCATCACAATAAATAATAAACCAGACAATAGGCACAGTAGAGGGCAGTAGATTGGTGTCAGTCCAGGCTCTGGGTATTGAGGAGTCTGATGGCTTGGGGGAAGAAACTGTTACATAGTCTGGTCGTGAGAGCCCAAATGCTTCGGTGTCTTTTGCCAGGCAGCAAGAGGGAGAAGAGTTCTTATGAAGGGTGCGTGAAGTCCTTCATAATGCTGTTTGCTTTACAGATGCAGCATGTGGTGTAAATGTCTGTAATGGTGGGAAGAGAGACCCCAATGATCTTCTCAGCTGACCTCACTATCCGCTACAGGGTCTTGCGATCTGAGATGATGCAATTTCTGAACCAGGCAGTGATGCAGCTGCTCAGGATGCTCTCAATACAACCTCTGTAGAATGTGGTGAGCATGGGGGGTGGGAGATGGACTTTTCTCAGCCTTCGCAGAAAGTAGAGACGCTGCTGGGTTTTCTTTGCTATGGAGCTGGTGTTGAGGGACCAGGTGAGATTCTCCGCCAGGTGAACACCAAGAAATTTGGTGCTCTTAATGATCTGTACAGAGGAGTCGTCGATCTTCAGCAGAGAGTGGCCGTTCCGTGTCCTCCTGAAGTCAACAACCATCTCTTTTGTTTTGTTCACATTCGGAGACAGGTTGTTGGTTCTGCACCAGTCTGTTAGCTGCTGCACCTCCTCTCTGTATGCTGACTCATCATTCTTGCTGATGAGACCCGCCACGGCCATATCATCAGCGAACTTGATGATGTGGTTCGAGCTGTGTGTTGCAGTACAGTCGTGGGTCAGCAGAGTGAACAGCAGTGAACTGAGCACAGAGCCCTGGGGGGCCCCCCTGCTCAGTGTGATAGTATTGGAGATGCTGCTACCAATTCGGACTGACTGAGGTCTCCCAGTCAGGAAGTCTACGATCCATTTGCAGAGGGAGGTGTTCAGGCCCAGTAGGCTCAGCTTTCCAATCAGTTTTTGAGGAATGATTGTGTTGAATGCTGAACTGAAGTCTATGAACAGCATTCGAACATATATGTCTTTTAGTCCAGTTGGGTAAGGGCCAGGGGGTTATATAGATGTGCTTTGTGAAAACAAACAAAGTAAGAAGTGAATCAAAACGATATTCTGTTTAGACTGGACACTGGAGCACAAGTAAATGCTCTTGCAGAATCTAAGTTTAATGCATTAAAGCCAAGACCAAAGTTACATAAGACAAATGTAAAAGTGACTGCGCATTCAGGTGCAAGCATTCCAGTTAATGAAACGTGTGGCAGAAGTTGAGCACAAAAACGTTGAGCGCACGCTTTCATTTGTGGTAGAGCCAAAAAATGTACAGTCAATACTGGGTTTATCTGCCTGTGAGAGCCTGAATTTTGTAAAAAGAGCTTAGTCCTTGACAGTGATACTGAGTCAGAATACAGTGGACAGAGGCCAAACTTGCCGGTAGAGTACAATACGGATCTGAAGCCAAAGAGTGACAAGAATCAGGATTCAATTGAAGAAGTGAAAGCACGAGAGAAGGAATTGAGAAGTTTTATTGAAATGATGAAGTCTCAGCATAAAAAAGAGATTGCACAGTTAATGAATGAATTCTATTTCTTCTCAAAGACCTTAAGATACTTCAGAGATTCAGTTAACTGATGCAGACCAGACGAAACAAGGAAATAACAACGAAACACAAGAACTGTGTGAACCACTTTGAAGGTCAACCCAAAATACTCTGCAGATGTTGGGGTCAAAGCAACACTCACAACACGCTGGAGGAACTCAGCAGGTCAGGCAGCATCCGTGGAAATGATCAGTCAACGTTTCAGGCCGGAACACTTCGTCAGGACTGAAGAGGGAAGGGTTAGAGGCCCTACAAAGAAGGTGGGGGGAGGGTGGGAAGGAGAAGGCTGGTAGGTTCCAGGTGAAAAACTAGTAAAGGGAAAGATAAAGGGGTGGGGAAGGGGAAGCAAGGAGGTGATAGGCAGGAAAGGTGAAGAAGGAATAGGGGAAAGCACAATTGGTAACAGAAAGAGGTGGAACCATGAGGGAGGTAGTAGTCAGCTGAGGAAGGGGGGCAGAGTGAAATAGGGATAAGGGAAGGGAGGGGGAGGGAATTACCAGAAGTTGGGGAAGTCAATGTTCATATAAGGGGCTGGAGACTACCCAGATGGTATGTGAGGTGTTGCCCCTCCAACCTAAGTTTGGCTTCATCAAGGCAGTAGAGAAGGCCATGTATGGACATATCCGAATGGGAATGGGAAGCAGAGTTGAAGTGGGTGGCAACCGGGAGATCCTGTCTGTTGTGGTGGACGGAGCGGAGGTGCTCAAAGAAGCAGTCCCCCAATCTGCGTTGGGTTTCACCGATGTAGAGGAGGCTGCACTGGGAGCACCGGATACAATAGATGACTCCAACAGACTCACAAGTAAAGTGTTGCCTCACCTGGAAGGACTGTTTGGGGCCCTGAATGGTGGCAAGAGAGGAGGTGTAGGGACAGGTGTAGCACTTATGCTTACAAGGAGAAGTACTGGGTGGGAGATCCGTGGGGAGGGATGTGTAGATAAGGGAGTCGTGGAGGGACCGATCCCTGCGGAAAGCGGAGAGGGGTGGAGAGGGAAAGATGTGTTTAGTGGTGGGGTCCTGTTGAAGGTGGCGGAAGTTGCAGAGGATAATGTGCTGGATCCAGAGGCTGGTGGGATGGTAGGTGAGGACAAGGGGAACTCTGTCCCTGTTGTGGTGGCGGGAGGATGGGGTGAGAGCCGAAGTGTGGGAAATGGAGGAGATGTGGGTGAGGGCATCATTGATGATGGCAGAAGGGAAACCATGATCCTTAAAGAAAGAGGACATTTGAGATGTCCTGGAACGGAAAACTTCATCCTCGGAGCAGATGCGGCGGAGACAGAGGAACTGGGAATAGGGAATGGCATTTTTGCATGTGGCAGGGTAAGAAGAGGTATAGTCAAAGTATTTATGAGAGTCAGTGGGCTTGTAGAAGATGTCAGTGAACAGTCGGTCTCCAGAGATGGAGACTGAGAGATCGAGAAAGGGGAGAAAAGTGTTCGAGATAGACCAAGTGGATTTAAGGGCTGGGTGGAAGTTTGAAGTAAAGTCGATGAAATTGATTAGCTCAGCATGTGTGCAGGAAGCAGCACCAACGTAGTCGTCAATGTAGCGAAGGAAAAGTTGGGGAGCAGTACCAGAAGGTCTACTCACGTTCATAAACACCCAGAGAGACTGATAGAGACATGTTAAATTACATATTTGTTCCGTTCAATGTTGCTAATTGTTTTTCTTTTTAAGGAAAGGAAGATGTGGTGATATCACGTGTCACGTCCAAGAACGTGATTGGACAGAGTCGGGAGCATGCACAGAAATGGCAGAATGATCTAGAAACTGTATGTTAAAGATGTGCTTGCTCTTTGCTGTTGTAAATAAATATTCTAGTTTTAATTCTTCCAGAATATGGTTTGTTCTTAGTAACCTATGATACATGTAAAGAACACAACAGCATGAACATCAATTTCTCTAACTTCTGGTAACTACTTTCCTCTGATCATTCTCTTTTTTTCCCCATATCCCACTGACCTCTATTGCCCTATTTCTTTTCCCTTCCCCATCTTCTCCATCTTCCCATCACACAGACACTCCTTACATCAGTCCCGAATGCTTCCCACACTCTCTTCCCTTCATTCCATGGTCTATTGACCTCTTCCATTAGGATCCATCTTCCTGAGCCATCGAAGTCCTCCTAGCTTCTTACAGCATTCCCACCCTCCTCCCTCCTTCACATGAAACCACCTGTCACGGGCCAGAACTTGCTGCTCCTCCTCCACACACCCCCCAAGTTTTTATAATAGCCCTCTTCCATTTCAGTCCTGATGAAGGGGTTCAACTTGAAACAGCAACTATTCATTTCCCTCCAAAGCTGCTGCCTGTCCTGCCAAGTTCCTGCCACATTTTTTGGGTGTTGTAAAAATGTCTTTATTAGCTTTTCAGGGACTGATGGGAATCAACAGTAATTTACTGCACAGAATGGCTTAGCTAGTAGAGTTTTACTGCTAGAAAACTATGTTCATTCCTTACTTTTGAGGATCCCTGTATGAACTCTGCATGTTCTCACTGTGACAGCATGGATTTTCCTCATATGCCCCAGTTTCCTCCCACATTCCAAATATGTGTGGGTCAGTTGAATAATTGGCTGCTGTAGATTGACGCTGGTGTGTAAATGAATGTTAGAATCTGGTGAGGGAGGAAGATGATACAACGTGATTAATGCAAATAGGCAGTTGAAGGTCAGCATTGACTTGCTGGACCAAAGAACCTGTTTTCATGCTGTATCTCTCTATGACTCTATGACAGGAGAGGGACCCTCACTTGTTTAAAAGTGAACTTCAATACCAAAGTTTCTTTTCAACATTCTGTGATTTTATGTGTCTATCGGAAGCAGGCCAGGCATTTCAATCTTCCACGAGGAATTCTGCAGATGCTGGAAATTCAACCAACACACATCAAAGTTACTGGTGAACGCAGCAGGCCAGGCAGCATCTCTAGGAAGAGGTACAGTCGACGATTCGGGCCAAGACCCTTCATCAGGACTAAGTGAAGGAAGAGCTAGTAAGAGATTTGAAAGTGGGAGGGGGATGGGGAGATCCAAAATGATAGGAAAAGACAGGAGGGGGAGGGATGGAGGCAAGAGCTGGACAGGTGATTGGCAAAAGGGATATGAGAGGATCATGGGACAGGAGACCCAGGGAGAAGGAAAAGGGGGAGGAGGGGGGAAAAACCCAGAGGATGGGCAAGGGGTATAGTCAGAGGGACAGAGGGAGAAAAAGGAGAGAGAGAAAGAATGTGTGTATATAAATAAATAACGGATGGGGTACGAGGGGGAGGTGGAGCATTAGCGGAAGTTAGAGAAATCAGTGTTCATGCCATCAGGTTGGAGGCTACCCAAATGGAATATAAGGTAATGTTCCTCCAACCTGAGTGTGGCTTCATCTTTACAGTAGAGGAGGCCGTGGATAGACATATCAGAATGGGAATGGGACGTGGAATTAAAATGTGTGGCCACTGGGAGATCCTGCTTTCTCTGGCGGACAGAGCGTAGGTGTTCAGTGAAATGGTCTCCCAGTCTGCATCGGATCTCGCCAATATATAGAAGGCCACATCGGGAGCACTGGACGCAGTATATCACTCCTGCCGACTCACAGGTGAAGTGTCGCCTCACCTGGAAGGACTGTCTGGGGCCCTGAATGGCGGTAAGGGAGGAAGTGTAAGGGCATGTGTAGCACTTGTTCCGCTTACAAGGATAAGTGCCAGGAGGGAGATCAGTGGGGAGGGATGGGGGGGACGAATGGACAAGGGAGTCGCGTAGGGAGCAATCCCTGTGGAGAGCAGAGAGAGGGGTGGAGGGAAAGATGTGCTTAGTGATGGGATCCTGTTGGAGGTGGCGGAAGTTACGGAGAATAATATGTTGGACCCGAAGGTTGGTGGGTTGGTAGGTGAGGACCAGGGCAACCCTATTCCTAGTGGGGTGGCGGGAGGATGGAGTGAGAGCTGATGTGCGTGAAATGGGGGAGATGCGTTTGAGAGCAGAGTTGATGGTGGAGGAAGGGAAGCCCCTTTCTTTAAAAAAGGAGGACATCTCCCTCGTCCTGGAATGAAAAGCCTCATCCTGAGAGCAGATGCGGCAGAGATAGAGGAATTGCGAGAAGGGGATGGCATTTTTGCAAGAGACAGGGTAAGAAGAGGAATAGTCCAGATAGCTGTGAGAGTCAGTAGGCTTATAGTAGACATCAGTAGATGAGCTGTCTTCATAGATAGAAAGATCTAGAAAGGGGAGCGAGGTGTCGGAAATGGACCAGGTAAACTTGAGGGCAGGGTGAAAGTTGGAGGCAAAGTTAATGAAGTCAACAAGCTCAGCATGCGTGCAGGAAGCAGCACCAATGCAGTCGTCGATGTAGCGAAGGAAAAGTGGGGGACAGATACTAGAATAGGTTTAGAGCATAGACTGTTCCACAAAGCCAACAAAGCCATACGGGTGCCCATAGCTACACCTTTAGTTTGGAGGAAGAGGGAGGAGCCAAAGGAGAAATTATTAAGTGTAAGGACTAATTCCGCGAGATGGAGCAGAGTGATGGTAGAGGGGAACTGATTAGGTCTGGAATCCAAAAGAAGCGGAGAGCTTTGAGACCGTCCCCTCATCATTATTTATTCAATTTTAAGTAAATGCTTTCTGAGTGAGGAGGAATACAGTTTCCAGGCTATCTGCAGAGTCTATTATTTCAACTGCTCAGAGACACTGCTACATAAAAACAATACAGATATTTCTGCTTATCTTCTTATTTTGTGTGAAAACTTTATCCCTGTGCAGTTTATGTTAATCAGAGAGTTGCACACATTCTTTTTCATAAACTTCTGTTGAACATCTCATTGTTACGGCAAATTTTAGAAATCCGTGATTTGAGAAACCTGTTTCCTTATTAAGCATATTTCTTTTCCTGACAGGATTTATTGTTCATATGCAAACAACTTTAAAGCCATCTTTGCACCTCATCCCACCCTGCTACTTGTAAAAGCACTATCTCATTCTCTCAATTCATCCATCTCTGCCGCATATGCTCTCAGGATGTAGCTTTTCATTCCAGAACGAAGGAGATATATTCCTTTTTCAAAGGAAGTCTTTCCCTTCTTCCACCACCAACACTGCCCTCAACAGCATCTCTTTCACTTCATGCACATGTGCTCTTACTCCATCCTCATGCCACCCTACCAGGGATAGGGTTCCTTTTGTCCTCACTACTACACCAGCATTCTCCGCATCCAGCACATAATTCTCCAAAACTTCTGGCACCTCCAATGGGATCCAACCACATCTTTTCCTCCCACCCACTTTCTGCTTACCTCAGGGATCACTCCCTACGTGACCCCCTTGTCTATTCATCCCTCCCCACTGATCTCCCTCCTGGCACTTATCCTTGCAAGCAGAACAAGTACTAAACCTGCCCCTAAACCTCCTCCCTCACTAACATTCGGGACCTTAAACAGTCCTTCCAGGTGAGGTGACACTTCACCTGTGAGTCTGTTAGGTCATTTACTGTGTTTGGTGCTCCCAGTGTGGCCTCCTTTGTAACAGTGAGACCCAATGTAGATTGGGAGACACTTCACCAAGCATCTACGCTCCGTCCGCCAGAACATTTTAATTCCACTTCCCATTCCCATTCCAATATGTCCATCCATGGCCTCTTCCGTTGTTGTGATGAGGCCACACTTAGGTTGGAGGAACAAAACCTTATATTCCGTTTGGGTAGCCTCCAACCTGATGGCAGGAACATTGATTTCTCAAACTTCTAGTAGTGACACCCACTGCCTCTCCTTCACCATTTCCCATCCCCTTTTCCCTCTCTCAGCATATCTCCTTGCCGGCTCATTGCTTCTGTCTGGTGCGCCACTCTCCTTTTTCTTTTTTCATGGCCTTCTGTCTCTTTCATCAATCAACTTCCCAGCTCTTTACTTCATCTCTTCCCCTCCAGGTTTCACCTATCACCTGGTGTTTCCCTCTCTCTTCACCCCACCTTTCAAATCTATTATTCAGCTTTCTTTCTCCAGTCCTGCCAAAGGGTTTCAGCCTGAAACGTTGACTCTACTTTTTAACCACAGATGCTGTCTGGCCTGCTGAGTTCCTTCAGCATTTTGTGTGTGTTGCTCGGATTTCCAGCATCTGCAGATTTTCTCCTGTTCGACAAAGCCATCTTATCTTCAATGGGAATTTTGTGAATTTATTTTCCATGTTACACATTTTAAAGTTGACACATTTTGGCAAAGCAAGTAGAATAATTTATAAGACCATAAGACATAGGAGCAGAATTAGGCTATTCAGCCCATTGAGTCTACTGCACCATTTCATCATGGATGATCCTGGATCGCACTTAATATACCTCATATATATTTCATTCACCTGCCTTCTTGCCATAACCTTTGATGCCCTGACCGATCAGGAAACGATCAAGTTTCACCTTAACTATACCCATAGACTTGGTCTCCACCGCAGCCTGCAGCAGAGCATTTGACAGATTCACCACTCTCTGGCTAAAAATGTTCCTCCTTACCTCCATTCAAAAAGGTTACCCCTCCATTTTGAGGCTGTGCCCTCTAGTTCTGGATACCCCCATCATAGGAAACTTCTCCACATCCACCCTGTCTAATCCTTTCAACATTTGGTAGGTTTCAATGAAATCCCAACTCATTCTTCTAAATTCCATAAGACCATAAGACAAAGGAGCAGAAGTAGGCCATTCGGCCCATCGAGTCTGCTCCGCCATTTTAACATGAGCTGATCCATTCTCCCATTTAGTCCCACTCCCCCGCCTTCTCACCATAACCTCTGTTGCCCTGGCTACTCAGATACCTATCAATCTCTGCCTTAAATACACCCAATGACTTGGCCTCCACTGCTGCCCGTGGCAACAAATTCCATAGATTCACCACCCTCTGACTAAAAAAATTTCTTCGTATTTCTGTTTCGAATGGGCGCCCTTCAATCCTTAAGTCATGCCCTCTCGTACTAGACTCCCCCATCATGGGAAACAACTTTGCCACATCCACTCTGTCTATGCCTTTCAACATTCGAAATCTTTCTATGAGGTCTCCCCTCATTCTTCTAAACTCCAAGGAATACAGTCCAAGAGCGGACAAACGTTCCTCATATGTTAACCCTCTCATTCCCAGAATCATTCTAGTGAATCTTCTCTGTACCCTCTCCAACATCAGCACATCCTTTCTTAAATAAGGAGACCAAAACTGCCCACAGTACTCCAAGTGAGGTCTCACCAGCGCCTTATAAAGCCTCAACATCACATCCCTGCTCCTATACTCTATTCCTCTAGAAATGAATGCCAACATTGCATTCGCCTTCTTCACTACTGACTCAGCCTGGAGGTTAACTTTAAGGGTATCCTGTACGAGGACTCCCAAGTCCCATTGCATCTCAGAACTTTGAATTCTTTCCCTATTTAAATAATAGTCTGCCCGTTTATTTTTTCTGCCAAAGTGCATAACCATACACTTTCTAATATTGTACTTCATTTGCCACTTCTCTGCCCATTCTTCCAATCTATCCAAGTCTCTCTGCAGACTCTCCGTTTCCTCAGCATTACCGGCCCCTCCACCTATCTTCGTATCATCAGCAAACTTAGCCACAAAGCCATCTATTCCATAATCCAAATCATTGATGTACAATGTAAAAAGAAGCGGCCCCAACACTGATCCCTGTGGAACAGCACTGGTAACCGGCAGCCAACAAGAATAGGATTCCTTTATTCCCACTCTCTGTTTCCTGCCAATCAGCCAATGCTCTGTTGACGTATGTAACTTTCCCATAATTCCATGGGCTCTTACCTTGTTTAGTAGCCTCATGTGTGGCACCTTGTCAAAGGCCTTCTGAAAATCCAAATATACAACATCCACTGCATCTCCCTTGTCTAGCCTACTTGTAATTTCCTCAAAAACTTGTAATAGGTTTGTCAGGCAGGATTTTCCTTTAAGGAATCCATGCTGAGTTCTGCCTATCTTGTCATATGCCTCCAGGTACTCTGTAACCTCATCCTTGACAATCGACTCCAACAACTTCCCAACCACCGATGTTAAGCTAACAGGTCTATAATTTCCCTTTTGCTTCCTTGCCCCCTTCTTAAATAGTGGAGTGACATTTGCAATCTTCCAGTCTTCCGGAACCATGCCAGAATCTATCGACTTTTGAAAGATCATCGCTAATGCCTCCGCAATCTCCACAGCTACTTCCTTCAGAACACGAGGGTGCATTCCATCTGGTCCTGGAGATTTATCTACCTTTAGACTATTCAGCTTCCTGAGTACTTTCTCTGTTGTAATTGTGACTGCACACACTTCTCTTCCCTGCCACCCTTGAGTGTCTGGTATATTGCTGATGTCTTCCTCAGTGAAGACTGATGCAAAATACTCGTTCAGTTCTTCTGCCATCTCCTTATCTCCCATTACAATTTCTCCAGCATCATTTTCTATTGGTCCTATATCTACTCTCACCTGTCTTTTACTCTTTATATACTTGAAAAAGCTTTTAGTATCCTCTTTGATATTATTTGCTAGCTTCCTTTCATAGTTAATCTTTTCTCTCATAATGACCTTCTTGGTTTCCTTTTGTAAGGTTTTAAAAACTTCCCAATCCTCTGTCTTCCTACTAATTCTTGCTTCCTTGTATGCCCTCTCCTTTGCTTTAACTTTGGCTTTGACTTCTCTTGTCAACTACAGTTGCATTCTTTTTCCACTCGAAAATTTCTTCTTCTTTGGAATATACCTGTCTTGCACCTTCCTCATTTCTCGCATAAACTCCAGCCACTGCTGCTCTGCCGTCTTTCCCGCCAGTGTCCCTTTCCAGTCAACTTTGGCCAGTTCCTCTCTCATGCCACTGTAATTTCCTTTACTCCACTGAAATACCGACACATCAGATTTCGGCTTCTCTTTTTCTAATTTCACAGCGAACTCAATCATGTTATGATCACTGTCTCCTAAGGGTTCCTTCACCTCAATCTCTCTAATCACCTCCAGTTCATTACACAATACCCAATCCAGTACAGCCGATCCCCTAGTGGGCTCAACAACAAGCTGTTGTAAAAAGCCATCTCGCAGACATTCTACAAATTCTCTCTCTTGAGATCCAGTGCCGACCTGATTTTCCCAATCTACTCGCATGTTAAAATCCCCCACAATTATCACAACACTGCCCTTCTGACAAGCCTTTTCTATTTCCAGTTGTAATTTGTAGTCCACATCCCTGCAGCTGTTTGGAGGCCTATAAATAACTGCCATCAGGGTCCTTTTACCCCTGCTATTTCTTAGCTCAACCCATAAAGATTTTGCACCTTCCGATCCTATATCACCTCTTTCTATGATTTAATATCATTTCTTACCAATAAAGCCATGCCTCCCCCTCTGCCTACCTTCCTATCCTTCCGATACACTGTGTATCCTTGGACGTTCAGCTCCCAGAGACATGCATCCTTTAGCCAGGTCTCAGTGATGGCCACAATATCATACCTGCCAATCTGTAGCTGTACAATAAGATCATCCACCTTATTCCTTATGCTGCGTGCATTCATTTACAACACCTTAAGACCAGTATTTGATACTTTTTGCTTTGATTTCACTGCAACTTCATTGCACTGCAACTCATCCCAATGGCTACAAATTTGCCCCATCACCTGCCTGTCTTTCCTGACATCTTTACTGCTCACTACCTTAGATTTATTTCTGTTTTCCCCTTCCTCCACTCTATCATTCCGGTTCCCATCCCCCTGCCAAATTAGTTTAAACCCTCCTTAACAGCTCTATTAAACTTTCCCGCCAGGATATTCCAGTGAATACAGACCCAAAGCTGTCAAACGCTCTCACATGCTAACTCTTTCCTTCCCAAAATCATGTCGTGAGCCTCCTCTGGACTCTCTCGAATGTTAATGCATCCTTTCTGAGATAAGGGGCCCAAAACTGTCAACAATACTCTAAGTGCAGCCTGAATAGTGCCTTATAAACACTTAACATTATATCCTTGCTTTTATATTCTATTCCCATTGAAATAAATGCCAACATTGTACTTGTCTTCTTTAGCACAGACTCAACTTATAAATTAACCTACTGAGAGTCTTGCATGAGGATTCCTTAGTCCCTCTGCACCTCTGATGTTTGAACCTTCTCCCCATTTAGATAACGGTTTGCACTATTGTTCCTTTTACCAAAATTCATTACCATACATTTCCCAACACTGTATTCCATCTGCCACTTCTTTGCCCATTCTTTCTATTTGTCTAAGTCCTGCTGCAATCACGTTACTTTCTCAGCACTACTACTCCTCCTCCTAGCTTTGTATCATCTGCAAACGTTGCCACAAAGCCACCAATTCAGTTATCCAAATCATTGGCAAACAATGTGAAAAGTAGTGGTCCCAATACTGACCCCTGAGGAGCAGCACGGGCAGCCAACCAGAAAAGGCCACCTTTTATTCCCACTCACTGCCTCTTGCCTGTCAGCCATTCCGCTAACCACACTAGTCTCTTTCCTGTAACGCCATAGGATTTTATCTTGTTAAGCAGCCTCATGTGTGGCATATTATTTATTATAATACTATAATACATGCTGTCTAAAAACTGTTGTTTTCCATATTATCAGCTACCCCGAAACACATGGAAATACTGTTGAATAATGCACTCTGAAATCACAATGTAACAATGACCTCCGCTAGATTGACCCAGTATAGATCTGATTCATATTCATATCTCATGGCATGGGCAACATCTAGCTAACACCAATTGTATTGATGAGTTAACTGGCTCTCACACAAAATGCACCAGGAATCAGCCCAAAATGTGAACTGTACTCTTTTCCATAGGTGCTGCCTGGCCTGCTGATCTCCTCCAGCATTTTGTCTGTGTTGCTTGGATCTGCAGATTTTCTCTTGTTTATATTCTTGGGCTGTTGTTTGTTTGGAGTCATTAGCACCAGTTAATTTTAGCAGAGGCTGCTTGAAACCCTGACTACTAATCCTATTGGGGAAATGCTTATTACCGCCAATGACTGGCAGAAACAATTGCAGAGAGATGAAAAAGAACTTGATTTTTGATGTCTTGTAGCAGAGATGAGAGAGAGCTCCTCCATGCCAGTGACCCACAAATCTCTCCTTTGTAAAGTGCCATTAGATTCAAGTCATTTATCTGGGCATCAGTATTTGTCAACTTTCCATCATTCACAGAAGGCACCTTAGAAAGACGCTTTACAATATAGCTACTTGTGCAATTCCATCTATCTTGAAGGAAATGTTTTCATACATATGCTCCAAGAAACAACAGATTGTGGCTGGAATTCCACTCAGCCAGACAAATGGGGAGCATCCATCATCCTTGTTGGATCTGCTCTTATAAATCTGACTAGAGAGCCTCCATTCTGTTAGAATCTCCCAATGATGACTGGCACAGATAAAACAGACAGACCTTATCTTTATGGTTCTGAATCAGAATCAGATTTGTTTTCACTGACATATGCCATGGAATGTGTTGTCAGTGATCATTTGCCGTCACTTGAAGCAAGTATGTGAAGCTATTTCCTTCAAGATAGATGTAAGGAGCCATGCAGTAATGTGCCTGCAAAAGGTATTAAATATTAACAGACCTTTCTATAGTGAATCTTAGCTTGCAGGAACATTGCTGTTCTCAAAGGTGGACAAGAGACTGCTCATCACAAAATGTTGTGAAGACTCGTAGATTGAGAATTCACCAAAGTATGCTTCTTCAGGAATGCTTCTTGCCAGGGCATACCATAACCCAAATCTACCAGAGAATATACAGAGAAAGAGTGCTTTTCAAAGCCAAAGTAGTTTTTTCGCCATATGTACACCTACATGCATTGTATGCATTGCAATCAAACACTACCTCGCAGCATTATAGAAACAGTATTTACAAGAAAAACATAAATATAAATATGTTCAAATTTAAGAAAGCACAATTAGAACAAAACAAAACAAAATCCATTTTAGTGCAAAGTGATCAAAATGTTTATAGCATTGTTAAACCATTGTGATTAGAGTTTTTTCCGGTTATTTCATGAACCAAATGAGTCAACATAGAACATAGAATAGTACAGCACAGTACAGGCCCTTCAGCCCACAATGTTGGGCCGACCCTCAAACCCTGCCTCCCATATAAGCCCCCACCTTAGATTCCTCCATATACCTGTCTAGTAGTCTCTTAAACTTCACTAGTGTATCTGCCTCCACCACTGACTCAGGCAGTGCATTCCACACACCAACCACTCTCTGAGTAAAAAACCTTCCTCTAATATCCCCCTTGAACTTCCCACCCCTTACCTTAAAGCCATGTCCTCTTGTATTGAGCAGTGGTGCCCTGGGGAAGAGGCACTGGCTATCCACTCTATCTATTCCTCTTATTATCTTGTCAAAGAAATTAGTTGCCTTGAACAAGGTGGTGTGGGACTTCAGGCTTCCTGCCTGATGGTAGCTGTGAGAAGATGGCACGGCCTAGCTCTCCAGCCAACAATCTGCTCTTCAGTTTGGCTGATGTTGAGCAAGAGATTTTGTAGCACCACTCCACCAGGTGTCCAATCTCACTGCGGTAAACTGACTCATCACCGGCTGTGATTCGTCCAACAATAGTAGAGCCATTGGTGAATTTGAAGATAACACTGGAGTTGTGCTTAGCCACACAGACATGTGTGTATAGTGTGTGGTGAAGGGGGCTAAGAACACAGCATTGAGGTGCACTTGTGTTGATGATCAAGGATGAGGATATGTTGTTACCAATCCTCTCTGACTGAGATCTGCTGATGATGAAATCGAATATTCAGTTGCGGGGAAGGTACAGAGGCCTGGGTTTTGATGATGAGTTTGAATGGGAGAATTGTGTTGAACGCTGAGCTGTAGTCAATGAACAGCAGCCTGACATATGAGTTCTTGTTGTCCAGATGATCCAGAGCAGAGTAAAGAGCCAGAGAAATTGCATCTGCCGTGGACCCATTGTGATGACAGGCAAAATGGAGAGGATCCAGATCATCTCTGAATCAAGATTTGATTCACACCATAACCAACCTCTCAAAGCACTTTTTATTACGATTGGACATAAGTGTCACTGGATGGCAAACTTTGAGGTATTCCTATCACAAAAATTTGGTTGTGGTCTGACTGAGAAAACATAATACAGCAGATTGAAATGAATATCCTGTCATCCTTCTGAATACCCAGTGACCTTATAGATAAGTAATGATCACATTGCATCACGCTGATGGCAAGTATGTAGAGGGGACTGAGGGCAATGTAGGAAGATGGGCTAGAATCACCTCTGAAAAGATTCAAGATGAAGTTTATAATCAATTAAACAGGGAAACTTAAAGCATTTTATGATTAGTTCTAGGCCAAATAAATATGGCCAATGTTCCTGTTCCAGCATTAAAATCTCTGTGTTGACAGATTAGATGGCCAGGCTGCACTAAAGGCAATTGCATGTGGCAGAACAATTGCCTTGATGTTAATGGATACCAATGAATCAGCTAATGATTTGGAGGCTCACAGTTTTGTTGACTTTGGTTCAGTCCTGATGTCTGAGGCATTCTGTGGGGACTTTGCAAATTTTTCTTATAATTGTCCAGATGCTCTCTTTTCCCCCTGCATTTCAAAACTATGCAGATTGGTAGGTTAATTGGTTGATGTAAATTGCTCCCCATATCTAGATGAATGGAAGAATGTGAGGGGAGAATAAAATGGGATTAGTGTAAATATGTGTTTGATGGTGGGCTTAAGGACGTATTTTCCTGTTGTACGATTCAAAAATTCTACAACCAATAATGTTTGAAATGCTTCGTTATTCTATCCTATTGGATATTTTGAAGATGGTGTTCATAACTAGGCTAGATTTAGGACGGTCATGTAAAATGGATAAAGATACTGTAGATATGAGCAAAATTCTCAAATGGTATCAGGGCATTTTTTAAGGCAAACAGGAATTGAAAGTAAGAGCTTTTAATAAACAATGGAGCAGTAGGAGTCTCTCAAAGGGGAGATAATGAGGTTTCTGTAAAAATACATGCACGTATGCTAAAAAAAAAGTCAATGAAGACAAATTTTAGAAACAGTACAGTATACTAAGTGTACACATTCCGTATCAGCTAAGAATCTTTGTTCTATGCACTTCCACACTTTTAAATAGTTCATGTGTTGCCTCCTTGGAATTTAATTTGCCAATGTGATGATCTCAGGAAATATTAATAGAAAGTGTTGAACATACTTGATGGTGAGAAGAGAGGCATATTGTTTATCAAAAGATAATGACAGATTTCAATTAAATAGAATAAAAATCTATCTCTGATTGCAACTGAACAATGTTCACTCCATTTTCATATCTTGATGGCATTTTTTAGAACTTATTAAAACATGTTCACTATTATGTGTTACGTACCCCGTAACTGGGTTGCCAAACCAGCAGAAATGGATCACTCAGTTGGAGTCTGGAGTACTAGAACTAAGAAAGTTTTATTAAAGAAACAAGCAACACAGTAATCGAAAGGATAATAAATGCAACAGTTCAGCGATGATAAACACACATGTGCACAGAATTAAGATAACAGCATCAATCAAGCTCTATCGTTGTCTAGGGGTAAATGACCAAATTTCAAAGTGACTCAAAGTTCAGTTCGCAGTAATCGTTGCCATGGCGATGGACAACGTGGGGGGAAGAGAGAGATAGAACAGGAACAACTGATCATTCAGAACGGCTTCACTCACAGACCGGTGAGATTGCTCACAAGCAACTTTTGGGTGGGTCCTTGGTGATGTCACCTGAGGTCACCGACTGTGACCCCTCCTCCAGATGCGGTCGATCCTCTGCAGTGAACCCGGCACCCAGGCAAGGGCGGACACACACCGGGTTCCCGCTGATCGTACCTTTCCACCCGGTCGTTGTCTGATACTTCTCACCCACTCGTGAGAGGCGTACCGCTTCCAGGGTCTCGTTACCTCGGGTGGCGTGTGTGTGTCGCCTTAGCGAACCGGTCCCTTTTTATCCCCCTGCTGGGGTATCGCCTGTCCATCACTTCAAACAGTTCAAGGTTCAAAGGGGGGAGCCGCCCCAGACAGCTCTCTCTCTCCCACGTCCCTTCATTACACATCTCCAGACGCTGCTCCATTGTTCCTTATCTCTCCTTCCCCTGAGGGCAGGTGGCAGACCACTTGCTGATGTCACTGATGCTAACCCAGGCCAGCAAACATCTTAATTTTATGTGTATTCTCGTCACATATGTTTGTCTAAATGTCCTATGAAGAACAATTGAATTTTGCTGTATTATATCTATGTTCAATTACTTTTTCTCATTTATATTCCCTGAGTTTGTTTCATACAATAATCTTCATTAGCCTATATACATTTCATGCATAATTGATTCATAAAATCCTTTATAGATACAGAATTTTATTGACTGCAAAAATTGATGATGAGAATGGCAATGAATAAATTCATCTTTTTTATAGTAGAATTTGGTCATAATAATCTAAGGGCTTACAAAAGTCAATACAAGGTCAAGATGTAGAAAAAAACATATTGGTTATTTATTTGCACTCTTGCACAATGGTTGGACATTATCTGATTGGCAACAACTTAATGTTTCAGAAGTGCTTATTTGATCTGTAATATTCAATGAATGACAAAACATATGAAAGTCCTGAAATGCCTCAGTGCACCATATCACAAAATATTCCCCTGACTATTTATGATTCACAAGTTACCCATGATATGTCTTGTAAGTCCAAAACATTAAATTAATTGGAAGAAAAGAAGGGAGTCCAGAATTTGAGCCATATTTCTTTTTTGCTTTAAGTGAGGTGCACGAGTGTGATGTGGTAGTGTAATGATGTACTTTTATGTATAACCCATCATGCATTATTTAAACAAGGAATACTTAATCAAACAATATATTTACAACATTACTCAAATATTACTGAAATATTAAACACAAATCAACCCATGTGTTTTATCTTACTGTGTGAGACATAGAACTATATTTATTCAGCAAAATGTTATGGGACTAATCTTCCCTCTCCATTACATGCATTAAAATCAGAGTAATTCAGTCAATCAACATGCATGCATAATGAGAAAGAGGATTTCGCACGGACCCACATGATTAGTCTCCCATAATCGCTGATCCCACTCAATTCTCCATCATGTCCAACCCTACTCTCTAATACTGATTGACCCCAACGTTGAATGATAAATTTATTCTGTCTGATTTTTGGCAGGCATCCTGTTGAAAATATGAAAGGTTCGTGCAGGAGTAAACCCCAGTGAAAATCATACCTCTAGATTTTTCCGTTGATGGTACTCCTTTTTTGTTTTTGGATGTGAAGAACCATCAGAGTTTATTCACGATTCAAGATTCAAGATTCAAGGTTGTTCATTGTGGTTTCCAGTGTAAAGGAGAATGACATAATTATTACTCTAGATCCATTCAGCCCTGAAAAAAAAACACGATAAAGTAAGGAACACAATAGTAATAAAATAACAGAATAAGTATAAATTTGAAAGATAGCTTATATATATAGATTGATTGTATGTCCAAAAAGTTACGCTAGGCACAGGAGATGACTGACAGGAAATGACAAAGTAATGGTGATTGGAGGCATGGAGGGATGATCAGCAATCACAACCAACAATGTTAAAATAGCACAGAAACTAATCAAGACAGATTTCGCATCTTCAATCTGTTATCAATTAAACTTTGTTTTTTTTTAATTCTGAAAAAAACCAATAAAGATCCTAGTGTTCTTACCAACTATTCACATTTGTACATTTTATTTTGTCAACAGTGAATATGGTTCCATTAACTAGAACTTGGTTCATTCAATAATATACAAAAATCAGATTACTATAATAATTGAAAACTTCATCTATCCAAATAGAAACCAAAACAACAATATAATAAGAAGCAAAGAGCAAAGTGTTTCTCCAGTGTGTTCAGTTTAGTATCTTTCTGACCCAAAAAGGGAAACAGTGCTGCTGTACTTGATTCTTGGAAATAATCAAGGCCAGGTATCAATGGGAAAAAGTTTGGAAAAGTGCATAAGATAATAAGAGCAGCATTTCACCATTTGGTCCATTGAGTCTGCTCTGTCATTTGGGCATTGATCGTGTGGATAGTCAGAGGCTTTTTCCTAGGCCTGAAATGGCAGCCACAAGACGACACAGGTTTAAGGTGCTTGGGAGTAGGTACAGAGCAGATGTCAGGGGTAAGTTTTTTACCCAGAGAGTGGTGAGTACATGGAATGGGCTGCCGGCAATGGTGGTGGAGGCAAATATGATAGGATCTTTTAAGAGACTTTTGGATAGGTACATGGAGCTTAGAAAAATAGAGGGCTATGGGTGACCCTAGTAATTTCTAAGGTAAGGACATTTTCGGCACAACTTTATGGGCCGAAGAGCCTGTATTGTGCTGTAGGTTTTCTATGTTTCTATTTCAACATGGCTAATCTATTTTCCCTCTCAGGCCTAATCTCTTGCCTTATCCCTTCCTGCCCTGACCAATTAAGAATTTATCAACCTCTGCCTAAGTATACCAAATGACTTGGCCTCCACAGTCACCTGTGGCAACAAGTTCCACAGATTCACTGCTCCCTATCTAAAGAAATTCCTCATCATCTCCTTTCTAAAATAATGTCCCTCTAGTCTGAGGCAGTGTCCTCTGGCCTTAGAATCCTCCACCCTAGGGAGCATCCTGTCTTCACATCCACTCTACCAAGATCTTTCAACATTCAATAGGTTTCATTGCGGTCATCCCCATTCTTCTGAATTCCAGTGCGTACAAGCCCATAGGCCCTGAAAATAGTCTTCACTTTTACTTCTTCTATCAAAATGCATGACCATACACTTCCTGACACTGTATTCCATCTGCCACTTCTTTGCTTGTTCTCCTAATCTGTCTGTCTTTCTGTAGCCTCTCTGCGTCCTCAAAACTACTTGTCCCTCCATGTATCCTCATAGTGTCCGCAAGCTTAGCACAATGCTATCAATTCTGTCATTCAAATCATTAACATAATGTAAGAAGCAGCGGTCCCAACAAGACCCCTGTGGACATCATTAGTCACTGGCAGCCAACCAGAAAAAGCTTGCCTTTATTCCTACTCTTTAGAGTCATAGAGAAATACAGCTCTGAAGCAGGCCTGTCAGCCCATCTAGTCCATGCTAAAACCATTTAAACTGCCTGCTCTCCTCGACCTGCACTGGGACCAGAGCCCTCCATACCCCTACCATCCATGTACCTATCCAAACTTCTCTCAAACCTTGAAACTGAGCTTGCATGCATCACTTGTGCTGGCAGCTCATCCCACACTCACATGAATCTCTGAGTGAAGACGTCTCATATGTTCCCCTTAAACTTTTCACCTTTCACCCTTAACACAATACCTCCGGTTGTAGTCCCACCCAACCTCAGTGGAAAAAGCCTGTTTACAGTAACCCTATCTATAACCCGCATAATTTTGTACACATCTATCCAATCTCCTCTCAAGCTTCTACATTCTAAGGAATACAATCCAAACCTATTCAACCTTTCTTTATAACTCAGGTCCTCCTGACCCAACAACATCCTTGTAAATTTTCTCTGCATTTGTTCAACCTTGTTTACATCTTTCCTGTAGGTAGATGACCAAATTAGGCCTCACCAATGCTTTATTCAACTTCAGCTTAACATCCCATCTCCTGTACTCAATAGATTGATTTATGAATGCCAATGTCCCAAAAGCTTTCTTTACAACCCTATCTACCTGTGATGTCACTTTCATTGAATTATGGACCCGATTTCCCAGTTCACTTTGTTCTACCATATTCCTCAGTGCCCTATCTTTCACTGTGTAATACTTACCCTGGTTGGCCCTACCAAATTACAAAACCTTGCCCTTATCTGCATTAACTTCCATCTGCCATTTCTCAGCATATTTTTCCAGCTGATGTAGATCCCTCTGCAAGCCATGATAACCTTCCTTGCTGTCCACTACATCCCATATCTTGGTGTCATCCACAAGTTTGCAGATCTAGTTGATTACATTATCATCCAGATCATTGATATAGATGACAAAAAGCAAAGGATCCCGCACCAGTCCCTGTGGCGCACCATTAGTCACAGGCCTCCAGTCAGAGAGGCATCCCTGTACTAGCACTCCTTAGTTCTGCCACAAAGCCAATGTCTAATCCAATTCACAACCTCATCTTGAATGCTGTGCAACAGAACCTTTTTGACTAACCTCCCATATTGGACCCTGTCAAGTGCCGTGCTAAAGTCCGCGTGGATAACATCCACTGCCTTGCCTTCATCCACTTCCCAGGTAAGTACCTTGAAAAACTCTGTAAGATTAGTTAGGCATAACCTACCATGCACGAAGCTGTGCTGACTATCTTCAGTCAGTCCATATTAATCCAAATACCTTTCCAGTCCTTTAGAATGTCTTCCAATAAATTTCTCACAACTGACGATAGACTCACTGGCCTATAATTTCCTGGTTTATGTTTAGAAAATTTTAAACAGCAGAACGACATTGGCTATCCTACAATCCTCAAGGACCTCTCCTGTCTCTAAGGTTTTTTAAAATATCTGCTAGGGCCCCAGCAACTCCTGCATTTGCCTCCTGTAGGGTCCTAGGGAACACCTTGTCAGATCCAAGGGATTTATCCACCCTGATTTGCCATAGGATAGCTGACACCTTTTCCTCTGTAATCTGTACATTGTCCGTGAAGTTGATGCAGACTTGTCTCGCTTCTATTAACTCTGTTAGCATCTCCAGATTAAATACAGATGCCAAAAATTTACTTAGGGTCTCCCCACCTGTTTTGGCTCCATACATGGATTACCATTCCGATCTTCCAGAGGAACAGTTTTGTCCCGTGCAATCCTTTTGCTCTTAACATATCTGTAGAATCCCATTGGATTTTCTTTCATGATGTTTGCAAGAGCAACTTCATGCCTCCTTTTAGCCCTTCTGATTTCTTTCTTAAGTGTTCTCTTGCATTTCTTAAATTCCATAAGCACCTGAAACAGGGACACCTCTTTTTCCCTTATTAGGGAGAGAGAGAGCCAGTGGTATGTCGAAAACTGGGTGAACTAGGAGTCTTTGGGGTATTGCAAGTCTGTGTCTTAAATGATGTTTTGCTGCACACTTCAGTGCTCAGTGGAGGGTGCTGATGCTTTTTTGCTGGTGGGGGAGGTGGGGTTTGTTGTCTTGCTGCTGCTTATGCATGGGACGGGGAGCTGGGGGGCTTTGGGGTTCTAACATTTAACTGTCATTCATTTTTTGGGGCACTCCTCTGTTTTCATGGATATTTGCGACGAAACAGAATTTCAGGATGTATATTGTATACGTTTTTCTGACATTAAATGTACCTATTGAAACCTATTGACCTATTTGTTCCTACCTGCCTATACACTACTATGCACTTCTTTTTGCTCTTAACCAGGGCCACAATATCTCTTGAAAACCAAGGGTCCTTAAACTCCATTTCACCAATTAAAGCTTCAATCTAATGGATTAAAGTGGCAAGGGAGATTGAAACATCAAGGCGAATATGGGTGGTGAGCATCTGTTGTCTACCTTCTGATCACTGGTGAAATAGCTCTGCTGCCAGAGAGCGGAGCCTGCCTGACTTGCTGCTGTGCCACACAGGGATGTTACAGAGGTTTGCTGTGTTTTGGATATGGATATGGATCAATGTTCCTGTGACGTTTTGTGCAGGAGTAGGAGTCTGGGGTCGATGTTCTTGTTACTTTCTTTTTGTTAGTTTGTGCGGGGAGAGGGGGAAAATGGAATCTGATGTTCTTTTTTCTTTCTGTGCAGATGAGGGGTTCCAGATGCTGAAGTTCTTGTCGCATTTTTGTTCGTTTTTTTTTCATGCAGGAATGGGGGTATTTGGGGGCTGATGTCCTTATTGCATTTTGTGCAGGGGAGGGGGTTTGGAGGTCAATGATTCTGTTGTCATTCTCTTCGTTTCTTGGTTTCATGGCTATCTGGAGAAGAAGGACCTTAGAGTTGTGTACTTTGATAATAAATTAACCTTTGAACTTGTTATCTTTACCTTTCATTCTGACAGGCACATACAAGTTTTGTACTTTCAAAATTTCACATTTGAAGTTACACATTTAGTATCAGAGCAAACATAAGTTTAAGAAATATTTGTCAATAAAACATTCTGCGGCAGTGTGAATTTATTTGGACCCTGTCGTAGTGTATTCAGGCAAGAAGGGACCAATCCACAATACTCCTGTCTTGTACTTTTTGGCGATGGAAATACTTCAAAAAATCAGTCACTCAATGAAAAAGAAAACCAATTCCCTGATTTGGTCTCATAGATAAATTATTTGTGTTCCTGCTAGATATAGTTCCAGTCAATTCTGACTGACAAGATACTAATAGAAAATGTGAGGTGGTAATAAATAGGGAACTAAAGTCAGATGCCTTGAGGCTTCTTTAAGATTGGAGTCAATGTTGACCATGCCCATGACTACTCCTATCTGAGCATACACCACTGAGTTGATACTGATACTGAATTCGATCTGCTGGTGGGAAAGAACATATACAGTGTCTGTGATGGTAGAAACTGGAATGTTTGGCAGGTCTGAGCCTTTGGAAGAGGAGCATGATTATTGTAGCCATTAGCCCTCAGGAAATTGGAGATTAATTCATCTACTTGTGATTTTCATTTGATGGTGGAAGTTAGGAGAATCAGAATAAAGTTAATTATCATTGATATATGCCATGAAATTCTTTTGTATTGGGGTAACAGTTCTGTCCAAAACATAATATTAGAGTAAGTTTCAAGCAATCAATCAATAAATAAATTAGATAGATGGATAAATTAATAAACAAACTGATAGATTAGATAGATAAATAGATAAACAAACAGATAGATAGAGAAATAAATTAATTAAATAGATAGATATATAGAGCTGAAAAGGGATAGTCAGGTAGCCATCATGGAACATTTAGAAATCTGATGGCATAGAGGAAGAAGCTGTTCCAAAACCATGTGGGAGGTTCTGGGTCCTGTACCTCCGCTGTAATATTATTATTGAGAAAAGGGCATGTCCCATATGGCAAGGGTCCATAATAATGGATGTTTTCTTCTCAAGACTACTGCTCTTGAAGATATCCACTGTGGTGGGGAAGCTTGTGCCTGCAATGAAGCTGGCTGAGTCTATAATCCACTGAAGCCTCTAGCAATATTATGCACGAGAGGCTCCATACCAGACTGTGATGCAACCAGTCAGAATGCTCTCCACTGTACATCTGTAGGAAATTGCAAGAGTCTTTGGTGATATACCAAATCTCCTCAGACTCCTTTGATGTAGAGCTGCTGCATTGAATAAATATGCTGTGCCCAAGACTAATCCATATGCTGTGCCCAAGACTAATCCATATGCTGTGCCCAAGACTAATCCTCTGAGATGTTGATATCCAGGAACTACTAGCTGCTCACCCTATCCACCACAAACCCTTCTATGAGGACTGATGTGTTTTCTCCTGACTTCCCTTCCTGAAGTCCACAATTAAATCCTTGATTTTGCTGTCATTGAATGCAATGTTGTATTCCAACACCACTCAACTAACCGATATATCTCGGTCTTCATATGCCAAACCTTAGAAGCAGGACTTTTGGGAATTTACTGTAAGGAGAAATTCTATTCAGTTCCAAAATAGGTGCTTGATCGTTGCTGAACAGTCTGTCTTGTTCCACTAATAAGCTCCCTTGATAGAATGATAGCATTGACAGAGTTGCTATAACGTTTCAGATGCAGACAACTTTTATTCTAGTGCAAGTAAGAAAAGTATGCTTTCTCCTCTAAAGGGCATTAGTGAACCAAATGGCTCTTCATGACAGCCAGTAGTTACATCATCACCACTACAGTTGCCAGCTTTTCTTTTATTGCAAACTTATTTAATTAACTGAATTGATATTCTTCAAACACCTTTTTGGAATTTGAGTTTGTGTCTCCAGGCCCCTGGACTATATTACTACATTAATTATGCTACCACATCCAAGAGAAAATATCAAATTCCCGTGGACAGATTTAATATCTGTTTCAAAATAATGTCAGCTCATGTCAATTGGTGAGTGCAAATTTTCATAAAAATGTATTAAAAAGTTATCTATGGTCAATGTTGGCAAAGGCAATAGAAGCAAAATTTACATAATTAATTTAAATACTGGGCAGGTTGTTTTCTAAGTTTTCTAAACACGGACAATTGCTCGGAAATTCACCCCATCTGTAGTACAAAAGGTGATATGAAGTAACTGTTGTGATCACAGGATAGTTACAATGTTGAAGGAGGCTATTTGGCTTATTGTACCTGCTCTGTAGGGCAATCCAACAGTCCTGTTCCATAGCCCTAAATCATTTTCCTTACAGACGTATACCCCAGATAGTTCAGATTGGCAGCTACCTCTCCTTCACAATCTCCATCAGCACAGCCACACCATAAGGCTGTGTGCTTAGCCCCCTGCTCTGCTCACTTTATACTTATGATTGTGAGGCTAAGCACAGCTCCAAAACTATATTTAAGTTTATTGACAGTAACACTGCCGTTGGCTGAATTAGAAACATAGAAAACCTACAGCACAATACAGGCCCTTCGGTCCACAAAGCTGTGCTGAACATGTTCTTACCATAGAAATTACCCAGGGATACCCATAGCCCTCTATGAAGGTGAGGACAAGTCAGCATAAAGGAGGAAGATCTGGCTGAGTGGTGCATAGTAGCAACCTCTTACTCAGTGTCAGCAAAACCAAAGTGCTAATTATTGACTTCCAAAGGACGAAATTGGACATCATTGGGGGATCCAAGGTGGAGAGGGTTGGCAGCTTTAAATTCCTCATTGCTATAATTTCAGAGGATCTATCCTGGTCCAGCACATAAGTGCCATTACAAAGGAAGCATGACAGTGCATAGAAGGAAAGAAATTTGTGACTGTTCGACACGTTATCTAAATCTTTGACAAACATCTCTAGATATGTTGACTGGTTATTGGGAACAGTATATTGAGTGGCTGCATCATGGCCAGGTATAGAAACACCAAAGCTCTTGAATTCAAAAGCCTGTGAAAATAGTGGATACAGCCCAGTCCATCATGGGTTAAAGCCTACCCCACCATTGAGTACATCTCCATGGAGCGCTGTTGCACGAAAGCAGCATCCATCATCAAGGACGCTTACCATCCAGGCAATGCTCTCTTCTCACTGCTGCCATCAGAAAGAAGGTAGAGGAGCCTTGGGACCTATACCCCAGGTGCAGGAACAGTTATTACCTCTCAACCATCAGGCTTCTGAACCAGAGGGGGTAACTTCACTAAACTTCACTTGTCCCATCACTGAATTCACTTTCAAAGACCCTTCATCTAATTTTTTTTCTATATTCATTGCTTATTTATTTATTATGATTGTTGTATTTTATGTATTTTCTGAGCTCAGGCTAATAAAACCTGAGGTACGGGCATAGCCAAATACATTAATTTCTCAATTGCTTGGAGGTTTTGGACTATTGTGGTGTTTGGTATTGTGGCTTTCTGGAGATTTTATATAGATATTGCTGTGTAGGCCTAATTGTTTAATCCTATTGGATCGTGAATTTGGGATGATACCAGTTGGAGATATTACTATTGGGACAATGTATACACCTTGTTCATATTCCATAATCTTCCAATTTCCCTTTTTAATTCAGCATATTTCTGATGTTTTTCACTTATTAATTTCTGTGTATTTAGAATGACTATATTTATTAGGATAAGTTGTTCTTGCTTGTTTATCCTGTATTATTATATCTGGACAGCTATTATAGATTGTCCTATCAGTAGTAACGGATCTGTCATAATATAAGTCGTGGGACTCAGACCCTAAAACAGGATCGGGCTTGTATTTATAGTTTCTTTTATGAGCTTGTATTTTAAAGCAAGATTTTGGTTAATGATGTTTTCCACTTGGTTGCGCCTGTGTAAGTAATCAGAATGAGTTAAATTGCTACAGGATCCTGTAATGTGTTGGATTATCTCTGGATTCTCTTGGCACTTTCTGCATTTCTCATCTTGAATTTGTTGGTCATTTATTAAGTAGTTTTAATATTTTTTGTGTTAACCACCTGGTCCTGTATTGCCACAAGAAACCCCTCTGTTTCTGGGAAGAGATCTCCAACTCTGAGCCAGGCATCCGATACTTCCTTGTCAACATCTAATCTGCTCAGATCATGGGGATGTCTCTCATGGAGAGTCATGCTCTTCCATTGGTTAACTTCTTCTATAGTGATAATTTCTTCATTTTTTTTCTGGCTAGTACGGTCACTTAAGTTTAGTAGTGTGAATTTCTTATCAGAATTGCATATACTTGAATTTTGTGAATCTTTTATGTCGTAATTCTTCTTCCTCCTGTTCTAGGCAGTGTTAATCTAAGTGCATTCGAGTGTACATAATGTTTTCTAAAACTTGTCATTTATTATTATTATTATTTATCTTTTTTTTCTTTTTGTATTTGCACAGTTTGTTGTCTTTTGCATATTGGCTGTTTGTCGATGCAGTCTTTCATTGATTCTATTTTTTTTTGTATTTACTGTGAAGGCCCGCAAGAAAATTAATCTCAGTGTTGCATAGCTGATATATGGGTTCTTAGATAATAGATGTACTTTGAACTTTGATATATTCAGCTCTTTTACAAATTCCTCTACTAGTAACCCTGACAGTGTATTTCTAGCTCTTCATTAAGTCAAAACAAAAGCCTCATGTCCTTTAGGCACATTGCTTTTGTTCTAGGCAGGGTAAGGAAAACAAGCTTTCACTGAAGGACATTAGTGAACCAAATGACTTCTTTATTATCCACTAGTTTTTCTCTGTCTCCACTTTGTAGCCAACATGCCTTTAAATGTCCCTAGTAGATGGCTTTACAATCTCCTCTGGCCCTGCCGCTTATAGTAACTACATACAGTAAATGTATCCCTAGGGATCCTTGTGTCCTTGTGTTCATTTTAAATTGTGCACTTTAATTCATATTATCTTTTTTCAGTTCTTGCTGCTATACTGTAACTCTTCAAATTTCTCTGCATTAAGTTTCATCTGACACTCACCTGCTCTAGCTCTATATTTCCCTGAAGTCTATTACTATCCTCTAGACAGTGAAAAAAATGAAATCATCTTCTATGTATGCATATTCAAATTATAAATATATATTAATAAACTACTGGGTCGTAGTTCCAACCCTTGGGATGTTCCACTGTACACTTCCCTCTAGTTCATAAAACAATCTGTCAGCATTACTCTTTGTTTTCAGTTCATTTGGTCAGATTTATATCCATACTGCTTCAGATCACTGTACCCCATATCCCTTCATCTTGACAATGAGACTTTCTTTATTGCTCCATGTGAAATGCTGTTTAGAGGTGCATAATATTACATCAACTGCATTTCTCTCAGCAATTTTCTATTATTTTATGAAAAAAAAATTACTCAATATTTACCCTCAACAAATATATTGAGGCTTTCTCTAATCAAGACATTATTGTCCAAGTGATTGACAATGCTACCCATGATCACTACTTCTCTGCCATTAATGTTGAACTGGCTGTTTTATTCTTGCTGGATTTACCCTTTTCTTGAGCCAGGGCTTACAATTCTTCCAGGCTCAGTAACCAACCCTGAACCTTCAGATGTTTGGAAGATTATACTAAGGACATTGCAGTTTGTTCCCTATCTTTTCTCAGCAACCAAGACTGCATTCAAATTGGACCAGGTGACTTACCTTCTTTAAGTACAGTTGGTTTTTCTCATAACCCCTATTTATATATTCTTACACCTTCTAGATATCATTAACATGATTCTTTTTTAAGACTTCCATCAGCAAGGCTATTGTAACAGATGTCTTTGGTATGTTAGCCATGGCCACCATGGTCCGGATGCAGGTCGATGGGACTAGGCAGAATAGCAGTTCAGCATGGACTAGATGGATTGAAGAGTTTGAGCCTGTTTCTATGCTGCAGTGCTCTGTGACTCTTGATTATGCACCTTATCCAGGAGTGAAATGAGGCTTCACATTCACAGTACTCGCTAAGCTGTGTGGTTGCTCAGCCACACAGTGGCTGAAATGCTCCCACTCACATAGTCTTTGTTGCCCTGCAGCTGGAATTTTCTTTCATATAATTTTAATATTATTAACAGAAATGCTCCTGCACAAATAGCCTTTGTGGCTACATGGCTGGAGTTATCTTTTCTTAACATAATCTACAAGAAAGGTGTAAACAAGGTTGAAAGAGTGTAGAGAGAGTGAAAGTTAAATGTTGCCGGTCCGGAGGACCAAAATTAAGGAAAGATTGAATAGGTTGAGACTCTATTTGTTATTTGTCGTCTATATCAATGATCTGGATGATAATGTGGTAAATTGGATCAGCAAGTTTGCTGATGATACAAAGATTGGAGGGGTAGTAGACAGTGAGGAAGGTTTTCAGAACCTGCAGAGGGACTTGGACCAACTGGAAAAATGGGCTGAAAAATGGCAGATGGAGTTTAATACTGACAAGTGTGAGGTATTGCACGTTGGAAGGACAAACCAACGTAGAACATACAGGGTTAATGGTAAGGCACTGAGGAGTGTAGTGGAACAGAGGGATCTGGGAATACAGATACAAAATTCCCTAAAAGTGGCGTCACAGGTAGATAGGGTCGTAAAGAGAGCTTTTGGTATATTGGCCTTTATTAATCGAAGTATTCAGTATAAGAGCTGGAATGTTATGATGAGGTTGTATAAGGCATTGGTGAGGCCGAATCTGGAATATTGTGTTCAGTTTTGGTCACCAAATTACAGGAAGGATATAAATAAGGTTGAAAGAGTGCAGAGAAGGTTTACAAGGATGTCGCCGGGACTTGAGAGACTCAGTTACAGAGAAAGGTTGAATAGGTTGGGACTTTATTCCCTGGAGCGTGGAAGAATGAGGGAAGATTTGATAGAGGTATATAAAATTATGATGAGTATAGATAGAGTGAATGCAAGCAGGCTTTTTCCACTGAGGCAAGGGGAGAAAAAAAAACCAGAGGACATGAGTTAAGGGTGAGGGGGAAAAAGTTTAAAGGGAACATTAGGGGGGGCTTCTTCACACAGAGAGTGGTGGGAGTATGGAATGAGCTGCCAGACGAGGTGGTAAATGCGGGTTCTTTTTTAACATTTAAGAATAAATTGGACAGATACATGGATGGGAGGTGTATGGAGGGATATGGTCCGTGTGCAGGTCAGTGGGACTAGACAGAAAATGGTTCGGCACAGCCAAGAAGGGCCAAAAGGCCTGTTTCTGTGCTGTAGTTTCTATGGTTTCTATTCTTTAGAACATAGGAAATTGAGAGGAGATTTGATAGTGGTATACAAAATTATGAGGGATGTACATAGGGTAAATGTAAGCAGGTTTTTTCCACTGAGGTTGGATGGGACTACAACCATAAGGTTGAAAGGTGAGAAGTTTGAAGAGAACATGAGGCGAAAGTGCATGCAGGTTCGATTTCAACATGTCAGATAAGTTTGGATAGGTACAATGATAGTAGGGATATGGAGATTTACGTTCCTGTGCAGTTCAGCAGTTTAAAGTAGTTTCAGCATAGATTAGATGAGCCAAAGAGCTTGAGTGGCTTCTCTTTTCTTCTAACTCTCTTACTGTACGCTCATCTGTGGAATGCTTTTGGATTCTCTTGGACATTTTATTGAGCTTTCCTTTTGCCTTTCATTTTTTAAAATGTCCTCCTTAAGATTTCTGTAATCTGTAAACAGCCTGGTAACTGTCAAATGTTCTTTATGTTCTACTCCATTTTAGTCTCTATCTTATGGGAAGATAACAAAACAGTAGTTGAAGTACTTCCATTTTAAATGACCCTCATTATTCTATTATGGATTTTTCAGCCTTTTGATTTGAGTTTTCCTGGTTCAGGTGTGTGCTTAACCCATTAAATCTGACCCTAATTGACTATTTTAATCTTGTGTGGTTCATCCCTTTATAATAGCTTTTCTAAACTTTATAATCCTCAGGTATTGGACAGTAAACATGGGCTTTGCTTACATATTACGCATGAATAAGTATTCACAGTATCTGTGCTGAATAAAATATGTAAAGCATGTAACTACTTTAAAGCAATGTGTAATTATTTATGATCATAATGGTATTGCATTCTTCCTTAGTAATTTTCATGATCATGTTGTATCATCATAATTACTCCCATCTACCTTCATTCTATTGTCTGCCAGATCCGTGGAAAGGTAGTTCAAAGTGATAGACTTTCAAAACATTGATTAAGTTGATATCATTTATGAATAATGCCTATGCATTAATAGTTAAAATGAAGTCGTCGATTATCACAAGCTTCATCTACCGAATGATTCACAGTCGGTGGGCATACCTGTGTTGCTTAGTTACAGAGAAATAAGACCTTGTTTTAGTTGGAGTAGATGAGTGGGCTGATGGTGGGGAAGACCATGGAGCAGGTAATCTTCCTCTGTTTTTTTTAATTAATAATCACCATGGGTGAATAAGAATGAAATGTTCCATTATGTGAATGCAAAGGACTGATGAGAATTCATCCTCGGTCATTTTCAGTGAGTGTGCAATATTTTAGGAGCTGTGTGTTGCATTCTGGTGCCAAAATTTGGCTCCATTTAAGTTGGTGAGACCAAATGTCAAAGGAAGTGCAACTCCAGTCTACACACATTTAATGCTTACAACTGATGACAAAGGCTTTTAATGTAGCGGGTGACCTTGAAGGTAATGTTTCTGTATATACAGGGAAAGTGTCAGATGAACCAAATGAAGGACTATTTGATTGCCAGGTTTTGCAAAATCCACGCATGTCATGTTAGTTTGCCCAATGCATCAGTGTGCATCTGTGCACTGTCAAACAACACAATAATGAGGTCTAATCATGTTTTTCAGTACTACTGTTGGTTCATTACTGCTAGGTTACATAGCTGAATTGTTCTCTGTACCAAGGTATATCATTCTCCTGAACTTTTCAGTACTTCTGAGCAAGCTTTCAAGAGAATCCAACTATAAGCAATCACTTTATCTGATTAGTCTCCTCCCTGAGCAAATAGTACTTTCTGAATGCAGAAAATATTTGGCTTACTTAATTAATTCATTGGCTCATGCTCATGTCATCAGTGCTGTTGAGTTTTCTGTAATGTAGTACCATAATGTAATGGGATGATTTTCTTTTGCCAGAGGAGCTACTCATTAATTCTTCTTTCATTTTATCCTTAGCTTATACATACTGGTTTACTTGTTTGACTCGTGAATAACAATTTATTTAGAACATAGATACTGTTTAATGTATGATTAAAATGTTGCTGCATTTCTATCACCTTTCTCTCAATTACTGTCATTATACTGTATTTGTAACTAAAAGTAAAACTTAACTCCACTTTTGTGTTACATTATCACTTTCTCTGATCAATGTTTTGTTGGCCAGAAAATCGAAATATCAGTAATTGCAAATGTGCAATGTTTTCTAATGCTCCTGTATATATTTCTATATTTTGCAGGCGTAACTTATTCTGATATGCCTTTTCGGTGTACTTACATATGTAATTTTTAGTATTGATAAATTATTCATTCATAAATTAAAATATATTATGCAGTATAATTCATCACAGCATTATTTTTACCATGTAATTGCAATTCCAAATCCTGTAATAATTCTACACATTGATTGTGTCTGTTTTCTAGCAAATTAGAATATATTTCATTTGGAGAAACCAATGAAAAGCTTCAAATAAAAATGTACTATGAATATATATTACTTCACTCTATGCATATTAATTGCTATAGTTTTTCATCCTTAAACCTCGACTGCTTTCCAATAAGTAAAATGTCTAATTGACTATTGAGAGGCATTAATACTGATAAGACTGATGACAAAATCAAAGGAAACAACAGGGATTAATCACAATTTTCCTTCAGGAATTTATATTTGGTGCAGCTATTATTATTTGGATTTACAATAAACTACTTCATCATATAAAGAACAAGGTGCACACCTAGAATGAAATAGATAAGAAAACATTGGCTGATGGTTTGTGTTCTTGTCTAATGTGATGTTTATTGTTCGCTAATATACGGCATGTACACTCAGAGGCCACTTTATTAGGTACACGCTATACCTAATAAAGTAGCCAATGAGTGTATGTTCATGATCTTCTGCTGCTGTAGACGATGCACTTCAAGATTCAATGTGTTGTGCTCTTCTGTATACCATTGTTGTAATATGTAGATATAGAGTAAGCTTGAAACCATCTGGCCATTCTCTTCTGTCCATTAACAAGGTATTATCACCCACAGAAACGTTACTCACTGGATATTGTTTCTGTTTCATGCTATTCTCTGTAAACTCTAGAGACTGCAGCGTTTGTAAATTTCCAACAGTTTCTAAGATGCTCAAATCATTCCACAGTCAAAATCAATAGGAATGCACTTCTTCCCCACTCTGATGTTTAGTCAGAACAACAAATGAACCTCTTGACCATGTCTGCATGATTTCATGCCTTGAGTTGCTGCCACATGATTGGATGATAGCTTATTTGCATTGAAAAGCGGATGTGCAGGTGTATTTAATAAAGTAGGGCCACTGAGTGTGGGATCTTTATAGTATATGAATCAGCAGCTAGGTCTCTTATAAGGAAACTGGATGTGATTCAGGCTCAGGCCTTGAGAGTGTGCAGTGGGGCTTTTAAAACGTCACCAGTGTCAGCCCTACGGGTAGAAATGGGAATAATGCCTTTGGAACTAAGAAGGATGCAACTGATGGCAAACTACTGGGCTAACTTGCAGGGGCACAATGATTCTCACCCTACTAAAGGAGTGTTGCAGGAGTGCTGGGAAAATGGGAGGTTTCAGAGGGATACCTTTAGTCGGGTAGGGAATGATATCGCGAAAGAATGTGGAGTATTTGATCTGAGGATAAGTCCTTCAGTAGTTTATCCGGTTGTAGCTCCATGGAAGCTTGTATGGCCTGATGCAGACTAGCATTTGTTAGAGGTAAAAAGGAAAGAAAGATATAAAACAGATTTGGTAAATGCATTTAACTGTCATGTGATGGAAAAGTATAGTGATTACACTCACATTTATACGGATGGTGCAAAGGAACCTGAAACAGGAGTGACAGGGTTTGGGGTGGTAATACCAGCAAAAGAAATTGGAATCAGCAGAAGAACATCTAATAAGTTAGGGGTGTTTACAGTGGAGTTGCTGGCAGTGTTGGTTGCGTTGCAATGGGTGCAGAAAGCCAGACAAGCCAAAGCATTGATATGTTCAGATTCATCCTCAGTTCTAGCAAGTTTAAGGTCTTTTCACACAAACAGTTGGCAAGATGTACTTTATGAAGTCCTTCAGTTAGTTACAAGAATTGCAAATCAGGGAGGTCAGGTAAAATTTCTATGGGTTCCAGCACATGTAGGGGTGAAGGGGAATGAGAGGGTGGATGAGTTGGCAAAGAGGGCATTAAAGAAAGAAAATGTGGAAATGCACATTAGTATCAGTAAAGCAGAGGTTAAGTGTGTAATCTGGGAAAAAGTCAACTGAATGTGGCAAGAAAGATGAGAAAGGGAGGCATTTATATCAAATACAAAAGAGTGTTGCAGTTACTAGGGTAGGTAATGGAAACAGAAGAGAGGAAATTGTGTGGACTAGGTCAAGGCTGGGGCACTGTGCATTAAACAAAACATTGAAAATGATAGGGAAACACCAGACAGGATTGTGTGAGGAATGTCAGGAAGAGGAGTCAGTAGAACATGTAGTTTTGTGTTGCAGGAAGTATGGGATACAGAGAGAGATGATGAGAAATAAATTAAGGGAGTTGGGGATGCAGGAATTCACATTAAAAGGGTTGCTGGGCATGGGTGAGTGAGCACAAGTCCTGGTATTTTTAGCGTTTTTAAGGGGTACAGGGTTTTTTTTATAGAATATGACAAATAAACAGGAATAAGATACTAGGATGGTCAAAGATGGGAGGGTGAAGTGTAGGTTTGTATATATATGTGTGTGTGTGTGTGTGTGTGTGGGGATTTAGAATGTATGTCTAGTGCACATTCTGGAGCAGAGGGTGGCGGTAATGCGCCATTAAGCTGCATGCCAACCGCCGTAAAACAAGATACAGACAGACAGACAGAGTGTGGGATCTTGCTACTTTACAGAGAAATCCTAATGAATGGCAGAAGTGGAAAGCTTACACGCTTTAAAATCAGATGGGCCTGGATTTTATTGGCAAACAAGTTTCATGTGGAAAAAGAACTGGAGAAAAAGGAAAACACATCTGTTGTAAACAATAGCTACGATATTTAAGCAGAGGTGAAAGGTGAACACTGGGCCCTGAACATGGGAACAAAGTGACCTGCCCAATGTAGCAAACTTTCTGAACATTGTCAACCATTCGATCCTCCCTCAATTACCCTTTGGTATTAATTGTATGTCAGCAATTCCAGTCCATCTCTAAGTATGTGTAGCAATTTTCAACTTTGTCTCTCTCCAGTTTATATTCTATCTGTAAACATAAATCAAACTATTAAGATCTACAAACAAAGAATTAAACCACGAAACATAAGACCATAAGACATAGGAACAGAATTAGGCCATTCAGCCCTTTGAGTCTGCTCTGCCATTCCATCATGGCTGATCCTGGATCCCATTCAACCTCATACACCTGCCTTCTCTCCATATCCTTTTATGCTCTGACCGATCAGGAAACTATCAACTTCTCCTTTAAGTGTATCCACGGACTTGGCCTCCACTGCAGTCTGTGGCAGCACTCCACATATTCAATACTCTGACAAAAACAATTCCACCTTACTTCTGTTCTGAAAGGTTGCCTCTCAATTTTGAGGTTGTGCCGTCTAGTTTGGAATACCCCCCCACTAGATGAAAAAATCCTCTGAACATCCACCTTATTTAGTCCTTTCAACATTCAGTATGTTTCAATGAGATCCCCCTGCATTCTTCTAAATTCCAGTGAGTACAGGCCCAAAGCTGCCAAATGCTCCTCATAGGTTAGCCCTTTCATTCCCAGAATCATCTTCATGAACCTCCTCCTGATGCTCTCCAATGACAATACATTTTTTTTGAGATATGGGGCCCAAAACTGTTGACAATGGTCCAAGTGCGGCCTAACTAGTGTCTCTGATGTTCGAATCTTCTCCCATTTAGATAATAGTTTGCTCTATTGTTCCTTTTATCAAAATGCATTATCTTACATTTCCCAACACTGTATTCTATCTGCCACATTTTTACCAATTCTTCCAATTTGCTTAAGTCCTGCTGCGATCGGATTGGTTCCTCAGTACTACCTACCCCTCCTCATATCTTCGTATCATCTGCAAACTTTACCACAAAGCCATTAATTCCATCATCCAAATCATTGACAAATATTGCAAAAAGCAGCAGTCGCAATATTGATTCTTGAGGCACACCACTAGTCACTGGCAGCCATCCAGAAAAGGCCTCTTTTATTCGCACTTGCTGCTTCCTGGCTGTTACCCATTCCTCTACCCGTGCCAGTAGCTTTTTATAATGCCATAGGATTTTATTTTGTTAAGCAGCCTCATGTGTTACACCTTATCAAATGCCTTCTAGATGTCAAAGCAAATTTACTTCTACTGCCTCTCCTTTGTCCTCCCTGCTTGTTACTTCCTCGAAGAATTCCAACAGATTTGTCAGGCAAAATTTCCCTTTACAGGAGCAATACTGACTTTGACTTATTTTATCATTCATTTCCAAGTACCCCAAAACCTCATCCTTAAAAATAGACTCCAACACTTTCCCAATGACTGAGATTAGTCTAACTGACCTATAATTTCTTTTCTTTTGCCTTCTTCCCTTCTTAAGGAGTGGTGTGGCATTTGTAATCTGCCAGTCCTCCAAGACCATGCCAGAATCAATTGATTCTTGAAAGATGATGACCAATCCCACTGACATCTCTTCAGCATCCTCTATCAGGACTCTGGGATGTAGTCCAACTGCTCCAGATGATTTATTCATCTTAAGACCTTTGAGTTTTCTTTTGTAACAGCAATGGCACTCACTCCTGCTCCCTGACACTCACGGGCGTCTGGCAGACTCCTAGTGTCTTCCATAGTGAAGACTGGTGCAAAGTACCCACTAAGATCATCTGCCATTTCTTTTTCTCCCATTTTTACCTCACCAACATCATTTTCCAGAGGTCCAATATCAACTCCCATCTCCCTTTTGCTCATTATATAACTGAAAAAACTTTTAGTAACCTGCTTTATTTTATTAACTAGTTTGCACTCATATTTCAACTTTTTCATACAGCTTTGTTAGTTACCTTTTATTTGATTTTAAAAGTTTTCCAATCATCCAACTTGTCACTCACTTTTGCTACCTTATATGCCCTTTCCTTAGCTGTTATGCAGTCCTTAACTTTCCTTGTCAGCCACAGTTACTTACCCCTGCCATTTGAGAACTTCTTTGGGACATATCCATCCTGTTCCTTGTGAACTGTTCTCAGAAACTTCAGCCATCTCTACTCTGCTGTCATCCCTGCCAGTATCACCCACCAATCCACCTGGACAAGCTCCTCTCTCATGCCTTTGTAATTCCCATTATTCTATTGTGATACTGAATCATGTGCCTTATGCTCTCCATCTCAAATTGCAGTATGAATTCAATCATATGATGATCACTGCCTCCAAATGGTTCCTTTATATTAAGCTCCCTGAAAGGTCCTGGTTATTACACAAAACCCAATCTAAGATAGACCTTCCCCACGTGGGCTCAAGCACAAGCTGTTCTAAAAAGCCATCTTGTAGGTATTCAACAAATTCCCTCTCTTGCGATCCAACACCAACCTGATTTTCCCAATTGCCTTGCATATTGAATTCCCCCATTACAATCCTCAGCTCTAGCATACTGGTTCTCAACCCCCGCCATATTAGTTGAAGCCACTCCCAACAGCTCTAGAAAACCTGCCCACAAGAATATTGGCCACCCTTGGATTCAAGCGCAACCCGTCCCTTTTGTACAGGTCACACCTGCCCCAATTATCCAGAAATCTGAATCCCTGTCCCCTGCTCCAAATCTTCAGCCACGAATTTATCTGCCACCTTATTATATTCCTACCCTCACTGTTTCATGGCACAGCCAGGAATCCCGAGATTAGTACCCTTGAGGTTCTGCATCTCAGCTTCCTTCCTAATTCTCTGTATTCTTTTTTCAGGACCTCCTCCTTTTCTCTACCTATGTCGTTAGTACCAATATGTACTATGACTTCACGCTGCTCACCCTCCCTTTTCAGGATATTGTGGATGTTCCCCCTTCTCTCTCATGACAGTCAACCATTTATCTGTCTCCTGTAGCCTTGTGGTAGCTATCCCCTTGTAGCTCATGTTTCACTCTCCCTAAACAAGCCGAAGATCATCAAGCTTCAGCTCCAGTTCCCTAACATGGTCTCCAAGGAGCTGCATCTCAATGCACCTGTTGCAAATGTGGCCATTGGGGAGGCTGGGAGTCTGCTAGAAATCCCACATCCAACACCCAGAACAGAATACTGACTCTGTAGACATACACTCATCCCCTCAAGAGTTAAATAAGGAAAAAGGAAAAAGAAATAAGAAATAAGGAACAAACTCAGCTACTTACCTCTGCCTGTTCTCACTGAAACTTTTGAGCCAAGGCCGTATTACTCTGACTCAGACTATTCCGACCATGACCACTTCCACGATGACTGCTTTTTTTTAGTCGATGGATTGAAGCACATTTTTAATTCTGTATTGGTTTAAGATTCAGAGCAAGAAGGCTGCGGATGAACAGCTAAGGATTTCCGGAGCAAAGGCAGTTTTACTACTCGGGATAAAAGAGAGGCAAGACTGCGCAGGCGCGTGATGTCAGCCAGTAGAGCAGGGAAAGTTTAAAAAGAAGACCGCCATATCCAGCAGGCAGCGTTCGGAGTGGAGTGAGAGGTGGCAGAGTGCTAGGGCTTTGGCTCAACGGGCTTAGGCAGTAACAAGGTGAGGTAGGTCTACCTGTGTTAATTGTGGTAAGGAAGTAGTATGTGTGTGAGGACAGTTTTTTGTGCTCGGTGTCAGATGTGGGAAGCCCTGGAGTCGCCCAGCCTCCTGGACGGCCATATCTGCACCCAAAGTATCAAGCTGCAGATCCTAAGGGACCACGTTAGGGAACTGGAAATGCATCTTGATGACCTTCATCTGGTCAGGGAGAGCGAGGAGGTGATAGAAAGGAGTTATAGGCGGGTGGTAGTTTGCCTCCCAGGTGGCAGGGTCTGGGATGTTTCAGATTGTGTCCAAGATATCCTGCAGTGGGAGGGAGAACAGCCAGAGGTCATGATACATATTGGTACCAATGACATAGGTAGGAAAAGGGAAGAGGTCCTGAAAAAAGACTACAGGGAGTTAGGAAGGAAGTTGAGAAGCAGGACCACAAAGGTAGTAATTTCAGGATTACTGCCTGTGCCACGCGACAGTGAGTATAGGAATAGAATGAGGTGGAGGATAAATGTATGGCTGAGGGATTGGAGCAGGGGACAGGGATTCAGATTTCTGGATCACTGGGACTTCTTTTGGGGCAGGTGTGACCTGTACAAAAAGGACAGGTTGCACTTGAATCCCAGGGGGACCAATATCCTGGCGAGGAGGTTTGCTAAGGCTACTGGGGAGAGTTTAAACTAGAATTGCTGGGGGTGGGAACCGAATTGAAGAGACTGGGGAAGAGGCTGTTGGCTCACAAGTAGAGAAAGCTTGTAGACAGTACGAGAGGGAGGATAGGCAGGTGATAAAGAAGGGACGCGCTCAGACCAATGGTTTGAGATGTGTCTATTTTAACGCATGGAGTATTGTGAACTAAGCGGACGAGCTTTGGGTGTGGATCAGTACTTGGAGCCATGATGTGGTGGCCATTACAGAGACTTGGATGGCTCAGGGACAGGAATGATTACTTCAAGTGCCAGGTTTTAGATGTTTCAGAAAGAACAGGGAGGGAGGCAAAAGAGGTGGGGGTGTGGCACTATTCATCAGAGATAGTGTTGTGGCTGCAGAAAAGGTGGACGCCATGGAGGTATTGTCTACAGAGTCTCTGTGGGTGGAGGTTAGCAACAGGAAGGGGTCAATAATTTTACTGGGTATTTTTTTATAGGCCGCCCAATATTAACAGGGATATTAAGGAGCAGATAAGGAAACAGATCCTGGAAAGGTGTAATAATAACAGACTTGTCGTGATGGGAGATTTTAATTTCCCAAATATCAATTGGTATCTCCCTAGGGAAAGGGGTTTAGATGGGGTGGAGTTTGTTAGGTGTGTTCAGGAAGGTTTCTTGACACAATATGTAGATAAGCCTACAAGAGGAGAGGCTGTACTTGATTTGGTATTGGGAAATGAACCTGGTGTCAGATCTCTCAGTGGGAGAGCATTTTGGAGATAGTGATCATAATTCTATCTCCTTTACAATAGCATTGGAGATAGATAGGAACAGATAAGTTAGAAAAGTGTTTAATTGGAGTAAGGGGAATTATGAAGCTATCAGACAGGAAATTGGAAGCTTAAATTGGGAACAGATGGGGACGGCAGAGGTTCTGGAGGATTGGAGGGTTGTGGATGTTGTTCCTTTATTCAAGAAAGGGAGTAGAGATAGCCCAGGAAAGTATAGACCAGTGAGTCTTACTTCAGTGGTTGGTAAGTTGATGGAGAAGATCCAGAGGCAGGATTTATGAATGTATGGAAAGGTATAATATGATTAGGTATAGTCAACATGGCTTTGTCAAGGGCAGGTCATGCCTTATGAGCCTGATTGAATTTTTTGAGGATGTGACTAAATACATTGATGAAGGAAGAGCAGTAGATGTAGTGTATATGGATTTCAGCAAGGCAGTTGATAATGTACCCCATGCAAGGCTTATTGAGAAAGTAAGGAGGCATGGGATCCCAGGGGACATTGCTTTGTGGATCCAGAAATGGCTTGCCCACAGAAGGCAAACAGTGGTTGTAGATGTGTCATTTTCTGCATGGAGGTCGGTGACCAGTGGTGTGCCTCAGGAATCTGTTCTAGGACCCTTACTCTTCGTGATTGTTATAAATGACCTGGATGAGGAAGTGGAGGGATGGGTTAGTAAGTTTGCTGATGTCACAAAGGTTGGAGATGTTGTGGATAGTGTGGAGGGCTGTCAGAGGTTACAGCGGGACATTGATAGGATGCAAAACTGGGCTGAGAAATGGCAGATGGAGTTCAACCCAGATAAGTGTGAAGTGGTTCATTTTGATATGTCAAATACGATGGCAGAATATAGCATTAATGGTAAGATCCTTGGCAGTGTGGAGGATCAGAGTCCAAATGACACTCAAAGCAGCTGTGCAGCTTGACTCTGTGGTTAAGAAGGCATACGGTGTATTGGCCTTCATCAGTTGTGGAACTGAATTTAGGAGCCGAGAGGTAATGTTGCAGCTATATAGGACCCTGGTCAGACCCCACTTGGAGTACCGTTCTGGTCGCCTCACTACAGGAAGGATGTGGAAGCCATAGAGAGGGTGCAGAGGAGATTTACAAGGATGTTGCCTGGATTGGGGAGCATGTTTTATGAGATTAGGTTGAGTGAACTCAGCCTTTTCTCCTTGGAGTGACAGAGGATGAGAGGTGACCTGATAGAGGTGTATAAGATGATGAGAGGCATTGATTGTGTCGATAGTCAGAGGCTTTTTCCCAGGGCTGAAATGGTTGCCGCAAGAGGACGCAGGTTTAAGGTGCTGGGGAGTAGGTACAGAGGAGATGTCAGGGGTAAATTTTTAACTCAGGGTGATGAGTGTGTGGAATGGGCTGCCGGCAATCGTGGTGGAGTCGGGTACGATAGGGTCTTTTAAGAGACTTTTGGACAGGTACATGGAGCTTAGAAAAATAGAGGGCTTTGGGTAAGTCTTGTAATTTCTAAGGTAGGGACATGTTCCTTCTGGGCCGAAGAGCCTGTATTGTGCTGTAGGTTTTCTATGTTCTATATCTGCTTGCCTTAATCTCCTTTTCTGGGTAAGTAAAACAACATTAGCAATTTCAAAACACTTGGTGAAATTGAATTTTATTACTCTCGATATTTTCAGCACAACAAACATGAAAATGCTAATATTTAATGATAGTTACCTCAGCTATTTGTTTATTTCAGCTTCCAAATCAATAACATAATATATATCTGCAGTGTGAGATTCCCGTGGTGCAGTTTAATGTGTGCTTGTACAGTGAGTAGAATGAATTAACACAATGTTAAGGATAAAATCTGCTGGAAGTAAACTTCTGGCATACAATTTATTGGAAAATCAATAGAAAATTGAAAGACACTGATGAATTAAAATTAAACATGAAATTGAAATGTAATGAAAATGCAAAAGTATAGTTAAATTATGGGGCAAAATAAAATATTATGAAATGCATTGCAGTCTTGAATCTTGAGTTGAAAGTATTAGTGAAAATAAATTTTCACTGTGTTACAAAATTTGCTGGAACATACATGCCTTAGCAAAAGCACTAAATTGCAAAGTAAATGCACAATCTCCTCCTCTTTCAAAGGTTTCAAAGCTACATTTAATGCCGGAGAAATCTATACAATATACATCCTGAAATGCTTTTTCTTCGCAACCATCCACGAAAACAGAGGAGTTCCCCCAAAGAATGAATGTTAGACCCCAAAGTACCCCCAGCTCCCCCCTTCCCTTGCATAAGTGGCAGCAAGCAATGATCCCCACTCCACCACCAGCAAAAAAAGCACTGGCACCCATGACCGGGCACTCAAGCATGCAGCACACAGACTTGTAGTACCCCAAAGTCTACTCGTTCACCCAGTATTCAACATACCACGGGCTCTCTCTCTCCCCAATAAGGGACCTTATTTCTTTAATAGTGGAAACACACAGGTATTCGTAGTTAGTAAAGAGATGAAATAATATCCAATGACCTTTCTGAAAACTACACTAACCATTTTACCACAAATGCTTCTGAAAATCTAATTAAATACAGAACATCCAGAAAACTCTTCTTGATATTCAAACGTTGAAAAGCCCCTGGTTCAATTTGCATCAAATGCATGCCATGTTTTTAAACAGAAAGAATATTAGAAGCAGTTGTTGAATGAAGCACAGGATATGATTTACTTTGGACAGTATAAAGGTCACTTCACTGGAGATCATGCTGAAATATCTGCTAAATTCATGGAAGAGTCTAACTGAGCTTTGCTGTTTAGGGTTGATAGGAGGAAATGTGCTTCATGACTTAATCCTTTCCACACCTACCGGGCAGATATCTGAATGAGTTTTTAATTTTGATTATACATTGCTGATTTATGCTTTCTGGTGGCTTGATATTCCTTTTGAGATATACAGTATGAATAGGATGCCAAGAATGGGCAAGTTACTGAAAGGCATTGTTTCATGAAAATAAAAGATAAGGCAAGTCAGTGGTAAGAAAGGCAACTGCAATGGGGTGGCAGAGTGGCTAGCACAACACTTTACAGTATCAGCGACATGGGTTCAATTCCCAGCACTGCCTGTAAGCAGCTTGTACGTTCTGCTCCTGACCATGAGCTTTTCCTCCAGGTGCTCCTGTTTCCTCCCACACTCCAAAGATGAACCAGTTGTTCGGTTAATTGGTCATTGTAACTTGTCTCATGATTAGGCTAGGGTTAAACTGGGGGTTTGCTGGGTGGTACACTCAAAGGGCTGGATTAGCCTATTCCATGCAGCAACTCAATAAATAAATAAATAAATAAATAAATGTTACCATTTATCTCTGCGCACCATAGTTCCCAAGGAAACGTAGGATTGTGTAGCGGGAGAGAGCATACATAAAAGTGAGTGGAGGCAGTCGAGACATTGTACGTATCACAGTTCCTGAGGAGACATTGGATTGCATATCGGGACAGAGTGTTCAGAAGAAGTGAGCAGGGGCCGTCAAGGCAGTCTGTGCACCAGAGGTGATGGATTGTGCATAATTGGGTACTTGGCAAAGGTCAATAAAAAGAAGTTCAGTTTAAACTGAGCGGCTGTTGTGGAAATAGCCAATGTGTGAGTGGGCCACTGTTAGACTGGAAGTTAAGGCTTTGGCTCATTGAGGTTTCAGCAAGGAGAGCTGTAGGCTATAGGTAGGTTTTTTGTTAAATTTTTCTTTCTTTCCTTCTTATTGCACAATTAGAACAGTGGGGATGCCAGGCAGTATACTGTTGTGGGATATGGGAAGGCAGAGAGACCTCCAGTGTCCCTGATGACTACACCTGCAAGTATATCCAGCTGCAGCTTCTAGCAGACTGTGTTAAGGAATTGGAACCTGTATTATCTGTATGAACTCTGGATTATTCAGGAGGCTGCGTGGTTGATCAACAGTACATACAGGGTGGTAGTTACATCCAAGGTGCTGGATACAGGTGACTGAGTGACTGTCAGGAGGGGGAAGGGGATAGGCAGCCAGTGCAGAGTACTCCTGTGGTCATTCCCCTCATCAACAGATATATGACTTTGGATGCTGTTGGAGGGATTACCGAGCAGAGGAAAGCCACACACTCGGGTCTCTGTCACTGGGTCTGGCCCTGTAGCTCTGAAGAATGCGGGGAGAAGAGGCGAGCTGTAGGTTTTTTTCCACTGAGGTTGGGTGAAACCACAACTCAAGCTCATGGATTAGATGTGATTGGTGAAATGTTTAAGGGGAACATAAGGGTAATGTCTTCACTCAGAACATGGTGACAGTGTGGAATGAGCTGCCAGCAAACGCAGAGGATGTGAGTTCGATTTCAGCACTTATGAGAAATTTGGATAGGGGCATGAATGGGAGATGTATAGAGGGCTATGGTCTGGGTGCAGGTTGATGGGATTAGTCAGATCAATAGTTTGGCACAAGCTGGAAGGGCTGAAGGGCCTGTATTGGCACTGCTGTGTTCTACGACTCTATGACTAGACTATACAAGCAAGGATGTAATGCTGAGACTTTGTAAGGCATTGGTCAGACCATACTTGGAGTACCATGAGCAGTTTTGGGCATCTTCGCTGAGAAAGAATGTGCTGTCATTGGAGAAGGTGCAGAGGAGGTTCACAAGAATGATCCTGAGAATGAAAGGGTTAATGTATGAGGTGCCATTAATGGCTCTGGGCCTGTACTCACTGGAGTTGCGAAGAATTCAGGGAGCTTTCATGGAAACCTATTGGATATAGAAAGGTACAGAGTTGCAGACATGGAGAAGATGTTTCCTATAGGGAGGGACTCTAGGACCAGAGGGCAAAACTTCAGAAAGGAAGGGTGGCCCTTAGGACAGAGATGAGGAGGAACTTCTTTATCCAGTGGGTGGTGAATCTATGGAATTCATTACCACAGATGGCTGTGTATGCCAAGTCATTGGGTATATTTACGGTGGAGGTTGATAGGTTCTTGATTGGTAAAGGCATGAAAGGTTTTGAGGAGAAGGCAGCAGAATGGGGTTGAGAGAGATACTTCCTCCACAGTAAAAATAACTCACCAATGCCTCTATTTCTGAGGGGGCTGAAAAGAACGCGACTGCGCAGATCAATACTCACGAACTGCTCCAGTTGTGCAGTTGAGAGCATCCTAATATGCTGCATCACTGTGTGGTACAGAAACTGCACTGCGGCGGACAGGGGGGCTTTACAAATGGCGGTCAAAATTGCCAACATGTCACCAGCACCTGCCTACCTGCCATTAAGGAGGAATATATAGAAAAGTGCATGAAAAAGAACAACAATATCATGAAGGATCCCACTCACCCCACTGATGGACTGTTTATCCCAGTTCCATCAGGGAAGAGGCTTCGCTGCATCCATGCCTGGCCTACCAGATCAAAAATATTTACTTCCCATGAGCCATCAGGCTGATCAACACCTCCACCCATTAACTCACCCCACCATCCCCCCACCACAACTACATAAACATCAGCTACTCATCTTGCCAAAGCAACCTTGTATCTTCTTTTAGCTTTTCTAATTTCTTTTTTAAGATTCTTTTTACATTCTTTATATTCCCTGAGCACCTCATTTACTCCATGCTGCCTATGTTTATTGTAGATATCTCTCTTTTTATGAACCAAGTTTCCAATATCCCTTGAAAATCATGGCTCTCTCAAACTTTTTACCTTTCCTTTCAACCTAACAGGAACAAAGATTCCAAAGATTTGTTCTCCTTCATACTTGTGTGCTGAAGAATGACAGTAAACAATGTTCAATCTTGAATCTTGAATTTGTATGCACGTTAAATAAATCAATACACCTCGGTTCAGTGCACTCTGCTGTTCAGACAAAGGTAGAAACATGTGTTCCTGTGGCCATATCGACTCAAGTCTCTTCTGCCAATCAATGAGATTGTGACCCATCCGTGACCCAACTCCTTTTATCCTTCCTCCACATCCCTTAACCTCTTCAGTTATCAAAACTGACTTTCCTTCAGGGCAGCTCAAGTCTTCTTTTGACTTATAATCTTTGGTTCTTGAAGAAAAATGTACTGGCACAATTTTCTTTACATAATCAGTTTCCTGTGTAGCCTCCCCTGACAGGCTATTCAAGGGAAATGTTCCCTATCAGTTTGGACAGAGGTTGATTGCAATCTATTCCATCAGCCATGATTCCAAACCTGCTTCTAATTCCAAAGGTGACATGGTACACAAAAAGGTAATGATGAAACTTTTAGAGTTGGTAGAGTAGAGAACAGGTGCTGAGCTCGCCTAAGATTGCATCATAAGATGGTTACAGTGTAGAAGGAGGCCATTCCTCCTCCCCCCCCCCCCCCCGTCTCTGTCAGTTTTCTCTCCGAGAAACTCTGTTGGTCCACTTGCTTTTTTCCATAGCCTTACAAATCTTTCATCACCATTATTTTCCCAATTCACCCTCAAAGTCACCCTCTTGATCTGCAGGTAGTGAATTCCAACTTCTAACTACATACTGCATTAAAAAATGGTTTATCCATATGTCATTCAAGATTTTGCCACGTATTTTGATACTTGTGTCATTTAGAACTTGACTCTAATTGGAACAACTTATCACCATCTACTCTCAGAGTTTTACATACTGAGGATATTTCTCCTCAGATTTATCTAAAGAAAACAGTTTCAGCATTTCTAATCTATCTTTGTGATAGTACTTTCTGTGTGGAGTGAAGAACAATTTGGAGCCAAAAGATATCCTTTGGAAAAGGGAAATTTAGAGGTGACAAGGTGCAGGAACAGGTGATTTTCCAGACATGAACGTCAACAACCTCAGAGCCATTGTGCCACTGATATTTAAAAATCATCCCCAAATGAAATATGAACAGTCTAATGGACTGATGATCATGAGGAAACATGTAAGAATATTGATCTATAGAAGCACTGTTGGTGATCAGTGAGCCTTGGTTAGATTTGTGTACAATAGATCCATCCCCCACCATTTTTCATCATCAACTCCCACAGAACAATGGCCTTGTTTACATTGCGATCTGAAGGGAGATATTGCATTTCTGTACTCTGGGATTTGATTCTATTTTTGTGGATCTGCTTGCCGGAACCAATCTGCTCTTAAATAATATTAAGACAAAAGGTCAATCATTTTGAGCAGCAATAAAATTCAGTAAGTAAATTTTCACTTAGAGGTGTTTACCTTCTTACATCAGGACCAAGTACAGCACTCAGCAACACCACCATTCAGCCCTGCCCACTAGAAAGCAACATTCATCATCAAGGATCCGACCATCCAGGTCGTACACTCTTCTTGCTACTACCATTGGGCAGGAGATACAGAAGCCTTAGGTGCTATATCATCAGGTTCAGGTACAGTTATTACCCTTCAACCAACAAGCTCCCGAACTGGTGTGGATAACTTCACTCACCTCAACTGTGAATTGATTCCACTACCTATGGACTCACTTTCAAGGGACTCCACAACTCTCATATTTGTTTATCTATCTATTTATGTATTTATTATTGTGTACATACAATATTTATTTATTTTTATTTGCACAATTTGCATTCTTTTGCACATTGTCAGCCTTTTACAGATATTTTCATAAATCATTGAAACCATAGAAACTACAGCACAGAAACAGGCCCTTTGGCCCTTCTTGGCTGTGCCGAACCATTCTCTGCCTAGTCCCACCGACCTGCACACGGACCATATCCCTCCATACACCTCCCATCCATGTATCTGTCCAATTTATTCTTAAATGTTAAAAAAGAACCCGCATTTACCACCTCGTCTGGCAGCTCATTCCATACTCCCACCACTCTGTGTGAAGAAGCCCCCCCCCCACTGTTCCCTTTAAACTTTTTCCCCCCTCACCCTTAACCCATGTCCTCTGGTTTTTTTCTCCCCTTGCCTCAGTGGAAAAAGCCTGCTTGCATTCACTCATAATCTTATACACCTCTATCAAATCTCCCCTCATTCTTCTACGCTCCAGGGAATAAAGTCCTAACCTATTCAACCTTTCTCTGTAACTGAGTTTCTCAAGTCCCGGCGACATCCTTGTAAACCTTCTCTGCACTCTTTCAACCTTATTTATATCCTTCCTGTAATTTGGTGACCAAAACTGAACACAATACTCCAGATTAGGCCTCACCAATGCCTTATACAACCTCATCATAACATTCCAGCTCTTATACTCAATACTTCGATTAATAAAGGTCAATGTACCAAAAGCTCTCTTTACAACCCTATCTACCTGTGACGCCACTTTTAGGGAATTTTGTATCTGTATTCCCAGATCCCTCTGTTCCACTGCACTCCTCAGTGCCTTACCATTAACCCCGTATGTTCTACATTGGTTTGTCCTTCCAACGTGCAATACCTCACACTTGTCAGTATTAAACTCCATCTGCCATTTTTCAGCCCATTTTTCCAGCTGGTCCAAGTCCCTCTGCAGGCTCTGAAAACCTTCCTCACTGTCTACACCTCCAATCTTTGTATCATCAGCAAACTTGCTGATCCAATTTACCACATTATCATCCAGATCATTGATATAGATGACAAATAACAATGGACCCAGCACTGATCCCTGTGGCACACCACTAGTAACAGGCCTCCACTCAGAGGAGCAATTCTCTACCACCACTCTCTGGCTTCTTCCATCGAGCCAATGTCTAATCCAATTTACCACCTCTCCATGTATACCTAGCGACTGAATTTTCCTAACTTCCCATGCGGGACCTTGTCAAAGGCCTTACTGAAATCCATGTAGACAATATCCACTGCCTTCCCTTCATCCACTTTCCTGGTAACCTCCTCGAAAAACTCCAACAGATTGATCAAACATGACCTACCACGCACGAAGCTATGCTGACTCTCCCTAATAAGCCCCTGTCTATCCAAATGCTTGTAGATTCTGTCTCTTAGTACTCCCTCCAATAACTTACCTACTACTGACGTTAAACTCACCGGCCTATAATTTCCCAGATTACTTCCCGGATCCTATTGTATTTCTTTATTTGCCTTTAAATACTCACAAGAAAATGAGACTCAAAGTAGTATGTGGTACATTTACATGCTTTGGTAACAAATTTACTTGGACATTTCACTCTGATCCTGACCCTGCCAGCTCCCTGAAACATAACCTGATTGTCCTTCATTTTCTCCTGTAGTCCTGCATTTTATTCTTTCTCACAGACCCAAGTCCTTTTTTATAGCGGTGTGTGTGTGTGGGGGGGGGGCGGTCGGGGGGGGGGAGAACAATGTAATTTAGAGTGACTAATTGAGCGACCAACATGTTTTTGGGATGTGGAAGGAAACCAAAGCCCCTTTCAGAGGGAGACTGCACAAACTCTATAAAAACTGCACTCTCAGTCAGGATCTAACCCGAGTTCCTGGATCTGTGAAGTAACCGCACGAACAGTGCCCCCCATCATGCTGCACTCACTCACATAAGTGAATCTTCCATGCTTTACAAACAGGAATTAAAATTCATTGTTTCTAAATTGTTTCCAAATGATGTTTTCCTTCTCCCTGCACATTATAACCCTTTCACAGTGATCAGAAATTATGGTTGTAAGTTTCTTGCTCTTTGTATCCTTCAATTCTGTAGAATCAGCTCAATGTATTTTTTCCTGTGAATAGATTCTTAATAACCAAAGTATAATTACATCTATTCAGATTCATAATGAATGAGCCATTTGCTTTGCTGGTAACTTCTTTCTTTGCCATCCTGAAAACTAAACAATTTCTTCAGTAGATAGAATTGCATTGCAGAAAGATCACAAAGAGAAACAGAAAGCCAAAAACACTATTTATTTCTTTGAACTTTGGGCAAAGTCAAACAGAGAAATATAGATTCAAATCTGGTTGGTTAGTTCCAACCCTTGTATATTTATAGATTAATTATATAAGGCAGTATGTTATAAAATATTGAAAGAAAATTGATCACTCAGTTTTTCATTATTATTCTTTGCTTCCAGATCATGAATTTCACCCTACCTATTTACTACCTTGTGGAAATCATCCATTTCCACTATTAATAGTTATGTGATTTTCAGAAGATCCTTAACTTGATGAAAATTGTTGCAAGTGTAGGAAATGTATGTTATCTTTCAGTAAGGCAGCTTGCATCCTTCTGGGCTCAATATTGATTTTTAACAACTTCAGATCATAAATACTGCTCGCATTCTATCAGACGAATGCTGTTGATAATGAGACTGCCTTTGTCGTATATTCTCCTCCAAAGCCATCTTTCACATTTTGTTTCCTCTTGTGCTTTTAATGCCCCTTTTGTGTGCTACCACCATTAGTATGGCACCTAATCTTGTTTGTCTTCCAACACATCACAGACTAGGGGTAATTACCCTACTGATCTACCTGATTTTGGGAAATACACAGAGTCAGAGGGAGCATATGTAAATTCCACCCAGACAGGGCCCAGTGTCTCACGTGAGTCCTGGCCACTATGTTGCCCTGGTACTCTTGTCCCCTTTGTTCATGTATCCTATTTCCTCCCTTCCCTGCCTTTAAAAATTATTAACAGCTGTTGCATCTGTAACTTGCACCAATTCTGAAGAAGGAATCTGATAGGAGGGGACAGTGGACCATGGAAGGGAGGGAAGGAATTGGGAAACCAGAAAGGAGATAACAGGCAGGTTATGAGGCTGCATGGTAGCATGGTGGTTAGCACAACATTTTACTGTACTAGCAACCTGGGTTTAATTCCCACCCTTGTCAGTAAAGAGTTTTTAACATTCTCCCTGTGACTGTGTGAATTTCCTCTGGGTGCTCTGGTTTCCTCCCACAGTCCAATGACATACCAGTTAGTAGGTTAATTGGTTATTGTAAATTGTTCTGTGATTAGGCTGGGGTTAAATAGGTGAGTTGCTGGATAGCACAACTCAAAAGGCCAGAAGGGCCTACTCCATGCTGTATCTCTATAAATTAATAAATAAATACACGAGGTAGGAGAGGAGAATAGAAAGAGTGAGAGGGACAGCAATATGGGGGAAAAGCAAAAAAAAAATGGGGGAGTGGGGAACAAAAACAAAATTAGCCTGCCTGCAGTCCACTGCCAGTGGTCCCAGGACTCAGCCTGGACAGTTATGCAAGACCATCTTTGTTGGCCTTTCAAATCCTGAAGTTTGGGCAGTGGGGGTCTCAGTGGAAAATTAGCCTCAGCTGATGGTGTGCAGAGACTATGTCACAGATCATTCTTGCAAGTTGAGAAGGAAGGCTGGAAGCAGAGCTTTGGCGTACAAAGTCTGTAAATGATGTGTACAGTATCTTTTAATTGTATCTGAGATTATTAATAACTTGATGTAAATAATCAATAGATGAATACTATTAAACATATGAAAAATTAAAGTATAAAGTTAATTTAAAATATTAAATGGGTAAAATAATCAATATCACTTACTCAGCTTACCCTTTGCTTTCTAATAACACATCAATTGAGAATTGTCAGCGGAATGACAGGAATTTGATACGTAAACCCAGTGGCAGCAACATGGGATCAGGGGGGTATTTCCCCAGCATCAGTGGTGAAGAATCTCCAAGATTGGGCACACCTGTAACAGCCAAGAGCATAGTGACCAATGCCACGTCACCTGTCAACAAATAAGTGAGTCTTGGACTTAGAGTCCGCATAAAACTGAACTTGCTAGGGTTATCACTGGTGATTTCATAGTCAGGACTATTCACCTCAATGATGCACGTTTCTCTTGCCACGAATGGTATCTGGCCTGATGAGTATTTACATCTTTTTCATTTTTAGTGCAGAGATTAAGTTGTACTTCACTAGGAATAGTGATCATGCTTTGCAATAATGAAACCAAAAATATGATTGACATTGACAAAAACCATGATTGACATTCATTTAATGATGACATGGGAACAGTCTGCTGTAAAGGAAGCAATAAATAGTGACAATTTTAAGTGATGCCCAATGCCAATTCTGAGGAAATCAGGTCATTGCTTGTTTTGTTTCCCGTCAAGTTCAAGTTTGTCATCTAACTGTACATATATACACAGAAATGCTGTCGCAGGGAAGCAGCATCCATACTACCTAGTACATGTTCTCCTCTCACTGCTGCTATCAGGAAGAAGGTACAAGAGCCACAGGATTTGCACCACCAGGTTCAGGAACAGTTATCACCCCTCAACCATCAGGCTCTTGAATCAAAAGGGATAACCTAAATCAATTTCACTTGCTTAAGCATTGACATGTTTCCATCATCAAGGGACTCACTTTCAAGGACTCTTCATCTCATATTCTCGATATTTATGGTTTACTTATTATTATTGTTTCTTCTTTTTGTATTTGCACAGTTTTATCTTCTGCACTCCGGATAAGCACCATAGTTGGGCAGTCTTTCATTGATTCTGTTATAGCTATTATTCTATAGATTGTTGTCCTGATGAAGGGTCTCGGCCTGAAACGTTGACTGCACCTCTTCCTACAGATGCTGCCTGGCCTGCTGCATTCACCAGCAACTTTGATGTGTGTTGATTCTATAGATTTGTTGAGTATGCCCACAAGAAAATGAATTTCAGGGTTGTATATGGTGATATATACGTACTGCAATGACAACATTTACTTTGAACTTGAGCCAAATGAAACAATGTTCCTCCAGACTGGGGTGCGCCCATAAAACATATGTCACTCATAGCACATAAAACATATACCACAAATAAGTTAGTAAAATATAATTCAAAGTGCATGTAGTGTGCAGCACAGGTAAACAGTGAACAGTAAATAGTGCAGAAACAGGGATCAGCTCACTGTCATAGTGACGAGATCCTGGTGGTGGCAGGACTATTTATTAGTGTCTCAGCCTGAGGGAAGAATCTGTTACCCAGTCTGGCATTCCTAGTTCTGATGCTCTTGTACCCCCTTCTTGACGGTAGGGGGTCAAAGAGATTGTGGAATGGATGGTAGCAATTATCAACAATTCTTTGGGCCCTTTGTATGCAATGATCTCAGTAAATGTCACAAGTAGTTTGGGGTGGAGGGGAGGATGACCCCAGTGACCTCACAGCAATCGTTTTATCCCCTGTAGGGCATTGCAGTCCAATGCCTTGCAGTTTCCTTCCCAGAAAATGATGCAGCTAGATAGGACACTCTCGACGGTGCTCCTATAGGAAGCTGTTAAAATGGGGGTAGGGAGCATTGCACATCTCAGTCTCCTCAGAAAGTGTAGACATTGCACTGCCTTCTTGACTAATGAGGAGATGTTGTGGGCCCATGTTAAACTGTCCTTTACCTGCAAACCAAGGAACTTTGTGCTCCTCACCCTCTTCATGGCAGAGCCACTGATGTGCAATGGAGAGTGGTCAACCTGTGCCTTCCTGAAGTCCACAATCACCTCGCAAAAAACAAACCTGGTCCACGTTGAAACGCAGGTTATTGTTCTCTGACCATCTGAGAAACCTTTCTACCTCCTCTCTGTGGTGCCAAATCATCATTGTTGTTTCTACTTAACTTTATACTGACTTCAATAGCAAGTAAACTTGGTTACATCCAATCCCATCAGTTCTTGTCCAATGTGTTAGGTTAAAATTATCCACCTGCTCTGATCTCATGATCTTCCATTGTTCACCTTTTTGATGGGACTGCAGATTATTTTATAATTAATGGATAAATAACTGCAGTAAACATGGAGAAATCTCATTTAGATAGAGCCAAATGTTAACCGGTACTCACAACAGTTGCATGTTATCACCTCATCAATGTCATAAATGTGAAGTGAATTCTCTTTTAATGTTGTCAACCATACACTGGAGCAACAGATAAATTACACATCACAGATTGCACAATCTCACCACACAATTAATTTAAAATCAACAGTCAACTCTTTTTTTCCCACCCTGAAATAAATTAGATTGTTAACCTTATTCTATAATTACTAGGAAACACTTAAATATATTTTTTAAAGAGATGTTTCCTTGACAACAAATAGTGAAGATTCATTGCCAATGTAACTTCAAGAAAAGTACTTCTAAAAATATATCAGCTTATTTGCATTTGAGTACAACAAGTTCCTGCTCTGTCTTTGAACGTCACTCAAATTTGTTTAGCTCCTATATCACTGCAACATTTACATCACATTTTACCTTAGTGATTACCAAAAGTATCATTAATCTCAATAGGGCTTAAAGCATCATTGTTCAAATCCTGCAGCTGTTGCAGTGAGGTGCTAATTTTGGATTCAATGGCATTGACTCTGAATGAATGGATAACACATCAAAACTAATGTGATTTATTTAAAGGAGTTTTGCCTTCACATTCTGCCTTTATCACATTTCATTATCTTAAAATGTATGACAGTTTAATTATAGCCAAGGTTAAATGAGTGCAGATGAGGTAAAATGTGGTTGTTTGAGATTTTGCCTTGTAGAAAGTTTACTGCCTGGAAATTTGTCTCTGCTTGCTGCACTGACTATGGAATGAATTCTGGATGTAGAATAAAACATGCTGATGTCACATCATGGAACACTTAATACTTCTGAAGAGGATGAATTTTGAAGAAGGTGTGTTCAAAATTGATGTCAGGTTAATTATACAAGGGAGATCTAGCCTGAATCTGGAAATCTTAGAGGACGTCAGAAATAAGGGCAAAGTGATAGCACAAAAGTCAACATATAAAAGCAGCCATAAATTCTCTTCTCTCCATACAAATGGGAACTGAATAATAAGAGGAAGAGATAAGTCCTATTGGAGAATAAAATTGAGAAAAACTTGGGGAGAGAGGGATAAAAGAGGCACTAAATGAATATCTTGCACATGGTTTTACCAAAGAATAAATCACTGTCAGTTATAATAAAATAAGATGTACTTTAAGTCCTTGGTGAACTTAACATTGATAAGAATGGATATAGTGTTGCCCAGAAATGGAAATAAGGTGTACGTGATGCAGGAGATCCCAAAGCCTTTGACACCTTTTCAAAATGAGTGAAGTACCAGAATGACTTGGATAGGTTGGGTGAGTGGGCAAATTCATGGCAGATGCAATTTAATGTGGATAAATGTGAAGTTATCCACTTTGGTGGCAAAAATAGGAAAACAGATTATTATCTGAATGGTGGCCAATTAGGAAAAGGGGAGGTGCAACGAGACCTGGGTGTCATTATACACCAGTCATTGAAAGTGGGCATGCAGGTACAGCAGGCGGTGAAAAAGGCGAATGGTATGCTGGCATTTATAGCGAGAGGATTTGAGTACAGGAGCAGGGAGGTACTACTGCAGTTGTACAAGGCCTTGGTGAGACCACACCTGGAGTATTGTGTGCAGTTTTGGTCCCCTAATCTGAGGAAAGACATCCTTGCCATAGAGGGAGTACAAAGAAGGTTCACCAGATGGATTCCTGGGATGGCAGGACTTTCATATGAAGAAAGACTGGATGAACTGGGCTTGTACTCGTTGGAATTTAGAAGATTGAGGGGGGATCTGATTGAAACGTATAAAATCCTAAAGGGATTGGACAGGCTAGATGCAGGAAGATTGTTCCCGATGTTGGGGAAGTCCAGAACAAGGGGTCACAGTTTGAGGATAAAGGGGAAGCCTTTTAGGACCGAGATTAGGAAAAACTTCTTCACACAGAGAGTGGTGAATCTGTGGAATTCTCTGCCACAGGAAACTGTTGAGGCCAGTTCATTGGCTATATTTAAGATGGAGTTAGATATGGCCCTTGTGGCTACGGGGATCAGGGGGTATGGAGGGAAGGCTGGGGCGGGGTTCTGAGTTGGATGATCAGCCATGATCATAATAAATGGTGGTGCAGGCTTGAAGGGCTGAATGGCCTACTCCTGCACCTATTTTCTATGTTTCTAATACCCGAGAACTGCAAATGCTACACATTTGCTCAAAAAGGGATGCCAGGATAAATTCATTCTCTTTAAGGCTACATCCACACTACGCCGGATAATTTTGAAAACGCTGGTTTCGAGTAAAAACAACAGGCATCCACACCAAGCGTTTTTCAAAATATCTCTGTCCACATTAGACGGATATTTGGGCGAATCTCCTCCTACTGGGCATGCGCAGGACACACAGAAAACAAGCTAAGAGGAAACAGTATACTTGGTGCGCGTTTGTCCAGTTACGGAGTACAAAAAGTTAATAGGAATTGCTCTTGGCTCTCACGCAGGAGGACTTAAAACTAAAAAAAAAAAAAAACTGGAGCGTATGGAGGCAACCGACAGGGAGTTCACGGACAGTATGACCCGGCTGACTACGAACATTGAAAAACTGACCAACTCTGTTGCATTAATAAAGTACCTTGTTAAATGTATAAAAACATTTCTGCATCCATGTTATCTTGTATTTCCATACAATGTTACATTAGACTGTTACACATCTATTGTCAGAGAAGTACTTACATAAATAGGTAAACCACCTTGATTCTTGGTTCTTGACCTCCAAAATATTCCACATGGAATTTAAACTGGAGGTGGCGGAGGGTATTTTCTGTCCTTACCTTCATACAAGCAAGGACAGAAAACAGGGCAAAGTGAGTATACTTATTTATTCAGTAAGCTTTGGGTCGAAGTATTTGGCGAGTACATTTCTAACTCTTCTGGCTTCAGTCTCGTTGCCGTCTGTTCTGAAATCGTTAGGTTCTGCGAAGCGCAGAATCAAGTATCGCTGTGATGGTTGTATGTTCTAGTATCAATTGTTTGGCGTCAATAAAGTAATAATAATAATAACAACAACAAAACAATGAAATGCCATGCTGCCACCATCTGTTATGGCACGTCATGACAGCGGTTTTAAAAAGCTCCGGTTACCCCGTACACACGGCAATGGATATTAGATGTTTTCAGATTTTTTCCACTCTGGAGACCATTTCTGAAAATCTCCATTTTCAGGGGCTGAAAACACCATTTCAGTGTGGACAGAAGGTCAAAATGAAGAGAAAAAGCTTAGTTTTCAAAATTATCCGGCGTAGTGTGGACATAGCCTAAGTGAGGCAGTCTAATCTCAGCAGTGGGAAGGCTTTACAGAACAATGTAATAACATCAATCTATTCGAATTCATTAATGGAAGCCAGCAAGCATTTGTAACAGGCAAATTCTGTTCAACTAGATTGATTTTAATTTTTTGATGTAACAATTAATGTAATCTATTTTATTGAGTTGCTGATCTTAACTGAAAAGCAAATACAAGTAACTGGCGTTTTTTGCTTATTTTGGTTAACAAAGTCATCAAGTCCATCATTTCTATGCTCCTCCTAATTTTAAACATTTGAGCAAGGTCACCCCTCATTCTCCCACATTCCAAGGAATAAAGACGTAGCCAGGCCAACCCTTTCCCTGCAACACAAGCCCTCTACTCCTGACAACATCCTCATTAATCATTTCTGCACCCTTTCAGATTTGACCACATTTCTCCTATAACAGGATGACCAAAACTGTACACAGTACCCCAGGGGCAGCATCACCAATGATATATACAACAGCAGCATAATGCTCCAGCTCCTACACTCAGTGTTCTGTCTGATGAAAGCATTGTAAATGCCCTTTTTACCACTCTCTTTACCTCTGACACCATTTATCAACAAATTATGCTCTTTAACTCCTCCGCTCCATTACATTCCATTGTGCCTTAGCATTCATAGTGTAGGTCCTACACTGATTTGACTTTCAAAGATGCATCACTTCACAAGTACCTGTATTGAAATCCATTTGTTACTTCTCAGCCCACCTCTGAGTAACTTATCAATACCCACCTCTAATCTACCATGATCTTCTTCACTAGCAACAATGCCTCCAAATTTCATGACTTCCACAGACTTACTGATCAAGCCTTGTGTATTTGCATCCATTTCAATAAATAATGAATGAAAAATGTCCCAACACCAACTTCTGTGGCATATCATTTGCCACTGGCCTCCACTCCAAGAAACAACCTTCAACCTCATCCTGCTGTTTCCTAGTTTCCAGGCAATTTTGAATTAACCTTTTAGATCAATCTACAATGCAGGATCTTGTCTAAGGCCTTGCTAAATTCTCCCAATGCCATAAGTAATTACCCTACCCTCATCTACCATTTTGATTACTTCTTCAAAAAGCTCTAAGGTTTGCTAAACACAATTTTCCACACACAAATAAATCTGTGCTGACTCCTATTAACCAGACGGTGACTAGGAAAATGCTGGTAAATCCAATCTCTCAGAATTCCCTTCAGTAACTTCCCCACCACTGATGTCAGGCTAACTGACCTGTAGTTCCCTGGCTTATCTTTGCTGCCCTTCTTAAATAACAGGATAGCATTTGTTACCTTCCAGTCTTCATCAACTTCACTAATGGGCAACGATGAAATCAATATCTCCATAAGGCCTTCTGCAGTTTCTTCTTAGACCCTCATGGAGTCTGGGGATGCACTTGGCTTGGCCTGGACATTTATTCACCTTAATCCACTGTAGGGTTGCTAATACCTCCTCTCTCATAATACAGATATCCTCAAAAATATCACTGCTTGTGTCTATCTCATTAGAAGCCATTATTTTCTTTTTCGTAAACATTGTTGTGATTTGGTGCAATGCCATTATACTCAGAGGGTTCCAGATTTGAGTTCAATTTTGGCACTGTTCTGAGGAGCCTCTGTACATACTCCCCGTGGATGTACACAGTTGGTCCAGTCTCCTCCCACAGTCCAAAGATTACTGGTTAGGTTAATTGATCATAAATTGTCCCATGATTAGGTTAGGGTTAATTGGAATTTTGGGGTAGCTGGGGCAGTGAGGATTGAAGGGTTGAAAAGGCCTTCTCTGCACTGCATTGCTAAATAAAAAGTTTTTAACACAGGGGAGAGCTACTCAATAAAAAAAAACCCATCTATCCCCTGCAGCTAGAGACATAAGTGCCCTTAAGTGATCTCTAAGGGGACTTCATGATATAGCTATGTGTTTCATTAATTGCTGGTCATCTAGGAGTTTAGAATTTTTTTTTTTTTAAATTGTTTTAATTCTCTTAATTATGCAAGATGATTTGAACTATTTATAAACATCTCTGCTCATCATAAACATTGAAAAAATTCAAAGGCACTCTGACAAAAGTCTATTGGAGGATTCTGGGGTAAATCTCATAAAACACCATCTGAGGCCTCATTGCTACTGTTGGTTATTCAGCCTTGCAGTAAGACTCTCAGGCATAAAGTATCAGCTCCATATCCCGATCAAGTTAATATGACTATTGGTAGGTTTCTTTTCACAAAATTTGAGTTTGCATTGCTAGCTGGCTTTGATACTCATTGTCTTTACATCTCTATTCCAAGAAAAATATTTTAATATGGCCAATTTCACTGGAAGCTATGGAAAAAGTACAAATCTATGTAAGAATTTATATTTTAAACATTGTTGTTAGAGATATGATCAAATAAAATTGATGCTCTGGGCATTGTCCCATGACCAAATACAGGAAAACGTGAACAGAATATTTAGAAATCCCAATGGCTTGGCAGCAGGCTCAATAGTTGTGTACCTTTTTTTATTGTTCAACATATTCTGTTCAAAATGACCAGACTATTTCCCTTTAACTCAGATACATTGGTACAGTTTATAATAATGCTGTGTAACATCTATTGTATTGGGATATTAATAGAAATAATGTTCAAAAGTCCAGAAAATCTGCTATGATAGCTCAAGCAAAGTCCTGAAAGTGGTGTATTGTTGGAATTTAGTATTTGGGAAAGACTGAGCACATTTGATTGTTGGCAGGCCATTTGAAGAGGACAGCAATTTCAAATGACAAAATATGTTAAATATCCATTGGAATGAATAGTGATTCTTAAACTGTCTTCTAGATTGAATATATTACTACTGAACTTGCATGTCTTAGGAGCTCTTTGTAATTCAGGCAGATCTCAATCACAATCTCACTTTTAAGTTAGATCCTTACCCCTGTGTGATTCCTGTCAGGGAAAGCTGTATGTCTGCAGACACATCACACTGTGGTAATGTGCCCTGCAAACAGCCAGCCTCTGCCCTCCCATCTGACCCACACTCACCACAAATCCTGGAGATCAAACAGAGAAAATCATTCCTTTAGTATTCTTTACTGTCATCAGTTAGCTATCCTTACATTCAATATTTACTCTTCCCTTTTCCACCATGTATTATTCTGCAGTAATATCACTTAAATGATCAGCAATAAGATTTTATCAAGCAGAAGGATACTATTGAAGATAATGCTGACCACAGACTCCTCATCCTGATGCTAAATAGGATACAATAGTGAAATCTTTATGTTACTAGATTAGTTAAACTAGCAACCAAATCTAATAATAATCAAGGGCCATTGTAGCAACGTAGTGAGCATGGTTCTATTATAATTGGGGGCATTCTGGAGTTCAGAGTTCAATTCTGGTGCCATCTGTATATCCTCCCTGTGGAATGCATGGGTTTTCTCTGGCTGCTCTGGTTTCTTCCTATAACTCAAAGATTTACCAGCTAGGTTAATTGATCATTGTAAATTGTCCCTTGATTAAATTAGGGTTAATTAGGTTTGTCATCAGTTGCTAGGACAGTACAGTTTGAAGGGCCAAAAGGCCTACTCCATGCTGTATCACTAAATAGATAGCTAAACAATTAGGAGGAATTAGTTCAAACTTCATCCTGACTTTAATTACTTTAACTTAAATTAAAACAATTAAAACTTCTGGATAGCTGTAAAATTCCCTTTGACCCACCATGTCCACTGGGGAAGGAAGCCATTTTCAATATGCATAAAAGCCTGGTTAGGCCAGAAAATCCTAATACCACAAGACATCAGAACAAAATTAGACCATTTGGCCCTTTGAGTCTGCTCCACCTTTCCACAATGGTGGATCCATTGTGCCTTCTCCCCATAACATTTGACACCCTTACTAATCAAGAACTTATCAATCTCTATTTTTAAATATACCCAATAACTTGGCCTCTGTTGCAAGGACAAGGCTGAGGACAAACCCGAGTGTAGGATACAGGCACAGAGAGGCAAAGTCATGAGGCATTGGCACCACCACAGACAGGGAACCACTATCCAGGAGAGTCTTTACACAGAGACAAGGTTTACATAGAGTATCCAGGAAAAGAGGCAGAACTTGGAACTGACTACCCCCGAAGAATCAGGAAACAAAGTTTACTCACACTCAAGTCAACCAACAAACTGACAAAGAATGTCTGTCTGTATCTTGTTTTACAGCAGTTGGCATCCAGCTTAATGGTGCATTACCACCACCCTCTGCTCCAGAATGTGCACTGGACATACATTCTAAATCCCTTCACACACATACACACACACCTACACTTCACCCTCCCATCTTTGACCATCCTAGTATCCTATTCCTGTTTATTCATCATATTCTAAAAAAACCCCTGTACCCCTTAAAAATGCTAAAAATACCCAGACTTGTGCTCACTCACCCATGCCCAGCAACCCTTTTAATGTGAATTCCTGCATCCCCAACTCCCTTAATTTATTTCTCATCATCTCTCTCTGTATCCCATACTTCCTGCAACACAAAACTACATGTTCTACTGACTCCTCTTCCTGACATTCCTCACACAATCCTGTCTGGTGTTTCCCTATCATTTTCAATGTTTTGTTTAATGTACAATGCCCCAGCCTTAACCTAGTCCACACAATTTCCTCTCTTCTGTTTCCATTACCTACCCTAGTAACTGCAACACTCTTTTATATTTGATATAAATACCTCCCTTTCCCATCTTTCTTGCCACATTCGGTTGACTTTTTCCCAGATTACACACTTAACCTCTGCTTTACTGATACTAATGTGCATTTCCACATTTTCTTTCTTTAACACCCTCTTTGCCAACTCATCCACCCTCTCATTCCCCTTCATCCCTACATGTGCTGGAACCCATAGAAATTTTACCTGACCTCCCTGATTTGCAATTCTTGTAACTAACTGAAGGACTTCATAAAGTACATCTTGCCAACTGTTTGTGTGAAAAGACCTTAAACTTGCTAGAACTGAGGATGAATGTGAACATATCAATGCTTTGACTTGTCTGGCTTTCTGCACCCATTGCAACACAACCAACACCACCAGCACCTCCACTGTAAACACTCCTAACTTACTAGATGTTCTGCTGATTCCAATTTCTTTTGCTGGTATGACCACCCCAAATCCTGTCACTCCTGTTTCAGGTTCCTTCACACCATCCGTATAAATGTGAATATAATCACTATACTTTTCCATCACAGAAAGTATGGCTGTGCCACCCGAGTTTTACCCTATGTTTGCTAATGGGAACCAGGTGTGTTGTAATTAGTGGAACTGGGAATGATTGGAAATCAGATGAGGGGATTAAGGCCAAATTAAGGAGGTAATAGCAAGATGGGGAATTGCCAGGTGGGACCATGACAGGCCTCATAGCCAACTGTGGCAATGAATTCCAAAGATTCACTACCCTCTGGCTAAAGAATTCCTCCTCATCTCTGTTCAAACTGGACATCCCTGATTCTGAGGCTGTGCCCCCTGGTCTTTGGCTCTCCCTTTTCTTTTACCACCTTGTCATGGTGTGGAAAGCTGCTCCAAGAATAATAAATGCTGATCTAATCAATGTGTACATCCTCTGAAAAGATCAAGAAAATGTAAATAATTTCCAACGTCTGCAATATTTTCGTTTTGTACATCATCAGGTGTCAATTTTGCTGATTTGATACCACCTTGCATTCAAGGGAAGGTTACAGGTTCAAATCCCAGTCTAGAAGCTTGCTCACATAATCTAGCCTGACAATAGAAAATAACTCTCTATTGATTTCTTAACAGCTTTAACTGAGATGTTAAACCTAAAAGAAATCATCTATGGTACAATTTCAGAAATTATACAGGTGGAACAAGTTTCAGCTCATTACTGTCCCTTAAACAAGAGGGATGGCTCTGTAGTGCTGCTCCTGTGACCTAGGTTCCATCCTGATCTCTGGTGCCTGGAATATATCCTCACTGTGGCCGTGTTGGTTTCACTGAGTACTTTGGTATCTTCCCACAAAGCATCTATAGTTGTAGTTAATTTGTTACCGATATACCTCAAATGTGAAAGGGTGATAGAAGAATCATTTTTGGTGTTGGTGGCTTTCCAGTGTTTTGAAATGCCAGAAGTAATTACCCAGTAAAATTATAAACATATGAGGGGCAATTGATAAGTTCGTGGCCTAAGGTAGAAGAAGCCAATTTTAGAAGACCTAGCACATTTATTTTTCCTACATTTACACACTATAGTCCAGCAGTCATGGAGCATACAGATCCCTCCTTTGTAGAAGTCAGTGTCTTGGACCTCCAGAAAGTGGTCCACAGCAGGGGTGATTGATAAGTTCGTGGCCTAAAGTAGAAGGAGATGAGGAGAAACTTCAAACTTTCTGCATTTTCACTCAAAGAGTTGAACTGCACGTGCATGTAACGGGAGCTGTCTCCTTCTACCTTAGGCCACAAACATATCAGTCACCTCTGCTGTGGACCACCTGGAGGTCCAAGAGGCTCTCGTCACATGCACATGCAGTTCAACTGTTTGAGTGATAATGCAGAAAGTTTGAAGTTAATAACTCATCTCCTTCTACCTTAGGCCACGAACTTATCAATCACCCCTGCTGTGGACCACTTCTACAAAGAAGGGATCCGTATGCTCCATGACCGCTGGACTAAGTGTGTACATGTAGGAAGGGACTATGTTGAAAAATAAATGTGCTAGGTTTGCCAAAATTGACTCCTTCTACCTTAGGCCATGAACTTATCAATCACCCCTCATAATTTGAAGAAAAATTTCATAAGGAACATATTTTAACGATGTGCTGGAAGGAGAAGACCATCTCGCAAACTACTTGCCTGCCTGCATCCATTTGTAGTTTCACATTGGCCTCAATAGGTACCTCCGAGCCCACAAAATGGGGTTAGAAACAAGCCATTCTCAGTCTCAAAGGACTGCCTGGGCAGAAAATTAGTTTGCAGTACCTAATATCGAAAACAGGACTATGCTAATGTCTATGCCTTTTCCATATTTTTTTCATTTACTTCTATCAATGTAATCCCGCATTCCTCCCTTATGTATTATATTTATCTTGGTATTTTAAATGCTTCTATTTTATGTGTCTTTACTGATTTTTGCAGATCAGTCATTGTTTTTCTTTGCTTTCTCTAGAGATAACAGTGACTATTATTAGTGACACTCACAGCACATTGGAGGAACTCAGCAGGTTGGGCAGCATCCGTGGAAACGATCAGTCAACGTTTCGGGCCGGAACCAAGATCACTCAAGCTGAGAAGGATATTTTCCTAGGGGTTTGTCTATTGTTAGGTTCTCAGGCGGCTGCAGGGAACTATCTGAGATCCATATATTCTGGCGCCATGTGGGCAAGAGTAAGTGTTGGTTGTGGTTAGTGGTTGATTCTTTTGGTTGTTCATTCTCTCCTTTCGCAGCTGTTGCTTGTTCTCTGTGGCACAACTAAGCTCACTTTCATTTAGTGCAGCTCGCTCTCGAATAGATTTCCTTCAAGTGCAACTCTTGAGTGGAATGTCTTCCCAGTTTTTAGATATAATGTTGAATTTCATCAAGCTGATTTTAATGCTACCTTCGAAGTGTTTCCTTTGCCCACCAGGGGTTTGCTGACCTTCAATCACTATCCTGTTGGGAATCATCAAATATTTTCTTTTAGGACTACTAAAGCTGAAATTTACTGTCACAGCCATGGGTACTTTAGTAAACAAAATTATTTTAAGATGTTCAGAAATTCTATCACTTCTTAAACTTGGCTGACCCCAGATGGCAGACTCAGATTGTGAATGCAGTTCCCCTTTAAGAAAAGAAATGAGGAATCTGTGCTAATCTGCAAGTAAGAATGAAATGCAGATTCCTTAGACCCTGATTCCCTACTATACTGCTGATGAATGTAGAGCCAAGATTGCAGACCCAGAGGGATGTCAGAGATTGCTGTGTACATTGCTACACGCAAACATGGCTCATCCCCACCATTTCAGAAGCAGCACAGCAACCCGAAGACTTCACCGTCCCCCACAAAAGACAGGACAGCTGAGTCTTCTGAAGGCAGAGGAGGAGGTGTGTGCTTCATAATAAACTCATTGTGGTGCTCGGGTGTGGTGGTTCTGTCTCAGTCCTGGAACTAGAACATCTAGTGGTCAAGTGATGTCTCATTTTACCTGCTGGGCAGTTTTCTGCCATCTTCCTGGTAATGATGCACATTCCATCCTTGACCAATATTAGAAAGGCACTGGAGGACCACAGCATGTAATTAGAAGTCAGGAAGCAGTGCACCTTGATGCATTCTGTATCATTATGGGGTATTTCAAAAAGACCAGCTTGAATAAGTCTCTGACCAACTACCACCAACACATCCTCTGTGGAACCAGAGGAGTCAACGCTATTGACCACTGTTGCACTATCATCAAGAACGCTTACTAAGCCATCCCACGCCTGCACTGGCTGTACTTCTACTCCCAGCATATAGGCAGAGACTAAACACTGCAGCACAATTGTTGAGGACCAAGAAGATATGGTGAAGGGAGGTGATGGAGTGCTTACAGGACTGTTTTGTGTTGGTGGACCTGACAATGTTCAAGGATCCAACCTTAAATCTGAATGAATATACACAGTTGTCATCTACTTCATCGATACCTGTGTGGATGTGCCTTTGAAAACATACCAAATATACACAAACAAAAAGCTATGGATAAACCAGGAGATTCATAGTCTTCTGAGGGCTAGATCATTCAAGAACTGTGATCTAGAACTATACAAGAAATCCTGGTACGACTTAAGGAAGGCTATCTTAAGAGCAAAAAAAAATCCGATTCCGACTGAAGTTAGGGACAGAATTGGATGCACATTAGCTCTTGTAGGATTTTCAGGCCATTATTTCCTAGAGGCAAATCCTAACATCATCAATGGCTGCGGTGCTTCATTCCCCGACGAGCTCAATGCCTGTTTTTGCACACTTCAAAAGGGAGAATAAAACTACATTTGTGCAAATCCCCACAGCATTCTGCAATCTTTGTCATGGAGGCGGATGTCAGAACGTCCTTCAAGAGGGTGAACACTCATAAGGCATCAGGCCTTGATGGTGTACCTGGTAGGACACTGAAAACCTGTGACAACCAACTGGGTGGAATTTTTAAGAACAGTTTCGATCAGACCTGCTTCAGAAGAGTGTTAAGTGCCCCAAGAGGAGCAGTGTGAACTTCCTTAATGACAATCGCCCAGTTGCACTTACATCTTCGATGATGAATTGCTTTAAGGGGTAGACTAGAATCAACTCCAGCCTAAGCAAGGTCCTGGACCCACTGCAATTTGCCTATTGCCACAAAATGTCAATAGCAGATGTAATGTCACTGGCTCTCCACTCAGCCTGGGTTTACCTGGATAATAAAAAATACCTACGTTAGGCTGCTGTTTATTGATCACAGCTCAGCATTCAACCCCATCATGCCTGTAGTGATTACTTTAAAGAAAACGTTGACAAACTAAACCAGGAAACCAATTCTGTAAGACTCACTTCCAGATATCAAGTTTCCAAAGTCAAGAAAAGTACGTTCAATTCTTTATTATGAAACCAGCAAAGATAAATGATCTTATCGTAATAAAAAGTAACAGAACTAAATTAACAATATAGCGATTATATCATTCAAATCAGTATTCTAATTAATAATATCAGAATTAGCATTTTATACATATTTAATTGAAGTTAGCGATCAAGTTAGTGTTCCAATAACATCACAATAAGCAGTCCAAATTAGTGGACCCAATCAGCCGTCAACAAAAAAAATATTATTCACTGTGGCTCAACTCCTCTCCACTAGACTAAACTAAACAATTAACTAAGACAAAGTGAGAATACGTAACTATAGCAACCCATACAAAATGCTAGAGGAACTCAGCAGGCCAAGCAGCATCTATGGAAATAAAGTACAGTTGACATTCCAGGCTCAAACCCTTTGGCAGGATTGTAACTATTCTCATTTGCTTCTACCACGCTCCAACCCACCTGACAGATTACAATAATAAATGTGCCACAAAATACAATACAGAGAGAAAATAGGTATTTGGCTTTAACAGACAGAAAATAAATACATGGCTTTTACAATACCATGAATACTAATCAACAAGCTTCAAAACCTGGGCCCCTGTAACACCCTCTCCAAATTGATCTTCAGGAAGCCGCGGTCAGCGCAGATCAGAAATAATATCTACTCCTCAACATTGGTGCAGCTCAAGGATGCATGCTTAGCCCACTGCTCTGTTCCTTCTACACCCATGATTGCTTGGATAGGCACGGCTCAAACATCATCTACTGCATAACTTTGCTGATGACACACTGTTGTTGGCAAAATTTCAGATGAGGTAATGTTGTAGCTATATAGGACCCTGGTCAGACCCCACTTGGAGTACTGTGCTCAGTTCTGGTCGCCTCACTACAGGAAGGATGTGGAAGCCATAGAAAGGGTGCAAAGGAGATTTACAAGGATGTTGCCTGGATTGGGGAGCATGCTTTATGAGAATAGGTTGAGTGAACTCGGCCTTTGCTCCTTGGAGCGACGGAGGATGAGAGGTGACCTGATAGAGGTGTTTAAGATGATGAGAGGCATTGATTGTGTGGATAGTCAGAGACTTTTCCTCAGGGCTGAAATGGTTGCCACAAGAGGGCACAGGTTTAAGATGCTGGGGAGTAGGTACAGTGGAGATGTCAGGGGTAAGTTTTTTCACTCAGAGAGTGGTGAGTGTGTGGAATGGGCTGCCGACAACAGTGGTGGAGGTGGATACAACAGGGTCTTTTAAGAGACTTTTGGATAGGTACATGGAGCTTAGAAAAAATAGAGGGCTATATGTAAGCCTAGTAATTTCTAAGGTAGGGACATGTTTGGCACAACTTTGTGGGCCGAAGGGCCTGTATTGTGCAGTAGGTTTTCTATGTTTCTATGATGATGAGGAGGCTTACAGGAGTGACATAGATCAGCTAGTTAAGTGATGTTGCAACAACAACCTTGCACCCAGCGTGAGTAACATCAAGGAGTTGATTGTGGACTTCAGGAATGGGAAGTTGAGGGAACACACATCAGTCCTTGTCAAGAGATCAGCAGTAGAAAGGTTAAGCAGTTTCAAGTTCCTGGAAGTCTCTGAACATCTTTCCTGGGTCCATGATATTGATGTAATTGCAAAGGAGGCACAACAGTGGCTATATTTCATTAGGAGTTGGAAGAGACTTTGTATATCACCAAAGACTGCCGCAAATTTTTACTGCGGAGAGTATTCTAACTGCATCACCATTTGGTATGGAGGAATTATGGCACAGAATTGGAAAAAGCTACAGAAAGTTGCAAACTCAGCCAATTCCATCGGGGCATAACCTACCCAGCATCGAGGACATCTTCAAAAGGTGATGCCTGATAAAGGCTCATGATGCATCATTAAATATCTCCATTACTGAGGACATGCCTTCTTCTCAATGCTACCATCAAGTAGGAAGTACAGGAGCCTAAAGACACACACACAGCATTTTAGGAACAGCTCCTTCCCCTCTGCTATCAGATTTCTGAATGAACAATAAACCCATATACACGATATATATGCTTATTGTAATTTAATGATCATATATTGTAACGTACTGCTGCCGCAAAAACAACAGGTTTCACAACATATTAAATCTGATTCTGGTTATAACTGGAGATGCAGCTGGATGATATTCAGCTCATACAACAGAATGAGAAGGTGATACATAGTACCCACAGGGAGGTAGTCACCCTAACTGGGTGAATGTCAGGAGAGGGAAAGAGAATAGGCACCCAATATGGCCTTTGCCCTCAGTAATAACTACGCTGTTTGCATACTGCTGGGGGGAACGACCTACTGGAGGGAAGAGACAGCAACCGGGATCACTGGCTCTGTGGCTCAAAAGGAAATTGGGGAGATGAGGAGTGCAGTAGTGACAGGGGATTCCATAGTTAGAGAAGCAGTGTGTAGTGACTTGTGAGGAAGGATAGGCAGATGATAGGGCAAAATTGCAGCCAATGGGATGAGTTGAAGCATAACAAGGGGGCAAAATCAAAAAGGGTGGTGAATACAAGAAAGAAGGAGTTACAAGGCTTTTGAATACACACAGTATATGAAATAAGGTAGATGATCTTGTAGCACAGTTAGAGATTGGCAGGTATGACATAGTGCATCACTGAGTCGTGGCTAAAAGAAAATAACAGCTGCGAACTTAATATCCAAGGATACACATTGTACTGAAAGGACAGGCAGGTAGGCAGATTCGGTGTGTGACTCTGCTGCTAAAAAAAGATAACATATCCTTAGAAATAGGTGACACAAAATCAGAAGTTGTAGAATCCTTGTAGATAAGAGTTAAGAAATTGCAAGGTTAAAAAGACCCCAATGGGAGTTATATACAAGCCATTGATCGATACCCAGGATGTGGGATACAAATTGCAACAGGAGATAGAAAAGGAATGTAAAAAGGCAATGCTATGATAGTCATAGGGAATTTCAATATGCAGGTAGATTGGAAAAATCAGGTTGGTGCTGAATCCCAAGAGATGGAATTTGTAGAATGCCCATGAGATGGCTTTTTAGAGCAGCCTATAGTTGAGTGTACTAGGAGTAAGACAATTCTGGATGTGTATTGTGTAGTGAGCCAGATTTGATTAGGGAGCTTATAGTAAAGGAACCCTAAGTGAACCCTTAGACAGTAATCATAATATGATAGACTTTACCCTGCAGTTTGAGAGGGAGAAGATAAGGTCAGTTGCATCAGTATAACAATGGAGAAGAGGGAATTACATAGAATTGTGAGAGGTCCTGGCCAAAGCTGATTGGAAAGGATGATGACAAAACAGCAAATGGTTGGATTTACTGCATTGGAGAGGCTGCTGATTCGAATCGTTGCCAATGGAGAGGCTGCTGATTTGAGTCACTGCCTATGGAGGGGCCACTGGTTCCAGTTCCTGCCCTCTCCTGATGCTCTTGGAGACGTTATCCACATTCTGAGATTTACGGGTTGCCGTGTAGTTCATATTGACCTCTTTCAGTTCTACGTTTTTTTCATGTTCTCGCCCATTCTTGTTGTGGATTGGCTGGCTGGGGGGTTTGGGTGATTGGTTAGTTTTTGTGCAAGGGAAGGATTGGAGGTGTTTGGAGTTTGTGAGTTTTGTTTCCTTTTTTGTGCAGGGGGATTGATGACTTTCTTTCATCTACTTAGCTGGTTTTCTATATTCTGTGGCTATCTGGAGAAGACAAATTTCAGAGTAGTATTCTGCATACATACTTTGATAATATAATTAACCTTTTTGAGTTTTGGAAGATAATGCGGATTGGAAGAAGGCACTAGCAGGGACAGTGGCAGAACAGCATTGGCTGGAGATTCTAAAGGAAATTTGGAACATCCCAAAGATGAAGAAATATTTTAAAGGGAAGATGATACAAACATGGCTGACAAGGGATATTAAACATGGCATAAAATAAATAGCAGGGGCACATAATATAACAAGAAATAGTGGGAAAATAGAGGTTCTGGAGGCTTCTAAAAACCAACAAAAGGCAACTAAAAAGCCATAAGGAGAGAAAAAATGAAATATGAAGGTAAGCTAACCAATGATATAAAAGAAGATTCAATTTTTTTCAGATATAGAAGAGTAAAATAGAGGCAAGAGTGGATATCAGACCATTGGAAAATAACACTGGAAAGATAGTAATGGGGACAAAGAAATGGCAGATGAACTTAATAAATACTTTGCCTCAATCTTCACTGGGGAAGACAATGGCAGTATGCCAGAAGTTCAAGAGGGGGCATAAATGACTGTAGATTTTATTACTAAGGAGAAGGTGCTTAGGAAGCTGAAATGTTTGAATGCAGATAAGATACCTGGACCAGATGGATTGCACTCCAGGGTTCTGAAAGAGATAGCTGAAGAGATTGTGGATGCATTAGTAATAATCTTTCAAGAATCACTAGATTCTCAAATGGTTCCTGAGGACTGAAAATTCCAAATATTACTCCACTCTTCAAGAAGGGAGGAAGGCAGAAAAAAGGAAATTATTGGCCTGTAAGCCTGACTTTACCAGTTGCAAAGGTGTTGAAATCCATTATTAAGGATGAAGTTTGTGGGTACTTGGAGGCACATAAGAAAAAAAGCCAAAGTCAGCATGGTTTCTAGAACGTTTTGTAACTCTAAAGCATAAAACTAATTGAAAGCAAAAACATGGAGCAAAACAGAATGTGTGTCATAGTTTCGCTTTTACTTTAGCGAGATGTGTACTTATAACGCCGTGGCATGTTGGCATATGCCATTCATGAGCTTTTACACATAACCCACGATGAATTATTTAAACAACAAAGAATGCTTAATCAAACAATATATTTACAATATTACTTGAATATTACTGAAATATTAAATACACATTTCCCTCTGGGAAAATTGTGCCTGACAAACCTGATGGAATTCTTGAGGAAATAACAGGTGGGATAAACAAAGGAGAATCAATAGATGTTGTTTACCTGGATTGTTTAGTTCGATTGTTGTTTAATTCGATTTTCAGAAGGCCTCTGACAAGGTGCTGTGCATGAGGCTGTTTAACAAGATAACAGCCCATGGTATTACAGGAAAAATACTAGCATAGATAGAAGACTGGCTGACTGGCAGGAAACGAAGAGTGAGACTAAAGGGGCCTTTTCTCAGTGGCTACCGCTGCTTAGTTAGGTTCTCTAGGGGTTGGTGTTTGGACCAATCCTTTACACATTATATGTCATTGATTTGAATAATGGAACTGATGGCTTTGTGGTCAAGTTTGTGGACAATATGAAGATAGATGGAAAGCATGTAGTGTTGAGGAATCAGGGAGTCTGTAGAAGGGTTTAAACAGATTTGGACAATAGGCAAAGAAATGACAGATGGAATTTAGTGTAGGGAAGTGTATGGTCATGCACTTTGGTAGAGCAAAACAGGTGCAGACTAGTTTCTAAACAGAGGGACCATTTAGAAAGCAGAGGAGCAGAGGGACTTGGGAGTCCTTGTGCAGGTTGTTTTGTGTGTACGTCTACATTTCAATTATATAAAGGTGTGCACGTGCAAGGAGAGGGTAACCGATGTACTCATGTTGCAGAGAGAGAGGGAGAGAACGGTCAATGTGTATGTGTAGACAACAGATGAATACGCATGTGTAGACAACAGTGCACACATAGTGCTAAGGGGAGTCATTACTCTAAAAGAAATAGATCCATACATTACACAGATTTCCCTAAACGTTGACTTGCAGGTTGAGTCGATGGTAAGGAAGGCAAATGCAATGTTAGCATTCATTTCAAGAGGAATAGAATATAAAGGCAAGGGTGCTTCTCTCACTCTCTTTTCTAGATAGAAATACTCAAACTGTTCACCTTTTCCTGATGGATATCAATATAAATCCTCTGCTTTGCCGTTCTTCTCACACGCAGTGAAATACATTTTGGTGACTAATGTTAAATCAATATTGAATGATTAGAGCTGGGCACACTCTACGATGTTCATAATTAGCAGGCATCACAATACTTGTGTGCTTTCAGCAATATGCACCAAGGATAAATTTAAGCATGTACTCCAATCTACAGATCTCCTTTGAGGAAGATATTAATTTCAGCAGCAACTTACTTGTATTGTTTCGATGATTTAATCGGGAAATTAATCTATATAGTTGGACGTCATGGTAGTGTCACAGTTAGCACATTGCTTTACGGCAGTCACCAATTCTTACCACCGTCTGTCAGGAGTTTGTGTGTTTTCCCCATGACTGCATGGTTTCCTCTGGGTGCCCTGTTCTCCTCCCACTTTCCAAAAATGTTCGGGTTAGGATTAGTTGGTCGAGGGCATTCTACGTTGATAATAGAAGCATGGTGACTGACCAGCACAATCCTCGCTGACTTAATTTGACACAAGTAACCCACTTCACTTCATATTTCAATGTACATGTGACAAGTAAAGCTAATGTTTTTCTTTATGTAATTCCCAAGATTTCAAATGTTCTGCTATTATCTCAAAGTATTTGGGAAGTTTCTTTCTTAGTAATCAACAAATTATCCTGGACACAGATCAGTGTACGGATTGTAAAATTTTATGTTATGTAACTCCAAAATGTAAAACCAATTGAAAGAAAAACATGGAGCTGGTATAACTCATGTACATACTTCATTTTAGTTTTAGTGAGGCACTCATAAGTGGTGGTGTAATGATGTATGCTATTCATGTGCTTTCACATATAACCCGTAATGAATTATTTAAACAACAAAGAATGTTAAATTAAACAATATATTTACAATATTACTCAAATATTACTGAAATATTAAATACATAACACTCTTTCCTGCTTAGCTATAAACTCCAACTCAGTAGAGAATGCATCTCAACTATACTGCGTACACAAAATGCTATATAATAAAACTACTATACGGACATCCAAGCATTATAAAATTTAAATTGTCGCATTCAGACCTAAAAATTTAATTGCTCTGAAGGATTTCTTACTCTTGTGGTATAAAGTCTTTCCTGACAAGGGAGATCAATCTGCTGATCTATCTTGGACCACCACATAAATCTTCAAGCAAACACTTCCATTTTGACCATGTCCAGATGATTGACATGTAGCTCCTCCAAAATTTTATCTCTGAGCTGGTTCTCAATTCCCACATAAGGCAAGCTCTGTCAAGGGAAAATTCATCCCGTTGCTGGTAAAAATGGGAGAACTGGGATTTCTGATCACATTCAAACCATTTTGTGTGCCCAGGTAGACCTGAGACAATATGGGCTTTTTTTTCTGGTTTTCCTTTTGATCACCTGTACGGTAATAGGAAGACTATCGATTTGCAATAGGGAGGATATCTCAAGAGGTGTGTCCTCTTCTGTAGAGTTCTCAGGTATTTCCTTGTCCAAGACTACACAGGACAATCCATTCGTGTTTCCATGATTAGTCGTCTTCTTGAATTCGATCTTGTAATTGTCTCCTCCAAGAAACAGAGCCCGTCTCTACATCCGTGCTGCTGCTTTTCATGGAACACCCTTCCACGGATTGAAAATGGGCACTAGTGGTTGACGATCGGTAATGAGGGTGAATTCTCTCTCATACAAGTAGTGGTTGAAGCACTTACACCCCAAGCTGGACTCAAGGCCTCAGTGCATATTTTTTTCTCTGCAGTGGGAGGGGAACTTGATGTAAAGGGATGATGCCGATCATAATGAGGCAGGTTTCTGTTTAGATGTTGCTATTTTGTTCACGCTCATTTTTCATTCCTGATTGCAACTCAATCGCATCTCTAGCTGCTGTTTCCAATGATACAGCAATTGCAACTGCTGTTTTAAATGTTAATTGTGCTTCTGTTAGAAGCCGTTTTTGAATGCTTTCTTGTAGGATTTCACAAACTAAACAATCTCTCAGGGTATCATTAAGCTCATTGCTGAACTGACAATGCTCAGTCAACCTCTTCAATTCAGCCATGTTTGCTGAAATGGACCCCCCTTCCTTTTGATTTCACTCATGAAACCTTAAAGCAACCTGCAACCAACAATGGGTTTGGTTCTAAATGTTCTCGCATTACTTTTGCAATATTAGTAAAGTTCATTTTGACAGGTTTGGTTAGAGCAATTAAACTAAGCGAGCTATATGCTCTTCCACCTATTACTCTCAGTAAAACTAGCACTTGTTTTTCATTGACTATTTCCATTGCTGTAAAATACTACTCAACTCGCTCTGTATACATCAGCCAGTTATTTGTTGTTCAATCCAACACGTTGATCTTTTCAATGTAGCCAGCCATTTCTGTACTTTTAATTTATGATTATTATCATCTGGTTTGTTATCACTCACTGTTTATGAGCCTGTAAATTAACTCAACCATCTCTGTCCTTTCCTGAAGAAGAATGTGCTATGTTTTTTGTAAAACTCAAATGTTTTGCTGCACTTCAACAGGTAGGTAGTCGTCTCAGGCTTATTTAAAACTTCCTTGTGACTAATGTTATGTTTTGTAATTGCAAAATATAAAACTAATTGAAAGAAAAGCATGGAGCTGGGATAACTCGTGTACGTTCTTCGTTTTACTTTTAGTGAGGTGCAATTATAACGTGGTGGAGTGATGATGTATGCCATTCATGTACTTTTACATATAACCCGTAATGAATTATATAAACAACAAATAATGTGTAATCAAGCAATATAGCTACAATATTACTGAAATATTAAATGCACAACATATAACAGAGTTCAATTTAAAAATTCAAACACGAGGAAATCTGCAGATGCTGGAAATTCAAGCTACACACATCAAAGTTGCTGGTGAATACAGCAGGCCAGGCAGCATCTCTAGGAAGAGGTACAGTCGACGTTTTGGGCCGAGACCCTTCGTCCTGCTGCGTTCACCAGCAACTTTGAAGTATAACACAGTTCAATGCTGTCCGGCAACTCCTGCAATGCTGCTGGTACCAAACTGTATCGGTCTCTGCCCTTCCTTTGGGTTCATCAGATGCATGGAGAAGGGGAGCTTGCTACATGGGCAACAGCTTGCTCTCCATATCGTACTGCCCAGGCTTGCGTATCTAGACAGCTAGGACGCAATATCCATGGTCGACCCTGACCGAAGGAGTCCTCAGACTCAGACCGACTCAACTGCAGATATAAAGACAGTTAATGTTCTTTCATCCTTTTGATTTGTGATATATTTTTCAGGGAGAAAGCTCCTGTCTCCTCTCATCAGGAAACTATGATAAGGTGATCAGACAGTTTTTCATGATACCTGTTCAGACTACTTTTTATTATGGTACTTGAAGCCTGATTGTAAAATCATTTGAAGACACTAATTGAAAACTACCATGAAAATGTTGATCATATTGCTCCAATTTATGTCAGTGTTCATTTGGTTATATTTGAAAATGAATTGTCTAACCAAATATCATCTACAAACGGTACTGACTGAACATCATAGGCGAACTCTCTGCAGGATTAGTGAACATGCAGATATAATTTCATCAGTTCTTGCTTAGAATTGTTGATGATATTAAACAAATTGAAGGGTTACCTGACAAAAAGTTCAACACTAAAGCAGACTGACTGTATAATGTTAGGGTTGACTAACCATCTACACCATTTGCTACGTTTATGAGAATGAAAATTTAAAAAAAATTAAGCACAGTAAACAGGAAAGTAAAAGATGCAGAAATTTGAATTCAAATTTCAATTGCATATCAACATATCTGTTTTGTATTCAATTCTAAATAATATTTTCTACTTTCTGAGGAGGGTTAAGAGAGCTGGTCTATGCACATGAAAACATACAACCTTCTACAGATACGTAGCTGAGAGCATCCTAAATGCTGCATCACTGTGTGGTACAGAAAGGGCACTGTGGCAGACAGAGGGGCTTCAGAAAGGGTGGTTAAAATCGGCCAAAGCACCAGCCTGCCTGTCATTAAGGACATATATACAGAAAGGTGCAATATCAGGAAGGATCCCACCCACCCTGCTTATGGACTGTTTGGCCATTCCCATCAGGGAAGAGTCTGTGCAGCATCCCTCTAAGACCATAGCCTTAAAAACAGATACTTTCCCAAAGCTATCAAGCTGATCCACACATTCACCTACTAATCCACCCCAATACCCACCCCCAGCTCCACCACTACATGCTGTTATGTTTTGTAACTCGGAAGCATTAAACTAATTGCAAGAAGAAGACGTGAGCCCAAGAGAACAGGTTTCAGTTTCATCTTTTACTTTAAACAAGGCACACACATATCACACATCATGTGGTTTGATGGCATATGCCATTTACTTACTTTTACAGATAATCTGCAATGCATAATATAAACAACAAAGAATGCTTAATCAAGCAATATATTTACAACATTACTCAAATATCACTGAAATATTAAATACACAACACTCCACCCTGCTTAACTCTATACTCTAATATAGAATTTATTCTTAACTTACATACACAATGTACTATATAATAATGCAACTACTATACAGATTTAATTTCTGTGGAGGGTTTCTAGCAACAAAGATCACTCTGCTTGGCAAGTGTGATTTGCATCTGTGTAAACGATTTTAGATTCTTGGGCCTCTTCCACAGTGGTTGTATGAGTTGACTTTGAGACGCCAAGAAGTGGTTCTGACAGGTCTAGACACTTTTATTTTCTGTCCTTTTTCTTCTTTTAGTCTGTGCATCTTGATCTTGGGATGGTCCATTTAGATCTCTTGAGTATTCTCTTATTAATCCTGCTATTGCTCCCTTTACGATCTAATCTCTCCTCTTTGTTTCCTCATCCACAGCGTTACCAAATAAATCCTCTGTTTTTGTATCTCCATTGACTCCTTTCTTTTTGGTCTTCCATTCATCCAAATGGGATTTGGTTTTGCATGAGCAGCTTTTTGTCTCACACTTGAAGGTCATGCAATATCTTAATGCAGGAAAGATTAGAATCTAGTTTTTTATGCTCACAAACGCCAAATGTTTATGCAAAGTCCTGGTTAAGGACGTGTTTTATTGTATTTCTATTGCTATGATCTGGGGTATTCTGTCCAGTGGGATGCCATGGAACATTTGAGAAATTTGGACAGGTTTAGATTTCTGAAGGACAGTGGTCTGGTTTTGGGTCTTTTGTTGAGAAGTGTTGAAAGAGAAAGAGATGCGGAGAAGGACACAAGGGAAGACACTTGGAGAACCCTGCCCAAAGGGGAGACCCTATTGAAAGAAGTGCTTTGTGCAGGAAAATGTTTGCAAGGAGGAAGTGCCAATACTTCTGAGTTAGCCAGTTTGGTCATAACGATCTTTGAGAGAAGTTCGACCTGTGGCTGGTGACATGGGTTCAGCTCTGTGAGTGAAGCGATACACCCAACTACTTCAGAAATGAGCTCCAACATTTATATCTAAACCAAGAAAAAGTCTGCAGTTGTTGGAAATCTGAACAACACACACAAAATGCTGGAGGAACTCAGCAGTCCAGGCAGCATCTATGGAAAAGGGTACAGTCGATGTTTCAGGCTGAGACCCTTCAGCAGGACTGGAGAAAAAAGATGAGGTGTAGAGTCAAAAGATGGGGGAGGGAAGAGAGAAACACAAGGTGGTAGAAGAAACTGGGGGAGGAGGGATGAAGTAAAGAGCTGGGAAGGTGATTGGTGAAAGAGATTGGCTGGAGAAGGGAGAATCTAATAGTAGAGGACTAAAGACCATGGAAGAAATAAAAGAGGGGAGGAGCACCTGAGGGAGGTAATGGACAGGCAAGGAGATAAGGTAAGAGAGGAAAAAGAGGATATGGAATGGTGAAAGAAGGGTGGGGGGTCATTACTGGAAGTTCGAGAAATTGATGTTTATGCCATCAGGTTGGAGGATACCAGAGGGAATATAAGGTGTTGTTCCTCCAACCTAAGTGTGGCCTCATCACGACAGTAGAGGAGGCCATGGATAGACATATCGAAATGGGAATGGGAAGTGGAATTAAAATGGATGGCCACTGGGAGAGCCTACTTTTTCTGGTGGACAGAGTGTTCACGCAATCTACGTTGGGTCTCACCGATATATAGGAGTCCACACCGGGAGCACCGGACACACTTTATGACCCCAACAGACTCACAGGTGAAGTGTCATCTCACTTGAAAGGACTGTTTAGGGCCTTGAATAGTAGTGAGGGAGGGGGTGTAGGAGCAGGTGTAGCACTTGTTCCACTTGCAAGGATAAGTGCCAGGAAGGAGATCGGTGGGGAGAGATGAATGGACAAGGTAGTTACGTAGGGAGCAATCCCTGGGGAGAGCAGAAAGTGGGGTTGGGGAGGGAAAGATGTGCTTGGTGGCGGGTTCCCGTTAAAGATGGTGGACGCTGCAGAGATTTATGTTCTGGATGCGGAGTCTGGTGAGGTGGTAGGTGAGGACAAGAGGAATCCTATCCCTGGTTGGATGGTAGGAGGATGGGGTGAGAGCAGATGTGTGTGAAATGGAAGAGACACAGTTGAGGGCAGCATTGATGGTGGAGGAAGGGAAGCCCCTTTCTTTGAAGAAGGACGACATCTACTTCATTCTGGAATGAAAAGCCTCATTTTGAGGGCAGATGTGGGGGAGATGGAGGAATTGAGAGAAGGGGATGGCATTTTTATATAAGCAACAGGGTGGGAAGAAGTACAGTCCAGGTAGCTGTGAGGGTCTATAGGTTTATAATAGACATCAGTAGATAACCTGTCTCCAGAGATAGAGACAGAAAGATCAAGAAAAGGGAGGGAGGTGTCAGAAATGGACCAGGTAAATTTGAGAGAGGGTAGAAGTTGGAGGCAAAGTGGATGAAGTCAACGAGTTCAGCATGGGTGCAGGAAGCAGCACTAATGCAGTCATTGATGTAGCATAGGAAGAGGATGGGACAGTCACCAGTGTAGGCTTGGAACGTAGACTGTTCCACGTAGCCGGCAAAGAAGCAGGCATGGTTGGGACCCTTGCGAGTGCCCATGGCTATCCCTTTTGTTTGAAGGGTGTGGGAGGAGCTAAGGGAGAGTGGTGGTGGAGGGGAACTGGTTGGGTCTGGTGTCCAGAAAGAAATGGAGCACTCTGAGGTCTTCCAAGTGGGGTATGGAGGTGTATAGGGACTGGACATCCAGAGTAAAAATAAGATGATGGAAGCCAGGGAACTTGAAATCATTGAAAAGATCCAGAGTGTGTGAAGTGTCATGGATACAGGTAGGAAGGGACTGAACTAGGGGGGAAAAACAGAGTCGAGGTATTTGAGTTCAGTGGGCCAGGAACAAGCTGAAACAATGGGTCTACCTGGACAAGTGGGTTTGTGGATCTTGGGTAGGAGGTAGAAACGGGACGTGCAGGGTGTGGCAACTATGAGGGTGGTGGCGGTGGATGGGAGATCCTCAGAAGCAATAAGGTTGGTGATGGTGTACAAGACAATGGCCTGGTACTCCTTAGTGGGGTCCTGTTTGAGGGAAAAGTAAGAGGAGGTGGCTCAGAGTTGTTCATGGGCCTCAGCAAGGTAGAGGTCAGCACGCCGGACTACTACAGTACCCCTTGTTATCTGCAGGTTTAATGGTGAGGTTAGAATTGGTGCAGAAGTAGTGGAGAGCAGACCATTCGGAAGGAGTGAGGTTGGAATTGGAGAGAGGAGTGTTGAAGTCTAGACATTTAATGTTCCATTGGTAGTTGGCAATGAAAATGTCCAGAGCAGGCAGAAGGCTATTTTTAGCACATTTAGACTGGGTTAACTGCAATAGGTCTTTTTCCTTGTCTTTTCTTTTTCTATTAACAGTTTGTTAAAGTTAGAATATATGTAAACTTAAAAAAAGGATCTACTGCTTTCCTGCCTATATGATGAATAAACACGTCTCAGGCTTCTAGCTGGTACAGGTATCAATTATAACCGACGTTTCAATGACAAACTCTGATATCTTCATCAGGGATGATGCTGGGTATGTCTAGTTGGTGGCATTTATACCCCATCGTTCGTCCCTCCTAATTGGCTAGTCCTCATCCAGTCAGGTTTCTGCTGATCCACTTTGTTTACAACCAAATTCCAATTCTTAGAGTGAGACCTTGATCTTTGTTAAACATGTTTTCCTCTAGTTTTATTTCAATGGCTTTCTTCACGAGGCATCCCAAAAGCCACTGCTGCACTACAGTAGTTTTGTGCCATTGAAGTCAATCCTATGGCCACAGCTTATGTGGGTCAAGGATGAGCTGGGACTCAGGACAGCTGACATTTACAGGATTCCCTGTGAATGCGGAGCAGCGTATATTCGCTAGATGGGTGCAAGGTGGAAACACGCATTAAGGGGCACAGGAGGTGTATCCATTTGGGTTACCTGGAGAAATCGACGGTAGCAGAACATTGTATTCGCAATGACCATGGGAGTGATCGTGATGGCACAAAACTACTGTCGCCATGCCAATGGCTTTTGGGACCGTCTGGTGAAGGAAGCTCCCCCGTCCATTAAATTGAGTCCTGTGGCTAGCAACATGTTCACTGAGTCCCTTTCAATCCTCAGTTAGAATTAAAAGGATGTGTTTTAAACAAATCTCCTAGTGCAATTTACAGAAATTCAAGGAAGACTCTCTGGGTTGAGACTCTATGCTTCAAAAGGTGACATTGTGAAGAGCATTACATAGGGTGTCCAAAATAAGGCTACCCAGAAACAGCGATAAATGTCCGCCACACTCCCAGAGCAGGCGAAAAATATCATAGCCTTAAATTCTATGCATTGCTCAGACAATTTTAAACTATTTTTAAGAAAGCAATATAGAAAAGAAAGAAATTCAAATGTTAAGTATAGGAAAATATTCCTGAAAGCATTTCCAAACATTTCTAAAATTTTGTTTTTACAGCTTAAAAAAAACAACTTCCCTATAGTAATTGTCCAAGGATAAATAGAATAAGCAGATAAAGATCTCCGAAATTTCTCTTAAGAATTATTTAACAAGACTTTAGAGAGCTCACAAACCTTGACATATCTATAATAAACTTTGCAATTCAATTATCTAGCAGAAGCTGCTTTGCATGAACAAAACTATTAGCTATTGGAACAAATTCTGTTGGAAAGAAAGCCAAAGCTTTCCATTCAAATCAATGCGAGCACACACATTGTGTGGATGATGCTAGGGAGCTACAGTTTGCTTCAGAAGGGTGGGAGGGAGGGAATTGCCTTGCTGCTGTTATTCATTCTGTTGTTGTTGCTGTTGCCTGTGTTGTTCCGCTGAACGTTGTAGACCTGCTGTGTTGGCACTGGAATGTGTGGTGACATTTGCGGGTTGTCCCAGAACATCCGTAGGTTGTGTCGGTTGTTAATGTAAACAACATATGTCTGAGGAACAGTTAAAGCTCCTGAATCAGTGTGGATAACTTTACTCAACTCAACATTGAGCTGACCACCGAACACAACCCTCGGACTAACTTTCAGGGACTTTACAATTGATGTTCTCCGTATTATTTATTTGTTTATTTATTATTACTTTTTATTTTCCTCTATTTGCACAGTTTGTCTTCTTTTGCGCATTGGTTGCTCATTAGTCTTTGTCTGTATGTAGTTTTTCATTGATTCTGTTGTGCCTTTGTTTGTTCTACTGTGAATGCCTGCAATCAAGGTAGCATCTGGTGACATACATACGTTGATAATAAATTTACTTTGAACCTTTAAATTTGACACTGTGTGTTACAATGGATATGTGTTGTACATGAATCTGAATATGCAGTATGTGGAAGACAGTGCAGTACCTGCATAGTTAATTAGTCTGCAGTAAACTTATCTGTAACTAATGTTGATTTGGGAGTACAGTATACTACCACTAACTACGCAGTGGCCCTCCAATACCTTTCTTCTGCATCAAGGCTGTAATTGAGAACATTTCACAGGCATGCCAGGGTGCTATATCAAATGCCATATCAGTCGGAGTTTCTACAGTAAACTGGCTTGAAGTGTGTTGCAAGAATCAGAACCTGGTTATATTGTTTCACATTTGTCCTTCAGAGATCGCTGACTCTATAAGGCAGTTGATCCTCAAGGAGACTATGTGCTTCATGTTTCTGTAAATTGTACTGAGGAGGGATATTGATTTAGAGCTTTATCAGCTTATTGGTTGGCTAACCTTCTTGATTATAGTAATTCCCATTCAATCACTCCGAGCTGTAGCACTGGGTCCAGTTCCTATGATACAGTTTTGTCAGCTATCCTTTGGGCCTAGTGGTTGACGACTTACAAAAAGATCCAATATCTTTTGAATCTCCTCCATGAAACCTTTATAAAATCTATCCTTGTGAATTTCTCCTATTCCAACAGATGAACAGATTACCATAACCCGTGATATATTTTTTCCACCTGTGATTTTCTTCAGATTCTCAAGGTCAAAGTAGCTCTTTTAGATGCCTTCTTATCGTCAGAAGTAAAGATTGAGCATTCAGGTTCACTATAGCTTGCTATGAGAGACCCAGAGAGGGTTAAGTTGATATTCTAGTTTAAAAATGTATCTACAGATGGAGAATTGCCCACTTAAGAGGGAAACATCTCAAACCATGAAGGATCTTTACATTTCTCTAAAGACTCCAAAAGTAAAATTCGATATACAGATCTCATTTTACATCCCACCCTTATTCATCCCACATCATTTCCATAAAAAGTGACTCAGATGCTTATGAAACGCCTTATTTGATGATATAGTTGATCATCTTAGTCTTAAATTTGATTTTTCCTGTGGAGATTTTATCCATCTTGCTTTTTTTTTGTAAATTAATACTCAAAGTAACTCTAATTACTTATACAGTACTGGGGTGTTAGCAAATAATCTGCGAAAATAAACTCCCCTGTTGTATAGTTATGTTTAATTTGCACTGAGTTTTCCCTTATGCCACCGAGTTGCATTACAAAAAAACAAATCAAATAATTACTTATTCAATGCAATCATTAAATATGAAACAAAAAAACAAGTGAAGGGCAGAAGAAATAAAAATGCGAAGAGCATTTATACACAAATTCTTCAAGGAGCATCCAAGTAATTGACCAGCCTTGTTAATTACAATTAGTGACTACATTAATTTTCCAGCCTTTGCCAGGGGTTGTAAAATTTATATAGTATCTAGTGTATGTTAACACTTAACAAATTTAGAATGCTGCCATATTGTCATTCTCCCCTAGAGACATCGATAAATATTTCATATTTTGAAATGGGGAAGATTTCCACAAGAATCTGTAATTTCTAAGTAAATTATATCTGATTCTTCAAGTTAGGATGTTGGTATTCATTTATTCATTCTCGATAAAAATTAATATTTTTTTACATTGCACAGAGATGCAATAACAAATAACTGCTGCTGCCAGCAGAGAACCAGAACCAAAATATTAATTCAAATAGAAGAGGAAACTTTAATTATACCTCTATTAAGCAGACATTTGCTGCTCCACCAATAATTAAAATATTGCAAAGCATAAAGTAACTTACAGAAGAAGATTGCAAATTTAATGATTAAAGGAAAACAGCTGAGTCTTTATTTTTAAAAGCCTCGGGCTCAAATAAAATGAATCCTGTTCATTAAGTTGCTTCTTTCATACTTATCAATCTAATTTTATATTTAATCTCTTAAGGTCTAATTGGATGGATAGCAATACTATTTCTCAAGATGGTCTCTCATCTGCTGCCTTTCATTTTTCAATTTGAAGTGCATTAAAATACCAGGATCCCACTTTATATGTTAACTCTGCATTGACCTTACTTTAAATGCCTTCTACTTTGTCCCAGGTGAATTCCTCTGTGCCTTAGTTTTTAATCAAGGAATATTTTAACATTCAATTTAAATGCCACAGGCCACAAATTTGTTGAGAATTTGCCTTTGCTGTCCAGTGTTCAGTTTGCAGTTCACATTGTAGTTGCTCTGATTCAATGATACATGGCTTCTTTTGTGGGGACTCCCATAATGACAGTCCAGATCATTTGAGGACACTTACTTATTATCAATAGGAAAGCTACATCAATAAGGGATGCTTCATTTGAATGTGGGCATGTACACACTTCATAGATTCAGGCCAACTGGAGAAAGGTGGCACATTATAGCATCCCTAGCATTCACTACAGATTCCTAAATAATGAACTCTCTGACAATGCATTTTAACTTCAGGGAACAGGCCCAAAGGAACTATAACCCTCTAGAAAAGACCATAAGATATAGATGCACCCATCATTTGTCTAAATTCCAAAGAATACAGGCCCAGAGCCATCAAACACTCTTCATATGACAAACTGCTTAATCCTGGAATAATTTTCGTGAACCTCCTTTGAATCCTTTCCAGATTCAGTACATCCTTTTTAAGATAAGGGGCCTAAAACTGCACACAATACTCCAAAAGTGAGGCCTCACCAGTGCTTCATGAAATCTAAGCATTGCATTCTTGCTTTTATATCTTATTCCTCTTGAAATGAATGCTAACATTGCATTTGCCTTCCTCACCACAGGCTCAATCTGCAAATTAACCTTTAGGGAATCTTGCACAGGGACTCCCAAATCCCATTGCACCTCAGTTTTTTGTATTTCCTCTCCAATTAGAAAATAGTCAATCTTCTCATTTCTTCTACCAAAGAGCATGACCATACACTTCCCAACACTATTCCATCTGCCACTTCTTTGCCCATTCCCCTAATCTAAGTCCTCAAAACTATCTGCTCCTCCACCCATCTTCATATCTTCTGCAAACTTAGCAGCAAAGCCAACAATTCCATCACACAAATCATTGACGTTCAATGTAAAAAGAATTGACCACAACACAGACTCCTGAGGAAAACCACTAGTCACTGGCAGCCAGCCAGAAAAGGCTCCCTTTGTTTCCACTCTTTGCCTCCTGTCCATCAGCCACTGCTTTATCCATGTTAGATTCTTTCCTTTAATACCATGGGTTCATAGCTTGTTAAGCAGCCTCATGTGTAGCACCTTTTAAAGGCCTTCTGAAAATCCAAATACACAACACCAACCGATTTTCCTTTGCCTAGCAACACACACAAAAAATGCTGGTGAATGCAGCAGGCCAGGCAACATCTATAGGAAGAGGTACAGTCGATGTTTCGGGCCGAGACTCTTTGACTGATGGTTAGGAAAGCTGCAATTATACAAAAATCCATGTTTGCAGCACATGATTCTCAGCATTGAAGTATAGAATTAAAAGGCAAATAGTGAAATAATTTGGAATAACTCTACTGGGCGGTTTGAAGTCTATGTACATCTTTTGTATAAAACACACAGCTCTAAGTTAAATAAAGTTATGCATTTTACTTTTTGTAAACAATAAACAATTCAGTGCAGCAATCGGAATGGATGCCTCCCTACTGCTTCACCATTCCTTGAAGTTGATTGGGTACTTCCTTTTTCTCAGACATTCTTCTTCTTATCCTGAGGTTTTATTGTGGTTGGCAAACAACTTTAGGGTGCATTATTGCCACCTCCTGAATGGGAGTGCGAGTCAGGATATCTAAATCCTGTATATTTATATTTATATCAAATTCCACTTAAAAATACCCATATTCTTAACGCACTACGCTATATATTTAAAGCAATAATACTGTGATCCTTTCTGCTAAATATTGTTAATGTTAAATGTTATTTTAGTCTGTGATAACTTTAAAATCAACCATCCCCTCTCTTGATTATACCTTGAAACCCTCACCAGTACATCCTCAACCATTTCTTGTTGATTACAATACTCACACCTCCCATTATTGTGTTTCTTCATTAAAAGCAAAGTACTATTTAATAGTTAATATTACTCACAGGAGTCCATGAGGTCATGAAGAGTCGGACTCAATTTAACAACTGAACAACAACAAACTATTTAATCCTGCGTGTCCAAATCTCAATCTTGATATTGTCACCTCTTCCTTCCTGCTCCTTTCTGCATTCCTTAACTATCCCACTTATTTCTGGATATTATGAAGATGTCTTTTTGTTCTTATTCTTCATCCTATTGTTTTGCTTTCACTTTTAATAATGATTTTCATTTCTCCTTTACTGTAATTTATTTAAATGTCCACTTCTGCTCGTCCATTTGCCTCCTTTGCTACTTTATTCACCTGTGCATTCCCTCTAATGCTAACATGTGCTGGAAATCCACATAAAACATACATAATCACTTCATTTAAGTCTAAATAAGATTCATATTATCTCACACATAGTGTCTGGTTTTGCCTCTTAATGTAAATCTTTTAGATTCCTGATTGTTGTGCTTGAATCAGAAAATATGAAGTTGGGTCTTTATTCTTTGGAGCGTAGAAGGTTGAGGGGGAACTTGATAGAGGTAGTTAAAATTGTGAGTGGGATAGATAGAAGTTGACGTGGATAGGCTTTTTCCATTGAGAGTGGGGGAGATTCAAACAAGAGGACATGAGCTGAGAGTTAAAGGGCAAAAGTTTAGGGGTAACATGAGGGTAACTTCTTTACTCAGAGAGTGGTAGCTGTGTGGAACGAGCTTCCAGCAGAAGTGGTTGAAGCAGGTTCGATGTCATTTAATGTTAAATTGGATAGATATATGGACAGGAAAGGAATGGAGGGTTATGGGCTGAGTGCAGGTCGGTGGGACCAGGTGAGAGTAAGAATTCGGCATGGACTAGAAGGGCCTAGATGGCCTGCTTCCGTGCTGTAATTGTTATATGGTTATATATTACAATTCTCATTGATTTCACTTCCTCACCCACTGCAAAGCTACTAGTTCAGCTGTCATTTCAACTGTGTACGCTGAGAAATGATCAGTTATCCTCACCTGCTTTTTAATGTTAAAATCAGAGCAATCAAATGCTCATCATATGCGAAGCTGTTCAATTCTAGAATCATGTTTCTGAATCTCCTCTGAAACCTTTCCAGTGTCAGCCCATCCTTCCCAAGGTAAGAAGCTAGAAACTGCTCACTATGCTCCAAGTGAGGCCTTACCAGTGCTCACATTATATCCTTGCTTTTATATTCTAGTCCTCTTGAAATGAATGCTAAAATCACATTTGCCTTCTTCACCACAGACTCAACCTACAAATTAACCTTTGGGAATCCTTCACAAGGACTCCCAAGTCCCCCGGTGCCTCAGATTTTTGAATTTAGAAAATAGTCTATGCTTTTATTTCTTTTACCGAAGTGTTTGACCATACACTTCCTGATATTGCATTCCATCTGCCACTTCTTTTCCCATTCTCTTAATCTGTCTAAGTCCTGTAGACTCACTACTTCCTCAAAACTGCCTGCCCCTTCATATCTGCAAACTTTGCAACAAAACCATCAATTCCATTATCTAAATCATTGACGTATAAATGTAACCGGGTGACCGTCGAATCTTATTCATTATCGTTAAAAGTGTACTTAGGCATCCATCCAGGTAATGTTAGAATAGTTGTCTGTGCCTTTCAGTGGAGATGGTGATGTCATTATGCACCTGCGAGATAGTGGGGAAACCATTTTTGTTTTTGGCAGAAGAAGCTGGTGGGGTTTTGGGATTAAGTTCCTCCCAGAGATACTAGGCATGGTGAGGAAAGGCGTGTATTATGCTTCTTGGTGAATCGAGAATATCGGTAATTTGACATGTTTTATACGTGGATGCTTTTCATTTTCACGAATGAAGGCATTGGCGCTGGACAGCGTGGCTTGTGCAAAGTTCCTTACAGACCAAGTAGGTCAGTCTTCCTGTAACTTAACTACCAGGCAATATCTTGTAAAAGTTGTGCCAAAGTGTACCTTATGTCTAACTTTATTGTATCATGATTGATTGTGAATGTAACAGCGTAATGTGAATGTTTAGTCTCTGTTTGGAAGTTCAGCATGTGTGTACTAAAAAGTAGTAGATGTCTTAGATGAGATGTATTCGCTTATATTTACGCTGCTATGTATAAGGTACAGGGTTGGTGGGATTCTAATGTTGTTTGTATTGTGTTCCTTCAGAATTGCCACTACTGTATTAGTTCTGTATTAGTTCGGTTTGCTTTATGTATTTTTATACTGTAAAAGCAATTCATTGATATGCAAAGGTGTGGATCGAAAGTTAAACTGAAATTGTAAAGGCAGGAACTGGTTGTAAATTTGTTCGTTTTGTTTTGAGACCCTCTTCTGGCACTAAAACATCTAAAACAGATAAAGGAATTAAAACATAAAAAAAGTATTTGTTGTCCTGAGTGTGTACTTTTCCCCAGGCTACAAAATAAAGTAAAAAGCATCAGTCCCAACACAGACCTCTATGGAACACCACTGGTCTCCGGCAGCCAATCAAAAAAGGCTCTCTTTATTCCCACTCTTTGCCTCCTGTCAATCAGCCACTGCTTTATCCATGCTAGAATCTTTCCTATAATACCATTGGTCTTAACTTGTCAAAGGTCTTCTGAAAATCCAAGTACACAACATCAACTGATTCCCCTTTGTCTATCCTGCTTGATAGTTCTTTGAAGAATTCCAACAGATTTTTCAGGCAAGATTTTTCCTTGGGGAAACCATGCTGACCATGGTCTATTTCATCATGTGCCTCCACATATGCTGAAACTATATCCTTAACAATCGATTCCAACATCTTCCCAACCACTGAGGTCAGACTAACTGGCCTACAATTTCCTTTCTTTTGCCTCTTTCTCTTCTTGAAGAGTGGAGTGATATTTGCGATTTTCCAGAATTCTGGAACCATTCCAGAATCTCATGATTCTGAAAGATCATTATTAATACATCCATGATCTGTTCAGTCTCTGCTTTCTGAACCCTGGGTGTACATCATCTGGTCCAGGTGACTTACCTGCCATCAGACCTTTCAGTTTTCCAAGACACCTTCTCTCTAGTAATTGCAGTTCCTTAGCTCCACCCACAATGATTCAACACCTTCTGACCCTGACATCTCCTTCTAATGATTTTATTTCATTTTTGCCATCAGAGCCATGTCGCCCCTTCTGCCTACCTACCTGTCCTTTCAATCTTGTCACATAAAAAAGATCCAGATACTGATTGATGACTACGTTCTGTAAATCTGGATCACTCACTTATTGCTTTAAATTTTCCCTGATTAGCCAAAGTGCCAGTGCTGTAGCATGCTTTCCTGATCTATCGCTATTTCTATTCCTATTCTACATAATGATAATGATCAAGGTAATGATCACTACATATTGAAGTTTCTTTCAAAGCCTCCCATCAACACTTCCCTGCTAAAGGTGCAGTAACTAATGCTAAATTCAGTACCAGCATTAAAATGTATTCTTGACTCACTTCCATCATTTGTACATTCCAGGTTTTCCTTTTCCATGTCCTTCTATCACTGCTCCATTAATATCATCATGCTCGCCCCACAATGTTGCTGCGTGCAATAAAATCCACACATAATATACTTCCCTGTGTACCAATGTGTTCCAGTAAACCCATTTCTAATTTTTTACAAGGATTACAGATATCAATGATTTTAATTGCACCTGCTTTTGTTCATACTTCAGTTACTATTTACTCTGGTTCTTCTCATTTCGTCAGGTCTCTATATCGTAAACTTCTTTTTGCAAAAGTTGCACACCCACTTCCTCTTCCATTAAGTCTACCATTTCTTACACTATCATAACCAGTAATTACAAAATCTCATGTTGTGTTAAGTCATGTTTCTTGCATACATATTGTATCCAGTTTCTCAGCAAAATCCCCAAGGCAGTTCTTAAATTCTTAAAGTACCTATTAAAATTCCAACACTCCACTGAAGAATTAACAAGATTAGTATTAGTTACCTTGTAAATAAACCTCAAAACTTCGATCATTCCAGCCCAGTTCTAACATAGAAAACACAGAAAACCTACAGCACAATACAGGCCCTTTGGCCCACAAAGTTGTGCCGAACATGTCTCTACCTTAGAAATTACTAGAGTTACCCATAGCCCTCTATTTTTCTAAGCTCCATGTACCTATCCAAAAGTCTCTTAAAAGACCCTACCATATCCGCCTCCACCACCGTTGCCGGCAGCCCATTCCATGCACTCACCACTCGCTGCGTAAAAAACTTAACCCTGACATCACCTCTGTACCTACTCCCAAACACCTTAAACCTGTGCCCTCTTGTGGCAGCCATTTCAGCCCTGGGAAAAAGCCTTGGTGATGATGCCTCTCATCATCTTATACACCTCTATCAGGTCACCTCTCATCCTCCATCGCTCCAAGGAGAAAAGGCCGAGTTCACTCAACCTGTTTTCATAAAGCATGCTCTCCAATCCAGGCAACATCCTTGTAAATCTCCTCTGCACCCCTTCTATGGTTTCCACATCCTTCCAGTAGTGAAGCGACCAAAACTGAGCACAGTACCCCACGTGGGGTTCTATCTGCACTTGCTTCCACGATTGTCCTCTCATATTTAAAATCCTCACTGCTGCCTTCACTTATCATTTTATCTTTTCCATTTTAACTGCTTAGAACAATTAATAACATATGGCATGAATAAAAGTAACTGATCTGTACTAATTGCTAATGTTGAATTATTTGACGGACCTTGTCTTGCATTTCCATTTGAATTACCTCCTTCTTTAACTCTTCTCTCGTTGTTTACTATCCGAACTGCTTCCGCATATAACACCTTTGTTGGACTTCCATTTTTTTCTAATTTTACATCCCCATAGGCTGCTATCTGAGCCCCACCATACAATTACAACATTCTCCCGGTTCACCTTGTCTGCTCATACGTACATTCTTCTCCACATCTACCACATCTCTGCCTTCCTTTACATACCGCTGCTACAGGCCCATATTTCTGACATTTCTCACACCTAGGTGGTAGTGGAACATAGCGTCTGACACGAAAGCACATGAATCCAATTGTTACTTTTGCTGGTAAGTTTGAACTCTGAAATATTAACATAACAGATGTGCTATCAACCTTCTCTCTATTCCTCACTGCTTTCAGTCTTTTCATCTGCGTCACCAATCCCCCCTTAATATTTTGCTTTGTTTCCTCTACGTTTTCTCCAAATGATATTTTCATTATCAACTCTTGAACACTATTTTCCCCTGACACTCTCTTTTTTATAACCTTTTATTTTGCCAATATTTAGCACCTTCATTTCTTTGTGCCACTGCTCTGAATTTTTACAAACACCACACAGAATCTTTGCCATACTTATATCTCCTACTTATGGCCTTCTTTAGATTGTTAGCCAGTGATTTTGGGCTCAAGTGCTTTATTTTATTCCCTTGTTTAAACTTCAACATTACCTTGAACTCCTCTTCTAGTTGATCATTTGATCTCGATTATCATTATCATTTTATCATTTATTTCCAATTTTCTTACCTGTCCGCACTTTCTTTCACTCCTCATAGTCCCTTACATCCTCCCCTTCCAGTTCACCACTACTAGCCACCATCCCAGCCCAGTCACAAGTCAAATTGTGTCAAACAGCCACTTCCATTGGAAACCCTGGTTAGACATTCTCAAAACTCTGCCAGTTAAGTACACTCTGTAATTTGTACCCCATCTCCTGCTGAAGTAGGACTTAATAGACAATTAAGGATGAATCAAAGCTTGCTCTTACCAAATGGTAAAGATACAAGCAGGTAAATTAGGTTTGGAACGTTGTCATTTGCTTCAACTATTTGCATGTTTTTTTTCTATCCTGCACGTCAAGTGTTGGTCTTTTATTTTTACTTTTAATTTTTTTTTCCTTTAATTGGGTTATTTCAGGTTGCTTGTTTTGTGGCTACCTGTGAGCAAGAAAATCTCATGGTTGTATAATTTACACATTTTTTGATAATAAATGTACTTGAACTTGACTTGTGATTGTTAACAGATTGTAGATCTCAGGGTCCCAGGGCAAAAGCAGACTGGCTGCAAAAGCAAACAGGATGATATTAATTAAAGGTTTTATTTATACTGAATATTCGTTCATATTTGAATAGAGTGGGTGGAGGTAAGATGGTGCCAATGGCTGCCTCTTTGAACTCATCTGCGGAAACAGCCTAAATCCCTCTCTTTTAATGGATCTTTTTTTTTCCTTTTCAAGGTGGTTGGAGTTCTGTCGAGATCCCTGATCCACGATATCACTCCAACTGCAGGTTTTCACAACAAGTGAGATCCTCCTCCTGGGAGCTCACCAACCGGCCGTTTTCTGACATTCTCCAGGCATAGCATGGAAGACGCCCCTGGAGTGTGGCCCAATGGATGACTGAATCCAGGCCGGTGCCGCCAACCAAGGGATCGCGGGAGAAGGCATATCAGGATTTCACGGCAACAGATGCTGCGGGCAGAGGTCTCTGTACTAGAGCGATCATGCCCTGTCTCTCTTTCTCTCGATGGTGGGGAGAGTTTGCTGCCGATTCTTGAGTCGGGGAATCGCAGAATGAAAGGCGACATGGCAGACTGTAATATCATAACAGCGACTGCTGTTGGTCTCCCCTTTCACTGTGAAATGGGTGACAGCTCTCTGTCTCTCATTAGTGAGAGAGAGAGAGTCTGTGGTATGTTGAACTGCCGAGTAAACAATAATTTTTGTTGATTGTAAATCATGGTCTTTCTTTGGATGCTTTGCTATTCCTCGCTTGGTGGGTGCTGGGCACTGATGCTTTTTGCTGAAATGGATGGGGGAAGGGGGCAAGGGTTTGATGATTTTCTGCTGCTTGCATGGAGGAGGGGGCCTTTGCGGTTCTAATGTTTTTCTTTTGTTCATTCTTTTGGTGTTCTTCTGTTTTTCGCAGATGTCTGTGAAGAGTAAAAATTTCAGGCTGTATATTGTATACATTCTCCAATAATAAATTTATTGTTTTATTATTTGAGTGTTCAAACAGAATTATTACAAACAAATGCTATTTATTTTAGGACAGGCACCCTAATGATTTGGTGAAGGAAGGTAGGTATTTCACAAAGCAGCTCAGTATTGAATCTACAAAGATCAGCAGTGAGAATTAAGCCACCTTGTGAGAGTATCCTGCCCTTGTGTGAAATCAACAATGACAATAAGAAGCAAATTTAGTAATGCAAAAGAAATAATCTAAAATGCCATTGAAATTTGTGATTTAGATTAATTTGGATATCAAAAGTATTAATTTGTATTAGGGAGCCACTGACCTTTTAGTGTTAACTGTTGTTGCTGTTTGTCCATCGTTGACGTCGAAGAGGACCTCGACACCATAATGATGGTGTCGAGACTAGCGCGTCATTTGCATTTAAGTGAGGAAGAATTGCGCAGCGTCAGCCTCACTCTCTCTTCCCAATTCCCATCTGGATCCAGTGGCAAGACAGAGTCTAGACGGCTGGAGATGGGACTAGGCGCAGTGGATGACCAGGACGTCTTCTGTGTCTTGATAGTGTTAACTATCTTACTATCATCACACTTGATTCCAATTTGATAAATTAAATGGGTATGAAACAGTCATTTGATAACGTTTTGATTTTGAAATATTTAAATGGAATCCCTTTCCCTTGTAAAAACTCATATTAAACATGTAATTGAGTTTAAAGGATATGACCAGATTTCTTAACTTTTTATATTGTCTTTTCCAAATTGAAGACTATTAAATTATTTGCTTTATGGTGAGAAATTACATTCATTTAATATATTGGCATTTAGCATGTTCTGTTCTTTCACTGTAAAGCATCAAACACCAACATTATTACTATTGCTTTTTACTCAATGGCTCTTCACACGGCCTCAGACCACCTGGACAATACAGACACCTATTTCAGGATGCTGTTCATCGACTATAGCTCAGCATTTAATACCATCATTCCCACAATCCTGATTGGGAAGTTGCAGAACCTGGGCCCTGTACCTCCCTCTTCAATTGGATCCTTGACTTCCTAACCAGAAGACCACAATCTGTGTGGATTGGTGAGAACGTCTCCACCTCGCTGATGATCAATACTGGTGCACCTCAGGGGTATGTGTCTAGCCCATGGCTCTACTCTCTCTATACCCATGACTATGGGTAGGCATCACTCAAATACCATCTATCAATTTGCTGATGATACAATCATTGTGGTAGAATCTCAGATGGAGACGAGAGGGCGTACAGGAGCGAGATATACCAACTAGTGGAGTGGTGTCACAGCAACAACCTGGCACTCAAAGTCAGTAAGATGAAAGAGCTGATTGTAGACTTCAGGAAGGGTAAGACGAAGGAACACATACCAATCCTCATAGAGGGATCAGAAGTGGAGAGAGTGAACAGTTTAAAGTTGCTGGGTGGCAAGATCTCTGAGATCCCTACATATCAATGTTGTTATAAAGAAGGCAAGACAATGACTATACTTCATTAGGAGTTTGAAGAGATTGGGTATGTCAACAAATACACTCAAAAACTTCTAGGGATATACCATGGAGAGCAAACTGACAGGCTGCATCACTGTCTGGTATGGGGGTGAGGTGATACAACACAGGATTGAAAGAAGCTGCAGAGGATTGTAAATTTAGTTGGTTCCATCTTGGGTATTAGCCTACAAAGTACCCAGGACATCTTCAAGGAACGGTGTCTCAGAAAGGCAGTGTCCATTATTAAGGACCTCCAGCACCCAGGTCATGCCCTTTTCTCACTGTTACCATCAGGTAGGAGATACAGAAGCCTGAAGGCACATACTCAGCGATTCAGGAACAGCTTCTTCCCCTCTGCCATCCGATTCCCAAATGGACATTGAACCCTTGAACACTACCTCACATTTTTAATATATATTATTTCTGTTCTTTGCATGATTTTTAATCTATTCAACATACGTATACTGTAATTGATCTACTTAATTATTTATTATTACTATTATTTTATTTTTTATTTTCTTCTGTATTATGTATTGCATTGAACTGCTGCTGCTAAGTTAACAAATTTCATGACACATGCCGATGATAATAAACCTGATTCTCATTCTCATTCTTCTTGGTTCATTAAGGTTGTTACAGCCAAGGGTGGTAATGGGGACAAGCTCTCACTACCTATTTAATGCTCCCTATGGCATGCCCCTCAAACAGGTTCTGACAACCAATACCAGCTCCAGGCCTTAACATGTGGCTTAGCTACTAAGCCCGGCGGAATTGTTTCTACTATTAGGAGAGGGGGCAAAGGTGGGTTACTAGTTCCTTAAAACCAGCCGCTTCAGGCAGATGCTGTTCTTCAGCAGTGGTTGACAGCTCATCTAGGAGAAGGAAAACTCTGATCTCAAACCTCTGCTGTCTTGCAGATATTCCCACTTACGGGGAAGGATTTGGAAGTAAACCTTGAGGGAAAAATCCAGATCTGGGTCTCTATAAAGCAGTCCTGTGTTAAGTTCAATGCTGAATGGCAACTCTTGTGATGCTGCTGGTGTCAAGCTTCATTGGTCTCTGCTGTTCCTTTGAGTTCACCAGATGCATAGAGAGGGGGAGCTTGCTACATGGACAACAGCTTTGCATACCTAGACAGCTAGGATGCAGCATCATCAACAGTTGACCCTGACCAATGGAGACCCCAGAATTACAATCTTCTTTCATGCATCATTGAGAGTAGTAAATAAAGGCATTGTAGACATATTTGTGGAGTTGGTGTTTGTTAAATGAATGAGGAAAGTATTGGTTAGTTAGACTAAAGATTATGACAAAGACCTCAGTGCAGACTGGAGAAAAAATATCTAATGTGTCTGCTTTGACCTGTAGGCAGTATGTTGCACATTGAGGCTACGTCCACACTAGACAGGATAATTTTGAAAATGCCGGTTTCGCCTGAAAACGATAGGCGTCCACACTAGGCATTTTTGAAAATACCTCCATCCACATTAAAACGGGTATTTGGGCGAATCTCCTCCTACTGGGCACGCGCAGGACACACAGTAAACAAGCGAAGAGGAAACAGTATACTTGGTGCATGTTTGTCCAGTTACAGACTAGAAAAACTTAAAAGGAAATCGCCAAACGAAAGACTTGGTGCGTGTTTGTCCAGAAACATTTCCTACAGCCATAGTCTTTTCACTGATGAAAGGGAGGACAGCTACAACTAAATGCACTAAAGCTTGTTATTGGGCAAAAGTGAAATTTGCTGTTACCTCATTTGTTTGCCTTTACTTTTGCCATGTCTTTGTGTATTATTTTGCTGTATTTAACATGTGCAATAAAACGAGTTACTGGGCAAAAGTGACAATTGCATCTATTGAATGTTTGCTCAAGCAATACATTAATAAAGCACCTTGTTAATATATAAAACATGTCTGCATCAGTGTTATCTTGTATTTCCATACAATGTTACATTAGGTTGTTACACATCTATTGTGAGATATTGTCGTTGTGGTGTTCTGTACACGCTGGTTACCCCGTAGACACTACAACGCCCAACCGGCGTTTTCAGATTTAAACACCCTGGAGAGTGTTTTAGAAAAGCTCTGTTTTCGGGGGAGGAAAACGCCGTTTCAGTGTGGACGGAGGATCAAAACGAAGAGAAGAAGCTTCGGTTACGGATTTATCCGGTCTAGTGTGGACATAGCCTGAGCTCTAATTCCATTTGTAGTTAAGCACAGAGAAAAAACTTAGACCACCCACATTAAAATAAAGGAAAGGGTAATGTCATTTATATTTAGAATGCAAATCATGTTCCCTCGTTGTCATGTAGATTAAGCCTCAATGCTTTTGGGACATGTGACCCAGTTATAATGGCATTTTGCATAAGTGCAATCTTCTTTGCATCCCATTGATATAACTAAGATAATTAGGGAGAGCCACTGATGTGACAGCACCAGAAATTCTTGCATCTAAAATAACAGTACCTGCAGCAGGCAGCCTTGCCATACTTTGGATTCTTACCTGCTGCAGTATCAGTACAAACATTGCAAAACTAGTTTTAAAAGCACTTTCACATGCTTTTGGGCTGAGTTTCACATTGATTGCTGATTGTTGTTAAAGATTTAAAGAACCATTTATATTGATATTGATATTGTTGCAGCTATACAGGACCCTGGTCAGACCCCACTTGGAGTACTGTGCCTCACTACAGGAAGGATGTGGAAACCATAGAAAGGGTGCAGAGGAGATTTACAAGGATGTTGCCTGGATTGGGGAGCATGCCTTATGAGAGTAGGTTGAGTGAACTTGGCCTTTTCTCCTTGGAGCGACGGAGGATGAGAGGTGACCTGATAGAGGTGTACAAGATAATGAGAGGCATTGATCATGTAGATAGTTTGAGGCTTTTCCCCAGGTCTGAAATTGCTAGCACAAGAGGGCATAATTTTAAGGTGCTTGGAAGTAGGTACAGAGGAAATGTCAGGGGTAAGTTTTTTTATGCAGAGAGTGGTGAGAGCGTGGAATGGGCTGTCAGCAGTGGTGGTGGAGGCGGAAACGATAGGATCTTTTAAGGGACTCCTGGATGGCTACATGGAGCTTAGAAAAATAGAGGGCTATGGGTAAAGCCTAGGCAGTTCTAAGGTAGGGACATGTTTGGCACAGGTTTGTGAGCCGAAGGGCCTGTATTGTGTTGTATGTTTTCTATGTTTTTATACTAAGACTTTCTGTAAAGTCAGTCTTAAAGCAGGAATTTCAGATAACACAATGTTTCTGTGTGATATACAAAGAGCCTTAATCTGAATTAACCAATGACCTGACCTTCCAGGAATAGATAAGAGTGGGATTTTATATCTAATGAACCTAATCTATACTAAATTAATTTAAATGGCATTTTATGGTTCAGCGATTAGAAACACCTTCATCAAGACTTTAACCAAGTCCTATCAATACAGGTTGATAGGAGATATAGCTAACATACCTGATTCCCAAAACAAACTCTCGACTTCAACCTTTGTTATGCTAAGAGATTTTCAGGAAGAAAGGATTTTGAAGACATTCTCTAAGTTTTATTAAAAACTAGGTTACATCATCAGACTGCCCAAAGTGGAAAAGTGGTGTCCAAGAAGACCGTAAATACCATGTGACATGCCATGGCAAAAGCACACGGAGGCTCAAGTGCAACTAGTGAAGGACTGTACAATATCCCAAACAACTTCCTAACCAGTTCTTTGGGACAGAGAATCATTTGTTTCCACTTTGGTGGTGTGGCCTTTGAGGAGAGCACTGAATGTGAGAACTGTGTGGACATTGAGCAACACACATAAAAGTTGCTAGTGAACGCAGCAGGCCAGGCAGCATCTCTAGGAAGAGGTACAGTCGACTTTTCAGGCCGAGACCCTTCGTCCAGCTCGTGAGGTAATGTGCTCCTTCCGCCTCTTACAAGGGGCAACATTGTGCCTAAGCATGGACCTCAATACCATCCTCAATATCATCCCACTTTCAACATTCATAGGCCAAAGATTTCCTGCGGGTAGATTTGTGTTTTTTTTTTACAGACAAAGTTTGTCTGTTTCAGGGGTCTAACACTGAGCACAAAAGAGAAATGCCCTTTTCAAAGAAGCCAACCAAGTGTAGCAAAGGCTGGGGTTCTCAGTCTGAGAAGGGACACTGATACTGGAGACTTATCAGTCCAGTAAATTTGAAGGACTACAGACACAGCATTTGTAGTGTCTTTCAGTGATTTAATGTGCCATTGTAGGTAGTCTAGGACTTAGAGGTCCTTTAACATCTGCCGGACGATGCTGAGGAGGTTCTACGAGTCTGTGGTGGCCAGTGCTATCATGTTTTCTGTTGTGTGCTGGGGCAGCAGGCTGAGGGTAGCAGACACCAACAAAATCAACAAACTCATCTGTAAGGCCAGTGATGTTGTGGGGATGGAACTGGACTCTCTCACGGTGGTGTCTGAAAAGAGGACGCCATCTAAGTTGCATGCCATCTTGGTCAATGTCTCCCATCCACTACATAATGTACTGGGTGGGCACAGGAGTACAATCAGCCAGAGACTCATTCCACCGAGATGCAGCACTGAGCGTCATAGGAAGTCATTCCTGCCTGTGGCCATCAAACTTTACAACTCCTCCCTTGGAGGGTCAGTCACCCTGAGCCAATAGGCTGGTACTGGACTTATTTCATTACTGGCATAATTTACATATTGAACTATTTATGGTTCTATTACTATTTATTATATATGGAGCAACTGTAACGAAAACCAATTTCCCCCGGGATTAATAAAGTATGACTATGACTATGACTATGACTAGAGAATGTCTCCAAAATCTTTCCTTTATTGTTCTGGAAATCTCTTTGCATAACAAAGGTTGAAGCACAGTGTTTGGTTTGGGAATCAGGCATACATTTAAAATATTCAATTTTCAAATAAAAAAAGGTTTAAAAATTCATTTATTATCAAAGCATGAATCAGTATACAACTCTGAAATTTGTCTTCTCCAGGTAGCCACAAAACAAAGAAAAAACATGAAATTGTTCAGAAAGAAACATCAAACCCACTCCCCACACATAAAAGAATGGCATCCTGATCATCAACCCCCCCAAAATCCCCTCCCCCTGCACAATACAAAATAGGAGCATTGACACCCAAGAAAAAACCCCTCCCCCACAAAAAACTAACATAACACAAGAGAACATCAACCCCCAGACACCCTCCCGTCACACAACAAAGCGGAAATGTAATGGGTAATAAAAACACAGGCTATAGAAACCATAATTCTGAAAAAGTCTATGGTAGATAAATGCAGAATCCAGAAACACAAAACTGCAATTTCTTCCTATGATACCACCAACATTCATCGAAAGAGAGGGACACCACATGAGGCAGAGAGGCCTCCCGCCTGCCGCAGCAAACCACATGGTGATAGGCCGCTCACAGATTCCTTCTCCCGCAGTGATCGCAAGAAGGCAGTCGGCACTGAACTCTTGCTCGACTTCTGCATTTACCTTAATGTCTCAATCTTCAACACTTTAATCGGTGGTTAATGGACGATTTAGCGGGCGAAATGGAATTGAACATTGGCTCCCGCCCCATCTTGAAGTTTCTCTGCATCAAGCGAGTATGCGCTCGCTTCCCAGAATCTCCTCAGAGGCAGCAAAGCATTGGATCATTCAAACGATTTCCAAACATTAGCTCTGGTAGAGTTTTGTGCTAGCTCTGAGGTCTTGATGTCAAACATGTTTTTTTAAATCTGACATGGAACACAGCAAGTAGATCAGTGCAGCATAGGATCAGGTCCTTCAGCAACCACACGAGTGCCAATTTAAACTAATCCCATCTGCCTGCAACAAGGTCCACATCTTCTATTCTCTACCTCTTCATGTGTCTGTCTAAATGTTTCTTCAAGCTTACTGATGTATCTGATTGTTCCACTTCCTATGGGCACATACCGCTCTTCGTGTACAAAGAAGAAACATGTCTCATATATTTTTAAACCTTTCTCCCTCTACCTTTAAAGCTATGCTCTCTATTACTTGGCACTTCCAACTGGTAAAATGACTCTGAGAACTTTCCCTGTCTATGCCTCTGATAGTTCTCTACATATGACAAGACTCTGCTCAGCCTCTGATGGTCTGGAGGAAACACTCCAAGTTTGTTCATCTTCTCTTTATAGATAATGCACACCAATCCAGGTAACAGCCTTGCCAAAGGCTGTGTTAGCAGAATGAAGATCATTGTGATTTTCTGGAGTGATGCTCGTTTCCTTTAACAGATGGCCCCTGAGACCGGAGAAATTGTCCACATTTTTCAGGGTCTCACAATGAACCTTTGAAGGCAGATTGATAAGAGGATGTTGAGAGTTAGGCTTAACTTCTCAAAAGTTTCAGTACAGTCTCTGAGTTCACACAAATGTAGGCTTACAACACGACTAAAGAGGTTCAACTGAATGGTTTCTGTACAGATACCACTGCATAGGTTCCTATTAGTTATGAAATTCAACTCCACTCCAGTAACATTACTTTAACGACTATAAACTAAGATGAAAAACTAAGATGTAATCTTGTTTGACACTATCCTTCACCAATACTGATATTTTTGTGGACCAGTTGGTTAGAATTATGACCTGCATGCTATATTGAAGCTAACATAAGCTAATGAATTTGTCAATTTCATGATTGTCCATAGTTTCTCCAAATTGATGGAAACAAAGGATTTAGTGAGGCCGAATGAATTAGTGATGGATTGTGATGCTCCCTGCATTTCTTTTAGGATTATAGGGTACTGAACAAACATTGACCAGTCAAAAAAAATCAGCTTTTTACTTTTGACAGGCAGTAGATCAGGTCATAATCAACTCAACCCCACAGAACTGCGGTGGAAGTATTCTTAACTCCTAAAGACCAGCTAAGAGGAAGATAATATAAATTAGCAATCTGTTCATGAAAATAAATGAAGCAATATATTTCTGTACAACAAAAAATGCAAATTAAAATGCGATTACAGATGGTTGTTCACTCGATGTACTTGTAAATAAGAAATTCAAAAATGTGTTCAATATTCAAATTCGGACCTAAATATGCCTTGGCTCTCCTCTCTCCCACAGATCATAAAGGTAGCAATGAATATATTACAATTATTGAGTGGCAAGATATTAATTGCTTTCTCCCAGAACTGAAAGAAATTTACCTGTACTACATTCCATTCTCATTCCCAAACCAACCTGTGTCTGACTGCAGCACTATTTCCATATTTTAATGTAAATGTCAATGGGAAACATTCAATTCCATTAACTTTCCGTTACCCCATTTACTGCCACCTCCCAGTAGTACCCAGAGTAACATCAGGGTTTCTTCTCTGCCCCACTAAGTTATACTTCCAGATGTTGGTCTCTGTCTCGGCTTTCAATGCTGATTGGTTGCTATTTTGGTTCTACTTAGTAAAAAGCAGTTTGCTGCACCTTCAGTTTACTAAAGAAATCGACTTAGTTTACAGCTGTGTTTAACTGGCTAGGCAGAACTCTTATAGAGCTCTACCATGAAGTAGCAAATCCAACCCACAAAATCTTATCTACATTGCAAGCAGCGAAAGCATAGATAATGCCATTAACATTCTTAGTATAATCTGTATTTTATTCATGTCAATTAATTTCAATGCTTAAATAATTCAATACAGCCCATCAAGCTTAATGCCAATAAGTAATGCTTGTTCACAATTTACTTTGAACATTTTAATGCACATTTAGGCATGCAAAAGCCATTTTAATTAACATCTAATTGCTGAAATCCTGCATAATTTTCATCCATTGGTCAGAAATTTTGAATGATTTAATTCCACTGTCTTCAAGAGATTCTCTCTCTGTTATGAAATGAAAGTTAGAAAACTAGGACGCATTTCGTGTTCCACAGTCGTTTTTTGGATCTGTCCAGAAATCACAATGGTGGCCCAGAAATCCAAATGCATTGTGATTTGCGCACACCCCCCCCCCCGCCCCGCTTTCTGCTATGCAAATGAATTGATAATTTTTGGAGTAATATTGCAGCAAAATTTTCCAGTTTATTTCAATTCACTGCAGAAATTTAAACAGATGTTGCTTTTTGAGAATTGAAATTCTAGTGACAGATGTGTGTCAAATTACAGCATTCCTTCTACAACAGACAACGTTCCTCATGTAAGTATCTCTGGCAGAAACATTTTGGATTCAAACAGTTGAAGGTAATTCAGATAGCTCCATGATCACATGGTATTGAACTGCACTAGCTATTGGCCACTCATAACTTAACCACTGTGGACCTTGCTTCACAATGATGTTATTTAATACTTAGTTATAATTTTTGCATTCTACTGAAGAGCAGGCAGCCTATTCAATCTGAATTGACAGAGACTAGCTGGGCCACACCTCCATTTGAGCACCTCAAACATCAGTGCTGGTCTGATGTTCCCCACCTGTGATTACTGGTACTTCAGAAGGGCGATGTTATGATAGTCCTGGGAGATTTCAACATGCAGGTTGATCGAGATAATCAGGTTGGCAATGGTTCTCAAGGGAGTGAATTTGTTGAATGCCTATGAGATGGCTTTTAGAGCAGTGTATCATTGAGCCTACCAGGGGACCAGCTATAGCGGACTGGGTGTTATATAATGAACCAGAGCCGATTAGGGAGCTTAAGGTAAAAGAATCCTTAGGAGACTGTGATCACAATATGATTGAGTTTAACTTGAAATTTGATAGGGAGGAAGTAAAGTCTGATATACCAGTATTTCAGTGGAGTAAAGGAAATTACAGTGGTAAAAGAGAGGAGTTGGCCAAAGTAAATTGGAAGGAGATGTTGGCAGGGATGACAGCAGAGCAGCAAAGGCTTGAGTTTCTGGGAAAAAGGAGGAAGGTGCAGGATAGATGTATTCCAAAAACACAAATGTCTAAATAGTACAACCATGGCTGACAATGGAAGTCAAAGCTAATGTAAAAGCAAAGCAGAAGGCATACAACAAAGCAAAAATTAGTGGGAAGATAGAGGATTGGGAAGCTTTTAAAAACATACTGAGAGTAACTAAAAGAATCATTGGGGGGAAAAGATGAAATATGAAAACAAGCTAGCAAACAATATCAAGGTGGATAGAAAAAGCTTTTCTAAGTATATAAAAAATAAAAGAGATGAGAGTGGATAGAGGATCGCTAGAAAATATGGCCAGAGAAATAATAACATGGACAAGGAAATGGCAGATGAACTAAATAGGTACTTTTCTTCGGTCTTCATTGTGAATATACTAGCACTGTGGCAGGTGCTGAAAAGTATGAGGGAAGAGAAGTGGGTGCAGTTACAATTACAAGGGAGAAGGTGCTCAAAAAGCTAAAAGACCTAATGGTACATAAGTCACCTGGACCAGATGAACTGCACCCTAGGGTTCACAATAGTCATAGTCATAGTCATAGTCATACTTTATTGATCCCGGGAGAAATTGGTTTTCGTTACAATTGCACCATAAATAATAAATAGTAATAGTAATATTACTATTAGTAAATAGTAAATAGTAATAGTCATAGAAATAATAAATAGTAATAGAATAGTAATAGAAAATAGTAATAAATAGTTAAATAGTAATATGTAAATTATGCCAGTAAATTATGAAATAAGTCCAGGACCAGCCTATCGGCTCAGGGTGTCTGACCCTCCAAGGGAGGAGTTGTAAAGTTTGATGGCCACAGGCAGGAATGACTTCCTATGACACTCTGTGCTACATCTCGGAGGAATGAGTCTCTGGCTGAATGTACTCCTGTGCCCACCCAGTACATTATGTAGTGGATGGGAGACATTGATCGAGATGGCATGCAACTTAGACAGCATTCTCTTTTCAGACACCACCGTGAGAGAGTCCAGTTCCATCCCCACAACATCATTGGCCTTACGAATGAGTTTGTTGATTCTGTTGGTGTCTGCTACCCTCAGCCTGCTGCCCAGAACACAACAGCAAACATGATAGCACCGGCCACCACAGACTTGTAGAACATCCTCAGCATCGTCCGGCGGATGTTAAAGGACCTCAGTCTCCTCAGGAAATAGAGATGGCTCTGACCCTTCTTGTAGACAGCCTCAGTGTTCTTAGGCCAGTCCAGTTTATTGTCAATTCGTATTCCCAGGTATTTGTAATCCTCCACCATGTCCACACTGGAAGGAAACAGGGGTCACCGGTACCCTAGCTCTCCTCAGGTCTACCACCAGCTCCTTAGTCTTTTTCACATTAAGCTGCAGATAATTCTGCTCACACCATGTGACAAAGTTTCCTACCGTAGCCCTGTATTCAATCTCATCTCCCTTGCTGATGCATAAGTCATCCGAAAACTTCTGAAGATGACAAGACTCTGTGCAGTATTTGAAGTCCGAGGTGTAAATGGTAGTGTTAGAGATAGTGGAGGCATTAGTAATGATCTTTCAAAAATCATTGGACTCTGGCATGGATTTTCAAAAGGCCTTTGACAAGTTTCCAGACATGAGGCTGCTTACCAAGTTAAGAGCCCATGGTATTACAGGAAAGTTACTGGCATGGTTAGAACATTGGCTGATTGGTAGGAGGCAGCAAGTGGGAATAAAAGGATCCTTTTCTGGTTAACTACCACTGACTAGTGGTGTTCAGCAGCAGTTGGTGTTGGGACCACTTATTTTTATACTGATTTAGATGACCGAATAGGTGACTTTGTTGCCAAGTTTGCAGATGATACAAAGATTGGTGGAGGGGCTGTTAGTGTTGTAGGCTGCAGAAGGACTTAGACAGATTAGGAGGATGGGCAAGAAAGTGGCAAATGAAATACAATGTTGGAAAATGCATGATCATGCTCTTCGGTAGAAAAAAATAAATGTGTAAACTATTTTCTAAACGGGGAGAAAATCCAAAAATCTGAGATGCAAAGTGACTTGAGAATCCTTGTGCAGAACACCTTAAAGGTTAACTTACAGGTTGAGTGAGTGGTGAGGAAGGTAGGTGCAATGTTAGCATTCATTTCAAGAGGTCTTGAATACAAGAGCAGGGAAGTGATGCTGAGGCTTTATAAGGCACTGTTGAGGCCTCTCCTTGAGTATTGTGAACAGTTTTGGGCTCCTCATCTAAGAAAACATGCGCTAGCATTGGAGGTTCACAGGAGGTTCACAAGGATGATTCTGGGAATGAAAGGGTTATCCTATGAGGAATTCTCTATTCACTGGAATTTAAAAGGATGAGTTGGGATCTCACTGAAACTTTTCGAATGCTGAAAGGCCTAGACAGAGTAGATGTGAAACGGATGTTTCCCAATGTGGGGGAGAACAGGACAAGAGGGTACATCCTCAGGATAGTTGGGTGTCCATTTAAAACAGAGATGTGGAAAATTTCTGTAGCTAGATGGTGGTGAATTTGTGGAATCTGTTACCTCAGGCAGCTGTGGAGGCCAGGTGGTTGTATTTAAGGCGGAGCTTGAGAGGTTCTTGATAAGTCACGGTATCAAAGGTTACAGGGAGAAGGTCAGTGAGTGAGGCTAAGGAGTGGAAAAATAAAGCATCCGCCATGATTGAATGGCGGAGCAGACCTGATGGGCCAAATAGCCTAATTCTTCTCCTATGTCTTATGTCTTAGGGTTATGGACTTCAGAGCAAACCATGCTCTATTACAATGCTTCTGTTGAGGTTGCTTTATTGAAGCCAGGTTGATTACCATCCTACACTAGAATTTCAGTTAGCTAGCTTTTGCCATATTAGGTAACAATATCAGCTTAACCACAGCTAACACTGATTTTGTAAGGAAGAACTAAAAATAAATGCAAAGTGTATGTTCATGATCTTCTGGTGCTGTAACCTATCCACTTCAAGATTCAACATGTGCATTCAGAAATGCTCTTCTGCGCACCACCGTTGTAATGTGAGATTATTTGTTACCTTCCTAAACCAGACTGGTCATTTCCCTCTGACCTTTCTCATTAACAAGGCAATTTTGCCTACTGAACTACTGCTCAATGGATTTTTTTTTTTGTTTTTGTGCATTCTCTGTAAAGACTAGAGACTGTAGTGCATGAAAATTCCAGGAGATCACCAGCTTCTGAGATACTCAAACTATTCTGTTTGGCACCAACAATCATTCCATGGTCAAACTCACTTAAGTCTCATTTCTTAACCATTCTGATGTTCGGTCTGAAGAACAACTGAACCTCTTGACCATGTCTGCATGCTTTTATACATTGATGTATAGATGAGCAGATGTAGAGATGCACCTACAAAAGTGGCCACTGAATGTGCATTTCATGTAGCTTTGCCGCTTAAGATATGAACACCAAATACACATACATATACCTGTTAGCAATTTCAGTTACTGTAGCTGTGTAGTTGCTTTTAATTATGGCTTTGCTGTGTTTCCATTCGATTGGTGAAGGCACGTGAACTTTTTAAAATCTTCCTTATTGAACATTGCATGATTCAACACATACATTCATTGTGCATTGAGAATTGTTGCTTTTCTTAGTGCTAAGTTGCATTCATTGGAACAAATATGTTGGATTCAAAGTTGATTAGTAAGTGCCAAAATAGCAACTGCGATGTTTTCTGTTGTGGTTTGATGCTACTCCAGAAACACAGCTAGCTAGATCTGATCAAGTTCCGTTAGTATTGTGTCAGATATGAAAAGGAACCAAGTGTTTCTATGTAAACAACAGGAATTCTGCAGATGCTGGAAATTCAAGCAACATACATCAAAGTTGCTGGTGAACGCAGCAGGCCAAGCAGCATTTATAGGAAGAGGCGCAGTCGACGTTTCAGGCCGAGACCCTTCGTCAGGACTAACTGAAGGAAGAGTGAGTAAGGGATTTGAAAGCCGGAGGGGGAGGGGGAGATGCAAAATGATAGGAGAAGACAGCAGGGGGAGGGATAGAGCCGAGAGCTGGACAGGTGATAGGCAAAAGGGGATACGAGAGGATCATGGGACAGGAGGCCTAGGGAGAAAGATGGGAGGGGGGGGTGACCCAGAGGATGGGCAAGAGGTATATTCAGAGGGACAGAGGGAGAAAAAGGAGAGTGAGAGAAAGAATGTGTGCATAAAAAGGAGTAACAGCTGGGGTACGAGGGGGAGGTGGGGCCTAGCGGAAGTTAGAGAAGTCAATGTTCATGCCATCAGGTTGGAGGCTACCCAGACGGAATATAAGGTGTTGTTCCTCCAACCTGAGTGTGGCTTCATCTTTACAGTAGAGGAGGCCGTGGATAGACATGTCAGAATGGGAATGGGATGTGGAATTAAAATGTGTGGCCACTGGGAGATCCTGCTTTCTCTGGCGGACAGAGCGTAGATGTTCAGCAAAGCGGTCTCCCAGTCTGCGTCGGGTCTCACCAATATATAAAAGGCCACATCGGGAGCACCGGACGCAGTATATCACCCCAGTCGACTCACAGGTGAAGTGATGCCTCACCTGGAAGGACTGTTTGGGGCCCTGAATGGTGGTAAGGGAGGAAGTGTAAGGGCATGTGTAGCACTTGTTCCGCTTACACGGATAAGTGCCAGGAGGGAGATCAGTGGAGAGGGATGGGGGGGACGAATGGACAAGGGAGTTGTGTAGGGAGCGATCCCTGTGGAATGCAGAGAGAGGGGGGGAGGGAAAGATGTGCTTAGTGGTGGGATCCCGTTGGAGGTGGCGGAAGTTAAGGAGAATAATATGTTGGACCCGGAGGCTGGTGGGGTGGTAGGTGAGGACCAGGGGAACCCTATTCCTAGTGGGGTGGTGGGAGGATGGAGTGAGAGCAGATGTACGTGAAATGGAGGAGATGCGTTTAAGAGCAGAGTTGATAGTGGAGGAAGGGAAGCCCCTTTCTTTAAAAAATGAAGACATCTCCCTCGTCCTAGAATGAAAAGCCTCATCCTGAGAGCAGATGCGGCGAAATGAGCCTGCAAGACATTGAAGACATTTTCCTCCTGTCCCATGATCCTCTCGTATCCCCTTTTGCCTATCACCTGTCCAGCTCTCGGCTCCATCCCTCCCCCTCCTGTCTTCTCCTATCATTTTGCATCTCCCCCTCCCCCTCCAGCTTTCAAATCCCTTACTCACTCTTCCTTCAGTTAGTCCTGACGAAGGGTCTCGGCCTGAAACGTCGACTGCGCCTCTTCCTATAGATGCTGCTTGGCCTGCTGCGTTCACCAGCAACTTTGATGTATGTTGCAAGTGTTTCTATGCTTTATTCACATTAGTGTGCCTCATGTAGCACCCATTGCCATCCTTATTGAGGCAAAATAGAGAGTCACTGCCTAGGCAAGGCTATTATGGAACCATTAACTATAACTAGGGATGCTTTGCATGATTAAAAATACACTTTACTGATCATGAGCAGCTTCAGAATTGACTTCAGTCTGCTCAAACCATTTCTATACTTTACAAGGTGTATTAAGAGCACCAAATACTATTTATTTTACCCAATATTTCACTATGGAGATACTTATTCCATATGTGCCTCAGTAGTGACACCATTCATTGCACTCCGTGGTCAGTCAAAGATCTTGGAACAAGAGTCTAAGATGTCCTCATTGAAGAAACTTTTCCCAAAGATTTTCAGTGACATCATATACTGCTTGGTTCTTTGGAAGTGCATTTACAAGCTCAGGTTTTCCAAAGCTTTCGTCACTCAGATACATTAAATGCTCCAAGAAGACATTTATATCTAGGCTGCGTCCTCCAGGAGGATAAAATTATGCTGGATATCACTTTTTTCCATCACAACACATTTCTGCAATGTCTCCTAATTTACTGCTCAACACAGCATCAAAGAGTCACCTAGATATAGTATTCATGGAAAAATGACTGTACCTACATTGAGTTCAAAAAGGAGCAAGTATCATCTCGACACTAGGATTTTCCAGCATTGAGCATTCTCATGCCTGTGCAGCTGACTTTAATAAGGAAGAAGTTTTCATGATCAAGAAAGTTTTTTACTCTGTACATCTTGTTGTTTGTAGCAGGTAAATGTCATATGTAACTCAGGTTAATTAAACCCAAAGATGTAATGTTCGAAAACTCCACCTGTGGAGGTATGAAAACGAGGTTTATCAAAATTTACAAAAAAGATATCTAAAAAAAAGCTATGTGAGAATGAGTCATGGATGTGGACAAGTGACAGAAATGTAGCAAACTATAGAAACTAACAAAAGATATAAACTGTTAAAAGTGCAGTTAGTAGTTAGTATCTCTACCCTACTTACTGGAAATCCTCAGGGTTTAACCTCTAGAGGAGAGACTATATTGAGAAAAGACTTATTGAAGCTATGACTATAATGAGCAAGACGATATCGGCAGAGAATAGTGTCTGAGATCTCTGCTGTGTAACTGATTAATTCTGTTAAATCAAACCAAGGGATTTGGTCAGTTTTTTGTTTTGTGGAAGTATTGTGAATTGACTTTCCATGAATGACCCACCATTTCATCCAACAGATAAAGAAACAAGATGTAGTCCCAAAAGGATACACCCAACGTTTCGGGTCTTGGCCCAAAACATTGACGGTACTCTTTTCCATAGATGCTGCCTGGCCTGCTGAGTTCCTCCAGCATTTTGTGTGTGTTGCTTGGATTTGCAGCATCTGTAGATTTTCTCTTGTTTGTGATTAGATTCTTGATTATTTGGGGCACGAAGAGATAGAGGGCAAAAGTAGGAGATTGGGACTAAGATGGGAATGGATCAGCCATGATGAAATGGTGGAACAGAACCAATGGGTCAAATGGCCTAATTCTGCTCTCGTATCTTATGGTCTAATGACTGTCAGAGGCTTTTACAGGACAATAGATACTGGGACACAAGAGGTCCATCTGTGGGTCTTCAAGCCAGTGTTGTCTCCAATGACAGCAGCAGACCATTAATACAACGAGAGCCACAAAAATGTCAGCACAGAAGTGGAAAATACCATTGTTCTTCTCATGGTAAGGTTATGTTGTGTATAGCAACTAAGGAGCCCCCTTCAAGGCACACCAAGCAGATGTGGAGGCTTCATTATAGTCTGAATGCAACATATCCTCGCTATGGGCAACAGCTGGTATTAGAGAAGAGCAGTAAGGAGACCTGGGGCCAGAAACATAGCCTGAGGACTAGCAGGCACTGCAAAAAGAAGGTGGCTATGGGGGCTAATATACCTGCTTACCATTTGCAGGTCTATTGTCCAAATTCACAACAAATGTATAATTTGCTTGTCTGGATTTTAATCCTAACTAATAATTAGAATAATAAAAGTTGTTTCCCCACAGGAATAAGTCCCAGAAAGATTTGTGGCAGTCAGGGAAAAACATTCTGTTAAATTAACTTTGCAAAATCGAGGAAATCTGCAGATGCTGGAAATTCAAGCGACACACACAAAATGCTAATGGGACACAGCAGGCCAGGCAGCATCTATTGGAAGAGGTACAGTCGATGTTTCGGGCCGAGACCCTTCGTCAGGACTAACTGAAAGAAGAGCTAGTAAGAGATTTGAAAGTGGGAGGGGGATGGGAGATCCAAAATGATAGGAGAAGACAGGAGGGGGAGGGATGGAGCTTAGAGCTGGGAAGTTGATTGGCAAAAGGGATACAAGGCTGGAGAAGGGAGAGGATCATGGGACCGGAAGCCTAGGGAGAAGGAAAGGGGGAGGGGAGCCCAGAGGAAGATGGAGAGCAGGCAAAGAGTTATAGTGAGAGGGACTCCCTGCTTCCTGCACACATGCTGAGCTCGTTGACTTCATTAACTTTGCCTCCAACTTTCACCCTGCCCTCAAGTTTACCTGGTCCATTTCCGACACCTTCCTGCCCTTTCTTGATCTTTCTGTCTCTATCTCTGGAGACAGCTTATCCACTGATGTCTACTATAAGCCTACTGACTCTCACAGCTATCTGGACTATTCCTCTTCCCACCCTGCCTCTTGCAAAAATGTTATCCCCTTCTCGCAATTCCTCCGTCTCCGCCACATCTGCTCTGAGGATGAGGCTTTTCATTCCAGGACGAAGGAGATGTCCTCCTTTTTTAAAGAAAGGGGCTTCCTTTCCACCACCATCAACTCTGCTCTCAAATGCATCTCCCCCATTTCACTGACATCTGCTGTCACCCTATCCTCCCACCACCCCACTAGAAACAGGGTTCCCCTTGTCCTCACCTACCACCCCACCAGCCTCCGGGTCCAACATATAATTCTCCGTAACTTCCGCCACCTCCAATGGGATCCCACCACCAAGTACATCTTTCTCTCCCCCATCTCTCTGCTTTCCACAGGGATCACTCCCTACGCTACTCCCTTGTCCATTCATCCCCCCATCCCGTCCCACCGATCTCCCTCCCGGCACTTATCCATGTAAGCGGAACAAGTGCTACACATGCCCTTAAACTTCCTCCCTCACCACCATTCAGGACCCCAGACAATCCTTCCAGGTGAGGCGACACTTCACCTGTGAGTCGGCTGGGGTGATATACTGTGTCCGGTGCTCCCGGTGCTGCCTTCTATATATTGGCGAGACCCGACGCAGACTGGGACACCGTTTCACTGAACACCTACGCTCTGTCCGCCAGAGAAAGCAGGATCTCCCAGTGAACACACATTTTAATTCCACGTCCCATTCCCATTCTGATATGTCTATCCATGGCCTCCTCTACTGTCAAGATGAAGCCACACTCAGGTTGGAGGAACAACACCTTATATTCCGTCTGGGTAGCCTCCAACCTGACGGCATGAACATCGACTTCTCTAACTTCCGTTAATGCCCCTTCTCCCCTTCTTACCCCATCTCTCATTCATTCATTCATTCATTCATTCATTCATTTATTTATTTATTAATTATTATTTTTTTCCTTTTCTCTCTCTCTTTTTTCTCCCTCTGTCCCTCTCACTATAACTCCTTGACTACTCTCTTCCTCTGGCTCCCCTCATCCTTTCCTTCTCCCTAGGCCTCCCGTCCCATGATCCTCTCCCTTCTCCAGCCTTGTATCCCATTTGCCAATCAACTTTCCAGCTCTTAGCTCCATCCCTCCCCCTCCTGTCTTCTCCTAGCATTTTGGATCTCCCCCTCCCCCTCCCACTTTCAAATCCCTTACTACCTCTTCTTTCAGTTAGTCCTGACGACGGGTCTCGGCCCAAAATATCGACCGTACCACTTCCAGTAGATGCTGCCTGCCTGGCCTGCTGATTTCCACCAGCATTTTGTGTGTGTTGTTAAATTAACTTGTTCATTCTAATAGAAACATAGAAAACCTGCAGCACAATACAGGCCCTTTGGTCCACAAAGTTGTGCTGAACATGTCCCTACCTTAGAAATTACAAGGCTTACCTATAGCCCTCTATTTTAATAAGCTCCATGTACCTATCTAAATGTCTCTTAAAAACCCTATTGTGTCCACCTCCACCACCATTGCCAGCAGCCCATTCCACACACTGACCACTCTCTCAGTAAAAAACTTACCCCTGACATCTCCTCTGTACCTACTCCCCAGCACCCTAAACCTGTGTCCTCTTGTGGCAACCATTTCAGCCCTGACTATCCACATGATCAATGCCTCTCATCATCTTATACACCTCTATCAGGTCACCTCTCATCCTCCGTCGCTCCAAGAAGAAAGGGCCGAGTTCACTCAACCTATTCTCATAAGGCATGCTCCCCAATCCAGGTAACATCCTTGTAAATCTCCTTTGCACCCTTTCTATGGCTTCCCCATCCTTCCTATAGTGAGGCAACCAGAACTGATCACAGTACTCCAAGTGCGGTCTGACCAGGGTCCTATATAGCTGCAACATTACCTCTCAGCTCCTAAATTCAATTGCACGATTGATGAAGGCCAATACACCGTACGCCTTCTTAACCACAAAGTCAACCTGCGCAACTGCTTTGAGCGACCTATGGACTCGGACCCCAAGATCCCTCTGATCCTCCACATTGCCAAGAGTCTTACCATTAATACTATATTCTGCCATCGTATTTGACCTACCAAAATGAACTACTTCACACTTATCTGGGTTGAACTCCATCTGCCACTTCTCAGCCCAGTTTTGTATCCTATCAGTGTCCCACTGTTACCTCTGACAGCCCTCCACACTATCTACAACACCTCCAACAAAATAATCTTGTTTTCATTGCTGGTCAGTTATCTTATAAGCAAAGCAGCAGAATCACTGACATATGGCATGAAATTTGTTCTTTTGTGGCAGCAGTACAGTAAAATAACCTAAATGATATCGTATCTGTTAAATAGGGGCCGTGGTCAATTCCAATTTGATGGAGAATGGATGTGAAAGCACAGAGGAACATCTGGAGAAATTTCTGAAACGCCCGTTCGCTGTTGTCATTACTGTGTGGTCGGGAATCTTTCAGAGAGTAGGCCTCAAAATCCTGGGCCTTGCCTGCTTTTGGCAACCGAGAAGGAGGTTGAATCATTCGGACACAGATGGTGCTCAGTGCTCGGTGTCGGAGAGCTGATCAGAGCCCGAAGTTTTCGGATGACTCAGAGTCAGATTGTGGTCAGCACGGCAGGGAGAGTTTTTCTTCCTTCTCCCATCTGAGTGAGATGTGGGACATTTGAGAAACTTTGAACTTTATTGTGCTCATGGACTTCTTCATCAAATTATGGTATTGTTGCACTGTTGTAACTATATATTATAATTATGTGGTTTTGTCAGTTTTTACAGTCTTGGTCTATTGGTCTGTCCTGTATTTTGTGATATCACACCGGAGGAAATAATGTATTATTTCTTAATGCATGCATTACTAAATGACAATAAAAGAGGACTGCGTGTCTTCATAATCTAAATTATTATAGATTACTGTAATAAATAAATAGTTCAGAATAAAGGAATAGTGATGTAGTTTTCATGAGTTTATGGACCATTCATAAAATCTGATTACCAGGGGAGGAAGTTCCTGTATTATGAAGTGTAGATCTTCAAGCTCCTGTACCTCCTCCCCAATATTAATAATGAGAAGACGGCCTACCCCAGATGGTGAGGGTCCTTAGTAATGAGAATGCCAGTAAATTTTATATAAGATTAGCAAGAACAGAAGCAGTTCATGTCCGATTCCATTTTAGACTCCTCCTGTTTTCCCTATCTTTTCCCTTTTACCTGTAGGGGTTCCACTCCACCCAACCTCCAACTGACATTGCCCTCTCTGATCAATTCACTGATCAAAATTGCAAACACGGCAATCACAATCCCAACCAGAAAATCTTCATTCTTATATCTATCCCTTACCTAGTGTCACAATACTTTATTTCTTTTAGCATGCCATGTGCTTATTGTGAAGCTGAATCAGCACCAAAGCTTTTCGTACAGTTAAATTATCAAGCAGCATACTCACAACTAAAGCAGTTATCAGGGCACTTGACCACAATGGAGTGATATTCTTGTAGGGGTGTAAGGAATTTCTATGCTACCTTACCCACTTTGGACTAATACTATAACAAAGAGGCTGTTTGAAAATCTAATAACTATGCAAAATTCAATGTTGATTTGCAATTTGCTGAAAGGTCACAGCAAGTAATTTTCTCGAGTTCACTTCATCTTCACCTCTTTCAGATAATTTTTTAGTGCGTTTCTACTGAAGTCATTCATAAGCTTCCATGCTCCTATACCCAGTTCCTGGATCCCCTCCTTGTTCTACCCATCATGAAAACCTTGGTTATATTCATCAGGCTACTGATCATGAACATGTCCAGACTTTGAAAACGTTAACATTTTCACAGATCTTTTGTCTTTGTTCCAGTTATTCACTTATCAAAAATATTGTTTCCAGGCTTTGGGATTAATTATTCTGCTTTGCTTTATACAGTCTTTTAAAAATTTCAAACTGTTCACTATATTATGAGAATAAAAATGAAAAAATCATGTTATCGTATCTATTAGAATTACTGTTTTCAGGGTATTTCAGATATATTGCCAGAGAGTAGTGGAGTGGAGTTAAAGGCTTATAAATATTAATGTCTCAGACACAGCTTTTCCTGAAGGAGAATCACGCGAAATGTTAAAAGCAAGTACTCTTTATTACTTAATTCTGAAAATATACTAGAAATATAAAACCAAAGATAAAATAAAACATCTAATTCTTCCAATAGACTAACAGCAATGCAGAATTAAGAATTATAGCTTAACACATCATCACATTTCCAATGACATTGTGAAAGGATTGTAGAGGGTCTTGAGGAAGTTCCCAGCTTTGGCAGGGCAGGAGCAACACTGAGACACAAAAACTCTGCAGATGCTGGGGTCAAAGCAACACTCACAGCACACTGGAGGAACTCAGCAGGTCAGGCAGCATCTGTGGAAACGATCAGTTAACGTTACAGGCCGGAACCCTTCATCAAGACCGAGACACAACCAACAGAATCCACTGGAAACCAGATGCTATACAGCACAAGTGAAAGAAAACATTAAGGTTCAGATAAAGCCTACCAAACATTGAATGGCCTGGATAGAGTGGATGTGGAGAAGATGGTTTCAAAGTGGGAGAGTCTAGTTCCAGAAAAATAGATCTGTTCAAAATGGAGATAAATAAGGAAGAATTCATAGCTATTGATTACCATGGTCATTAGGTATAGTTAAAGTGGAGGCTGATAAGTTATTGATTAGTAATACTGTCAAATGTTAAAGGAAAAAGCTGGAGAATGGGAGTAGGAGGGGAAATAAATTCTCCATGATGGAATGGTGGGCCAAATGGGCTAATTCTGCTCCTATATTTAATGGTTTTATGAGTTTGGATCGTTTCATCAGACAGTTAGGTTCTATAGAATAAGGTTTATTACCACTGACATGCAATATGTTGTGAAAAGTTTCTTGGCAGAAGAACAGTGCAAGACCTAAAAATTACTATAAATTACAAAATAAATGAATAACGAAGTGGTGTTCATGGTACCATAGGTCATTCAGAACTCTGATAAGGAATGGGAAGAAGCTGTTCCTAAATATTACAGTCTGGGTCTTCAGGCCTTTTCACTGATGAAAGTAATGAGGAGGAGGCATGTCCTGGATGGTGAGGCACTGCCTCTTTAAATATCCTCAATGGTGGGGAGGGTTGTGCTCATGATGGGGGTGGCTGAATTCACAGCCTTCTACAGCCTCTATAATGAGGTTGTGGTGGTAATCATTCAGGTTGTTCTCCAGCATTGCACGAGTCTTCAGTGACATACTGAGTCTCCTCTAACTCCCAATGAAATAGAGTCACTGGTGTTCCTTCCTCGTGATTGCATCGACGTGTTCACCCCAGGAGAGATCCCCTGAGATGCTGAAGCCCAGGAACTTGAAGCAGCTCACCCTTTCCACGAATGACCCCCCCCCCAGTGAGAACCTGTGTATGTTGTCCAGAATTCCACAATCAATAGGTATTAAAAATGGATTGGGAATTCTGAATTCTAGTGCTCATCAGATTTCTGTGCATGAGATCCCAGTTGTCAAAGTAAATTACCTGTTATACTCAGAACAATTGTTATTGCTGGTGCACTGGATTTAATGGGGCAATGTTATTGATACTGCTAGCTGTGACCGGAGAATGGTAAATCACCAAAGAGACCGTGTTCTTGTAATTCCATCAATGATGCATCCGTTTTCCATTAAAATAAATACTTACTCCCTACAGAGCTGTAGTTTGTGCCAGAGTGAATGGGAATCAGTCATAGGTTCTACGGTTTGTAGTTCAGATACCACTCTGAACTAAAGTCTGTGAACAAAAATCTTAATTCTAAATATGAATTTTGAGAGATTCTGTTGTGTAGTGCAACATTTTCAATACAATACAATTAGCCATAATTGAGTACTTACTGTGTGGGTCACAGTCCATGTTGTATTTGTCTGTGTTTTCTGTACGCAGGGTGTGTTGTTACATGCAGACACCCAGAGATGCACAGTATCTTCCAACTGTGCTCAATGCACACTTAGGCACCATTTGCTTGAAATTCTTCTGTACAAATGTGATCTGCAAAATTTCAAGCATCCACAGCAAAAGCGTACCTTGTCCTATCACATATCATCAATTTAATGTGTATTTTGAATATGGAATGATTTCTGAATCTAAGTTCTGTTGTTTCCATAGCGGTGAGCCAAAAAAATCATCCCTGGAACTGACATACTTGAGCCTTCAAGTATGAATGTTTTGCTTACACGGTCCTTCTTTACAGGAGGGTTCACATGAGTTGTTGAGTTATATAATTCCAGGGGTACAGGCATTACCTCCCAGCACCATCTGCCTGTACCCCGACTTTCTGGAATGAATTTGGCTTCGTTATTTAGTTACCTTCATAAAAAAGGATCAACCAAGATAAAGAGACATCTAACCAGGACCTTTAGACTATCAAGTTCACACTGGCCATCAAGCACAACCAATCCTATTTTATTCTCCTTACATTCCCATAACTCCTCTTAGATTCTAACACTCACCTGCATACTAGAGGGATTTACTGTCACAATGGCAGGATATTGGGAACTAAGGTGGACCCAAATGCAAGACACATCTTGTGAGGTTACTTAGATTTAGTTTATTGTTTGATATCAGGAGAGCTAGGCAGGAGCAGGAGTAGCGAACTGGACAAGGACTGAGGACTATGACTAGGCTGGGACCAAGGGTCTGGGCTAGGACTTGGAATCGGCTCCCAGAACTAGAGGAGATATGAAGAGGCTGGGGTATGGACTCCGAGCCCGAGACTGGGCAAGGACCCAGTACCTGGGTCTTACCTTGGGCTCGGACCCCAGAACCAGGCATGGACATGACATGGGCTAGGGAGAGGAGGAATGTAGGAAAACAGAGCCTCGGTCTTGGGAGAGCAGGTACATGGAACCTTGGACACATACACAGAACAGACAGCAGGGACCCCTCCCTGGGTACAGGACATAGGGCCGGGACTCGCACACAGAACAGAGAGCCAGGACCCCTCCTTGGGTACAGGACATAGGGCCGGGACTCATGACTCTCCGCGGGGCAACTGCAAGACGGCCTGACTTACCCCACGGAGGCGAGGACAAGACACGACAAGACATGACTCCCCACGGGGCAACGTCAAGACGGCCTGACTTACCCCATGGAGGCGAGGACAAGACACGACAAGACATGACTCCCCGCGGGGCAACGGCAAGACGGCCTGACTTACCCCACGGAGGCGAGGACAAGACAAGACAAGACCAACACGAATGGACACCAGATAGTACCTATCTAGCTCCGGTGATGAAACTAGACCGAAGTGCAGGCGGGGGTTGCAGACGAGGGCTAGAGGCAAGGGGGCAGAGAAGGGTTTCAGACAAGGGGGTAGGACAGGAATCACAGACCACCAGGGCCAGGACATGACTCAGAACTGGGAAGCCGCCAGGGCCAGGACTTGGACGTGGTACTTAGATGCCGCTGGAGCCAGGATGTGGACGTGGTACTTGGATGCCACCAGAGCCAGGACGTGGACGTGGTACTTGGATGCCACCGGAGCCAGGACGTGGACGTGGCACTTGGATGCCACCGGAGCCAGGACGTGGTGCTTGGAACCTCCAGGAAGTGCCGAGCTCTCAACTCAGCCCGGGAACAGTAGACAGCGGCTCTTGATTCTCTCCGGCGGGTTAACTGACGGACCCACCTTGATGAGGAAACTTTGCAGGCTCGCTTCGGCAAGGTAACTGGACAGGGTTGCTCCGGTGAAGAAAGGCGAATTACCGACACTCGTTTTGGGCAGAGACAAGGCTTGCTCTGGCCAGATGACATTGGCATGCCGTGACTTTGCAGACGCTCCTGCCCCGAATGGCTGAAAGCCGGAGACTATAAACTACCGGTTCAGCCAAGTGTTAATTGCCTCTAATCACCAAAGTCGAGGGACACGGGAAAACGGGGAATCAACGGTCCGGATCGTAACATAAACAAGCTAAATTTAAAGGGACCCCGATCCGGACCATGACACTTACAGTACTAATTGCATGTCTATGGAGAGCAGGAAGGAATATGTGGTTACAGGGAGAGCTTGTGAATCCTAACACTAATGTACAAAAGGTGAGGGTTGAAATCAGGTCACTGGAACGCTACCTGAGCACAAATCTTCCACCCCAATGCAACAGTGTCTGAGAGAATTCCCTCATTATTTACTTTGCCTCTAGTAACCTTTTGCAAATGATACTCTGATACAGCATTTCCTTTGCATCTCACACCTGCAATCTTTCACTATTTAGATTATACATTTTTTCCTTGCCAATAAGGACAGTTTTCCGTATATCCACATAATATTCCATCCGCCAACTCATTCAATCTATTTATATCCTTTTCTAGCCTCTTTTCCATGAGCTTTACAGTTTACTCCTTATCTACTTTTGTGACCTTGGCAAAGTTAGCAATCGTATGATCAGAGCTCACATCCAAGTCATTTACATAAATTGTAAAAGGTTAAATTAGATCACTCATTCCATGTTTCCTGTTAACAGTCAGTCAGTCTTGGCCATGCCATTACTGTTTTTAATTTTCTGCAATAATTTTTGATAGGACATTTTATCAAATGTCTTCTGAAAATCAAAGTAGTTCCCCTTGAACTACAGCATTAGCCATTTCTTCAAAAAAATGTTTGATCCTGATTTCCCAGTCACAAACCAATGTTGATTTTGCCTGATTACCTTGAATTTTTTTAAGTGCCTGTTCTAGCACTTCAGTAATGGAAGAGGTGCATGTGAAGTGTTGTCTCACCTGGAAGGATTGTTTAAGATTCCAGATGTTGGTGAGGGAGTATATGTAAGAACAAGTGTTATACCTATTTTGAGGGCAGTGGAAAATGCTGGGCGTATGCTGGGTAGTAGAGTGGTGGGAAGTGGCGGTGCAACACAGCTCGCAGCAGCCACTCCGGTGGTGTCTGTTATTTGTCAAGTAGGGTGCCGTGCACAATCCTGATTTGATGGAGATGGATGTGAGAGCATGGAGGAACATCTGGTGAAACTTCTGAAATGCCTGCTTCGCTGCTGCTGCTACTGTGTGATCCAGAATCTACGGAGGGGAAGGCCCGAGTCCTCGGCTTTGCTTGTTGCTCGGCGGCCGGGGCGGGGTCGAAACGCTCGGCAGAGGATGGTGCTCGGAGAGGCTGTGTCGGAGGGGCTGGTCGGAGGCTCGAAGTTTTTGGACGGACTCAGAGTCCGCTGTGGTCGGGTGCTTCCAATGGTGCTGCATGGGCGAGTTGGCGGCGCTTGGAGGTTCATGGCGGGGAGATTTCCTCCCTTCTGCCGCCTGCATGAGATGATGAGTCTATCGGGACTTTGAGACTTTTTTTTTTACCGTGCCCATGGTCTGCTCGTTACCAAATTATGGTATTGCTTTGCACTGTTATAACTATATGTTATAATTGTGTGGTTTTGTCAGTTTTAGTTTTGGTTTGTCCTGTGTTTTCTTGTGATATCGTTCTGGAGGAACGTTGTATCATTTTTTAATGCATACATTTCTAAATGACAATAAATAAAAACTGAACTGAACTGAACTAATAAGGGAGGGACAAGTGTGGAGGAAGTGCAGAAGGCAAGAAGGCATGGGGAAGAGAAGAAGCGGCTAGTGATGCAACAGGCAGAAATGATGAAAGGTGATATGCTGTATGTGGAGGCTCATGGGGTAAAAGTTAAGAACAATTTGAACTTTATCTCTGGTCTGTCTGGAAGAGCGGGGTGAGAGCAAAATTATGAGCAAAAGAGGGGGTGTGAGATAAGGCTCCATCAAGCACATTAGAAGGGAAGCTACACTTCCTGAAAGAGAAGAACATTTCAGATGTTCGGGAACAGAAATCCTCATCTTGAGTCCAGATGTTGCAGAGATGGAATAAAAAGGTGAAAGGAATAGCATACTTAAAAGAGACAGAGTGGGAAGAGGTGTTGTCTAACTAGTTGTGGGAGTTAGTGGTTTATAGTAAATATCAATGGATAGTCTATTTCCCAAGATGGAGACAGAGAAATTTAGAAAAGGGAGTGATGTTTCAAAAATGATCTATGTGAATTCCAGAGCTGGGTGGAAGTTGGTGGGGAAGATGATAAAATGGTGAGCTCTGCATGGCTCTCATCAATGTATTGAGGAGATATTGGAGAATGATATTAGAGAAGGTTTGGAGCAGGGACATAGCAAACTAAAAGACTGGTATAGCTGGAGCGCAAGCTGGTAACCAAGCTCCAACATTGTTCATTGCATTTGTACTCCTGATGTAGCCTGCTCTATATCAGTGAGAACAAGCACAGAATTGACAACCATTTCACAGAACACCTGCACTTATTCTGCAGAGCCTGGCAGTGACAGATCATGTCCCCTTTCCATTCCCACCTACCTGTCCATCCTTGGCCTTCTCTACTGCCAGGATAAAGCCCAACACAGAATGAGGGAGAAGCTCCAACTCCACTTACCTACCTGGAATTATCTGTCTGTCTTCTTTCACCCCTCTTCAGCCCATCATTTACCTCTTCTTCTCTTGTACTCACCTTCTTCTCTTTATGTGGTCTTTTTGCCTCTCCACTCTCTGTCCTGATGCAGGGATTTGTATCAAAGTATCAACAATTTCTTTCCTCCTGCAGATGCGACTTGACCCATTGAGTTCCTCGAGCACCTTCTGTATTGCTTGAGGTGAATGAGACTTCTCTCTTCCCTCAGCAGAGATTAAAAATGACTGACCTGTGCAAACCTGAATGGTTGCTTTCCTCCACAAAAATGCAAAGGGGGGAGATAAGAGTACCGGTCTTGCATCTTTTCTGATTGACTTAGAACACCCAATATGTTTCTCCTTCTACAAATGCTGTCCTGATATGCTGAGTACCTTGCTACTTTTATTTCAAGCTTTCAGCTTCTGCAGTATTTTGCTCATTGATTCCCATTAGATGCAAGACCAACCCCTTTAACTCCTCCCTTCCCATTATCTGCATCAGAGCACATGGCCCTTCAGGTCGTAATATTTAGTTTAACAATTTCATGCAATTGCCCTCCAATATTTTTCTCTCATTCAGAGCTTCATGTTTTTTTTTATTTACTCTATAACTTCTAGCTTTTAAAGTAATACTTATCTAGACAGATTTGGTCTGTACCTAAATCACATATTTCTCTTTCTTTACCTCTCTCTGCAAATTAAAGCATGCTTCTTTCGTCAGTTTTCTAGTTCTGATAGAAGATCAGTGACCCAAAACATTGACAATTTTTCTTTCTTCATGAACAGTGTTGAACTTCTGAGTATTAACAGGATCTGTACTTTTGTTAGTGTGATCTCCAGTGCAGTCTCTGGAAATAGAATCAGGCTGAGGGGAGAACAAGTGTCTTCATTCAGATGCTCGTGAATTCTTGGAGTTCTTCACTTCAGAAGTCTGCTGATGCACAATTATGGAAGATGATAGGGTTTTGGGCACTGAAGGAATCAAGGGATGCATGGGGGGTGTTCTGAAAGATAGAAGTTTAATCAGGATCTTACTGAAGAGCAGAGCAAGATAAATAACTAATGATCCACTTTTGTTTTTCATGTTTGGCATTTTAAGGAAGTGTAATTTCACCATTTATTGTTCTAAGATCCTATTGACTTGAAAATTCTCATGTAAAATAAATAAGCAGTTGGAACAGGCATGCTGTGCATTTGATTGGAACCTGAAAATGCAATTTTTTAAATCATTAGCTGCAGGTCATGTACATGTAATGACAGAATATCAACAGGAACATTGAGGTTATAATTGCAGCAAGCACAGTCTGGAAAATATTGAATTGTCAAATAGTAATGATAAAAAAAGATGCCAATTACATGGAGAATGAAGTGAATAATGTCATCTCAGCAGCTGGAGTATGGCTTGAAATATTCTTCAAATTGAAATGTCAGCAGTTCCATGCAGAACCATCTTTAGAACAGCTAGCAATACGAGTTTTCGGTACTATTGGTATAAAATAATGAGAGGCCGATAAATTAAGCAGTATCAGTATTCACTGTTGATGATACAGTCACATTCCAGACATAGCTGTAGATGAGGAATTTCAATAGAAGAGAATTTAGGAAAAATCCATGCTACAGAACAAAGATATTGAGCAAGTTGTTGGAGCTATGTACCAGCAAGTCCTCAAGTCTGGCTGGGTTTATCATAGGATTTTTAAAAAGTGGTTTGTGTAATAATTGTGTTTTAATTTTCCCAAGACCTTTAGTTTTGTGGTTCTGTTAGCTATATAAAATAAGGCCTTCTTTTTTAAGAAAGCGGGCAGACAGAAAACAGAAGGGTACCAAACTGTTAACATCTGCCTTAGAGAAAATATTTTAAAAAATATGATTAAAGATATTAGAACAGACACTTAGAAAACTTCAAGGAAATCATATCAACATGCACTTGTGAATGGGAAATCAAGCTTGAACAGTTTCAAAATTCCAAGGTTCAAGTTTATTTGTCCCATGTACAGTGAAATGAGTTGTTTGTGTTAACAATCAACATACTGGGCGTGTGCTTGGGACAGCCTGCAAGTGTTGCCACACATTCTGGCACCAACATAGTATGCCCACAATGCTCCGCAGATCAAGAAAAAACACAGCAATCACCAAAATATAACAGCAAAAACAAGCCCCATTCATCCCTCCCATCCACGCACAAAGGCAATCCTTTAACAGCAGGACAGGCCTTCAGTTCCAAACTCCAGCAGACATGGACTCAGGCCTGCAGGCACCAGGCTTTTATCTCCTGAGCGGACTCACAGAGATTTGCAGACTTGGCTCCGGCCAACAGAACTAGACTAGATTTGTCCTTGGGCCTCGATCCTCGGCAATGGTTCCAAGACATGCTGATCATCAAATACCAAGCCTCAAATTCTAGATTTACTGACAGTGGGATCCTGAACGTTAGGCCTCGATCTCCAATCTCAGGGATTTGTGAACCCAAAGGTCACCGGAACTCCTTCCTCCTGCTCACACAGAACTCCAGTTCTGGAACCCACCAACGACACCCTGATCTGGCAGTCCGATATCTGACACCTGACATCTGACCACAGGTGTCCCATGCCCGTGTCACTGGTCTTCAAATGCAGAGCGAAAAGTTAGATTCTGGCCTGACCTCTAATTGCCCTACATGCCTATTCCCAGCCCTAACCTGAACTCTAACATCCCTCCTTGTTTCCAAAACCATCCTCAGAAACCTAACAAAATAATTAAAAATTAAACATTTAATAAACAACAAAATCTGAGTTGTGTCTCCACAGCTCTTGGAGTTGTTTTTAAAGATGTAGCACAGGTTGTAGTTAAAGAGAAACGACATAGCTTTTCTGAAGACATTTGATAAGATGCTGCATCATAGATTGTCAGAATCAGATTTGGAATGAGAATCAGTTTTGTTGTCACTACATACATTGTGCAATTTATTGTATTACAGCAACAGTGCAGTGCAATGCATTATAGACGACTATAAGGTACAATAAGAAATAAACAGTGTAAAAAATAAACAGTGCAAATAGTGAGGTAGTGTTCATGGCTTCATGGGCCATTGATAAAGCTGATGATAGAGGAGAAGAAGCTGAAACATCGACTGTTCACCTTCAGACTCCTGTATCTCCTTCCTGATCGTCGTAATAAGGAGAGGGCGCTTCCTGGACGGTGAATGCCACCTTCTTGAGGTACCGCCTTTTGAAGACGTCCTTGATGGTAGGGAGAGCTGTGCCCATGATGGAGGTGGCTGAGTCCACAAATCTTTGAGGTTTTTGTCTGCAGTTCTGGGCTTTGGAGTCTCCATATCAGATGGTGATGCAACCAGTCAGAATGCCCTCCATTGAATATATATAGAATTATAGCAGAAAGTAAAAACTTAATGGCATGGATCACAACTGACTGGCAACTGGAAACATCTTTTTCCTGGTTTGCAATATGATCCACCCTAATTCTTCACAGTTTATGTAAGTGACTTGTTTGTGAGCACTGATGGTATGGCTGCTAACTTTGCCAACGATACAAAGGCATGTGAGAAAATAAATTGAGAAGACCATGCAAGGAAGTTATAATAGGTTAAACTAGTAAGCGAATACAGCATTATGTAAATAAGTGTGAAACTGTCTATATTGCCAAAGAAAAGTATATAATCTAAATAGTGAAAGATTGCTGAGATCTGAGATACAAAGGAATCTGGTGTACCAGTCACATCATTATCATCATCATTATGTGCCATGCCATATGACATGGGTGACCATGTTCTTGGCAAATTTCTCTGCAGAAGTGGTTTGCCACTGCCCTGTTCTAGGCAGTGACTTTACAAGACAGGTGACTCAAGTCATTATCAATACTCTTCAAAGATTGTCGGCCTGATGTCAGTGGATGCACAACCAGGGCTTGTGATATGCACTAGCTGCTCATATGACCATCTACCTCCTGCTCCCATGGCTCCCATGGCTTCCCATGGAAGCCATGTTGTGAGTTCTGTACCAACTTTACAGTGTACTACTAACTTCTGCAAATTCCTTCTCATTTCTTGCTCATGAAGCTAATAGTCACATCAGATACGATCAACTGAACATTGCGAAGATGGTATTTACTCACAATGTGCCACCTTTTCTACACTGGGAACCTCTCCTTACGTGATCGATGGCAGGCTCATTTATTGCACTGCTGTTATCTCGGAAGCAACCCCAGAGGTGAGGGAGAAGGGCTGGTGTCCTGGTGAGGTTGAGACAGCGTGCTAATCTGACCTTGATCCCCAGCAATCTGCTAGCTAACGTTCAGCCCCTGGACAACAAGCTGTGTGACTAAGAGCCAGAATCTCCAATTAGTGGGAATCAAAGGAATGTAATGTTTTTGTGCTTCATGAAGACCTGGCTGACGGAGGAGACACCGAACCACGCCATCGAGTCCTACGGGTTCTCCCTGTTCTGGGTGGACAGGTCTAAAAACCTCTCTGGGAAGAGTCAAGGAGATGGGGTATGCTTCAGGGTCAATAATGCCTGGTGCGACCCCCAGAATGTGTATGCCCTCAAATCCTTTTGCTCCCTGCATCAGGAGTTCCTGGTGCTGCTGTGTAGACCCTACTGGATGCTTGGGCAGTTCATGGCTGTTATTATCACAACTGTGTATATTCCGCCACAGGCTGATGCTGATCTGGCTGTCAAGGAACTGTACGAGACCATCAACACCTTGGAGACTGTACACCCAGACGGAGGCTGCTTTCATCGTCGCCGGAGATTTTAATCAAGTGTTGACTAAAGTCTCTCCGAAATTTTGTCAACACATCCAGGCGAGCACATGGGGAGATAGCATACTTGACCACTGTTACTCTCACTTCCACAATGCTTACAAAGCTCTCCTCTTTCTGCTGCTTAGGAAGTCAGACCACTCCTCCATCTTGCTTCTGACCATGTATAGGCAGAAGCTGAAACAAGAGGCGGCCACAATTAAAACCGTACACTGGTAAAAACAACACACACAGCTTATGGCAAGGTCTGCACACCATTGCAGACTTCAAAGCTAAGCACAGTGGTGCTGCCAACATCGCTGCCCCTCTCCTAGATGAGCTAAATCTTTTTTGCCCTCAGTTTGATATCGCCAACACTGAGCCCCCTGAGGAGAGCCGTCGATGCGACCTGCACCTTGGTCATCTCTGAAGTGTGCAGGTGTTTCCAATGAGTGGACACAGGGCTGTGGGACCAGATGGCATCCCAGGGTGGGTACTCAGGATGTGTGCAGCACAACTGGCTGGTGTGTTTGCAGACATTTTTAATCTCTCCCTCTCCCAGTGTAGGGTGCTCTCCTGCTTCAAAACATCCACCATTGTACCTGTACCTAAAAAGACCAAGTTAATATTTCTAAACGAACTGGTGTTCTGTTGCACTCACCTCAATAATAAGCAAATGCTTTGAGAGGCTGGTCAAGGACTACATCTGCAGCTTGCTACCACCCACACTGGACACCCTATGATTCGCTTACCAACACAACCGATTGACAGATAACACAATAGCCACAGCTCTACACACCGTCCTTACACATCTGGAGAATGCAGTTCTTGGACTACAGTTCAACATTCAACACCATAATTCCCTCCAGGCTTGACAAGAAGGTCAGAGAACTCAGCCTTCACCCTGCCTGGTGCAGCTGGACCCTGGACTTCCTGTCAGATCACTGACAAGTAGTAAGAGTGGACTCCCTCACCTCTGCCCCTCTGACCCTCAACACAGGAACCCCTCAAGGGTTTGTCCTAAGCTCCCTCCTTTACTCCCTGTATACCCATGACTGTGTCGCCACCCACATTTCCAATCTGCTAACTAAAATTGCAGATACTACATTGATTGGCCTATTCTCAAATAATAATGAGGCAGCCTACAGAGAAGAAGACATCTCTCTGACACAGTGGTGTCAAGAAAACAACCTCTCCCTCAATGTTGCAAAAACAAAGGAGCTGGTTGTGGACTACAGGAGGAATGGAGACAGGCTAACTCCTGTTGACATCACTGGATCTAGGGTTGAGAGGGTGAACAGCCTTAAGTTCCTCAGTATACACATCACTGAGAACCTCATGTGGTCTGTGCATACCGGCTGTGTAGTGAAAAAGTTACAACAGCGCCTCTTTCACCTCAGACAGTTGAAGTTTTGTATGAGTCCCCAAATCCTAAGAACTTTCTACATGAGCACAATTGAGAGCATCCTGACTGGCTGCATCACTGCCTGGTATGGGACCTGTACCTCCCTTAATTGCAGGATTCTGCAGAGAGTGGTGTGGACAGCCCAGCGCATCTGTAAATGTGAACGTCCTATTATTCAGGGCATTTACAGAGATAGGTGAGTAAAAAGGGCCCAAAGGGTCATTGGGAACCCAAGTCACCCCAACCACAAACTGTTCCAGCTGCTACCATCCGGGAAGCAGTACTGCAGCATTAAAGCCGGGACCACAGGCTCCGGAACAGCTTCTTCCATCAGGCCATCAGACTGATTAACTCACACTGATACAATTGTATTTCTATGTTATATTGACTGTTCTGTTGTACATACTATTTATTGCAAATTACTATAAATTATACATTGCACATTCAGACAGAGATGTAACTTAAAGATTTTTACTCCTCATGTATGTGAAACATATAAGAAATAAAGTCAATTCAGTTCAATGTGGTAACTCAATGCATGGTTTGGCTGTGGAAACTTGAAATTTTGCAGACCACGTTTGCAAAGAAGAATTTGAAGCAACTGGTGCCTATCCATGCATTGAGTCCTGTTAGACTGTACCATGTATATCTGGGTGTCTGCGTGAATTATCACACCCCACATACACGAGCCATTGTGATCTACACAGTTGGTTCTCAATTATGTGTAAAGATATTGTATTTAAAATGTTGCACAGCACAACAGGATTTTTCAGCATTCACCTTTGGAGTAGAGACCAAGAGACCAACTGGTACATATGGTATCTGAGTGAGAATCTGCGGCTAATTCCCATTTATTGCGGCACTAACTGCAGCCCTGTTGACAAGAGATCTATATTTTAATGGAAATCAAACAAATCATTGATAGAGTAGCAAGAAACCATTCTCTCTGGTGAATCAGCATTCTCCAGAGTCGTAGCTAGCGGTATCAATAACTTTGCCCTAAGGAATCCAATGCATTATTAACAGCAATAAAAATGTTATGAAAGTAACAGGTAATTTATTTGTACAACTGGATTTTCATGCATAGTAGCCTAAACAGCACTTTAATTAAGAATTTGCAATCTAATGTATTAGAAAATTTACCTCTCTGGTGGATGAATGCAAGCTCATCTGAATCTGAATCTTTGATTTGTGGAAAACTAAGAAGGATCAAAAGAAAGTTGTTTAAGGTAAGATCAAGTTCAGCCATATAGATTAGTGGAAAGAAACCGCTTGCATTTTGTGTAAAAAGAAGTAGACAACATTTAAACCTCCTGATGGGGGATGGAAGTATATGATGGCTAGACATCCATAGTGAAGGTGATGCTTGGGAGACAAGGAGGAGAGAAATTGTCATTTTGAAAGTCAGTATCGGAACTGGGAGTGGAGAGGTGAGATGGCCAATATAAAAAGGAGAAGTGGAGTAGCGAGGAAGGATTCCGAGATGATCGGTGGACTGAGGAGGGGTTTAAGGTGACAGGGAAGCAGTGCCAGGTAGGGGAGGGGAGAGGATGTGGTGGTGGCTTCACAGTGGGGAAATGACTGATGCCATGGTAGAGGAGACAAGAACCAAAGAGGAGTCTTGCTTGGTTATAGGAAGCGCTATATTAGTAAAACCTCATAATATTTCAAATGTGCAGTGATGGCACTTCAAGCCTGAATTCCTCAGCACATGAAACATTCCATGACAAATGATGTTAGTCTTTGCGTGACTCATGCCAGGAACCTCTCAGGTACAAAGTCACATAAAAATAATTGTGAAATATTTCAATCCAGTAAAACTACTTTTTAATTGCACAAAGCAAATGGATAGTGCAATGCCATTGAATTTCTAAGCCCTTGTATTTTTTTTTATTAAATTTTAACAGTTTAAATGCATTCCACAGGGACAGAACTGAGAAAGAAGTTTTAAATATAGCCACATTTGAGATATAATATCGCAAAAAAGATGGTTCAAGAGTGAATTAAGGAGCCAATTTAGACAAAAAAGGATCAAAAGGCAAAGTCTTCCTGGGAGGGCAAATATTTACGTATGGACTTAGTAGTCGGAAATGATCAAAGGAAGTGCAAATCTATTTGGATAAGATCAAGTAAACCAAAATTGGAAATGTGCAGAGATCTTTGACTGTGGTATGACTCAGGGAGATTACAGAGATGGAGGGAGAGAGTGATGCTTTGTAAAATCTGAAAGTAATAATGCTTGTCAAGTTTAAAGACATGTGCAGCAGAGGTTAGGTTGGCTCCAGTGAAAACTGTGAAGCAGGCCAGCAGTTCTTTGGAGCAGTCAACAGCAGATGAATTGAAACAGACACAGATTTAAGCAATTTTTTAGGGTGGAGAAAGTAAACTTTGCGATTGTATTGATATAGGATTTAAAACTCTACCTGGAAATGTATGTAACGCTCTGCTATATTGGTTTGTTTCTATCTAGCGGAAATCCCACCCGGCGCCCGCCTGGACGTCTCCAGCTGGGTCGGTTGCTGTACCACTGCCACCCAAATCAATCCCAAACATCAATCATCAGCCAGCGCACACAGTACGTTTTACCAAGTACACTTTATAGATATTACTAACTCTATGAAATTAATATGTTCGATACAGGAAAGGAAGGAATGGAAAAAGGGGCCAGACTTATCAAAGTTCAAGTTCTTCGTGCACAAGTTGGAGCTCAGAAAGTTCTTCGGGGCCGCCCGGACCCTGTCGACTCGCGGCTCGGGACCGCCCGGAAACCGTCGATTCGCGGCTCGGGACCGCCCGGAAACCGTCGACTCGCGGCTCGGGACCACCCGGACCCCGTCGACTCGCGGCTCGGGACCGCCCGGACCCCGTCAATTCGCAGCTCGGAACCACCTGGAGTGATCAACGGGAGCCTTCCCACACGTCCACTGTCCTCCCTGTCGCTCCTCCAACTCCCCCCCAAAAACCCCATCCCCAGTCATATGAGACAGCATTATCACCCCCAGAAACAATAACATGAACACTCGTTGGTTAATGGCACCCTGCTGTCTGTATTAACCCAGGCAAATGTCTAGAGAGAGACTTTCTCAGCATTTAACATAACATAGAAGCCATTTTAATCCACATACGCAGCAGTTTAAAAGATTAACATAACAAAGAAGCCATTTTAAATTTAACATACAAAGCAGTAACCTCGTACATTCTCCCCCCACCAAAGAAAAGTCATGCCCTCATGACATTATCAGGGTTCACCAGTGCTCCTTGCAAAACACAAAACCCAACCCAGGTGCATAAAGCAGTGACATAACTTCCCAGGGCAGTAGAGATCACACCCTGCTCTCCCAGCGCTGTGTAAGTCAACCTCTCCGGGGGGTGCCTTCTCCTCTGAGACCTCTGTACTTCCTCTGCTGACTCTTCCGGTTCAGACACCCCAGGTGACACCTGGGCCCACCTGTTGGTCCCTCACCCTCACCCTCATGGGGTCCCCTCAGCACCTGTGAGCCCTCTGCCTCGGGTTCTGGCTCCACCCTCTCCTCCCCTAATTCCAGCTGTACTACAGGCGGCTCCTCAACACCCTCCCTCCTCTCCCCTAACTCTGTGAGGGAAGGACCGGGAGCCTCTTCTCTCGGCACCGGGGAATCAGCGAACAGAAACAGGTGCCACACGTCCGAATCATCGTCTTCCGATGACGTATCCCTTCTCGAGGTGGGGACCGGCCCCGTCTCCTTCGCAGTGGGCTCTTCCCTCGCCCTGCGCCCTCGCAGAGTCCTCGTACTAGGCATAAACTCCCATTCGGGCTCTGGGTCCATCTTCACCTCTCGACCCAGAGGCAACAGGTGGTTTCGATGGAGTACCTTGACAGGCCCCTTCCCGTCCTCAGGTCTCACCGGTAAACCGGGAGATTCGGCATCTGACTCTCCACCACATAGGGGGTGGCTGCCCAACGGTCCGTCAACTTGTGCTTACCCTATAGTCCTAAATTCCGGATAAGGACTCGGTCTCCCGGCAATAGTTGGGCGAACTTTACTTTCTAATCATACCTCTCCTTATTCCACTGATTCTATTTGGTGGCCGCTGCCTCAGCCAACTCGTACGCCCTTTTCAACTCTCTCCTCATATCGGACACATACTTTAGCTATGGCTTTGAAGGTATTTCACCCGCTTCAGTCCCAAAAGACAGATCAATGGGCAACCTCGCTCCCCGTCCGAACATCAGACAGTAGGGCGAGTACCCCGTAGCATCATTGCGAGTACAATTGTAACAATGAACCAAATGGGCGATGTGCTGACTCCACTCACTCTTCTGTCCAATCTCCAAGGTGCCGAGCATGTCCAGCAGGGTCCGGTTAAACCTCTCGGGCTGAGGATCACCCTGCGGGTGATAGGGGGTGGTTCTGGACTTTTCAACCCCAAGCATACCCAGTAATTCATGGATAAGCCTGCTCTCGAAGTCCCGTCCTTGATCACTATAGATCCTCTGGGGGAGGCCATAATGAACAAAGTACTTCTCCCATAACACCTTTGCCACTGTAGTCGCTTTCTGGTCCATAGTGGGAAAGGCCTGCGCATATCTAGTGTAGTGATCCGTGATGACCAAGACATTGGCGGTGTTGCTGGTGTCTGGCTCAATAGACAGGAAATCCATACATACCAGGTCCAGGGGTCCTGCACTCTGCAAGAGGGACAGAGGAGCCGCCTACACAGGCAAGGTCTTCCTCCTGATGCAACGACTACAGGTCTTACAGTATTCTTCCACCTCCCCCCTCATCCGGGGCCAGTAAAACCGGTCCATAGGTCTTTTCTACCCCCAAGTGCCCGGAATCATCATGTAGTGCCTGGAGCATGGTCTTCCGATACTTCTCAGGCATGATCAGCTGCCAGCGCCGGGGGTGGTCCGGGGGCAACGTGACCCGGTACAAAACTTGGTTTTTCAGCTTCAACCGAGGCCACTCTTTCAGTAGTAGGGGCACGGAGGCGTGCTTCGCTTTCTCCACCTGAGGCATATCCCCCTGTCTAACTGCGTACCAAATAGTGCCAATGCTCGAGTCTTCCCGCTGCACCGTCCCCACTTCCTGGGGGCTCAACTCCGGCAACTGTCTGTTCCTCAGAGCAGTCAAATTACAGTAAACAGTGGGTAGCGCGTCATCATCAGCCCCCAATTGATCCATTGCCTGATTCGGTCCCATCGGGGCTCCTGCTTCCACGTCGCTCGCAAATTGACACATGGCCTTCACTCCCGGGGCAGGGACACTCTTCCACTCCTCGGCCATGCCCGACGAGACAGGACATCTGCATCAATGTTCCGGCTCCCTGGCCGGTACTTCAGACTGAACTCAAGGGCAGACAAGGCCGCTAACCACCGGTGTCCAGTAGCGTCCAGCTTTGCCGAGGTCAGGATATAAGTGAAAGGGTTGTTGTCAGTTCTCACCTCAAACTGGGCCCCGTATAGATAGTCGCTCAACTTGTCCACCACCGCCCATTTCAACGCCAAGAACTCCAACTTGTGAGTGGGATAGTTTCTCTCAGATGGTGACAAGCTACCGGCCTCAATCCGTTGCCCTGTTCCTAGTACAGGACAGCCTCCAGACCCTCGCGACTAGCATCAGTGTGTAGAACATACGGCTTCCGGAGATCAGCAAAAACCAACACCGGGGCCTGTGTCAGCGCCCTTTTTAGAGATTGGAACGCCCCTTCACATTGAGCATCCCACCTTGATCCAAAAGGCTCCCCCGGGTTCAAGTATCCTCCTACCTCCAGCCCTTGGTCTCCCTTCCTTTTTTTCCCCACAGGTGAATAACCACACAACAGTTGGTTCAACGGGTGACTCATTTTCGCATATCCTTTCACGAATCGCCGGTAATATCCGCAAAACCCCAAAAACGGGCATAAGGTGCTCACCTTCTGAGGTCTCGGCCAGGTGGTTACTGCAGCTATCTTACCCGGATCAGTGGCCACTCCATGTCGTGAGATTATGTGCCCGACATAACTGACCGACGTCTTACAGAACTGACATTTATCCAGGGAAAGTTTTAACCCTTCCTCCTTCAGCCAACTCAGCACCTTCAGCAGCCACTCCTCATGTTCCTCCAATGTAGATCCAAACACTATCAGGTCGTCCAGGTATACCAATACCTCCAGCAGGTTCATGTCCCCACTATCCTCTCCATGAGCCGCTGGAAGGTGGCTGGGGCCCCCGAGATGCCTTGGAGCATTTGTCTGAACTGGAAAAATCCCAGGGGGCAGATAAAGGCCGTCTTCTCTTTATCGGTCTCACTCATCGGAATCTGGTAATACCCACTCCACAAATCCAATACACTAAACCACTGCACCCCACTTAAACAGGCCAATGTGTCTTCCACCCTCGGGACTGTATACTGGTTGGGGACAGTGCGTCGGTTCAGGGTCCTATAGTCCACGCACATGCGTACCTTCCCATTATTCTTCCTTGCCACCACTATGGGGGACGCATATGGGCTCCGGGACTCCACGATAATCCCTGCATCCTTCAACTGCCGCACATCTTCCACATCTGCTGTGGCCAGCCGCCTCGACCTTTCTCTAAACAGGGTGTCATTTGTCACCCGGATAGTGTGACGAGTGCTCTTGGTACATCCCACATCAAACTCGCCCAGAGAAAAGACATCCCCTAGTTTCAGCATCTTCTCCACCAGCCTGCTCTTATACTCCAGTGGTACAGGGGAGTCTTTAAAATTAAAGGCCTCCTCGGTCAGCCCCTTGTTCTCCAATAGTTTTCCTCCAGTGGGCCTCATGGGGGCGCTAGACATCACCATCACCAGGAACAAGTGCGCGAGGGGCATCCCACGCTTAAAGGTGATCTCCCTTTCCGTTGTGTTCCTTACAATCACCCCCATCAGCCGTGCCTGTACAACCGGGGACCTCTGCAATTCAGGTCTCACCAGTGCCCCAGCCGGGAACCGGGACTCCCCTTCAAGGTCTTCTGGGGCGTCTACTAGCAGGACCTCGCCCGCCGGTACTCTGGGGAATTTGGGGGTCCCATCATTAGTGCCACCTCCCCTGGCCATATCACCTTAGGCCTCGCCTGAGTACACCACACCGTCCCTCGTTTCCACTCAGGATCCGGCCCCTGGGGGTCACCCACCTCTTTGAACACAGCTCGAAACACTGTGTACCAAGAGGGTCTCCAGAAAGTTCTCCCCCGCCTTCTCTTTACAGGCTCCCAAGAGCCGTAGCACCAGAGGGGAGTTAGCCCCCACCAGCAGGGCAGCTCCACCGGTTTCCACCGGTTCCGGACAGACCAACACCAGTGTCTCAAGAGCTTCCGACACTCCCACATCGCCCTCCGAGAATTGCAATCTCACTGACAAGTACCCATCGTACGGGTAATCACCATCACTTATGCCCGAAATCTCCAGTGCATTAAATGGGGTTACTGGCAAATGCTTCAGATATTTGTTGTAGAATGACCGGTACAGTAAGGTAACCTGCGATCCTGTGTCAAGAATGGCTCTTGCAAAGATTCCCTCTATCTGTAGGGACACGCTGGAACGGTGTCCCACCAATCCATCTGGAATAAGGGCTTGTGCTTTCGGGGGTTCCATGGCTGATTTCTGGGAACGTGTTCCTCCTGAGACTCCAGTCCGTTCCCTCACTGAGCCTCTCCTAAGTTTCCCGACACCTCTCCTTTCTTAGTGGCCGAGGGGCTCTCCCTCCTCGGGGCATCTTGTCTCTCACAATCCCTCTGAAAGTGACCCACTTCCCCACAGCTGTAGCACACCCCCGGCCACTCACATTCCCGCTGGAAATGCCCCTCTTTCCCACAGTTATAGCACACACTACCTGCCGCCTCTCTCCTCCCGGGACGCCCCTCACTCCCAACCCATGGTGCGGGCTGTCCCCCAAAGGGGGTACTACCCCATCCATCGCCTCAAGCTGCGGGGGGGGGGTCCCTCCCCTCCCCCCCGCCCCGGGACCCCTTGGATTTATCTGTTCTCAAACCAGTTACCACCTCCTGAACCGCTGAAGACTGTCCCCGGTGGTCCGAGCCCCTTTTGCGGCCCAAAGCTCTCTCTCCTCCCACACCTCTCTAATCAGCTGCCCGAATGATGGAGGGGGGCTCCTCTTATATGACTGCCAGATACCCTGTCCTCCTCCAGGGAACCATTAAATGTCTGACTCATCCTCAACCTCTCCTCTTCGTCCGCCTTCACTACCCCTCGGCGCCACAACCCAGTAAGCCTTCTTTCCAGCCGGAAAATGTATTCTGAGAGCTTTTCCCCTCTTCCCTGCCCCATGTTTTGAAACTCCACTAAAAGTTGCCAGGGATCTCCTGACAGTCCAAACGCTCCCTCCAAAACGTCCAAACACTCCGACAGGGAAGCCGAGGGTCATTCCGCACTCAGCTCGCGGACTACACCTGCTGCCCCACCCCTCAAACTTTCCACCAATCGCTGCCTCTTTTGCTCATCCGAACCTGACCACGTCTCTAACAACTGGGACGTATTCTCATTCCATACCTGATATTCGTCCTCCCCTTCCAGGGTGGGTGTGGCTCCTGAGAAAATTCTCAGCTTCTGGCAGGGCCCCTCAACCCTTCTTACCAAGGAGGTAATGGCAGCTGCTAACTCGGAGGTCTCACCCCTGGCTGGGGACAGGGCCTGGACAAGTCTTCCCACTCTAACCCTCCACCACTGGCTATTGGCACCTCCCCGGCGTCTCATCAAGCTCCTCCTCCGGTGTCTCCTCACTTTCTTCCTCCGAGAGGGTGTGGAGACCCCATGGCCCCGCCTCCCCCTGAATGCTGACTGTCGCTGGCAGTTCCAACGTCATGACGTCAGCACTCGTACGAACCAACACCCAGCTAGATTCCACTTCTTTCCCACACCTTCTAGCTATCAATTCTACCTGCCCGATACCTTTAATCAAACTCAACCCTTGCACTAGTACACCTCCCAAAATGCAGAAATCCTCCCCATTTAGCACACACACATAATTCACTGGTACGTCCTCTAATTCACACCAGCTTACAATCTTATCTCGATCCATCTTCGCACTACTTAACGCGGTGACTATTACAGCTCTACCGAAAATCCAAATCCCAGACAATAGCCCCCACAATGTAACGCTCCGCTATATTAGCTCATATATGTCTAGGGAAAATCCCGCCCGGCACCGGCCTGGACGTCTCCAGCTGGGTCGGTTGCTGTACCACTGCCACCCAGATCAATCCCAAACATCAATTATCAGCCAGCGCACACAGTACGTTTTCCCAAGTACACTTTATAGATATTACTAAGTCTATGAAATTAATATGTTAGATACAGAAAAAGAAGTAATAGAAAAAGGCGCCGGACTTATCAAAGCTCAAGTTCTTCGTGCACAAGTTGGAGCTCAGAAAGTTCTTTGGGACCACCCGGACCCTGTCGACTCGCGGCTCGGGACCGCCCGGACCCCGTCGACTCGCGGCTCGGGACCACCCAGAGTGATCGATGGGAGCCTTCCCGCACGTCCGTCGTCCTCCCCGTCTCTCCTCTGACTCCCCGCCAAAAACCCCCGTTCCCAGTCACATGAGACAGCATTATCACCCCCAGAAACAATAACATGAACACCCATTGGCTAATAGCACCCTCCTATCTGTACTAACCCAGGCAAATGTCCAGCTGGAGACTTTCTCAGCATTTAACATAACATAGAAGCCATTTTAATCCACATACGCAGCAATTTAAAAGATTAACATAACAAAGAAGCCATTTTAAATTTAACATACAAAGAAGTAATCTCGTACATGTATATGACAATAATCTCATTGTTTTTCTCAGCATTTGTCAGTATCAATAAAATTGTTTTTATAGTTCAGTTACAGAGATTTCCCTGTTTCTGGCATCCCCACATCTGCAGCCGTGTTTGGACATTGGGCTTCTGCACCTTGTTAATACCTCACTTCAAGTTTAGCCTGTACCTATACCCAGCTGTGTTTCCTCATAATATAGATATCAAATATGCCTGGATTCCTGATGATGAAACCAGACACCATGTAATTGGCCATAGGAAAATTGTTCTCTGGCAGCATTTTGATCCGCAGTCATTAAAAAGGAAGTAGGGTCTTAAAATTAATCTGTTGGATAATAACTGTGTGTATAAAAATAAAAAGGCTTGGATTTATGCAGCAGGTTTTATGACCTCAGATTTTATAGGCAATGAAATACACTAGGACTGTGCTTGCAGCACTAATATAAAATACACTTAATAAGTACTTAAACATACTTAAATATTAATCTGAAATTCCTCTCTATTCTTTCAGACCTTTTAACTATTTTTAAATTAATTTTAGCTTCAGCTATTTCTTAGTGTTTGTATATTGTAGCCCATGGACATTAACCTTTGTTTTTTCCCATAAAGATTTCAAATTTAGGTTGATGTGCAAACGTCAGCAGAATGTCTTTGCCTTACTGACTTAACCATCTGTCTATCTGGCAATCAGTGACAGCTTCAGCAGAACTGTTTTTCAGCCTTTTACAATTAATCTGCATTTCATTCATTTCAAATCTCAATCTCTGCAAACACTTCCCCACTCAGCAATATCCCCATCTCTCCATGACAGATCCCAATCTTTTAAATCTTTTAAAAATACATTAGTGGCAAATATTTCAAAGCACTTTTCTTCCTTCCAGTCCTTTATTCTCCCAAAAAAAATAGAGCTGTGTCTCAGGAGAAACCGGAGACTGTTGATTTTGGAATCTTGAGCAACAATCTGCTGGAAGAACTCAGCAAGTGAATGCAGAGTTTCAATCTGAAATGTCGACAGTTCCATTCCTTCCACCGATTCTGCTCAACCCGTTGACTTCTCACATCAGACTGTTTATTGAGCTATGCCTCAGGCCTGCTACTCAATATTCCACAAACTGTTTCCCACAATAATAATTAAAGCCATCTCACTGTTAATTCAGCGGCAGTGGGTATGAAGACACATAAAGTATTAAAGTGGTTTTTCCTCAGTCAGACCACTGTGGAACAGGTTGTATGCATTAAATAAAAATAATGTAGGAGATGTAAATCTCAATTAAAATCACAGAATGCTGGAACCACTCCATAGGTCAGTGGAAAGAGAAACAAGGTTAACCTTGATTGGTGTCATTAGAACTGCTGAAGTGAAAAAAAATGTGTTCATTTTAAGTTGCAGAGAAGATGGAAGAGATATGCTGAGGATGCAGGGAATATCTGTGATGGGCTGAGGTAATATTATTGCTTATTTGTTACTAATAATATTATCACTATCTACCTTTTCTTTCATTTTTGTATTTGCACAGTCTGTTGTCTTTTGCTCACTGGTTGTCTGCCCTGTTAGAAGAGTCTTTCATGATTCTATTTTAGTTATTGGATCTATTGAGTATGCCCACAAGAAAATGAATCTTAGGGTTGTATATGGAGACATATATGTATTTTGATAATACATTTACTTTGAACCACAATTCTAGTGCACTAGTTTGGAAGAAGTGTAAATCAATAACTGTTTTTCTCCCAGGATTGTAGGAAGTGAAAAGGAGAAAGGCAAGGCTTTGCATCGACTAGAGTTGAATGGATAACAGCCATAAAAAAGGGGAGTTGTTGGAGGGAATGGAAGACTGGGCCAGTGAGTACGATGCTATTTAAATATTCCTCGGCCTTTAGTAAAACTTAGAAATATAAACCATTGAACAAAACAAACCATTTTTACCAGCTTAGTTTAAACATCTTGAATATTGCATAGAGTGTTACAGTAGATGATATTTTAGAAGTTTTGTGCTAAGATTCATTGTAAATATCTAAAGCATAATTTGATAGCGAGAAGGCCCATGCCCAATTTGCCTGGACAGTTACTTGATTGCTACACTGATATTGCAGCCCGATTTGTAGTAAACTTTTGTATGTGTGCTCTTATTCCAATTTCAGGATTCATCTTCTGAATGTTCATCAGTTCAGAATCAGCATCAGAATTATGTTCATTGCCTATGATATATGTCATGAAATGTGTCGTTTTTGGCAGTAATACAGTGCAGGGCATTAAAAAAGTCACTGTAAGTTACAATAACAAATAAGTACATAGTGCAAAAAAGGAATGATGAGATGACGTTAATAGGTTCATGCATCATTCAGAAATCTGACGCTCGAGGGTAAGAAGCTGTACCTAAAAAATTGAGTGTGGGTCTTCAGGCTTCTGAACATTCTCCCTGAAGATAGAAATGAGAAGAGGGCAAGCTCTAGAAATCTGGGCTTAGATACTGATTTAATTAAGAAGCTAATTTCCTGTTCTTGAGAGAATGCTGCTCCAAAAAAAGCCCCTCAAGGATTTCAGTTTCCCTTTAAAATCCCTCAAGGATTTTGACTTGGAAACTGAAAGGGCAGTTCTGCGGAATTTACAAATAACTTCAGAGACTTATAGCCTGCTTTTGTCCCATGATATTTCACCTCACAAAGCCCCTTTCCCCCAACCCCATCAAACCCAGCATTTGCACTTGCTCCATTCTCTTAAACAAAATTCCCTTGGCTCTGACAGGCAGATTCTGTTCAAGATCTTTTTGTTGATTGCAGCTCACATAGCTGTGGTGAACAGAGCTTTCATTACATTTTGCTCAGTCCTTCCCTCTTTCTATTCTGCTGTGCATTTGATTTAAATGTTCATTAAGATGTGCATTTCTGATGTTTAATGTTGCTTCTATGTAGAGATGTTTGTAAAAGGCTTTAGGTGAATCAAATCTTAATACTACCATAATGGAATCTGGAATTACCCCTGATATACTTGAAGACCATTTAAAAACTGGCTCTGTAAATGATGTGGTATTGGCACATATGTTCAATGGTGTACAATCCTAGCTAATGCAATGCCTGCTGCTTGTCAATGAGAACTAGCCATAAGCTAATACCATTAGGATGGCTGATCAGTTAATAAATTCCTGTATTGTTTCCATCAATCAGCCATATGCATTAGACTACCTTGCCACAGAGGAAGAAGTTAGCGGAGCATTTTGCTTTTGACTTTGGAGAAATTCTGAAGGGGTGGCTTCATGCTGGCTTTTGGGCAGGCTGGGAAATGTGAATGAAAGCAGTAAATGATGAAAATATTCGGCAAGTCCAGCTTCAACCATGGAAGGAGAAACACAATTAACCTTCCAGGTCAATCGTCCTCTGTCTAAACAGAGAGCACATGTTGGCTTCACAAGGTGTTGTGGCTTAATGATGCAGGCTGGATGGAACTGAGGATCCTTACATGTCTGTCATTGCTCACCTACTCTTTATTTCTGTGAATCAACTGTGTCTTTGAACCTAAAAGCCTGAGGCACTCAGCCCACGTTGCGCTGCTGGTCTCTAGTCCTCGCAGACCGTCCATTTCTTCAACAAATGTTTCTTCTGAAGACCCTGACCTGGAGTTAGACGCTGACTTCGGTTCTTTGCTGGGATGGGATCCGTTCTTGGGGTTAGGCCTACTGTTTGGGCTCTGGAGATGAGCGGATCGAGGGTCTGTGTCACAGCAGGAGACTCGTGTGTTGTCAGGGAGCCGGAAAATCTGTCGCTGTGGGCCCGAAGACTCAAGATCTTTGTGATCTTTGGGCACAGGGCTCGTAAAAGAAGCGATGAAATGGACTTTTTTAACATCATAAACCAGCGGGTTGTTGTTATATCTGCCGCCCGCTGTGATAATGGGGGACACCTCCCTCTCCCTTATTAGGGAGAGAGAGAACCTGTGGATTGCCGAATGCCGGATGAAATGCGATAGTCTTTGGGGTAACTGCAAGGTCTGTGTCTTTGCTACCGCTTAGTTCACGCTTGTGCTCAGCAGCGGGTGCACTTTTTATTTTGCTGGTGGGGGGAGCTTTGGGGTTCTCATATTTTACTGTTGTTCATTCTTTGGGGCATTTCTCTGTTTTCGTGGATATTTTGCAAAGAAAAAGCATTTCAGGATGTATATTGTATACATTTCTCTGACATTAAATTGAACCTTTGAACCTTGGATTCATCAATTTCCTCTAGAAGTCTATTTTCTGCATCTGATCCTGTTTTGTTTGGACTGAACCATTAAGTATTTTCCAAGCTACATGGAAATTAAGAATAATAGACGTCTGCTTCAAGAATGGAACAGGCATGATTTTATTGAATAGGCTCAATATGCCTTTGGCCTCTTCCTGCTCTTACTTCTGATGAACTGCACAGGTTTCCCAACAGGCAGACACTGAGAGATGCTCAGCAAGACACCAGTCTCACACTCCACAATCCCCTTTGGAGATTGGAGACAAAGCAACATAATATCTGTCTATAAATGAGACTCTGTTGTCAGCATTTCCTCAGTTGATCTAAACTCCCATTCCAACTTCCACTCCTTCCTTGCTAAACACCATTTCAATGATTTCAGTATCATTCAAGTTAGTTCTTCATCCAGTACCATCGTCAAAGTTCTGTACATAGTTATTTCAAGCAAAATATTCCTGTCACATACATGACTCAGCTAACGCTATTTCTGTCTTACAGCTCTTACCCTAGATAAGTGGGAATGTGGAGTTAAAGATTTAGTCAGACCAGCCATGATCTTATTGAATGGCAAGGGGCTGAGTAGCCTAGTCTTGCCCCTAAGGTAATGTATTCGTATGTGTGTTTGTATTTGTGACACAAAACTTCTACATGCAAGTTTATATAGTATTTTTGCATGACACAAGATGCAGAGAAATAGATGCAGGCTTCTCTCTATTATGCACTATTGGCATCCAAAGCAACAATGTGCATGTGATCGTGATAGTGACAAAGTCTTGCCTCCTTTCGATGTTGCTCAACCCCTGAGTTACCCCAGTATTTTGTGTGTGTTGCTCTGACATCTGCAGCCTCTTGTGTTCCAATTCTAACAAATCATCAAATAGATATCAATATAAGAGATTCTGCGGATGCTGGAGCAACACATACAAAATGCTGGAGGAACTCAGTAGGTCAGGCAACAACTATGGAAATGAATAAACAGTTGACATTTTGGGCCAAGACTCTTCATCAGGAGTGGAAAGGAAGGGATAAGACTAAAGAATAAGAAGGTGAGGGAGAGGAAGGAGGACCAGCTAGAAGGTGTTAAATGATACAGTAGCAATTGTGTGTGTTGCTATCAAATAGATATTATTCAATATTACTATTTATATTATTTAAATAAAAAAATACTAAAATGGAGTGAAATTAGAGCCATTAGGAACTCAGCTTGCTTTTAACTATGTGGAACACAATGTCTTGCCACATGTTACTTTCAAAATCATGAACTTCCTAGTTATTCATGTTCTTATCAACTTGCAGCACGCAGTGCACAGTGGAAACCTTCCCTGCAAATAAAATATCAGCTATTTCTCTCCACTGGAGAAGTCAGTGTTTCTGATATAAATAGTAAAATGGTGTTGCAGGATAGTCCACTTTCTCTGAACAGTTGCAAATAGCTACCCTTGAAAAGTATACTTCAACCAAGCTAAGTTTTCTTTGTGTCCGGCAAAACAGAACAAGTACTAAAGCTAAAGTGAGGATGCAGAATATCTGAAACAAGAATAAACACGAGGAGAGCACTAGCAGGTCTGGCAGCTGCTGTCGGGATCATACTGGGTATTGTCAGAACCTTGATGTTCAGCCCTTTAAATGACTGTTCGTCTTGGACCACTGCCCAGACACAATAAACTGAAAGGTTTGAATGGGCAAATCTGCCAATTCACTCTGCTGGAGTCCTCCTCATGATCCAAGTCTTGCTGAGAATGCCTCTCAGATATTGTGATCAGTCAGATCTAGCACAAGGTCCAAGAGCCCCTTGATTTCATTGAAGATGACAGGGCAAAAGATGAAGGGTAAACACTACTTCAAAATGATTTTGCTTTATTTTGATGTTTTTAACTATTTATTAAAAAAGTGTGTGCTCGATTACAATTGTTAGAGTCCTGTGAGCTCTACTTGGCCTGAACCTCACCCATAATCGTAAAGTATTTCTCCAAGAAGGTCAGCGCAGCAGTGTGTTCTAGCTGAGGATCAGCTTAGGGAATTCCTGCCTCTGACACCAAACATTCCTGTTGAAAGGAACTGAAGAAACTCTTGGAAATGCATCACATCCCTGCTCTTATATTCTAAACCTCTTGAAATGAATGCCAACATTGCGTTCGCCTTCTTCACAACCCACTCAACCTGGAGGTTAACCTTTAGGGTATCCTGCACAAGGATTCCCAAGTCCCTTTGCATCTCTGCATTTTGAATTCTCTCCCCATCTAAATAATAGTCTGCCCATTTAATTCTTCCACCAAAATGCATGGCTATACACTTTTCAACATTGTATTTCATTTGCCAATTCTTTGCCCATTCCCCTAAACTATCTAAGTCTCTCTGCAGGCTCACTGATTGTTCAACACTATCCACTCCTCCACCTATCTTTGTATCATCGGCAAATTTAGCCACAAATCCATTAATACCATAGTCCAAGCCATTGACAAACATTGTAAAAAGCAGCGGTCCCAACACTGACCCCTGTGGAACTTGGTAACCGGCAGCCAGCCAGAAGGGGATCCCTTTATTTCCACTCTCTATTTTCTGCCGACCAGCCAATGCTCCATCCACACTGTAACTTCCCTGTAATTCCATGGGCTCTTATCTTGCTAAGCAGCCTCATATGCAGCACCTTGTCAAATGCCTTCTGAAAATCCAAGTACACCACGTCTACTGCATCTTTTGCATCTACCACAAAATGATTGATAAGGTTAGAACAGTGGATTTGTCTGCATGAACTTTAGTAAAGCATTAGACAAGGTCCCTCCTGGTAGGATAGTCCAGAAGATTAAGTCACATAGGATTTACAATGAGTAAATTGGATTCAACATTGTCTTGGTCATAGAAGACAAAGCGTGGAGCTGGAGAAGTGTTTCTTTGACTGGAGGTCTGTGACGAGTGTTGTTCCAAAGGATCGATACTGGGAGCTCTGTTGTTTGTTAGAGATGTTGGGGAGGGTTTAAACTAATTTGACAGGGGGGGATGGAAACCGGAGAGATAGGGTGACTTGTATGCAAGTCAATAGAGTGCGTAGTGAGACTGTGAGGATAGACAGGCAGATGAGAGGGCAGAATTGCAGTTAGTGGGATGAGTTGAATTATAACATGGTGGCAGAATTGAAAATGGAGATGAATACAGGATCTCAGTAGATGGAATAAGGTGGGTCAGTGTTTCCCAGTCTTTTTTAGCCCAATCCCCTAAAGCACTTTCATACTTGCCAACACTCATCTTAAGCACAATATACTTACTGGCACCCCCAAAGTGTAAAAACATGTTGTGTCTACCATATGCTAACATGTGAAAAATAATTTTGCTTTAAATTTTTATTTGCCTTTAAACCTGGCTTACACAGTACCTGTGCACTGTACAGCAGCTTCAATATCAATGTGATCCTTGAGCTTGGTGGTTTTTAGCAAGAGTTGAAATATCTGGTTCAAGTGGTAACAGCAAAAACCTTAGGTCCCCACGTGTAACAATATCCAAGCGGTTTCTGTATTTTGTGAGAATGTGGTTCACTGCACTGAAGCCCCTTTCACCAAGGTAGGAGGATGGAAATCAATGAAGAGCAGTTTAGCGCTTCTCCAAAGAATAGGAAAATTCATACGACAGTGTAGTGACTTATCACAAAAGTCAACATTTTTGTTTCTTCATCATTCTGAATTTTGATAATTTCTTCTTGCAAGCTCTCTTCTTGTTCTTCCACCTTGTAAAGAAATGGGTTAATTACCCAGTATGGAATGTCCATATCGTTCAAATCCTTGAATTGATTCTGAAAATCTTTCTTCAATGACCACAGGTGTAAGCATTATTCTTGCAAATCACTGTCTGTGAAAGAGAGTGCCATACCTTCCAGGCAGGAAAACTGTGAGAACATTCTTCTCCCAGTATTTTGCCTATATATTACCTATTTTCTGATAAAAATTGGCACTGCACTTTTTGCCTGGATTAAATTGAAATTCTCACCCTGCAGTTTCATATTTAGAATGTTAATTTTGTGATACAGATCAGCAAAGTATGTTACATCTCCATGTAGAAGTCTAATCTTGCTTCCCAAGTTCTTGTCCACTCTGAGCAAAAATTCAACCACAGAGTCAAAAAGATCAAATAAACATTTTAAGCAGCAGCTTTTTGACAGTCAACATACTTCAGTATGAGGAAGCAAGCATTCAAATTCTTCATCGTTATCTTGGCATAACTGGTGAAGTATTCTGCTGTTTACTGGACGAGCTTTAATTTTGTCGATAGCAGATATTACAAGAGTCATACTTGAAAAAGTCACTGGCTGAGGTTTTTTGTCTGCAAGATGTTGGTGATGAATTACACAATGAATTGCAAACAGATTTGGAATTTCTTTTTTCATAAATGCCACTAAAGCAGCATGGTGACCTGTCATATATGGTGTTCCACCTGTTGCACAAGAAATTATGTTCCTAATTGGAATACTTTTATCCTCAATATACATTTTGAGATCGTTATAGATTGAATCTCCATTGATATTTGTTTTTAAATTTTTGCAAAAAAGAATCTCTTCACAAACGGTTCCATTTTTGATAAATCACACATATGCCATTAGCAATGCCTCATTGTCTCACACAGTTGTATCCCAAATTCTGTTTTTTGTAGCTCTGTGCATAATTGGTACTCAATGTCTTCACTGGTTTCATCAATACATTGAGCTACAGAGTTCTAACTCAGGGGAATTGATTTTAAAATACTGGTATCCATTTTGAGAACAGCGGTGAGCACTTCTGATACAGAAGTCATTATTAATTTTTCACCAATTGTATAAGATTTTCCATAGTTTGTTATCATTTTCAAAATGTTATAAGAAGCAATAAGACCATGATCAAGGTCACTTCTAGCTTTCTTGCCAAATGACTCAAGTGTGCAACGCTTTTCAAATGCTTCTTTCATCTTCTGGAACTGAGTAATACCGTAAGTGGACTTTTCAGTGTGTCTTTTACGGGCATGTTCCTGCAAGCTTGATGGTTTCGTGGCTTCATTAGACAGTACAATTTTACAAATAAAACATATGCGATATCGCTGATCTGATGGGAAAGGAATAGAACCATGCTCCAGGTACAAAACGTTGAATAGATGCACTTTCACATAGTTAACCAATTTCCCCCGGGATCAATAAAGTATGACTATGACTATGACTATTCTGTAGTTTCTGCTTCTTAGCAGGATTAGAATTCAAGGCCTTCAGACTCATAGAGATCACGCCGTACGTATTTATCCATCATGAATGGGGCTAAAATAAAATTTAAAAATTAACAGAAATGGGGAATGCCTATTGGATGTCGACTACAGCCGCGAGTTGACACGGATGGAACGATGGTAGCGGCATGTAAAGGAATGGCGAGAAGATGAAGATGATCACAACAGTGAAAATTATGTTGACAAGGATTCACACTGGAATCTGAATGTTAGTCAGGATAGTGTTGGTGTTAAGCAAGCCATCTTTATACTATTCTACTTAGTGCAATTAACCAATCACATGAGGTCTCATAATCCCCAAATAATGGTCCTTGACCGCATATGTGAAGCCACTTTGGACACCACAAGAGGAATCCTCAGGGTCGATAGGTTCACTGACTTGCTCTATTTCATTGTTTGGTTCTGGCCAGCACTGTGTCGTTGGGTGACCCATTTTCTGTAGATCTGCAGAGAAAGGTGAGAGGATGTAATTGACTTACCAACTGTTAAATTGCACAAACTCCCTCCGGCCACCAGTCAAGGGGAACTGTTGGACACCCTGGTTGCTAAATTATGCATCCCCAATAATGTCTGTTTGGTTGAGTAGGTCGGATGAGATTGTTGAGTTTCAGGCGCGTTGTGTCGACGAGCGCTCAACACCTGCTGACCTGTGGTTATTATGTGTTCTAGTGCCTCATCCTTTTCTTTGGAAGTGCCTGTCAGTCAGGTCTTGTACATCAAGTTAAGGTGCTGCTCTCCACCCCAACCAAGAGAGAGGAGCTGGCCAACGTTGATTGTAAATGGACACGCACAGGGATGATAGCAGAACAGCAATGGCTGGTGTTTCTCGGTACAATTCAGAAGGTGCAGGATAGATACATCGCAAAGATGGAGATGTATTCTAAAGGGCAATATGTATTCTACAGCAAAAATTAGTGGGAATTTAAAGGATTTGGAAGCTTTTAAAACAAAAGAAGGCAACTAAAAAGCATACAGAGAGAAAGATGAAATATGAAAGTAAGCTAGCCAATAATATAAAAGTGGATACCAAAAGTTTATTCAGGTATATTCAGAGTAAAGGAGATGTGAGAGTGGATATCAAACTGATGGAAAATAATACTGGAACGGTAGTAGTGAAGAACAAAGAAATGACAGACAAACTTAATAAGTATTTTGTGCCAGTCTGCCCTGTGGAAGACACTATCAGTTTGCCAGAAATTCAAGAGTGTCTAGAGGGAAGAAGTGTGTAGTTTATTACTAAGGAGAAGGTGCTTAGGAAGCTGAAAGATTCGAAGGTTCACTTGAATCACATAGACTACACACCAGTGTTCTGTCAGAGGTAGATGAAGTGACTGGGGAGGCATTAGAAATTATCTTTCAAGAATCACTCCATTCTGGAATGGTTCTGGGTGACTGGAAAATTGCAAATGTCACTCCGTTGTTCAGGAAGGGAGAGAGGCAAAGAAAGGAAATTATAGGCCAGTTAGCTTGACTTCAGTAGTTGGGATGGTGTTGGAGTCCATTATTATGGATGAGGTTTCAGGATATTTGATACACATGCCAAAGTCAGATTGGTTCCTTCAAGCGGAGATTTTGCCTGACTAACCTGTTGGAAAACTTTGAGGAAATAACAGGCAGGATAGGCGAAGGCGAGTCCATGGATGTTGATTACATGGATTTTCAGAAGGCCTTTGACAAGGTGCCATATATGAGGTTGCTTAACAAGATAAGAGCCCATGGTATTACAGAAAAGGTACTAGAATGGACAGAAGGTTGAATGACTGGCAGAAGACAAAGAGAGGGAATAAAGGGAGCCTTTTCTGTTTGGCTGCCCATGACTAGTGGTCTTCCGCAAGGCTCAGTATTGGGGCTTCTTTTCATGTTATTTGTCAACAATTTTGATGACAACATTGATGGCTTTGTGGCCAAGTTTTTAGATGATATAAAGATAGATGGATGTGCAGAGAATGTTGAGGAAACAGGCAGTCTGCAGGACTTTGACAGATTGGGAAAATGGACAAAGAAATTGCAGATGGAATATAATGTAGGTAACTGTATGGTCATGCACCTTGGTAGAAGGAATAAAGGCATAGACTATTTTGTAAATAGGAATAAAATTTTTAAAAATCAGAGCTGCAAAGGGATTTTCAAGGCCTCATTAAGGATTCCCTAAAGATTATCTTGCAGGTTGAGTCAGTGGTAAGAAAAGTGAATGCAGTGTTAGCATTTATTTCAAGATGACTAAAATGTAAGAGCAAGAAGAGATGTTGAGGCTGTATAAGGCATTGGTCAGACCATGCTAAGAGTACTGGGGAGCAATTTTGGGCCCTTTAAGAAACAATGTACTGGCATTGGAGAGCATCCAGTGCAAGTTCATGAGAATGATTCTGGTAATGAAAGAGTTAATGTATGAGGAACGTTTGATGGCTTTGGGCCAGTATTCACTGGAGTTTAGAAGAATGAGGAGGAAATCTCATTGAAACTTATGGAATATTGAAAGCCATAACTATAGTAGGTGAATCTAGGACCAGAGGGTACAGCCTCAGAAAAGGGGGATGTCTATTTAGAACTACATAAGGACGACATTTTTAGTGTGGTGAATGTGTGGAATTATTTGCCACAGATGACTATAGAGGTCAAGTCATTGAGTACATTTAAAGCGGAGGTTGATAGGTTCTCGGTTAGTCAGGGTATCAAAAGTTACATGACTAAGGCAGGAGAATGAGGTTGAGAGGAATAATAAGTCAGCCGTGACGGAACAGTGGAACAGCCTCGATGGGCCAAGTATCCTATTTCTGCTCCTATGTCTTAAGGTATTATATATAACTGATCTGGATAGAAATGCTGGAAGTCTGCTCAGTAAGTTTGTAGATGACACAAACATTGATGGATTTATGAATATTCAGGAAGTTTGTTAACGGATTCAGCAGAATATGGACCATGTCGAAATTTGGATGTAGAAACAGCACATGGAGTTTAATCCAGAGAAGTGTGGGGATTGGTATGTCGGGAAGTCAATTGTAAGAGAAAAATATATACAATAAAGGATTCAAGAGAGAATTGAGGTGCACGTTGATAGCTCCCAAGGTGGCTGTAAAAGAAATCATCAGCAAACTTGCCTTCATCGATCATGGTGTTGAACACTGAAGCCAGGAAATCATGTTGAGGCTGTATAAAGCTTTGCTCAGGCCACATTTGGAACATTTTGTGCAGTTCAGTTGCCACAAAATTGGAAGGATTTGTAAAGGATGCAGAAAGGTTACCAGGATATTACCTGGAGCAGATGAGATAGTAAAGTTTAAGCATTATTTAGAAGATACACGAAGAGAATACAAAGATGCAGACCATGTGCATGCAGATGGGAGTGGATTGGCATTGTTGTTGGCGCAGACATGCTGGGCTGAAGGGCCTGTTCCTGTGTGTAATTTTCTATGTCCCAAAAGCATGAATACCAAACAGATTCATTCTAAAATTATTATTGTGGTTCAGCTCTATTGCAAGTCTATCACAGGCAATCAAATTAAAGGGTGGCACAGTAGCATAATGGTTAGCGTGACATTTTACAGTACCATCAACCCAGGTTTAATTCCTGCCATTGCCTGTAAGGAAGTGACCCACGTGGGTTTCCTCTGGGTGCTCCGGTTTCCTCCAGCAGTGCAAAAACATACTGGTTGGTAGGTTAATTGGTCATTATAAATTGTCCCATGATTAGGCCAGGGTTAAATCAGAGGTTGCTGAGGAGTTCAACTCAAAGAGCCAGAAGGGCCTGTACACTGCTGTATCTCAATAAATAAATCAATAAAACAGAGTAATCTTTCAATATCTGTGGTGGAGAGTATATTAACTGGCTTCATCATGGCCTGGTATGCAAACACCAGTGCTCTTGAATGGAAAATCCTACAAAAATTAGTGGATACAGCCAGTCCATCACGGGAAAAGCCCTCCTAACCATTGAGCATATCTACACAGAGCACCTTTGCAGGAAAGTAGCATCCATCATTAAGAACCTCCACCATCCAGGCCATGCTCTCTCCTTGCTGTTGCCATCAGGAAGAAGGTACAGGAGATTCAGGACTCACACTACCAGCTTCAGAAACTGTTATTATGCTTTGACCATTAGGATCTTGAACCAGAGGGGGAAAACTCACTCAACTTCACTTACCCCATCACCGAACTGTTTCCGCAATCAACGTACTCACTTTCAAGGACTCTTCATCTCATGTTCTTGATATTTATTGTTTATTTATTTATTATCATATTTTTTCTCTTTCATATTTGCACAGTTTGTTGTTTTTTTTGCACATTGGGTGTTTGTCTTCCCTGTCAGGTGCGGTCTTTTATTGATTCTATTGTGTTTCTTGGATTTACTGTGTATGCCTACAAGAAAATGAATCTCCAGACTGTATTGGTGACATATATGTACTTTGATAATAAATTTACTTTGTGCATCTTAGAAACCTACTGATGCTTACTGCTGAGTTAATACATTGCCAAAATTTCTATGTGTGTTGTAAAAGATGAAGACTATTTAGGCTTTACATCAGAATTAATAACTTTTTATACTACGTTGACATGTTTCATGAAGCTGTCAACCCAAGACTGCTGACAAAATCCTATTCAGCAGAACCAGCAAGCTATGTAAAAATAAGAGAAATTTGTGCTCTAGTGTTAATGGATTGTTGTTCTGCTTTCTGGAAAAAACAAATTAATTATAATGGCAAAGATCATACTGATATAATAACCTTTTATTTAAAATATTGTTTTCAGAAATTTAAAAAAGACCACTCATTTTTCAATTTTATTTGATTTTTTGTATATAAATCATATATATGAAAGGTTCCATCACATCACTGTTGCAGTAAGTGTCCATCTTATCTGTACATCGAAAAACGCTTCACCATGCTAGTTAGGGATTGATCTATGTAAGGAGCACTGTAGCCCCTCCCGCTACTTGCCATTTAACTGATGATATAAAAGCACTAGTAGAGTTGAAATTTGGCAAATGGTAACCACGCAGTTTCTTTCCGTTCTTGGGTCACCACGGACCAGGTAGTCAAGGGTGCCATGGAAATGATAAACATTGGGGGTGTGCTGCAGTATAGAGGGCCTGGGTGCAGACTTTAATTAAGTATTTTCCACTGTGTGTAAGTTTATTATCTATTTTGTCCTGCCATTGCAAGTGCTCAGTTTAGATAACTAATCATAACTGAGTTTAGCTTGATGCGCTTACAGAATATTTAGTGTCTGTCTTGAATTGCAAATAAATAGATAACCTTCTTACATCAGTTGTCTCTTCTGCCCCCACTCTCCAAACCTGCAAACAAGATTTCAGACATCACTCACACATGAATCAGAATTGAAAAATTGCTTATGGCCCTTGTCATTCCCCTCATAAAAAAGTAGCAAAATAGTTCCATGAATGCAATGTTTCTTTTGCACGCAAACTCTCAACGAATGTTGTTGCATAAGCATCCATTAGTAAACCTGAAAGTCCTTGATATGGGGAAAGAAAACCGTGGGGTAAGTTGAGCAAGGGAAACTGGAGTGTGGGGTAAACATATTATTTATTATCAAAGTGCAGACATGTCACCACACACAAAACTAAGATTTATTTTCTTGTGGACATACTCAGTAAATCAAAGAAACATAAATAAAATCAATTAAAGACCGCACCCAACAGGACAAACAACCAATGTGCAATAGACAGCAAACTGAAAATACAAAAGAAAACAAAAAGAAATAAGAATAGTAAATAAATAAATGAATGAATGAATGAATAAATAAATAATATTGAGAACATGAGATTAAGAGTTCTTGAAAATGAGCCTGTTGGGAACAGTTCAATGATGGGGTGAGTGAAGTTGAGTGACGTTACCCTTCTGGTTCAAAGACCCTGATAGTTAACAGGTAATAACCGTTCCTGAACCCAGTGGTGTGAGTCCTAAGGCTCCTGTTCCTTTTTCCTGACGGTAGCAATGAGAAGAGAGCATTGACTGGATAATGGGGTCCTTGAGGATGGATGCTGCTTTCCTGTGACAACACTTCATGTAGATGTGCTCAATGGTGGGGATGGCTTTACCCATGATGGACTGGGCCATATCCACTACTTTTTGCAGGATTTTCCATTTGACAGATTGGTGTTTCCAGACCAGGTCAGTCAATATATTCTCCACCACACACCTACAGAATTTGTCCAAGTGTAAGAAGTTATGCCGAATCTTCATAAACTTCCAAGGAAGTAGAGGCACTACCATGCTTTCTTCGTAATTAAAATGATGTGCTTGGCCCAGCACAAATCCCCTGAAGTGATAAATTCGAGGAATATAAACTTGTTGACCCTCTTCACCTCTGGTCTGCTGATGAGGACTGGCTCATGGATCTCTGGTTTCCTCCTCCTGAAGTCAATAACCAGCTCCGTAGTCTTATGACATTGAGTGAGAGGTTGGTGTTGTGACATTGCTGTTGTGGCACCACTCAACCAGATTTTCATTCTCCCTCCTACATGCTGATTTGTCATCACCTTTGATTTGGCCAGTAAGAGTGATATCATCAGCAAACTTAATTATGGCATTGGAGCTGTCCTTAGCCTTGCAGTCACAAGTGTAACGTGAGCAGAGCAAGGAGCTAAGCAAACAGACTTGTGGTGCATCTGAGCTGATGGAGGCAGGATCTCTCTCCACTCATGACCAGGCTCAACAACAACTAAACCTTTACATTCTTGAATTTTTGAGAAGGCAGAGAGATGATGATCTTTTATATTTGTGCTTTTACATTGTCAACTGATGCCATTAGTTGGATGGGCAAGATGCCATGCCAGTTCTAGTTTCACAGAAAAGCTACCTTTACATTGAACAGATGCTTTGTGTGTATTAGCTTGGAACTGCTATTGGTGGGGCTTTAATTCCCATCATTTGGCGTGAACTCAAGTCTGGCAGCTGGAAGTACTATCCACTGCATTCCTGCTGCCAAAATGGTTCCCAGAAATCTTAGGTGCCATCTTTCTATGAAGGAAGATTTTAAATGTATGTAGTTAAGAATTAGAAAAATTAAGAAATGAAACAGAAATAAAAATTATTGTCACATATACCAAGATACAGTGAAAAGCTTGTCTTGCACAGTTTTCATGCAGTTCAAATTGTTACACAGTGTATTGAGCTAGAACAAGGTAAAGCAATGCAGAACAAAATGTAAGTGCTATTGCTGGGAGGTACTATGAGCAGTTTTTGCAGACCCAAGCAACTTCTTCCAGTTCATCCTTGAAACAGCTTATTCTTCTTCTCTTACATCTTTCTTTTCTTATGCATCCAAACAGGAAGCTTTTTATGGTGCACTGATAAAAATTTGCGAAGGGTCAATGGATACATAGTAGTCATAGTCATAGTCATACTTTATTTATCCCGGGGGAAATTGGTTTTCGTTACAGTTGCTCCATAAATAATAAATAGTAATAGAACCATAAATAGTTCAATATGTAAATTATGCCAGTAAATTATGAAATAAGTCCCGGACCAGCCTATTGGCTCAGGATGTCTGACCCTCCAAGGGAGGAGTTGTAAAGTTTGATGGCCACAGGCAGGAATGACTTCCTATGACACTCTGTGTTGCATCTCGGAGGAATGAGTCTCTGGCTGAATGTACTCCTGTGCCCACCCAGTACATTATATAGTGGATGGGAGACATTGACCAAGATGGCATGCAACTTAGACAGCATCCTCTTTTCAGACACCACCGTGAGAGAGTCCAGTTCCATCCCTACAACATCACTGGCCTTACGAATGAGTTTGTTGATTCTGTTGGTGTCTGCTACCCTCAGCCTGCTGCCCCAGCACACAACAGCAAACATGATAGCACTGGCCACCACAGACTCGTAGAACATCCTCAGCATCGTCCGGCAGATGTTAAAGGACCTCAGTCTCCTCAGGAAATAGAGACGGCTCTAACCCTTCTTGTAGACAGCCTCAGTGTTCTTTGACCAGTCCAGTTTATTGTCAATTCGTATCCCAAGGTATTTGTAATCCTCCACCATGTCCACACTGACGCCCTGGCTGGCATTGGCAAAGTCCGTAGCTTGCTGGATAGACGGGGTGAGGTGACAATCAATTTATTAATGACTGCTGTTTAAAAAAACAGGTAAGGATTCAGCTTAAGATTGCCACTTCAGTGATCTATTTCAGTATAAACTTAGGACTGCTACCATTTATAAGATGGCAAAGTATGTCTCCCTGTTTTGATATAAAGAGTGGCTAAACCAGTTGGTCAGATAAGTTTGAGCCATTGAAAGGTTGTAAGTCATTGTTTCTTGGTTTAAAGCAGTTTTGCTGGCAGCAATAAAGAACCATGGCTAATCACAAGCTACACAACACAAAAAATGCTGGAGGACCTCAGCAGGCCAGGCAGTATCTGTGGAAAAAAGTACAGCTGATGTTTGAGTCAGAGTATGAAAGTGAAGGGAGGGGAGAAAAAACCACAACTTGATAGGTGAAACTAGAACTGGGGGAGAGTGGTAAAGAGCTGGGAAGTTGAATGGCTAAAGAGATACAGGGCTGGAGAAGGGTGAATTTCATAGGAGAGGACAGAAGGCCATGGCAGAAAGAAAAGGGGGAGGAGCACTAGAAGAAGGTGATGAGCAGGTAAGGAGATAAGGTGAGGGAGGGAAATGGGAAAGGGGAACGGTGAAGGAGGTGTGGGGGGGGCAGGGGGCATTCACTGTTCATGCCATTAGGTTAAAAGCTACTCAGACGGAAAGTAAATCTTGCTCCTCCAACCTGAGTGTGGCCTCATTACAACAGCTTCAATGCTGCCCTTTCATGCTAGCCATTCCAGCCCTGGGAAAAAGCCTCTGACTATCCACATGATCAATGCCTCTCATCATCTTATACACCTCTATCAGGTCACCTCTCATCCTCTGTCACCCCAGAAAGGCTGAGTTCACTCAACCTATTTTCATAAGGCATGTTCTCCAATCCAGGCAACATCCTTGTAAATCTCCTCTGCACCCTTTCTATAGTTTTCACATCCTTCCTATAGTGAGGTGATCAGAACTGAGCACAGTACTCTAAGTGGGGTCTGAACAGGGTCCTATATAGCTGCAACATTACCTCTTGGCTTCTAAGCTCAATCCCACGATTGATGAAGTCCAATGTGCTTTCTTAACCACAGTCAACCTGCACAGCAGCTTTGAGTGTGCTATGGACCAGGACCCCAAGATCCCTCTGATCCTCCACACTGCCAAGAGTCATACCATTAATACTATATTATGCCGTCATATTTGACCAACCAAAATGAACCACCTCACACTTATCTAGGTTGAACTCCATCTGCCACTTCTCAGCCCAGTTTTGCATCCTATCAATGTCCCACTGTAACCTCTGACAGCCCTCCACACTATCCACAACACCTCCAACCTTTGTGTCATCAGCAAATTTACTAACCCATCCCTCCACTTCCTCATCCAGGTCTTTTATAAAAATCACAAAGAACAGGGGTCCCAGAACAGATCCCTGAGGCACACCACTGGTTACCGACCTCCATGCAGAATATGACCCGTCTACAACCACACTTTGCCTTCTGTGGGCAAGCTAATTCTGGATCCACAAAGCAATGTCCCCTTGGATCCCATGCCTCCTTACTTTCTCAATAAGCCCTGCATGGGATACCTTGTCAAATGCCTTGCTGCAATCTATTACATCTACTGCTCTACCTTCATCAATGTGTTTAGTCACATCCTCAAAGTATTCAGTCAGTCAGTTCTCTTTCATACTCACACTTTCTGCAATACCTTCAAGTTAGATATTTTTTACAAAAATATTTAAGTAATTTTCCTTACATATTGGAGGCTGACCTGTTAGATACTATTATGAGTATGAATCCTTTGATTAAGGGTTCTATTGGAAGAATTTATAATTTAATATTACAATAGGATATGCGTCCTTTATCTAAGATTAAACAGGATTGGGAAAAGGAACTTAATTTGACTTTTATGACGGAGGATTGGATGCGGATATTGAAGTTGGTTAACTCTTCTTCAATTTGTTCTAGCCACTCATTGATTCAATTTAAAATTGTACATCATTATCATTTGACAAAGGAGAGACTTTCAAAAATCTTTCCTAATGCTGATAGTCATTGTGATAGATGTAAAACTGAGATAGCTACACTGACACATATGTTTTGGTCTTGTTCTATATTGGAACAGTTCTGGAAGTCGGTTTTCTCAACAATTTCTAAAGCACTTAAAATTAATTTACAACCTAATAAATTAACTGTGCTCTTTGGAATAGTTCCTCAAAATATTCATGTTATTTCTGTATCTGACCAACATGTTATTGCATTTGTTATATTGATAGCTAGGAGGGCCATTTTGTTGAAGTGGAAGGATACATCAGCTCCCACTTTGTCGCAATGGTTCTCTCGAGCCTAGCATCAATGGTTCTCTGATGTTATGTCTTAGTTTGGAGAAAATTAGAAGTCGAACCTTTGAACCTTTATTTGATTTTGAGAAAAGATGGGGCTCATTTGCTCATTATTATCATTTGAGTTAATTGATATAATTTTTCCATGATCTAATTGTAAATTTTTTTAGTATATTTTCTTTTCTTGCTGGTGGTTTGATGTTTATTTTTAGAAGCTTTTTGTATGACACATGACTCCGGGGTTGTACACCTAATGGGTTCTTTTTTTTCCTCTCACTTTTCTGCTTAGTAGGTTTTTTTTTGTTATCACAAAATTTTTTTTCAATCTTTAAGATAATGTTTTTTTTGAGGCATTGTAAGTGTTGTTACTTTGATGTACTCATGTTATTTTTCCTGTATAATATAACAATAAAAAGATTTGAAAAAAAAATATTCAGTCAGGCTTGTAAGGCACGGCCTGCCTTTGACAAAACCATGCTGACTATTCCTAATCATATTCTGCCTTTCCAAATGTTCATAAATTTTGCCTCTCAGGATCTTCTCTATCAGCTTACCAATCACTGAAGTAAGACTCACTGGTCTATAATTTCCTGGGCTATCCCTACTCCCTTTCTTGAATAATGGAACAACATCTGCAACCCTCCAGTCGTCTGGAACCTCTCCTGTCCACATTGATGATGCAAAGATCATCGCCAGAGGCTCAGCAATCTCCTCCCTCACCTCCCACATTAGTCCGGGGTACATCTTGTCCGGTCCCAGTGACTTATCCAACTTGATGCTTTCCCAAAGCTCCAGCACATCATCTTCCTTAATATCTACATGCTCAAGCTTTTCAATCCGCTGTAAGTCATCCCTGCAATCACCAAGATCCTTTTCCATAGTGAATAAGTAGGATGGACACAGCACTGGATTCCCACAGCCTCTCTGCCAATGACAAAGTGTTTGATGGAATTCTTACCCTGATTTATATAGCTGTCTGCAGGATCAATACTGAAACGCTCAAGAGGAAGGAACGTCAATGGTAAGACTAGTATGTATTGTTCCTCCCTCATTACCCCTTAAACCGAGTGATACACTTTGATCTTTGTGAACTGTAATGGCTTCTATAGATATGGAAAAAGAAAACATAAGTGAAGTCATGCGCAGTTAGAAACAGAATAATTCAGTATGGACAGCAAGAGAATTGCAAAGCAATTGCCTTCACTAATAAGGTCATGAGTAATTTTCCAAAAATAGAGTCATAGAGTTACACAACATGAAACAGGTCCTGTGGCCCAAATCACCCTTGACAACCAAACTACTTAACTGACCTAATCCCATTTGCTTGTGCTTCACTGATCCATGTCCCTCCAAACCTTTCCTATTCATGAACCTGTCCAACTTTATTTTAAATGTTGTAATTGTTCACACTTCTACCAATTTGCCTGACAGTTCATTCTATATACCCAGCACCCTCTGTGTGACAAGGTTGCCTCGGAGGTCCCTTTAAAGTTGCACTCTTTCACTTTAAAACTATGCCCGCTAATTTTGGACTCCACTCCTTGAGGAATAAAAAAAATTGTTGCTATTCACTTTATTGACACTCCTCATGATTCTTTTTGTCAGTCTCTATAAGGTCAACATTCAGCCTCCTATGCTCTACGGGTTAGTCTACCCAGCTTCAAGTTGTAACTCAAACTCTCCAGTCCCAGTAACATCCTTATAAACCTATATTGCACCTTTTCCAGTTTAATGATGTCTTTCTTATAGTAATGCAACCAGAACTGTACACAGTACTCCAAACTGAGCTGTACTAATGCCTCGAACAGCTGTAACATGACATCCCAACTGCTGTACTTAATGTCAAGGCTGATGAAAAGTTTGGAAATGTGTGAATTAGTTGCTGCTTTCCAGTATTCTACAGCTTATGGAAAAGCTCCTGCTGATTGAAGGGTGACAAGTATAAGTCCTCTATTTTAAAAAGGACGGCGAGAAGAACCTACAGAATGATCAGAAGAGCATTACCAGTGGCAAACAGGCCAGATGTTATTGCAATACATGAGAAAACAGGACTCTAAGATACCATGAAGTGGACTAGCTATGTCTGCAATGAACTCTGGAAGGGAAATTATGCTTGATAGACCTATGGGACTACTATAATAATGAAGCTAGTTAAGAGAAAAGCAGTAGATGTGGTCAATTTCTAACCTTTCATTTTCCAGGTGGGGCATCACTTCACCTGTGAATCTGCTGGGGTTGTCTACTGTATCTGGTGCTCCCGATACAGCCTTCTCTACATTGACGAGACCTGATTTGGGGGGAAACTTTGTTGAGCACCATCACTTAGTCCACAAAAAGTGGAATTTCCCACTGGCCACCCATTTTAATTCCTATTTCCATTTCCAATCCAACATTATCAGTCGATGCCCTCTTCTTCTGCCATGATGAGGCCACTCTCAGTTTGAAGGAACAACACCTCGTATTCTATCTAGGTAACCTCCAATGATGGCATGAACATCAGTTTCTCCAACTTCTGGTATTGTTTCCCTCCCCTTTCCCTCTTCTTCAATTCCCCACCTCTGACCTCTTCTCATCCATGGTGCAACCTATTCTCCTATCAGATTTCTTTTACCACAGCCCTTTGCCTTTTCCGTCTATCATCTCCCAGCCTCTTGCTTCATTACTCCCCTCCCAGCTGTTACAACCATGGACTCTGCTGTGGGGCCTACGCCACCACGCAGGTTGACTACAGAGTAAGGTTCAGTAATTGTGCTTGTGAGTATGCATTTTCCATCTAAGAGAGGAAAGGAGAAGATGGCGGCGCAACGCAGCATACGCGGCCACTCCGGTGATGAATATCTGTTATTTGTCAAGTAGGGTGTCGTGCACAATTCTGATTTGATGGAGGCAGATGTGAGAGCACGGAGGAACATCTGGTGAAACTTCTGAAGTGCCTGTTTCGCTGCCGCTGCTACTGTGTGGTCCGAAATCTCTGGAGGGGAAGGCCCTGAGCTTTGCTTGTTGCCCGGCGGCCGGGGCAGGGTCGAAGCGCTCGGCAAAGATGGTGCTCGGTGCTCGGTGCTCGGTGTCGGAGGGCTGGTCGGAGGCTCGAAGTTTTTCGGACGGACTCAGAGTCGGCTGTGGTCGGGTGCTTCCAGGATGCTGCATCGGCAAGTTTGCGGTGCTGGAGGCTCATGGCAGGGAGAGTTTCTACTTTCCACCATCTGCATGAGATGTTGGGGCTATCGAGACTTTGAGACTTTTTTTTTGCTGTACCCATGGTCTGCTCTTATCAAATTACGGTATTGTTTTGCACTGTTGTAACTATATGTTATAATTATGTGTTTTTTGTCAGTTTTAGTCTTGGTCTGTCCTATGCTTCTGTGATATCATTCTGGAGGAACATTGTATCATTTTTTAATGCATGCATTTCTAAATGACAATAAACAAGGACTGAGTGTCCTCGTAATCTAATCTATTTAGTGTTCTATTATGGTGGTATTTAACTCCCACCTTTTTGCTCCAGTCTTGTCAAAACTTGACCAAAAGCACAGCAGCATTTATGATCCCTGCTTACCCCATCCTTGTCCAGGAAAAAAGACTACTGTTTCAATTGATGCTGTCAAGGAGCATTATTCATTTGGTATTTTGTGAATGGTTCCAGCTGCAGTGTTGGCATTAACTTTCAGTTTGGGAGTTTTAGTTCAGCCCTGTTGGTCTAGTGTTTATTGATTTTCTTTTCCTTTATATTCTGCAATATTTGTAATTAAAGTCAGTGAACTGTTGACTCACTTCAGTGTGTCTCTCTCTCTGCACTTGGGCCATATCTGAACATATTGACACCTCCAGTCTGGCTTCACCTATCATTTTCTAGCTTGCCCTCCTTCCCTTACCCCCATCTTCACATTCTAGCATCTTCCTCCTTTCTTTCCAGTCCTGATGACAGGTCTCAACCTGAAATGTCGACTGTTTATTCAGTTCCATAAACGCTGCCTGACCTGTTGTAGTCCTCGAGCACTTTCTGTATGTGTTACTCTGGATTTCCAGCAGCTGCAGAATCTCTTATGTTTATGATGTAGTAAACTTGTTTTTTTAAAATATATAAAGCCCTTGATAAAATTCTGGGCAAAAGATTAATATATAAATTAAAGTGATAATATATGGAGTAATAACTTGGCAGATGTGGATGAATGTGAAGTTATCTACATTGGAGAGCGAAAACAGAAAGCTGTTAACTTTTGAAATATTGATGGATGAAGAGATACATCAAGCAGTTGAAGGAAATTATTTGCTGGCTCTCATAGCAACACAGGATCAGAGATATTCTTCTACACTTATAGAGGGCTTGATTAAATGAAATTTGGAGCACTCTGTTCAATTTTTGTCTTCTTAAATAAGAAAAGTGAGCAATCATCACAATGGAAATGTGTCTTCTGGAAATAATGAATATTCTTTTGACTCAGCTTAATGCTAATCAGAACAAAAGCCTAATGAACCAATCACAGAAAGATGAAAAACATAAAAATTAGCCATTCATCGCGAGAGACTGCCCTGCCATTCTGTACAATTTATGGTTGATTATCTAATTCAATCTCATAATCCTGTTCCCACTCTATATTTTTTCTTTGTTCTTTGTGTCTATCCACCTACTTATTCAGCGACTTGGGTTGCACAATGTTTAGTCTGTGTTAGTCTTTTTCCATGTCTCTCTATTCAGCAGTCTGGCCACTCTTGCAGGACTTTGTAAGAGGCTTTCCAAAGATTTAAGTATGTCGTATCTTATGATTCTCCCTACCTGCTCTACAAGTTGCATTCTTAACAAGCTCCAACAAATTTGGTAAAATATGAATTTCTCATTTATAAATCCTCTTTGGTATTTCCCAAATTGTTGATATTTTCAAAATTGCCAGTTATTACATCCTTTATAATGGGCTCTGGCATTTTCCCTTCTGCTGACACCGTTAACTCTTTTCTCAGCATCCAAATGGCAGGAATATGCGAGCATTTCTGATGATGGGATAACAGATAAGAGTAATTATTTGCCTACATGTACTTCCCTCTTTCATCCTCAACTACTCGAAATCCATATCACCACTTAGTGAAGATGTTATCTATGAAAAACTGTTCTGGTGTGAAGTTGCAAACTGGCAGGGCAGACTCTCGTTTGTTGGTGGGATTGAGTATCTTGCCATGCATTCAAGGCATGGAGGCTCTGGAGGAGAGATGTTCCTCAATGTATTTTAATATGAATTTATAGCTTTGTGAAGGTTCCCAGAAATTCCATCCACATTCATATTGTTGGAGTAAACTATTGCTCTAGAAATCCAAGAGCAGCAAAAAGAATAATAGAATACTACAGCGGTGAGATAAGGAACCTGATGAATAATTTTCCTCCAGTAAATTGGGAAACCAGTTGATGTAGTGTTTTTTACTACTGTTTGATATGGTCCTAACCAGTAAGTTGGTTAACAAGTTTAGAACAACTTTGGATTTGGAGGTAACATACTAATATGGATTGAACATTGTTTGCTGGCCAGAAAGCAAAAAAGGGGACAGTGCGTGAATCTGCAAAGACAGTCACAACTTACTGATATGAAAGGCAACATGCTTAGAGTAAGTCCTCCAGCTGTGGTATTCAATCTAGGTGTGGGGTAAATTGCTTCATAGGAATATTAGTACTTTTTAAGGTCACAGCACCGCCATTATTGGAGCTGGGATTGGTAGCGTTCTTTCTCAGGCAGACAGGCTGACATTAGTGGAGTGCTATTGGGAATGGTGACTGGGCTACAGCTATTATCACCTTCCATCAATCTACATCAACAAATCGGCTAAAGGGACCAAATGCCATATTTCCAAATGTAATAATACCAAAATTTCATGAGGACTAAAATATAAAAGCAAGGATGTAATGTTGAGGCTTTAAAAGGCACTGGTGAGGCCTCACTTGGAGTATTGTGAGCAGTTTTGGGCCCTTATCTGAGTAAGGATGTGCTGACACTAGAGAGGGTTCAAAGGAGGTTCAGGAAAATGATTCCGGGATTGAAAAGCTTGTCATATGAAAAGCGTTTTATGGCTCTGGGCCTGCACTCACTGGAATTCAGAAGAATGAGGGGTGATGCACTGAAACCTATTGAATGTTGAAAGGCCTTGATACAGTGGATGTGGAGAGGATGTTTGCTATGGTGAGGGAGTCTAGGGCCAGAGGACATAGCCTCAGAATAGAGGGGTGTCCTTTTAGAAAGGAGAGGAGGAGGAATTTCTTTAGCCAGAGAGCAGTGAATATGTGGAATTCGTTGCCACCGGCAGCTGTGGAGACTGGGTCTATACTTAAAGCAGATTCTGATAGATTCTTGATTGGTCAGGGCATGAAGGGATACGGGAAGAAGGGAGGAGACTGGCTCTGAGAGGAAAAATGGATCAGCCATGATGAAATGGTGGAGCAAACTCGATGGGCCATATGGCCTAATTTTGCTCCTATATCATATGGACTTATGGTCTAAAATATGCGAGACTGACTATACAGAACAAATATAAACAGTATTCAAGAGGATAGTATTATTTTTATTTCTTTATTTTATTTAGCAATACAGCATAGAACAGGTACTTTCAGCTCAATGAGCTGTACTGCCCAGCAACCCATCTAGACTAATCACAGGACAATTTATAATGACCATTAAACCCACTAACTGGTACATCTTTGCAATGTGGCAGGAAAACTGAGCACTCAGAGAAAACCCACGCATATACAGGAATGGCACACAAACTGCTTACAGGCAGTGGTTGTACTGAACTCTGAACGCCGGTACCTCAATCTGGAATAACATTGCACTAGCCATGGATATGGACAGGCTGAGAGAGTAGGGAAGGAAATGGAAGATACAAGATAATATGCAAAAGTGTGCAGTCATCCTCATTGATGAACATAAAACAGATTTTTTAATGGTGAGAGATTGGGTCATATTCATATTCAAAGGGAGCAAGCTGTGATTTTATATGTTATTAAACACCAAAGTGGAAGTGCAGCAAATGATTAGGAGTGCAAGTGGTACGCTAGCCTTTACAACAGGACATTTTATTACAGGAGTGAGGAAATGTTACCACAAATGTTTAGGACTACAGTATATGAGATTGCACCTGGAGTATTGTACACAGTTTTTGACATCCTACCTAAAAAAGGATACACTTGCCTTAGAAAGAGAGGAATAAGTGGACTAGTTGTAAGGATGATCATTTTGTGACATGAAGAAAGGCTGAGAATGCATTCTCCCAAGTTTAAAATTACAAAATAAGATCTCAATGAAATTTCTACCACACTTAAGTGGAGTAAGCGATCTAAAAATAGGGAGGATGTTTGGTAAATTTAGTAAGTATGTTTATTGTTGTCATGTGCACAGAGGTGCAGTGAAAAAATTATCTTCCATATTATTCATGCAGATAAATTCATTACAATAATGTATTGAGGTAGCACAAGTTTAAATAATAACAGAATACAGAATAAAATGTTACAGCTACAGAGAAAGTTCAGTGTCGGTAGACGAGAAGGCACAGGGTCATAATGAGGTAGATTACAAGGTCAAGAGTCCATTACATCGTACTAGGGGACCAATAAATTGTCTTAAACTGTGGGATAGAAACTGTCCTGATGGAAGACTCTAGGTTTGTTGCTATTTGTTATCTACCTTAATGATTTAGAAGATAGTAATTTGGTAAACTGGATCAGTAAACTGTGGAAGACATCTAGATTGGGGTGCCATGTACACCAAGGAAGACTGTCAAAGCATTCTGCATGATCTAGAGCAGCTTGTAAAATGGGCTGAAAAATGGCAGATGGAATTTAATGCAAACAAGTGGGAAATGGTGCACTTTGGAAGGACAAACCAGGATAAGATTTAACCAGTTAATGGTAAGGCTGTAAGGTGTGTGGTAGGAAAAGGAGACTGGGAACATAGATCTATAATTCCTTGAAAGTTGTATCACAGATCAATAGGATCTTCAAGTGAGTCTTTAACAAGTTGGCATTTATAAATCAGAGCATTGAGCACAGGAGTGGAAGTTATATTAAAGTTGTGTAGGACATTGATGAGGCCAAATCGTTGGCTTTTTAGAGGACCTGTCCTGGGACTAGCACGTAAGTTGAATTACAAAGAAAGCATGGCAGTGCCGTTACTTCCTTACCAGTTAGCGAAGAATCAGCATGGCATTTAATATGTTACCAGACTTCTATAGATGTGTGCTGGAGAGTATATTGACTGGCTAGTATAGAAATACCAATGCCCTCGAATGGTAAATCCTACAATAAGTAGTGAATACGGCCCTGTCCATCACGGATAAAGCCCTCCCCACCATTAAACAGATTTACTCACAGCATTGTTGTAGGAAAGCGGCATCCATCATCAGGGTCCCCCACCACCCTTCTCGCTGCTGCCATCAGGAAGAAGGTACAAGAGCCTTAGGCGTCACACTATCACGTTCAGGAATAGTTATTACCCCTCAACCATCATGTTCTTGCACCAGAGGGGTGACTTCACTCGACTTCACTTGCCCCATCACTGCATGTTCCCATAATCTATGGGATTACTTTCAAGGCCTCTTCATCTCATGTTTTTGGTATTATTGTTTATTTATTTATTTATTTTCTATCCTTTTTGTATTTGCACACTTGGTTGTCTTTTGCACACTGTTATCCACCCTACTGGTGTGGTCTTTCATTGATTCCATTATGGTTATTGGATTCATTAAGTATGCCTGCAAGAAAATGAATCTCAGGGTTGTTTATGGTGACATATACATAGGTACTTTGATAGTAAACTTACTGTGAACTTTGTGTGCAGTTCTGCTCAACTACCTGCATGAAAGAGATCAATAATCCTGAAAGATTACAAAGAACATTTACAAGGGTCTTGCCAGGAATTAAGGACCTGAGCTATAGGGAAATGTTGAACAGTTTAGGACATTATTCCTTGAAGCGCAGGAGAAAAATGGGAGATCTTATAGAGGTATAACAATTATGAGGAGTGAGAATGCAGGCGTTTTTCCCTCATGTTGGGTGAGACTAGAACTAGAGGTCATAATTTTAGGATGAAAGTTTAAATATCCTAGGGGAATCTGAGGAAGAATGTCTTCGCTCAGTATGGTGCGAGTTGGAATGATCTGTCAGCTGATCTGGTAGATGTGGGTTGAATTGTTACATTTAAGTTTAGATAGGTACAAGGGTGATTCAGAATCAGGTTTATTATCACTGGCATGTGTTGTGAAATTTGTTAACTTAGATGGGAGAGGTATGGATGCTGTAGGTAGATGGGACTAGGCAGAAGATCATGTCAGCATGGTCTAGATTGACTGAAGGGTCTTCTTCTGTGCTGTAGAACTCTATGACTGTAACTGGGGAATCTAGTTTGAGATTAAGGGGAAGTTCTTTTAGGATTGAGACAAGGAGAATTATCTTTACTTAGAATAGCAAAAGTGTGTAATTTTATACTGCGGAGGGCTGTGAAAGCTCAGTTATTGTGTTCATTCAAAACAGAGATCAGTAAATCCAGGCATGAAGAAAAAGTGCTGAAAATTGGCACTGGATTGGAGATGATCCATGATCTGGATGAATGGGAGAGCAGTCTTGTAGAGCCCAACGGTCTACTCCTGCTGTGATTTCATATGTTCTTACATTTGTGTAATAAAAAGGTTAAATTCCATCTTTCACCCTGCCTAGGGGTGTAAGATTATTTTTAGCTGCAGTTGACTTTAGCAGATTTTGCAGAAATTAATGCCAGTTATTTCCTTCTACTGTATTGGCTGTCAGGAATTATTGTGCATTTGAAATCAATTTAACTTTAAGGAAGAAAGCAACGTTGACAATAATGAATGTTTAGGAAACACCAGACTTTAAATAAATTAAAACAATTAGAGTTTCTAGTTAGGCATGGAGATGCATTGAAATGACAGGATCAGCAAATAAAACAACAGAACAATTTGTGGATTACAAGATAATTTGTAAGAAGCAAGGCTCTTGAGACAAGTTGTATCTTTAGCCCAAAACAATGCAGTAAACCAGCACAACAGAAGCAATGGAAAAGTTGCTCACCAAGGGCTATGCAATCAAACAGTGAAAGGAAAAGAGATTAAAATGTAATCAAGTGTCAAAGAACAAAGAGAGATAAGGATGACAGCAGCACTGATGTTGTATTGATAATGGTACTCATTACCAAAACAAAGTAAACCAAATAGTAAATTCCACTGTCTGCCATTCCAACTCCAGAGGCTGCTGACAAAGATACTCTGTGGCTCTGCATTAATCCAGCACACGTGGATGGTGCTGGACTAATGGATATTCTGCACTATTGGAAAGGCAATGAAAGGCATGTCAACCACTCTCGTGGATGAATGGCCAGTTCTTCTAAATCACAATATTGCATAGGTAAATTATAACATTTCTTGTCAAAGTAAACGAAGGAATGGGGCTTCCGTGTGTTTAAGGGAATGTGGTCTCTGGGGCCCCAGTATGTTAAGGCAGGGGTCCCCAACCTTTCTCGCACTGCAGACCGGTTTCATATTGACAATATTCTTGCGGACCGGCCGACCAGGGCGGGGGGGGTGGTGGTGGCAGGGTTGTCAACGGACAAGAGTAGCAGTCAAATACGTTGTGTTTACCCAGAAAGACTACCATGACCATGAAGCCTTGCGCAGGCACCAGTGCGCATGCGTCACTTGCGCCTGCGTGTACGATTTCTTTCTACAAATCGTTTTTGGCGATTCTGTTCGGGGGGGTGTTAATCACGACCAGAATATCAGTGGTAAGTGGCTAATACACTCAATTTCCTTTCTAAAAGGGTTTATCTAACGAATTTAATATTAAACACACAGCGCATATTTTCCTCGCATGAACATAGTGATAAGTCAATTATCAGGGGAGCTTGAAGTAAGTGTTGAACAAACTTCCAGTAGAAGTGGTAGAGGCAGGTTCAATATTATCATTTAAAGAAAAATTGGATAGCTATATGGACAGGAAAGAAATGGAGGGTTACGGGCTGAGTGCAGGTCGGTGGGACTAGGTGAGAGTAGCGTTCGGCACGGATTAGAAGGGAAGAGATGGCCTGTTTCCGTGCTGTAATTGTTATATGGTTATATAAGTCAATAGCATCATAACATTTTAAGTAACGTTTGAGTATGAAACACACAGCACATATTTTCCCCGTATGAACATATAAAATCATTGCAACACACCAATATCACTGAATCAGTGGGAGCCCTGGGCTTGTTTTCCTGCAACAAGACGGTCCCATCGAGGGGTGATGGAAGACAGCGATACTCGAAGGGGGTTCCTTATGTCCAGTCTATTCCGCAATTTAGTTTTCGTTGCATTCATTGCAGAGATATCTTGCAAATGGAAGCAACGTTTTCAGTGCTTTCGTGGCTATCTCAGGATATTTAGCCTTGTCTTTGATTCAGAATGCCGGCAGAAATGTTATGTCAAACATACTTTTCATCCCGCCATCATTTGCAAGCTCGAGGAGTTGATCTTCTTTCGGCGCTGACATGGATGACGCGCGGGTAATGACCTCGCATGCGTAATGGCTCAACAGTGGGCGTGACAGGGAAAGAGGAAAGGTGCAGCTGACTCATATCACCAAATCATATCGCTTCCTCGCGGCCCGGTAGCGCATGCTTTGCGGCCCGCTACCGGTCCGCGGCCCAGTGGTTGGGGACCACTGTGTTAAGGGAACCGTGAAGCTGTGCGCCCAATGTGTTGAAGGAAGTGTGAGAACTGCAGCTCTTGTGTGCTAAAATGAATGTAGGAACGGAACTCTCCCTCCTTATATTAAAGGGTGCTAAACAGAGAGCACAGCGGACAGCGGACAACAATCCCACGACGCCCTACACATGCAGCAACTGTGGCAGAGCCTTCTGTTCCAGGATCGACCTCAATAGCCACAGTCGACGCTGCTCGACAAACCAGTGACTACCAGAGACGCAGTACGCATGGTCAACCACGACCGATGGAGACAACACATGTGTCTGTGAGTGCCTGTGTGTTAAACAGGGTATAGGAACTGGGGCCCAGTGTGTTAAAGAGAGTGCAGGAACCAGGGGCTGGCCCAATAAAGGAATGTGGGGTGTGTTAAATAGAGTGTGGCAATCAGTAGATTGTGAGACAGATCCCGAATTATTGTGTTTTTGAGATATCTGGACAGCATATTATCAGAGTCTGGTTGTGCACAGTAATATTCCTTGCTCACTAAAGTCACTGGCTTTTTTAAAATGAACTTGTTCCTTGAACATAGATAACATTGGCCAAGACATTATTTATTCTCCTTCCATCACTCTGCCCTGTAATTGGTAGTTTACAAGAACATTTCAGGAGGTAGTTAAACGCCAAACCACATTCATGTGTTTGGAATCACAGAGATATCCAGGATTTTCAAAATTACTTATTTGTGCTCTAAAACTTAAATCTACATCAAAGAATTGGAATTGCTGTCTTTGGATCAAAAGATTAGGTCTCTGGACGTTAAACCAATAATCTAACAACTGTGCTCCCAGACCTTAAATACTTGCCCAATAATTAGACAGTATTTACATTCAGTAATGTCACTGTCTTTCCAAAATTCAGCTGGCTGTGAACAGAATCCCCATCTTAATGAAGACCTGGATTGATGCACCAAGCTATAAATCATCACAAATAATCAGAATCAGAATCAGGTTTATTAACTCCAGCAAGTGTGGTGAAATTTGTTAACTTAGCAGCTGCAGTACAGTTCATTAAATGATAATATAGAAATAAAAAATAAATAAATCAATTATAGTAGGTATATACATGTATATTAAATAGATTAAAAATAATGCAAAAACAGAAATAATATACATTTAAAAAGTGAGGTAGTGTTCATGGGTTCAATGTCCATTCAGGAATTGTATGACAGAGGGACAGAAGCTGTTCCTGAATCGTTGAGTGTGTACCTCCAGGCTTCTGTTCCTCCTTCCTGATGGTAGCAATGAGAAGAAGGCACATCCTGGGTGATGGGGGTCATTAATAATGACACTGCCTTTTTGAGGCACCGCTCCTTGAAGAAATCATGAATACTATAAAGGTTTGTATCCAAGATAGAGCTGGCTAATTTTATAACTTTCTGCAGCTCCTTTCAGTCCTGTGCATTAGGGCCGCAATACCAGACAGTGATGAAACCTGCCAGAATGCTCTCCGTGGTACATCTATAGAAGTGTTCAAGTGTTTTAGGTGACAAACCAAATCTTTTCAAACTCCTGATGAAATGTAGCCACTGTCTTGCCTTCTTTATAACTGCATCAAAATGTTGGGACCGGGTTAGATCCTGAAACACCTGGACACCCAGGAACTTGAAATTGGTCACTCTCTCCACTTCTGATCCCTTTATGAGGATTGGGTCATGTTCCCTCGTCTTACTCTTCCTTAAGTCCATGATCAGCTCTTTTGTCTTACTGACACTGAGAGCAAGATTGTTGCTGTGACACCACTCAACCAGCTGGTTTATCTCACTTGTATGCCCTCTCATCTCCATCTGAGTTTCTACCAACAATGGTCAGCAAATTTATAGCAATTTGAGCTATAACTAGCCACCAAGTCATGGGTAAAGAGCGATTAGAGCAGTGAGCTAAGCACACATCCCTGAGATATACTAGTGCTGGTCATCAGCAAGGAGGAGTTATTATCACCAAAGGGGGTTTCATTTCAGTATTGACTCCAAAAAAAGAGCAAATATGAATCCCAACTATCAATATAGAACACTGGAATTGTGTGGACTGTTCTTTTGTCCTCTTGCAGTCAGGCTTACATACCCAGTGACAGAGCATGTCATGATTTTTATTGAGACCAAACAACAATGCCCATTAATTGGAATCATGGCTGATGACACATAAGAACATATGAGAAAGACTAGGCCATGTGGCCTTCATGACCATTCTACTTTTGATTATGTCCATTCATCTCCCTCAGTACCATTTTCCAGCAAAATAATCAATGATTGTATTGATCTATGCTTTAGCTAAACACAAAGACTGACCTTCCAGAGCTCTCTGTAGTACAGAATTACAAAGGTCAGCATTCTCAGAGTAAAGAAATTTCTCCTCATCTCCAACCTAAACAGCCTACTCCTCATTCTCAGACTGTGCTCTCTGTTCCTAGGCTCCTCAGCCAAGGAAACATCATCTCTGCACTTAGACTGTCACCTTCCAGCAGTGAAGGAGAAACACAACAGTGAAGACAAGAGCAGGCACCAAGTTGTGAAGAGCATAGACGGGTTGCAGGGATGCAGAAATCAGGGTGCTGGTATTTGAATAGATCAGAGTAGCTTACAGTCCTTCCTGGCCAGTTGCTGAGAATTGTGACAGTTCTGCACGCTGCAGCTTTACACTACTTGACAATAAACTGGACTGGTCAAAGAACACTGAGACTGTCTACAAGAAGGGTCAGAGCCGTCTCTATTTCCTGAGGAGACTGAGGTCCTTTAACATCTGTCGGACGACGCTGAGGATGTTCTACGAGTCTGCGGTGGCCAGTGCGATCATGTTTGCTGTTGTGTGCTGGGGCAGCAGGCTGAGGGTAGCAGACCAACAGAATCAACAAACTCATTCGTAAGGCCAGTGATGTTGTGGGGATGGAAATGGACTCTCTGACAGTGATGTCTGAAAAGAGGATGCTGGCCAAGTTGCATGCCATCTTGGTCAATGTCTCCCATCCACTACATAATGGACTGGTTGGGCACAGGAGTACATTCAGCCAGAGACTCATTCCACTGAGATGCAACACAGAGTGTCATAGGAAGTCATTCCTGCCTGTGACCATCAAACTTTACAACTCCTCCCTTGGAGGGTCAGACACCCTGAGCCAATAGGCTGGTCCTGGACTTATTTCCTGGCATAATTTACATATTACTATTTAATTATTTATGGTTTTATTACTATTTAATTATTTATGGTGCAACTGTAACGAAAACCAATTTCCCCCAGGATCAATAAAGTATGACTATGACTATGACTATGACTATGAAGCACTAGCAGTTAATCTGGCCAACCAAGTGCCAGTCTTAATGGGCAATGTGGAGAACTCCAACCCTGATATCACCTAAAACACTCAAAAACTTCTACAGATGTACCGTAGAGAGCATTCAGATTGGCTGCATCACCGTCTGGTATGGGGGAAGACTACTGCACAGGATCAAAAGAAACTACAGAAAGCTGTAAAATTAGCTCCATCATGAGTTCCAGCTTCCATAGTATCCAAGACACCTTTAAGGAGCGGTGCCTCAGAAAGGACGCGTCCATCATCAAGGATTCCCACCACCCAGAATGTGACCTCCTCTCATTGTTACCATCAGGAAAGAGGTACAGAAACCTGATGGCACACACTCAGTGATTCAGGAACAGCTTCTTCCCCTCTGTCATTCTATTGAAAATAGGTATTGAACCTACCATGAACACTACTTTTTTATTAGTTTTTGTATTACTTATTTCAATTTAGCTATTTAATATACATATTTATATTTACTGTAATTCATTTCCTTCTATATCTATCATGTACTGCTTTGTGCTACTGCCACTAAGTTAACAAATTTCATGAGATATGCCAGTGATATTAAGTTGATTCTGAGTTTGATACCACACTTAATAAAATTGCCAAGGAAGCAACAACTTGATTAGGCATGCTTGAAAGTGAAACATAAGCATCGGTGAAGGGTCTCGGCCTGAAAACTTGACTGTTTATTCCTTTCCATGGATGCTGCCTGACCTGCTGAGTTCCTCCAGCATTTTGTGTGCGTTATGTACATTGAGGAGCTTTGGGGAGAACATTAAACAAAACATGAGCTGAAAAATTTCTCCACTGGAAATAACTAAGATTTTAATATAGAAGACATTTGCAATGGCTCATCTAACGGGCATGTTGCCTTAATGAACAAGAGTCATTGGCTCATCCAGGGTGAACATCAGAGAACAGAAGAACAAACTAGGTAACTATTATATTCATAAAGTTCGAAATCACAGTTGTTGGTGGTGCTTCCTTTGCAAATATTTTATGTGCTGATATGAAGTTTCTCTCTCTTTGCTTTTGAATGTTGGCAAAACATATTAGGGTTAATCCCCATTGGTATTTATACTGCAAGGACATATAGTAATTAGGCATCTTGGGTTAGAGTAATACGTATTTTATTCCAAACATTTTTCAAATATAAGGATACAACCTGTACACTGCCACTGTGAAATAGTCATGGATCAGAAATTTGAGTACAGACAATAGTTCTGGTAATTCCTTGAGTCTAAGAGTGCAATAATATACTGTATGTACACCCCATGTAGGCGAACTTTTCCCGGAAATGTTTTCAATGTATTCTTTCTGTAAACACTCAGCCGAGGTTGGTTATAAAGAGATGCATTAGCATCTCTCCATTCCCAGTGTGGCGCCAGGTTAGATAGGTGTCAGCTTTCACCCATTTGTTCATTAATGTCATTTTTTTGATCAGTTAGATCCAAAGGGCAGGACAATTATGCAGTTACTAGATTCACTGCTTCACGTCTTCAGTGGCCTGTTTCAAACCTGACCTCAGGAGCTGTGTCAGTGTGGAGTTTTTATGTTTTCCCTGTGACAGTCAGGTGCTCCAGTTTCCCCCCACATTCTAAAGATGTGCAGGGTGGGAGGATAATTACCCACAATAACTTGCCCCTAGTGAATAGATGAACAGTGGAATCTTAGAATACGGTGAGAATAAAATAAGATTCATGTAGGAATTTTGTAAAATGGTTGATGGTCATCATGGACGATGGGCTGAAGGGCCTATTCATGTACTGTATGATTCTATAACAATAGCTCTCTGACATTCAATTTTAGTAAGAATCCATAAAGAAATGAAGCCTCACTAAAAAATGTCATTTCTGTCTTTCAGCATTGTTAAATGTAGCAGAAACCATCTTGCAACTATTATTGTTAAATCTGGTCATGTTCTTTGCTTGAAATGAGCAATTTATGGCATTACTGTGTCCAGTGCCCTCCTGGCTGACTGCAAGGTATGTCACCCGAGCGGCTGGTGATTTGGAGTGATGTCAAGGATAGTGAAGGAGGTAGGGATATTTCTGCTCTCCAAACACCAAACAGTAACACTTCATACTTCCCTCTCTCCGGGTTTCTCTGCTGGTTTCTTTGAAAAGCTTAGTAAACTGTGTTCTATAAACATTCATGCTTACCAAGTAGACTGCTAAAATTTATGTTGCATGGCAGAACCCTTATTAGTATATATAAATTATTCTCTCACCTGAGTCATATGGAGGAATTAATCACCAGGAGAACTAGAAGGTCAGGAACATTTTGTGATAACGCTGTGTTTATTCCTTGTCTAGATTTTACAACCAAAGGCCAGTGGTACCTATCATTTTCTGATGATAATGTGATTGATTTCAATACACGCGCACCCTCCCGCCCCCGTCCAACAGATCTACCCAGTATACTTAACCACATCTGTGGAAGTTTGATTACTAAATGCAGTGAAATTATCACTGCCAGAAATTCAACAGAAGTGAATAAAGTCTGTTAATACCCTCTTAACTGCTGAAGAACTTTGCAAACATTTTATTAGGATGATATAAAATAATACATGAAAAAAATAAAATGGATGTTGCTATTTATTTAAAACTACTTGTAGTATCTGTAACGTTGTTGTTGTCACTATTTTCTTATTCAGAAGACATATTAAAGACAACAGAGTAAGAGAACCTTAGAGATTTACAGTACAAAACCAGGCCCTTTGGTACAAGCTCGTGTTAACCATCAACCATCAATTTATATTAACCTTACACTAATGTTGAGGGTTCTGCTTGAGTTGATTACCTGGCTTTCTTCTGGGATTATGCTGTGCCTGTGTGTCCATTGAGAAGGGGGATATGGTATTCACAGGTATACTGGGGGTCTTCTGGAATTGCTGGGTCCCAGGGGCTCCAGTGCATCTATCTATCTTTCAGTGTAAATGCCAGAGAAAGACTGGATAAATTGTTCCCTTTTTTAAGCTGAGGGCACAACTGCAAACACAGTGTCAGAAAATTCACTCCCAGGGGTTGCATTTTCTTTGGAAGTATGTGTTGCATATTTCGATTAATTTATTTTTTCCTCATCCACATTATTTTTTTATAAAGAAATGACAAAAAAGAATTGTTAGTTTGCTACCCTAACACCAATACAGTATCTGGATTTCCAACTCCTGTCAGTCATATGCTATTTAATGTGTTGTCGTATTCTACTCCATCTGCCCCTAAAATTCATCCTGGAGGAAGGATATAATAGGGCGACAATGTTACACAATACGATTAATACTACTGACCAGGGTTTTTACAGCTTTTCACCTTATCTTACTTGGGATGGCAGTGAATTCCATTTGACATTAGCTACAAAATTAAGTTGTTAAGATGAAATAAGGAAGTAAGAAAGGGATAACTATGTAAGGAAGCAAAGAACTGGCAAATAGTGCATAACACAGGAAAACAAAAAAAATCATTTTATAAAACAACAAAAATAATCATCATGTTATCTAAACAGAGGTTGCAGAGGCATCTGGCTCGACTCCTGATGGGCTAGTGGAGGTACAGAATATGTTATTGTCTGTTGATGGAGGAATTCAATTGAATTGAAAAACTCACTTGAATTCTGTAAGACCATAAGATATAGGAGTAGAATTAGGCTATTTGGCCCACCGTGTCTTCTCCTCCATTTCATCATGGCTGATTCAATTTTTCCCTCAGCCCCAATCTCCTACCTTCCCCTGACCAGTCAAGAATCTATCAATATCTGCCTAAAATAAACAAAGGCTTGGCCTCCACAGCTGCCTGTGGCAAAGAATTGCACAGATTCACCCCTCTCTGGCTGAAGAAATTCCTCCTCATCTCTGTTCTAAAAGGATGCTTTCTATTCTGAGGCTGTGTCTTCTGGTCTTAGACTCTCACACCATAGGAAACATTCTCTCTGCATCCACTCTATCAAGGCCTTTCAGCATGCAATAGGTTTCAATGAGGTCTCCCCTCATTCTTCTGAATTCTGGTGAATACAGTCCTGAAGCCATCAAACGCTCTTCATATGACAAGCCATTTAATCCTGGAATCATTTTTCTGAACCTCCTTTGAAACCTCTCCAGTTTCAGAACACCTTTCCAAAGATAAGGGGCTCAAACCTGCTCACAATACTCCAAGTGAGGCCCCATCTTTTCCTTATAAGGTTTCAGCATAACATTTCAGCAAAATCATGGCAGATTTTTACTGCCATGCTGTCGGTATTTCATTTTAGCAGGTCTGTAAAAGTAGTGAGTTCTGCTTTTCGAATGTTCGGTTTTGGTGAAAAGATAAGGCACAATGATGTTCAACCTCGGAATGTTGCAGCAGCCAATCAGGATTTTGGAACTGGAAGAAAGTACGAGAGAGCGGGACAGAGAGAAATTTGAGACAGTGCGGTTCGCGTTTTCTTCTGGTGGGAGTTGTGGAGGGGACAGGAGTGAAGATGCCTGAAGCTGGCGTGGGAAGGAGTGTCCCCTTGCACGAAGTGCTTTGCGCAGATGGATCTCTCCAAGGAGGAAGGGACATTATTCCCGAGAGAGCAAAAGTTGTTTTGAGATGGATCTTGAGAGACGGTTGGAATGTGGTGTGTGCTTTCATGCAGACTGTGGGTCCAACACGTCATTTAAAGATGACTCCAGTATGAATTCCAGCTTTATTAGATTAGATTATGAAGACACGTAGCCCTCTTTTATTGTCATTTAGTAATGCATGAATTAAGAAATAATACATTATTTCCTCTGGTGTGATATCACAAAACACAAAGGCAAACCAAGACTGAAAAAACTGATAAAACTACATAATTATAACATATAGTTACAAACAGTGCAACAATACCATAACTTGATGAAGAAGTCCCTGAGCACAGTAAAGTTCAAAGTCTCTCAAATGTCCCGTACCTCACGCAGACGGGAGAAGGAAGAACAACTCTCCCTGCCATGCCGACCACAATCCGACTCTGAGTCATCCAAAGACTTCGAGCTCTGATCAGCTCTCCGACACTGAGTACTGAGCGCCATCTCTGTCCAAATGATTCGACCTCCTTCTCGGTCATCAAAAGCAGGCAAGTCCAGGGATTTTGAGGCCTACCCTCCGAAAGATTCCGGACCACACAGTAATAACAGCAGCGAACGGGCGTTTCAGAAATTTCTCCAGATGTTCCTCTGTACTTTCATGTCCATTCTCCATCAAATCAGAATTGTCCACGGCCCCTATTTAACAGATACGATATCATTTTTCACCGGAGGGCTGTGCACACGCAGGCGCGCCGCCATCTTCTCCTCCCGCACATTATGACTGAAATGGGCTCTTTTATCTTTTTTCTTTATTTCCTACTAACTGTTCGATAAAGCTGAAACTTGTAAATGTAGTTTCTTTATAACATTATGCAGTGTACGATTTGTTATTTCTTGCTGACTTGACAATTGCGTATGGGCAGTATTTACGCAGCATTCACTCAAATCGAAGTTTCTTTAATCGGAACATTAAAGGAACATTAACAAAGTTCCTGTTTGCTTGACCCCCAAATAATACTGACCCTAGAAACCCATTGTTTATGAAAGGTGGCCTTCTCACCACTGAGTCCTGTGGCTGTTAACGGGGCCAGCAATAAGCCAAGCTTATATGCAAGCCTCATGAGGGGGCTGCATTGTGGGGGTTATCATCATGGACACACTCATTGCTGTTAAGAATTGATTAAGCAGTTTGTGTGTTTAAGCCTGTGTTTAAACTAGTGTTGGAGTCAGTGACAATGGTACTTCACCATGCAGTGATTAAGCTCCGGTGTGATTCAAAGAGATTATTCACAAATAATGCTTGTGTTCTGAGCGGGGTGGATATCCACAGCCCTGATGAATTGCTGATGAGAGTGTTAAGTTCTGTGAAAGTATTGGGGAATGTTACACTGGTTGAGCAGTGTTTTGTTCAATCGGCGGGTAAGGAAGTCACGTTAGTCCAGACTAGTAGTGATGTGACTGATGTTCCTGATAGGGTAGGGACACCTGGAGAGGTGAAGCCAAGGGCTGTCCATATTTTTAGAGGAGGGGCATGTAGCTGAGGGTGAAGACATTAAAGACAAGTTGTTCCCTTTTCTGTAAAGTGAAGGAAAATAGTTGTCTTATGTGAAAGGTCTAATGGGACCTTCAGCGGTTGATTTAAATTCTGAGCTGATTTTGGCTATTACATCACTGGCTGATGCATGCAGAAGTGTACCTGAAGAGAACTAAAGTTATTTGGAGTCAAGCCGACATCCGAAGGGGAAGAAGAATATAAGGAACACACACAAAGTGCTGGAGGAACTCAGCAGGCCAGGAAAAAAGTACAGTCGACATTTCAGGCTGAAACCCTTCGGCAGGACTGGAGAAAAAACGCTGAGGAGTAGATTTGAAAGGTGGTGGAAGAAGAAAGAGTAACTTCAGGTGATAGATGAAACTTGGATGGGGACGGATGAAGCAAAGAGCTAGAAAGTTGATTGATAAAAGAGACAGAAGGCCATGGAAGAAAGAAAATAGGGGAGAGGAGCACCAGAGGGAGGCGATGGGCAGGCAATGAGATAACATGAAAGAGGGACAAGGGGATGGAAAATGGTGAAGGGGGTAGGGGGGGAAAGCATTACTGGAAGTTTGAGAAATTGATGTTCATGCCATCAGGTTGGAGGCTACCCAAACAGAATACAAGATATTGTTCCTCCAACTTAAGTGTGGCCTTATCTTGACAGTAGAGGAGGGCATGGATGGACATATTGGAATGGGAATGGGAAGTGGAATTAAAATGGGTGGCCACTGGGAGACCCCACATGTTCTGGTGGATGGAGCATAGATGCTCAGCGAAGCGGCCTCCCAACTTACATTGGGTCTCACCAATGTACAAGAGGCCACACTGGGAACACTGAACACTGTATATGACCCCAACAGACTCACAGGTGAAGTGTCGCTTCACCTGGAAGAACCGTTTGGGGCCCTGAATCGTAGTGAGGGAGGAGGTGTAGGGGCAGGTGTAGCACTTGTTCTGCTTCAGTGGGGAGGGACAAATGTACAAGGGAGTCGTGCAGTGAGAAATCCTTACGGAAAGCAGAAAGTGGGGGTAGGGAAAGATGTGTTTGGTGCTGGGATCCAGTTGGAGGTGGCAGAAGTTTCAATGTGTTGGATGCAGAAGCTGGTGGGGTGGTAGGTGAGGACAAGAGGAACCCTGTCCCTGGTAGCATGGCGGGAGAATGGGGTAAGAGCAGATGTGCATGAAATGGAAGAGATGCAGTTGAGGGCAGCGTTGATGGTGGAGGAAGGGAAACCCCTTTCTTTGTAAAAGGAGGACATCTCCTTCATTCTAGAATGAAAGGCCCCATCCTGAGAGCAGATGCAGCGGAGACAGAGGAATTGAGAGAAGGGAATGGTGTTTTTATAGGTATAGTCCATTTAGCTGTGAGAGTCTGTTGGTTTATAAAGACATCAGTGGATAAGCTGCCTCCAGGGACAGTGAGATTGAGAAAGGAAAGGGAAGTGTTGAAATGGACCAGGTGAATTTAAGGGCAAGGTGGAAGTTGGAGGAAAAGTGGATGAAATCAACAAGTTCAGCATGGCTGCAGGAAACAGCACCAATGCAGCTTAGGAAAAGTGCAGGATGGGTCACCAGTGTAAGCTTGGAACATAGACTGTTCCATGTAGCCGACAAACAGGCAGGCATAACCACTTTTGTTTGAAGGAAGTGAGAGAGCCTAAAAGAGAAATTAGGCAGAGCGGAATGGTGGTGGAGGGGAACTGGTTGGGTCTAGTGTCCAGAAAGAAAGGGAGAGCTTTGAGGCCTTCCTGGTGGGGGGGGGATGGAGGTGTATAGGGACTGGACATCCATAGCAAAAATAAAATGATGGAGGCCAGGGAACCTGAAATCCTTGAAAAGGACAAGAGCGTGTGAGGTGTCACGGATGTAGGTGGGAAGGGACTGAACCCTTCAACAAGAATATGAGTCTTGGGCTGAGCAAACATCGCAATTACTGGATGAATGGCAGTGCTCAGATAATATGAAAAAACACACTGGTAGAGAGTTTAAAGGGTCCGGTGGCTGATATAGTGAGGTTTTTGAAGACAGAATAGCCATTAGTCACATCAGCTAATTTCCTGCAAACTCTGGAGGATTCTTTTGGCACTGCTGAAAGTGCAACTGATCTGATGATGAAATTTAGACACACTTTCCCAGAGGAAGGAGAGAAGCCATCTGCCTACATTTTCAGGTTGGAGAAACTGCTGGACTGTTTGTGCCACAAAGGAGGCATTCAACTGTCTGAGAGAAATTGCTTGAGGATGCAGCAAGCTGTGAGGCGCAGGCTGTTACATGATGTGATTGCTCTATGCATTCAAATGACCCACAAGATGCACCCTACTCTGTCTTTTACCGAGTTCCTTAGATAAGTTAGAGAGGAGAAGAACATAATTGAGAAACGGGACATTTCCAGTATCTTCAGTGGGAGTCTCTATTGCTAAAGTGGCTCCTCATAACATGGAGATAGAGCTTTTGAGGAATGAGGTGGAAAATCTTCGAGCTGAGCTGATTCGATGGATGTCTGCTAATGTTTCAGCTAAATAAGATATGTCCATTGGGAAACTCGACCCCCCTGTAGGACTTACGATGCAGCAGACTGCTGCTGAAAAGGTCTCTTGACTAGTGAGGCAACCGATACTTTCTGTTACAACTGTGGAGGAGATAGACATCTCAAGTGAGAACGTGAGGGACAGGAAAATCTTCAAAAAGTAAGTCAGCAGTTAATCAAACAGAGAAGAAAAGATTACAGGTGAAGAGATTTCTAGAGTGCCTACGAGACAGTTTTTGAGAGCAACTCATGGTTGAGCCCACTAGAGGATCAGCTATTCTGCTTTGGGTGTTGTGCAATGAACCAAAATTGATTAGAGAGCTTAAGGTAAAGGAAACCTTAGGGGATGTGACGATGATATGATTGAATGCACCCTGAAATTTGAGGAGAAGCTAAAGTCAGATATATCAGTATTACAGTGGAGTAAAGGGAATTGCAGGGGCATGAGAGAGGAGTTGGCCAGAATTGATTGAAAAAGAACAGTGGTATGAGTGACAGCAGAGCAGCAACAGCTGCAATTTCTGGAAGTAATTTGGAAGGCATAATATATATACACATCCAAAAAGGAAGAAGTATTCTAAAGAAAAGAAGACACAGCCATGGCAAACAATAGAAATCAAAGTCAGCATAAAAACAAAGGAGAGCATATAATGGAGCAAAGATTCGTGAGAAGATAGAGGATTGGAAAGCTTTGAAAAACCAACAGAAGACAATGAAAAAGGTCAGTAAGAAGGTAAAGATGGAATACGAAAGTAAGCTAACCAATAATATTAAAGAAGACACCAAAAGATACATAAAGTGTAAAAGAGAGGCAAGAGTGGATACCAGACCATTGAAAAATGATGTAGGGGAGGTAATAATGGGAACAATGAAATGGCCGACAAATTGAGTAAGTATTTTGTATCAGTCTTCACTGTGGAAGACACTAGTAGTATGGTGGAGGTTCCTGGTGTCAAGGGGAATGAATTGTATGAAGTTACCATAACTAGAGAGAAGGTTCATGGGAAACTGAAAGTTCTGAAGGTAGACCAGGTGGTATACACCCCAGAGCTCTGAAAGAGGTGGCTGAAGAGATTGTGCAGGCATTAGTAATGATTTTTCAAGAATCACAAGATTTTGGAATGGTTCCAGAAGACTAGAAAATTGCAAATGTCATTCTACTCTTCAAGAAGAGTGAGAGGCAAAAGAAAGGAAACAAGAGACCACTTAGTCTGACCTCAGTGGTTGGAAAGATGTTGGAGTCAATTATGAAGAATGATGTCTTAGGGTACTTGGAGGCACATGATAAAATTGGGCATAGTCAGCATGGTTTCTTCAAGGGAAAATCTTACCTGAAAAATCTGTTGGAATTCTTTGAAGTAACAAGCAGGAGAATTGATTGATGTTGTGTTTTTGGATTTTCTGAAGGCCTTTGACAAGGTGCTACACATGAGGCTGCTGCTTAACAAGCTATGAGCCCGAGGTATTACAGAAAAGATTGTCGCATGGATAAAGCAGTGGATGATTGGCAGGAGGCAGAGTTGGAATAAAGGGAACCTTTTATGACTGGCCGCCGGTGACAAGTAGGGATTCATAGGGGTCTGTGTTGGGACCGATTCTTTTTATGTTTTCTGTCAATGATTTAGATGATGGAATTGATGGATTTGTTGAAAATTTGCAGAACATATGAAGATAGGTGGAGAGGATGTTTCCTGTGGTGGGAGCATCTAAGACAAGAGGGCACAGCCTCAAAATAGAGGGGTATGCTTTTAGAATGGAGATGAGGAGGAATTTCTTTCAGCAGAGAGTGGTAAATCTGTGAAATTGTTTGCCATATGCAGCTGAATAGACCAAGTCTTTATATATATTTAAGGCAAAAGTTTTTAGATTGTTGATTGGTCAGGGCATGAAAGAATACAGGGAGAAGGCAGGAGATTGGAAATGAGAGGAAAATTGGATCAGCCATGATGAAATGGTGGAGGAGTTTCAATGGGCCAAATAGCCTAATTCTGCTCCTATATCTTATCTTATATCTTATGGTCTTACGGTTTGGGGGTCTGCATACAATTCCCATCATGGTCTTTTTACCTTTGAAGTTCCTCAGCTCTATCCACAATGATTCAACACTTCTGACACTATGTTACCTCCTTCTAATGATTTGATTTCATTTTCTACCAGCAGAGCAACACTGTTCCCTCTGCATTCCTGCCTATGTATTCGATACAATGTGTATCCTTGGACATTAAGCTCTCATCTATAATCTTTCAGCCATAATTCAGTGATGTCTACAACATCATACCTGCCAATCTGCAACTGCGCTGCAAGTTCATCTACCTTACTACTTATACTGCGCACATTCAACTACAACACCTGCAGTCCTCTCTTCACCCTTTTTGATTTTGCCAGCATCTTAACTTGCACCTCTTGCTGTTGACTGCAATTTTGTCCTCCATACAGCCTCTGCTCAATATACATTGCTTCTTTCTGTAAACCAGCTACCTCATTTTCAGCACTATTATCCTCCTTTCCTACGATTCTTCTTGCATTGAAATACAGGCAGCTCAGGACACTAGTTGCACCATGCTCAAATTCTGATTGCCCCAGTTTTGAATGCAAAGCCAGTTCAAAACCAGAAAGATTATAACACAGTTATGTAGCCGTTTGAGAGACTCCTTTTGAAGTATTATGTAGCACATTGATCTCCTTGTTTTAGGAAGGATGTTGGTGGCTTAGAAGCAGGCATTGAAGACCAGTACCTGGAATGGGCAGGTTGTCTTAAGAGGACTAGTTGGATCTGCGAGGCTTGCATCAAATGAGGTTGAAATCACCTGCAGGGGACTTTACTGAGGCATTAAATCCTGACAGGGTGAATTTGATGGAATGTATTTTTTGTGGAACAATCTAGAAGTAGGGAAAATGGTCACATATTTATTGATGTGTTTTCCCCTCAGAGAATTGTACGTGTTTGGAAAAAATTGCATATTTGAATAGTTATAAGATGGAAGTAGAGAGATACTTGATAAGTAAGAAGGTGAAATATTATAGCATATAAACAGAAACACAGAATGGAGGTTACAGTCAGATCTATCATCACATTAAATAGCAGAATGGATATTAGAGTCCAAGTGATGTGCTTCTGTTCATAATTCATATGTTACATTTTGTGCATTGTCCTACTTTGATTATAATTGAATGATGCTGATCTGGTCAGAATATTATAATATTGACAGCATTTAATTTTGCTTCTCTAGAAAGAGCAAATTGTATGAAGAGATTCTTTGTGGGGGGTGAAAAGTAAAGGGAGGTGGTGTCACATTGTTGTAAATCATTTACTGTCTCTGGGCAAATTGCAGTCTTTAAAAAGGAAAATAAGCAGATATCAAAGAGAAAACGCTATGTGGAATGGCTTCGTAGATTTTTTGGAAAATGACAGAGCAGTACAGCAACTGACTGTATGGTTGATATAACGATCTGCTTAGATGAGATAGATACTGTATGAGGGGTTTCCAACATGTAACATATCAGGTTATCTGCTCTCAGGCACTGTATGCAGAATGGCTGAAAAAGAGCAAGATTGTGAGGCGATAGGAGATAGCATCCTCACAGCCCCTAGCACTGCTGTGCCTGTGATATGGTAAGGATGCAATTCAAATAGCAGCAAATAACACATCCTTGTCACTTACTGTTTCATGAATTCACACAGTGGGTTGGCACATAAGATGCCAACTGGCAGGCAACTGTAACCATCTTCATCAGCTCCTTCTTGGCGTTCTGTTCCATTTCTGAAAATCTAGGCTTCCTATTAATTAACTCATTTATTCAGTCTGACATATCTTTCTCATGCAGCACACCAATATTGGAACATCAGATCAATAGGATCCTTCCAAAATGTCAACCTCTATAAGTGGTTCAAGACTTCAATAGGATGACATTAAGGACCTTTAAAAGTTAATATATCTTGAGGTATCACTTGGATCTGCCTGTGTCATTGTAGATTTTTGAAGAATTGGGAATTCTCACTGGAAAATTCAATGCCAAGAAAGGGAGGTGGGGAAAAGTGTATGAATGACAGGTTTAGTGTTTCATCAAAACCTCAGAATCAACTGCAAAAGTAAATCTTCAAATGGGCAGGACACTACTGATCCTGTAGATTCCAATGTCTCCTAAAGAAAGGCTTGAGTAACTGAATTTCTTTTAGATTATTTTGTGGAAACTTATTGAGGTTCCATTTACTCCCTTTTAACAGTTGAAATGAAACACCTTCAGATGGGATCTAATGCTGACTGCTTCAATCCCAGTGGAAATTTAAGTGGGGTTCAAGATGAGCAGAAGTTAAACTGAACTGATTTCTTACAAGACACTGTTAAATCCTACTTAGACCACATTCAAAGATAAAGACCAAAATCGATGAATGCTAAGCTTCTACCTAAAGGAAAGAGGAATACCAAATTGACAAAATGCCATGGGTTTCAACATTTGTCCTTCTTTTCTTGAAAAAAGCAAATAGAATCAGTAGTTTTACTTTGTGGTCTGCTCTTGCAGCTCAGATCTATTGAAGTAATTGGAACTAAAATAAAAAAACAAATTACAAAATGCAGCTATTCAGTGTTCAGTAGAAGTGACTGAAGAATACAATGGCCACAATTTCATCAACCTTCAAATTGTTCAACAAGGAGACAACTTGCAATTAAGTCAAAGAAGTCAACTGGAGAAGACCTGGCTTTATTGCAGTATAAAATTATCTGTTTAAGTGGATTTGAATCAAAGTTTGTCAAACATGAAGTGAATGAAAAGAAGCCTACAAAAAGAACATGGCTCAAACAGTGAGAAATTACCTTGATGTGAAATAGCAATGTAAGCTAGATTTCTCTGTACGTCTCACGGGGCTTAAAATAATATGCATAAATGAAGGCAATTTTACAATTTATAATTCATAATAAAATAGTTTTAAGCTGCATTTTGAGAATATTGAGGAATGTATTAAAATTGTATTTGAATGGAAAAAAATCAAAGAGAATAGATTTGTGGCCAAAAGTCAAAGAAATCTCATCAATGTATAAATAATTAATGAGCACTCAAATGAAAGACAAATCCAGTTAGATTCTCAAGGAAATTTTCATGTGGAGATAGAGGACATGGTTGAGACACACAAAGGTAGCATTCAAGTAAGCAAATTATTAGGCAGAGTAAAGAAATACCAGCTTTTATTGCAGAGGATATGGAGTATAAAAGTAGATAAGACAGGATGCATATGGGTTTTGCCCCTGTATTTAAGGTAGGATATGTTTATATTGGGCAGTATAGAGAAGGCTCTTTGTTGATTCTTTGGATGCAGACTCTGACATATGAAGAAAGTTAAGCATTTTAGGCCTTTATCTGTTGGAGTTTAGAAGAATGAAGGATGGTTATTGGAACATATAACCAGGGGTGCAGTGTTAATATTTTAGGTGCCGGAGCTGACAAAATACTTGAATACTCGTCATTTCCCATATCCTCATATATATATATATATATATCACACCTAATTTGTGTATCTGCTCATTTCATGTACTGGGCAACTTCCTTGCCCCATTCATGTAATGAGCAGGTACACAAATTGGGTGTGACATATATATATATATATGAATAAGGCTTCTTATAATGTCAAGCACTAAACCAATATGAAAGAAATATATGAATTCCAGAGCTCCACAGAAATATAATGATAGTTAAGACATTAACAAGATTATAGCCTATCACTACATTTCTGTGTATAACTGGTGCAATAAAACATATACAGTAATACTTAATTTAATAATATGACAAAGTATTACACGGCTGCACTCACTAATTATCATAAAATATAATTATCAAGCAAGTAAAGAAAAAGACAGCAATCATGTATTTTACCAATTTAAAAGTAATTACCTACTTACCAATTTCACAATAATTTCCACAAAGGGTCTGGCGTAATATATGTTCGAAGATCTGAAGCAACTCTTGTCCTGGTAAGATCTGCTGATCTGTGGTACCACAGCCCTGATGTACATATGGCTCAGGATTCCACTGAACTAGGGGAGGTCCGTGTAGTTTAACAAACATAAGTGATGATACATTATTTATGAGAATTCTTGAGTGTTGTTGTTGTTATTATCAAGTTCATGTGACTGAATCCCCTCTCACACTCAGCAGTACTAATAGGAATAACTTGAGAACAGCTCAGAAGTGGACGTAAATCTTGGGGGATGCGGCGTCAACGATCCTCCACATAATCTCTGAAGGCATTTATTACAGAGGAAGAAGAAAGTTTAAACCTCTTACAGAGAGATGATATTGCAGCTTCTCCATAATTAGACAGTATTTCAGCAGGCCAGTCATCTTCATCAAGGATGCACATTTCATTTAGCAGGGATTTATACATACTTTGAAGTTTAGAAGTTTGAGAACCTTTCAAGGATGTTGCCGTGAACATACAATGCTGTAAATTGTTTATAAGACTAGTAAGAAACTGTAGATAATTAATGGAGACAATTTTGTTGTTGCTTGTTAAGGTAATTTCTCTAAACTTCCCCTTTTCAACTGCCTCTTGAGCTTCTAGAGTTTTTGTACCAGGTTGCTCTTTCAGTCCATGCAGTGATCTTATGCTACATAGAATCAGTTTGTCTGCATAAACAATCGTAGTAGTGCGTTTCTGTAAACACTCTGACAGTAAACCAAGTTCCTGCAACATGTCATACATTAGAGCTAAGTCCAATAGAAACTGTTCTGAAGAGAGTCTTTTCAACAGACCTTCATAGGTTTGTCTGTCACTCCCAGATCTTGTTTCATCCTTCATTGCTTTTCCAAAATGAAAACACAGTGCTTCATAATTTTGCCACACTGCTGAAACTATTCAAAATGAGCTAACAACCCACCTGGTGCCCAGAACACGGCTTATTTTGCGAATTTGTTGTTCTAGTTGAGAGGCACATTCAGACAGTTCCTTTTGATTTAGAGGTAAACAGAGTACAATTTGTCCATAAATGATTGAAAATGATTTATTCCATGAACTTCTCTCACCAAATCATCTGCTGCAAATTCTAATCTGTGATTAAGACAGTGCCAAATTATCACATCAGGGTAATGTTCCTTGAGAATTGTAGCAACACCAGGTTTGACACCAGGTATTACCCTCACCCCATCACTAGCAAATGCTACAAGGTTGTGTTTCAAGTAAGAGTCATCAGACCCATGGTTATTGAAACAGTTCAATAGATGCTTAGCAATAGTTGCAGCTCTGATCAGGCAGTTCAATTAGATCTAAAAACGTAAAATGGGGATCACATTCCTTATCACTTTCACACTTCAAATAAACTATTAGTATGGTCTTAATGCTCAGGCTTGTTGACTCATCAATGAGAACAGAAAATTTGCTATTTATTTGCTTGATATGGGGGCAAATTTTCTGTTTCATATTAACCGCTATGTGATTAATTATCTCTGTAGCACTAGTGCGGGAATGCAGTCCAATTCCAATGTCAATATCATTTTAATGAAGTTCCAATAAGCCGAAGTGCTCAGAGTATGGTCTGTCATTCTGAGCTAAATAATATGCAGGAGTAAAAATTGAACAAGTTGCCTTTAAATGCGAAGCATTCATGGTGTCACATAATTTTCCAAGAGCATCTTCACTAGCTATATTTTCAACACTTAGAGCAGCAGTGTGAGCTTTTGATAGTTCGTGATCAACAACTCTTTTTCTGAGAGACTTCAAGCGTGTACTTCGATCGGCTCCATGATCGGATACTTGGTACATCTGCCACGCCGATTCTCCGTGATCTTTAAGTTCTTGAGGCTGTAACGCTTTACATAGCTAGCCAGCCATCCCTCACTAGCCTTAAACTCCTTCCTCTCGCTCTCCTCAACCCCCTCACAGTAGTGCTCATAGAGGCTAAGTGCTTTTTCACACATAATTTTGCCATCAACAGAGATATGCTTCTGTGACATGTCCTATAGCCACACACTTAATGCTTTCTCAGTCTTTGCAAGCACTTTATCACGAACCAGAGAGACCATTTTTGCCGTTGTAAGGGTAGCACTACACGAATTTCAGCTTTTTTCTGCTTTACTGTGCGAATGCTCGATTCATTCTTACCGACCTTATGACCCACCTTGGCAAGCGACATGCCATTTTTCAAAAGATCTAAGATTTTTATGTTCTCGGCGAACAATGCTCAAACAACCAGTGCTGGATAGAGACCGAGTATCTGTGAAATGGCAGAAGCTACAGCAGGGTATGCTGGGACAACGGTTCGAGCAAGGAGGAATTTCACAAATACCTAAATAAAAAGCAGTCACAGCTTCAGGATTTCACCAAAAATGATCAAATATCCTAATGTTATTAGTGGTACTTTCCCCACCAGCCACCACCCCGTCTCCCCAACCCCCGCTTCGGTAAAATTCCCTCTATTTAATATGCGGCTGCTGTTAAATTCCCCGCCTGTTTATTTTGACTTTTTTTTACAGAGGTGTCGGAGCAGTGCTCCGATGAGCTCTAGCCGCACTGCACCCCCACATATAACATTATAAAGGAAGTCGATATGCTGAGAGCGGGTAGTAGGCAAAGTCCGGAGCTAGGGAGCATTGTTGAAGAATGAGGAGTTGTCCATTTAAGACAGGGATGAGGAAGAATTTCTTCTCTCAGATTATAATGAATCTTTGAGACCTGTGGAGGAAGAATCACTAAATAGTTATTTGGGATAGAGAGTCAAAACATCTCAACTACAGTAGATATGAAGAGGGAGAAGGAAAGTGTTACTGAACCCATAAGTGGGTCAGCTATGGTAAGTCAAATCGCCCAGTCAGCTTCAGGTGCTCATTGCCTGCTTCCATTTCTCATGCGTTTTATGTGGTACGAGGAGATTACTTTGCTTTTGACATCACTAGACAAATCATAGTTGTCAACAGAGCAGTAAAGATCACAATGTAATACTGGATAAATTTAAAAGAGACAGTGTAAAATTGGCTTAGGCATTTAATAATGGCAATATTTATAGTAGAACAGCCACCTGATTATTTTAGGCTCCCAGTGGGGGCTTGGGTAGAATTTTTTTTCAACTAATTCTTAGATACATGGCAGTGCCAGAATACAGAGGATTTCTTGCCTGTTTTTTTGCGAGAAGCAGGAAAGAGACACCCCAACAACTATTGGTCAATCACCCAAATGTCAATAGTTCAGTAAGTTTTAGAGGTCACTACGATAGGGATATAAAATAAAATCAGTTAGCATTTGAAATTGTGAGTTCTAAGAAATAAAATGAAAGTCAGCATGAATCTGTGAAGGGTAACTGTGTTTCACTCATTCGATTCGATTTCTTTGATGTAATGGTTATTATTGCTGAGGGTCATTTTGTTGATATGTTACAGAAGTCTTTAGATGTACTGTCATTTGATAGATTTATTAGCAAAATTAAAACATTAAAAAAGACAATGGCAGAATGGTTATACAATTGACAACGCCAGGAGAGCAGGGAGCATTGATTAAGAAGTAACTTTAGGGATCAGATTCATAAATCATATACTGGGCATGATTTCAAACTCTGGAAAAGAAAAAATGCAATGTTATTATGTTGATCAACATTGAACATAGAACTCTACAGCAAAGTACAGGCACTTCAGCCTATGATGCTATGCTGACTGTTTAACCTATTAAGATCAATCTAACCTCTCCCTCCCACAGAGCCCTCCATTTTGTTTTCATGTTTGTGCCTATCTAAGAGTTACTCAAATGTTGCTAATATTCCAGCCTCCACCACCACCCTGGCAACACACCCCATGCATTCACCGCTCTTCACTTGAAGCACTTTCCTCAGACATTCCCCATATACTTTCCTCCAATCACCCTAAATTTATGCCCCCTGATACTAGCCATTTCCATCCTGAAAAAATGTCTCTGGCTATCCACTTGATCTATGCTTCATCATTTGTACACCTTCTGTCAGACTCCTGAATCAGTCACCTCTCTCATACCCCCTTGCACATGGTGCTGCCATGTTACTCTCTCTGACCTCTACCTCCCCAGTTACCCTACTATTGTCATTCTGGTATTGTTTTGTTGCTCTACCTCAAATTGCACTACAATCTTTGCACCATTCTGCTTCCTTTATGATTTTCACTGTATACATATGGATAATTTGGTATTTTTTATGAGGGAGAAATCAAGTTTGACAAATCTGTTGAGAATTTGACAGTGTAATTAACAAGAAAAATAAAATGAGCATTGGATATGATACTTTCAGAAGGGCGAAGGATGAAACAGAACAAGAGCTTTGAAAAGTAACTATCCAGGAGGCAATAGAAACACAGGCAGTCCTGGATCCAAAGGTTTTAGTAACAATTTATGTCGTAAAGATGTTAAATTTTGTGGAAAAGAACATGAAGGGATCCATTCATCAGAAGACAGCAGTATAAGATTCTGCCGGATCAGTTGGAAAGATGTTTCCATCTATATTGAGTGTGGGTCTTTAGCCTGCTGCACCTTCTAGCTGACTGTAGTAACAAGAAGAGGGCATGTTCCAAATGGTGAGGGTCCCCAGTGATGGATGTCATCTTCTTGAGGCACTGGATCTTGAAGATGTTCTCAATGGTGAAAGTCTTCTGTCTGTGATATAAAGCTGGCATCAAAGACCCTATACCAGGCTGTGATGCAATTGATAAATTCTCTCCACCATACATCTACAGAAGTTTTCAAGATTATTTGGTGCTATTCCAATTCTTCTCAAAAGCAAAATGAAGAAGAGCCACTAGTGTGCTGCCTTTGTGATTGTGTCAATGTGTTAAGCAAGGACAAATCCTCCAAGATATTGACAACCAGGAAATTGAAGCTGCTCCACACATAAAAGTTGCTGGTGAACGCAGCAGGCCAGGCAGCATCTCTAGGAAGAGGTACAGTCGACGTTTCAGGCCGAGACCCTTCGTCAGGACTAATTGAAGGAAGAGTTAGTAAGAGATTTGAAAGTTGGAGGGGGAGGGGGAGATCCAAAATGATAGGAGAAGACAGGAGGGGGAGGGATGGAGCCAAGAGCTCGACAGGTGATTGGCAAAGGGGATATGAGAGGATCATGGGACAGGAGGTCCGGGAAGAAAGACGAGGGTGGAGGGAAACCAAAGGATGGGCAAGGGATATAGTCAGAGGGACAGAGAGAGAAAAAGGAGAGTGAGAGAAAGAATGTGTGTATAAAAGTAAATAATGGATGGGTTACGAGGGGGAGGTGGGGCATTAGCGGAAGTTAGAGAAGTCGATGTACTTGCCATCAGGTTGGAGGATAACCAGACGGAATATAAGGTGTTGTTTCTCCAACCTGAGTGTGGCTTCATCTTTACAGTAGAGGAGGCCGTTGATAGACATGTCGGAATGGGAATGGGATGTGGAATTAAAATGTGTGGCCACTGGGAGATCCTGCTTTCTCTGGCGGACAGAGCGTAGGTGTTCAGCAAAGCGGTCTCCCAGTCTGCGTCGGGTCTCACCAATATATAAAAGGCCACATCGGGAGCACCGGACGCAGTATATCACCCCAGTCGACTCACAGGTGAAGTGATGCCTCACCTGGAAGGACTGTTTGGGACCCTGAATGGTGGTAAGGGAGGAAGTGTAAGGGCATGTGTAGCACTTGTTCCGCTTACACGGATAAGTGCCAGGAGGGAGATCAGTGGGGAGCTATGGGGGGGGAACGAATAGACAAGGGAGTTGCGTAGGGAGCGATCCCTGCAGAAACCGGGGGGTGGGGAGGTAAAGATATGCTTAGTGGTGGGATCCCGTTGGAGGTGGCAGAAGTTACGGAGAATAATATGTTGGACCCGGAGGCTGGTGGGGTGGTAGGTGAGGACCAGGGGAACCCTATTCCTAGCGGGGTGGCGGGAGGATGGAGTGAGAGCAGATGTGCATGAAATGGGAGAGATGCGTTTGAGAGCAGAGTTGATAGTGGAGGAAGGGAAGCCCCTTTCTTTAAAAAAGGAGGACATCTCCCTCGTCCTAGAATGAAAAGCCTCATCCTGAGAGCAGATGCGGCGGAGATGGAGGAATTGCGAGAAGGGGATGGCATTTTTGCAAGAGACAGGGTGAGAAGAAGAATAGTCCAGATAGCTGTGAGAGTCAGTAGGCTTATAGTAGACATCAGTGGATAAGCTGTCTCCAGAGACAGAGACAGAAAGACCTAAAAAGGGGAGGGAGGTGTCGGAAGTGGACCAGGTAAACTTGAGGGCAGGGTGAAAGTTGGAGGCAAAGTTAATAAAGTCAACGAGCTCAGCACGCGTGCAGGAAGCAGCGCCAATGCAGTCATCAATGTAGCGGAGGAAAAGTGGGGGACAGATACCAGAATAGGCACGGAACATAGATTGTTCCACAAACCCAACAAAAAGGCAGGCATAGCTAGGACCCATGCGGGCGCCCATAGCTACACCTTTAGTTTGGAGGAAGTGGGAGGAGCCAAAGGAGAAATTATTAAGAGTAAGGACTAATTCCGCTGGATGGAGCAGAGTGGTGGTAGAGGGGAACTGGTTGGGTCTGGAATCCAAAAAGAAGCGGAGAGCTTTGAGACCTTCCTCATGGGGGATGGAAGTATATAGGGACTAGACATCCATGGTGAAAATAAAGCGGTGGGGGCCAGGGAACTTAAAATCATTGAAAAGTTTAAGAGCGTAAGAAGTGTCACGAACATAGGTAGGAAGGGATTGAACAAGGGGGGATACAACCGTGTCGAGGTGTGCAGAAATGAGTTCGGTGGGGCAGGAGCAAGCTGAGACAATAGGTCGGCCAGGACAGGCAGGTTTGTGGATCTTGGGTAGGAGGTAGAAACGGGAAGTGCGAGGTGTGGGAACTATAAGGTTGGTAGCAGCGGATGGGAGATCCCCTGAGCGGATAAAGTCGGTGATAGTGTGGGAGACAATGGCCTGGTGCTCCTTAGTGGGGTCACGATCGAGGGGTAAATAAGAGGAGGTATCCGCGAGTTGTCACTGTGCCTCGGCGAGGTAGAGGTCAGTACGCCAGACTACAACAGCACCCCCCTTATCGGCAGGTTTAATAATGAGGTTAGGATTAGTGCGGAGGGAGTGGAGAGCAGAGCGTTCCGAAGGAGTGAGGTTGGAATGGGAACAAGGTGCGGTGAAGTCGAGACGGTTGATGTCCCATCGGCAGTTAGCGATAAAGAGATCCAGAATTGAAGCTGCTCACCCATTTCATAGTCTACCCCTCAATGAGGACTGATGGGTATTCTGCAGGCCAGGCAGTAAATATGGAAAAATGTACACTCAATATTTTTGGTCGAAACCCTTCAGCAGGGCTGCTTTGGCCCGAAACGCTGACTGTACTTTTTCCATAGATGCTGCCTGGCCTGCTGAGTTTCTCCAGTATCTTATGTGTGTTGCTCCGATTTCCAGCACCTGCAGATCTTCTTTTGTTTCTGATGGGTATTCTCCTTCCTGAAGTCAACAATCAATTCCTTTGTTTTACTGATATTGAGCTCAAGATTGCTGTTGTTACAGCACTCAATCAGCCCATCTATCTCTCTTCTGTATGCCTCCTTGTCAGTATCTGAAATTTTATCAAAAACAGTAGTGTCGTCTGCAAATTTATAAGTGGTGTTTGATCATTGCTCAGCCACACCGTCCTGAGTGTATAGAGAGTAGAGCAGTGAGCTAAACATGGACTAGGATTAATTTAAAATCTCAATCAAAGATTGTGTGGATAGTCAGAGGCTTTTTCCCAGGGCTGAAATGGCTAACACTAGATGGCACAGTTTTAAGGTGCTTGGAAGTAGGTACAGAGGAGACATCGGGGGGTAAGTTTTTTACGCTGAGATTGGTGAGTGCGTAGAATAGGCTGCTGGCAACGGTAGTGGAGGTGGATACAATAGGATCTTTTAAGAGGCTCCTGGACAGGTACATGGAGCTTAGAAAAATAGAGGGCTCTTTGTAACCCAAGATAATTTCTAAAGTACGTACATGTTCAGCACAGCATTGTGGGCCTAAGGGCTTGCATTGTGCTGTAGCTTTTCTATGTTTCTAAGACAGCAGCGTAAGATTCTGCCACTTCTAGTTCATTTTCATTTCACAATTCCAAGTTTATTTTAACTGAAGATCTTGCATGAAGAAACCTCTGTGGATAAAGATGAACTAACTTTAAAGTCAAGAGACACACATCAAAGTTGCTGGTGAACGCAGCAGGCCAGGCAGCATCTATAGGAAGAGGCGCAGTCGACGTTTCAGGCCGAGACCCTTCGTCAGGACTAACTGAAGGAAGAGCTAGTAAGGGATTTGAAAGTTGGAGGGGGAGGGGGAGATCCAAAATGATAGGAGAAGACAGGAGGGGGAGGGATGGAGCCGAGAGCTGGACAGGTGATAGGCAGAAGGGGATACGAGAGGATCATGGGACAGGAGGTCCGGGAAGAAAGACGGGGGGGGGGGTGACCCAGAGGATGGGCAAGAGGTATATTCAGAGGGACAGAGGGAGAAAAAGGAGAGTGAGAGAAAGAATGTGTGCATAAAAAAGAGTAACAGATGGGGTACGAGGGGGAGGTGGGGCCTAGTGGAAGTTAGAGAAGTCAATGTTCATGCCATCAGGTTGGAGGCTACCCAGACGGAATATAAGGTGTTGTTCCTCCAACCTGAGTGTGGCTTCATCTTTACAGTAGAGGAGGCCGTGGATAGACATGTCAGAATGGGAATGGGATGTGGAATTAAAATGTGTGGCCACTGGGAGATCCTGCTTTCTCTGGCGGACAGAGCGTAGATGTTCAGCAAAGCGGTCTCCCAGTCTGCGTCGGGTCTCACCAATATATAAAAGGCCACATCGGGAGCACCGGACGCAGTATATCACCCCAGTCGACTCACAGGTGAAGTGATGCCTCACCTGGAAGGACTGTTTGGGGCCCTGAATGGTGGTAAGGGAGGAAGTGTAAGGGCATGTGTAGCACTTGTTCCGCTTACACGGATAAGTGCCAGGAGGGAGATCAGTGGGGAGGGATGGGGGGGACGAATGGACAAGGGAGTTGTGTAGGGAGCGATCCCTGCGGAATGCAGAGAGAGGGGGGAGGGAAAGATATGCTTAGTGGTGGGATCCCGTTGGAGGTGGCGGAAGTTACGGAGAATAATATGTTGGACCCGGAGGCTGGTGGGGTGGTAGGTGAGGACCAGGGGAACCCTATTCCTAGTGGGGTGGTGGGAGGATGGAGTGAGAGCAGATGTACGTGAAATGGGGGAGATGCGTTTAAGAGCAGAGTTGATAGTGGAGGAAGGGAAGCCCCTTTCTTTAAAAAATGAAGACATCTCCCTCGTCCTAGAATGAAAAGCCTCATCCTGAGAGCAGATGCGGCGGAGACGGAGGAATTGCGAGAAGGGGATGGCGTTTTTGCAAGAGACAGGGTGAGAAGAGGAATAGTCCAGATAGCTGTGAGAGTCAGTAGGCTTATAGTAGACATCAGTGGATAAGCTGTCTCCAGAGACAGAGACAGAAAGGTCTAGAAAGGGGAGGGAGGTGTCGGAAATGGACCAGGTAAACTTGAGGGCAGGGTGAAAGTTGGAGGCAAAGTTAATAAAGTCAACGAGTTCTGCATGCGTGCAGGAAGCAGCGCCAATGCAGTCGTCGATGTAGCGAAGGAAAAGTGGGGGACAGATACCAGAATAGGCACGGAACATAGATTGTTCCACAAAGCCAACAAAAAGGCAGGCATAGCTAGGACCCATACGGGTGCCCATAGCTACACCTTTAGTTTGGAGGAAATGGGAGGAGCAAAAGGAGAAATTATTAAGAGTAAGGACTAATTCTGCTAGACGGAGCAGAGTGGTGGTAGAGGGGAACTGATTAGGTCTGGAATCCAAAAAGAAGCGTAGAGCTTTGAGACCTTCCTGATGGGGGATGGAAGTATATAGGGACTGGACATCCATGGTGAAAATAAAGCGGTGGGGGCCAGGGAACTTAAAATCATCGAAAAGTTTAAGAGCGTGAGAAGTGTCACGAACATAGGTCGGAAGGGATTGAACAAGGGGTGATAAAACAGTGTCGAGGTATGCAGAAACGAGTTCGGTGGGGCAGGAGCAAGCTGAGACAATAGGTCGGCCAGGACGGGCAGGTTTGTGGATCTTGGGTAGGAGGTAGAAACGGGAAGTGCGGGGTGTGGGAACTATAAGGTTGGTAGCAGTGGATGGGAGATCCCCTGAGCGGATAAAGTCGTTGATAGTGTGGGAGACAATGGCCTGGTGCTCCTTAGTGGGGTCACGATCGAGGGGTAAATAAGAGGAGGTATCCGCGAGTTGTCGCTGTGCCTCGGCAAGGTAGAGGTCAGTACGCCAGACTACAACAGCACCCCCTTTATCAGCGGGTTTAATAATAATGTTAGGATTAGTGCGGAGGGAGTGGAGAGCAGAGCGTTCCGAAGGAGTGAGGTTGGAATGGGGACAAGGTGCGGTGAAGTCGAGACTGTTGATGTCCCGTCGGCAGTTGGCAATAAAGAGATCCAGAGCAGGCAGAAGACCAGAGCGGGGTGTCCATGAAGAAGAGGAGGGTTGAAGACTGGAGAAGGGGTCATCGGTGGGGGTGGAAGAGTCCTTGCCGAAGAAGTAGGCTCGGAGACGGAGACGGCGGAAGAAAAGTTCCGCATCGTGGCGAACACGGAACTCGCTGAGGTGTGGGCGAAGGGGGACAAACCTGAGGCCCTTACTGAGGACAGAGCGTTCTGCCTCCGACAGTTGAAGGTCGGAGGGGATGGTAAAGACCCGGCACGGATGAGAGCTGGGATCAGAGGGGGGAGGGGGGAGGCTGGGGGTGTCAATGGAGAGGGGAGGGTTGGGGTGAGAGGAAGATGGAGCCTCTGAGGGCCCAGGAGTTGACGGTGGGATCTGAGGAAGACGGGGCTGCGGAGTGGTGGTGGGGGAAGGGGAGACGGGAGTCACAACAGCAGCACATAAAGACCCGGCCTGGAGTTCAAGGCTGGAGACGCAGTTGGTGGTTGCGCGATCGCTTTGAATGTCTCCATGGTCGTTGCTGGAGTCCGGGTTTTGAATATGTCCTGAGGTGTTGGAGCCGCCGAGATCAATGGCAGGGGCCGCAATTGAAAGTTCATGCTTGCTAGCGTCGGGGCCGGCAGGCTCTGGAGTCCGTAGATGTAAGATCTTGCGATCTTTGCCTAACATGACAAAATTAAAGAAACGGCGATTGCAGGCGTGGATCCGACGGAGGATGAAATAGCGGGTAGGACCATTACAGACGGCGAAGAAAGTGTCCCGAAGGTGTGGAAGGGTCTGGGATAGGGACACCAAGTACCTCCTCATGGCGGAGAGCGTCGCCTTCAGAGCTTGACGGGAGAAGCGGCGAGAGGCAGAGTCAATGAAATGTGAGTACCTGGGATCCTCAGAAGGTCCAAATTGAGAGGCTTGGAAACGAATCCTAAAGCCAACTGGAGTAAGTTGGCGACGGAGGCACGTTCCAAGAAAGGATACATGGCTATGATAGCGATGTCAAGAGGTTTATTTAGAAATTGCATCTGGTGCGATGAAGAAGTATGCTGAGGTGATGGTCATAGTCAGCTCTTTACAAAGTCAGTGCTCGTCTTCTAACTGTGGCTTTTACAGAGGTGGGTCCCAGGCGCATTGAACTGGGGTTGCATGGAGAAGTTTGTATCTCTAATTCATGTACTACGAGGAGAGATGTAGACCAGGAGGACCCAAGTGCAGAACTGACTGGAGATGAGAATGGAATTGAACGAAAAATCTTTACTTGAGAATTGGCTTGTAGAGACCACAGGCTAGGACTCAAGAATCCCTATACACAGGGCAGATAAACTCAAACTGAGCAAAGGCAAACAAAACAGATGGAACTTAAGATGAGAAACAAAACAAAGCACAGGTGTCTGCTGTCTGTCTAGATACCATATCCGATGCGGACTTTGGTGACCATGGTTTTTGATAGGTGTACTGATAGCTAAAACAAGACACAGCTGGAAATAATCAAGTAATAGTCATAGAGGAAGAGCATCATAGCCTGGAGGTCTCTGGCGTCCCTGGTGATCAGTTCAAACATTCCAGGACCTTCTCTCCCTCCATCTGACACCTCAGGGTAATCTGGGTGACAACCGTGGAAGCGTCTTATCAGGTCCAGTCCAAGATGTCAAGGGAGGGAAACTACAACATTTCCTCTGGGCTGTGACCCTCAATAACTCCCAAGTACTGAAACTAGCCATAAACCAGACATCCAGAAACCAACCGATGGGGTACGCCGGCTCACAGTCAATAAAATGAGGTGTCGGGGACGGTCAGCACAGAAGGGACTTTAGGCAGGAGACGTGGAAGGTGAGGTTGATATGCCTGGCGCATGTATTCTGCCACAATAAGGCCAGTCTCAGGTTAGAGGAACAACACCTCATTTTCCATCGTGGTAGCCTCCACCCTGATGTCTTAAAAGTTGATTTCTCCAACCTCCAGTCATTTCCCCCCTCCCCCTCCACATCCTCCATCCTTCTTCCTTAATTCCCCACTCTGGCCTTTTAGTTCTTCTCCTCACTTGCCTATCAGCTCCCCCCGTGCCCCCTCATTCCCATGGTGCACATTCCTCTCTTATCAAATTCCTTCTTCTCCAGCCTTTTGCCTTTTTCACCTATCACCTCCCAGCTTCTTACTTCATTCCCCCACCAACAAACATCTAGCTTCGCCTATCACCCACCAGCTTTTCATCCTTCTCCTCCCCCCATCTCCTTACTCTGGTGTCTTCCATGATGTTTTTTTGATGAAGGATCTTGGTTTGAAATGTTGACTGTTTAAGGGTACTCTGGGCTCTGCAGAGTACTCTTAAACAGTTAATTTTGACTTAACTGACCATCTTATTCTGCATCTCGACATTATTTTATGTTTAATATGGAGTTATTACAAATTGACATTGGTTTATTATGCAGATTATGTATTATAACTATGTACTGAGTTAAAATATATAGTAGTTTCTTTAACAATCTCTTGGAATATATCAAAAACATGGCCAATTGAAAGTCCAAAAGTGAGTTTCTAGTCATAAGCACAAGTATATGTTTGCAATGATGCAATGAAGCATTTACCTGCAGTAGCATTACAAGTACTTAGCATCAGATATACAACTTTCACAAGAAAAACATATATTAAACATAAATCATGCAAGCAAGAAAACTATTATGGCAAAAACAATTGGAAACATTGTAGTGTAATGTGTTGAAGTGATCGTAGTGTAGCTATACTGAGGTAGTGATCAGGGTTGTGCAGTTTAGTTCAAGAACAGAGTGGTTCAAAGGAAATTTCCTTAAGGTTGTTACAGCTGGGGATGGCAGTGGGGATAAGCTTCCACAGCCTATTAAATGTTCCCAATGGCATTACCTCAAATAGCGTGCGATAACTGAGTCCTGCTCCTGGCCTTTACGTGTGGCTTAACTACTAAGCCTGGCAGAACTGTTTCTACTAACAGGAGAAGTGGCAAAGGTGGGTTATTGGTGCCGCGGCTGGCAGCTCATCTAGCAGAAGGAAAACTCTGATCTCAAATTTCCTCTGCCTTGCAGCTATGCACACTCATAGGCAAGGTTTGGAGCTGGAGTCCCTAAGGCAGTCCTACGCTGAGTCCAATGCTGACTGGCAACTCCTGCGACACTGCTGGTGCCAAGCTGTGTTGGTTTCTGCCATTCCTTTGGGTTCATCAGTTGTGTAGAGAGAGGGAGCTTGCTATGAGGGCAACAGCTTGCTCGCCGCATCATACTGGCCTGGCTTGCATATCCTGACAGCTGGGATGCAACATCCATGATTGATGCTCACCTGCGAAGGCCTCACATAAGCTAATACGTATAATGCAATGCACTACTAGTCCAGGCTACCACCTGTGGTATTGTTAATGCACAAGTGAAATATTTAAGCTGGCCCCACAATAATTATATACAAAAGAAGTCTACTAATCCAATATTGGAGTTAACATGATGTCATGTGCAGCATTATTATTTACATTTAGGTTAATTCATTGGGAATATAGGAAATTATGGCTGAACTTTAATCCTCAGATAGGTCCCAGTAAGTGAATGGTGTAACTGCATCCGAGTGTTGTGCCCAACTCCTTCTATTCAATTCCATTCAAGCCAGTGAAACTGAATAAAAAATGAAGATGGCATTACAACATGGGCACAATTTCCCAGTCAAAGGTTGGATTTCTAATTGCATTACTGCTATATCATGGTTACAGTTGCTTTGACAAGCACACAGCAGAAAAAATCAAAGTCTTCAAATGCTAACTGTTAGCAAGTTAAAATTTAGTCTAAACATGCACCTAAAATCTTATTTTAAGTCCAGTGTCCCGAGGAGGTTCAAGAGGATGATTCCAGGAATGAATGGGTTAACATATGAGGAGTGTTTGGCAGCTTTGTGCCTGTACTCACGGAAATTTAGAAGAATGTGGGGATCTCAATGAAACCTGGCAAATGTTGATAGAACTAGATAGGGTGGGTATGGAGAAGTTGTTTCCTATAGTGGGGGTAACCAGAACTAGAGGGCACGGCCCAAGAATTGAGGGACAGCCCTTTAGAACAGAGGTAAGGAGGATTTTTTTTAGCCAAAGAGTAGTGAATCTGTGGAATGGTCTGCTACAGGCTGCGGAGGAGGCCAAGTACGTGTGTATATTTAAGGCGGAAGCTGATAGTTTCCTCATTGGTCAGGGCATCAAAGGATGTGACAAGAAGGGTGGAGTATGGGATTGAGTGGGATCCAGGATCAGTCATGATGGAATGGTGGAGCAGACTTGATGGGCTGAATGGCCTAATTCTGCTCCTATGTCTTATGGTCATATAGGCCAGTTAGTCTGACCTTAGTTGCTGGGAAGATATTGGAGTCGATTGTTAAGGATGGTTTTTTGGATTACCTGGAGGCAGATGATAAAATAGGCCGTAGACAGCATGGTTTCCTCAAGGGAAAATCTTACCTGACAAATCTGTTGGAATTGTTTGAAGAAATAACATGTTGGATAGACAAAAGAGAATTGGTTGATGCTGTGAATTTGGATTTTCAGACAGCTTTGACAAGCTGCCACACATGAGACTGCTTAACAAGCTACAAGCCATGTATTACTGGGAAGATTCGAGCATGGATAAAGCAGTGGCTGACTGGCAGGAGGCAAAGAGTGGGAATAAAGGGAGGTTTTTCTAGTTGGCTGCTGGTGTCTTAATGGTATTCCACACAGGCCTTTGTTGGGACCAATTCTTTTTAATGTTAGTAGCTAATTATTTAGATGATGGAATTGATGGCTTTGTTGCAAAATTTGCAGATGATATGAAGGTATATGGTGGGGTAGCTAGTTCTGACGAAGTACGGAGGCTACAGAAGGACTTTTACAGATTAGGAAAATAGGCAAAGAAATGGCAGATGGAATACAGTGTCAGGAAGTGTATGATCATGTACCTTGGTAGAAGAAATAAAAGGGTTGACTATTTTCTAAATGGAGAAAGTATTTTTTAAAAAAACGTGGCACAAAGGGACTTGGGAGTCCTTGTGCAGGATTCTGCCGCAAAGGTTGAGTCTGTGGTGAGGAAAGCAAATGCAATGTTAGCATTCATTTCAAAAGGACAAGAATATAAAAGAAAAGATGTGATGTTGAGAATTTATAAAGCACTGGTGAGGCCTCACTTGGAGTACTCTGAGCAATTTGGGCCCTTTATCTTGGAAATGATTTGCTAGAACCGCAGAGGGCCATAAAGAGGTTCATAAAAATAATTCGAGCTTTGAACAGCTTGTCATATGAAGAGTGTTTGATGGCTCTGGGCCTGATTTCACTGGAATTCAGAAGACTGAGGAGTGTCCTCATTGAAACCTATCGAATGGTGAAAAGCCTTGATAGGGTGAATGTGAAGAGGGTGTTTCCTGTGGTGGGACATTCTAAGGCCAGAGAACACAGCTTCAGAATAGAGAGGCATCCTTTTGGAATGGAGATAAGGAGGAATTTCTTCAGCCAGAGACTGATGAATCTGTGGAATTCATTGCCACAGGTAGCTGTGGAAGCCTTTTTTTTTTGAGGATGTAACTAGTAAAGTGGATAGGGGGAGAACCAGTGGATGTGGTATATTTGGATTTTCAAAGGCTTTTGACCAGGTCCCACACAGGAGATTAGTGTGCACACTTAAAGCACACGGTATTGGGGGTAAGGTATTGATGTGGATAGAGAATTGGTTGGCAGACAGGAAGCAAAGATTGGGAATAAACAGGACCTTTTCAGAATGGCAGGCAGTGACTAGTGGGGTACCGCAAGGCTCAGTGCTGGGACCCCAGTTGTTTACAATATATATTAATGACTTAGATGAGGGAATTAAATGAGGTATCTCCAAGTTTGCAGATGACACGAAGCTGGGCGGCAGTGTTAGCTGTGAGGAGGATGTTAAGAGGATGCAGGGTGACTTGGATAGTTTAGGTGAGTGGGCAAATTCATAGCAGATGCAATTTAATGTGGATAAATGTGAGGTTATCCACTTTGGTGGCAAAAACAGGAAAACAGATTATTATCTGAATGGTGGCCGATTAGGAAAAGGGGAGGTGCAACGAGATCTGGGTGTCATTATACACCAGTCATTGAAAGTGGGCATGCAGGTACAGCAGGCGGTGAAAAAGGCGAAGGGTATGCTGGCATTTATAGCGAGAGGATTCGAGTACAGGAGCAGGGAGGTACTACTGCAGTTGTACAAGGCCTTGGTGAGACCACACCTGGAGTATTGTGTGCAGTTTTGGTCCCCTAATCTGAGGAAAGACACCCTTTCCAGAGAGGGAGTACAAAGAAGGTTCATCAGATTGATTCCTGGGATGGCAGGACTTTCATATGATGAAAGACTGTATGAACTAGGCTTATACTCGTTGGAATTTAGAAGATTGAGGGGGGATCTTATTGAAACGTAGAAAATCCTAAAGGCATTGGACAGGCTAGGTGCAGAAAGATTGTTCCCGATCTTGGGGAAGTCCAGAATGGGGGGTCACAGTTTGAGGATAAAAGGGAAGCCTTTTAGGACTGAGATTGGGAAAAACTTCTTCACACAGAGAGTGGTGAATCTGTGGAATTCTCTGCCCACAGGAAACAGTTGAGGCCAGTTTATTGGCTATATTTAAGAGGGAATTAGATATGGCCCTTGTGGCTAAAGGGATCAGGGGGTATGGAGGGAAGGCTGGTGCAGGGTTCTGAGTTGGATGATCAGCCATGATCATACTGAATGGCGGTGCAGGCTGGAAGGGCTGAATGGCCTACTCCTGCACCTATTTTCTACGTTTCTATGTTTCCATGTCTGTATGTATATTTATATCAGAATTCATGATTGGTCAGGGCATGAATTAAAATGGAGTGAAAGCAGGAGATTGGGTTTGATAGGAAGAATGGAGCAGCCATGATGAAATGGCAGAGAAGACTTGATGGGCCAAATGGCCCAATTCTGCTCCTATTTCTTATGGTCTTATGGTGTTGTTTTTAATCTATTTTCACAGCATGTAGATAAAGCAGTTCAATTTGTATACTAATCCTCAATGAGTCTAATGGAAATTGAATTCAATGACTTTTCCAAATAGAATTTATTTTTTTAATTAAGCACTATAAGTGACCCAGATTTTGCACATATTTTTGAGTTTATTAAATATCTTTTTTTGATTAGTAAGTTAAAATAGGTTCAATCAATATGTGGAAAAAGGTCAATTTGTGAATTTATCATGGAGTGTAGACATTATGAAGCACAAATCATGTTAACATTATTATAATGAAAACCTCAGACAGTCCAATAAGATTGATATTTTCAATTAAATTTCAGTAGCTAATTATTTTATGTCATCTCAGGCACACTTCTGTGTGATTGACTTGATTATTGTTTGTACTCTACAAATGCTGCAGAACATGGATCAGTTGTTGATTTTAAACAAGTGAGAGTGTAGTCGTGTTCTACATTAACGAGGTGATTTCCCCATTAATAGGTGTGGTTTTGGAGAAAAAGCATAATAATACCACAATTAATAAGATGAATTCACATCTGAAGTGGAACTAACAAATCGCACTGAGAAATATAAATAGTTATGAACTTAGTAGAATATTTTCAAGTTCAGGTTTAATTGTCATGCAACCAGACATATGTATACAGCTAAATAAAACAGTATTTGTTTGGGACCAAGGTGCAAAGTACAGCACACACAGTCACACACAGGACGCAGCATGAGTGACGATAACACACACTGTGACAAAATATTATTTGCACAAGTCCCCGAGAGGCCTAGTCTGAAGATTGGTTAATTCCATTCATATGCATTTGAGAACTTGATTCACAGGTATTCCAGCATATCATATGATTATATATGATATCTTCTTAACTCTTGGCAAACAATTGAAATTTAGAGGAAGAAATTCATTATTACTTTATGAGGTCCTTATCTGGATATGTTCTGCAGATTTTCTATTGTCAATCTGGAAATTATGTTCAGGTAAATTATGGGTTATTACAGATTTTAAAGCAAAAATCTAATTTCACAATATGGCTAAGAATATCCACTAAATATAAAACTCAATTCATTTCATAAAAAACTTTGCTTGAGAATTTAGACCATGCTTAAGCTGCATTAATTTTTTAACCTGCCAATTGATAGGATTGAAGATTGATTTTTCTGCTGGGAGTTTGTCAGGGTGACTAAAACCATGATATAGCAGTAATGCAATTAGAAATCCATCCTCAGACTGGGGAAATGTGCCCATGATGTACCGGCAACTTTTTCTTTATTGCTTCTGTCAGTCAGTTTCGCTGGCTTGAATGGAATTGAATATAAGGAGTGGGGTGCAATACTTGGATTCAGTTACACCATTCACTGAGGATCAAAGTCCAGGCATATTTCTTCTGTATTTCCAATGAATTTGCCCAAGCGAGAATTATATTAATGCACATGACACTATTTTAACTCAACTGTTGGAAGCCTTAATTGCCAGCATCAAACATCGTAGGCTTCAGATTAGTCTGCACCATACAAAGAAGGCAAAAACCATCAGCCGACGTATCAGGTCTTTCTCAATATTTAATAACCCCAGTGCTGCATGTTATACCCGGAATCACAGGAAAATAAGTGTGTTCATGTTCCATGTTCTGCATAAAAATAAGCAGAGGTGTTGTTTTCCCTCACTTCTGGACACAACAAACAAGCACTGATCAGAAAAAGTGAGCCCTGTGATACATTCACCAAATCTTCTTCTTTCTCCGGTTTAAAAAGCTATGACCCCCCACTTCAAGTCTTCTTCTCCTGTAGTTGGGGAGAAGAAAGCATGGAACATAAAAAGGTGGGTAACTGGTTCTTTTCCTCACCCCACCCAGTCAACCCTAAGATTGAAGCAGAACTGGAAATAATCACATCATCATCAGGCTGTTCAAAGCAGGGACTAACATTTCTAATGTGGCTCTACCACTTACAGCTACATTGCATATGACACATATATATGGGAACCTAAAGTTAGCAGTGGGTGACAACATTCATCTGCACAAATTTATGCTTAACATCATTGTTTTAGCAATTCAAATTAATGTGTTTATTCTCCCTCATAGCCCCCACCCATCCTGTGGAACAAATGGATGATGAACATACAGGATAGAACACAGAACAATGCCACATTACACAGGCTATTCACCCCAGACGTTGTGCCTTAGACATTTATGTCTGAGCATTCTCCTCTTGTTTATCATCCTCATCCTTTCATTCTCTTCATAGTCAAATGTCTGTCTAAGAGCCTCTTAAACACCTCCTGTCTGTAGCCAGTATCAGCCCCAGGTTACTCATTTTAGGCACCTGTTACTCTATGTAAAAAATCCTTGCTCCTCATGTCACCTTTAAACTTTCCCCCTTTAACCATAAAATGATCTCCTCTGCTGTTTGACATTTCCATCTTGCAGAAAAGATTCTGTCTGTCTACTCTATCTACGTCTCTCATAATTTGATAAACATCTAACTGACTCCACCAATATCAGCGTTGCCCACAAACCCACTAATCTGCCCATTGTATATTTCTATCCAAATCATTAATAGATATCAAAATCAACCGAGATCTCAGAACCAATCCTTAAGGACCACCATTGGTCATAGCACTCCAGCCAGAATAATAGCCTTTCATCCCTACTCTTTGACTTCTACAGGCAAGCCAGTTCCAAATACAAACTTGCAATTCTCTTTTGGCCATGTGCATCTGTATCTGCTGAATCAATCCACCATGAGAGGCATTATCAAGTCTTACTATAGTCCATGTACTGCCTTACCTTCATCAAGCTCTTTTGTGACCTCAAAAATCTGTTCAAGTTTGTAAGGCATTACCAGCCCCGCTCAAAGCCATGCTAACTATTCCTAAGCAGGCCATGCCTTTCCAAATGTGCACAAATCCTATCCCTCATTATTCTATCTAACAGCTTCCCTATCACTGTTGTGAGGTTCACTGGCCTATAACTACCTTGATTATCCACATTTCCTTTCTCCAACAAAGGCACAATATTTGTTCCTGTCCTTTCCTCTGGGACCTCACCTGTTGCTAGTGAGGGCACAAAGATCTTTGTGAAGGCCAAGCAATCTCCTCACTCGCTTCTTTCAATATTCTGGGATATATGCCAACAGGCCCCGGAGACTCATCCACCTTAAAGCTTTTCAGGAGACTCAGTAATCTCAAAATGTTCCAGCACATTAGTACATCGCATTCTACCTTCACTATCCTCCAAAACCTACTCCTCGGTAAATACCAACACAAAATACTCATTTAGTATCTCAGCCACTTGATCTGACTCTAAACACAAATTCCCTTCCTTATACTTGAGTGTATCTAGCCTCTCCTTATTCTTTCTCTTTTGTGGAAAATATTCACACAGAGGGAGCATCTTCATAGTAACCATTCCCACTTGGCATTCACCCAGATCCTCACTCTTTAGTTGGTATAGCATGAGGGATGGTCAGATTCATATCAACTAGAAAGAGTGAGCAGCTTCAAATTCCTGGGATCAACATCTCAAAGGATCTGTCCTGGGCCAAACATACAAGTGCAATCTTGAAGTAGACATGCCAGTGGCTATACTTCATTCAGAGTTAGAGGAGATTTTACCAAAGACAGTAGCAAATATTTCTAGCTATACCATTCTGACTAGTTGCATCACTGCCTGGTATGGATCTTCATAAGTCAGTGCCTCAAGAAGGTGTATATCCGTTATTAAGGGCCCTCACCATCCAGAACATGCCCCCTTCTCATTCTCCTGCTCAATCTGAAAAGGAAAAGACCCTGATGACCAACTTGTAGTAATTTAGGAACAGTCTTAACAATTTCACAATCTGATAATTTCCTGTCAGTATATTTTCTAAAATTCTGTAATTAATGACATGAATTTGAATTCCCCTACTGTCATTCAAACTAGTCTCCGAATCAATGAAACTCGGGTTAGAAGTCCAGACTGAACCTTCTGATTCTCTGGCATTTATTAAATGAGCACGGTTCACAAACCCACCTCTAGAAATAGCTTTTGGGCAAGTGAAGGATATCTTCTAAACTTCGCTGTCGGTATTTTGTGTAGCTTTGGTCTTTGGATCTCATTGAAACCTATGGAATATTGAAAGAAACACACATCAAAGTTGCTGGAGAACGCAGCAGGCCAGGCAGCATCTATAGGAAGAGGCGCAGTCGACGTTTCAGGCCGAGACCCTTCGTCAGGACTAACTGAAGGAAGAGTGAGTAAGGGATTTGAAAGTTGGAGGGGGAGGGGGAGATCCAAAATGATAGGAGAAGACAGGAGGGGGAGGGATGGAGCCAAGAGCTGGACAGGTAATAGGCAAAAGGGATACGAGAGGATCATGGGACAGGAGGTCCGGGAAGAAAGACAAGGAGGTGGGGGGGGGGACCCAGAGGGTGGGCAAGGGGTATATTCAGCGGGACAGAGGGAGAAAAAGGAGTGTGAGAGAAAGAATGTGTGTATAAAAATAAGTAACAGATGGGGTACGAGGGGGAGGTGGGGCATTAGCGGAAGTTAGAGAAGTCAATGTTCATGCCATCAGGTTGGAGGCTACCCAGACGGAATATAAGGTGTTGTTCCTCCAACCTGAGTGTGGCTTCATCTTTACAGTAGAGGAGGCCGTGGATAGACATGTCAGAATGGGAATGGGATGTGGAATTAAAATGTGTGGCCACTGGGAGATCCTGCTTTCTCTGGCGGACAGAGCGTAGGTGTTCAGCAAAGCGGTCTCCCTGTCTGCGTCGGGTCTCGCCAATATATAAAAGGCCACATCGGGAGCACCGGACGCAGTATATCACCCCAGCCGACTCACAGGTGAAGTGTCGCCTCACCTGGAAGGACTGCTTGGGGCCCTGAATGGTGGTAAGGGAGGAAGTGTAAGGGCATGTGTAGCACTTGTTCCGCTTACACGGCTAAGTGCCAGGAGGGAGATCAGTGGGGAGGGATGGGGGGGACGATTGGACAAGGGAGTCGCGTAGGGAGCGATCCCTGTGGAATGCAGAGGGGGGGAGGGAAAGATGTGCTCAGTGGTGGGATCCCGTTGGAGGTGGCGGAAGTTACGAAGAATAATATGTTGGACCCAGAGGCTGGTGGGGTGGTAGGTGAGGACCAGGGGAACCCTATTCCTAGTGGGGTGGCGGGAGGATGGAGTGAGAGCAGATGTACGTGAAATGGGGGAGATGCGTTTAAGAGCAGAGTTGATAGTGGAGGAAGGGAAGCCCCTTTCTTTAAAAAAGGAGGACATCTCCCTCGTCCTAGAATGAAAAGCCTCATCCTGAGAGCAGATGCGGCGGAGACGGAGGAATTGCGAGAAGGGGATGGCGTTTTTGCAAGAGACAGGGTGAGAAGAGGAATAGTCCAGATAGCTGTGAGAGTCAGTAGGCTTATAGTAGACATCAGTGGATAAGCTGTCTCCAGAGACAGAGACAGAAAGATCTAGAAAGGGGAGGGAGGTGTCGGAAATGGACCAGGGAAACTTGAGGGCAGGGTGAAAGTTGGAGGCAAAGTTAATAAAGTTAACGAGCTCTGCATGCATGCCGGAAGCAGCGCCAATGCAGTCGTCGATGTAGTGAAGGAAAAGTGGGGGACAGATACCAGAATAGGCACGGAACATAGATTGTTCCACAAAGCCAACAAAAAGGCAGGCATAGCTAGGACCCATACGGGTGCCCATAGCTACACCTTTAGTTTGGAGGAAGTGGGAGGAGCCAAAGGAGAAATTATTAAGAGTAAGGACTAATTCTGCTAGACGGAGCAGAGTGGTGGTAGAGGGGAACTGATTAGGTCTGGAATCCAAAAAGAAGCGGAGAGCTTTGAGACCTTCCTGATGGGGGATGGAAGTATATAGGGACTGGACATCCATGGTGAAAATAAAGCGGTGGGGGCCAGGGAACTTAAAATCATCGAAAAGTTTAAGAGTGTGAGAAGTGTCACGAACATAGGTAGGAAGGGATTGAACAAGGGGGGATAAAACCGTGTCGAGCTATGCAGAAACGCGTTCGGTGGGGCAGGAGCAAGCTGAGACAATAGGTCGGCCAGGACAGGCAGGTTTGTGGATCTTGGGTAGGGAGTAGAAACGGGAAGTGCGAGGTGTGGGAACTATAAGGTTGGTAGCAGTGGATGGGAGATCCCCTGAGCGGATAAAGTCGGTGATGGTGTGGGAGACAATGGCCTGGTGCTCCTTAGTGGGGTCTCGATCGAGGGGTAAATAAGAGGAGGTATCCGCGAGTTGTCACTGTGCCTCGGCAATGTTGAGGTCAGTACGCCAGACTACAACAGCAGCCCCCCTATATATTGAAAGACCTAGGTGCAGTGGATGTGAAGAGGATGTTTCCAATAGTGGTGGAGTCTAGGTCCAGGGAGCACAGCCTCGGAATACAAGGATGTCCCTTTAAAACACAGATGCAGAGGAATTTCTTTAGTTGCAGTTCAAAATTCACCAGATACAACCCTGAGATTCACTTTCTTGTGGGCATCTATAGAAGATGGGTGGTGAATCTGTGGAATTCATTGCCACAAAAGGCTGTGGATGTTAAGTCACTGGGTATATTTAGCGGAGTTTGGTGGGTTCTTGATTATTAAAGATGTCAAAAGTTACAGGGAAAAGGCAGGAGAATGAGATTGAGCAGGATATAGAGACTGAGCAGGATGTTGAGACTGAGCAGGATATTAAATCAGTCAGTATTGAATGGTGGAACAGACTCAATGGGCTGAATGACTTAATTCTGCCTTTATGTCTTACATCTTATATTTTTCCTCTGCCATCAGATTTCTGAATGGTCCATGAACCCATGAAAACTCCCTCATTATTCCTTTTCTGAACTATTTCTTCAATTATTTTCATTGTAATTTATCAGAATTTTTTATGTCTTACTGTACTGCTGCCACAAAACAGCAAACTTCATGATATACGGTATGTCACTGCTGATAAGCCGATTCTCATTCGAATTCTGATTTTGACATCAGAAGTGAGCTGGACCAGATAGTGAAGACAATGGTAGAGGAGGAACATTTGCCAAAGGACATAAACCACCCAAACTTCGGTCATCTGACTGATGTTGCTGCACCTCAAGACTCTCAACGAGCAGGATACAGACTGACCTGCTGCTTTGCTGCACCCTGCTTACTTTCAGACACTGGAGGAATCTGACATAAACATTGAAGTAGTGCCTCAGGAAGGCTGCATCCATCAACAAAGATCTCCAGCATCCAGCCCACGCCATCTTCTGAAAGTTATGCAACATCGGGTAGGAGATATAGACACTATATTAGGTTTAAGAAAAGTCACTTCCCATAAACCATTCAGTTCTTATACTAATCACCGCAAACCTAATTACTACGGTTTAAAAACGCAAACAACAGGAATTCTGCAGATGCTAGAAGGGTCTCGGCCTGAAACGTCGACTGTACCGCTTCCTAGAGATGCTGCCTGGCCTGCTGCGTTCACCAGCAACTTTGATGTGTGTTACCACAGTTTAATAACACTATGAACACTTTGATCACTTTACACCAAAATTGACATTGTTTTTTGTTCTGTGTTCTTCCTTATAAAAATTGTGTATAATTTATGTTCATTTATGTTTCTCTTGTGAATGCTGCTTATAACGTCCTATATGCTTGTATGGCTACAAGTTAGTGTTTTTTTTATTTCACCTATGCATACATGTACTTGAGCATATGACAGTAAACTTGACTTTGACTTTGCAATGATATAAATGTCTTGGAAAGTGTGATTACTTGCAGAAAATATCAAATATAATAATCTAGTATGCTGTTATGGTATGTCTGCCTGCAAGCTCTTACTGATGGCACATATACCATAATGTCATGAGATTGAACTCTTGGCTCACCGCATACTCTAATGGCATGAACTAAGTGGCAACATTACAGTAAGTGGCAACATGTGCAGTAAGTACTCCTCTTTTCCAAAAGTGCCCTAAAATCATCATCAGCCAGCTAAACACTTTTTTTCCAGGTGTCACAGTTAGAATTATTTTTGAATGCTATGTCAATATTTATTCTATATTCCATGTCCAGCCCACAAGCTTAAGGATCCTTGCACTAGTAGATACGTAGCACTAATTTACTTGGTAACGCTGCACCATTCCCCACTATCTCAGTTCCAAACTGAACCACATACTCCATTTCATCCTGTGTTCTTGTTCAGTTAGAGCCATCACATGATAAGGAAAAGAAAGAAGAGCCAAGCCTACTACACCATTCAACAAGATCATGGCTGATCTGTCCATAGACTCAGCTTCACGTACCTAACATTCCCCATAATACCTTAATTCTCCCGCTATGCAGAAGTCTATCAAACTGTGTCTTAAGTATATTTAATCAGCTAGCATCTACTGCTTCTCTGGGCAGAGAATTCCACAGATTGACTATTCTGTAGAAAAAGCAGTTTCTTCTCAATTCTGTCCTAAATCTATTCTCCCACATCTTGAGGTTATGTCCTCTAATCCTAGACTCATCTACCAATAGAAACAACGTTCCTGTCATTACCACGTCTACGCCTTTCATATATTTATGTTTCTATATGATCCCCTTTCATTCGTCTGGAGATCAATTGAATGATCTAGTGCTTTGTTGTCTTCGAAAGGATTCCAGGAAGCGAATGCATACTCAGATAGCCTTGAGGCAAAGAAACCATGACAGAGCGTGAGCAAATGTTCAGAACTATTTCACTGATTAAACCATCTATTAATCACCAATTAAAATGTCAAGGCAGATTCAGACATTGAGACGAAGGGGGAAGGTGAGTGAGAGTTCAGTGATGACTGCCTTCCTTTTGATCACTGTGGGAGAAGGAATCTATGACGGGCCTATCACTTGGTAGTTCACCGTGGCAGGCAGATAGGCCTATTGTGTGGAGTCTCTCTCTTTTGATGATGAAGGAGGATGTTACCATGGTTCTGCATTATGGATTGAATTATTGCATTTATGGACTGTGGACTTTCTCACTCATGGACTTTAAATTGCTTGTTTCTTTTCCGTTTTGTTATTCGAGGGGAGGGGATTTGGGGGTTGATGTTCTGTTGTGCTCAGTTAGTTTTTTTGTGTGGGGGAGGGGTTGTTTTTTGGGGGGTCGATTTTCTTGTTCCATTTTGTGCGGGGGGAGGGGTTTTTGATGATTGAGATGCTGTACTTTTTTATGTATGGGAGTGTGATGTTGTTCTCTGAATAACTTCCACGATCTTTCTTTGTTTCGTGGCTTCCTGGAGAAGAAGTATCTTGAGAGTTGCATTTGGATACATACTTTCATAATAAATAAGCCTTTGAACATTTTTTGAACCTTTGAACTTTTGAAATCTAGCCAGTATAGTCTTAGGTGAATCAATCTCTCCTCATCAATTGACACCCTTATCTCTGGAATCAGCCTGGTGAACGATGCACGGATCAGGGTTTCATGACAGTGCTTAGTTCCTTAAAAGTAGGTGCTGTCCACTCAGATTGTCCTCCCAGTGATGAGATAAGGGCACTTTTCACCAGATGAGAAGTAATTTGCTCAGCAATCTGGATTAGTTTTTGATGATTTGGCCGATTTCTGCCTGGAAAAAAAGAAATAATTGCCAGTACTTGTTAGCTGATATCCTGGAAGATCCAAAGGATGCTTGCTTTACCTTTGCTTTACATCAGCATTTTTCTACTTTGTGATAGAGACGTCACAGTATTTTTGGATCAGATGATCTGAAATCCATAAAAAAAAGTCGAATTTACATTTTTCTGGGGCTTGAATCAGTGCCTGTTCTATGCTACATAACTTTGAATGCCTTCCTGAAGAGTTTTTAAATGATCCTGAAAAATTTTTAAGTTCACTTTGTTATTTTTCCTCTTCATTTTGTCCTTTCTGCTTCTGAAACTAGTAGTTTTAAATTGTCTAATCTTTTATTTTTACTTTATGTGAGTTTTAAGTCTTCTGGAGTGGAAAATAAATGAAATGTGTATAAATTTGGGTTACCCATATGAAACACTTCAGAGTGGATATACATGCCAATACTTCAGAGAGAGAAAATTAGTGTACAAAGTTCTTTTTAAATTGTTGACTCCCCTAAACAGCATTATGGTTTAAAAAATCATAAGTTACCTCACTGTCAACATAAAATTTATTAAGTGAGTGCAAATAATTCTCTCTCCAAATTCTTTAATTTGTAAATACAGCAAATGGAGTGGGATTAAGAAATACTGGCCACATTTCCTGTAATTCAACTACAGGCATGTACTATCAATTTACTATTTTAATACTGAAAGCGTTTGTTGAGTACATTTAACAACCACAATATACCAGTAAACTTTCTGGCAAACAATAGACTTACTAAAGGATGATTACTCCTATATGAATCATGACAGTTGGTTTGCACGAGGCGGCTTTTACTAACAACAATAAGATTTGATATAAATTACCTGTTTTATTCATGTTGACAGAGTGGGAAATATTGACCATAATGCAGGTGAATTATACAAGGGAAGATTTTGTCTTTCTGCCCACTTTCCTTAAATAGGTGCTGGAACATTATTTCCTGAGGTCAATGGAACTAAATGTGGGATAGTAAATTATGGACACTCGATGGCATGACATTATTTTTTTCTTACAACTAAAAACATTTTTTGCTCACTGCTCTTTCTTATAGTTTTAGGATTATTTATGCCCAAGATCTTAGGTTGGCACCTAGAACACTCCCTCACAACCACGATCATCGTCATTTTAGAATATGTGTTCAAGTTTCTGGACCCCAGATCTTTTGACTAACACCTAATCTAAAGTAAATCTTGGAAGAGATCAGCTTGACTAAATCAAATATCTTACATGAGACCATAAGATATCGGAGTAGAATCAGCCATTTGGCCCATCAATTCTGCTCTGCTATTTCATCATGGCTGATCCAATTTTCCTCTTGGCCCCAATCTCTTGCCTCTCCCCATATCCCTTCATGCCCTGACCCATCAAGAATCTACCAATCTCTGCCTTAAATATACATAAAGACTTGGACTCCACAGCCGTCTGTGGCAAAGAATTCCACAGATTCACCACTCTCTGGCTAAAGAAATTCCTCACCTCTATTCTGAAAGGATGCCCCTCTATTCTGAGGCCGTGTCCTCTGCCCTTACACTCTCCCACCATAGGAAACATCCTCTCCACATCCACTCCATCAACTCCTTTCACCTTTCGATAGATTTCAATGAGGTCACCCCTCATTCTTCTGAATTCTAGTGAATACAGGACCAGAGCCATCAGGAAGCACAGATTCAAACATCAGCATAAAGAAGTTTAGTAGACATAATAACTAGAAATACATTCAAATCTTGTTCTTTAATGGGAAGTATATGATATAGCTGTGTCATAAAAACCCTATTAACTTCCCCTAAATTAATTTTTCTGTTGGCCTTTTCAATGAATTTGCTCCTTCTGAACTGTTTGAAGTTTTATTAGTTCATAGGCAAAAAAAAACATATTGCATGCCTCAGAATAAAAATAAACCTTGAGTTTATGTAATAAATGAGAGGGAAATAAAAGCTTAAGTATTGCGAGGCATCAAATTAAAGAAGCAGCATGCATGTGATTTCCCTGAAATGGACTACGTTGAGAAGCCCTGTCTATATACATGATCAGAATTGTTATGGTTTGAAGAGAAGGGATAGCAGTAAGTAAATATAAATTCAGCCATTTGCTTAATCATATTGAAATGGGAAACTAGCAGAATTATAGTCAGTAGTGAGTTGTCTGCATGCACTAAACCTTTCCTTAGAAAGAGTTCAGTTACGTAATTTTAAGAATTTGTTGAGAGAAGTTAATGAGGTCCTCAGAATGCTCATAGCTTGACAAAACTTTCCACCATTAAGTCTATTATATGGTAAAGGAGTGGTAGAAAGACAAACACAATAGAGATTTACTTTCTCTGTGACAGGTGGCTAACCCATAGTGCCTGGTTAGCTTAGTGTCAGAATTGTCAAAAAATACTGAATGTTTCTGATATTACATCAGAACTAGTTTAACAATAAATTAGAATGTACTGTAAGTATGCAGAAAACTGAAATAATTATTAGTAATATCTCAAAACACTAATACTTATAGCTTTGAAATAATGGTTGCTGTTTTTTGTTTGGCTATGTTCTGAAAATTCTCTGAAGGATATTTAAATAATATGATGGTTCTGATTGAAAGCAAATACCCATTTGGTGTTCTAAACCACATTGTTTCATAAATGATGATGGAGCTATGTAATTTTAAGTAGTTCTGAGAAAGGTGAAAGTGGAAGGAAGAAAGGGTTGGAGGTTAAAATAAAGTTAGTTGATCACTTACCAAGTAAATTAAAAGTCATTTCAAACTAATAGACCATGTTCAATTATGTGAATTGAAGAGAGGTCTGGAAATCAGAACATATGAGTATCAATCCCTACTGGGCCAGATAATGTTCAGGGTTCAAAAGTAAAACTGATTGACAATCCATTCTTGGAAATGTTCCTTGTACAACAGCAAATTAAAATGCAGGTCTGTCTAATTTAGGATTTTATTTCGCTTTTTGAAGCTGAATGATTAATTAGGTGTTGAATTTGAGGAGTTTATTATTGTTAGACACTCATGTCAACAAGGGAACAGTCAAAGACTGAAGTAATTTTACTTCACCTGTGAATGTCATTGACCTTCATTTCCTTTCAGCTATCTGACTGTGAAAAGTGGATCTCTAGATGTGAAAGTCATTTAGTGCATAGGAGTTAAGTGTGCCATCTGGATTATCAACAACTGATACTGAAGTTTGAAGAACAAGAGCACTTCAACTGAAAAAGCAGTCCTGATAATCCAAATGTGGCTTGACCTTGTGAAATTTCTTGAAAGGCTTTCTCAAAGTCTTTAAGACAGCACTTGTTTAAACATGGCCAAATCCATATCAATAGATAATTTGTGAATTTAATACTATAAAATCATTAAATATGAACATACTAGAAGTTCTCTTAAAATTCTTTATATTTCAGATCACAAGACAAAGGAGCAGAAGTAGGCCATTCGGCCCATCAAGTCTGCTCCGCCACTCCACCATGAGCTAAACTATTCTCCCATCTAGTTCCAATTTCTGGCTTTTTCCCCATATCCCTTGATACCCTGACTAAGTAAATACCTACTAATCTCCTCATTAAACACCCTCAATGATCGGGCCTCCACAGCTGTATGTGGCAACGAATTCCATAAATCCACGACCCTCTGGCTAAAATATTTTCTCCTCATCCCTTTAAAATGGGTACCCTCTACTTCTAGGACTGTTGCCTCTTGCCCTGGACTCACCCACTAAGGGAAACAGCCTTTCCATATCTACTCTGTCCAACCCTTTCAATATTCGAAATGTTCTATGAGATTACCTGAGGAGGAAGGTAAAACTGCGCAGGCGTGGGTAACGTCAGCAGCGAGTGCAGAGTTTAAAAAGAGGCCCACTTTCAGGTGTGGGCAGCGGAGTGCGTGGGAGCAGAGTGCTGGGCTTTGGCTCAGTGGGCTTCGGCGTAAGAGGCTCTTCGGTGAGAGATAATCAGTGAGCCTGAGTACATGCTTACTGAGGATAAAAGGTAAGGTCTGTAGGTACTTCTTCATTTATTCTGATTAATCTGGGATCAGGTAATGGGGGAGATAGTTAGAGCAGTGGTGTGCTCCGTATGCAGTATGTGGGAGGTCAGGGTCAACGCAGTTGTCCCTGATGATCATACCTGCAGAAGGTGCATCCAGCTGCAGCTCCTATCAGAGCAAGTTAGGGAATTGGAGCTGGAGCTGGATGAACTACGGATCCTTCGGGAGGCAGAGACAGAGATAGATAAGAGTTATCGGGAGGTAGTCACACCGAAAAGATTGGAGGTAGGCAACTGGGTGACTGTCAGGAGATGGAGGGGGAGCAGGCAGAGAGAGCAGAGTACCCCTGTGGCCATTCCCATCAACAATAAGTATACCGTTTTGGATACTGTTGGTGGGGATGACCTACCAGGAACAAGTTACAGTGGTCCTGTCTCTGGCACTGAGGTTGGACCCTCGATGCAGAAGGGGAGGAGGGAAGAGAGGACAACGGTAGTGATAGGGAATTCTATAGTCAGGGGGGCAGATAGGAGATTTTGTGGGGGAGATCGGGAGTCTCGGATGGTATGTTGTCTCCCTGGTGCCGGGGTCCAGGACATTTCAGATCGGGTGCAGGTTACTCTCGAGAGGGAGGGCAAGAATCCAGATGTTGTGGTCCATGTAGGGACCAATGACGTGGGTAGGAAGAGTGAGGGGGTCCTGCGTAGTGAGTTCAGGGAGTTAGGTGCGAAGCTGAAGGGCAGGACCTCCAGGGTAACAATCTCAGGATTGCTACCTGTGCTACATGCGAGTGAGGTGAGGAACAGAAGGATTATACAGATCAATACGTGGCTGAGAGGATGGTGCAGGAGGGAGAGCTTCAGGGTTTTAGATAATTGGGCTTTGTTCCGGGGAAGGTGGGATCTGTTCCGACGAGACGGTTTACACCTGAACTGGAGGGGTACTAACATTCTTGCAGGAAAGTTTGCTAGTGCTGCTTGGGGGGGTTTAAACTAAATTTGCAGGGGGCAGGGATCCAGAATGTGAGAGAGGATAGCGAGATGAAGTATAAAGGACAGGTGGGGACTACACAGTTCTGGAATATTAAGTGTGAAGTAGAGAAAGGTGAGGCGGAACGAGTGATAAGGAGGATACATGTGCAGAGGGATGGTCTGACGGAGCATGGAGTTAAATGTGCAGAAAGAGTAAGTAAATTTAAGAAGGACAACAAAATTCAAGGGGCGTATAGCCCGGTGAGAGTTCAGGGAGCTGTGTTATGCACAATAGGCAGCGATTTAAACAGAGAGAGGAGAAATGAGTTAAAAATTCTGTATCTGAATGCATGAAGTGTCAGAAATAAGGCAGATGAGCTTGAAGCTCGGGTGCGAATGGGTAACTATGATGTTGTTGGGATAACGGAGACATGGCTGCAGGGGGATCAGACCTGGGAATTGAATGTACCAGGGTATACGTGCTATCGAAGGGACAGAAAGGTGGGCAGAGGGGGTGGGGTGGCCCTGTTGGTGAGGAATGAGATTCAGTCCCTTGTAAAGGGGGGACATAGAATCAGGAGAAGTAGAGTCAGTGTGGATAGAACTGAGGAACAGTAAGGGTAAAAAGACCCTAATAGGTGTTATCTACAGGCCCCCAAACAGTAGCATGGATATTGGGTGCAAGTTGAATAGGGAGTTAACAATGGCATGTGGTAAAGGAAATGTCGCAGTAGTTATGGGGGATTTCAACATGCAGGTGAACTGGGAAAATCAGGTTGGTACTGGACCCCAGGATAGGGAGTTTGTAGAGTGCCTACGGGATGCATTTTTGGAGCAGCTTGTACGAGAGCCGACCAGGGTTAAGGCTATTCTGGATTTAGTGTTGTGCAATGAACAGGATTTGATAAGTGATCTTGAAGTAAAGGAGCCATTAGGAGGTAGTGACCATAATATGATAAGTTTTTATCTGCAAGTTGAGAGGGATAAGGGCAGATCAGAAGTGTCAGTATTGCAGTTGAACAAAGGAGATTATGGAGCCATGAGGGAGGAGCTGGCCAAAGTTGACTGGTCGGATATCCCAGCAGAAAAGACAGTGGAACAGCAATGGCAGGTATTCTTGGGAATAATGCACAAGGTGCAAAATCAGTTCATCCCCCGGAGAAGGAAGGATTCAAAGGGGGGAAAGTGGCCACAGTGGTTGACAAAGGAAGTCAGAGATAGCATAGCATTAAAAAAGAAGTATAACAGAGCTAAGGTGAGTGGGAAGACGGATGATTGGGAAATTTTTAAGGAGCAACAGAACTTAACTAAAAAGGCAATACAGGGAGAAAAAAATGAGGTATGAACGCAAGCTAGCTCGGAATATAAAGGTTAGCAAAAGTTTTTTTAGGTATGTGAAGAGAAGGAAGATAGTTAAGAACAATGTTGGGCCCTTGAAGAATGAATTGGGAGAAATTGTTATGGGAAACAGAGAAATGGCAGATGAATTTAATAAGTACTTTGGATCTGTCTTCACTAGGGAAGACACAAGCAATCTCCCAGATGTGTGGATGGGCCAAGGACATAGGGTAACAGAAGAACTGAAACAGATTGACATTAAGAAGGAAACGGTGATGAGTAGACTGATGGGACTGAAGGCTAACAAATCCCCAGGTCCAGATGGTCTGCATCCTAACGTACTAAAGGAGGTGGTTCTGGAAATTGCAGATGCATTGGTGATCATTTTCCAATGTTCCTTGGATTCAGGATCAGTTCCTGAGGATTGGCGAATGGCTAATGTTATCCCACTTTTTAAGAAAGGAGGGAGGGAGAAAACAGAGAACTATCACCCTGTTAGCCTAACATCAGTAGTGGGGAAGATGCTAGAGTCCATTATTAAAGATGAAATAGCAGCATATCTTGATAGCAGTGATAAGATTGGGCCGAGCCAGCATGGATTTACCAAGGGCAAATCATGCTTGACTAATCTATTGGAGTTTTTTCAGGATGTAACCAGGAAGATAGACGTGGGAGATCCAGTGGATGTGGTGTACCTTGACTTTCAGAAGGCATATGATAAGGTACCACATAGGAGATTGGTGGGTAAAATCAGTGCTCATGGCATTGGGGGGAGGATATTGACATGGATAGAAAACTGGTTGGCAGATAGAAAGCAAAGGGTAGCAGTGAATGGGTGTTTCTTGGAATGGCAGGTGGTGACTAGTGGGGTGCCACAGGGCTCGGTATTGGGACCACAGCTGTTTACGATTTACGTCAATGATTTAGAGGAAGGCATTGTGAATAACATCAGCAAGTTTGCTGATGATACTAAGCTGGGTGGCAATGTGACATGTGATGAGGATGTTAGGAGAATTCAAGGTGACTTGGATAGGCTGGGTGAGTGGGCAGAAACTTGGCAGATGGCGTTTAATGTGAATAAGTGTGAGGTTATTCACTTTGGGAGCGAGAAAAGGAAGGCAGATTATTATCTGAACGGTGTAGAGTTAGGTAAGGGAGAAATACGAAGAGATCTAGGAGTACTTGTTCATCAGTCTCTGAAGGTGAATGAGTAAGTGCAGCAGGCAGTGAAGAAGGCTAATGAAATGTTGGCCTTTATTACAAAGGGAATTGAGTACAAGAGCAAGGAAATCCTTTTGCATTTGTACAGGGCCCTGGTGAGACCACACCTGGAGTATTGTGTGCAGTTTTGGTCTCCAGGGTTAAGGAAGGACATCCTGGCTGTGGAGGAGGTGCAGCGTAGGTTCACTAGGTTAATTCCTGGGATGTCTGGACTGTCTTACGCAAAGAGGTTAGAGAGACTGGGCTTGTCCACGCTGGAATTAAGGAGATTGAGGGGGGATCTGATTGAGACATATAAGATTATTAAGGGATTGGACAAGATAGAGGCAGGAAATATGTTCCAGATACTGGGAGAGTCCAGTACCAGTGGGCATGGTTTAAGAATAAGGGGTAGGTCATTTAGGACAGAGTTGAGGAGGAACTTCTTCTCCCAGAGAGTTGTGGAGGTGTGGAACGTGCTGCCTCAGAAGGCAGTGGAGGCCAATTCTCTGGATGCTTTCAAGAAGGAGCTAAGTAGGTATCTTATGGATAGGGGAATCAAGGGTTGTAGGGACAAGGCAGGAACTGGGTATTGATAGTAGATGATCAGCCATGATCTCAGAATGGTGGTGCAGGCTCGAAGGGCCGAATGGTCTACTTCTGCACCTATTGTCTATTGTCTATCCCCTCTCATTCTTCTATACTCTAATGAATACAGTCCAAGAGCCAAAAAACGCTCCTCATATGTTAGCACCTGCATTCCAGGAATCATCCTCAAAAATCTTCTCTGAACTCTCAGCAACATCAGACCGTCCCTTCTAAGATAGGGGGCCCAAAGCTACACACAGTATTCCAAATGAGGTCTCACCAGTGCCCCATAGAGCCTCATCAACACATCCTTACCCTTATACACTAGTCCGCTTGAAATGAATGCCAACATTGCATTCGCTTTCCTTACTGCTGATCCAACCTGGTGGTTAACCTTTAGGGTATCCTGCACGAGGACCCCCAAGTCCCTTTGTAATTCCGATTTTTGAATTTTCTCCCCATCTAGATAATAATCTGCCCGATTATTTCTTCTTCCAAAATGTACAACTGTACATTTCTCAACATTGTATCTCATCTGCCATTTCTTTGCCCACTCTCCTAAACTGACCAAGTCTCTCTGCAACCTTTCCGTTTCTTCAAAACTTCCTGCTCCTCCACCTACCTTGGTGTCATCTGCAAACTTAGCCACAAAACCATTTAATCCATAATCTAAATCATCGATGTACATTGTAAAAAGAAGCGGCCCAACACCGATCCCTGTGGAACACCACTAGTAACCGGCAACCAATCAGAATAGGATCTCTTTATTCTCACCCTTTGCTTTCTGCCTATTAGCCAATGCTTCACCCATTCCAATATCTTTCCTGTAATTCCATGGGCTCTCATCTTATTAAGCAGCCTCTTATGCGGCACCTTATCGAAGGCCTTTTGAAAATCCAAATAGACAACAACCACAGCCTCTCCTTTATCAACCTTATTTGAGATTACCTCAAAAAATTCCAATAGGCTGGTGAGGGAGGATCTTCCTTTCATGAAACCATGCTGGCTTGGGCCTACCTTGTCATGCACCTCGAGGTATTTCATAACCTCATCCTTGAGGATCGACTCCAATAACTTTCCAACTACGGATATCAGACAACTAGGTCTGTAATTTTTTTTTTGCTGCCTCCCTCCTTTCTTAAACAGCAGAACTACATTTGCTACCTTCCAGTCTTCCAGAACCATGCCAGAGTCTATTAATTCCTGGAAGATCATTTCCAATGCCTCCACAATCTCCAAAGTCACCTCCTTCAGAACCCGTGGGTGCACCTCATCCGGTCCAGGAGATTTGTCTACTCTTAGTTCATTTATCTTCCCAAACAGTTTCTCTCTAGTAATCTTGACTGTACCTAATTCTATTTCCTGAGACCTCTGGCTATCAGGTATGTTGCTAATGTCTTCCACTGTTAAGATTGATGCAAAATACTCATTTAGTTCCTCTGCCATCTCTTTGTTACCCATTATAATTTCTCCAGCATCATCTTCAATTGGTCCTATATCTACCCGTGTCACTCTTTTACTCTTCATATATTTAAAAAAACTCTTAGTATCCTTTTTAATGTTCCTTTCACAATTCATCTTTTCTTTCCTAATGACTCTCTTAGTTTCCTTCTGTAAGTTTTTAAAAGTCATCCAGTCCTCAGTTTCCCACTAATTTTTGCTTCCTTGTATGCCGTCTCTTTTGCTTTTATTTTAGCCTTAACCTCTCTCGTTAGCCACATTTGTGCCATTTTTCCATTCATGATTTTCTTTTTTCTTGGAATATATTTTTCCTGCACTTTCCTTATTTCTTGTAGGAATTTCATCCAGTTCTGCTCTACCGTCCCTCCATCTAGCTTACTTTTCCTATCTATTTGGGCCGGTTCTTCTCTCATACCACTGTAATTTCCTTTGTTCCACTGAAATATCGATACACCTGATACCAGCTTCTCCTTTTCAAATTTGAAACTGAACTCAATCATATTATGATCACTACTTCCAAGGAGTTCCATTATCTCCTGCTCCTTAATTGCCTCAGGTTCATTACACAGCACCCAATCCAAAACAGCCCATCCCCTGGTGGGCTTATGCATAAGCTGCTCCAAAAAGCCATCCTGTAGGCATTCTACAAACTCCCTCTCCTGAGATCCAGTACCTTCCTGACTTTCCCAATCCACGTTCCTATTAAAATCCCCCATAATTATCTTGACATTTTCCTTCTGACACGCTATTTCTATTTCCAGCTGTAACTTGTAGTCCACATCCCGGCTGCTGTTTGGAGGCCTGTATGTAACTGCTATTAGTGTCTTTTTACCCTTGCCATTTCTTAACTCATCCCATAAGGATTCTACCTCTTCTGATCCTCTGTCTCTTCTTTCTAGTGATTTGATATTGTTACTGACCATCAGGGCCACGCCACCCCCTTTACCTACCTTCCTATCTTTCCTATACACTGTGTATCCTTGGACATTCAGCTCCCAATCACATCCATCATTTAGCCATAACTTGGTGATGGCCACAATGTCATATCTTTTAACCTGTAGCTGTACAACAAGGTCATCCACTTTATTTCTAATGCTGCGTGCATTTAAGTTCAGTACATTTAGATCAGTATCTGTTACAGATTTTGCTGTATTTCTATTGCACAGCAAATTATCCTGTTGATTCACCTGCCTGTCCTTCTTGTGATCTTTGCTGCACGGTATCTTTGACTTATTTCTATTTTTATTGGACAGTTTGCAAAACAATGAGGAAAAACAAATTTTCTGATAAACATTTTGAGTAATTTTCCTTTGTTATATATAGATTTTATTTATCAGAAGTAATTGCATGGCTATGTTTATTTGATTTGAGAACAGCACAATGCTTATACGTATATATTTTATATCAAGACAAGTTTTTATATCAAAACAGGAGTACAAGATTTGAAGAAATGTTGAATTTCAACTTTTGTTTAATTCAATAGTTTAATTGAAATGAATATAGAGAATTGCATTGGTATGTGATATTGCATCCCTAATGTAATGTAAAGCACGTCATTTTGCATATTGTTCCTGAGATCACTCACTTTCTACACATGGAAAGGTACTGAAGGCAACTTTGAGATGGAGTAATGGTATAAAGAGGGCTCTTTCACTTGCCTGTTATATTCCTCTCCTGAATCAAGATTTTACACTGAGGCTTTCCTTCAGGCAGTGGGTAAAACTCAAAGCATTTCTGAGCCTCTCCACTACATTTCACATATTTTCTTTTTGTTGGGAATGTTGGGGACTTGAAAACGGACTAAAATAAAATCCCTTGGCTACTGGTCTGTGCAGCTAGAAGATAAAATGCTGATTGCAGAGTAATCTGCTTAATTCTGAAGGAGCTGTGTTTAAATTAATATTCAGTGTTGCCATATTCACCATCACTCAATGATGAAATAGCCTTTTTCATGATAGAAAAAAAATAAAACTGAGAATTAAAAAAAAACCAAAAGCATTAATATATGTCATGGATTTATTATTTGGAAAATTATTAAGAACTATGTTACATCAATATTTGAAGCTCAATAGATTAATATGTCCTGGGTGACAAATTGAACATTAATTTCTGAAGCAATTAAAGATCAAGGAGTGACTACATAAAAAATGGTAGTAATATGTGAATATATTTAAGGATGTTAAAAAGAGGTAAATAAATTTTGCATAACTTACAAGAAATGTGTGGTGCTGTAAATATGATCAAGATTGAGAGCTGTCTTTTTTTTTAATAATGAACAAAGCTGGATGGAATTCCATTAAAACATACAGTAAACTGTACCTTTTTCTATAGATACTGCCTGGCCTGCTGCGTTCACCAGCATTTTTTGTGTGTGTTGATACAGTAAACATTGTATCTTTAAATCATTTTCTAAGAATTACTAAATGACTCAGGTTTAATTTCTGAAAAGCATGGTGCATTTTTTAGGGCTGCCATCATGTGACTTCAATTATATAACATATTTGCATGCATTAGATTATATGCTTCTGTGAGTCATCAAAGGCCTATATTAAAAATTATGTCTATTGGTGTTAATATTTTGTCAATTCATTGTTGACTAATTTCTGGACGTCCATTAAAACATTCTCTTATTTTTCCACACAGAGGTTACAAAATTTCTACTTATTTCTTTTGTTTAACAATTGTTGGTAAGAAGCTTCTGGATGTCATTACTGTAGCTACTGGAATAATATTACCTAACAAATTTGCATATTTCTTTGCTCAGCGCTCCAGATTGATTAGATGGAAATACATATACAGTATGTTCGTTATTTATATTTAAGCACAAATTATTTCCCTTCAATATTTTTTACCCTCTAATATTGAAATGAAAGAGGCTCCCAATCCTCTCAGCCAGCCATGCCAGCTAACAATGTGTTATGGAAGCTATTACGTACTGAATTACAAGAGGCTTCAGAGTTGTATTCTCAGACAGCTCCATCACAGCACAATCCTCTCCACCATCAAGAACTTCTTCAAGAGCATGTATCAAGAAGGCAGCCTCTTTTTTTAAGGACCCTCACCTCTGTTACTTGTCCTCTTCACAATACTACCATTAGGGAGGACATGCAGGAGACTGAAGACTTACACTTAACAACTCAGAAACACCTTCTTCCTCTCTGCCATTAGAATTTTGAGAAGTCCACAAACCCATGAACACTATCTCTCTATTTCTCTTTTAGCACTATTTACTTATTTTGTAATTTATAGTAATTTTATGTATTTGCTCTGTTTTGCTATCACAAGCACCAAAATATGTCATGTAGGACTATGGTAATAAGCACGATTCTGATTCTGATTCTAATTCATCTTTTCAACTATTCATAGTAATTTTCTGTATTTGCACTACTCTGCTGCCACAAATCAACAAGTTTTATATCATGTCAGTCTGTGATAATAGTCCTGATTCTGAGTCATCGAAAAATACAGCACAGGAACAAGCCCTTCAGCCCATCTAGTTTGTGCTGAATCCTTTAATCTGCTTAGTTCCATCGACCTGCACTTAGACCATAGCCCTCCGTACCCCTACCTATCTATGCTTCTTAAATGTTAAAATCGTGCTCACATGTACCAATTGCACTTGCACAGTTCCACACTCTTATGACTCTCTTGTTGAAGAAATTTCTCCTCATAGTCCCCTTAAACATTTCACCTTTCACCCTTAGCCCATGACCTCCGGTTGTGGTCCACCCAACCTCAGAGGAAAATGCCTGCTCAGTAGGCAAAGTTGTCAGCTGTGTTGAAATGTCAGAAAACTGCCATATGTTGTCCACTTCAATTCAAATCAAGACTCATTCTGCATATTTTAAACCATGAAAGTCATACATCATGACAGCACCTGAAGGGGGTAAGAGTCTTTTGAAGATGAGAAAAATCATAATATGGGCTGTTGTGTTGTAGTTGTCCTTGCAATGATAGACAGCTTTCAAAAACTTACTAAAATATTACTTTACAGCTGTAGCAGACATAACCAAAATACAATTGTAACCAGATTATAATATTTAACATACTGTATAATTGGAGATTAATTGTATTTTGACACATTGATTTTGACATATTTCTTTTGTCTGCTTTCTTATAGATGTGCAGGGAGAGGGCATGGTCATTTAACGAAAAATAATAAAAATAAATTATTTGGCTTGGACTGACTCTGATTCTATACAAGGCTGATCACACCACATTATGAAACCTTAGCCAGATTGAGTCACAAGGACAGATCGTGCAGAGTTCTCCAAATTTCATTGTGTGACAGCTCCCGACAACCATGAGTGAAATGAGTTCTGACAGTCTCAATTCTATTCCCGGGTGACATGAATGCACAAACCTTGAACCTAATATAGTTATAGGAGGCTTGGAAAATCACAAGACTGACAGATTGGAAGATGGATGTATCACATTAGAGTGTGACTGTATTGCCATGGAGTTTGAGTGGCAGCTTATCTTTGGTCAAATTTGAAACAGTCTTGTCATCCAGCATTTGCCTGGTGAAGAAATTCTGAACGCCCAGAAACACTGCTGTCCCTTATTTTAATGAGTAGTGAGTAGTTCTGTTATTATTTCTAGTTAAGCACTTGAGTAACATCAACAAGATTTCATAAGTATCATGGTTATTATTTGGTTCTGCACCATTCATTTTTAATACTTAACAATGAGATAGGTTTATTCACCATTTACAGAAAATCAATGTTTGATTTATTGGAAGTAATCATAAATGAATTGCTTTGACACTCGTTTGGGAGTAATTGCATAAAATGTGTAAATTCTTTACAAACGTCTTATGTCAGTGATGTTAAATGTATTACTTTTGGCATCAAACCTGCAAATGTACAAATTGTATTTCGGATCCAGTTCAGCAAATGAAACGTAGTCAACAAAAAAATAAAATCTCTCAGCATTTTGCTGTGAAGCAAAGCTTATTTTATTGCATTTGGAATGGTGGAAATAGCGTAGGATGTAATCTTATTGAGTCCATGCTGTTTTTAGTTAACATCTGAGCAGCAGAGGACTGTGTATGACTGAAGCATGATGAATCTGCATTTAGTACTGTGCTTCAGCAATGCAAAGGCCCTCTCAGGTCAAAAGTTATACTTCCAGCAAAGCTCAGTTTTCTCAAGAACCAGTCTTCTTCCGTTGAGCTCGACTTAAAGGAAACTCTTTCCTAATATATGACTAAGATCAGTGCTTATAAAAGAATGACCTATTACATCTCCTTTTCTCTCCAGCATCAATTTTATGCTAATAAAGCCGATGATTTCTAGATGCAAAAATTATATGGGGTACTAGAAAGCTGAAATAAAATGTGAAAATGCTGTTATTAGTCACCAGGGCAGGTAATATCTATAAAGAAGGATACAAGGACAGGTGAGTAAAAAGGGCCTGTAGGATCATTGGGGACCCGAGCCATCCCAACCACAATCTATTCCAGCTGCTACCATCCAGGAAACGGTACCGCAGCATAAAAGCCAAGACCAACAGGCTCCCAGACACCAGGCCATCAGACTGATTAACTCACGCTGATTTGAGTGTACTCTATATTACACTGACTGTTCTATTTATTATAAATTATTATAAATAACTAAGATTGCACATTACACATTTAGATGGAGATGTAACGTAAAGATTTTTACTCCTCATGTATGTGAAGGATGCAAGAAATAGTCAATCCAATTTAATTCAATTCAATAGAGTAAAAGCTTCATGTTGATGACTTTTCATTAGAAAAATAATAGTTTGAAATTATTCAAAAGGTTAGCTGAAAATTATGTATGAATTAACTTCAACCAGTTTAATCTGAAAGAAATGTGATTTCTTAAGCATTGCAAACCAGTACACACCATATTCTCTGATATCCTATGCATTCTAACTGACTTCTTTCTTTAACTACCTTCTATCTTCTTAACTACCACAGAGCTGTCACGCATGTTCAGTAGTGCTATCTTAACTGGAAGTTTGCTTATGGAGTTCCGATGCCTGTACGACTGGCCTGTGCGCGATGCTGGATTACTCTGGGCATGATTTGAAGAATTTGAGAGCAGATTTGGGCTGGGCAGTGAAATCTGGGCCTGGAGCAAGTTGCTAGGTGGCATGGTCTAAGCCGAGAGCCTTTCACTGCAGCCAGGTTCTAGTGCGAGGTACGTTTTGCTGTTTAGATGATTGAAACGCCAGCCCAGATCGAAGGCGAGAGCCAATTTTGCACGCTCTCCGCAATGTTCACTCCTCTCTCCAGGGTACCGGAGCTTTTCGGTGTTTTGTTGTTTGGTCAATTTAAAGGCCAACCCAGGTAGATTGAAAAGACATGGTGTCAAGAAGCCGGACAAGAGCCGATTTTGATTGTTCTCCGTGATGGTCATTCCTCTCTCCGTGGGACTGAGGCTATGAAGACAGCTGTAGCTCCCTGCCGTTAATATGATGAACTGATAAGCAGGATTTTGGGCCCCCTCCAGGCTGCGCTGGGGCTCAGATCTGAGGACTCAATTTGGTTCAGAATGCTGTTGTTCGCTTCAGTTGTTTGCATGATTTCTATTTTTTTAATTTCTCTTGAACACCGTCTTTTATTTTTATTTGTATTTTTTTAATTGGGTTCTTTTGAATTACTTGCTTTGTGGCTACCTGTGAGCAAGTAAATCTTAAAATTACATTATTTATACATTCTTTGATAATAAACGTACTTGAATCTGGAATCTTTAATATAGATATGCTTATTTTTTGCCCATAAGCAATTACAATAAGAGTCTGCGCCATTTATTTCTTCATATCACATTGCCCATTTTCATTCTATCATGTAATGGGAGGAGGCATGTTGAAATGAAATGACTGCCATCTCAGCTGTGGAAATTGAAAGAGGATATTACAGTTCTTTATTTTGTACTTAGGTTAGTACCCCTGGCAACTGATTGTTTGATGACGCACACTAGATGAATAAAGTACAAAAAGGCATTAATATGGTCATGTAAAGGGTACACTAAGATGACTTCAGTTGGAATGCATGTGAACTAGAGTTAACTTTGTTATCAGCCATTTGTCCAGGCAGCATCTCTAGGAAAAGGTGCAGTCGACGTTTCAGGCCGAGACCCTTCGTCAGTCCTGACCAAGGGTCTTGGCCTGAAACGTCGACTGCACCTTTTCCTAGAGATGCTGCCTGGCCTGCTGCGTTCACCAGCAACTTTTATGTGTGTTGCTTGAATTTCCAGCATCTGCAGAATTCCTGTTATCAGTCATTTGCCTTGTTTCAGGTTCGTACCAGCAGCCTGATGTCTTTGTTGGAGAAGGAATTGTAATGGGCTCTTTGAGCTTGTGTAGGAGCCAGAGAGTGTTGGTCTCCAATGTTTTTAGAGCACCTGAATTGGTTAACTGTTGTTTAATGAGAGTTGTTAATCATTTGGAATTCTTTGTGTTTTTTCTGAAGTCATTCAATCTTTGTAAAATGGTCTCCTGGTGCTTTTTGCTTAAACTTGTTAAATTTACTTTACTGGGCTCAGGGATTCTCGATGACATGTATTATTTAAGCAGACAGCTGATTAGCACTCATCGCAGGGTCCTAGTTCTGAGAATGTTATGGTTTGTAGTGTTGCTCAGCCGAACCACGGATGTTTGGTTGAAATTCACTGAATAAACATTGGTCACCATCTCTACCTTGGAGACTGTCTTTCCTCCAATATTGCCAATGCACACCATGACAGAAATGGTTTTACAGGGTTTGAACAGTAAGTGCAGAGCTGATGATTCTCCTAGTTAAGCTATCAAAACGGAGGGCTCACCATTGTACTATATCACTATGAGGGGTTAGTTGTTCAAGACTAGGTGGAGAAGAAATTTCTTCATTCAGAGCACTGGGGATTTTTACAATTACTTAACTAAGAGGTTGTGGAGGTTTAGTCATTGAGTGGTGTGGCTTCAACATTTCACTGTTTATGTAAGTAACTTGGATGAAGGCATCAAAAGTATGGGTGCTAAATCTGCTGATGACACTATCATCATTAAGCTATGAAGTGGAGATACAGCGGCAACAAAAGTATATAGGTAATTTGTGCAGCTATGCAACAGTCCGGCAAATGAAGGAAAATGTGAGAAAACACGATTGTCCAATTTGAAAGAATAAAAAAAAGGGAAGCATAATATCTAAATAGAGACTACAAGAAATCTGAGATACTAGGGGATCCGGGTGTTATGTTTTGTAACTTTAAAACAATAAACTAATTCAAAGGAAGACATGGGAGCCCAAAATTAAGTCTAATTTTGTGTTTACTTTGATGGAGGGTTGCCTATATCACGTGGAAGCATGATGTTGTATGCAATTCATGTATTTTTGCATATAACCCATAATTAATTATTTAACTGAACAAGAATGATTAATCAAACAATATACAGTATATACAGGATTACTCAAATATACTGAAACATTAAGTACACAACACTCCTCCCTGCTTAGCTAAAACTCCAACTCAAAAGAGAATGCATCTTAACTATATACACAGTATATGATACAACTACTATACAGACATGCACGGCATAGTAAATTTTAGATTGTCACAATCAGGCCTAAAGATTTAATCACTGTGGAGGCCTTCTTACTCTTGTGGGATAACATCTTTCCTGACAAGGGAGATCATTCTGCATGGCAGGTGAGATTTATAGCTGTGAAAACAATCTCAGGTCTGGGGCCTCCTCCATGGTGGGTGTAGGAGTTAAATCTGAGGCTGCAGGAAAGTGTATAAGACTATAAGACCATAAGATTTAGGAGCAGAAGTAGGCCATTCAGCCCAATGAGTATGCTCGCCATTCAATCATGGGCTGATCCACTTCATCCAGTCATCCCCACTCCCCTGCTTTCGTCCCGCACCCTTTGATGCCCTGGCTAATCAAGAACCTATCTATCTCTGCCTTTAATACACCCAATGACTTGGCCTCCACAGTCAATCGTGGCAACAAATTCCACAGATTTACCACCCTCTGACTGAAGTAATTTCTCCACATCTCTGTTCTAAATGGACGTCCTTCAATCCTGAAGTCGTGCCCTCTTGTCATAAAATCCCCTACCATGGGAAATAACTTTGCCATATCTAATCTGTTCAGGACTTTTAACATTTGGAATGTTTCTATGAGATCCCCCCTCATTCTCCTGAACTCCAGGGAATACAGCCCAAGAGACGTTAGACGTTCCTCATACGGTAACTCTCTCATTCCTGGAAACATTCTCATGAATCTCCTCTGAGTCCTCTCCAATGTCAACAGATCCTTTCTAAAATAAGGAGCCCAAAACTGCACACAATACTCCAAGTATGGTCTTACGAGTGCCTTATAGAGCCTCAACATCACATCCCGGCTCTTACATTCTATACCTCTAGAAATGAATGCTAACATTGCATTCGCCTTCTTCACAACAGACTCAGCCTCCAGGTTAACCTTACGGGTATCTTGCACAAGGACTCCCAAGTCTCTTTGCATCCCTGCATTTTGAATTCTCTCCCCATCTAAATAATAGTCTGCCTGTTTATTTCTTCCACCAAACTGCACGATCATACACTTTCCAACATTGTATTTCATCATTGTATTTCATTTTCCACTTCTTTGCCCATTCCCATAAACTATCTAAGTCTCTCTGCAGGCTTTCTGTTTCCTCAACAGTACCTGCTCCTCCACCTATCTTTGTATCATTGGCAAATTTAGCCACAAATCCCTTAATACTGTAGTCCAAATCATTGACATACATCGTAAAAAGTAATGGTCCCAACACCGACGCCTGTAGAACTCCTCTGGTAACTGGCAACCAGCCAGAATAGGATCCCTTTATTCCCACTCTCTGCTTTCTGTCGACCAGTCAATGCTCCACCCACGCTAGTAACTTCCCTGTAATTCCACGGGCTCTCATTTTACTAAGCAGCCTCATGTGCGGTACCTTGTCAAAGGCCTTCTAAAAATCCAAGTACACTATGTCTACTGCATCTCCTTTGTCTATCTTTCTTTGTCATGTGCCTCCAGGTACGCCGTAATCTCATCCCTAACAATTGATTCCAACAACTTCCCAACCACTGACGTCAGGCTAACAGGTCAATAGTTTCCTTTCTGCTGCCTCCCACACTTCTTAAATATTGGAGTAACATTTGCAATTTTCCAGTCATCCGGTACAATGCCAGAATCTATTCATTCTTGAAAGATCCTCGTTAATGCCTCCGCAATCTCTCAGCTACTTCCTTCAGAACCCAAGGATGCATTCCATCAGGTCCAGGAGATTTATCCACCCTCAGACCATTAAGCTTCCTAAACACCTTCTTAGTTGTAATTTTCACTGCACGAACCTCAATTCCTTGACACTCTTGAATGTCCGGTATACTGCAGACATCTTCTACTGTGAAATTCAGTTCCTCTGCCATCTCTGCATCTCTCATTACAATATCTCCAATGTCATTTTGTATTGGTTCCATATCTACCCTCGATTCTCTTTTACCCTTTATATACTTAAAAAAGCCTTTAGTATCTTCTTTGATATTAGTCACCAGCTTCCTCCCATAATTCATCTTTTCCTTCTGAATGACTTTATTGTTTTCTTCTGCAAGTTTTTAAAAGCTCCCCAATCCTCTGTCTTCCCACTAGCTCTGGCTTCCTTGTATGCCCTCTCTTTCGCTATTACTTTGGCTCCGACTTCACTTGTCAGCCATGGTAATGTCCTTCTTCCCTTTGAAAATTTCTTCCTATTTGGAATATATCTGTCTTGCACTTCCCTCATTTTTTACAGTAACTCCAGCCATTGCTGCTCTGCTGTCCTTCCTGCTGGTGTCCCTTTCCAGTCAACTTTGGCCAGTTCCCCTCTTTTGCCGTTGAAGTTCCTTTATTCCACTGACAGCTTTGGACACCTTTCTCATTCTTCTTCTAGTTTGTGCATCTTATTCTTTGGAAAGTGCATTTAGTACACTGGAGTATTCTCTTATTAATCCTTCTATTACTCCCTTTATGATCTGATCTCTCGTCTTGGTTTCCTCATCCACAATGTCTCTGTTTTCCTATCTCTATTGATTCCTTTCCTTCTGGCCTTCCATTCATCCCGCTGGTCTTTAGCCTCTGCGTATACTTTTATCAGCAGCTTTTTGTCTCCCATTTGAAGTTCATGCAATAACTTTGACGCACACAAAGTAGACTTTGGTTCTTTATATTCACAAATCCGAATGCTTGCAATTTTCCTGAAACTTCTTGAACCCTCCTCCAGCTTAAAACCAAGCCAGATTTTGCAAGTAACTGCCTGATTAACATGTAAGGAACTTCCTCAGATATGTTGCCTACAAAAACTGTTGTAGTTGGACCACTGCTGCCATCTCTTTCACAATTCCTCTAAGCAACATGTCCCTCCTTTGTCCAACCAGAGGCATAGAGGTTTACATTAACATCTGCTTGTTCCTTGTTAGGCAACAGTGCATAGTGTTTGATATGGAGGCAGTTATGGCATCATCCATTACCTTTGTTAATTTGCTTTCAGTTGACTTCATTGCAGGGGATGAGGCATGCAAATGATCGATGGATCTCCAGTCAAGTTGCAGTTGCATCAGCCAACCACAGCCCCAAAATGCTGGTCCTTCTGTTCTTACTGCGAACAAACTCAATGTGACTCGTTGGTTGTTGTATTTCACTCTTACAGATGCCATGCTACTGGACTTATCCTTTCTCCAGTATAAATACTTAGCTGGATAACTGCAGGCTTCAGTTTAGTATCTTGGAAATGCTGTTCAAACACATTTCGTGGAATGACAGAAACAGCTGAGTCAATGTCCTATTCCATTTTATTTAATTTGCTGTTCACTTCTGGGGTAAGTCATATTGCTTGTCTATTGTTAGATTTCACATTGTAAATCTTAAGGGTACTCAGTTTCACTCCCATCATTATTAGATTTTTCATCAACAACATGCAGATTAGGACTCTTTTCAAAATTGCCACAACTTTAAATCTTCTTCTCTTCCCTGAGCAGTCCATTTGTTTTTGTCTGCTCAGCATGCGCTTTGTAAATATCCTACTTTGTTGCATTTTCTGCGGGTTCTGCCTTTAAATCTGCATTGATCTGGTGTACGTGAGCCCCTGCCACAACAGTAACACAATTTGTTTGGCCAGACCAGCTTCTGTTTAGAGATTGCAATTTTGTTCACACTCACTTTCATTCTTGACCTGTCTGGTGTTTCCATTGATACAGCAATTTCATTTTCATTTTTAAATCATTTTTTAGTAATTATTATTGAAGATCAACAAAAAGTACATTAAAGTAATCAAGTCAACATGTCAATATGTACAGTGAGGAATTAAGGTACAAACAGGATGGTCTGCACCTGGGCTGGACTGGAACCAATGTCCTAGGGGGAGCGTTTGCTGCTGTTGTTCAGGAGGATTTATACTAATGTGGCAGGGGGATGGGAACAAGTGCAGAGAGACAGAGGGGTGTAAAATGAGGGTAGAAGCAAAAAGTAGTAAGGTGAAAAGTAAAAGTGGCAGGCCGGCAGATCCAGGGCAAAAATCAAAAAGGGCCACTTTTCAACATAATTGTATAAGGGCTAAGAGTGTTGTAAAAGCAAGCCTGAAGGCTTTGTGTGTCAATGCAAGGAGCATTCGTAACAAGGTGGATGAATTGAATGTGCAGATAGTTATTAATGAATATGATATAGTTGGGATCACAGAGACATGGCTCCAGGGTGACCAAGGATGGGAGCTCAACATTCAGGGATATTCAATATTCAGGAGGGATAGACATGAAAGAAAAGGAGGTGGGTGGCATTGCTGGTAGAGAGGAGATTAACGCAATAGAAAGGAAGGACATTAGCCGAGAGGATGTGAAATCGATATGGGTAGAGCTGCATAACACTAAGGGGCATAAAACGCTGGTGGGAGTTGTGTGCAGGCCACCTAACAGTAGTAGTGATGTTGGGGATGGCATTAAACAGGAAATTAGAAATGCCTGCAATAAAGGAACAGCAGTTATAATGGGTGACTTCAATCTACATGTAGATTGGGTGAACCAAATTGGTAAGGGTGCTGAGGAAGAGGATTTCTTGGAATGTATGCGGGATAGTTTTCTGAACCAACATGTCGAGGAACCAACTAGAGAGCAGGCCATTCTAGACTGGGTTTTGAGCAATGAAGAAGGGTTAGTTAGCAATCTTGCGGTGCGAGGACCCTTGGGTAGGAGTGACGATAATATGGTGGAATTCTTCATTAAGATGGAAAGTGATATAATTAATTCAGTAACAAAGGTCCTGAACTTAAAGAAGGGTAACTTTGAAGGTATGAGACGTGAATTAGCTAAGATAGATTGGCAAATGATACTTAAAGGGTTGACGGTGGATATGGAATGGCAAGCATTTAAAGATTGCATGGATGAACTACAACAATTGTTCATCCCAGTTTGGCAAAAGAATAAACCAGGGAAGGTAGTGCACCCGTGGCTGACAAGGGAAATTAGGGATAGTATCAATTCCAAAGAAGAAGCATACAACTTAGCCAGAGAAAGTGGCTCACCTGAGGACTGGGAGAAATTCAGAGTCCAGCAGAGGAGGACAAAGGGCTTAATTAGGAAAGTGAAAAAAGATTATGAGAGAAAGCTGGCAGGGAACATAAAAACTGACTGTAAAAGCTTTTATAGATATGTGAAAAGAAAAAGATTGGTTAAGACAAATGTAGGTCCCTTACAGTCAGAAACAGGTGAAATGATCATGGGGAACAAGGACGTGGAAGACCAATTGAATAACTACTTTGGTTCTGTCTTCACCAAGGAGGGCATAAATAATCTTCCGGAAACAGTAGGGGACCGAGGGTCTAGTGAGATGGAGGAACTGAGGGAAATACATGTTAATAGGGAAGTGGTGTTAGGTAAATTGAAGAGATTAAAGGCAGATAAATCCCCAGGGCCAGATGGTCTGCATCCCAGAGTGCTTAAGGAAGTAGCCCAAGAAATAGTGGATGCATTAGTGATAATTTTTCAAGATCCTTTAGATTCTGGATTAGTTCCTGAGGATTGGAGGGTGGCTAATGTAACTCCGTTTTTTGAAATGGGAGGGAGAGAGAAACTGGGGAATTATATACCGGTAAGCCTGACATTGGTGGTGGGGAAAATGCTAGAGTCAGTTATCAAAGATGTGATAACAGAACATTTGGAAAGCGGTGAAATCATCGGACAAAGTCAGCATAGATTTGTGAAAGGAAAATCATGTCTGAAGAATGTCATAGAATTTTTTGAGGATGTAACTAGTAGAGTGGATAGGGGAGAACCAGTGGATGTGGTATATTTGGATTTTCAAAAGGCTTTTGACAAAGTCCCACACAGGAGATTAGTGTGCAAACTTAAAGGACATGGTATTGGGGGTATGGAATTGATGTGGATAGAGAATTGGTTGGCAGACAGGAAGCAAAGAATGGGAATAAACGAGACCTTTTCGGAATGGCAGGCAGTGACTTGTGGGGTACCGCAAGGCTCAGTGCTGGGACCCCAGTTGTTTATAATATATATATTAATGACTTAGACGAGGGAATTAAATGCAGCATCTCCAAATTGCGGATGACACGAAGCTGGGCGGCAGTGTTAGCTGTGAAAAGGATGCTAAGAGGATGCAGGGTGACTTGGATAGGTTAGGTGAGTGGGCAAATTCATGGCAGATGCAATTTAATGTGGATAAATGTGAGGTTATCCACTTTGGTGGCAAGAACAGGAAAACAGATTATTATCTGAATGGTGGCCGATTAGCAAAAGGGGAGGTGTAATGAGACCTGGGTGTCATTATACACCAGTCATTGAAAGTGGGCATGCAGGTACAGCAGGCGGTGAAAAAGGCGAATGGTATGCTGGCATTTATAGCAAGAGGATTCGAGTACAGGAGCAGGGAGGTTCTACTGCAGTTGTACAAGGCCTTGGTGAGACCACACCTGGAGTATTGTGTGCAGTTTTGGTCCCCTAATCTGAGGAATGACATTCTTGCCATGGAGGGAGTACAAAGAAGGTTCACCAGATTGATTCCTGGAATGGCAGGACTTTCATATGATGAAAGACTGGATCGGCTATGCTTATACTCTCTGGAATTTAGAAGATTGAGGGGGGACCTGATGAAACGTATAAAATTCTAAAGGGATTGGACAGGCTAGATGCAGGAAGATTGTTCCCGATGTTGGGGAAGTCCAGAACGAGGGGTCACAGTTTGAGGATAAAGGAGAAGCCTTTTAGGACCGAGATGAGGAAAAACTTCTTCACACAGAGAGTGGTGAATCTGTGGAAATCTCTGCCACAGGAAACTGTTGAGGCCAGTTCATTGGCGATATTTAAGAGGGAGTTAGATATGGCCCTTGTGGTTAAAGGGATCGGGGGTATGGAGAGAAGGCAGGTACAGGGTTCTGAGTTGGATGATCAGCCATGATCGTACTGAATGGTGGTGCAGGCTCGAAGGGCCGAAGGGCTAAATGGCCTACTCCTGCACCTATTTTCTATGTTTCTATGTAAATAACTGATTAACAAAGCTAAACAATATATCAATAATAAGAAGAAAAATAATGTGTTAAGAATATTTCTTTTGGAAAAAAGAAAGAAGGAATGAAAGAAACCCCTACTAACTAAAACAAAAAAAACTCCTGCTAACAAAAAAAAAACGAAAAGAAAAAAACCCACTGGGAGCACAACCCCGGAGCTATAAGCCATACAATCTTCCATAAAAGAAAAACATCAATCCGCCAACTCAAATCCATTTAAACAAGAATCTGAAGGAAACCATCTTAATTAACTCAAATCAGATGATAGTAGCAGGCAAAAGAACCCCACCTTTTCTCAAAGTCAAATCGAGGATCAAAAGTTCTACTTCTCATTTTCTCCAAACAAAGACATAGCATCACCTTAGAGAACCATTGTATCAAAGTGGGAGCAGAGGCATCTTTCCATTTCAGTAAAATAGCCCTTCTGGCCAATAATATAACAAATACAATTACATGTTGGTCTGAAATAGAAATACCATGAATATATTGAGGGATTATACTGAACAATACTGTCAATTTATTAGGTTGTAAATTAATTTTTAAAGATTTAGGAATTGTAGAGAAAATAGATTTCCAAAACTGTTTCAATACAGAACACGACCAAAACATATATGTCAATGTAACTGTCTTGGTTTTACATCTATCACACTGACTATCAACATGAGGAAACATTTTAGACAGTCTCTCCTTTGTCAAATAGTTACGATGTACAATTTTAAATTGAATTAAAGAGTGACTGGCACAAATTGAAGAAGAGATAACCAACTTCAAAATTCGCAACCAATCCTTTGTTTTCAAGGTCATGTTAAGCTCTCTTTCCCAATCTTGCTTAATCTTAAGTGAAGGGTAATTGTACTGTTGATACAGCAATTTCAAATGGTCCTTTAAATGTAAGTTATGCTTCAGCTAGGAGTTGCTTTTGAATGCTTTCTGCTAAGATTCCACAAACTCAATGATCTCTCAGCGCATCATTAAGCTATTATTGACAGTCTCTTCAATTCAGCCACATCCGCTGAAACGGACTGCCCTTCTGTTTGATTCCTTTCATGAAACCTAAAATATTCTGAAATCAAAATAGCTTTGGTTCTAAAAGTTCCTGCATTACTTAAACAATTTAGCAAAGTTTATTTCTGCTGGTTTGGTTGGAACAATCAAACCAAAGTAAACTGTCTGCTTTTATCCAATCTACTCAGCAAAATTGGTACTCGTTTCTCATTGGCCATACAAATTTGCTTCAAAATACTGTTCAATTAGCTCAGTATACATGAACAACAGGAATTCTGCAGATGCTGGAAATTCAAGCAACACACATCAAAGTTGCTGGTGAATGCAGCAGGCCAGGCAGCATCTGTAGGAAGAGGTGCAGTCGACGTTTCAGGCCGAGACCCTTCGTCAGGACTTTTTTTTTAGAGGTGGTAATCCTTTATTTACATTTGTTTATTATCCATCTTCCCTTGGCTTTTGAGACTCCTGAGGCACTTTGGCACACTGATTAAAGTCCAAGTTCAATTTTCAGAGATTGGTTACAATGGGAGAAAGTATCGATTAGAGCAGGTTCAGCAGGATTTGGGAATACAAACAGACTGTAAGGATCAGGGGATTTGAAGGGGGGCCTGCAGCCTACGAACAGTCAGTCAACAAGGGGTACATAACTGTTATTTATTTATATACACACATTCTTTCTCTCTCTCCCCCTTCTCCCTCTGTCCCTCCGACCACACCCTCTGACCACCCCCTGGGTTCCCCCCCCTTCTCCCCCTCCCCGGGCCTCCTGTCCCATGATCCCCCCACATCCCCCCTGCCAATCAACTGTCCAGCTCCTGGCTCCATCCCTCCCCCTCCTGTCCTCCCTCACCACCCTGGATCTCCCCCTCCCCCTCCCTCCCCCAAATCTCCCACCAGCTCCCCCCCCCCCAGCTATTCCCAACGAAGGGTCTCGGCCCGAAGCGTCAACTGCACCTCCTCCTAGAGACGCCGCCTGGCCTGCTGTGCTCACCAGCAACCTTGATGTGTGTTGCTTGACTTTAAGAGATTCAGGTTAACAGACGTAACCAAGGTGCAGCAGAAAACAGCAATAGAAACTCTGTGAAAAACGTATAAAATCTTGAAGAATATTGGATTAGTTCGAAATTTTGAGAATTCTGATGAATAGATCGGTGTAATTGCAAAAGCTGAAAATGTGACAATAGGGTGTCGGCCGGAAACGTTGACTGCACCTCTTCCTACAGATGCTGCCTGGCCTGCTGCGTTCACCAGCAACTTTGATGTGTGTTGTCAGTATACATGAGGCAGTTACTTATTGTGGAATCAATTGCACCAAGCTTCCTGATATAACCAGCCTTTTCTACTCCTTACTAGTGATTATTATTACCTGGTACTCACTCTCTATGAATCCATGAATTCTTCCTTTTTCTGACTTAAAAAAAAACTTGATCTCGTCTTCCTTTCTGAAGAACACATGTTATGCAGCTTTTTTAAAAACTCAATCGTCTCTGCACATACTGGGCTGCATTTAACGGAAGTTATATAACAAGAGGTTTGATAGGCTCTGGTTGTAACTAATGGTGATTTTTGAAGAGAAGCATTGAATGAGAGACACTGACGAGTGGATGAGGAGAGGATGCTTCCTCTTCTGGCAGAGTTTTGAAGGAAATTGTCATGGTTTAAAAATAAGGAGTCAGCCAGTTAAGACAGATATGAGAGAACTTTTGGTTCTTTCAGAGAGTCTTGAGTCTTCTGAACATTATTTCTGATTCAGCAATGGAAGCAATGTTTTTGAGTATTTTTAAGGCAGAGGCTGATAGATATTTGAAATGGCAATCAGGTGAAACATTACTGCAGGTAGGCTGGAGCAGAGAGCTGAGAGTACAGTCAAATCATCCATAATCATACTACTAAATACATGAGAAAACTCTGTGGACAGTGGCTTACCCCTGATCCTGATTCATATGCTTGAGAGAACATTTCATTTTTTTCTACGTGGCTTTATTTGTGAAAAGTGAAAGAAAAAGTAACTTGTGATGATAAATCATAAACCTGAGTCATTAACTCTGTTTCCTTCTCAAACAATGCTACTTGGCCAGCATCAACAGTTCCTTTGCTTCTTGAAATTGTTCATCTTTCAGTTTTACTTCATGCAGCATTCAATATGCCAACTCCTTGTTTAGTCTCATCAAAAATTGCCTACTCAAGGCAGTCTCCTTAGATGCGACTGTGCTATTTGAAACTGGTTACACATTTTTATTCAAATATCCATAAATGCATAAGTGATGAGCATATTTTATACCTTACTATCTTAATATTTTCAGAGAAACTAACGAAGTGTGTGGTGAAATAGAGCTAGAGAATTAGCATGCCTGTTTTAGGAGTATTACCACCAAGAACAAAATTCTCCATGGTATAATAAATCATGGCTTATTTTGTCCATCCTTAACATCAAGAAATTATAAGAGTATCAAGGTACCGAGCTTTTACTGTAAGCTGTTAATGTTAAGTATAAAAGAAAAGACATTCATCCCGCTACATTTATTTTGTTTGATAAGAACGTTATTAATGAGCGCACATAGCCCAGAACGGTACATTGACTACAGAAGTGAAGATAGTAAACAGTGATGTTATTATTATACATCAGCCTAAGAAGATAAGCTATTCATTATTCATGAGAATTATTTTATTTTAAGGCAAGAGTGTAATTTCCGTTCCAAGAGTCTCTCAGGATTTTGCAGTCACTTGACCTGTTAGAGATATACTCCTGTTTTGTGTTAAATTAGAACAAGCATGGGTTAATAAATCATAAACACGAGAAAGTCTGCAGATGCTGGAAATGCAAAGCAACACACGCAAAATGCTGGAGGAACTCAGAAGGTCAGGCAGCATCTATGGAAATGAATAATCAATCAATGTTTCAGGCCAAGACCCTACTTCAGAACTGAAGAGGAAGGGGGAAAGGCACCAAAATAAAAAAGTATGGTGGGGGGGAGGAGGGAAGGAGGCTAGCCAGAAGGTGATAGGTGAAGCCAGGTGGGTAGGAATAGTAACGGGCTAGAGAAGGAGGAATCTGATAGGAGAGGAGAGTGAATGATAAGAGAAAGGGAGAGAGGAGAGGACACAACAGGAAGCGATAGGTAAGTGAGAAGAAGGGGGAAGGGGGAAGGGGGAGATAATTTCTTTCAAAAGAGAAATGGATATTTATGCCATCAGGATGGAGGCTACGTAAACAGAATATGAGGTGTTGCTCATCCACCTGCGGCTGGCCTCATCTTGGCACAAAGGAGTCCATGGACCGACATATCAGAATGGAAACGGGAATTGGAGTTAAAACTTTTGGCCACTGGGGAAGTTCTGTTTTTGGTGGATGGAGCCAGTGGTGCTCGGTGAACCTGTCGCCCAATTTACAGTGGGTCTCAGCAATGTAGAGGAGGCTGCATCGGGAGCACCAGACACAATAGACGACCCCAGCAAATTCACAGATGCAGTGTTGCCTCACCTGGAAAGACTGTCTGGGACCCAGAATGGATGTAAGGGAGGATGTGAATGGGCATGAAGGAAGCATCTATCATCAAAGATTTCTACCATTCATGGCATGTCATCTTTTTGCAGCTTTCATCGGGCAGGAGGTAATGAAGCCAGAAGTGGCACATGACCAAGTTCCTTTCAACCATTCATTTCTTGAACCATCCAGCAAACGATAATCACCATTACAGCTTGGCAACAGTGTGACCACTCTGATCACATTACACTGAAGTGGACTTCACTGAACGTTGACTTTCCTTGAGCTCCAAGAGAATTTAAAAGGGGTGATCTTTCTTTTTAGCTTTGGAGCATAAATTTCAGATCCAATTTCCATTACATTATTTCAGCTCACGAAGTTGAAGATTTTAACTAATAAGCACAGAGGAACCTTTGATCTTTTTCTCTACTCTCTTTCTAGTATTATATATATAATTATATTAGGATCTTTCATAGTCAATAATGTTGGCTTTTTGCAATTCTCAGTCTTAGCTATTTGGACTCTTAAACATGGCGTAAAAATATTTAAACTTGGAAGGCATTGAAGTTCAAAATTCAAAATAAATTTATCGTCAAAGTACATGTACATCACTATATCCAACCCTGAGACTTGTTTTCTTGCAAGCATACTCAATAAATCCAATGGATATAGAATAATATCCATAATGGAATCAACAAAAGACCGCACCAACTAGGTGTTCAACCAGTCTGCAAAATACATCAAACTGTGCTAATGCAAAAGGAATGAAACAATAATAATAAGTAAATAAGTAATAAATAACCAAGAACATGAAATGAAGAGTCCTTGAAAGTGAGTCGATAGGTTGTGGGGCAAATGAACTCGAATGAAGTTATGCCCTTTCGTTTAAGAGCCGGCTGGTTGAGGAAACCTTGTAGTGTGAGTCCTGAGACTCCTGTCCTTTTGTCCTGATGGCAACAGTGAGGAGAGTGCATGACCTGAGTGGTGGGGGTCCCTGATGATGAGTGAAAATCGGGGATTTCTTATAATGTTAAATTTGTAGTGCACAAACATTTTTGCAGTATTTATAAGTCATGTGATTTGGGTGTTTTATTATTTTACCATTACCCGCCCTTCTGAATCTATGCTCTGGAAGTTGCTTGGGGATGATTTTAATTCAGGTGTGAAGTCTCTACATTTGTCTTTCTACAGGATGGCTGATACACTCGCAGGTGTACTTCTCACAATATTGTTTTCAAACTATCAACGCTCGTAGTGTCTCATATTGCCAAGGGTTTCACAAGTCTGGAAGCTCCATAAATCAGCTAGTCCAAAATTGGAATGAGGTGTGGTGGTAGAGACAGAGTAGATCTTTAGAGGTCACGCTCAGTGGCTAACTATAGAGTTCTTGAGGGAGGAGAAGGAATGTTAATTTCATTCCTTCTTCCTGAATATCCCAACTCCCCACCCTAACCGGTAAATGCCAAGCTGCCACCAGGCAGTGGTTGGTTTCTGCAACTTGCCAGATTAATAAGGCTGGTGAACTAACCTCACATTCCTGTCCAGGATTCTTTAGCTCCAGTGTTCCATGGCAAATTGAAGTCTAAATGGAGCAGAATGCATTTTCCGGGCCAATTAATTCCACCAGGGTTTCGGCTATGGTTTTACTCCAAGGTTGTTTGACTTTGGACTGTGAAAAGTATGCTAATCAAGACAAACAAGAATCAGATGTATTTTGCTTAAAATTACTGCAGCAATGTCTTGCACACTTGATACTATAATCAATTAAATGAATGTGTTAACTAACATATCTATTAACTTTGTGAAGAAAAGGAAGACATGTAGAATACTTCAAGTATTTATTAGTTAATATCGTAAGCAGTTTTTTGTAAAGTTATATATTTAACAAACCCAAATTGTTCAATGCTAATGCATAGAATTTGTCACAAAGTATAATCATAGGACAGAGTGATGGTTGTAAAATGCAATTGACACACACAAATTATACACTGAGATAAAGAAAAATTTTGATCAGATGTTCATAATATTTCAATTGCAATCATTGTCTCTTGTTAGTTATGCCTTAATTTCATCACAGGGTATGTTACTCTCCTCCCCTTCACTGCTTCTAAACGGGGCTGTATACCAGCTGCATTACTAACTACATTGTGTACTAGGCATTGAACAACTCACCCTGCATACATATTCTAGTGAAGGCATTTAATCATATGCATGCATGTGCACTAAAAAAAGCAATGAGCATATTAACAACAGCTTATGGAGCTGCTGTCTCAGAACTCTATTGACTGTTCAATCCTAACCTCTGGTACTTTCTCTGTGGTGTTTGCACAATCTCCCCATGACCTTTTGGGTCACTCTGTGTGCTCCAGTCCCCTCCCAGATTTTGAAGGCTTGCAGATACATAAGTTGACTAGCCACTGTAAAGATGAACAGTAGAATTTTGGAAGAATAGGTGGGAATGTGGGCAGGATAAATGGAATTGGCATAGAGCTAGTATAAATGGCTTTTTGATGGGCAGTGTAGGTTTGGTGGGCCAAAGAAATTATTTCCCTGATAAATGACACCTTGATACTAATCAGATAGAACACATACTTTGTAAATCAGGCATCTCGCCACATGAAATACATATAAACACTATTATTAAAAATATGTCCACACGCAATCAATATATACTGTATTCAGAATCAGATTTCATATCTCCGGCATATGTTGTGAAATTTGTTAACTCTATGACAGCAATACAGGAAATAAAAGGAAAAAAAAACTGAGTTACATTAAGTATTTACACTGAATGTCTATTAAATAGTTAAGTTAAAATAAGCCGTACAAAAAACCAGAAATAAAAAGAGAGAGGTAGAGATCATGGGTTCAATGTTCATTTAGAAATCATATTGCAGCCTTATATCATATGTGATAAAAATATTTTCCATCAGCCACATTTTAGGCTCTTGCATCAAATACTCAAGTACGATGATTAGCATTGTTGAGTTGATAACAATTTATGTGAAATGAGCATAGTAATTTCATATGGAAAATTATTAAGGTTGTTCAAATTCACTTTCCTTCCACAATTTTCTGAAATAACTTAATTGGCCTTAGATTGTAAATATGAAGAGATAAAAAAAATCATTAGTTGATAAGATCATGTGTTAGAATGGAATTGATTGATGGCTTACTCCTTTGTCAGACGGGTTCTGCTTAAGGCCTAGTGTGTCACCAGTCACTGCATTCTCCCCACTAGCAGTTGTTAAATGTACATAATTTCAAGAAAACAAATGTAACATCCTCCCTGCTCCTCTGAAAGGAATTGCATCCAGTTACTGCGGAAAGCGGGTATGCAGCCAAGGAGCCCCCAGAACTTTAACGGCCTGTGATCAAGTATTCAATTCACCGAGGCCCTTCAAAATCATTTTTGACCACTCACTGGTAAATCCTACATGCTAAAGGCTGCAGGACGCCATCAAGTGCAGTATTGAAGTGATAAAGGGAAAGCGATAAATGACTGCACTGACTTTGTCCCAATAGTTCAAGATATAAAATGCCCTCTTGTGAATGGTCAGTCAGTGGCAGCAGCAGCAATCCTCAACTTCCAATGCTTGCACTGTCATACTTACTTTCTTATTTCTGCTTTATTCGCAAATCCATCCAACCAAGAGGATATTTCATAAACATCATAACACACGGTGGCCTCGTTCTTGGGATAGATGTGAACAGTTAGGTTACTAGAGGTTGGGTGGGTTGGGTGCTTGAGGGGATGAGATCATCGAGTCAGAGGATTGGATTGTGTCCATAGGCTCAGCTGAAACCAGGCTTTGAGCCAGTTGCCAGTTGTAACTTGAGAAATCTTTAGACAGTGGAGGTGCATTGATCTCTAAACCCATCCCACACTCATCTTGTCCAGAATTTATTCTGTCTTTCAGAATCCAGATGGTATTAACACCATTAGCATGCTTCTTAACTCCCCTGCACTCTGCCCTTCCTATGCCTTTGTCATTTCAGAAACACGGGAGATCCTGCCTGTGGAAAGTTAGTGGAGCCACAGGAATCTGGTGAATAAGCCCGCCCCATCAGCATGAATTATGGAACTTCACTATGGAGTGGAGAATGGATTATGAGACAGATCTGTACATAGCAGGAATGGTCTTCAGCTGGATCAGCAAGGCAAGATACTTTACACCAAGTTCCCAGAGGACTCAGGAAACACAGGTTAGGGCAAAGATAATGTTCAGTCATGTGACTTTAGAAATGCCATCTTCATTGTTTGTAGGTAGGGACCAAGGATAAAGGGGGTAATCTTTGTCCCACAGGAGTCAGCCATCAATTTGTCTGCTTGGTGTTGACACACGTACATGCTTCTTGAGTGCATGATGGAGGCTCAAGGTTTTTTGTTGCTAGTCACACATCTTCTATGTGTTTAGAGAAACAATGACCTTTGTGAGTTATAAAGTAGTCTTGATTTGCATGGTCCTGGAATTTTGCATCAGTCTTCACTGAGGAAGACAGCAGGATACTGGACACTCAAGGGTGGCAGGGAAGAGAAGTGTGCGCAGTCACAATTACGACAGAGAAAGTACTCAGGACGCTGAATAGTCTAAAGGTAGATAAATCTCCTGAACCAGATGGAATGCACCCTCGTGTTCTGAAGGAAGTAGCTGTGGAGATTGCGGAGGCATTAGCGATGATCTTTCAAAAGTCGATAGATTCTGGCATGGTTCCGGAAGACTGGAAGATTGCAAATGTCACTCCGCTATTTAAGAAGGGGGCAAGGAAGCAAAAAGGAAATTATAGATTTGTTAGCTTGATGTCGGTGGTTGGGAAGTTGTTGAAGTCGATTGTCAAGGATGAGGTTACAGAGTACCTGGAGGCATATGACAAGATAGGCAGAACTCAGAATGGATTCCTTAAAGGAAAATCCTGCCTGACAAACCTATTACAATTTTTTGAGGAAATTACAAGTAGGCTAGACAAGGGAGATGCAGTGGATGTTGTATATTTGGATTTTCAGAAGGCCTTTGACAAGGTGCCACACATGAGGCTACTTAACAAGATAAGAGCCCATGGAATTACAGGAAAGTTACATACGTGGATAGAGCGTTGGCTGATTGGCAGGAAACAGAGAGTGGGAATAAAGGGATCCTATTCTGGTTGGCTGCCGGTTACCAGTGGTTTTCCACAGGGATCAGTGTTGGGGCCGCTTCTTTTTACATTGTACATCAACGATTTGGATTATGGAATAGATGGCTTTGTGGCTAAGTTTGCTGACAATACGAAGATAGGTGGAGGGGCCGGTAGTGCTGAGGAAACAGAGAGTCTGCAGAGAGACTTGGATAGATTGGAAGAATGGGCACAGAAGTGGCAAATGAAGTACAATGTTGGAAAGTGTATGGTTATGCACTTTGGCAGAAAAAATAAATGGGCAGACTATTATTTAAATGGGGAAAGAATTCAAAGTTCTGAGATGCAACGGGACTTGGGAGTCCTTGTACAGGATTCCCTTAAAGTTAACCTCCAGGTTGAGTTGGTAGTGAAGAAGGCGAATGCAATGTTGGCATTCATTTTTAGAGGAATAGAGTATAGGAGCAGGGATGTGATGTTGAGGCTCTATAAGGCGCTGGTGAGACCTCACTTGGAGTACTGTGGGCAGTTTTGGTCTCCGTATTTAAGAAAGGATGTGCTGACGTTGGAGAGGGTACAGAGAAGATTCACTAGAATGATTCCGGGAATGAGAGGGTTAACATATGAGGAACGTTTGTCCGCTCTTGGACTGTATTCCTTGGAGTTTAGAAGAATGAGGGGAGACCTCATAGAAACATTTCGAATGTTAAAAAGCATGGACAGAGTGGATGTGGCAAAGTTGTTTCCCATGATGGGGGAGTCTAGTACGAGAGGATATGACTTCAGGATTGAAGGGCGCCCTTTCAGAACAGAAATGCGAAGAAATTTTTTTAGTCAGAGGGTGGTGAATCTATGGAATTTGTTGCCACGAGCAGCAGTGGAGTCCAAGTCATTGGGTGTATTTAAGGCAGAGATTGATAAGTATCTGAGTAGCCAGGGCATCAAAGGTTATGGTGAGAAGGCGGGGCAGTGGGACTAAATAGGAGAAAATGGATCAGCTCATGATAAAATGGCGGAGCAGACTCAATGGGCCGAATGGCCTACTTCTGCTCCTTAGTCTTATGGTCTTATGGTCTTATGGAATACGATAGGAATAGAGTTTATCACTTTCCTAATCCTTTGGAGCCCACAATCTTGGCAAAACATGAGCCCATGGACCTGCTGGTTTCCATTCCACATGAAGATAAGCTGCCTTTTCCCTGACCCAGAACATCTGTGGCGTCTCAAATAATAACATAAAAACAGGAATTATAGGGAATACTTGGAAGGTCAGGCCACATCTATAATAGTAGAAACAGAGTGAACTTTTCCAAATTAAACTTTTCATCAAAACTGACCTACACATTCTGTGGCATCTTGTATGCATGCAAGTTATAATTGGAAATATCATAAATATCAGCTGCTAACAGGTGGACTCAACTCAGAAGTTCAGGAAGTGACCAGAAAGTAGTCCAGCAACAGGAATGTAGCTGGAGCTCAGCCAGTAAAGATTGACGCATCACTAACATCATTAGGTTTCAACAGGTACATTTAATGTCACAGTAATGTATACAATATAGAGTTGAAGTCAGAAGTTTACATACCCTTTAGCCAAATACATTTAAACTCAGTTTTTCACAATTCCTGATATTTAATCTTAGAAAACATTCCCTGTCTCAGGTCAGTTAGGATCATTATTTTAAGAATGTGGAATGTCGGAATAATAGTAGAGAGAATGATTTATTTCAGCTTTTATTTCTTTCATCACTTTCCCAGTGGATCAGAAGTTTACATATACTTTGTTAGTATTTAGTAGCATTGCCTTTAAATTGTTTAACTTCGGTCAAATATTCTGGGTAGCCTTCCACAAGCTTCTCACAGTAAGTTGATGGAATTTTGTTCCATTCCTCCAGACATAACTGGTGTAACTGAGTCAGGTTTGTAGGTCTCCTTGCTCGCACACGCTTTTTCAGTCCTGTCAACACATTTTCTATCGGATTGAGGTCAGAAAATGATGTCAAGTCTGGTTCATCCATTTCCAAACGCCTGAAGGTACCACGTTCATCTGTACAAACAATAGTACGCAAGTGTAAGCACCATGGGACTACGCAGCCATCATACCGCTCAGGAAGGAGACGCATTCTGTCTCCTAGAGAAGAACATACTTTGGTGCAAAAAGTGCAAATCAATCCCAGAACAACAGCAAAGGACCTTGTGAAGATGCTGAAGGAAACAGGTAGACAAGTATGTATATCCACAATAAAACGAGTCTTATATCGACATAACCTGAAAGGCTGCTCAGCAAGGAAGAAGCCACTGCTCCAAATCAGCCATAAAAAAGCCAGACTACAGTTTGCAAGTGCACATGGGGACAAAGATCTTACTTTTTGGAGAAATGTCAGTGGGAGTAGAAGATGGCGGCGCGCTGCGCGTGCGCAGCTCTCCGGTGAAAAAGGGGCCATGGACAATTCTGATTTGATGGAGAATGGACATGAAAGCACAGAGGAACATCTGGAGCAATTTCTGAAACGCCCGTTCGCTGCTGTCGTTACTGTGTGGTCGGGAATCTTTCGGAGGGTAGGCCTCAAAATCCTCCGCCTTGCCTGCTTTTGGCAACCGAGAAGGAGGTTGAATCATTCGGACAGAGATGGCGCTCAGTACTCAGTGTCGGAGAGCTGATCAGAGCTCGAAGTTTTCGGATGACTCAGAGTCGGATTGCGGTCGGCATGGAAGGGAGAGTTTTTCTTCCTTCTCCCGTCTGCGTGAGATGTGGGACATTCGAGAAACTTTGAACTTTACTGTGCTCAAGGACTTCTTCATCAAGTTATGGTATTGTTACACTGTTTGTAACTATATGTTATAATTATGTGGTTTTGTCAGTTTTTTCAGTGGTGGTTTGTCCTGTGTTTTGTGACATCACACCGGAGGAAATAATGTATCATTTCTTAATGCATGCATTACTAAATGAAAATAAAAGAGGACTACGTGTCTTCATAATCATAAATGTCCTCTGGTCTGATGAAACAAAAATTGAACTGTTTGGCTATAATGACCATCGTTATGTTTGGAGGAAAAAGGGTGAGGCTTACAAGCTGAAGAACACCATCCCAACCGTGAAGCATGGGGGTGGCAGCATCATGTTGTGGGGTGCTTTGCTGCAGGAGGGACTGGTGCACTTCTCAAAATAGATGGCATCATAAGGAAGGAAAATTATTTGGATATATTGAAGCAATATCTCAAGACTTCAGCCAGGAAGTTAAAGCTCGGTCGCAAATGGGTCTTCCAAGTGGACAATGACCCCAAGCATACCTCAAAAGTTGTGGCAAACTTGCTTAAACACAACCAAGTCAAGGTACTGGAGTGGCTATCACAAAGCCCTGACCTCAATCCAATAGAAAATTTGTGGGCAGAACTGAAAAAGCATGTGCGAGCAAGGAGGCCTACAAACCTGACTCAGTTACACCAGTTCTGTCTGGAGGAATGGAACAAAATTCCAGCAACTTACTGTGAGAAGCTTGTGGAAGGCTACCCAAAACGTTTGACCCAAGTTAAACAATTTAAAGGCAATGCTACCAAATACTGGCGAAGTGTATGTAAACTTCTGACCCACTGGGAAGGTGATGAAAGAAATAAAAGCTGAAATAAATCATTCTCTCTACTATTATTCTGACATTTCACATTCTTAAAATAAAGTAGTGATCCTAACTGACCTAAGACAGGGAATGTTTTCTGGGATTAAATGTCAGGAATTGTGAGAAACTGAGTTTAAATGTATTTAGCTGAGGTTTATGTAAACTTCTGACTTCAACTGTACATCCTGAAATTCTTTTCCTTCGCAAACATCTATGAAAACAGAGGAGTGGCAAAGAATGAATGACAGTTAAATGTTAAAACCCCAAAGACCCCCCCCAGCTCCTCCTCCTCCCATGCACAAGCAGCAGCAAGGCAATGGCCTCCCTCCCCACCAGCAAGAAAGTAACAGTACCCCCCCCCCACTGAACACTCAAGCATGTAGCAAAGCATCAATAAAGACATAGACTTGCAGTACCCCAAAAACTACTCATTCACCCGGCAATTTGGCTCTCTCTCTCTCTCTCTAATAAGGGAAAAAGAAGTGTCTCCGTTTCACAGCAACAGGGGAGACATAACAAAACAACTCACTGATTTATGGTGTTAAAGGTATGTTGCGTCGCTTTTCCCAAGCCCTGTATCCAAAGATCTTGGGTCTCTGCCATCAGCAAGCCCGCTACTTCCGACCTTCCGTCTCATTCCTGCAAAGAACCAAAGTCAGAGTGTAACTCCAGGTCAGGGTCTTCAAAATAACCTTGAAAGGGAAAAAAAGATATCTAAGATAGAAATAGAGCTGTTTCCAAAGATGTAAGCAAAGGAGTCGCTGTTTAGCGCCATCATAACTATGCTCCACCCTCCAATTATGGCCTTAGAAATCCTTCATCCCTGAATGTATTGCTCATGGGCATGCTGGAGGAAGTGGTATAGTTCCCAGATAGCTCTTTACCAGAACCCTTCTACTTCTCCTCCTTTGGGCTTTTCCAAATCTTCATCTCCTCTATTCTTCTCCTGCAACATTCAAAGCCCAACTCAACTGCAATGAAAGGCAAACTTGAATCCATTTTGACTTGGCACATAATTTGTAATTACAGTTAAACTCCCCGTGGAATAGCGTGAACTCTGTTTCAAATTACTCCCAACCAAATGATTACTTAAATAGCAAAATCACAGAATGTATCCTTCTTTTGTCCTCTTTTTTCAGTAAATGATCCACACACCAACTAGCGGAGTGAGAAATGCAATATATTGAAGGGGATTTATAGTGTACAAGAGGCTATTCTTCCAGTGAGAGAGTCTGAAGCTAGAAGATTTGAGAATTTGATGAAAAGAAGGTGTATAATGCACATGTCACTTATTCTAGCTATAACAATCATGGAGGAGCATATGGGGCTTTTAGAAGCATCTAGAATATTTTCATCTTGTTTATTCAGTTCTCTAACTACACAATGCAGTGTGCAAAAGACAAACATGTATTCAGATTTATTTATCATATGTACTTGAAATGTGTCATTTGCATTAACTATGAACACACCTAAGGATGTGCTGGGGCAGTGCGCAAATATAGCCACACATTCCAGCGCCAGCATGTGATGCCATATATCTATGTACACTCATTCCCCTTTTTTGTAAAGGAAGGAAGATACATATTATTCACAATTTTATTATTCACATTTAATGACTCACTTTAATCTTCTAAAATTCTGAAATCTTGTCTGTAATTCTGCACACATCTTGACAAAGTAGCTGTCAATTTTTGACACAATTGCTCTCATGTTGCTTCATTTGTAAGTTCCGCTGGATCAATTTCTGGAGTAAACTCATGATCACATACTTTTGATGTTCTCTTGTATATCTCTTGCAGAAATTATGCGATATATGTGCACAGTTTTGTCATTTGATCTCTTATTTTCACTATTTATCTCTTTCCATTGCATAGTTCAGTTACCACTCCAACATCTCAGGTGTCATGTTTACTATTTGCTATTAATGCACAAACTCTATTACATTATGTTTCCCCTCACAATTGAATTCCCTATCTTTTATTTTTCCTCTATGATTTGTTGAAACATGTTCGGAGACTGCTGAGCAGGAGATTAATTACTGTAGACTTGATGGTTTTCTGTAGCTTAGCAAGAATTTTGCTGCACAATGTCTCATTGTTAAACTTGGGCGCCCTCACTATACTTTCTTTCCCAGTGTTCCTTTGATAGTTCTTGTCGATTCTGAGCACACCATTTGTCACTGAATGGTACAGTGTAATTAGTAAGTTGCTTATCACCAAGTTGTTACATAAAACACTCAAATAGTACGTGAAACTGAGAACCATTATCTGTGATATAGCGAAACCATGGCAACAGCAAATAGATATCAATTCTTCAATATTTCTCTTCTTCCTGGTACTGAATGAAATGTGTTTAACTTCCAACCATTTTGTATTACCGTCTATGAGTACTGACAAGCAAGCAATTACATTTTTAGAATAACCGACATGTACTCTTCGAAAAGGGCTCAGTCATTTCCAACTCTAAAGGGAGCTCCAATCACTTGGCTCTGTAATCTTTTTTTATAAATATGTACTTTTGCCCTTCTTGATTCACATGAGGAATGATCATTCCACCCTGATTACAAATTTGTAACACCAATAAATATTCACATTTTACTTATTCTAGCTGTTATTTCAAATTAATGAGAATTATAAAACCATCTGACCATAGGAACAGAATTAGGCCTTTCACCCCATTGAGTCTGCTCCACCATTCCATCATGGCTGATCCCAGATCCCACTCAACCCCATACACTTGTCTTCTCACCATATCCTTTGATGCCCTGACCGATCAGGAAACGATCCTCTTCCGCTTTAAGTATATACAGACTTGGCCTCCACCACAGTCTGTGGTAGAGCATTCCATCGATTTACTACACTCTGGCTAAATAAATTCCTCCTTATCTCTGATCTAAAGGGTCACCCCTCAATTCTGATGCTGTGCCCTCTATTTCTATAGGAAACATCCTCTCCATGTCCACCCTATCTGGTCCTCTCAACACTTGGTAGGTTTCAATGAGATCCCTCTGCATTCTTCTAAATTCCACTGAGTACAGGCCCAAAGCTGCCAAATGCTAATCCCTTTATTCCCAGAATCATCCTTGTGGACCTCCTCTGGATTCTGTCTAATGACAACACATCCCTTCTCAGATATGGGGCCCAAAACTGTTGACAATACTCCAAGTGCGGCCTATAAAGGCTCAGAATTATCATGGAAAGCCATAGAAAGCTGCTAAGACAAATGTATCTTATTCATTGAACCTTCTATTCACACAGCAGGGGGTGGTAATAGGGATAAGCTCCCACTACCTATTAAATGGTGTGTGCCTGAAATAGCCTCTGACAACCAAGTCCAGCTCCTGGCCTTCACGTGTGTCTTAGCTACTAAGCCCTGCAGAATTGTTTCTACTGACAGGAGAAGGGGCAAAGGCAGGTTACTGGCACCTTAAAACCAGTCGCTTCAGGCAGATAGGGCTTGGCAGCCATGGTAGACAGCTGGTCTAGGAGAAGGAAAACTCTGATGCCAAACCTCTGCTACTGTGCGTCTATATCCACATACGGGGAAGGTTTCAGGTGTATACTCAGAGGGAAAATCCAGAGCTGGAATCTTTACATTGAGTTCAATGCTCGATGACAACTTCAGTGAAGCCACAGGTGCTAAACTGTATCGGTCTCTGCCATTTCTTTGGGTGCATCAGATGCGTGGAGACAGGAGCTTGCTACACGGGCAATAACTTGTTCTCCATATTGTACTGCCCTGGCTTTGCATATCTAGACAGCTAAGGTGCAACATCAATGGTTGACCCTGATCAATATTCTATTCTAACAGATCTCCTTCACCCTCCTAAGAGAACACCAGTTGGAGAGAGAATAGAACTTCACCAAAATTCACTCCTAATAGCAGAAGCCACAATTGATAATGCTCACGTTACTTTTAGAGAACCCCCATGTACCACAATCAGAGCAGTTTATTTGGGACCAGAACTAAGTTGTCATGTGCAATAGAACAGGTAGCCAAGTGTAAATGAAGAAACATGTCACTGCTCTTCCATCTCTGCAGATCTGGTTTAGAAGCTCAGATAAGGGAGGGATCATTAGGGAAAGGTTATTGCTGAGAGGGGTGGAGACTTAGGCAGAGGATTGGACCTCAGTTTCAGACAGGGGTGCCAGTGAGAGAGGGTTGTGACTCGCTGAGGTTAGAATTAGGGTCATGATCAGGTCATGGGGTAAGGTCAGGGTTATAATCCATCTAGTGGGCCATAATGGAGACCTACATTATGTGACAAGTTAATATATTTAAATGAGAACTATCCGTGAAATTTCACAGAGTTAGGGACTTGGTCAGGCAGAACCTGATTAAGTTAGATTGCAGTAAGCTGAATATATTTTTTGAAGATATGTGGTGTCCAGTCCTTTCATTTGTAAGTAATTGCAAATGAATGTGATGGAAGTAGTACAAACAGTCACTTGACCCCAGTTCATATCTCTGGGTTTGCCTGTGTGTAACCAGCAAAACAGACAGACAGTCTGAAAAAAGTTGATTTTATAATAAAGATTACATAAAGTTCCTTCATGTAGAGTGCAAAATATATTCTAGGTCTTATATTTTGAGTATATTTAAGTACTTAAATAAAGCTAATCAAAAACCTTCACAATGAGCTTTCTGCTTCTATTTGTATGACTAAAGCTATGTAGTTACAGAACATAACGAGGGGTAATTAATAAGTTCATGGCCTAAGGTAGAAGGAGTCAATTTTAGAAAACCTAGCACAACATAACCCCCTCCTACACGTACACACTTAGTCCAGCGGTCATGAAGTATACGGATCCCTTCTTTGTAAAAATGTTCCACCGCAGGGGTGATTGATAAGTTTGTGGCCTAAGGTAGAAGGAGATGAGTTACACAGCTCTCATTACATGCCCGTGCAGTTCAACTCTTTGAGTGAAAATGCAGAAAGATTGAAGTTTCTCCTGATCTGTTTCTACTTTACGCCACGAACTTATCAATCACCCCTGCTGTGAACCACTTTCTGGAGGTCCAAGACACCGACTTCTACAAAGAAGGGACGGGTATGCTCCACGACTGCTGGACTGTGTAAATGTAGGAAAAATAAATGTGCAAGGTTTTCTAAAATTGACACCTTCTACCTTAGGCCACGAACTTATCATTCACCCCTCGTAGTACATAAATCATTACAGCACAGATCAGGCCCTTCAGCTGAAGATGTTGTGCTGATATTTTAACCCACTCTTATTACAGTACCATTGACCTGGGTCCAATTCCTGCTGCTGATTATAAGGAATTTGTACATTCTCCCTGTGACCACATGGGTTTCCTCTGGGTACTTTGGTTTCCTCCCACATTCCAAAGACGTAAAGGTTAGTAGGTTAATTGGTCCTATGGGTGAAATTGGGTGGCAAGGGCTTGTGCTGAAAGGGCCTGTTATCTCTAAATAAAATCAAGCTAACCCTTCCTTCTCACATTGCCCTCCATTTTTCTATCATCTGTTTGCTGATCTAAGATTTTCTTAAATACTCTAATGTATCTGTCTTTTCTACTATCCTTGGCAGAATACTCACATACTCACCACTCTGAGTAAAGGATGTATAGGTACTTCTGACATTCCCCTATGCATTTCTCCAATCACCTTAACATTATGGTCCCTGCTATTAGCCACTTCCACCCTGGGAAAAAGTCACTGGGTGTTCGTCCGATCTATGCCTCTTTTTATCTTGTACACTTCCATCAAGTCATCTCACACTCTCGTTTGTTCAAAGAGCCCTAGTTCTCTTCATTCATTGGTTAATTGTTTGTAACGTTTTTGTAAGTTCCCATTGATTTACTTCTGTTTTCCGGTTATTGAAACAACCAGTCACATTGCTTCACTGAAATGTTTACCTCTGGATTCCTTCTTAAAATATCCGTACAATGTTTCACCAATAGGAAAGAAATAGATATGGAGCTGCTACAAAGTGACATAGGCTTTCACTGGACAATCAATGGACCACTAAAAAACACAACCAGGAAGTGGATAGCATGTTATTTCGCTTCTTGGATCCTCACTCCCTTTGTCTCTGAGTAAGTTAATTGATAATCTAGTAGTTAAACACACTATGAGAATTTGGATACAATTCCAGAAATACTTTGGCTTATTGAGATTTTCTCTTTCGAGTCCAATTTTTTCTAATTATTTTTTTAAACCCTCTATGATTGATGTGGCTTTTAAAGAATGGGATAGATTAGGTATTAAATGTTTTCAAGACTTGTTTGTAGAGGAAAGTCTCTTTTCATTTGAACAACTATCAACTAAATATAGTTTACCCAAAACTCATCTTTTTTGATACCTACAAATAAGAGATTTTTTTTCCGTCTCAAATAAGTACATTTCCTAAAAGTCCTGATAAGAATCTACTAGATGTAATTTTAAATTTGAAACCTTTTTATAGTGGATCTTTATCTAATATTTATAATATGTTGCTGGGAATGAGAAGTGTTCCTTTAGATAAAGTTAAAAATCTCTATGGGACCAAGATTAACAGACTTCAATTTCTAAGGAAACTTGGAATCAAATTTTTATATGGGTTAACACTTCAGCGTTATGTGCCGGCCACTCCCTCCTACAATTTAAGGTGGTCCATAGGGCCCATATGACCAAGGATAAGTTGTCTCGTTTTTGTTTAGATATATCTCCATATTGTGAAAAATGTAATAATGGAGAAGCTTCACTCATTCATATGTTTTGGACATGTCTGAGTCTTGGAAAATATTGGAAAGAATTATTTCAAACTTTCTCAATACTTTTTAAAGTAAACTTTAAGCCTAATCCTCTGACCACTTTATTTGGTATCGTTAGAGTCATCTGACTTGCAGATTTTGCCTTTTATTTCTCTTATGGCCAGAAGGACGCTCTTGCTTAAATGGAAAGATGTGGCCCTCCTATTGACGCCCAATGATTACGTGATGTGATGTCATGTTTAAATTTAGTGAAGATTCGATGTTCAATCTTTGAATCTAGTCAAGACTTTCAAACATGGTGGGGACCTTTTCTCAATTATTTTCAAAACCTTTGATTTGTTGTTAAAGCACAAATGATGACTAATAATTTTTTTTCCTTTTTTTCTTTACTAATCAGCTTCGGTCTTGGTAGTGGGTTAGATTATTTTAATATAATAGAATTACTATATTTCAATGCTACGAATTAATTAAACTGTATAAATATAGGGTAAGGAGTCCTTATATGCGATTTAGTATAATGTATTGATATATTTTTTCCCTGTGCTCTGTATTCTTATATGTAATAAAAATATTGGAAAAGAAAGAAGTGGATGGCATAAATTAAGACCATATTTGACTATTGCTGACTTGCCAAGCAAGACTACCTGTCAGAAATTCCCTGATAACAAATACCTAGGGAAGAACTGAGCATTTACAAGGAGAGTAGCACAATTTTAGATTCAAACAGATGTGAAGAATAGGCTCATATCAATGCACTACAGGGAGAAATGATTGCTGTAAACCAGACTGAGTAACAAGGTAAGTGCCCAATTTATTTAACTTCGCGGGTGATTAACTGTGTGATGGGAAAAGTAAGAGTTTGATACACACACATCAAAGCATTTGAACATCTTGGGAGAACTATTGGCATACGTCACAAAACATTTAATTCCTGAGAGCATTTGTGTCTGCAATAACTCATTCACCAATTTTGACAACACTGATAACTGAAGAGGAGAAGATTTTTAAATGAATAAATTCAGAAGCATTAAGTTTTACAAACTAATCATACCAAGCTCTAAGCTTTTGCTTCATCCTAGAAAATACATCTAAGAATTACAAGAAACTATCCAAACATAGAGCAAACTTTATTACAAACCAGTTTGCCACCTACAAATTAAATCTGACTTACAACAGTGACAACTAAATTGTAATTATTCACACACATTTCTACAAAAGCATTTAGATTTTTTTAAAGTCCTTTTTTTTCATTTGAGGTTATGACCTATCAGTCGTAAAGTGATCTACCTACACAAAGATTAAACAGAAGCTCATTTAACTTGCAGAATCTCAAAAGAAAGCAAAAAAATCTAATTTTAAATCTGTGTGTAGTTGCAGAGAAACACAGATGCTTGATTGTGTGTGATTAATATTAATTTTTGTGTAATTACCTTAATTTTCTACGATAGTGGCAGGAGCTTCCAACTGCTTGATTGATGGGCTGAAATGCTCAGTCTGTGAAAGAGAAGAGATATTAAAATCTCTGTTGACTCATGATATTTTTAGGTCCCTTTAACTTACTACCCATGAAATGAAAGATAAAATAAAATCCTTTGAATGATAGAAATTTCAGTCTACATTGACAGCTGTGGTGAAGCTCCAAATGTTCACATTTTCATGTTTTAATTAAAAATAACAGCCTTTTTTGCATGAGTGCAATTTCAGTTTCTCATTCTCTTTAGGATTAACTGGGCACACTGAGGGCTGAAAGGAAGCGTTTTCACAATAACAAGCTTATTGGACATCTACTCCATCTCTCCTCCCAAACCCTTCGCTTACAATTTATTTCTCATTTAAGAGCAGATAGGAACTCATTCAGCTTCATATCTTCAATATTGTATTGCATTTTCTCGAGGATGCAATGAAGTTTGAACACTTCTAATTCAGTTGTAATAATTATCATACAGAGGATAGTTGATATCAAGGAAGCAATGCCACATAAGATTATATAAGATTATATAAGAATAATGCCACATTGTATTCAATTACTATGTTAAACATTTAGGCAAATGCTTAAATAAGCATGGCATAGAAGGATACAATTCTAATGCAGACAAATGGATGAATGTAGATGGGCAAAAGAGTTGGCATGTGTATTGTGGGACAATGGCCAATTTCTACACTATATAACTCAATGAGTATTTTATCCATTTTAAAAAGTCCTTTAATTCTTTGCAGTAAATTATTTGTGAAAAAAACTCTTTCAATCCACTGTATTGTTCTTGTGATTACATCAGAATTTATCAAAATTGGTTGAGTTGTCATTGCAAAAGGGAGAAAAAATCAATACTGCTTTAATCATCCAGGTAGCTGACATTCTTCAGCAGCTTTAAAGGCATCTTTCATTGTATTGCAGAACCTGTATTGGCAATGAGGAGGCATCCAGGAGTGAGATAGATTTGGCTGGTTGAGCGGTGTTACAACAACAACCGTGCACTCAACATCAGCAAAACCAGTGAATTGATTGTAAACTTCAGGAAGGGGAAGGCGAGAGAATGCACTTAGGTCCTCAATAAGGGGTTGGCAGTGGGAAGGGTGAGCAGCTCTATGTTTCCGGGTGTCAATATGGCAGGGTCAATCCTGGGCCCAACACATCGACGCAAGCATGAAGAAAACACAATGGTTGCTCTACTTCATTAGGAGTGTGAGAAGATCTGATATATCAGAAAAGATGCTGGGATATTTCAGCTGATATAGAGTGGAGAGCATTCTGACTGGTTGCATCATAGCCTCAGACTCAAATTGGATTCATCTATCACACGTATGTCAAAACATACAGTAAAATGCCAGATGTGCGTGAACAACTAATATAAATTAAGGATGTGCTGAGGGCAGCCCATTAGTTTCACCACAAATTCCGACCCAACATAGCATGCCCTTAAAATTCAGCAGAAAAAAACACAAGTAACAATGACAACACAACAACTCTGCAAAACACACCCGTTTTCTCCCTCCCATACCCACTTACACACAGACAGGTCTCCAACCACAGGACAGGCTGCCTCCAGGCCTCTGATCTCCAATCCCTGGTCCAGACTAAATCATCGGTCCATGAACACTACCTCATTATTTTGTAATTTATAGTAATTTTATATAGTTGCACTGTCCTGCTGCCACAGAACAACTAATTTCATGTCATGTAAGATGGTGATAATAAACCTGATTATAATTCTGATTCTAATTCATCTTTTGATGACTTATTTATTTTTGTAAGTTATAGTAGTTTTTATATCTTGCACTGTACTGCTGCTTCAAAATAACGAATTTCATGACAATGTTAGTGATAATAAATCTGATTCTGATTTTCATTCTGAACTCAACTAACGTACCTCTGTATTCATGAGATTCCTTCTACTCTTTGAATAAAAAGACTTCCAGTCTTGGCAAATGAATGTTTGTTTCAGGCACTTACACGCAGACAGGGCTCCAACCACAGGACAGGCTGCCTCGGGGCCTCAAATCTCCAGTCCCTGGCCTGGACTAAACCACAGGTCCATGAACCTATTAACAATACCTCATTATTTTGTAGTTTATAGTCATTTTATGTATTTGCGCTGTAGTTTTGTAAGGGTAAGCAGGCCTACTCCAATACAATTTCTCCTTGTCACAGAAACAGAAAATGCTAGAAACTCTCATCTCGTCAGGCAGCAAAGCAGTCCACACTTTGAGTTCATGACCTTTGTCAGAACTGACCTGTAAATTTTTTTTCTCTCCATAAATGCTACACACAAATCAGTGGAGGAACTCAGCGAGTTAGGCAGCATCTATAGAGGTCAATGCTTTGGACTGAGACCCTATGTCTGGAATGAGACCAGATTCAATCAATTTGAAAGGTCTTGAACCAAAATGATGACCATCCTTTTCCCATCATGGACGCTGCCTGACTCGTTGAGTTTTTTCAGCTTTTTGTTTGTTACTCCAGATTCTAGCATCAGTTGTCTCTTGTGTTTTCACAGATGCTGCCTGACTGAAATGCATTTATTTTCCTTTTTATTGTTATTTGTTTTTCCTTTAGTGGTTATTTTAATTCCTCTGAATTAAAGTTTCAAATATCTTTTCACTTCAGCAATCTGATTTTCAGGAGTGTATAATGAATACGTAATAATTTTTGACACACAAAAATCCTACAGCATTTGAGGTCCTCTCTCCTTGATTTTGCTCTATGCAAGTCTGGATTATATTTTACCAACACATTTCTTTTGTACTGCACTGTCCACCCCTTGAGTATGGATAGGCTTGAGGTAACGCTATAATATATAGATGGAAGATATACACACAAAATGCTGGAGGAACTCAACAGGCCAGGCAGCATCTATGGAAAAATGTAAACAGCCGAAGTTTCGGGTAATCAGCTGTTTAAGGGTCTAGCCCGAAATGTCGACTGTTTACATGTACATGTGAGAAACGAAGTGAATCTGTTGAAAGTAAACAGAATAGGGCAAAGAAAATGACTGTGGAATGGAAGGTGGATCATGAAGAATAATTGTACAAATAAGGCCTATTATCTCTGAAAAGAGTAAAATGGAGGGGCAGTATAATTTTGTTTACTGAATATATTAATAGGTGATAAAATACAGTTTGTGGCAAGACCAAAAATCAAAGAACAACTGCAGATTCTGAAAATCTGAAACACAATTGGAAAATGTAGTGAACATTCAATGGGTTAGATGGCATATGCAGAAAAAAAAAACAGAGTTAGCACCAGATGTCACAGAACATATTTAGAACTGAATTACATATGTGTATTAGTCAAAAGCATACTATAAGCACATCAAAGTAGAAATTTTTGACAGATTTTTCCTTTTGGATTTTATAATCAACATGGATGTAACTACAGGTACAAGCAGTAAACTGTATAACTTGCTATATTCACTCTGGTTTTAATCTACAGTGGACTAAATGGTTCATTTCAACTGCAATTGAAATTCTTATTCTAAAAGAGAATTTAGTTGGTAATCAAAAATAGATATCTTAATTTGATAGTGATGTGGTAAAGAATACTCAATACAATAATAGCAAAAAGACAACTCATGACTAATTTCTTTTGTTCCTTGAAATAATATTGTGGGTAATTTCTGATTTATTACACATTATTCTCCAGAATATAACATCAAAATCCCTCTAGATACATAAAACCAGTGATTGCCATGAAGAAGATTTGAAAGACCTCAGGAGAAAGGATTCAAACAAGTTGAACATATAAAAAGAATAACGTAATTACCTCTTTTTTCTGTGCCTGTAGGCAATGCAGGGAAGCATTTGAAATCAAATTTGGTCTGCACTGCCTAAAGTTCTGCTTTTTGTATGGCTTTATATTACCTAACCTTTTCTGATAATGTTTAAATCATTACCAGAAATGTCAAGCCAAATTTATATCCGAACTTATCTGGAGAACAACTCCCACTTATAGAATCAAGTTAAAATGTCATTCACCTTCAAAGAGGTGGTTTGTCAAATGGAGCTAAACTACTTTTAAAAAAATACGTTCAGCTCTCATGTATTTCCCAATATAAATCCAATACTATTGTCCTTTGTTGATGCTTAAAAAAGCCTGGAGTTAACATGAGCTATTTTCTTGAAATGCAGTGGAAGTTTCTGTCTGTGTAAAATGCCAGACATTGACACTGACATGGAAGAGGAAATGAGTAGGTGAGGAGGAGGTGGAGGGTGGTAATATAAAGGTCAATATAGGCCTTTATATTGGCCAGAAGAATGTTGAAATCAGGGAACGACTGAGGTTTAGGAAGTGGTTGAGACTGGGAGAATATCAAGAAATTTGAGGAGTATATCACGGTCATTAAGGTTGTAGGTCAGGGATGGTCAAGTTCAGGACAGAATTGGGGTTGGGATATCATGCAAATGTTAAAATCCGGAGTAGGTGAAACCGGGATGAGGCACAAGCTCAGAAGAAGGTGGAAGTCAGGAGAAGATGGAAAGGTGAGGGAAGGGACACGAATATAATAGGCCCTGTCCAACTAGATTCAGGTCTATGTCCAAAGTCACCACCAAAGTTGCCTGTCCTCCCACCCACTGTTTACTATGTGGGCAGAACACTCAGAAAGCATTTGATCTGGGACGAGAGCTCCATTGATGATCCTCTGAACTACTGATCGAAGACTACAAGTAGGGTGAGGATGAGATATGTGTTTTTTGCGTCTCTCAGAGAGATATGAGTCTTTGGAACTCTCTCAAAGAATAGGGGAAGAAGAATTTCTGTATATTTTGAAGGCACAGGTTGACAATGAAGAATAATCTAGCCCAATTCAGCTCACTTTGGATGAAATTGCATATGTGATTCCCCAATGGCGATGTCTGATGTTAGTTTGACAACAATTCCTCATGTAAGTGAAGGCCTGTGACTCAAGATGTTGTTACATGTGGGAAATGAGAGTTTTCAAAATATGGTCTGGGACATCAACATGGCAACTTTCAGAAAGTTCACATATATACTTGTAGCTCTGAGAGTCGCTGAGAGCAATCAACCTGTTGACCGCAGCTCTCAAAATGTTTCAGATGCACTTGAGTGCCAGGAAGAATCATACCCCTCAGTTTCATAGCATACGGCTGCCTCACAAGATCCAGTCCAAAAATGTAAACATGACATTCCATGAGAAACCAGAAGAATATTTAAGCTCTTTTGATTAGTTTCTGCATGTTTCTTTTATTAGACATATATACTGACTGTAATTCAGTCCTTTTTCTCTATATTTATTTATTAGTTTAGATTAGTTTGGATTCAACGTTATTGTCATTGTGCCAAGTACAGATACAAAGCCAATGAAATGCATTTAGCATCTGACCAGATATGCAAAGAATAGTTTTATTTACAAAATAACTGCGAATAGAAAATGTGCTACAGCACACAAATATAAAAGTACTGAGACTGTACAATACGGATGCAATACTGCTTAGCGCTGTGATGAGAGGTTCAGCAGGGTCACAGCCTCAGGGAAGAAGATCTTCCTGTGCCTGCTGGTACGGGAGTGGAGGCTCCTGTAGCACTTACTGGATGGGAGGAGAGTATAAGGTCCATGGTGAGGGTGAGATGCATCCCTGATAATGTTTTTCACCCTGCCCATGCAGCGTTTATGGTAGATGTTCTCAATGGTGGGCAATTGGGTGCTGATAATCCACTGGGCAGTTTTCACCACACGCTGGAGTGCTTTGCGGTCTGATATGAGACAATTGCCATACCACATTGAGATGCAGTTGGTGAGTATGCTCTCAATGGTACAGCGGTAAAAGGCTGTCAGTATCCTGGGACAGAGGTGAGCTTTCATTGTGTTTCATATATTTCATTGTACTGCTGCTGTAAAGTTAACAAATCTCACGACGTGTGCCGGTGATTTTAAATCTGATTCTGATTCTGATTATTTATTAATCAGTCTAATTTGAAGGTGGTGTGGAAAATAAAATAAAATAAAACTTTCCTGTACAGGTTTTTTTCCTCTTAAGTTTCATGAATTGATGTTCAGTAATTTATTTAAAACTGAATCTCACAACTATCAAATATTGAACTATACCCACAGCAAGTAGCAAACAAGCAAATTTAAAATATTGAAAATCTCAAAATGCTCCAAGCTCTTCTCACAGAGAGAATAGACTTCTAGAAACCTGAGTTACTGTTATAAAGTAAGAGGTCTCAGTTTGAGACAGATCAGGTTCTTGGAGGGCCATGAATCACTTGAATTTCAGGAAGAAAAGGAAGAGGCAGATAGATATGTGATAAGTAAGAGGTGACAGGTTTACTGAGGGTAAAGTTAAAGTGAAAATCTTTTTAAATTGCAGAGCAGGCTTAAGGGGCTGAATGCCTCCTCCTGCTTCTAATTTAAATGTTCGATGTACCAGAAATGTGCAGCACATGCCCTTGTACCAACTTCATCCAATATGAATGAGTCACGATTTTTAAATCCTTTCAAGATTTAAGTAGCACTTAAGTGGCACAATTCAAAGCCTCCTTTCTGACAGTGCTGCATACCTCATTCTAGGAGGCACATGTGACTTGCAAACTAACCTGCAAGATGTGCCATTAGGGCTGAAGTTTGACTGGAATTCCTGCAGGAAGAAATGGGTGAGTACCAGGATGGGCATTGATACAGACAATTTACTTCTTTGATGCTTGATCTGATATTGCGACAGCTGAGGTGAACGTATTTGGCACTCCATCACAAAAAGCGTAGAAATACTTCACATAATCAGTATTCAGAAATCAGGTTCACTGTTACACCAGAGCTCAATCCACCTGTGACTCTTATCGCTGTCTCCACACAGTGAAGCAAGTTGTAGGTATTTCCTTTTAGCTAGTGCTGATGCAGGCCTCCTTCATTCTATTAGTGCCTGCAGTTTGCTTTGTGGTCCACAACATTTTCTCATCCCAAACTTGTTGTTCAATGTTGCAGCTGAGTTCGATTTTCTATTGCGTACCCGATATATCCATGTCTGGGCCTATTGTGATACTGGTATAGGGTAATGTAATTGGGAGAAATGTACATAATTCATAAGCCCTTACATTGAGTTGGGGTTTCATTTCAAGAGGCTGGTCTGACATGATGACGTGGTGACATTAGTATTTTTAGTGTGCTTTTGTGTTCAGGTTTTGGAGTTCAATAAAATGTGCTACAGGTTTCACTAAACATGAAACAACTTACTTTGTTTTATTTGCAAACACCTACATTGGTGACACTGATGCTCTAGGTCCTAGAGTCTAGGATGATTCCAGAGTTATTGAACATGTCCGCCAATGCAGACTGCTCCTTGAAAGGAAGTACCGCATGTTTGACCATGAGCTTTTTGGTCTCTTTCAGGCTGTCCAGCATTCACATTTTCTTCTAGAGGGTCGCCATTTCACAGCATTCGTTAACCACAAACCCCTCATGCATGCAATAGTTAAAATATCAGACCTTTGGTCTACACAGCAGCAGCACCATCTGACCTATATCTCCAAGTTCTCAATGGATGTACAACAGATCAAGGGGCAGAATAATGCTGTGGCTGATTGCCTCTCCCAGCCAGGGGTTGTGGCTGTACACATAGCGGTTAACTATGCCAGCATGGTAGTTGACCAAGTTACTGACCCAGAGCATCAGGCTTACCAAACAGCAGTCACGGGCTGGGGTTTCTCTCCTGTGCGATGTTTCAACCTGTTGCCCATCCCCTATTGTGCCCGCAAACTGGAGATGGACAGTTTTCAACTCCATACATAGCTTCTCGCATCTAGGCCAGAAGGCCTCACAGAAACTGGTTCACTCAAGCTTGTTTGGTACAGTTCCAGAAAGGACGTGCGTGATTGGACTGCAACCTGCAGTCAGTGGGTAAAAATTAACCATCATGCTCAGACACCATTGGCAACTTTTGAGGACCCTGCGCAAGCGTTTGACCATGTCAATGTGGACCTTAATCCTCTTCCCTCATCCCACAGTTTCACGCATCTTCTTACCATGGTGGACTGCACCACCAGGTGGCCAGAGGTCATCCCTCTAGTATCGACAATGGGTGCAGATGTGGCTTGGACGTTCATCAGCACCTGGGTCGCTCGGTTTGGCATATCCATGTCTGGGAATGTTGTGATACTGGTGTAGGGTAATGTAATTGGGAGAAATGTACATCATTTACAACCACTGACATTGGTTGGGGTTTCGCTTTAAGAGGCTGGTCTGACGTGACGACGAGGTGACATGAGGATTTTTAGTGTGCTTTTGTGTTTAGGTTTTCAAGTCCAATAAAATGTGTTACAGGTTTCATAAAACATTAAACAACTCATTTCATTTTATTTGTGGAAACTTACACTGCAAGCCAGAGTCGTGTTTCATGATAAACACTCTATAAAGACCCAAAAGCATTCAACAAACTGCTTTATTGAGTTACACAGGAACTAGGTGAAGTCCAATTTCTTTTGACCTTAGAGTTCTTCAGATATTTAATTCCAGTTCAGATTGAAGCAAACACAAGAAATACAGAAAGCGACTAGACTGTACATATCCAATAAAGTGTTACTTTATTAGTTATGCTTATGACTCATCTTGCTCAATATCCTGCTGATACTGCTAAAGACTAAGCTGACAAGGCTGACTTTCTATTATTTAGTTACATTTCTATGAACACTTTATTTTTGTTGTCATAATTCAGAGTCTGTTTGGTACAAAATATGAAGAGATTATCACTAGCTTAATTGCTGTTTATTAATGACTTTTTTTTATTATCCGGGGTCACTTTCTCCCGCTACCTCACTGAGACGTGGGTGTATATTCTATTTCTTTTGATTATGGTAGTTAGCCAATTATTACAGCTCAGCACCCAGCTGCTGTTAGTCCTGTGTAATTATTTTTGTGAAAGGTTTCAGATGACATTCCAGCAAGAATTGTCTGCTTATTTGGAAGCATCAAGGTGTCAGTGTTTATTCAAGCAGTATCTTTATGCTTGTTGTACCTTTCATTTATGCTGAAAATATTGAGTTAGTTAGGAGAGAATGGCACAGTTTCTTTTGTTTACTGAAGTTATGTCATTAAAGGTAGTTAAAGACCACACTTACAGTTTTACATAATAAAAGCCCAACTTATATCTTACAAGATATAACCAGCTAAGTGGAAGTTTCCAGATAGGAATGACTGCAGGAAGTTCTCCCCTAAATTTATTTATTTAGTCTAAATTGAAGCTAGAACATCTGAACCAATTCCTAGCTTCAACCAACTTCAAAACTGCAAGCATAAAATAACTAATCAGTAATCTGTGTTAGTCTGGCTGCAGAATGATAGTGAATACACACCACAGTCCAGAAAATGAGCTTGATTTCCAGAGAGTGGGAAATGCACCAGGTAAAAACGAGAGCTTTCTTCACTTTCGGCTGTGAAGCATAGAATGAAAATATTTCAATTTTCCATCTCCATAAAACATCATCCCCTTCATAAAGTACAATATCAAAACAATATTGTAGCCACTTTTATGCTGCCACTTTTATTATGTTTGTCTGATAGAATAGTAATAAATACTGATCGCAGGATTTGAAGTTTTTTGGGCTTCAGTGGCAAGACCAGCATTGATTACCTCTCCCAAAATGCCATCAAGAAAGGTGTGATGAACATATTTTTTTAAATTGGAGCAATTCTTCTGCTGAAGACCCTCCCACTGAGCTGTTGTGTTGGTAGTTCCAGGACTTAGATCCAGTGATGAATAAGGACTGATGATAGCTTTGCACAGCAGGATGATGTGCAGCTTGGATGGGAACCTGCAGATGGGGATGAACTTTATGCCTTTTGCTAATGTCGTTTTTGGCTGTGGTGCTGGGAGTTTTGGGCTGTGCTGTCACAACAATCTGGGCATGTATCTGCCATGCATTTTGTAGAAAGTACAGTGCTGTGCAAAATCCTTAGGCACACAATTATTTAAAATCTTGTTTCAGATGTTAAGGCCTCTTCAAAGCCCTGATCTCAACATCATTCCGGCTGGCTGGGATTACCTAGAGAGACAGAAGCAAGTGAAGCAGCCAAAGACTGCAGAAGAATCGTGGTAAGTTACCCAAGATGCTTGGAGCAACCTACCAGCCAATGTCCTCATCAAATTACAAGACAGTGTACCTAAGAGAATTGATCCAGTTTTAAAGAACAAAGAACAAAAGAACAAAGAATAGTACAGCACAGTACAGGCCCTTCGGCCCACAATGTTGTGCTGACCCTCAAACCCTGCCTCCCATATACCCTCTCCCCACCTTAAGTTCCTCCATATACCTGTCTAATAGTCTCTTAAACTTCACTAGTGTATCTGCCTCCACCACTGACTCAGGCAGTGCATTCCATGCACCAACCACTCTCTGAGTAAAAAATCTTCCTCTAATATCCCCCTTGAAATTCCCACCCCTTACCTTAAAGCCATGTCCTCTTGTATTGAGCAGTGGTACCCTGGGGAAGAGGCACTGGCCACTCTATCTATTCCTCTTAATATCTTGTATACCTCTATCATGTCTCCTCTCATCCTCCTTCTCTCCAAAAAGTAAAGCCCTAGCTCCCTTAATCTCTGATCATAATGCATGCTCTCTAAACCAGGCAGCATCCTGGTAAATCTCCTCTGTACCCTTTCCAATGCTTCCACATCCTTCCTATAGTGAGGCGACCAGTACTTCATGTGTGGCCTAACCAGAGTTTTATAGAGCTGCATCATTACATCGCGACTCTTAAACTCTATCCCTCGACTTATGAAAGCTAACACCCCATAAGCTTTCTTAACTACCCTATCCACCTGTGAGGCAAATTTTGGGATCTGTGGACATGTACCCCCAGATCCCTCTGCTCCTCCACACTACCAAGTATCCTGCCATTTACTTTGTACTCTGCCTTGGAGTTTGTCCTTCCGAAGTGTACCACCTCACACTTTTCCAGGTTGAACTCCATCTGCCACTTCTCAGCCCACTTCTGCATCCTATCAATGTATCTCTGCAATCTTCAACAATCCTCTACACCAGGGGACCCCAACCTTTTTTGCACTGCGGACCGGTTTATTAATGATAATATTCTTGCGGACTGGCTGACCGGGGTGGGGGGGGGGGGGTTGTGTTGCCAACGGACTAGAGTAGCAGTCAAATACTTTGTGTTTACCCCAAGAAAGACTACCATGACACCAGTGCGCATGTGTGTACGTGCCGATTTTTTGCTACAAATCGTTTTTGGCGATTTTATTCGGGGGGGGTGCGGGAGGAGGGTGTTAATCACCACCAGAACATAGGTGATAAGTGGCTAATACACTCAATTTCATTTCTAAAAGGGTTTATCTAACAAATTTAATATTAAACACACAGCGCATATTTTCCTTGCATGAATATAGTGATAAGTCAATTATAAGTCACTTATAGGCCAATAGCATCATAACATTTGGATATTAAACACACAGCACCTATTTTCCCAGTATGAACTGTGAGGGGATCCTGAAGTACCCCTATTAACTGTGCTTTTGAAGAGAGAGAGAGAAAGGGCTACTTAACAGCTTGTTTGTGAAAGAGAGAGAGAGACGAAGATTAACGGTTGGACTGTCACTTTAAGGCACTGGAAGTAACTTTGGATTTCTACTAAGTTTGGAGTTGGAGACAGCACTGAGCAGCTCGTAAGTTGCTATGGTGACCGAAGGCAGGTTGTTGATAGTTCTTCAAGGACAGTTCTCCTGCTTGTGCATTTCTTCACAGAGAGGAAGGAAGAGTTATTTGAATGACAGGTGTACCCAGTACGGTGAGATAAATAGGAGGTCAGATGTACAGACCTCAGGCACATGATCTGGACACTGAATGAGCATTGTTGTGCCCGCAGAAAAAGTGGGTTTTGGAGGATTGATCAGGCGTATCGATCCAATCGCTCTAACGGTGGAAGGAAGGAAAGCGGTTGACTGGTGGGCAGTTATCCATGTGTCCACTCTCGCCTGGGGGATAGCTCCACCACAGAAAACTGGTCCCCTTTGTTAAAGTCACAGTCAGTGACTTTTAAAGGATTTCGAAGGACAACGAGAAGATAGACGGCGTCAGCTCACCTGAAGACTCAAATCTCTCCCTCTCTCTCTCTCCATCACTACTCAACTCAATACCACGAACTGAACTGAACTGAATTTTACTCATCATCGTAAGACTGTATCTTTTTACCCCCAGACTTAAAGAAGCTTGGTTTTTCATACATATTGTACATTTGGTACACTGGCCTTTAATAATCAAAGTATTGAGTATAAAAGCTGGAATGTTATGATGAGGTTGTATAAGGCATTGGTGAGGCTGAATCTGGAGTATTGTGTTTAGTTTTGGTCACCAAATTACAGGAAGGATATAAATAAGGTTGAAAGAGTGCAGTGAAGGTTTACAAGGATGTTGCCGGGACTTGAAAAACTCAGTTACAGAGAAAGATTGAATAGGTTAGGACTTTATTCCCTGGAGCATAGAAGAATGAGGGGAGATTTGATAGGGGTATATAAAATTATGATGGGTATGGATAGAGTAAATGCGATTAGGCTTTTTCTACTGAGGCAAGGGGAGAAAAAAAAATCCAGAGGACATGGGTTAAGGGTGAAGGGGGAAAAGTTTAAAGGGAACATGGGGGGGGGGGGCTTCTTCACACAGAGAGAGTGTGGAATGAGCTGCCAGACGAGGTGGTAAATGCGGGTTCTTTTTTAACATTTAGGAATAAATTGGACAGATACATGGATAGGAGGTGTATGGAGGGATACGGTCCGTGTGCAGGTCAGTGGGACTAGGCAGAAAATGGTTCGGCACGGCCAAGAAGGGCCAAAAGGCCAGCTTCTGTGCTGTAGTTTTTGGTTTTGAATGGTTTTCTATATTTCCACACTTACTGATATACTTATTTATATATATATAATCATTGCTAACCTGTTTGATTTATCTACATTTATATTACTGTATTGCGTAGTTACTAATAAATATTATTAGTTTAAAGCAATACTTTCCATCTAGTGCTTTCCATCTCTGCTGGTTCTATATTCCCGTCACAGTGTACGTGACAGAACATATAAAATCATTGCAACACACCAATATCGCTGAATTGGTGGGAGCCCTGGGCTTGTTTTCCTGCAACAACACAGTCCTATCGAGGGATGATGGGAGACAACGATACGCGAAGAGAGTTCCTTATGTCCAGTCTATTCCGCAGTTTAGTTTTCGTTGTATTCATTGCAGAGATATGTTGGAAATGGAAGCAATGTTTTCAGTGCTTTCGTGGCTATCTCAGGGTATTTAGCCTTGACTTTGATCCAGAATAGAAACATAGAAACATAGAAAATAGGTGCAGGAGTAGGCCATTCGGCCCTTCGAGCCTGCACCGCCATTTATTATGATCATGGCTGATCATCCAACTCAGAACCCCGCCCCAGCCTTCCCTCCATATCCCCTGATCCCCGTAGCCACAAGGGCCATATCTAACTCCCTCTTAAATATAGCCAATGAACTGGCCTCAACTGTTTCCTGTGGCAGAGAATTCCACAGATTCACCACTCTCTGTGTGAAGAAGTTTTTCCTAATCTCGATCCTAAAAGGCTTCCCCTTTATCCTCAAACTGTGACCCCTTGTTCTGGACTTCCCCAACATCGGGAACAATCTTCCTGCATCTAGCCTGTCCAATCCCTTTAGGATGTTATACGTTTCAATCAGATCCCCCCTCAATCTTCTAAATTCCAACGAGTACAAGCCCAGTTCATCCAGTCTTTCTTCATATGAAAGTCTTGCCATCCCAGGAATCAATCTGGTGAACCTTCTTTGTACTCCCTCTATGGCAAGGATGTCTTTCCTCAGATTAGGGGACCAAAACTGCACACAATACTCCAGGTGTGGTATCACCAAGGCCTTGTACAACTGCAGTAGTACCTCCCTGCTCCTGTACTCGAATCCTCTCGCTATAAGTGCCAGCATACCATTCGCCTTTTTCATCGCCTGCTGTACCTGCATGCCCACTTTCAATGACTAGTGTATAATGACACCCAGGTCTCATTGCACCTCCCCTTTTCTTAATCGGCCACCATTCAGATAATAATCTGTTTTCCTATTTTTGCCACCAAAGTGGATAACTTCACATTTATCCACATTAAATTGCATCTGCCATGAACTTGCCCACTCACCCAACCTACCCAAGTCACTCTGCATCCTCTTAGCATCCTCCTCACAGCTAACACTGCCACCCAGCTTCGTGTCATCTGCAAACTTGGAGAGGCTGCATTTAATTCCCTCATCCAAGTCATTAATATATATTGTAAACAACTGGGGTCCCAGCACTGAGCCTTGCGGTACCCCACTAGTCACTGTCTGCCATTCTGAAAAGGTCCCGTTTATTCCCACTCTTTGCTTCCTGTCTGCTAACCAATTCTCCATCCACATCAATACCTTACCCCCAATACCGTGTGCTTTAAGTTTGTACACTAATCTCCTGTGTGGGACCTTGTCAAAAGCCTTTTGAAAATCCAAATATACCACATCCACTGGTTCTCCCCTATCCACTCTACTAGTTACATCCTCAAAAAATTCTATGAGATTCGTCAGACATGATTTTCCTTTCACAAATCCATGCTGACTTTGTCCGATGATTTCACCACTTTCCAAATGTGCTGTTATCACACCTTTGATAACTGACTCCAGCAGTTTCCCCACCACCGACTTTAGGCTAACCGGTCTATAATTCCCCGGTTTCTCTCTCTCTCCTTTTTTAAAAAGTGGGGTTACATTAGCCACCCTCCAATCCTCAGGAACTAGTCCAGAATCTAACGAGTTTTGAAAAATTATCACTAATGCATCCACTATTTCTTGGGCTACTTCCTTAAGCACTCTAGGATGCAGACCATCTGGCCCTGGGGATTTATCTGCCTTCAATCCCTTCAATTTACCTAACACCACTTCCCTACTAACATGTATTTCGCTCAGTTCCTCCATCCCACTGGACCCTCTGTCCCCTACTATTTCTGGAAGATTATTTATGTCCTCCTTAGTGAAGACAGAACCAAAGTAATTATTCAATTGGTTTGCCATGTCCTTGCTCCCAATAATCAATTCACCTGTTTCTGTCTGTCGGGGAATGCCCGAGGAGTTGATCTCCTTCCCACGCTGACATGGACGACGCTTGGATAATGACCTCGCTTGCATAATGACCTCGCGTGCGTTCAAGCTCAACAGTGGGTGTGACAGGGAATGAGGAAAGGTGCAGTTGACTCATATCATTTCCTCGCGGCCCGGTAGCACATGCTCTGTGGCCCAGTACCGGTCCGCGGCCCGGTGGTTGGGGACTGCTGCTCTACACTATCCGCAACACCACCAACCTTTGTGTCATCTGCAAATTTGCCAACCCATCCTTCTACCGCCACATCCAGGTCGTTAATAAAAATCACAAAAAGTAGAGGTCCCAGAACCGATCCTCGTGGCACACCACAAGTCACAACCCTCCAATCCAAATATACTCCCTCCACCATGACCCTCTGCTTTCTGCAGGCAACCCAATTCTGAATCCACCTGCCCAAACTTCCCTGAATCCCATGCCTTCTGATTTTCTGAATAAGCCTACCATGTGGAACCTTGTCAAATGCCTTACTAAGATCCATGTAGGTCACATCCACTGCACTACCCTCATCTATATGTCTGGTCACATCCTCAAAGAACTCTATCAGGCTTGTTAGACACGATCTTTCCTTCACAAAGCCATGCTGACTGTCCCTGATCAGACCATGATTCTCTAAATGCCCACAGATCCTATCTCTAAGAATCTTTTCCAACAGCTTTCCCACCACAGACGTAAGGCTCACTCGTCTATAATTACCCGGACTATCCCTACTATCTTTTTTGAACAAGGGGATAATATTAGTCTCCCTCCAGTCCTTTGGTACCATTCCCGTGGACAATAAAGACATAAAGATCCTAGCCAGAGGCTCAGCAATCTTTTCCCTCACTTCGTGGAGAAGCCTGGGGAATATTCCATCAGGCCCCGGGGACTTATCCGTCCTAATGTATTTTAACAACTCCAATGCCTCCTCTCGCTTAATATCAACATGCTCCAGAACATCAACCTCACTCATATTGTCCTCACCGTCATCAAGTTCCCTCTCATTGGTGAATACCGAAGAGAAGTATTAATTGAGGACCTCGCTCACTTCCACAGCCTCCAGGCACATCTTCCCATCTTTATCTCTAATCAGTCCTACCTTCACTCCTGTCATCCTTTTGTTTTTCACATAATTGAAGAATGTCTTGGGGTTTTCCTTTACCCTACTCACCAAGGCCTTCTCATGCCCTCTTCTTGCTCTCCTCAGCCCCTTTTTAAGTTCCTTTCTTGCTACTCTATATTCCTCAATAGACCCATCTGATCCCTGCTTCCTAACCTCACGTATGCTGCCTTCTTCCACCTGACTAGATTTTCCACCTCACTTGTCACCTATGGTTCCTTCACCCTACCATTCTTTATCTTCCTCACTGGGACAAATTTATCCCTAACATTCTGCAAGAGATCCCTAAACATCGACCACATGTCGATAGTACATGCAAAAACATCATCCCAATTCACACCCGCATGTTCGAGCCTTATAGCTTCATAATTTGCCCTTCCCCAATTAAAAATTTTCCTGTCCTCTCTGATTCTATCCTTTTCCATGATAATGCTAAAGGCCAGGGAGTGGTGGTCACTGTCCCCCAGATGCTCACCCACTGAGAGATCTGTGACCTGACCCGGTTCATTACCTAGTACTAGATCTAGTATGGCATTCCCCCTGGTCGGTCTGTCCACATACTGTGATAGGAATCCGTTCTGGACACACTTAACAAACTCTGTCCCATCTAAACCCTTGGAACTAATCAGGTGCCAATCAATATTAGGGAAGTTAAAGTCACCCATGATAACAACCCTGTTATTTTTGCACCTTTCCTAAATCTGCCTCCTAATCTGCTCCTCGGTATCTCTGCTGCTATCAGGGGGCCTATAGAATACTCCTAACAGAGTAACTGCTCCCTTCCTGTTCCTGACTTCCACCCATACTGACTCAAAAGAGGATCCTGCTCCATTACCCACCCTTTCTGTAGCTGTAATAGTATCCCTGATCAGTAATGCCACCCCTCCTCCCTCTCTATCCTTTTTAAAGCACTGAAATCCAGGAATATTGAGAATCCATTCCTACCCTGGTGCCAGCCAAGTCTCTGTAATGGCTGCTATATCAATTCCATGTATGTATTCAAGCAATCAGTTCATCACCTTTGTTCCTGATGCTTCTTGTATTGAAGTACATGCACTTTAGCCCTTCTACCTTACTACCTTTACACCCTTTATTCTGCTTCTCTTTCCTCAAAGCCTCTCTATATGTTAGATCTGGCTTTACTCCATGCACTATACTTGCAGTTCTTGCATGACCTTTATCCTCCTCCACCTCACTATCTGCTCTAACACTCTGGTTCCCCTCCCCCTGCAAATCTAGTTTAACCCCCCCGGAGCAGCACTAGCAAACCTTCCCGCAAGGATGTTAGTCCCCCTTCAGTTCAGGTGCAGCCCGTCCCGTCACAACAGGTCCCACCTTCTCTGGACCTTTTAAAGGCAAAAGGTACATTAAATCAATATTTTTTTTTACTTTTTACTGCTTTGTATTGTATCTTATTTAATATTTAGAAACTTTTCATTTTATTTTTGTAAGTATCTTCACTTTACAGAATAATTTTACATATGCTTAAGACTTTTGCATAGTACTGTATACTGCGCAATATGGTGATTGATAGGTTGCTAAATCAACTGGGTTGCTTTGTCCTGGATGGTGGTGAGCTTTCTGTGAGTTGTGGAAGTTGCACACATCCGGGTTAATTTAGAATATTCCATCACACTCCCGACAAGTATAATGTAGATGGTGGAAAGATTTTGGGGTGTCAGGAGTTGAGTCACTCAGTGCAAGACACCCAGTCTTGCATTGCTTTTGCTGCCATAGTAGCTGTTCTGCTGAGTTTCTGATCAATTGTGATCTCAGGTACTTTGGAAGTGGTATTGCCATTAGGGGCAGGATTAGATTTCTCTAATTGCAGGTAGTCATTATGTGCTGTGAATATCATTGTCTGGTTCCTCTCAAATGTCTGTATGGATTGTTCTAATTGGTGAAGTGTTGCAAATGGATTTGAACACTGTATATACATCATTTAAGCATCCCCACTTCTGACCTTAAGAAGCAGTTGAAGATGTTTGGGACCAGGACATTGCTCCTTGGAAGTTCCAGGTATGGTGATCTGGGACTGGGGTGACTGTAACCACAGCCACCCGCCTTAGTGAGGCCAAGAACTCAGCAGTTAAAATGTTTTCTTCTGATGCCCATTGACTTTGTTTCTATCCAGATGTTTGAGACCACGCTCAATCAAATGCTGCATTGATGCTAAGGGTGTCAATTTTCACCTCAACTCTAGATTAAGCTCTTCGATATATGTTTACAATAAATCTATAAAGAGGATGGGAGCTGAATGAATTTTACTTACTTACTGCCCGTTATGCTACTGGCAATTGGGGCAGCAATGAAGGTCCTCCGTCTCTGGTGGTGTTCAGGGCTTCCTTCATCATGTCAGTGGTTTCCTTCTGATGAAACTCAGATGGGCCATCAATGAACAGGTGATTGATGTGTGTTACTTGGCAGTGACAGCTTCTATTGCTTTGCTGATGATTGGGTGGCAATTAGCTAGATTGTATTCCTGCTGTTTTGTGAACAAGAAATATCTGGTGAATTTTCCACATTTTTAGATAGTTGTCAGTATTGTAACTGTACTGGAATAGCGTGGCTATACACACAACTAAATCAAGAGCTACAGATCTTGAGTACTATAGCTGGATGCCATCCCTTTCCTTTTGACTTTGCTGTATCCCTGATGCTAGCTGTTTCTTTAGAATCCAAATCCAAATCAGGTCTATTGTCACTGATCTAAGTTGTGAAATTTGGTGCTTTGTAGCAACAGAACGGGACTAAGCATAAAAAATTAAAATCAAGAGAAAATCTGCAGATGCATTTTGTGTGTCTTGCATAAAAAAATAATAAAAGTTACAATAATAAAAGAATAAGTAGGTAGTGGAAAAGAAGAGCAGTAAAGTTATTTTTATGGATTCATGAAATCTGCTGTGGAGGGGAAGAAATTCTTAAAGCATTGAGAGTGGGTCTTGTCACATATCCCATGACGGGTTAAAGATTCAAGATTCAAGATTCAAAAAACTTTATTGTCATTCTAACCATACATCAGCTCTGCAGGGCAGAATGAGACAGCGTTTCTCAGGAGCAGTGCAATCATTAGATAACAAACGCAACACTAAATAATAAACATAACAATAAATAGTAAAACACAACAGCCACATGTCAGTTAAAATCAGTTAGAAGTGTCCAGTGCAAGTTAAAAGTGTCCAAAGCAGAGTCAGGTGAAGCAGCTATTTAGCAGTCTGACTGCCTGTGGGAGGAAGCTGTTTAGTAGCCTTGTGGTTTTAGTTTTGATGCACCTGTAACGTTTGCCTGATGGCAGAAGGACAAACAGTTCATGGAGAGGGTGTGAGGGGCCTTTAATGATGTACCGCATTTTCTGGAGGCATCGACTCTGGAAGAGGTCTTGGACAGAAGGTAGGGAGACCCCAATAACCTTCTCTGCTCCCCTAACCAGCCTCTGCAAAGCTTTTTTGTCGACAGCACTGCAGCTGGAGTACCAGGTTGAAAGAACCAGCAGAAATGGAAAACACTTTGGAGTCCAGTATTGCTATTAACTAATGGTATTTATTAGTAACTATGCAATATATCAATATAAATGCAGACAAATCAAACAGGTTAGCAATGTATATATATATATATCTATATATATATATGTGTGTGTAGAAATATATGAAAATCAAGCTTCTTCAAGTCTAGGCGTAAATAGATAGTCTTACGATGATGAGTAGAGCTCAGTTCAGTTCGTGGTATTGAGTTGAGTAGTGATGGAGAGAGAGAGGGGAGAGAGATTTGAGTCTTCAGGTGAGCTGACGCTGTCGATCTTCCTGTTGTCCTCCGAAATCCTTTAGAAGTCACCAACTGTGACCACAACAAAGGGGACCGTTCTTCTGTGGTGGAGCTATCAACCCAGGCGAGGGTTGAACACACACATAACTCCCCACTGGTCACACCCTGTTCACACTGCAAGTGCCACTGATCGATCCGCCTGATCGATCCTCCAAAACCCACTTGTTCTGTGGGCACAACAAAGCTCATTCAGTGTCCAAAACCATGTGTCTGAGGTCTATCATCCGACCTTCTCTTTATCTCCCCGTGATGAATACCAACTATCACTCATACAGTTCCTCCCTTCTCTGTCTGTAAGAATTTCCAAGCAGGCAGCATCCTTGTAGAAATGTAAACATGCTGTGAGCAGTCTTTGCCTCTCTCTCTCTTAAAAACAAAATGTTGGTGTTAAGTAACTCTCTCTCTCTCCCTTTTCAAAAGGACAGTTCATAGGGGTAATTCAGGACACCGTCACAGTCTTAAAACCCATATACCAAAATCCAGGTCTTAAATACCTGGTGGTAAAAATAAGAAAGGGGCAAGTTCCAGATGATGAGAGTGCTTGATGATAGATGCTGCCTTCTTGAGATCCCAATTTTTTAAGATATCCTCAATGCAGACGGAGTCTACCACCTTATGTGCACTGACACTTACATATTGGACAATGATGCACCTAGTCAGAAAGCTCTCCACAGTACATCTGTAGAAATTAACTAGTGTCCTTAGTGACATAACAAATCTCCTCAAATTTCTAATGAAGTATAGCCACTGCCGTGCCTTCATGGTGATTGCAACAATACAGTGGGCTCACAATGGATCCTATGAGCTGCTGACACCCAGGAACTTGAAATGTTGATTCCTCAGTTAGGATTGGCAAGTGTTCTCCCAACTTCCCCTTCAGAAGTCTACAATCAATTCTTCGGTCTTGCTGACATTGATCGCAAAGTTATTGTTGCAACATCACCAAACCAATTGATCTGTCTCACTCCTGTATGCCTTCTCATCGCCATCTAAGGTTCTGTCAAAAACATTGGCAAATTTTAGATGACACTTGAGCTGTGCCTAGCCACACAGCCATGAGAGTACAGCAAGTAGAGCGGTGGGCTGAGCACACATCTTTGAGGTGCACCTTTTGATTGTCAGTGAGTAGGAGATTTTATCATCAATCCATCCTTATTGTGGTCCCCCAATGAGGATATGACTGAATGAATTGGCTGGACACTGTCACCTGTGATGGGGGGTACCTTAGGAGGAAGGCGAATTAGATCATTCTCTTGGCACTCCTGGCTGAATACATTTGTAATGTTTCAGACAGACTATACAGGTTATGGAGAAATGAGTTATCACATCCAGAAAATAACTGGGTTTCTTTTTGCTACCTTGAAACAAGACCAATGAAGAAGTTAATAAAATATTCAGTTTGGTGCCTAAGCTATTTGGGTGATCTGATGACTGAAATATATAACTTGACAAATTGTGGAGAAAATAAATGTGCATTCCAATTGTGAAGAAGATAACTGATACAATATTATTAAAACAGTAATGGTGACAGGATCCAATAGGCATGTAATGACACTGTAAATCCATTCCCAATGAACTCATTGCAACCTTGCTAGACATGGTGCATAGAGGAATGGTGAAACTAACTTCTGGTTATAACTAAAGTAATAATGTCCAATCCTGGTAAATGCAGTCCATCATTGCATGTTTAATGGGCAGAACTGCATTAGGAACTGTGTTCGTTAATTGTCATTTCCGCTAGTCCATTTGATAAACATATATGTGAAAATCGAAACATTGGAAATCAAAAGTCCAAACAAAAAAATGCTGGAGATACTGTGTGGATCAGAACATTAAGATGAAAAGTTAAATCTGTTTCTTTTCCCACAGATAGAGCCTGATTTGATGAATAGTCTAACAGCTTATGTTTTTATAATAAACCTGTAAGTCTGTAGCATAGGCTGTAATTAAGGGTGTGTCCCAATTAGCACAATATCCCTATTTATGTACGCACATAAAGACAGAGGAAGTCAAAAGGAAAGTTCAATAATGCCTACAAGATGACACTCCAATGTTGTCTGAAATGATCTCTTCAGTAGTGAGAACTGTGGTATTAATTGGGACCCCACTGTTTTAATTTTAATCATGCTTATTACTTTGATGTCATTCTGTAGCATATTGATTCCAATGCCTTCCTTATCTTTCATGTAGAATAGAGAACAATATGTTATTGCTTACATGTCAAACCCAAAATAATTCATAGGCTTTTCTACTCGAATGTTAAAATAAAACTTCAAGACATGGAGTTAAGTTTATAATTATCAAATTTTCCTTGTTTTCTCCCTTGTGCTATCTTGCCACAATAGGTTTCAGATGGACTCACACAAAATTAATCATTTCAGAATCCCATTATAAAATTGAATTTACTGTGGATATATTTATTAGGGTATCTACCCACCTAACACATGAATTCAATAATAGTATCCCCTTATGATTTAATCTAGATACGAAAGTCTTTTCCATATGTATTTCTTCAACAGACCAATTCATTACTAACTGATATTTGACACAAGCCATTAAGTTCCTTCAAACAACAGAAAAGATACTTCAGAAAAGCGGCTACAAATAATTTTGTTTGATTCAATCTTATAGGTACAGAGGAGATATCAGGGGTAAGATTTTTACGCAGAGAGTGGTGAGTGCGTGGAATGGGTTGCCGGCAACGGTGGTGGAGGCGGATATGATAGGGTCTTTTAAGAGACTCCTGGACAGGTACATGGAGCGTAGAAAAATAGAGGGCTATGGGTAACTCTAGGTAATTTATAAGCTAAGGACATGTTCAGCACAGTTTTGTGGGCTGAAGGGCTCCTATTGTGTTGTAGGTTTTCTATGTTTTCTATGTTCTAATCAAAATGGTTACGTTTTGACTTCAATTAAATTGAATAATCAAGACTGATGTAAAATTGTCTCACTCCCGCCAATTTTGAATTGTACAGCAAACACTAAAATCTCTTGTATTGTCTTTGAAGAATGAAATTTTTAAAAATGATCATGCTATCTATTGTCACTTCCTTCCATCATCTTGCCTGATTGTTCTTTCCTCAGTGAATTATTCTCAGTTTCATGCCACGTTTCACTTTCTCCTTTTGTAACTTTTTACTTTTTAAATGATGACCATTACCATGTGAGTTGAAATGTCTGCCAATGAAGGATCATTGGAACGCCAAATTTTCTTTCCAACATGATGGACTAAATTGTCTATTCTCATTTTTTCTTTATGTTTATACTTTCAGATACTGCACCTGAAATATTGCCTTTGCTCAGCCTGCTGACCTATTAACCTCTTATGAAGAGTTAGTCCTATAGGAGCAACATTTTAGTATTTGTTATTTCCTGATCCGCTGGCCCAGCATGGTCCAAAATTCTGTGGATACTTTTGCATTTGCATAGTGGAAATACTCAGACAGATTTCATTGATGTCAACCCTGTCCTCTAATTCTTTTCCTCAAATCTCATTGCCGTTAGTTATTTTAACTCTCTTCCATTTCTGACATTACCTCAAAGACATGCCTGTTCTTCTTGCTGCCCCTTTTATTGAAACAATATTGTCAAGGTCATTTAAAGTCATTCCAGTACACGTGTAAAGGAGAATGAAATAATTGTTACTCTGCATCTGATACAGCACAAAAACACAATAAGATAAAGAACACAATAATTAAAAAGTACAATAAATATAAACAGCTTAATACATAGATTAATTGTATAGTGACGCAAGACACAGGAGTGTCTGTACATAAGATGACTGACAAGAAATGATAAAGAAGTTGTGTTACGGGTTGTGGAGAGGTGGGTTAGTGGGTGAAGGTGTTGATCACCCTTACTGCTTGGGGGAAGTAATTGTTTTTGAGTTTGGTGGTCCTGGTGTGGACCATCAGGACCACCAATGGGAGTGGGACAAACTATCCATGAGCAGGGTGGCTGGGATTCTTCATGCTGTTACAGACCCTTTTCCTGCACCTTTCTGCATCTACAGTATGCCCACGACTGCAATATTGTTATTTCACCAGTGAGTAAAGTTTTCACAGAAAGACAGAACGAGAGAACTCATAGTTCAGGCACTTTGATGCATCTAAATAAAATGTGACCTTGAACGACCTAAGCAATTCAGCTTTTAGGAGCATTACTAAGATCTAGCTTTATAATGAAACAGACTAAAAAAAGGATTTAACTTTTAAATTCTAACAAAAAGTCCTGACTCTTCAAAGTAGTTGAGCTGTGTAATGTGCAAAAGCACCAAAATTATTAAACCATGCCAGCATCAATAAAATGCTTCTGAAAAAGCTTTTGGGAATTCCTTAATGTTTGAGCAGAATCTGAACCTCATAGCAATACATTCCAGCATTATTTGAGCAATCAAAATAGATCAAAATGGACAGAAATACAATGAAGATAAGACACTAAACATTACTCAGGCTTATAAAACTGCAGATCTTTCTGTACAGTACATAACCATCAGCCTACCAGCTTGCCAGGGAAAAGTGAGAGGCAGAACAGATAGGTAGAAACAATGCTGTTAAAATCAGACGTTCAGGTCAAGTGGAAATATTGCAATCCTGCACTGAAGTGGAGAAACTAGCAAATGTAAATCCTGGAGCCTGAAGGAATGAACAGGCTGCTGGAGAAACTGAGAGAGTCGATCACCTTTGCGTGTGTGGGGAGGAGGGTGGGTGGGTGGAGGATGAAGAGGGGATGTGGGAGGAGAAGTGGGAAGGAATTATCAATGTTCCATGTTAAATCCTTGCACTAAGACTTATGGTAATTTTGGCTTAGATATTCTATAGTATAATGCAAATGTTAGTCTATAATGGAAGTTCATGAAAAATCTGTTTTATAGACATGATCTACAAGATTGTTGCACATTCCTAACAGAATATCAGTCCATTTGTCCATGTATAGCATTATAAAATGACATTCCATACATGGCATGTTGCCAAATCTGTTTGCATATGCTTAATCCACAAATGTTGTGGGCATTTGCATGTGTTCTCTAACAATATAGCCAGGCAGGGCCAAGGCTTCACAATGCATGTCAGGGTCCTTTCAGTGAAGCTGAGAGGAGACCAGACTCATAGTATCTGAGGCAATGGAGACCCCAGCATGCCCTGTTTTCAGCTTGTCTTTTGATGCCATCACCCCTCCCCTCCTTGTTACAGTTTCCTTCTGGCTCTACTGTTCCTTTCCACCAATCTGAAGTCTTCGCTTGCATTGATCCTCTTAAACTGTTGAACCTCCGGTTACTCTCTCTTTTACATGCCATGCCCAATTATTCATACCTGATGTTCTGATCCAATACATCACTGTCACCTACACCCACACCCCGGGATCAGCCAGTGGCCTGCATAAGTTTCTCTGGATAGTGGAGATGGTAGAAGAAAGCCTTCAGGTACATATAGTTGTGTGAGCCTTACCTACTCTTTGCAAAACTTTCACCTCAACCACAATAAAATATTCCTTTTAGGCCCAGTATACAACATGAATTGCACCAATCCCTCACTAGGTTCAATAGCTTTCTCCATAACAGAAGGATTTCTAGGCCAATATTCTTCAAATTCATGGCACGCTTTGTGGAGACACAAAAGTTATCCAGCATACTTTCGATAGCCTCAACATCTAGGGAGTTCAAAGCATTTGCAGTGTCTTATAATTACTGGAAAATCATTAAATACTTGTGAATAATTGAATGCTAGGCAGATTTTGCTTTAAGTTGCCGGCAATGTCTTTATTTATTGTCCATCCCTGATGAGAAAACTAAAAGGCTCTGGATCAGGAATTTAAATCTTTGGGGATGTTTTCTAGCACCATAAATAGCATGCTAACAGACATTTTTATCAATTGCTCTGAACAATTATACTTGGAGACATTTGTAGTAGCATCAGAATAATTGGTTGTGCTGAGGTCTGCACAAAGTAAGTAACCCAATAAATAAAATGAAACATGGGTTTATATTTAGCACTGTATGAAAGGTTATCAGTGGAATCTCTGCTCTCCTCTCTCAGCCCATATGAAGCACCATGATCTAAAATGTCGACTGCCCATTTCCCTCCACAGATATTGCCTGACTTTCTACGATACTCCACCAGCTTGTTTTTTTTTGCACTATATATGGAACGACTGGCAAATTATTCTTCTATTACAATTGAACACTTCAAGTCACAGATAGATTTATATCAGGGAGGTGCAAGGCAAAGTCAAGATGTTAGAAAATGACAAAGTGAAAGCTGAAGTAGCTGTCAACTTTGAGCTTTATGGTGTACTTTTAAATAAGCAATATTTGAAACTAGGTGAACAAAAGCATTTTCCGTATTTGCAGAAAAAAGAGAAATTACAGTGCAAGTCTAATGGAAATTTAAAAAAAGCACAGACTGGGCAAAATGAACTCTGCTGATGATGCTGGGAACCTGTTTTATTACTTTGGAACCCAACTACATACTTGTCTTTAGTATAAAACTAGAGACATGGCAATTAACATCAGAGGAAATGAGAAAAACTCAATTGCATGCTTGATTCAATTAAATCATCTTTAGGAAAATTAATTAGTGGATCGGATGAGAGAATGTTCACATTAGCCACTCAAGAGGGTGATCAGACTAGTGTAAAGAATTGTACATAGAGATATAAAACATTATTCTAGCTGAATTTACAGTAAATCTATAATGATGTTACAAAATTGTTTATCTTGGAACCATTGCCAGAATTTAATGGGACAATTTTCTAAGGGTATAAAATTATACTTATTTTCAATCCAATTCAAGAAGACAGAGGCTTCTGGAGGCTTAATTTCAGGGTAGCTTCAACAGCTTCCACTCCCAGCACTGAGAATAGCCACTTGGAACTAATTTTGCAAAGCACAAAAATGTTACTCATGAATTTCTGTTCAATAATATCTCAACCTCTTAGTATCAAAGGGAAACCTAACTATTTTTCATGAAGAGAATTCTAACAAGGTGAATTCATGCTGAGGTGACAAGATGGCATAGAAACTCATTATAGGAAGAACAAAAACTTGCACTAAAGTTTTAATAAAATGACTTAAATTCATTGCCAATTAAGTCACAGGGTACATGTTTTTCTATATGCTTTGCAATTAAGTAAAGATTTTAAATCAAGCAGAAAAGTGGTAGCAACACTACGTGCATTTGGATTGTGTGCTTTCTTGTTTGTCATAATGCATGTAAAGTTTGCAAACCATTCACCTTAAAATATAAATTAGCAGAGCTATTCTATAAAGGATAAGGAGGTGACATCCAAATGCAATGTCTTTTTCATGCCTCCATTATGAAATCCATGGATAGTAGTTACCATTCTGTGTCCATAGTCATGAATACCAGTCTGCATTAAGAGAAAATGCCTTTCTGTGTCACAATATAACAATGCCATTTGCTCACAGTTTTCATAGAAATTAATCTGAAGAGTGGACACGTGGCCATTGGACTAGCGACCTGAAGGTCGTGAGTTCGAGCCCCAGCCGAGGCAATGTGTTATATCCTTGAGGAAGGCACTTAATCACACATTGCTCTGCGATGACACTGGTGCCAAGCTGTATGGGTCCTAGTGCCCTTCCCTTGGACAACATTGGTGTCGTATAGAGGGAAGACTTGCAGCATGGGCAACTGCTGGTTTTCTATACAAGCTTGCCCAGGCCTGTGCCCTGGAGAGCGAAGACTTTCCAGGCGCAGATCCATGGTCTTGCAAGACTAATGGATGCCTTAATAACCTGAAGAAGTGTCTAGTGCATTCAGTGGGGCAGAAACTGAAAGTTTTGGAATGTGCTTGGTAAAACATTGAGGTAAAGGTTGCCTTTTATTGATGAATATTGTGGAATTAGTGGTTTCCCATTTCATGTTCATTATCTTCAAAACATTAGACTAATTCAAAGGAAGTCACGGGGATCCGAAACCTGGGTCAAACTTTGAGTTTACTTTATGTGAGGCATGCACATGTGTTGATGTATGCAATTCACATACCTGTACATATAACCTGTAATCAATTACTTAAACAAACAAGAGTGCTTAATCATTCAATATAGATACAAAACTGCTCAAATATGACTGAAATATTAAATACACAACAACCCAGGCCTCAAACAGGGCAGGCAGTGAAAAGTGAAAACTTAAAAATGTACTCTCAGCCATCCATCATTCATGGGGAATGGGGATGCCATTTGCAGCAGAATCGCAAAATAAATGCCTGCACATTACATGTTAATATTCTGTACGTAAAATATATAGGCATCTGTTAGTCTCGTGAGACCATAGATTTGCGCCTTGGAAGATTTCCAGGGAGCAGGCCTGGGCAAGATTGTATGGAAGACCGGCAGTTGCCCATGCTGCAAGTCTCCCCTCTCCACGCCACCGATGTTGTCCAAGGGAAGGGCACTAGGGCTGATAGAGCTTGGCATCGATGTCGTCGCCTTCGAATAAATTACTGAACCATTATGTCAGCTCCTTACCCTTTTAAATAACAATATTTTACACTGCAACTCTGTATTTTAAAGTGGGCAATATTAATGTAAAATGCAGCAAAAGTAAATGAAATGGATGACTGTACTCACCATCACATGAAGTGGAAAAGCTTTAAAGAGGATATTGCTACTGATTGGTCTACAACTACAATGCCCTTGTGTATAAATGTAAATTAATTTAAAATGTTTTTTCACATTTATTTTGAAGAGCACTTGAAATAAAATTCACTTTTGAGTTTAGTTTTATAAAAAAAAGCATGTTGATTAATATACTTCAATATTTTTGCAAGTTGCGTGAGAATTCCAAGTTCATAAATACCAGAAAAATAAAAAGATTTTGTATTTAGAGTATTGTATAGAGAGGCAAGAGGGGAGCGCTGAAGCAAATAAGGGAATATTTGGAAGAAGACTTCCTGCAGGAACCTTCAGAAGGGGTTTCATGTTTCATCATTGTCTCCTGTCTTCTGTTACCCAACCGTCATGCAGACACTGTCCCTGCCCACCATGTACGAGCAAAAGGAGGCTGACAATCTTTGTGTTTGTTTATTATTGTCACAGGTACTGAGATATAGTGAAAAGCTTGTTTTGCGTTCTATTTATGCAGATCAAATCATTACACTGTGTATTAAACTGGAATAAGGTAAAACCATAACAATACAGAATAAAGTGTAAAAGCTTCTGAAAAAGTGCAGAGCAGGGAAACGATAAAGTGCAAGATCAAGGCCAAGAGTCCATCTTATCGTTCAAGAATCTGATAATAGTGGCGCAGAAGCTGTCCTTGAACTTGACGTACTTGCTTTCAGGCTTTGGTAACTTCTGCCCAATGGGAGAGGGATAAACGGAGAATGCTCAGGGTGAGTGGGGTCTTTAATTATGCTGGCTGATTTACTGCGGCAGTGAGAGGTATAGACAGAATCCATAGAGGAGAAGCTGGATCCTGTGATGCGCTGAGCTGTGTCCAGAACACTCTGCATGTTTTTGCTGTCACGTGCGGAACCGTTGCTATAGCAAGCCATTATGCACCCAGACAGAATGCTTTCTGTGGTACATCAATAAAAATTATTAAGAGTCAACATCGTTTAGCCTCTTGAGGAATCAGAGGCGCTGGTGAGTTTTGTTGGCCATAACATTAACATGATTGTCCATTGACAGGCTATTGGTGACGTTGATATCTAGGAACTTGAAACTTTCAAGCTTATCAACATCAATAGTGTCAATATCTACGAGAGCATGTGCACAGCCTCCCTTTCTGAAATCAATGACAAGCTCTTTAGAGGAGTAAAAGGGGGAAGGTGCAAATGATGATTAATAGAAGCTGACAAAGTACAGAGTACAGTTGTGGAAGTCACTGGTGAATTTCACCCTTTTTGCTTAGGTGAGGTGGTCTGTATCCAAAGCCTTGCCAACACTTGGATGTGCATTAAGTGAAAAGCCACCACTGTTGGCTGGCAATGACTACCTTCATCAATTGGTCACTATTTTCTGGTATCACTATCATTTACCAGTACATCGTTCATACAAAGTATCCTAGGGTTACCTAGTCAGTAGGAAATTGATTCTGTGACATGTCGGGGGGTTATACAAGGAATAGAAAAGGATGTATTTCTAACTTAAGAAAGGTGCTCAGAGCACACCAGGTTTGTGGCTTAAGATCTCTACAATTACAAAGACTTTGAAGAATGCTCTGCTTCGTGCAGCATGAATCCTGCTGTCCTACTGAACCAATAAACCAAGCTGACTTTGCACTGGTCCATTGCCTACAATGTCTTTTATTTTCCGGCTGGATGACAGCAACTCATGAAAGCTTTCTCTCCATCAAAATAAGTGCCACCTAGAGAGACAAGGGAACTGACCACTCTATACATTAACAAGAGCTATACAGACACCAAGTGACAACCTCACCTGGAAATAAATCATCCCTCAGACTACATCAATTTCAGCTGAAGTAAGTATGGATAATCAATAAGAGAAAACTCCTCAATAATCTCAAATATAGCTCATGAGATACCCAAATCCCCACGGTGATATAGTGCTGATGAAGACTCTTTGAAGGGAAATGGTAACCATTTTTTCAATTCCATAGTTGCTGCTTGACCTGAAGGGAGTTTCCAGATTGTCTGCTTTTGACACAGTTCCCACAGTTCTCATTTCTCCTTACTGATTGCCTCAGAGCCCTCAATGGACAAACCAGGAAACCCAATATCAAGCAAAAAGTGGCTGCTCTTCTGCATCACTCATGTACGAAAACCTATACCTCTACTTCCTCAAGAGGCTAAAAAAAATTGGTTTTCCTCCTTTGTTCCTTACCAACTTTTATTGATACAGCGTAGAAACATTTGAAATGATCATGGCTTGGTACAGCAAAGCAGCTTTGCCGTGACTGCAAACAATTTTAGAGAGCTGCAGACACAACTCAGCACATCACAGAAACCAGTCTCCATTCCAAGGACTCTGTCTGTAGTTTTGTGCTTTGGTAAAGCAGCCAGCATAATGAACCAGCAAACCTGCCCCACCCTACTCCCCCCCACTTCCATTTGGGTAAAGAAGATCTGTATGAACGGTATGCAAGACACATTTTTCATGGCACTATGTACACCCATCTGGTCCCAGTCCTGTGAGGCATTTTGACTGTTTTATCACCTTTCTCACTGTGCTCTCTCCACAGCTACAACCATGTCGGCGGCTGGACTTCCTAGTAGAGTGCAAGTGGCTACAAAAAGTATTGACTCTTCCACATCATAAATATATTCTGAAATGAATTAGATGCCAATAGTTCAAGAAATTTTATCACATTTGGAGCCACGCCACAAGCCATTGTACTGGCGTGCAGAAGCCACCATTTACCTGCCGGAGGGCGGAGCTTTGGATGATGGCACCTAACGGCAACTCTTTTGCTTGCACCTTCGGAAGCAGCTCTATTTCTATCTTTAATATTTCTTTTTTTTTTTCCTTTTCAGGGTTCTTTTGAAGATCCTGATCTAGAGTTACATGCTGACTTCGGTTCTTTGTGGAAATGGGATCCACTCTCAGGGCCTCTTGATCGGCCGCTTTTTGATATAGATAGATAGATAGATATACTTTATTAATCCCTAGGGAAATTTGGTTTCGTTACTGCCCAAATAAAACTCTCTCTACCAGCATGTTAGAGAGGATGCAGCTTCGACGTGTTACCGTGAGAAAAAAAATACAAAAAATAACGTAAATTAAAAAGTAAGAAGAAAGTAAGAATAGATCGGAACGGCTGTACCAGGCTGCATGTACAACCAGTGCATGCGCACTAAACTGGCACCTTGAAGGCGCTCTAGTCTTCTAGGCGCTCTATCCCAAGGATGCGGCCTAGAAGACTAGAGCGTCTTCAAGGTGCCAGATTTTCATGGCTCTGGAGGCAGGTAGATTTGAGGTCGGTGCTGGCGCCTGATGTGTTGTGGGAGTACACGTAAGATCGAAAGCAGTGAGCTGGCTGTTGGCTGTGTGCCCAGAGACCTGAGTTCTTTGGCACAGAGCTCAGAAAAAGCAACGCAACAGACTTTTAACACCATAAATTAGCAGTTGTTTGTTATGTCTCCCCTCTCGCTATGAAACAGGGACACCTCTTTTTCTCTTATTAGGGAGAGAGAGAGAGCCTGTGGTATGTCATATTACTGGGTGAACGAGTCATCTTTGGGGTACTGTAAGTCTGTGTCTTTATTGATGCTTTACTGCACGCTCCAGTGCTCGGTGGAAGGTGCTGATGCTCTTTTGCTGGTGGTGGGGGAGGTTGTCATCACTTTGCTGCTGCCTATGCGTGGGGGGGAGCTGAGGGGGCTTTGGGGTTCTAACATTCAACTGTCATTCATTCTTTGGGGCACTCCTCTGTTTTCGTGGATGTTTGCGAAGAAAAAGAATTTCACGATGTATATTGCATGCATTTCTCTGACACTAAATGTACCTATTGAAACCTAAATGAGTTATAATCCCATTTCTATCAGAATAAAACTGGTGAAATTGAAGCAAATGAACATATCTCAAAAATTAATAGAGTTTTTTTTTAGTGTAGCAATAAGTATGGGCGTCCTTTTTTCTGTGTATCTATACTTGGTGGTTTTCTTGGACAAGAGAGTCAAGTGGTGTTCTTCCTTTGCACTTTGACTGGAATGTGATAGTATGCAACAGGAGCTTGGAGACTCATTATGCATCAAGATTCTGTTTTGATTTCAATGTAAAACATTACATCCTAGAAAGACATTACACTTCTACTTGTCATCATAAATTAGTAAGAATTAACTGGGTGAGAAATGGAGTTCAATATTCATTCCTAGAAAGATAGTGACAAGAAATCGAATGGTTATGTTACAGATTACAAATAAAATTAAAGTTTTATTCCAGTTTATTGGGTACATTAATGCTTCAGAAACCATCTAAAAGCCTTAATTATTTTAATGTCTTTGAAATGCACTAAGAAGGAGCCAATTCATATGCAAAATAGGTAGTTTATTTACAAGACAACATACTGTTGATGTGTTAATATTTAAGATATAACCAAAAACCTGAATGTCTGAATGAAGCAAGTACTCTTATGATTATTATCCAGAAGTGTGACAATATAACCACAGAGGGAGGAACAGAGAAAATAAACAGCATGTTCTGTGCACAAGGACTCCCATCTGCTTTTATAAAGAAAGAAGCACAATAATTCAACAACTGTCACCATGAGTTACCACAGGATTTGTGACAGAACATTCATAATGCTTGGAATTCTTGTACCCAATAGGACTGTCATACTGTGTTAGAAGGATTACTTATCCTTGCAACCTTCATATCACTGATTTGGGACCTAATATTATTACGAAAGATCTCTTCCTTGGGTAAAGAATCTGCCTTGTAATCTGCCTTTCTTCATTCCAAATACTATTCCAAGTGCTCTCTTCTCAAATGTGTATTATTGTGCTCAGCATTTATAAAATTCAAAATGCATTTTTGCCCATTATCTCATTGCTGCAGCTAGACCATTGCATTACTTGTCCATTTCAATTCAGTTATGGGATGGTGCTGAGCAAGCAAAGATTCATTTATTAATCTTTCCTTCCATTCATCATATGCACTTTAATACTCCTTCCTAATTATCCATTTCGCATTCTTTATGAATAAGTGATGTAATGGCATGAGCCTTGTTGAACAGTTTGCTCAATACTGCACCTTCCAAAGAAAGTCCATCCTTTGCAATATTCCTTTGCAGTGTCTGTGGAGCTCAGGCTGCCCACAGATTAAGGGATATGGTTTGCCAAATGGTGACCTCGAGTTGTTTGCATATACATAAACTAATCATTAAGACAATGGGGTTATGTTAATTCTTTTTCATCAAACCAGACAACATGGCTAAATTATTAGCACCATTGTGACTGAGTTCAAGCTGGCAGACCAGGTTAATGTTGTCACTTAGCATACCAAACAATGTCAGAGCTATATTTGCAGTCAATTGATCTATTGTGTAGTCTGGCATCTGGCTCTCTGTCTTTAGAAGTTTTTAGATTATCTGTATCAATAGAGGAGTTTGAACATTCAGATATGTCTCCCACTGTAGATATGTAATTCAAAGAAAGCATTGTCAGCACAAAATGGGAAATTTAAAAAAAAGGTGTGTCAAAGGGGCAATGTTATGATAGTCATGGGAGATTTTAACACTCAGGTAGACTGGAAAAATTAAGCTGGTAATGCGTCTCAAGAGAAAGAATTTGTTGAATGCCTATGAGATGGCTTTGTAAAGCAGTTTGTTGTTGAGACTACTTGGGCTTCAGCTACACTGCATTGTGTGTTACGTAATGAACTGGAGGCAATTGGGAAGCTTAAGGGAAAGGAACAATTAGGAGGCAGTGATCACAATATGATTAAGTTCAACTTGAAATTTGATAGGGAGAAGGTAAAGTCTGACATAGCAGCATTTCAACAGAGTAAAGGAAATTACAGTGGTATGAGAGAGGAGTTGGCCAGAGTAAGTTGGAAGGAGATGCTGGCAGGGATGACAGCAGAGCAGCAATGGTGTGTGTTTCTGAGAAAAATGAGGAAGGTGCAGGATAGATGTATTGCAAAATTAAAGAAATACTCAAATGGCAAAATAGTACAACCATGGCTGACAAAGGAAGTCAAAGCTAATGTAAAAGTAAAAGAGAGTGCCTACACCAAAGCAAAAATTCTATCAGGGTCGATAGAAAAAGCTTTTTCATGTATATAAAAAATAAAAGGGATGAGAGTGGATATAGGAATACTAGAAAATGTGGCCAGAGAAATAATAATGTGGAATAATGGGGGCACATGAACTAAGTGAGTATCTTGTATCTGTCTTCACTGAGAAAGACACCAGCAGTGCGTCAGCTGTTGAAGGGTGTGAGAGAAGAGAAGTGAATTCTGTTACTATTACAAGGGAGAAGATGCTCAAAAAAACTGAAAGAACAAAAGGTACATACAGTAAGTTACCCAGACCAGATGAACTGTGCCCTAGGGTTCTGAAAAAGGTAGCAGTAGAAATTGTGGAGGCATTAGTAATGATCTTTTAAAAATAATTGGATTCTGGCATGGCTCTGGAGGACTGAAAAATTGCAAATGTCACTCCACTCTTTAAGAAAGGAGGGAGACAGCAGAAAGAAAATTATAAACCAGTTAGCCTGACCTCAGTGGTTGGGAAGAATTTGGAGTCAATTATTAAGGAAGAGGTTATGGAGTATTTAATACACAGAACAAGATAGGACAAAGTCAACATGGTTTCTTTGAGGGAAAAGGTTGCCTGACAAACCTGTTGGAATTCTTTGGGGAAATTACAAGTAGCATAGATAAGGGGGATGCTGTAGATGTTGTATATTTAGACTTTCAGAAGGCCTTTGACGAGGTGCCACACTTGAGGCTGCTTACCAAGTTAAGAGACCCTGATATTACAGGATACTTACTAGCATGGTTAGAGCATTGGCTGATTAGTAGGAGGCAGTGAATGGGAATTAAAGGATGCCTCTTTGATTGGCTGCCAGTGACTAGTGGTGTTTCACAGGGGTTGGTGTTGAGACCACTTCTTTTTATGCTGTATATCAATGATTTAGATGATGGAATAGATGGCTTTGCTGCCAATTTTGCAGATGATATGAAGAATGGTGGAAGGCCAGGTAGTGTTGAGGAAACAGGTAGGCGGCAGAGGATTTAAACAGATTAAGAGAATGGTCAAGAAAGTGATAAATGAAATATAATGTTGGAAAATATTTGGTCATGCACTTTGGTAGAAGAAATAAATGTGCAGACTATTTTCTAAATGGGGAGAAAATCCAAAAATCTGTGAAGCAAAGGGACTTGGGAGTCCTTGGGCAGAATACTCTAAAGCAGGGGTGGCCAACCTTTTACATTCCATGTGTCAATTTTTTCACACATGAGTTCAATTGCGCCATACAACTCTTGTACCCCCATTCAATTCTTGTAAAAATATGTTAATATAGACATATTTAGCATTTTTACATGATATATTGATATAATATAAAAACAAGATAAACATTATGTACCTTAATGAGACTTTTAACAAATATATTTTGTCTTCTTTTGATTTCTTCCTTTTTCTTAATCACATATTCTTTCCGTAACTCAGCCCCAAGTACTAGCTTCAGTTTTCTTCTATTTCAGCCTGATGTCGTGTTTTATAGTGTCTGTTAAGATTATGTCTTCTATTATGTGAGAAAGTGTTTTCACAAACAATGCACAATGGTTTTCCTGATGGACCTGCTGTAAATAAGAACTTATTTTCCCACCGTTCATTGAATTCATGCTTACTATCACTTTCTGCTTTTCTTTTGCACTGTGATGGATAACTGAATGTAAAAATAAGGCTTAATTTTCAAAAAAGTACACAAATGCAAATGTTCACAAAGGACGAACAAAGCACAACTCTGGAGTGCATGAGTGTCAATTGTAAACTGACTGGCAAAAACCTGTGACGCACCACTGGTGCAGACGCCTGGCACCTCAGGATCAAACAAGTATCAACCGTGTATGGAACAGTTATGGAATGACTGCAGAACAAAAGTCCTCCTTTCCTAGTGTAAGGGGTTTCTGTTTTTTTTTGTCACTGTGTAGTCTAATTAAAATGGCTTCTTTGTTATGTTAACTGCTGAGAAAGTCCTCCTGGTAGCAGTTTGTTTGGATCACGTTACTGATAGGAAGGTTTTACGAACCAATTGGGATAGTTGTTATGCTTTTGGTGCGTCTGTAAGATATTGTATGCACGGGGTTTTGGGGAGAAGGCGGGAGAGAGAGACAGAGGATGGACCAGGTGCTGTGAGTCCGCTAACGGGGTCAGACCCCGAGCAGGGTGTTCAGCGAGGAGAGGAGACGGAGACGGACTGGTGTGGAGCGTCTGGTCAACCACTGTTGTTGGTCCCAGGCGGCAGGTCGAGGTGGTCTGAGGGGATCGCAGAGCGAAGGAGAAGGGTCCTGAGCTCTAACTGTTTGTGCACAAAGAGATTGAACTTTGATAAGTGTGGCGCCTTTTATTTTCCTTTTATATTGTATTCTCTATTAATTATATAGTTCCAGTAATATCTATAAACTGTGAATCATTTAATCGTATCTGGTGTAGTGTCTGTTATTTGGGCGGGGTGGGGTACATCACACAGCATCCACACAAACTATTACCCAGTTTGGCGGGGCCGAGGGTTGTTTCCCTAGACGACAGCGAGCTGGGCGACCCTGAGGCTGGCCACGGGGGCTACACTAGTTTGACTCATTGAACATTTTTTAATTGAAAACAGATTAGTGTGAAAGAAGATAACATTTGCCAAAAGATGTGCATGAAATAATAAAACCACTAAAAATAATTGCTAAGTTTTAGATTTATTCTCAGTAAAACCCATTTCTACCTCTAAGCTACTTGAATTCCTGTTGTAGATTTTTTTTCTACAAATCGGTTTTTGGTAATACTTTTTGCATGAGTAGGCTTACTTTTTTATTATTATCACTGAGGTGCAATACACAACTCCTAATCATGCAATGGGCCACTTTTGGCACTTGCGCCATAGGCACATGCATCCCTGCTCTAAAGGTTAAGTTGCAGGTTGAGTCAGTGGTGAGGAAGGAAAGTACAATTTTAGCATTCATTTCAAGAAGTCTAGAATATAAGCATGGGAATGTAATGCTGAGGCTCTATAAGGCACTGGTGAGGTCTCACCTTGAGTATAGTGAACAGGTTTGGGCTCCTCATCCAAGAAAAGATGTGCTGGCATTGGAAAGGGTTCAGAGGAGGTTCACGAGGATGATTCCAGGAATGAAACGGTTATCATATGAGGAACATTTGATAACTGTGGGTCTGTACTAGCTGGAATTTAGAAGAATGAGGCAGGGGGGGGGATCTCATTGAAATCTTTTGAATGTTGAAAGGCCTAGACATGGTAGATGTGGAAACTATGTTTCCCATGGTGGGAGAGTCTAGGACAAGTGGGAAGAGCCCCTGGATAGAGGGGTATCCATTTAAAACAGAGGCGCAGTGTAATTTCATTAGCCCCAGGATGTTGAATTTGTGGAATCTGTTACCACAGGCAGCTGTGGAGACCAGGTTGTTTGATGCATTTATGGTGGAGATTGATAGGTTCTTGATTGATCACTCATAAGAGGTTACAGGGAGAAGGTAGTAGAGTGGAAATAAGGAGGGGAAAAAAGAATCAGCCATGATTGAATGGCAGAGCAGACTCAATCAGTTAAATGACCTAATTCTGCTCCTACGATGTCTTATGGTCTTATAAAAAAATTGAAGGAAACAATGTCATTGTAGCTATTGAAATTATATTGTATCACCTGCTGTTACCTTTGGTATTAAGGCTATAAAAATCTGATGTACTTTTGGATTTGTGGGATTCTACTGAGTGGATCTCCATTATAATGTCTGTTTGTCAGGATGAATAAAGTATTTCATATCTACAACATTTTCAGTTTCCCTAGCGACAGTCACAGTCAAAACACAGTCTTAATTTTGCTGGGCAATATTATGTATGATTTGAGCCCTTTTAAGTGTTGATGGTCATGAACTGCTGATTATCTTTGTCACGATTTAATGGTTGAGGTTCAGCTTTGTGAATGTCTTCTAACTTTATAATGTTGTAGAGACATTTTGTGAAAGTGTGTAGCAAATGATATTTGTCATACATTTTGATTGATTGTGACTTTGCAGCCTTTACTTATACATGCAACTTCATCATCTTTTCTATCTTAAAAACAACTACTCCTGGTGTAGCCTTCACAATTTGCTCTTTTTCAATTGTTTCTAATTTATACATTTCCTCCTCGATTTGACTCTCAGAGCATGTGGGACACCCGGGTCTGTAACAGACTAACCATGTACTTGGTCCATTGAAAATGTTGCTGCTGTAGCTGTCTTTGAGCATGTGACCATGTTTTCTTTTTTAAAATGTGTCAAGCTGAAACCACATTAATGCTGAAAATATTCTTCCAGTAGTTGTATACAGTAGATACAAAAGTTGACTTGTCTCAGCCAACACTTCTTTATTAAAGTTGTCCCATTTTCATGTTTTTTTGACAATGATGGATAAGCTTTTTTCAGTGTCTATTGTGTCACAGTTTTCAATCCATTTATCCTAATTTCTGCGAAAAAAAATCACACAAGTTTTTTTTTTCAGTTTGATGCTGCTTTCTGAACTTCCTAGATTAAGTTTGTAGACTCATTAATGAACAGTCTGTGGCAGTATTGCTTTACCTGTCAACTCACAAGTTGATAATTAACATCTTTATTCAAAAGTCTGTCTACTTGCTGTGATATAGATGCTGTGCATCTGAGTTTCTCATTCTCTAATGAACTGTCAAACTCTGAAGTTCTCCATTCATTTTTCATTTAAAATTGCTTCTAAAATTTCTGTGTTCCTTCTCTCAGGTTTGGATCAGCAAGCTGTCAAAAAGGTGACCTTTCTTTTGGCAACAGAAGTACTTGTCTGTTGTAAATGAACGGACAATGATAAGTGATAAGATATTGTCATGATGGCAATTAAATGAAATAACTCCACCATTTTGGACTTGGACTTTGCCCCTGCTCTTTGTCTGTGAAATACTGACTGGCCAGGCACTTAAGGTTGAAAAAATTCTTCAGCATTCTTGAATGCCCTTCCATTGACACACCAATTTTACAAGTTTGAATTTCAGGTTTAGAATGTTCAACAGTTTGGACTGAGTTTGTTCATCTACAAACCCATATATCAACTTAACACTGAATGCAAGATCCAAAAAGGGAGCAAAATTACAATGTGGGGATAAGTTCTCTAAAGAAACAATGTGCTCAGTAATTATCACACCCTACTTCTGGCTCTTCAACTTGAACTTATAATTTGTCACTGCCTTAATGTTTTTGTCTAAAGTGATCTTTCAGTTTCGGTACTCTATTTTAGATATGTTAACTAACATGCCACACATTTCTAGCTAATTTCCTTCAGGGTCATAGCTTTTTTTATACTTACATTTCATAATATTACCTTGTTCTTTAGCCTCTAAGGTACTTAGATATATAACCTGAATGGTCCTCAAACCCAATGGAAAACCCGATCTCCCAATATTGTCAGTCAGAATACCATGTTGCCCCACTCCTAAACAACTTAATGTTTCCATGGTCCTATGCTATTTCAATGCAACAATCTCTTGCTATGTAATGTGTCCTTGTTGGTGCACATGAAAACTTTCAGCAAATGAGGTCCAACGTACATGCAGACAAAGTAAAATCAGCTTAGGCCCTCCTTCTTACTTTGACTTCCAGTCCTGATGAAGGGTCTCAGCCCAAAATGTCGACTGTTTACTCTTTTCCATAGATGCTGTCTGACCTGTTGTGTTCCTCCAGCATTTTGTGTGTGTAGCAAAGTCACTTATAATTTTCTATTTTAGAGTCATCACCATTTTTCAGCAATCTTTTACAGTCTTCTTAGCCAAATGGTTTTGTCTACAGAAAACACTGAGATACAGCAAATATATCCAACAGACAATGAGTTTTTTTTTATCAGAAATAAAACTATTTACATGTTCAGTTTTTAAGATTGTCTATGCTTCTTGGTAAATAGTCCCATTGAGGAGCAACCACATCAGATGACTCTGCTGTCCTGTAGAAAAAGACACACAGATATAGGAATGACACAGAGAGAAACAGGAACATCATAAAGATATATTATGATCAAAATTTGACAGTAAAGTCAAATTTCTAGAAAGGAGCATACTTTGAAGTATGAACTTGAAAGCACTGTTCTTGCAGAGAGAACAAGTGGATGTGGGAGAATGATAATTACAAAATGCAATTCTTCCTTCTTGAACTTATGTCTTACATTTACTGGTCCAGCTATTCCTCAACTGCATTATTTGTGTATAATACAGCATCAATCTAAGCAGAAATCACCTGGACATCGCCTTTTCTGTTATCAAAGACACACACTTCTTTAAGTGTAACTTTCAGCAAATGAAAGGGCAGATGAATGTCATTTCCTGCCAAAACATTTGATAAATCCTATCCCATCTGATATCAGTTTATAAAAAGGGAAAGTCTCATATAATCAGTGAAGTCTTTCAGCACCAGAGCTATTAAGTGACATTGTCATTTCACCATCTAACTAGATGGTTAGCTCGAGGATTTCTGATATAGAAGGACACATCAAGTAGTGGCAGACTGATGAGATATACTGATTGGAAATTCAACTCAAGTGATGGGGCTTTTGTTCACTGCATTGGCTTATCAGAGATCAAAGAAACTTGTTTTTTTATATATTTTGGTGTTATACTGTAATGACAACTACTGCTGAGGATTTGTTCACCAGTTAAGACTGTTACAAGATAGATAAGAACACGGATTGGATTTGTAAAATCTTGATTACAGAAGATTAACACTTTCATATGCTACAAAAAAATGTACCAAAATTAGCTCAGTAACAGAAACGAAGGCACAAAGAGAGTGCAGCTGTTAGAATCTGGAGCATCAAACAATTTGCAGGAAGAATCTGAATTTGAATCAGATTTATTATCACCGACAAGTGTCATGAGGTTTGTTAACTTAGCAGCAGCAGTACAAGCAATACATGATAAAATAGAAAGAAAAATGTATATATATATATGTATATTAAATAATTAGGTTAAAATAGTGCAAAACAGAGATAATATAAAGAAAGTGAGGTAGTGTTCATGGGTTCAATGAACATTTAGGAATCAGATGGCAGAGGGGAAGAAGCTGTTCCTGAATCACTGAGTGGTGTGTCTTCAAGCTTCTGTACCTCCTTTCTGATGGTAGCAATGAGAAGGGAACATATCCTGGGTGATGGGGGTCCTTAATAATGGACGCCGCCTTTCAGAGACACTGCTCCTTGAAGATGTCTTGGATACTACAGAGGCTAGTACCCCAGACACAGCTGACTAATTCGACAACTTTCTGTTACTTCTTTCGGCCCTGTGCAGTAGCCCTCCCACCCCCACCCCCCTCCATACCAGACCAGTGACGCAGCCTGTCACAACACTCTCTACTGTACATCAGTTTTCAGTATTTTAGGTAACAAACCAAACCTCTTCAAACTCCTAATGAAATAAGTCCACTGTCTTGCCTTCTTTATAGCTGCATCGATATGTTGGGACAAGGTTAGAGATCCTCAGAGAATTTGACACCCAGGAACCTGAAATTGCTCACTCTCTCCACTTCTGATCCCTCTATGAGAACTCAACAGGTTGAGCAGCATCTGTGTAAGGAAAGGAACTGCTGATGTTTTGGGCTGAAGCCCTGAATGTAACACCAATACATGCCTACGGTCACAGCCTGCTGATCCAATCTCTCCAGCAAGAATCACTTACCAGTGATCTCTACAAGAACCTTGTTCTTTCGGGCCCCAACCCCCACATCCCAGAATCCCACAGAGTCATTGTCACCACAGCAGAGAAAGCTTTGAGGCAATTGCAGATAAACAGGATCAAGTAAAACAGCCAATACATGCCGGGTGAATAACTGTGGTGCTGTTAGATGACTCATCTCAAAAATTCTGCTGACAGCTGAAAACCGTTTAAACCGAAATAACCAACATAAAAAAAAATTTTGAAAAATAAAGTACGTTTTAACATTTTAAAGTAATTATAAATTATAAAAGTGAAAGCATTTAAACAAAATTAGCTTGCTTTCCTCCTTGCCTGCTAGTCTTCTGTATCATACTCTCATTGACACTGGGCCAATTCCAGCCTAGTGTAGGATCTGAGAATCTGAGAGGTGATTTGTCCAGATTCACCAAGGTGTATCCAATATGACCAGACTTTGCTGCCAGTCATCAATTAAAGAAATTTTCTGGTAGTTGCAATTGGAAAAGACTATCTTAATCAGCAATATCCACACAATGTATTTTGGCACTTGGACCATGGCCTTGAAAATTAAAATGGGATTTATATAAAAACTAGAAAGAGAAGGCCATTTGCCACACAGCAAGACCATGGCTGACTATTTACCTTCAGCATCGTCACCCTATGCCTTGATTCCCTTCATGCCCAGAAATCTTTTTTTTTAAATGAACATCACAACTGAGCTTCTGTAGACACACAGGGTAGAGTATTTTTGAAAAATTACTGGCCTTCTGAGTGAAGGAATTTCCTCTCAGTTCAGTCTCATTCATTTCATCGCATTTCACAGTCCCAAAAAAAAACTACCCTTTAATTCCCAATCTGTACACTCTAATCCTAGGCTTTGTAGTTCGGGGCAAAATCCACCCCACATATAGTCTGGCATGCCTTTTAAGAATTTTGTAAGTGTTGAAGAGATTTCTTCTCATTGTTTCATGAGTATTTGTTTCATCTTTCTACAACTTTAGGAGCTCAGCTGGGTCGAAATCTATTTCAGATAACCTTGCAAAGATGGTCAATAGAGCTTAAAAATAACTTCATTGAATCTGCCAGTGACTTAGAAGATTTTAAATCCATATCTCAAGGTCAATTTTAGTCCTCCATTTATAAAGACCACCAGATTTTCCCAAATAGTTGTTTAAATGTTTGTCTCAATATGTTGTCAAGTAAGAATTTCTGCACTTGTTCCATGAAAAATTAGCATGGAGGCCCTTAAAGAGAGAAACTGATTCACAGCCGACTCACTTTATGTTAAGCTGAGTTTCTGCAAAAAAAACACTGCATGATTCATTACACACATTTTGATTTGAGTAAGTTATATGGTTCAGTATTATTTACATCTCTGTAGGTGTGAAGTAAAATGTTACATTGTATAAATGTGACAGTTTCCATGAAGTTTGCAATATCCACATAATCTGCTTCTGAATGAGCTAACAAGGCAATGCTATGGTGACTGTTTATTTTACGATTGCATGATAACTAGTTCCAGTATTAATCATGCTCTTGAAGGGCTGTATAACTCATCAAGGGAGAATACTTCCACTTAAACTCTAAAATAAATCTGCTTTATCTAAAGTCAGTCTTTGCATCTTACAGTGGACAAAACCAAAATACCATCAGTTCTAGAAACCTGAAATAAAAACAGTAACAGCTGAACTACTTCGAAGAACGAGAGCCACCATTTCAGCTCATTGAACTTTCATCAATTTTATTGCAAGATTATCAATCTGAAACTTTACTTTCTGCTCTACAGGTGCTGCTTGATGCTGTTGAAGAGAAAGTCAAGTGTGGCTACAAGCAGGCAGGGAAAGTGAACTGAAAATGGGATTATAAAAGTACATCAGTAGAGAAAGAATTGGGTTGTTTATGGGCCCTTCACTTTTGGTCTTGGAGGAAATCTAAAGTAAGAAGGGTGAAGTCTAACAACAAGGGACAAGGAAGCCTTCCAAACAAATAATGCTGGAAAGAGATGGCTGTGGCAAAAGATAATAGAAGACATGATCCAGATGCTGGGATGGACTGCCACAATGTTCTCACACATAGGGTAAAGTGTTGTGTATTTAATATTTCAGTAATATTTGAATAATCTTATAAATATATTGTTTAATTAAGTCGGGGGTTCCCAACAAGGGGTCCATGAACTCCTTATTTATTGGTCCATGACATAAAATAAATTGCAAACCCCTGGGATTAAGCATTCCTTGTTGTTTATGTAACAACCTGAGAAAGGTTTCCCTGCTAATGTAATGATTTCACTGCAGTGCAGTGTTTGGGTTATGACTAGAGATAATGGGAGCTTTGAAATGTTCGCTAGCCAATGAGGGGAGATGTTTTTCTTTCTTGTGTGCCTGAGAGAAGGTTTCATGGTCTTTTGTTCAGTGGAAGATGGAGAGAGAAGATGCCAGAACAGGGAAGTCGTAGACTGCAGGATGGAGTGGACTTGGAATGGGGTCAGGAGTAAAATTAAGAATTATAAAGTTCAGTCATTTAATTGCATATTGTGTACTGTTTGTTATTTCATGGTACTAATTTGTAACAGGGGAACAGATCACACAGCATCCACCCAAACCTGAGGGTTACATTTATATAATTCATCATGGTTATACATAAAAATATGTGAATTGCATACATCTTGACACTACCACATTTGTCTGCCCCTTGTTTAGTGTAAAGAATGAAGTTAGGATCATATTTCAGACTCCCTTATCTTTCTTCTGATTAGTTTTATACCTTGGACTTTAAAAAAAAACAGAACAAAGTATTTTTAAAATAAGCCTGAGACAGTTACCAACCTGTTGAAGTACAGTGAGATGCTGAGTTTAAAAACTCAGTGAGGAAAGGTCGAGTTAAAACACAGTGCAGCATGTGCAGAGACATTTCAGCTTTCAAAATGCACAAAATGGAGGAATTCATGGGTTCATAAACAGTGAGTAATGGATAATAATAATCATAAAAAAGAGCTCAAATGGCTGGCTATGTCAGAAAGATTGATGAATTTGATTGCACAAACAGATAACTGGATTTTATATACTGAATGGATTGGGCAATATATTAAAACAAATGGAATGGCCAATGAGAAACAAGTGCTGATTGAATTTCATTTAAAGGCATATAGTCTACTTAGGAGTTTGACTGCTCCAACCAAACCAACTGAAATGAGCTTTGCTGATATTGTGAAAACAATGCAGGAACATGTAGAACAAAAAACATTGTTGATTGCAGAATGTTTTAGGTTTCGTAAGCGGAATTGAAAGGAAAGGGAGTTCATTTCAAGATATGTGGCTGAATTAAAGAGATTTTCTGAACATTGTCAGATCAGTAATGTGCTTGGTGATGCACTGAGAGATTATTTAGTTTGTTAAATCCTACAGGAAAGCATTCAAATGTGGCACCTAACTGAAGCACAATTTAAAATTTAAAAAAACATTGGAAATTGCTGTAGCAAAAGAAACGCAGAGAGAGATGCATTTGAACTGTGGTCAGGAATAAAAGTGAGTGTGATCAAATTGCAATGTCTAAACAGAAACCAGCCTGGCCAAACAAATTGTGTTACTGTTGTGGCAGGGGCTCATATACACTAGAGTAATGCAGGTTTAAAAGTGAAACTTGCAGAAAATGCAACGAAGTAGGTCATATACAAAGAGCATGTTGGGCATACAAAAATAACTGGATTGCACAGCAAAGAGAAAAAGTTAAAAAAAAATCAAACTGCAGTTTCAAAAAAGCACAAATCTGCGTGATATTGATGAAAAATCTGATTATGATGAGAGTGATACAGGACTATGTAGCATTAAGATTTATATTGTGAAAACTAACAATAACCAAGTACACCAGAAGTGAATGGCAAATTTATGAAAATGAAATTGGACACTGGCTCATCTGTTTCAGTCATTCCACAAAATAAGTTTGTATGGCATTTCAAAGATATTGAACTGAAGCCTGCAGATAACCAACTAAGTACTTATACTAGAGAAAGGATCATTCCTGTGGGAAATGATATTGATAACAACAAACAACAAGCCACTTTGGGCTTGTATGTGGTAAAAACAGGAGGCCTATCATTGTGGAGACATGAGTTGATGAGACAACTGCAACTTGATTGGAGATCCATTAACAGATTGCCACATCCACTGCAATAGAGTCAACTGAAAGTGAATTAAGAAAGGGACTGGATGATACCGCAGCTGTCTCCATGCTGTATTCCATGAACTGTTGCCCAACAGCAGGAAAGCATATTGGACCAAGGAAGAACCATGCTGCTCAGAGGAACTCTGAAAGTGATGAAAGCAGTGGTCCAGCTACAACAGTGTTTGCAGGCAACTTATTAGAGAATGCTTCTGATATGTTAATCAGGCAGTTACTTGTAAAGCATGGCTTGGGTCTAATCTGGAAGAGAGTTAAAGAAGCTTCAGGAAAGTTGCAAGCAATTGGCTTTTGTGAGCAGGAAGATCTAGAATTGACACTATGTGCATTGAGGTTATTGCATGAACTTTAAGTGAGCGACAAAAAGCTGTTTGTAAAAGTAGATGCAAAGACCAAAACCCTGCTGGTGAATGGAAGGCCAAAAAGAAAGGAGTCAACGGAGATGCAAAAACAGATGATTCATCAGATAATGTTGTGGATGAGGAAACCAAGAGGACAGATCAGCTCGTAAAGAGAGCAATAGAAGGATTAATTAGAGAATGCTCCAGAGAACTAAATGAATCATCCAAAGGTCAAAATGTACAAACTAGCAGAAGAACGGAAGGAGAATAAAGGTGTCCAGAGCTGTCAGAAAGACTTGCTGCAGTTTCAGAGTCAACTCCTACAGCCACCATGGAGGAGGTCCAAGAACCTGAGATTGTTTCACAGCCACAAGTCTCATCTGACAAGCAAAATAGGTTATCTCACAAGAGTAAGAAATACTCCACAGTGATTAAAGTCACTGGTATAATTTAAAATTTACTATGCTGTGGATGTCTGTATATGGTAGTTGTATTATATAATAATATAATATAATATATAGTTTTATAGGGAATTGTAGACCAGTTAGCCTGACATCGGTGGTGGAATAAATGCTAGAGCCAGTTATCAAAGATGTGATAACAGCACATTTGGAAAGCAGTGAAATCATCAGACAAAGTCAGCATGGATATGTGAAGGAAAATCACGTCTGACGGATCTTGTAGAATTTTTTGAGGAAGTAACCAGTAGAGTGGATAGGGGAGAACCAGTGGATGTGGTATATTTGGATTTTCAAAAGGCTTTTGACAAGGTCCCACACGGGAGATTAGTGTGCAAACTTAAAGCACATGGTATTGGGGGTATGGTATTGATGTGGATAGAGAATTGGTTGGCAGACAGGAAGCAAAGAGTGGGAATAAATGGGGCCTTTTCAGAATGGCAAGCAGTGACTAGTGGGGTACCGCAAGGCTCAGTGCTGGGACCCCAGTTGTTTACATTATATATTAATGATTTAGACGAGGGAATTAAATGCAGCATCTCCAAGTTTGCGGATGGCACAAAGCTGGGCGGCAGTGTTAGCTGTGAGGAGGATGCTAAGAGGATGCAGGGTGACTTGGATAGGTTATGTGAGTGGGAAAATTCATGGCAAATGCAATTTAATGTGGATAAATGTGAGGTTATCCACTTTGGTGGCAAGAACAGGAAAACAGATTATTATCTGAATCGTGGTCGATTAGGAAAAGGCGAGGTGCAACGAGACCTGGGTGTCATTGTACATCAGTCATTGAAAGTGGGCATGCAGGTACAGCAGACAGTGAAAAAGGCAAATAGTATGTTAGCATTCTAAGTAAGTGGATTCGAGTACAGGAGCAGGGATGTTCTACTGCAGTTGTACAAGGCCTTGGTGAGACCACACCTGGAGTATTGTGTGCAGTTTTGGTCCCCTAATCTGAGGAAAGATATTCTTGCCATAGAGGGAGTACAAAGAAGATTGATTCTTGGGATGGCAGGACTTTCATATGAAGAAAGACTGGATTGACTAGGCTTATACTCACTGGAATTTAGAAGATTTAGGGGGGATCTTATTAAAGCATATAAAATTCTAAAGGGATTTAACAGGATAGATGCAAGAAGATTGCTCCTGATGTTGGGGAAGTCCAGAACGAGGGGTCACAGTTTAAGGATAAAGGGGAAGCCTTTTAGGACCGAGATGAGGAAAAACTTCTTCACACAGAGAGTGGTGAATCTGTGGAATTTTCTGCTACAGGAAACAGTTGAGGCCAGTTCATTGGCTATATTTAAGAGGGAGTTAGATATGGCCCTTGTGACTAAAGGGATCAGAAGGTATGGAGAGAAAGCAGGTACAGGGTTCTGAGTTGGATGATCAGCCATGATCATACTGAATGGCGGTGCAGGCTCGAAGGACTGAATGGCCTACTCCTGCACCTATTTTCTTTGTTTCTATAATATACTGGGTATATAGTTGAGATGCATTCTATATTGAGATGCAGTTTATAGCTAAGCAGGGAGGAGTGTTGTGTATTTAATATTTCAATAATATTTGAATAATCTTGTATATTGTTTGATTAGGCATTATTTTTTGTTTATATAATTCATTATAGTTATATGTAAAAATACATGAATTGCAAATGCTATGACACTGCCACATGATATGTGCGTGCTTCGCTTCAAGTAAAACATGAAGTTGGACTCACATCTCTCAGCTCCTTATTTGTCTTACAATTAGTTTAATGTTTTGAAGTTAGCAAATATGACATAAAGGTCAGTAAATGCAATAGCACCTCTATTACTCACCTACTGTGATTGGGTAGGATTGTAGGATCTGCTTCAAACCACCTTCTCGGTGTTATGTGAATAGCGGACTTCCGTATTAGGAATATTTTAATGTGTAGATGGAAATGCACCAGAAAAAATTACGGACTATGATGGTTTTTCCATTTGCTGGCAAGATGCCCTTCTTTACTGTGCCTTTTGAATAATGAAATGATAAAAGGGAAATTACTTTAGTTGATGATCAGACTGAGCTGGCAGAGAGTAAATTAGAAGATGGCATTCACAGAAAGTGAATTTTGTAAAACCGCTTGACAGTTTATCAATTCAGCTGCTGTGATCGGTGATTCAATGTTCAGTGGGGAGGTTTGTCAGAAACTCTAATGCCAAAGACACTCTGAGGTGGTCAGCATGTGATTTTGAATTTTAACGTCGGTTCTGGCTATTTCTTTTAAACGAATTGAAAACACAAGCTTGAAGCAACTTCCCAAAGGTGACTAAGATTCTGATTCATAATTAGATTCCTATTCAGAATTGATTTGAGCGGCTGATTAATATTTAAGGGCAATCATTTAAATTTCAGACCTCCCTTGCAGCAAGAGAGAAATGTAAATAAGTTGCTGCTTTGTCACTGTTGGCACTGTGGTGCTTTAACTTACTGAACAACCTATAAACATTGGCAAAACAAATAGAGTGCTTGAGCATTGCTATCTTGTTAGGGAAGCCATTTGTTAGACTAAGAACAGGGGCAAGAGAGAGCAATAATAACAAGTGCAGGAAGTAGACTCAATAAAGAATCGGAGACAGGAGTGAATACCTTCCTCTTAACATTGTAAAATCTGAAGTTCATCTATCTTGCCATGTTGTCTCAGGCATTTTGTTTAAACCTCCTTTACCAGGATCTCCAGTGCATCAGGAATCCATGTGTTCTTTCATCTGACCCCAAACCTTATTTGAATGGGGAACATCGACTCAGACCATGAGAGGCCTGCATCGGGCATTTTCACGCCTTTCAAGGCGCAGATTGGAAGTCTGTGTGGGGCGCCACTCCTCGCACAGACTAGAGCAATGTGTGATTAAGTGCCTTGCTCAAGGACACAAACACGCTGCCACAGCTGAGGCTCGAACCAGTGACTTTGAGATCACTAGACGAACGCCTTAACCACTTGGCCACGTGCCCAACACATTATTTCAATGCTCCACAAAAAAAAGGACACTATTGCTTTTTAATAAGCATCACGAGAGCTAAAATACAAATTAACCCCCAAAGCACTGGCTTAAACCAAACTTTCAAACAGACCTACTTTCTTAGAGGAACATTGCCAATTTGGCATGTCCATTTGACCCTCACCAATTTTATAATGTGTCATAGAAAGCATCCTGTCTGGGTATTTCTTGATTTGGTATGGCAACTGCTCTTTTTAAGACTGTAAGAAAGTGCAGGCACAACTCAGCATATCATAGAAACCAGCCTTCCCTCCACCGATGCTGTCTATAACTTGCTGTGCCTTGGTAAAGAAGCCAAATAATTAACGATATTGTCTGCGCACGCACCCCACCCCGTCTCAGCCCTTCTCACTGTGCAGGAGATAAAAAAGTTTGAAAGTGCATACCAGCAAGCTCAAGGACAGATTCCATCCAGCTGTTATAAGAATAATGAATGGTCACCTAGTATGATCATTGGAGTCTTTGCCTCACAATCTACCTCATTATGGCCTATACCATTTTGTCTACCTGCACTGCTCTTTCTCTGTAAATTTACCAATTCTGAATTCTGTTATTATTCCTCCTTGTACTGCCTCACTGTTCTGATGTGATGAAATGATCTGTATGGATGGCATGCAAACAGGTTTTCACTGTACGTCTCCAGATGTGATGATAATAATAAACACAATGTTTCATCTTTCCACTTAAATAACTCCTTCAAATCCTTAGCATGAGTTTACTATTGCTGTGAAGGGATAGTGAAAGCCTCTTTAACAAATTCCTACTATTGTATTGCTGTAACAGTTTGTGTTGAACTTGGATTGCTAGGAAAATTCACATACAATTAGTGTCTTTTTTTATAGATTAGTGCATCATTAGCAAGGCCAGCAATTATTGGTCATCCTGAATTGTCTCTGAGAAGTTGGTGGTGAATCAAAAATTTGAATTGTTTCTCTCCTTCTGATAAAGCTCCATTCACTAGTTCCAGGATTTATATATGTTTTTATACATTTTCCAGTCAGGAAAGAGTTTCCTTTGTCCTTCTGAGGTAAGGTGGTAGAGATTGCATGTTTTTGGAGAGGCTTTTGAAATAATTTAGACCACTAACTGTAGTGTATTTATTTTAAATATAATCATCTGTGGAGGAATTTGGATTGGGAGGGAAAAGAGCTGGTTGGCGTGATCAAAGTGGGTACCAACATCAGTGGGAGAACAAGAGAAGAGGTTCTGCTGAGAGCCAATGAGCAGCTAGAGAACATGTTAAAAAGCAAAACCAAAAGGCAATAATTTCTGGATTGCTAACTGAAGCATGTGCAAATTGGCAGATCAATAAGTTAAATATATATTTTCAGTTTTAAGTACAAAAGTACATAAGAAATAGGACCAGGAGTCGGACATCTAGCCTGTCGAGCCTGCTCCGCCATTTAATAAGCTCATGGCTGATCTGACCATGGACTCATCTCCACCTACCTGCCTTTTCCCCATAACTCTTGGGACATTGGCAGCAATACTGGGGAATGAGAGAGCTGTTCTGATGGGATGGGCTCCAGCTGAACCATATTGGGACCAGGGTCCTGGCAAATTGCATTAGTAGGGCTGAAGATCGGATTTAAAAGTAGAATACAGGTGGGGGGCAGTGGCTTCAAGAGGTTAGATAAACATGGATGAAATAAAAGGGAAGGAGAGCTCAGAAGTTACTGAAGTCTCCAGAATAAAAAAAAACACATAAAGTTTAGAAAAAGAATAAAAAAACAACTTTTACAACATGTAGACATATTTGAGAAGGGGTGCTGAATACAGGAGTGGAGGTGTTACATTTGAATGCACACAGTAGACAAAACAAGATGGATGAGCTTACAGTGCGTATAGAAATTGGCAGATGTGACATTGTGGCTGAAAGAAACTCACAGCTGTGACCTAAACATCCAAGGGTAGATGCTCTCTTTGTAAAAAAATGAAATCAAGTCTAAAAAGAAGTGATTATAGAAGCAGTATAATACTTGTGGGTAGAGTTAAGAAACTGCAAGGGTAAAAACACTCTGATGGGAATTATATGCAGGAGTCCAAGTAGCAGCCACAGAATGTGGAGTACAAATTACAACTACAGATATGAAAAGACATGTCAGACAAACAATATTACAATGGTCAAAGAGGCCATCTATATGCTGGTAGATTGGGAAAATTAAGTTGGTACCGGATACCAGAAGAAGGAATTTGAAGAATGCCAGTGTGATGGCTTTTTAGAACAGTTTGTGGTCAAGTCCACTAGGGAAAAGGCTATTCTAAATTTGGTGTTGTGCAATTAGCTGGATTTGATTTGGGACCTTAAGGTAAAGGAACCCTTAGAGTCAGTAATTATATGTTAGATTTCAACCTGTATTTTGAAAGTGAGAAACTAAAATCAGATTGCTAGTGTTTAACTGGAGGAAAGGGAACAAAAGATGCTTGAGAGAGGAGCTGGCCAAAGTTGCTTAAAAAGAGATTCTAGCAGAGGTGATGTTAGAGAAGCAATGGAGTTTCTGGGAGTAATTTGGAAAATGCCTGATCATTTCATCCCAAAGAAAAAGAAGCATTCTAAAGGGAAGATGGGCCAACAGCGGCTGAAAAAAAATGCAAGGCAAAGGCATACAGTATTGCAAAAACTATCAGGAAGCTAGAGGAATGGGAATTTTTAAAATCAACAGAACATAACTAGAACAGTAATAAGTGAAAGAAAGAAAGATTAGTTTTATTTGTCACATGTACATTGAAACATGCAGTGAAATACATTGTTTTGTTTATGACCAACACAAGTGCGACAATATGCCATGCAAGTGTCACTATCGTTGCAGAGTCAATATAGCACAGCCACAACTTACGTACCCGTACATCTTTGGAACGTGTAAAGGAAACCAGAGCACTTGGAGGAAACCCACTTGGTCATGAGGAGAATGGACAAAATTCTCATAGACGATGCCAGGAATTGAACCTGGGTTGCTGGCACTGTAAAGCACTACAAGCTGCTATGTTACTGTGCTGCCCCGCTATAGAGGAAGATGAAATATGAAAGCAAGATAGCTTATGATATAAAAGAAGATACCAGAAGTTTTTTCAGATATATAAAAAATAATTGAGAGGCAAGAGTGGATAGCAGAGCACTGGAAATTGACACTAGAGAGTTAGTAAAAGGGCATAGAACATAGAACATTAAAAATTTACAGCACATTACAGGCCCTTTGGCCCACAATGTTGTGCCAACCATGTAACCCGCTCTAGAAACTGCCTGGAATTTCCCTCCCCCATACCTCTCTATTTCTCTAAGCTCCATGTATCTATCCGAGAGTCTCTTAAAAGACACTATTGTATTCGCCTCTACCATCTTTGCTGGCAATGAATTCCATGCAGTCACCACTCATTGTGTGAAAAACTTACCTCTGACATCCCCCTTGTACCTTCTTCCAAGCTTCTTAAAACTATGCCCCCTCGTGTTAGCCATTTCAGCCCTGGAAAAAAGCCTCTGGCTATCCACACAGTTAATGCCTCTCATCATCTTATACACCTCTATCAGGTCACTTCTCAATCTCCATCACTCCAAGAAGAAAAGGCAAAGTTCTCATAAGGGACGCTCTCCAATCCAGGCAACATCCTTGTAAATCTCCTCTGCTGTCTGTCTATAGTATCCACATCCATCCTGTAGTGAGGTGACGAGAACTGTACACAGTACTCCAAGTGTGGTCTAACTAAGGTCTTATATAGTTATAATATTACATCATAGCTCTTGAACTCAATCCCGTGATTGATGAAGGCCAACACACCATAACTGAAAGCCAGCGCAGCAGCTTTGAGTGTTCTGTGGACATGGACCCCAACATCTTGCTGATCTTCCACACTGCCAAGAGTCTTACCTTTAATATTGTATTCTGTCTTCAAATTTGACCTACTGAAATGAACCATTTCACACTTATCTGGGTTGAACTCCATCTGCCACTTCTCAGCCCAGTTTTGCATCCTATTGATGTCCCGCTGTAACCATTGGCAATCCTCCAGACCACCCACAACACTTTGCTTTACTTTCTACTTTATTGTCGCCAAACAATTGATACTAGAGCATACAATCATCACAGCGATATTTGATTCTGCTCTTTGTGCTCCCTGGAGTACAAATTGATAGGAAATATTAAAAATTTAAATTATAAATCTTAAATAGAAAAGGGAAAGTAAGGTAGTGCAAAAAAAACCGAGAGGCAGGTCCAAATATTTGGAGGGTATGGCCCAGATCCGGGTCAGGATCCGGGCCATACCCTCCCCAACTTTTGTATCATCAGGAAACCTACTAACTCACTCTTCTACTTCCTCATCCATTTATAAAAATCACAAAAAGGAGGCGCCCCAGAACAGATCCCTGTGGAACACCACTGGTCATCATCCTCCTTGCAGAATATGAACCAAACCATTCACATCCACCCTTGGCCTTCTGTGGTCAAACCAATTCTGGATCCACAAAGCAAGGTCTCCTTGGATCCCATGCCTCATTTTCTGAATGAGCCTCGCATGGGGAACCTTTTCAAATGCCTTACTGAAATCCATATACACTACATCCACTGCTCTACCTTCATCAATGTGTTTTGTTATATCCTCAAAGAATTCAATCAGGTTCATAAGGAATAACCTACCTTTGACAAAGCCATGCTGACTATCACTAATCAGATTATGTCTCTCCAGATGCTCATTAATTCTGCCTCTCAGGATCTTCTCCAACAACTTGCCCACCACTGAAGTCAGAATCAATGGTTTATAACATAAAACACAGAAAACGTACAACACAATACAGGCCCTTCAGTCCACAATGCTGTACCGAACATGTATTTATTTTAGAAATTACCTGGGGTTACCCATAGCCCTCTATTTTTCTAAGCTCCATGTACCTATCCAAGAATCTCTTAAAAGACCGTATTGTATCCGCCTCCACCACGCCGCTGGCAGCCCACTCCACGCACTCACCACTCTCTACGTAAAAACTTACCCCTGACATCTCCTCTGTACCTACTTCCAAGCACCTTAAAACTATGCCCTCTCATGCTAGCCAATTCAGCCCTGGGGAAAAGCCTCTGACTATCCACATGATCAATGCCTCTAATTATCTTGTACATCTCTATCAAGTCACCTCTCATCCTCTGTCACTCCAAGGAGAAAAGGCCAAGTTCACTCAATCTATTCTCATAAGGCATGCTCCCCAATCCAGGCAACATCCTTGTAAATCTCCTTTGTGCCCTTTCGATGGTTTCCACGTCCTTCCTATAGTGAGATGACCAGAAATGAGCATAATTTCCTGGGTTATCTCTACTTCCTTTCTTGAACAAGGAAACAACATTTGCAACCCTCCAATCTTCTGGTACTTCTCCCGTCCCTACTGATGATGCAAAGATCATCGCCAGAGACTCAGCAATCTCCTCCCTCACTTCCCACAGTAGCCTGGGGTACATCTCATCTGGTCTCAGTGACTTATCTAACATAATACATTTCAAAAGCACCAGCACATTCTATTTCTTAATGTCTATGCACTCAAGCATTTCACTCTGCTTTAATGGGGAACAAAGAAATGCCAGATGAACTGAGTAAGCACTTTCCATTAGTCTTCACTCTGGAAGACATCAGCAACCTGCCAGGAATTTGAGAGAATTGGAGGAAAAAAGTGAATGTAGTCTTTACTTATATGAGAAGGTGTTTGGGAGGCTGGAAAATCTAAAATTGGAGAAGTCTTCTGAACCAAGCAGACAAAACCCCAGTGTTTTGAAAATGGAACCTAAGGAAATTCTGAAGGCTTTTGTAGTCATCTTTCAAGAATCACTGAAGTCAGAAATGGTTCCAAAGGATTGAAAAATCACTAATGTTACTCCACTCTTTCAGAAAGGGGGGGGCAAAAGACAGTAAATTGTGTGCCAGTCAGCCTGACCTCAATGGTTATTAATATTTTGTATTCTGTAATTAAGGATGAGGTTTCAGAGTATATGGAGCACATGATAAAATAGGCAGAAGTCATCATTGTTTCCTTTAGCACAAGAGAACCTGCACATGCTGGATCTTCCTTAAGGATCAATCTTGCATGATAAATCTGTTGGAATTCATTGAAGAAATAACAGGCAGGATAAACAAAGGAGAGTCAGTGAACACTGTTTATTCGGATTTTCAGAAGGCCTTTGGCACTTGAGGCTGCTAAACAAAATAGAAACCCATGGTGTTATAGGAAAAGTACTAGCATAGATAGATTAGCTGACTGGTAGAAAGCACAGAGAGGAAATAAAGGGTCCTCTTTGGTTTGCTGCCAGTGACCAGTTGTTATCCATGGGAGGGTGGGGTCAGTGTTGGGACTGCTACTTTTCATGTTATATGTTAATAATAAGGATGATGGAATTAATGGTTTTGTAGTCAGATATAGGCTATAGGTACAAAGGTAGGAACCAGGGGATCAGAAGAAGTACTTAAATAGTTTGGGAGAATGGGCAAAGAAATAGAAGATGTGTAGAGAAGTGTATAGTCCTGCACTTTTGTAGAAGGAACAAAGGCATAGTCTATTTCCTAATGGGGAGAGAGTTCAGAAATCAGAGGTGCAAAGAGATTTGGGTGTCCTAGTGCAGGCTTCCCTAAAGGTTAACTTGCAGGTTGATTCAGTAGAGATTAGCTTTATTTGTCACGTGTACACAGCAGTATTATCACACTTCCGGTGCTAACATATTATGCGCACAATTTACTAACCCTAATTCATACGTCTTTGAAATGTGGGAGGAAACCAGAGCACCTGGAGGAAACCCAGGTGATCATAACGAAAATGTACAAGCTCCTTACAGACAACTGTGGGAACTGAACACCATTCAGACAGCATGCACACTGTAAAGGGTTGAACTAACTGCTGTGGTAATCACTACACTGCCATGCCATGCCAATTAAGGAAGGAACAAACAACTTTAGCATTTATTTCATTGGGACTAGTCTATAAAAGCAAGGATGTAATGCTAAGATTTTATAAAACATTTGTCAGACCACATTTGGAGTATTGTAAGCAATTCTGGGTCCCAAATCTAAGATTCAAAGATTCAAAGAACATTTATTATCAAGGTGTGTATAGAGAATATAACTCTAAGATTCATCCTTCATCAGTGAACCCCGAAACAAAGAAGCACCATGGAACCCATTTAAGAAAACATCAGACACCCAACACACAAAATAAGAACAAATTGCACTAACAGTAAAAAGCATACTAACAACACATAGAATATCATGCATTGAACCAGGAGTCCAGTAGAATTCAGTTCAGTTCAGTTCAGTGCCACACTGCAAGACCACACAGGCCGCAGAGCACCCCGTCAACAAAGCACCCCGGTCTACATTGATTGCCCCGATCAAACCACTCAAAACCAGCAAGAAAAAAATCAGTATCCAGGAACACATGCAACATGAACCTTTAGGTCCTCCAAAACGAGTCCACAGTCTTGCCAATCGATCTTTGTAACGTGGATCCCACGACTCCTGCACTTTCCTCTGACAGCAGCTAGCAAGAGGGAGAGGAAGACCGGTCAATGCAGGCAGAGAGTGTTGAACATCCTCTTCTTTCGTCCTTGCCTACTTTAACCTTGCTCCACACTTCAGTCAGAGAGGAGCAATAGAGTTGAACAGGAGCTTGCATCCTCAATGCCTTAATTGGAGAGAAGCAATGGAATCAATTATGGCCTCCAAGATGCACCCCCCACTCCAACCCTCACCAAACTCCCTCAGAGACAGCAAAGCACCAAATTGCTCGATCAGCCCAAAATCACACCATCAAAATGTAAATCACAGGTTCCAACCACTCACAGCTTAGTAGTAGAATCATATTTGAAAAAAGTAAAAGAAGTAGTTTGTGAACTGTCTGCAGGACATCGCCATTGGTCATGTTTTTCACAGGTTCCATCAAAGGAAGGACATGCTAGTGTTGGAAAGGGTCCAGAGGAGACTTATGAGAATGATTCCAGAGATGAAAAGGTGCATTAGGAACATCTGATGTCTGTGGGCTTGTACTCTGGAGTATATAAGGACAAGGAGGGATCTCATTGAAACCCACTGAATATTGAAAGGCCTTTATCGAGTTGATGTGGAGAGAAGGTTTCCAGTAGTGGGAGAGTCTAGCACCAGACAGCATAGCCTCAGAATTAAAGGACATCCCTTTAGAACGGGGATGAGGAGCAATTGCTTTAGCCAGGGGTTGGTGAACCAGTAGAACAAATTGCCACAAATGGCAGTGAAGGACAAGTCATTTGGTATATTTAAAGCAGAGGTTGATAGCTTCTTGATTGGTAAAGTTATCAAGAGTTACAGGTAGAAGGGAGCATAATGGGGTTGAGAGAGAATAATAAATCAGCCAATATTGAATGGCAGAACAGACTCAATGAGCCTAATGGTGTAATCCCGCTCCTATGTCCTGTAGTCTTTTGGTGCTGTAGTCTGTAGCCTCAGGAGTACTGACGGTGGGGCAATAGAACATTGGGGTGGGTGATGAGGTGCCATTCAATTGGGTTGATTTGCCCTGGCTAGCACTGAGCTCGTTGGGTGCTGCTGAAGATGCATACATTGAAACAAGTGAGCTAAATTCCACCATGCTCCTAATATATGCCTTACAGATGACAAATTGGCATTTTGCTGTCAGACTGGGTGATATGAATTTTGTACAATTATTATGAACATTGCTACATCTGACCAAATAAATGAAGGAAGCGGTGAAGAAAGCTGAGGGCTGAAGCTGCTGCGGCTGCAATGTTATCCTAAGTCTTGACTGGTTAACCTCCATAAGAACATAAGAAGTAGGAGCAGGAGTAGGCCATCCACCCATCCAGCCTGCCTGCCATTCAATAAGATCATGGCTGATCTGTCCGTAAACTCAGCTTCATCTACCCGTCTTTTCCCCATAACATTTAATTCCCCTATTATGTAAAAATCTATCAAACTGTATGTTAAATATATTTCGTGAACAAGCCTCAACTGTTTCCCTGGGCAGAGAATTCCATAGATCTACCACTCTGGGAAAAACATTTTCTCCTCATCTCTGTGCTAAATCTTCTCCCCTGAATCTTGAGGCAATGTCCCCTAGTTCTAGTCCCACCTGCCAATGGAAACAACTTTCCCACTTCTATCTTATCTATGTCACAATGGTGGGGCATAGGGAGCAAGGGTGGACCCAAATGCAAGACACATCTTGTGAGGTTACTTAGATTTAGTTTATTGTTCGATACCAGGAGAGCAAGGCAGGAGCAGGAATAGCGAACTGGACAAGGACTCAGGACTATGACTAGGCTGGGACAAGGGTCTGGGCTAGGACTCGGAATCGGCTCCCAGAACTAGAGGAGACATGAAGAGGCTGGGGTATGGACTCCGAGCCAGAGACTGGGCAAGAACCCAGTACCTGGGACTTGCCTCAGTCTCGGACCCCAGAACCAGGCAAGGACATGACATGGGCTAGGGAGAGGAGGAACATGGGAACACAGAGCCTCAGTCTCGGGGAGCAGGTACATGGAACCATGGACACATACACAGAACACAGAGTCGGGACCCCTCCTTGGGTACAGGACATAGGGCCGGGACTCACACACAGAACAGAGAGCCAGGACTCCTCCTTGGGTACAGGACATAGGGCTGGGACTCATGACCCTCCACGGGGCAATGGCAAGATGGCCTGACTGACCCCACAGAGGCGAGGACAAGACAAGACAGAACATGACCCTCCCCACGGGGCAACGGCAAGACGGCCTGACCTACCCCATGGAGGCGAGGACAGGACAAAACATGACTCCCTGTGGGGCAATGGCAAGATGGCCTGACCTACCCCACGGAGGCGAGGACAAGACAAGACAGAACATGACCCCCCGCGAGGCAACGGCAAGATGGCCTGACCTACCCCACGGAGGCGAGGACAAGACATGACAAGACATGACTCCCCGCAGAGCAAAAGCAAGATGGCCTGACTTACCCCACGGAGGCGAGGACAAGACGAGATAAGACATGACCCCCCACGGGGCAATGGCAAGACGGCCTGACTTACCTCACGGAGGCAAGGACAAGACAAGACCAACACGAAAGAACACCAGACAGTACCTATCTAGCTCCGGCGATAGAACTAGACCGAAGTGCAGGCGAGGGGTAGAGGTGAGTGGAGCAGAGAAGGGATTCAGACAGGGGGGATAGGACAAGAATCACAGACCGCCAAGGCCAGGACTTGACTCAGAACTGGGAAGCCGCCAGGGACAGGACTTGACTTGGTACTTGAATGCCGCCATGGCCAGGACTTGACTTGGTATTTGAATGCCACCGGAGCCAGGACGTGGTACTTGGAATCTCCGGGTAGTGGCGAGCTCTAGACTCGGCCCAGGAACAGTAGACAGCGGCTCCTGATTCTCTCTGGTGGGTTAACTGACGGACCCACCTTGATGAGGAAACTTTGCAGGCTCGCTTTGGCGAGGTAACTGGACAGGGTTGCTCCGGTGAGGAAGGGCAAATTACCAGCACTCGCTTCGGCAGAGACTAGGCTTGCTCCGGCTGGATGACATCGGCACACCGTAACTTTGATGACTTTGCCGACGCTCCCACGCCGAACGGCTGAAAGCCGGAGACTATAAACTACCGGTTCAGCCGAGCATTAATTGCCTCTAATCACCAAAGCCGAGGAACACAGGAAAACAGGGAATCAGCGGTCCGGATCATAACATAAACAAGGTAAATTTAAAGGGACCCCGATCTGGACCATGACAATCTATCCCTTTCAAAATTTTGTATGTTTCTATAAGATCCCCTCTCGTTCTTCTGAATTCCAGAGAGTATAGTCCCAGTTGACTCAATCTCTCCTCATGTTAACTCCTTCCTCTGGAATCAAACTCCTCTGCACTGCCTCCAAAGCCAGCAAATCCTTCGTCAAGTATGGAGACCAGAACTGCACACAGTAGGTGCGGTCTCACCAGTACCCGGTATAGTTGCAGCATGACCTCCCTGCTCTTGAACTCAATCCCTCTAGCAATGAAGGCCAACATCCCGTTTGCCTTCTTAATAACCTGTTGCACCTGCAAGCCAACTTTTTGCGATCAGCTACAATCATCTTCCTTTGTGCAACCATTGTGCAACCTCTTGATGCCCATTGATTTCACTTTTTAACCAGGATTCTACAGTATTGTGCAAAAGTCTTAGCACATATATATATCTAAAGTGCCTAAGACTGTTGAACAGTACTCTATTTGTCAAGATGGTGCAGAGAGCAAGTTTGTAAATCTGATGGAAGCAAAGACAGGGATGAAGGTGGAGTGCCATGGGAGGGGTAAGGGACAGGTGTCAGAGAAAGAGTGGCGGGTCAGGAGGTGGTGCGGGTAGACACACACAGCCCTGAGACACCAGGCAAGGTCATTTGATTCCAAACAATTAGTTTATTCATCATTACAGAATGTCTTTCTGGTGCTTCCTAATTCCCCCCCCCCCCAATAGTAGAGAGGAGGGAGCAGGAATCTTTGCCAACCAAGATTCCCCTCTCCCTGCCCCCTTCCCAATCTCAGTCCACAATACAGACCCATAACAATGCGGTACTCATCAGAGCACGGGGAAGTCTTAGGTAAATGAGATTCCATGCAAAATCCCACAGGACACCTCTGAAATCAATGAGTTTTGGTAAACCAGACAAGAGCCATTAACATCCCTCATCATGCCTAATTACCAATTTTTAATGTATATATAAATGTATTGAGATTAAAGGAAGAAAGTGGAGGAAATCTACTTGTAAAGTAGAATATTTGCAACATTTACCTGTTATTTTTGTACTTGAAATAGATTTATAATATGAAAATTCACAGAGGGAGCACAATGTCCTTGCCTAAAACGTATCTGACAGCAATTGTTCCATATTCTGAGGTAAATCCTGACAGTAACACACACCACAACTCAACTTCCCCTCGCTTTGCTTTCCAAGGAAGCAATGGTAAAATTGGTGGAAGTTTCCTCACTCATTCCATTTATTCATACAAAACTCTTCACTTTTGTGGCAGTGCTTCTGTGTAAATGACAGCAGGAGTTATTTAAATTAGTATCAACTGTAAAGCTTTCTGTCATTCCATTTAAGTAGCGGCTTGCATTTAGCTGTCCAAACATGCCAAATCCAAACCTGATGAGCAAATGGCCAGGTGAATAAAGTCAATGAAACCATAAGAACTATATATTTTACTGCTGATATATCCAGCATCAAGATGTTTGAGGCTTAGCTTCATAAAGGATTTTGCAATATTTGAAAAAAAAGGGTGAAATTAATAATAAACCGAAGAGATTCTGTAGATGCTGGAAATCCAGAGCAACACACACAAAATACTGGAGGAACTCAGCAGGTCAGGCAGCATCCAAGGAAGTGAAGAAACTGTTGAGGCCCTTATATGAAGGTTTTATTTTGAAATTAATAATGTTTAATTTGCTATTCCTTTACTAGAAAGCAAACACGGTGTTACAAATTTACCTTTATTCTCAAACAGTAACTGTTTAATAATACGACTGTTCTGACAACATTGTCCACATGGAAGTTCATTATCATTTCTGATATGTTAATCTAATTATAATAGCGAAGGATATAATCAGCGATCTCTGTGCTATTTTTCTCCTGGAGTTCTACTAGGACCCTCAGTAGAGCAATTACAGATTTTTGATAAAGAAACCTGTCATCAAGACAAAATTACATTAAATTATACATATCATTGATTGTATTTTAATTTATTTCCTGAAGAGGTGACATTTAAAATGCAGATTAACTGCAGATTTCACAAAAAATTCACATTGATAGTTGATTAGCTATATATGCATAATGCAGCTGCTATCTAAAATATTAGCAACTCTTGCCAAAAAGATAATGCAGATTTCTAAGGAGGTGACAAATATGTAGCTGGTTGAAATTCTGAAACAACACAGTAATTATAATTAAATGATAGTTTATGCATGATGAATTAGGTCCTAAAATAGCTGTAATCTAAATGACAGCCATCCTTACCACTACTATTAGAATTTATTGCATCGTAGATGATGGAAGAGCATATAGTAGATATTATCACAGTTTGGTGGTGGCTTGAAAACTGTTGTAACAAAAATAGGTCTTTTCCTGTCATTATTGAATCAGCTGCATGTTCATTTGAATTATGCCAATGATAAATGAATAAAGTTAAAGACCACATTAGTGTTGCAAAAAGTCTTCATGTCTTTTTCTTTTTACTTTACATCTGAAATCAGTGCATCTGTTGTTTCTATTTTCGTGTAGGTATTTACACAATGTCACATTTCCTTGGGAATGAACTTTGCTAAAGATTGATTCATTATTCAAAAGTCTTCACAGCCTAATTGTGCTTGTTAATGTCCCAGTTGCCATCTTTCAATTCACAAAGCATATGGCAATGCAAAACATTTTGAGAAGTCTGTCATGCGGAGGATTTGAAGATCTTCTCTGGGAAAAGAATATCGGGGTGTAAGGATTTACTTCATGATTAAGGTTGCTCAGTGATCAAAACAGTGGAGTTGCAAAATTACACAGAAAGCCAAGGCAAGAGACAGGCTATTTTGCCTTATCATCAGATGATGTTTGTTAATAGAAAGTCCATTTCTAACTATCCTTAACTAGCATAATTTTGTCCCTCTTACTCATACATTTAGTTTACTTCCCTTAAATATCACTTTTCCATTCCATCCAACTAGTCCTTGTGGCCACAATTTCCATATTCTTACCAGGGTAGGACATTTATGTGCATGAAATGCAAAATGACACAGTGATGACAGTATACTTACATTGATGGTCTCAAAAGTCCTAATAAAAGACCAAAAGAAAAAAGACTCAGCCTGTTTGCCTTCATCTGAAAGGCATAACCTTATTTTTTTTTCTGATATCATGCTAGTAATTTTTTTTGTTTCATCTGTATCTCTTTTTCTCTTCTTATACATAGCCTTCCAAATGTGGTATATCCAAATGTAAAGAAGTTGAGGAGGAATTTCTTTAGCCAGAAAGTGGTGAATCTGTGGAATTCATTGGCACAAGCAGCTGTGGAGTGCAAGTCATAGGGTATATTTAAGGGAGAGGTTGATAGATTCTTGATTAGTCAGGGCATGAAGGGATACGGGAAGAAGACAAGAGATTGAGGCTGAGATAGAAAATAGATCAGCCATGACGAAATGTTGGAGCAGACTTGATGGGCCAAATTGCCTAATTCTGCTCCTATATCTTATGGTCTATGGTGTTATGGTAACACAGGTTTATCATGCCTTCAGCCTGGCCTGCTGAATTCCTCCAGCATTTTGTGTGTGTTGCTTTGGATTTCCAGCATATGCAGATTTTCTCGTGTTTATTATCATGACTTCTCTGTTTTTCAAGAACATCCTTCTACAAATAAATATAAACAAGTCAGTTTGCCTTACTTTCTGTTATATTAATGAGTCACTGTAAACTGAGGACCTTCAGCTTTACTGGTCCATACCAAGCAACAAGCTCCATCCAAGCTATTCCCATTTGCCAGTGTTTTGCCCATTATCATTTATGTTTTCAAACCATGTACCGTCCAAATGTCTTTTAAAAATTGTTCTCGTACTTGATACAGCCACTTTCTCTGGCAGCTGCTATCACAGAGACACCACTCTTTGTGAAAGAAGGTTCCCCTCAAGTTTCTGTGATACCTTTCCCCTCTTACCTTAAACCTATGCTCTCTAGTTCTTGATTCTTCAAGCATAGGAAGAAATCTGAGTGCATTCACCCTGTCTATGCCCTCGTGATTTTATATATATCTACAACATCTGCTCCCAGTCTCCTACACTGAGTAAAGTCCTAGCTTGTCCAATCTCTTCCTATAATTCATTCCCTCAAGTCCTTGCAACATCTTTGTAAATCTTTTAATAGAAACATAGAAACATAGAAAATCCACAGCACAATACAGACCCTTCAGCCCACAATGCTGTGCCGAACATGTACTTACTTTAGAAATTACCCAGGGTTACCCACAAACCTCTATTTTTCTAATATTTTTCTAAGCTCCATGTACCATGCAGTCTTTCCAGTTTAATAGCATGTTTCCTATAGCAGGGCAACCAAAATGGAATACAATACACCAAGTGTGCCTCACCAGTGCCTGTGCAACAGCATCATTACTTCCCAGCTTCTGTACTCAATGCCCTGATTTATGAAAGCCAGTGGGTCAAAAGTCTCCGCCTACCTGTGACTTCACTTTCAGTGAAAGACATACTTCTACTCAAAAATCTGATCATCCTTTCTACAACACTCTCCAGGGCCCTGTTATTCACTGTGAAAGTCTTACATAGATTTGATGTTTCAAAACTCAACACCTCGGTCTTTTCCAAATTTAATTCCATTTGCCATTTCTAAGCCTACTTACTCAGTTGACACAATCCTCATGCAATTTTTGATGACCATCTTCATTATCCACTATACCACCTACTTACAGGCAAGTGTCATCTGCAAACTTACTAACTATGCCGTGAACATTCTTATTCCAAACTGTTAGCATAGATGACAATTTATAGATCCAGTACTAGCCTCTAGGCACACCACTACACATAGGCCTGTTCCACACAGTATGTGGAACAAACTTCCACCATCACCCTCTGCTTTCTACCATCATGCCAATTGTGTATATTATTAGTCAATTGTCTCTGGATTCCATGTGATCCAACCTTCCAAAGCTACACCATGGAACATATACATGACAGCATGGCTAAACAGCCAAGTAATCACATTGTCAAATTCACTAATGACATGACAGTGGTTGGGCTCATCACCAACAATTATGAGATAGCCTATAGAGTGGAGGTGAGAGAGCTCAAGGCCTGGTGCTAGGCAAAAATGCTCTTTCTCAATGTCAATAAGACAAAGGAGATGGCTATCGACTTCAGGAGAACTCACACCACTCATATTCCTCTTTACATTGCTGGTACAGCAGTGGAAACTGCAAGCAGTTTCAAACTGCTGGGAGTGTAATCTTGCAAAACCTCTTACGGTTCCAGAACACACCCTACATTATTAGGAAAGCTCACCAATGTTTCTTCTTTCTGAAGAGGCTGAAAAGGGCTGGAACATGCACATCTATACTCACATCCTTCTACAGATAGAGCAATAGAGAACATCCTAATATGCTGAAGCACTGCATGGTACAGAAACTGCACTGTGGCAGACAGAAAGGCTTAACAACTGGAAATCAAAACTGCCCAGTGCATCATCAGCACCAGCTTACCTGCCATCAGTGACATACTGTATACACAGAAAGGAGCTGGAAAAAGACAGTAACATCATGAAGGATCCAGCCCACTCTGCTCGTTGACTGTACGTCCCACTACCATCAGGGAAGAGGCTACATAGCATCCACGCCAGGGCCACTAAAATCAAAAACAGTTACTTTTGCCAAGTCGTAAGGCTGATCAACACCTCCACCCACTAACCCACTCTCCATACCCCACCACCACTACTTTATCATTTCCTTTCAGCTGCCTTATGCACTGACAGTCCTGTGCCTAGCATCACTTTATGGACATACAATCAACCTTTATATTTAAAATACCTAGTATTTTTATATTTATTGTGTTTTTTTTATCTTATCGTATTCTTTTGTGTTGCATCAGATCCAGAGTGACTATTATATCATTCTTGTGTACTGGAAATGATACTAAAGCAATCTTGAATGTTGAACCTTATCAAAGACATCACTGAAGTCCATACGTCTACTATCCTACCTTCATCAACTTTACTGGTCACATTAAAAAAACTCAGTCAAGCTTGTAAGACATGACCTCCCATGCACAAAGGCACGCTGACTATGCCTAATCAAACCTTGTCTTTCCTGATGTATCTGTATTATATCTTTTCCCTCAGAATCCTCTTCAATAACTGAACTATCACATATGTTAGACCTACGAATCTACGGAGTCAATGCAGAAACAGGCCACTCAGCCCATTTAATCTGTGCTGACCTGTTTGTTTGCCTAGTTCCATCTACTCACACCCAGACTATTGCACTACATACCTCTCTCATCTATGTACATTTACAAACATCTCATAAATATTACAACTGAAACTGTATCCACAACTTCTGATGGAACGTTATTCCACATTCAGATTATCCTCTGTGTGAAGAAGTTCCCTCTCATGTTTCTATTTAAAATTTCACCTTTAATGCTAAATCTATGACCTCTAGTTCTAGTCTCACCAAACCTGAGGGGGAAAAGCCTGCATGTACTTACTCTATCTAAACCTCTCATAATTTTGTATATCTCTGTAAGATCTCCCATCATTTTCCGACACTCCAGGGTAGAAAGAGTTAAACTATTCAACCTTTCCCTGTAACTCAGCTCCTCAAGTCCCAGCAACATCCTTGTTAAATTTCTCTGCATTCTTTCAAAATTATGGATATCTTTCCTGTAGGTAGGTGACTAGAATTGCACACAATAATCCTAATTAGGCATCACCAACATCTTGCACAATTTCAACACAACATCCCAACTCCTGTCCTCAGTACTTTGATTTATGAATACTAGTGTGCTGAACGCTCTCTTTGTGACCATATCTACCTGTAGTGCAACTTTTTAAGGAATTATACAAATGTAGATCCGTCTTCACAAATTCTTTTGTTCTATTTTACATTACTGTGCCCTGCAATTCATATTGAAAGACCTACCCTGGTATTCTCCAAAGAAGAGCACCTCATACCTGTTTGCATTATATTCCATTGGCTATTTTTCCAGCTCGTCAAGATCAAATTGCAAGCTTTGATAGCCTTCCTTGCTGTCCACTATGTCCCCAGTCTTGAAGTCATACGCAAATTGTATTGTCCAGTTTACTACATTATTATCTAAGTCATTAATATAGATGAGAAACAACAACCGACTCAGCACTGATCCCTGTGGTATACTCTTCGTCATGGACCTCAGAGAGACAACTATCTCCTACCACTCCCTGTCTTCTTCTCCTAAACCAAAGCTGAATCCAATTTACTACTTAATCCTGAATGCCAAGTGAGTAATGTTCTGGTCCAGCCTCCCAAGCAGGACTTTGCCAAAGGCCTTGCTAAAGTCCATGTAGATGACATCCACCACCTTTCCTTTATCAACCTTCCTCATAACCTTCTCAAAGCCATATTGATTATCCCCAGTCAAGCCTTACCTATCCAAATACTCATGTATACCTTCCAATAACTTACCCACAACTGACATCATACTCACTGGTCTGAGTTTCCTGGCTCTTAGAGCTTTTCTTGAAAAATGGAACAACAATATCAATTCTATAGACTCTGTGTATGATTCTTGAGTAAGTACAGATGCAAGAATTCGGTATTGCCTTAGTAGGCAAGCCCTCCAGTAGGATGCATCTGAGTATTGTTCTAACATTTTCCTCGATCTGTAAATTATGTGTCCTTCCTGTATAATGTCAAAATCAGCAAAACTCCAGAACATTTTCTTCAAATGCCTGTGCTGTGGCTCTTCATAAGTGCATTTTGTAGGCCAAACTACACCACATTAACTGCACTAATTTCATGCGCTCTCTCCAATACATCGTCTGAGTATTCAATTATGTCAGTCAAACAAGATTGCACTTCCATAACTCCATGCTGACTTTCAATTATTGGCTGTTTAATTCTGGGCTAATGCCTTTACACATAGGATCTTGGTCTTTTTTGGATTTTTTTAATGCTCATTGGACCCAAGTGATGCAGTGAGTCAAAATCAGCTTTCTCTATCATACAGGTCTTCTTTTTTTCTTAATGGAATTAAACTTCAAAGATGAACTTTAAATATAAACTATTTTACTATCATGTGGATCTTGACAAAGTAAATCAAAACATAGAAACATAGAAAACCTACAGCACAATACAGGCCCTTCGGCCCACAAAACATGTCCTTACCTTAGAAATTACCTTGGGTTAGCCATAGCCCTCTATTTTTCTGAGCTCCACGTGCTTATCCAGGAGTCTCTTAAAAGACTCTATCGGATCCACCTCCACCACCATCGCCGGCAACCCATTCCACGCACACACCACACTTTATGTAAAAAAACTTACCCCTGACATCTCCTCTGTACCTACTTCCAAGCACCTTAAAACTGTGCCCTCTCATGCTAGCCATTTCAGCCCTGGGAAAAAGCCTCTGACTATCCACATGATCAATGCCTCTCATCAACTTATACACATGAAGTTTATGATCTTAAAAATGGCTTTATAATTATAGTACTTAATCAAGTAGGGTAAATGAGTCAAATATAATCAGGTTATACTTCTGTTAGATAATGTCTTGAGAACTGTGTACAGTATTGTACACTTTCTTTATCAAAGCAGTTCAGAGAAAACTTTTTGGATTGATGCATGAATTGAGAAGCTTGTACCTTGAACAGAGTTTGGTCAGCTGTGCTTCGATCGGCTAAGAGTTTGAAATGTGAGAGAGGACTGAAGCATTTACAGCACTGAGGGTGAATGTAGAGAGAATTCCCCTGTGGGTGATATCACATCAAAACAAAAAAATGCTAGTTATTCAGCAAGTCATTCAACAACTATGAAAACAGCAACAGTTAAGTATCCTTTCTCAGCACCCTTATCAGAACTGGAAAAGAGAGAAAAAAAAGTTTGTTTACACTAGCAAGAAAGTGGAGGTGGAATGACTAAGAAAAAGAAGAATATCTCATGCAGTAGCAGTGAGGACCAGATGATGAGGTTTTGACTGTGTAATGTGTCACTAATAGCTATACCATGTTACATAACCTGCAGGATCAACTACATAAAAAGAACAAGAATTATTGAATCAAAATAAGGACAAGCCGAAAACAAACTGCTAAAGGAACTTAGCAAGGTGAGCAGCGTCCATGGAAGGGAAGGGAATTGTCGACATTTCAGGTTGAGACCATGTGGTGTTTTTTTTTCTGTTCCAGATTTCAGCACCTATGGTCTCCTGTGTTTCCATAACGACTGGAAGAAATGGCTGCTTCTGATAAAGAGTGTAGTGTGTAACATGAATTGGAGAACTTGATTTGAGTTTCAAGGGCTACAATGCAGAAGACTGGATATTGTTCTTTGAGCTTGTATTAGGGCTCATTATAACAGCGCACAAGGCCTTAAAGAGAAAGGTCAGAGGAGGAGTAGGATGCTGAATTAAAGGGGCAGGCAACCAATTCTGTAGACTGTTGTCAGCTGTCTGATCTGCTGAGTGTTTTCAGTTTTTTTTCTGTTTTTCTAGCATTTGCAATTTTTTAAATTCTCATTTATTCTTGAAATAGAGGTCAAAATTTAATTATAAAAAAAGTTTTCCAGAGATATGAGGTAAATCTTTTCCTCTCAGAGTTTCTGTGTTTTTAGATCTCTCTTCTTCAAAAGATAAAGGAAGCAAATATTGAATATTGTTAAGGTTGGCTGTATAAATATTTGATCACGAAATGGTGACAGGTTACCATGTGGAGTTTATAATACAATTAGATTAACAGTGATCACATTAAATAGAAGAGCATGATTTAGAGTAGCCAGTAGCCTACACCAGCATCTAATTTGTTAAACTTGTAAATAAATATTCTTTACGAAAATATGCTATATTTTTGACAGTACAATTTAATCTACAAGGCTATCAGGAATTAATTTGCAGATTTGATCACAAACAAGAGAAAATCTGCAGATGCTGGAAATGCAAGCAACACGCACAAAATGCTGGAGGAACTCAGCAGGCCATGGAACATCTATGTAAAAGAGTAAACAGTCAACTGTACTCTTTTCCATAGAAGCTGCCTGGCTTGCTGAGCGCCCTCAGCATTTTGTGTGTGTTGCTTGCAGATTTTATCACTACATTTCTGAAACATACACCCTAACAATTGACTTATCGGATCTGGAAATTAGATTTCATTTTTATGCAAATACCTTCCCTCATGTTGTATGCAGATGTGTCTCAAGCTGCATGGTAGATTGGTTAACAGAGTTACGGTGGATTACTTTTTGTTTTTCTGTACCAGCAGGAGTTTTCAGAAGTTACTTAGGAAAATCATGTTGATCAAATTACATATTATCATTTGTAATAAGATTCTAAAAATTGGCTTGCAGGTCTTAGAAGCCCTATTAGATAAACAACTGTGCAGATAGATTTTCACCTTTTCATCAGCCAGCCAGTAGAGGTCACTAGCAAAATGCCTTGTCAAATGCCAGCAACCTTTGGAGATCTAGCCTAATTTGTATCTGACCAGCCAGCTGCCTTTTCCTGATGGGCAACCTAAGGCTGCTGAGATGCCAAGATCTTAGAGTGAGGAGCCAAGGTGAAGTTTCCTTGGGAAGAGAGGATGATGGGTGAGTGAGAGCAGGGTCGCTCTGTAATTATCATTGGTTAGGCCACAGTGCATTTAACCAAGTCTGCTGCAAAGCTGCTGAAGGTATAAGATTTAAGGCAGAAACATGTTGATTTTTTAAAATCAGAATTGTTTTCAGCCCCAGTGATTTATTGTTAGGATTGTATAAAGAATAGAAATGTTAATTTTGACAAAAATAATTCATAACGCCAAGATATCCCAAAGCATCTCAAACATGGGAGTGCTTTTAGAATGTGGTCATTGTTTCAGTTTTGGGAATGCTGTAGAAAACTCCAATGTACATTCCCACAAACTCAAAAATAATAATGCCCAGATAATTGATTATGTTGGTGTGAGTTAAGAGATAAAAATTGGCTAGGACAATAGGGATAAGACACTGCCTCTTCCTCAAAGATGTGCCTTTGGACTCATCTGAAGAGGTAAATGAGATTTTGATTTAACATTTCATCCAAACATAAAGATATTTAGGAATTGTGCTAAAGCCAGTGGGCAAAACAAGATCAGTCAGCTTGAACAAATTCTTGGGTGGATATGACAAGATTCATCCTTTTCCCCAGTGCATTCCCGGTCAATAAAACTATTCATTGTCTTTATACCAGTAGCCTTGTCAAATTAATCCACAGTCAGATGAATCAGTTTTGCATACACACAAACACCTACAGATGCAAATGGTTGTACTCATGAACTCAACTATTTGGTCCAAAGAGACTAAGATAGTATTAACTTCCTAGTTTAGGGATCATTCTTCTTTAACTCCACGAAAGTAATACACCATTATTTTCCTCTTAAATGTTAACTGATTTCTACTATGGGGAAAATCTCAATTTCTATGTGAAATGTTAAACATGTTTGTTCAGAAAACTAATTCTTATAATGTAATGTTGAAGACACAGATGGCGTTCATGGCATGAATGTTCCACATAATGTTTTTGCTTTAACGGCAAATGGAGATATATTCCAGTACCATCACAGTTTAAAGTTTCACTGGTAATCTTTTGCATATATATTAACATTAAATGTTTGATAAATTATTAAAGTAATTTATTATTATTGCCACATGTCACAGACTCTGTGACATCGGACCCACCGAGTGCAAAAATTGCAGGGGTCTAGCAGAGATATTTAAATCATCCTTAATGATAGGTGAGGTACTGGAGAATTGGAGGATAGCTAATGTTGTTCCGCTATTTAAGAAGGGCTCTAAGAATAAAACAGGAAATTCTAGGCTGGTGAGTTTGACATCAGTTGTGGGAAAGTGATTGGAAGCTATTCTGAGGAACTCGGTATTCTTCGTTGTAGACGGGTCATATTCTGCATGGAGGTTGGTGACCAGTGGTGTGCCTCAGGGATCTGTTCTGGGACCCCTACTCTTCATAATTTTTATAAATGACCTGGATGAGGAAGTGGAGGGATGGATTAGTAAATTTGCTGATGACACAAAGGGTGGGGGTGTTGTAGATAGTGTGGAGGGCTGTCAAAGGTTACAGTGGGACATTAATAGAATGCAAAACTGGGCTGAGAAGTGGCAGATGGAGTTCAACCCAGGTAAGTATGAGGTGGTTCATTTTGGTAGGTCAAATATGATGGCAGAATATATTATTAATGGTAAGACTCTTGACAGTGTGGAGGATCAGAGGTATCTTGGGGTCCGAGTCCATAGGACACTCAAAGCTGCTGCACAGGTTGTGTTTAAGAATGCATATGGTGCATTGGGTTTTATCAATTGTGGGATTGAGTTTAGGATCTGATAGGTAATGTTGCAGCTATATAGGACCCTGGTCAGACCCCACTTGGAGTATTGTGCTCGGTTCTGGTCACCTCACTACAGGAAGGATGTGGAAACCATAGAAAGGGTGCAGAGGAGATTTACAAGGATGTTGCCTGGATTAGGGAGCATGCCTTATGAGAATAGGTTAAGTGACCTTGGCCTTTTCTTCTTGGAGTGACGGAGGATGAGAGGTGACCTGATAGAAGCGTATAAGGTGATGAGAGGCTTTGATCGTGTGGATAGTCAGAGGCTTTTTCCCAGGGCCGAAATGGCTAGCATGAAGGGGCACAGCTTTAAGGTGCTTGGAAGAAGGTACAGAAGAGATGTCAGGGGTAAGTTTTTTACACAGAGAGTGGTGAGTGCGTGGAATGGGCTGCCGGCGACGATGGTGGAGGTGGATACAATAGGGCCTTTTAAGAGACTCCTGGATAGGTACATGGAGCTTAGAAAATTTGAGGGCTATGGGTAACCCTAGGTAATTTCTAAGAGAAGGACATGTTCGGCACAGCTTTGTGGGCTGAAGGGCCTTTATTGAGTGCTTTAGTTTTCCTATGTTTCTATGTAACTGGATATGTAAAAATTTGGATAGACATTGACTAATTAGTGATAGTCGGCATGGCTTTGGGGTGGTAGGTCATGTCTACCTAATCATTTAGAATATTTCAAGGAAGTTATCAGGAAAGTGGATGAAGGCAAGTCAGTGGATGTTGCCTCCACGGACTTCAACAAGGCTTTTGACAATGTCCCGCATGGGAAGCCGGTCAAGAAGGTTCAATCACTTGGCCTTCAGGATAAGGTAGTAAATTGGATTAGATATTAACTTTATGGGAGAAGCCTGAGGGTGGCGGTAGAACATTGCCACTCTGGATGCTGTGACTAGTGGAGTGCTGCAGTAATCGGTGCTGGGTCCTTTGTTGTTTGTCATCTAGATCAATGAAATAGATGATAATGTGGTTAACTGGAACAGCAAATTTGTGGATGACACCAAGATTGGGGTGTAGTGGTCATTGAGGAAGACTATTAAAGCTTTCAGTAGGATATGGACCAGCTGGAAAAATGGGATGAAAAATGGCAGATGGAACTTAATGTAGACAAGTGTGAGGTATTGCACTTAGGGAGGACCAACCAGAAAAGGTCTTGTATAGTAAGCAACAGGGCACTGAGGAGTGCTGTAGAACAAGGGATCTGGGAATACAGGTCCATAATTCATGGAATTTGGTGTCACAATTAGATAGGATCGTAAAGAAAGCTTTTGGCACATTGGCCTTCATAGATGGAAGTATTGAGTGCAGGAGTTGGAATGTTATGTTGAAGTTGTATAAGACATTGGTGTGGCCCAATTTGGAGTGTTGCATGCAGTTTTGGTCACCTTCTTACAGAAAAGATGTAAATAAGATTGAAAGCGTACATAGAAAGTTTACAAGGATGTCGCTGGGACAGGAGGATCTGAGTTAGAAGGAAAAATTGAATAGGTTAGATCTTTATTCTCTGGAACATAGAAGATAGAGGGGAGATTTGATAGAGGTATATAAAATTTTGAAGGGCATAGATAGGGTAAATGCAAGCAGGCTTTTTCTACTGAGGCTGGGTGAGACTACAACAAGAGGTCATGTGTAAGGGGAGCTTGAGCAGAAACAACTTCTCTCAGAGGATGGTGAGAGTGTAGATCAAGCTGACAGTGCGTGTGGTGGATGTAATTTTGATTTCAACTGTTTCAGAGACCTTTAGATAGGTCTGTGGTCTAGGTGAAGGTCGATGGCACTAGGCAGTTTAAATGCCTAAATGGGCCAAAGGGCCTGATTCTGTGCTGCTGCTTTCTATAACTATGACTATGTACTGAGGTAGAGTGAAGAACTTGTCTTGCATGCCATTCGTGCAGTTCAATTCATTACAGAAGTACGCTGAGGTAGGACAAAGTAAAACAATAACAAAATGCATAACAAAGTGTTGCAGTTACAGAGAAAGTGCAGTGCAGGTAGGCACTAAGGTGCAATGTCATGATGAGGTAGATTGTGAGGTCAGGGGTCCATCATCTTATAATAGGAAACCATTAAATGGTCTTATAACAACAGGATAAAAGCTGTTCTTTAGCCTGGTGGTACACGTTTGGATATTTGTATCTTCTACCCAATAGAAGGTGGGAGAAAAAAAAATGTCTCGGGTGGCTGGGGTCTTTGATTATGCTGCCCGTTTTATCGAGACAGAGACAGAGAAAAGTGCACACAGAGTCCTTGGAGCGGAGGCTGGATTCTGTGATTGTTGAGCTGTAACTACAACTCCCTGCATTTTCTTCCCATCATGAGCCAAGCAGTTGTCATACCAAGCCATGATACATCCAGACAGGATGATTTCTATGTTGCATCATTAAAAATTGGTGAAGGTCAAAGGGGACATGCCACATTTCATTAGTCCCCTGAGGGGAGGACAGACAGACACTGATAAGCTTTCTTTGCCGTTACATCAATATGGTTGGACCAGGACAGGCTATTGGTGATGTTCAGACCTAAAAGCTTAAAACTCTCAACACTCAAAACCATTTATGTAAAGAGGAGCATCTGCACCTTCTCCTTCCTGAAGTAATTGACATCATTTATGTTTGCATTTAGAGAAAGGCTGTTGTCATGATAACATGTCAATACGCTCTCCTTCCTGTACTCTGACTCATCGTTATTTGAGATAGAAACACAGAAAACCTACAGCACAATACAGGCCCTTTGGCCACAAAGCTGTGCCGAACATGTCCCTACCTTAGAACTACCTAGGCTTTACCCATAGCCCTCTATTTTTCTTAGCTACATGTAGCCATCCAGGAGTCTCTTAAAAGACCCTATCATTTCCGCTTCCACCACTGCCACCAGCAGCCCATTCCACGCACACACCGCTCTCTGCATAAAAAACTTACTCCTGACATCTCCTCTGTACCTACTTCCAACCTCCTTAAAACTATGCCCTCTCGTGCTAGCCATTTCAGCCCTGGGGAAAAGCCTCTGACTATCTACATGATGAATGCCTCTCATTAGCTTGTACACCTCTATCAGGTCACCTCTCATCCTCCATCGCTCCAAGGAGAAAAGGCCAAGTTCACTCAACCTATTCCCATGAGGCATGCTCCCCAATCCAGGCAACGTCCTTGTAAATCTCCTCTGCACCCTTTCTATGGTTTCCACATCCTTTCTGTAGTGAGGCGACCAGAATTGAGCACTGTACTCCAAGTGGGGTCTGACCAGGGTCCTATATAGCTGCAACATTACCTCTCGGTCCTTAAACTCAATCCCACAATCGATGAAGGCCAATGCACTGTATGCCTTCTTAACCACAGAGTCAACCTGCGTAGCAGCTTTGTGTGTCCTATGGACTCAGACCCCAAGGTCCCTCTGATCCTCCACACTGCCAAGAGTCTTACCGTTAATGCTATATTCTGCCATCATATTTGACCTATCAAAATAAACCACCTCACACTTACCTGGGTTGTGAGATAAGGCCCACTATGATGGTATCATCTTCAAACTTGTAAATGGAGTTCGAACAGAATCTGGCCATGCATTTGTGAGTGTACAGGGACTACAAAAGGTAGCTGAGAATGCAGCCTTGTGTTGAGAATGATATGGAGGAGATTTTGCTACGTATCCTTACCAATTACATGATGGGCAATCATAATAAACCATCTTTGCTTCACTTTTTAAATATTCAATTTTATTTTGGATGGTATATATTCTTAAATCATTTGCTATGATACTTTCAAGTAAATTTGAGTAATTTCTAAACCCCCTTCATTTCCCCAAGGAATTGCAGATGCAGCCAGGTTCTGCAATATTGCATTACTTTCTCTGTGTATTTATCAATGGTCACCTGATCTAGTTTATTCATACTTGAAAATGAGTTTACCATCATTAGTTAGAACTTTTAATATCATCACCTCTCAGCACTTGAATTAAAATTATTGAATATGATACAAAATGGTGAACTAAGCCATTTAATTGCTCCATTTATTATCAATAGCTATTTTCATCTTAATTAAAGTATTAAGTAATTTACATATAAACATTTTAAAATGTAATTCCAGAGCATGGATGCAATTAGTAGTATTTTGTCATTTTAACTTGAGTTATGGCAGTTTTGTGGGCGGATACTGATCCTAGTAAATTGAATCACGATAAAGATCATGGACAACATACAAAAGTATAGTGTGAGATGTACCTACTATTCCCTCACAAGGATTGTCACCTTATCATGCTGTAGAGGCTTATGAATTCATGAGATCTGGAGAGCAATGCCATCTGGGGTTTAGCCATCTGCTAGGGTCACCCATGGCGGTAAAGTCAAGGGCGAGGTTCCAGACAAACAGCAATCCAGCCAAGACCTAAACGATGAAGCTGGTGGAAGACAATGGTCTAACTCCAATCTGTCATGGACTTTGTGGTGGCTGCCCACGCATCAGCCTTTCCTCATTAATCATGGTCATTCACAGGCCTTCTCCATTCAGGGAATCAATCCTGACATCCCAGAGTTATGTGGGTCCCAGATTGGCCTCTACAACCACCTGAGATCCCATCAATTTCCAACCCCTGAGGAGGACAGCACACTAGACTACACACTACTACCTTGTATTCCTGAACTCATATGGATTGCACTGATATTACTTACACAGGTAAATATACACTAAGTGTGACCCATTATTGATTATGGAAAGAGTGCAGAAATATGGCATTCAGAAAGAGAATTACACCATTCATATTGGATGGTGGGACAGACTTAAGGTAAGTGGTTTACTCCTCATCATTTTTTTAATGTCTATGCTCTATAACTAACACTGTTTAATTTTGAAATGTTGCAAAGAATCTCTTAATTCATGATTTCACAACATACATACAATACAATCAATTGGCTATTGCCAGATTTAAATATACTGTGACTTACCATATTACCAATAAATGACAATAATAAACTCATGACTATTAAAATCATTTTCTCTGTGATAGATTTGAATATACAGATAGGGTCATTAGAGTTTGAGACCCCAACTCGCTCATATTGTCTTGTTAATTTGCATTCACTGTTTCACATTCACTTTCTGACACTCACACTCCCTCACTCTGCTACTGTGGGGATTTGATAACATTATTGTTAAACACAGTACTGTTAACCCAGAAGCCTTGCCTCATAATCTGGGAGTATGAGTGAAATTCCAATGGTGTGGTAGTGGGTTTTAAATCCAGACACTTAAAAAATCTGGTATTTGTAAAGAATTCTAGGATCAATAATAATGATAATTAATGCACTAGAATTCTATCAAAATACATGTGCTGTACTGATATCCATAGGGAATAAAATCTGCTGCCTTTGCCTGTTGCGTCCTTTATGTGATTTCCAACCAGCAGCAATCTGGTTGACCCCACCATTTGAAATGTTCACTTAATGTTAAAGGTGGCTTATCTTCACCTTCTCTTTGGAAACGACCGTTGGGTTTAGGAATAATCTTTTTATGTTGTGAGTGAATAAACGAAGATCTCCTGGTCCTCGCTTCGTTCATTCTTTGAATAACTCGCTCTCCATTTTTACTGCATATTACTTACTCCCCAGCCATGATTCACTCAATGACTCATCCCCTTATGAGTATCCTTCATTAATCATTCAAAGAGAGGATACGATTCTTACTTTCAAAGTCAAAATCGAAGTCAAAGTAACAGTCAGAGTCAACTTTGTTGTTGTATGCACAAGTATGCATATGCACAGATGCAATGAAAAGCTGAAAAGGTAATTAATAAAAATTCATTTGTACTCTGCTTTTAAAAGAAAGAATGGAATTAGAACAAAAAGGAGTCAATTTTAGTGCAAAGTGATCACAAGTGTTGCTCAACTGTAGTCATTAGGGTTGTGCTGGCTGGTTTAAGAACTGAATAGTTGAAAGACAGTAACTGCTCTTGAACCTGGTGGTGTGAGACTTCAAGCTTCTATATCAGCTATTTGCAATACTGTCCAATAGTCTGACTCTGTCTGTCTGTCTGTCTCTCTGCCATTCACATCGTCATTCACTGATTGTTTCAATCCCACTTTTCAATAGGTAACTCACTCTTTTTCTTACCTTTTTTATATGCATTCACTCTCCACCACATTTTCAGAATCAGAATCAGAGTTAACATCACCAATATATGTTTGTAAAAGTTGGTAACTTAGCTGCAGCTAATCACTCATCTTCTCTTACCCAGACTCATATTATACTGCTACGTTCCCATATTCATACATTGGTATTACTTGCATTGATTCTTTCCCACTTTTTCATTCATTTGAATCATATCAAATAGAAGCAGAAGTCACATTCCTGTTTGTTTCCCATAACCCTCAATTCCCTGGTCCTTAGTTCTGTAGCCTCTTTACCAGGAAGGAGGATCCTGATCCCAGGGGCATGACTGTGAGGGAACCGTACTCCAACTTTCCCATGCCTGAGCAATATGTCAGATGTGGCTTTAAGATGTACTGGGGCCCTGCGGGGGATTGTATTGTCTCCCTTACCCTGTATACCTCGGACTTTAGATATAAAACTGAGTCGTGGTATCTGCAGAAATTCTCTGATTGCTCAGCAATAGTTGGGTACATAAAGGAAGGACAGGAAGATGATTGCAGGGCCCTGGTGGAGGACTTTGTCAAATGGTGAAAGCTGAATCATCTGCAGCTTAACATCGGTAAGACAAAGGAGATGGTGATGGACTTTAGGAAGACTAAGCCTGCACTGCTCTATGTTACTATTGATGGTGAGGATGTGGATGTGGTGAGGACCTGCAAGTACCTAGGGGTGCACCTGGATGACAGACTTGAGTAGAGCACCAACACAGAGGCTGTGTACAAGAAGGGCCAGAGATACCTCTACTTTCTGAGGACACTGAGGTACTTTGGAGTCTGTAGGCCTCTCCTTCTACCAGTCTGTTGTCGCCAGTACAATCTTCTATATGGTGGTGTGCCTGGGCAATGGAAAGTTTAGCTAGTTGCACAGCTCAATGTTGTTTCTTACTTTGGAAATGAGGCAACACAGGAGCATGAAAAGATGGTAACTTGAATTTCACTATCTTCTCATTCCTAAGGTATTTCAGCAAATACAATTGAGATGGTGTGTGGGGCTCTTGCAGGCATGTAAGTATAATGTTGAAGGGTGATTGGTAATGCCATTTGGACCACAATGCTACTCCCATTGTTCCTGTGTACAGCATTCATGATGGCCTTGTTCGTATAAATGGAAACCAAAGGTCAACAGGCTCAGGAAAGAGTTGAGAAGGTAAATTTGAATTGTTTATCCATTACAATTTGAGAAGGTAAATTGGAACTGTTTATGTGTTGGGACTCCCTTGTGGGTGAGGTAAGGCAAGTAGTCCAATTTTGTCAACCTCAATCTGGTCTAAAAGGAAAGCCGCTAATCTTATCTGTTCTGACCTAAGTGTGATCCTTGGCCCATGCAACATATTTGGCTCTTAACTGCCCTCAGATACAGCTCAGCAAGCAACTTTATTCTAGAGACAATTAAAGGTGAACAGTAAACACTGATCTTACCAATGATAAATAATCTGGTAAACAAATAAATCATGTTCTTAATTCACAAAGAGTTGAAATGACACAAGCGCTATGGCAATTCCCCAATTACTTGTGAAAGGATGTTTTTCTACAAGTCTCTTACATTGAAAGTGTTCTCACTTTAAAAACAGAGCTAGATTATTTTCTGCCTAGGATTTTTCTCCCTCGACAATGTTCTTAATGAAGTAGAAAGTAGCTAGTAATGTTCTTGGAACTCTTAGATTATGAACAGAAAGCAATGAATGTCAGTTAATAATGAGCTCCCTTCAAAGATCAGATTACAGTTGTGGCTAGTGCAAGAGTTATATGTCCCCATGTGTCTGACTACAGAAATATCAGTGATCAAAATAGCCCGCCACATAGTTATGGCTATGAGACAAAACTCATGCTGTTCATATAAAGGAATCATAATGATACCATCTGGTAATAAACTTTAAAATTAACCAACTGTTAAGTGGGAACCAATAATATGACATTCATTTAAAAAACCAAGGGAGATTTTAGCTGGGGAAAAACAATTAGTGAGAATTTTAATAGCTAGCACTTGAAATTAGCTTTTAATCTTGGAAAGTATGATCTGTGATTTGTAATGTTGGCTGTTGCAAGCTGTTAGTGCTCGATTTTGTTAATTATCTTTTGCATTGTTGTTAACTCATTTGGATCCATAATTTATAATTATTTAGCAGACAATATCAGTATTGCTTTGGTATGATTTTTTTCAAAATACCTTATTCAATACACAACAATTTTGGAACACCCTCTCTAAACTTACTTTCATAAGACAACTCATTATTTGTATCTTTGTAAATGTATACACATTCTATGATAGAATTGCAACAGAGTTTATGGGGTTAAGCTAAAATTTATTTCTGTGTAATTTTGGGCCTCGTCCAGTCAGAATCCCTTGTGTTAGTGGATGGTGGGATATTATAATGATGATAATACTTTTAAATTAGATCAGCACAGATCTTTGCTTCCAGGCACATTAATAACACCAATTATATTTTAACTAACTGAACCACAGTAGCTATTTTTCTGTTACATCAGCTGTGATGAAACATTCTCTTCAAATGGTGACTTCATTTCAGAGAGGGAATGGTGAAAATCCAAGTGGGAAAATAATAGTTATCCACTAGCTGCATATTTTATAACAAGTCTAATGAAAATCTCAGGACTCATAGCCATTCAAATTGACCTCATTTCATGAAATGACTTCTATGCAACAGCTTTTGACTTCATTTTGAACTGCTTGAATTTCACCTACTTCTATTTTCACATCAGTTTACTGCTGTTGATAAACTGTCATGTCTATTTAACATAAATACAGTGGCGTGCTTATGTGGGAAGTCATGCAGAAAGCTAGATTAAATCTCAAAAGCAATCACCATGTGATGATTTTGGATTTGATTGACGGTGTGATTTTGAGGATTATTTTCATTGGTGGAAGGTCAGACTAACAACCCATCCCATGCTAATATAATCCCTATGATGAAATATCAGTCTGCAACATTAACCATATTTCTCTCCCCGCAGATACTGTCTTACCTGTTGATTATTCCAATCATGTTCTGTTTTTATTCCAGTTTTCCAGCATTCCAGCAGTCATAATATATTACTCTTACTGTAAAGTAATCATCATACTTTCACATTTCCCAATGTTTAAATAGGTTTTAAAATTAACTCTTGACAGATGGAGACTATCATGTGTGTGATAAGACCATAAGACATAGCAGAATTAGACCATCAATTCTGTTCCATCATTCCATCATGGCTAATGCATTATCCCTCGCAACCCTATTCTCCTGCCATTTCCCCATAATCTTTGACACACTTACTAATCAAGAACCCATCAAACCTTTGTTGAAATATACCCAATGACCTGCCCTCCCAGCCTAATATTAACAGAAGCCTTACTGTGTTGCTAGAAACTAGAAAGGTACCCAGTTATTTAGGATACAACAATCATACAGGGATGATGCTCTAATGCTGAATATCTAAAGGCTTTCTTTCTTGTGAAATCTGATGTCTGATGCATGGAGGCGTTCCAGATAAAAACAAACATAACTCATCAGCAGTGTTCTGAAAGTGCTGGCTTCATGATCCAGGCTTGTCTAAATTTTACTCCTTCTCTGCCTAATTTATGTGCACAAAGATATGTTAGTCTGAATTAGCCCAAGTATTCCTGGTGTCACCTAACTAAGATTTTATAAAGCTTTTGTTCTTCAGCCCAAGGAAATGCCATGACTGGATTAAGTACTTGGATATTCTCCATATTTGATTGATCATTTTAGTGCTGCACTTACAGTGGTTCTAGAAAGATTGTAAACTCTAGAAGTTTCTCTATTTTCTCTATTTCTCCTTTGTTTTCAGTAACTGGTGTGTAACTGGTGCAATTACTTCAATCAAACATTTCTGGTAACTGTTGTTTGGTTCTGCATATTGGCTTGGAGGAATTTTAGGCAATTCCTCCTTACAAAAGTGTGGGATGTTGGTGGGCTTCCTTTCATGAACTGCTTGCTTCAGGTCCTTCCACAACAGTATTATAGGATTAAGGTCAGGACTTCGACTCGGCCATTCCAAAACATAAATTTTCTTCTTCTTAAACCATTCTGTTGTTGACTTACTCTTGTCCTTTGGATTAATTGTCTTGTTGCATTATCTAACTTCTATTAAGCTTCAGGTGAGGAACTGCTACCCTGACATTCCATTGTAAAGTGTCCTGATACAGTTTTGAATTCATTGTTCCATCAGTGATTGCAAGCTGTCCAGGCCCAGACCATGATGCTCTTTCCACCACGCTTCACAGTTGGGATGAGGTTTTGGTTTTGGTGTTCAGTGCCCTTTTTGCTCTAAACACAGTGATGGGCATTTCTGCCAAAAAGTTCAACTTTTCTCTCATCTGTCCACAGAACATTGTCCTAGGAGCTTAGGGATGATGGCGCCAAATAGTGACTCCTTTGTTTGCATCTTTGGAAACAGCTCTATTTCATTCTTTGCTATCTCTTTTTTTACCTTTTCAAGGTTCTTTTGAAGACCCTGACCTGGAGTTACACGCTGACTTCGATTCTTTGTAGAAATGGTTCGTGCTCCCAGGCCCTCACAACCGGCTGCTTTTTGATATCCCAAGGACGCGGCCTGGAAGACTAGTGCACCTTCAGGGTGCTGGAGTTTTTGTGGCTCTGGAGGCAGGCTGATCCGAGGCTGGTGTTGCCGCCGCTGACTGATGCATTGTTGGAGAACGCGGAAGATCGGATGCTGCGAGCTTGCTGCTGGCTACGTGCCCAGAGACCTGAGTTTTGTTGGGCACAGGGCTTGGAAAAAGTGATACAACAGACTTTTAACACCATAAATCAACAAGTTGTTTGTTATGTCTCCTCCTCTCGCTGTGAAACGGCGACAACTTGAGAGAGAGCCTGTGGTATGTCGAATTACCAGATGAATGAATAGTCTGTGTCTTTATTGATGCTTTCCTGCACTCTTGAGTACTTGGTGGGGGGCGCAATTCTTTTTTGCTGGTGGGGGGGCGCAATTCTTTTTTGCTGGTGGGGGAGGGGGGGTCATTGCCTTGCTGCTGGTTGTGCGTGGGAGGGGAGAGTTGGGGGCACTTTGGGGTTCTAACATTTAATTGTCATTCATTCTTTGGGGCACTCCTCTGATTTTGTGGATGTTTGTGAAGAAAAATTATTTCAAGATGTATATCATAGACATTTCTCTGACATTAAATGTCCCTACTGAAACCTATTGAAGCTTTGTAGAACTTTTTTTTTAGAGAGCATTGGTTTCCTCCATGGTATCCTTCCATGATCACCATTCTTGTTCAGTGTTTTTCCTGTAGCGGACTCATGAACAGAGACTTTAGCAAGTTCGAGAGATTCCTGCTGTTACCCTTGGATGCTTTTTCACCTCCTTCAGCATTGCTCATTGTTCTCTTGATGTGATTGATCTTTGCAGGATGTCCACTCCTAGGGAGGGAATCAACTGAACTGAGTTTTCTCCATTTGCAGACAATTCCCTTACTGTGGACTGATGAAAACTCTGGTCTTTAGAAATGTTTCAGTATCCTCTTCCAGCTTCATTAATCTCTACAGTTCTTCTTCCAAGGTCCTCTGAAAGTTGTTTTGATCAAGGTACAGGAGTGCACATAAACAGATCTTTCTTGAGAAGAGCAGATTCTGTCAGTTACCTGACTTTGTGAGTCGTCTTTATAGGACAGGGCATCTCTACATCCCACACCTCCAACACCACTATAGATGGAAAATGAAATAAGTGAGTTTAACATTAGAATGTTCCGTCATCAATAATGGCAGAATATAGCATTAATGGTAAGACTCTTGGCAGTATGGAGGATCAGAGGGATCTTGGGGTCCAGGTCCATAGGACACTCAAAACTGCTACGCAGATTGACTCTGTAGTTAAGAAGGCATAAGGTGCATTGGCCTTCATCAACCGTGGGATTGAATTTAAGAGCCGAGAGGTAATGTTGCAGCTATATAGGACCCTGGTCAGACCCCACTTGGAGTACTGTGCTCAATTCTGGTTGCCTCACTACAGGAAGGATGTGGAAACCATAGAAAAGGTGCAGAGGAGATTTACAAGGATGTTGCCTGGATTGGGGAGCATGCCTTATGAGAATAGGTTGAGTGAACTTAGCCCTTTCTCCTTGGAGCGACGGAGGATGAGAAGTGACCTGGTAGAGGTGTATAAGATGATGAGAGGCATTGATCATGTGGATAGTCAGAGGCTTTTTTCCAGGGCTGGAATGGCTAGCATAAGAGGGCATAATTTTAAGGTGCTTGGAAGCTTGGAAGTAGGTACAGAGGAGATGTCTGGGGTAAGTTTTTTTTTGTTTTTTTTTATATACACAGAGGGTGGTGAGTGTGTGGAATGGGCTGCCGGCAGCGGTGGTGGAGGTGGAAGTGGAAATGAGACTCCAGGATAGGTACATGGAGCTTAGAAAAATAGAGGGCTATGGGTAATCCTGGGTAGTTCTAAGGTAAGGACATGTTCGGCTCAGCTTTGTGGGCCAAAGGGCCTGTATTGTGCTGTAGGTTTTCTTTGTTTCTAACCAGGCACTTGTGGAGCTTAATGCTCTAACATCAAATTTAACAGTTTCAGATATCAGCCTTTGTGTTAGTATTGGCCAATTCTAATGACAGATAATCTGTCTGAGCATTATTTCTGCTTTACTTTCTCCATAGATGCTGCTTGACATATTGACCATTTTCAGTAAACTACTTTTTTATTTCAGATTTTCAGAATCTTGCTTCTTTAGTGTTCCTGTTGCATAGTTCTATCATTTCCTTTATCTCTTCTTCTCTCCTTTCATCTTCTTCTCCTTACACCTCCAACAGATTCATTAACCCTCACCACCCTCTGTCAGCTGACCCCACCACTGTGTATTTCAGTTTTTCTCAGTCCCTTTGTTCTCTCCACCTCTTCTTCTACTCTGCAGCTTAAACCATAAATGACATTTGATTTTCTTCAGCTGTGTTAATATTCATTTCCCATTCTAATTTCAGATTTTCATCTTTATTATTTTGCTTTTTGATTAACATTACAGTGCTTCTCAGCCACAATAAAAAATCTTACCAGTGACATTAAAGACATTGAGAACATCTGAGAAGATACCCTGGCTCAGTCACTGGCTGCCTGTGTGATATTATCACATTATCTCAGGTATCAATAGGCCTTCTAACCAATGCTGGATCAAGCATTCATGCTAATGCTAAATTCTAATTCTGAGTTTCAAATAATTTCTTCTGATGTTTTTCAATGTGAATATACAACACAATGCTGTTGTCTAAAATGCATTACACATTTATTGATGTTGCTGAGAATTCTGCATAACTACATTATTGGCAGGACACTGAAGTAGGGACCCAATCACAGACCACGTACTATGTGTACTATGATATTTACTGAGTAGCAAATCCGGGGTGGGGGGCAACAAAGTCAGCATCAAAGTTCAGGCAGAAATCCAAAAACCAGAATCAGGAAACAGGCAGAGTCGATATTCAGATGGACAGAGTACAGATACAAATACTGGAAAGGCTCAGGAACACTCATTGGCACAATCGGGCAACAAACAGGTGAAAACACAGGACTGAAATACGAGCAATAAACAGAGAGGCAGATGATAGGTGGAGCACAATGAGACACAGGTGGCAGCAATACAGGTAACAATGAGAAACAGTTGAGAGACGGAGTACTCAGTAATACAGGGGCTGGAGTAGAGCAGGAGTGGGGATAGGAGCACATGGCAATATAAAACCATAGACTGACAGCTAGGGGGAAAGACACAAAAAGGCAGAGTTCAACTGGAGGTACTGACAATTATATAGAAGAAGCACTGGCTTACATTCTGTCAGGACACACTCATAGAAATTTGGATCATTTATAACAACTGATTTTGTCCAAACTATTGCATAACATATAAAATTGCTGTGGTACGCAATATAATTTCTTGCCTGGAATGTGTTTTGTTCTGTTTTGTTTTTGTTCTTTTTTTGTGTTCTGCTGGGAACAAAGGATTGTCCATACTCATTGAGAAAGAATATCAAGACAACACTGTCATGTCTGATCCTTCCAGTTCACATTGGCACTATTATCCCAGCCTTCATTCAGTGTAACTCACTCTGTTTGTATTTGAAAAGCAGCAGTTATTCCTCAGTTGTTCAATTCAACCTTCATTTTCTCCCTATTATAAGGACGGCTCCCATTTGAACCATTATTCTGTTCCTCTCCCCACTAAATGCTACACTATTCACAAGAACATAGAACAGATCACTTGTCCCATCAAACCTGCCCTGCCATTTAACATAATAATGGCTGATCCGGCCAAATCCCTGACTCCTCTTCTCTGTTGGTTCCAAATATTTCTCAGTCCCCTAGTTGATTAAAAGTTTATCAACCTCTTTTTTTTAAGTACATGCAGTGATCCCATCTCCACAACCCTCTGGAGAAGAGAATTCCAAAGATTTACCTTCATCTTGGTCAATGCTATTACTCTTCCATTTCTTCATTTGTGGCTACTCACTTCCCCTATAGGATAATGCCACTTCTTGCTGAAGTTGGACTGTCTACTACCTTTTGTTTCCCAGTTAAAGCATTGTACTGGCCCCCAGCCGCAGACCTCACCAAACTACTGCTGCTGGTGTCATGTCGGTCCTGTTCTTCCTCCAAGCTCCCCAGTGTTGCAAAGTGTTAGTCCTAGTTGGAGAAAGGTTAAAAACCTTACAATATTTACTTGTCAGTATCAGTTACTTCTGAAACTGCTGCTGTTTGGGGATATGCATGACTAAAGTTAATAAGTCAGTAAAAAAAAATAGAAGCCACTAAAATGTCAAAATCATTTCAGATGGGGAATGAAAATTGCCCTGTGATGTGAAATCAATGGGGAGTTAAAAATAAGCAAACCCTTTCTTTCCTCTGTCTAAATCTTTTACGAGCAAAGGAGACCACCAAGAATTCATACCAGATGGTTGGTTTGCAACATCCAACAATATCATCCGCCCAGCAGATAAATCCAGATGAAGATAAAACTTGTCCTTGGCAGACAAATATAATAATATAAAAGACAAGCCTCTCACTTTCTGGAACCTGATCAGAACAGCTTCATTTTTTTTTAACAAGCTGCTTTTGGCAGACTGGTCAAATCTGGTTGACACGCAATCACGAAATCTGCAGTGTTTCCTTTCGATGCTACTGACTTCCTTCTCATAAATCACACAAATTGGAAGTTGTCAGCAGGATTATTTTCTGTTTTTCACTTTATTAAAGTAAATTCAAAGACATGTTTCACCATTAAACTCTAACTTTTCCTTCTGTTTTTGTAAAGTCCTGGCAGTGATACTGAATTAGTTATTTTCCTACTGCATTGGGAAATTCTTTCAGATAAGTTATTGTTTTCCAAAGAACATTTTAAGATAGAAAATAATATTCAATAGGCTAAATTGCCCCAAAATGCAGAAGTGGTTATTATTTCTTTATAAAGAATTAATCTGAATCATCAATACTTAATTGTAATCATATAATTTATTTATTCTATGTACATTTAACATTTGTAGTTTCTAATTTAGTATAAACAAAACTGCAGTTTTACTTACTCTAATGCCCCTACTTCAAGTAAAACAACTAAGATGTTGTTGAGTAGTGAAACTACAGCAGAGACGAGTGGGAAAGGTTGAGGCAGTTGCCAAAGATTCTGAAGGTGCCAGGCAGGATGTGGCAATGTAGAATTTTGGGTATAAACGGGATGATCTTTCAGTTCACATACAATCATTACAACAGCAACTTACACACTTAAAAGAGCAGCAAAATGCTTTAGAGAACCATTTACAAGAAAGTTTCGCATTGAGGTACTGAGATATTAAAATAGATAATCAAAAAATTTTGGATAACATAAACTTTTATGGACAAACCTCAAGTGGGAAAAATACATCGAGAGACATTAAGTTTCAGAACAGGGATTACACAGTTTAGGTGATTCACACTGCCAACTCAGTGGACACTTTATTAGACACTTTCCGTACCTAGTAAAATGGCCATTGAGTGTATGTTTGTGGTCTTCTGCTGCTGTAGCCCATCCACATCAAAGTTTGATGTGTTGTGCATTCAGAGATTCAGAGATGTGCATCACTGTTGTAACACATGCTTATCTGAGATACTTGTGCTTTCCTGTCAGCTTGAATCAATCTGGCTATTCTCTGCTGACATTTCTCATTAACAAGTCATTTTCACCCACAGAAGTGCTGTCACTGGACGTTTTTCTTTGTTTTTCACAATATTTTCTGTAGACACTAGAGACTGCTGTGCATGAAAATCCCAGGAGATCAGCAGTTTCTGAGATACTCAAACCACTCCACCTGGCACCAGCAGTTATTCCACAACCAAAGTCCCTTAGATCACATTTCTTTCACATTCTGCTGTTTGATCTGAACAACAACTGACCTTCTTGGCCATGTCTGCATGCTTTTATGCGATGAGTTCCTGCCCCATGATAGGCTGCTTAGATAATTGCATTAATGAACAGGTGTACAAGTATACCTCAAATGTGGCCACTGAGTATATATTTTAACATGTATTCCACTGAAAGTTAAACAATCAAATTTCAGCAGTAGTGTACACTCACAGCCACTTCTATTTTCTGCTTAGGTAGTCTTTCTGAGTTGAGGATGACATGCTCCACAGTAGATTTGCGGGTTCTAGGGACTGTTGGCCAAAGTGTGAATCCCATACTCTTTTTCAGCTGGTAAAGAAGTCTGGTGAGCAGGTGAATATTGGTTAGTAACATTGATTTTTTTTTAAAATTTATCATTTACATGGGGCCTCTACTTGCTCCTGATGGCAGGATCTCAATACCATTCCAAATTTTCCTTCTGTTTTGAGCTGTCATGTGTCTGAGGCTCCAAATATTCATTGAGGACTATGCATTTTTTAAAAACTAAGGCTTGAATCTTTTCTTCAGACTGCCTGTAATCTCTTTCCATGAGAGAGCTTGGAATACAGTGTCAGCTTGGGGAGTTGGGTGTTGGGCATGTGAATCACGTGGTCTACCCAACATCACTGACTCAGAAGAGACTGAAGCTTATCTTTCTGATGGAATTGGAGGATGAAATCAGGGGTGGCACAGTGGTACAATTACTATAGCTGCTGTCTTATAGCGCCGGCAACCTGGGTTTGATATAGACCTCAGAAGCTCATGTCCTGTGACTGCCTGGATTTCCTGATTGTGCATTTGTTTCCTCTCACATCCCATGAGGGTTGGCATGTTATTCACCCATTGCAATGTACCTCAGTGTAGATGAGTGGTGGAATCTGGTGGAAATTGATGATAACGTGGAGAGAATAAAAAATGGGATGAATGTCAGGTTAGTGTAACTGAGTGGTGAAAGTCTGTGTGGGTTCAATCAGCCGGAGGGTTGGTTTTCATTCTGTATGTCTCAATGGCTCTTTGATCTTGTAGAGACTGCTTTGATGATATCTTTCCAATGCTTTGAGTTGCTTGGAATAGGTCATCTAGGTCTCAGAAGGGCAGGGATCTCTGCTGCCCAGTCGATCTTTCCTTGCGCCAAATGTGATACTGGATCTTTAAACAGACATTTTCTCAGTTGAATGAAGGCTATACTGGTGCACTAAATGCAGTGGTGAATTTCATAGAGCACTGCAACCAGAAACAGACCTTTCAGGCCACTTAGCTCATGCCCACCTGGTTTTCTTCTTAGGCCCATCCACATCCAGAGCCATCTATACCTTCTCTTAAATGTTACACCTGAACCTGCATCGACCACGTCCACTGGCAGTGTGTCTACATGCACATCAGCCTCTCAGTTCCTTTTAAATATTTCACCTTTCACCCTAAATATGAGGGGGGAAATGCATGCATTCACACTATTTGTACATCTCATAATTTTGTTACATTATAATATTTCCCCTCATTCAGCTGCACTCCAGGGAATAACATCCTAAAATGCTTCAACCTTATAAATCAGGCCCTCAGATCTTGGCCACACCCTTGTAAATCATCTTTGTCATTATTTATTACTTTCCTGTGAGTAGGTGACCAGAACTGCACACAATACTCCAAATTCAGTCTCGTTGGTGTTTGCCTTCAGCTCGATGACGCTCCTAAGATATGGACAAAGTTGCCTCTCTTTTCCAGAATCTTGTCCTGGGCTTTCTTTGTGGGAAGGCGGTGTTCCAGGATGTTGGTCAAAGATCCTTTGCCATAGATGTTCAGTGTGTGCCCCATCCTCTCACTTGTTTCTGTCCACAAATGATGGTTCAAACCTTGGCCTCCAAGTGCTCGCACACAAGGGACCATTCTGCTCCTCCCACATATACTGCTTGACTTGCTGCATTCCTCCACAGATTGCTTGTTGCTTCGGTCAATAGTGTTTGACAACCGTGTTCAGTGAAGCTGGGTCTGTTGTATACCCATTGGTTAGGATCATGGCTTGCATGTCTTCACGAAGCCCGCAGTAAGGAGTCAGCATTTGTCACTTGATGCAACTATATTGACATTTGGTAGTATTACAGAGGGTAATTTTCAATTTATTGTTATCATGCTACAATATATTCTGCTATGTACCTGCTGAATGCAATGGGCTTCCTCTAACTAATTGGAGTTAATGGCAGCTGTTTGGTGATTCAGTTTACCTTTTCAAATTTGGTTAACCAGGCCAAGTCACTGTAAACCCTGAAACATAGATGATGGTGATGCTAACATCGGCTTGGCTGCATGGAGGCTTTTGCAATGAGCAAATAAGAGTCTCTGCCTCCAGCTGGAATAGCAGAATTTGAATTGCTGTGTGATACAATTCAGAAAAAGAATTTGTAAGTAAAATTAATCCCTAAGGCCAGTAGAGGAAACTATCATTTCAATTGCAGACTGCCTGTATGGAGATTGTTCATATTACTGTGTGTGTGCTTATGTATATGTGAAGTGAGTATCATGTGTGTTGCAAACTCTAGATCCGTTTGACTAGCAATAGTTCAAAGATCTATCTCACTCCTGTATGTCTCTTCATCACCATGTCTGATTTTGCCAATAACAGTGGTGTCAACAGTGAATTTGTAGATGGTTTGAGACTATGTTTTAGTCATGGGTATAGAAAGAACAAAGCAGGGAGCTAAGCATACAACCCTGAGGTTTACTTGTGTTGACCAGGTTTCCAATCTGTACTGATTGTGGTCTTCAACTAAGAGTTCAAGGGCAGAGGTACAGGGGCCTTGGTATTGAAGCTTGACAAAAAGTTTTGATTGGACAATGGCCTTGAGCATCAAATTGTGGTACTAAGCAACAGCCTGACATGCATCTTTCCAGTTCTCAAGGTGATCCAGAGCAGAATGGCGAGCCAGCAAGAGAGTGTTCACTGTAGACCAGATGTGGTGGTAGGTTTCTGTAGTTTTCCTTTGAGTGATGGACTTTCCTCCAACACACCAAATATGTATGTGTTTGTGGTTTAGTTATTCACAGTAAATTGCACCTATTATGGAGCTGAAAGGTAGACTGTGTGATGGGAATACTGTAACAAAGAAATAAGATTTCTGTAGGATGGTGTAAATGGGTGGTTGATGCTTGGGGTGAATAATGGGTCAATGGACCTGCTTCTGAGAAATTCTTCTGCTTTAATTATGAGTAAAATGTTACCCTAAACAGACACTAGGATTATGCTGCAAGAAAATAGAAGATGCTACCCATTGGAGCACCTGACCATGAGTTCCAGCACCTCTAGATAATCCACTTCTTTTCTGCAATGGCTGCTTCTGTACCATGACTCCTAGCTTGAGTAGATGCAGCAATTAAACTGGGACACGTGGTAGAAGAGCTGACCTGCTGGCAGGATTGAAATAGCGTGGTTTCATCCACCCTACCCAGCATACAGCTAGAAAACCATTTAAAACATAGAAGAAAACCTCAGAACTAGACCTGCCTATCAAAGAGAGCTGAGGGACACCGGGACGTGCCACCTTGTAGAAACGTAGCTTACACCTGCTTCACCTGAGGTCCAATCTGAGGCTCCCAGCTGTTGTATAAAGATAACTACAATTCCAATGCTAAAGAAAACTAAAATAATGTGTCTTAATGTCTGCCACCCAGTCGCTCTGACATCCATCATCATGAAGTGTTTTGAGAAGCTGGGCACTTCCAGGCTTGACCTAAAGCAATTCACCTCAGCTACACCAGGTCCATGGAAGACAACATTTCCCTGCCCCTACCCTTAGCTCTGCAGCCTCATGATAATGAAGATACCTACGTCAGGCCCCTAGTTATGTACTACAATTCTAATCTGAATATCATAATACCAAACAAAATAATCTCCAAACTCCTAGACATAGGGCTCAGCACCTTCATCTGCAACCAGATCCTTGAATTCCTGACCAACAGACTGCAATGATACTAGGCAAAACCACCTCCACCATAATTACCTTCAATACTAGTGCTTCGAAAGGATGCACGTTCAGCCCCCTACTCTACTCGTTATTTGCACAAAACTATGCGGCCAAATGCTCTACCTCTAGCCACAGGTTTCACATGATATCACTGTAGTGGGTCAGATCTCAAATTGTGACAAAATGGAGTACAGGAGGAATATAAACAATCTTGTGTACTGCTGTCACGACAATATTTCCCTCAATGTCAGCAAAACGAAGGAGATGGTCATTGACATTAGGAAGTGGGTCAAAGTTGGCCAGTATATATATCAATGGTGCTGAGCAGAGATCTTAAAATCTTCAAGTTCCTAAGTGTAAACATCACCAGTGTAGAATTTATAACCAAGAAATCACACAAGGGCTTCTACTTATTTAGGAATCTAAGGAAATTTACTGTTGACCCTCATCAATTTTATAAGACCATAAGACGTAGGAGCAGAATTAGGCTATTCAGCCCATTGAGTCCACTCCACCATTTCATCATGGCCCATGCTGGATCCCATTCAACCCCATACACCTGCTCTCTCACCATATCCCTTGATGTCCCGAACCTTCAGGTATCTATCAACGTCTGCGTTAAGTATACCCGTGGACTTGGCCTCCCCCTCAGTCTGTGGCACAGCATTCCACACAGCCACCACTCTTTGGCTAAAAGAGTTCCTCCTTAATTCTGTTCTAAAAGGTTGCCCCTCATTTCTGAAGCTGTGCATACCCCCACCAGAGGAAACATCCTCTCCACTTCTACCTTATCTAGTTCTTTCAACATTCAGTAGGTTTCAATGAGATCCCCCATATTCTTCTACATTCCAGAGAGTACAGGCACAAGGCTACCAAATGCTCCTCATATGTTAACCCCTTCATTTCCGGAATCATCCTCGTGAACCTCCTCTGGATTCTCTCTAATGATAACACATGCTTTCTGAGACATGGGGCCCAAACCGTGCGGCCTGACTGGTGTCTTATAAAGCTTCAGCATTATCTCTTTGTTTTTATATTCTATTCCCCTTGAAATAAATAGCAACATTACATTTGCCTTCTTTACCACATTCAACCTGTGAATTACCTTCCGGGTAATTACCTCCTATGGTTTCTGGGAGTCTTGAATGAAGACTCTTAAGTCCCTTTGCACCTCTGATGTTTGAATCTTTCCCCCATTTAGATAATAGTCTGTATTATTGTTCCTTTTATCAAAATGCATTCTCATACTTCTCCCAACACTGTATTCCATCTGCCACTTTTTGCCCATTCTTCCAATTTGTGTAAGTCCTGCTGTAATTGCATTGCCTCCTCAGCACCACCTACCCCTCCCCCTATCTTCGTATCATCTGCAAACTTTGCCACAAAGCCATCAACTCCACTATCATTAGTTACCTACTAGGGAAAAGGCTATCTTCGATTGGGTGTTGTGTTATGACCAAGATTTTATTAGTCAGCTGAATGTAACAGAACCCTTATGAGGCAGTGATCATAATATGATTGAATTCATACTGGCTTTGGAGAGGGAGACGCATAAGGCACATGATTCAGTATCACAATGGAATAAAGAGGCATAGCCTTTCCTGTAGTAGGTTCAAACACAAGCTGCTCTAAAACGCTGTCTCGTAGGCATTCAACAAATTCCCTCTCTTGTGATCCAACAATAACCTGATTTTCCCAATCCCCTTGCATATTGAATTTCCCCATTACAATTATGACTTTACCCTTATTACATGTACCTTCCAGCTCCCTTTGCAATCTCAACTCCGCATCTTGGCTACTATTTGGAGGCCTATATGTGATTCCCATAAATTTTTTTTAAATCTTTGAAGTTTCTGAATTCCGCCCACAAAGATTCAACATTCTCTGACCTTATGTCACCTCTTTCTGACGATGTAATTCCACCTCTTACTAATAGAACCACACCATCACCTATGTCTTCCTGTCTGTCCTTTCGATACAAAGTATATCCCCTGATGTTAAACTCCCAACTATAACCTTCTTTCAGCCACGACTCAGTGATGCCCACAATGTCACATCAACCAATCTCTAATTGTGCCACGAGTTCATCTATCTTATTCCAAATGCTATGTGCATTTAAATACGGCACTTGTAGGGACTCCTTAATTTCATTAGGCAGAATTCACCCAGACTGGTAAGGGTTAAGTTCACCATGTATGTTATGTGTTACGTTGTATGTTATTACGTTTTGGGGGTGGGTTTTTTCCTTGCATATACGACATCGTATTTGTTTGCGGGAGAAATAAAGTGTACGTCAGAAGTAATTACACTCGTGTTGATTTTTGTTGCCAGTCCTACACACCTTTAGTTCTGCATTCTTTACCCTTATGAATTTTGCCTCTGAGGTACAACTTAACACTTTGCTCTGTCTGCAGCTGTATACAATCATTGGCTTGTCCTTCTTTACATTCATGTTACACTCATCAACTACTTGTAAACCTGCTGGCTCATCCTCAGCTCTATCACACTGGTTCCCATCCCGCTGCCATATTAGTTTAAACCACTCCCAACAGCTCTAGTAAATCTGCCGGCAAGGATATTGGTCCCCCTCGGATTCGAGTACAACCCATCCCTTTTATAGCAGCACTGCAGACAGCATCCTATCCAGATGTATGACAGGTTGGTAAGGCAATTTCTCCGCTCTACCAGACAACAATAAATTGTAGAGATGGGGGCACAGCTCAGTCCTTTATGAAAGCTAACTTCCCAAAATGAAAAATCAACTCTTCACCTCTCAATCTCCAAGTCTTCACGGCCCTTGCAACTTATTGTCTGTAACTATAATTGTAACACTATGTTCTACAATTTGTTACAGCCTTTCAGGTGCATTACCCCAATATGCATATGGTTTCAAACGATCTGTCCGGATCTCCATATAAATAACCATAGTAAACCAATTACCAGTTACAGATAGAATAATGGTTGTAGATTCTGTTCCATCTCTGACACAAAACACTATAGCCCTGGTGAAGATGTAGGTCCTAAAATAGAAAATATAATGAAGGAACACACATAAAAGTTGCTGGTGAATGCAGCAGGCCAGGCAGCATCTCTAGGAAGAGGTACAGTCGACGTTTCAGGCCGAGACCCTTCGTCAGGACTAACTGAAGGAAGAGTGAGTAAGGGATTTGAAAGTTGGAGGGGGAGGGGGAGATCCAAAATCATAGGAGAAGACAGGAGGGGGAGGGATGGAGCCAAGAGCTGGACAGGTGATAGGCAAAAGGGATACGAGAGGATCATGGGACAGGAGGTCCGGGAAGAAAGACAAGGAGGGGGGGACCCAGAGGATGGGCAAGGGGTATATTCAGAGGGACAGAGGGAGAAAAAGGAGAGTGAGAGAAAGAATGTGTGTATAAAAATAAGTAACAGATGGGGTACGAGGGGGAGGTGGGGCATTAGCGGAAGTTAGAGAAGTCGATGTTCATGCCATCAGGTTGGAGGCTACCCAGACGGAACATAAGGTGTTGTTCCTCCAACCTGAGTGTGGCTTCATCTTTACAGTAGAGGAGGCCGTGGATAGACATGTCAGAATGGGAATGGGATGTGGAATTAAAATGTGTGGCCACTGGGAGATCCTGCTTTCTCTGGCGGACAGAGCGTAGGTGTTCAGCAAAGCGGTCTCCCAGTCTGCGTTGGGTCTCGCCAATGTATAAAAGGCCACATCGGGAGCACCGGACGCAGTATATCACCCCAGCCGACTCACAGGTGAAGTGTTGCCTCACCTGGAAGGACTGTTTGGGGCCCTGAATGGTGGTAAGGGAGGAAGTGTAAGGGCATGTGTAGCACTTGTTCCGCTTACACGGATAAGTGCCAGGAGGGAGATCAGTGGGGAGGGATGGGGGGGACGAATGGACAAGGGAGTTGCGTAGGGAGCGATGCGGCGGAGACGGAGGAATTGCGGGAAGGGCTCCTCCCACTTCCTCCAAACTAAAGGTGTAGCTATGGGCACCCGTATGGGTCCTAGCTATGCCTGCCTTTTTGTTGGCTTTGTGGAACAATCTATGTTCCGTGCCTATTCTGGTATCTGTCCCCCACTTTTCCTTCGCTACATCGACGACTGCATTGGCACTGCTTCCTGCACGCATGGAGAGTTCGTTGACTTTATTAACTTTGCCTCCAACTTTTACCCTGCCCTCAAGTTTACCTGGTCCATTTCCGACACCTCCTTCCCCTTTCTAGATCTTTCTGTCTCTGTCTCTGGAGACAGCTTATCCACTGATGTCTACTATAAGCCTACTGACTCTCACAGCTATCTGGACTATTCCTCTTCTCACCCTGTCTCTTGCAAAAACGCCATCCCCTTCTCGCAATTCCTCCGTCTCCGCCGCATCTGCTCTCAGGATGAGGCTTTTCATTCTAGGACGAGGGAGATGTCCTCCTTTTTTAAAGAAAGGGGCTTCCCTTCCTCCACTATCAACTCTGCTCTTAAACGCATCTCCCCCATTTCACGTACATCTGCTCTCACTCCATCCTCCCGCCACCCCACTAGGAATAGGGTTCCCCTGGTCCTCACCTACCACCCCACCAGCCTCCGGGTCCAACATATTATTCTCCGTAATTTCCGCCACCTCCAACGGGATCCCACCACTAAGCACATCTTTCCCTCCCCCCCTCTGCCTTCTGCAGGGATCGCTCCCTACGCAACTCCCTTGTCCATTCGTCCCTCCCATCCCTCCCCACTGATCTCCCTCCTGGCACTTATCCGTGTAAGCGGAACAAGTGCTACACATGCCCTTACACTTCCTCCCTCACCACCATTCAGGGCCCCAAACAGTCCTTCCAGGTGAGGCAACACTTCACCTGTGAGTCGGCTGGGGTGATATACTGCGTCCGGTGCTCCCGATGTGGCCTTTTATATAATGGCGAGACCCGACACAGACTGGGAGACCGTTTTGCTGAACACCTACGCTCTGTCCGCCAGAGAAAGCAGGATCTCCCAGTGGCCACACATTTTAATTCCACATCCCATTCCCATTCTGACATGTCTATCCACGGCCTCCTCTACTGTAAAGATGAAGCCACACTCAGGTTGGAGGAACAACACCTTATATTCCGTCTGGGTAGTCTCCAACCTGATGGCATGAACATCGACTTCTCTAACTTCCGCTAATGCCCCACCTCCCCCTCGTACCCCATCTGTTACTTATTTTTATACACACATTCTTTCTCTCACTCTCCTTTTTCTCCCTCTGTCCCTCTGAATATACCCCTTGCCCATCCTCTGGGTCCCCCCCCCCCTTGTCTTTCTTCCCGGACCTCCTGTCCCATGATCCTTTCGTATCCCTTTTGCCTATCACCTGTCCAGCTCTTGGCTCCATCCCTCCCCCTCCTGTCTTCTCCTATCATTTTGGATCTCCCCCTCCCCCTCCAACTTTCAAATCCCTTACTCACTCTTCCTTCAGTTAGTCCTGTCGAAGGGTCTCGGCCTGAAACGTCGACTGCACCTCTTCCTAGGATGCTGCCTGGCCTGCTGCATTCACCAGCAACTTTTATGTGTGTTGCTTGAATTTCCAGCATCTGTAGAATTCCTGTTGTTTGCGTTTTTAAATATAATGAAGGAGTAGGTTATTCCAAAGACTGGCAGGAGGTAACAAGTTGTTCATTTTAAGAAATTTTTGTTTATTAAAATGATAAAATAAGTTTTAAAGATTGCATAAGGATCCGATCTAAGCTTTGGAAAATCTGATTGAATTACATTTAGCAGATGTAGAAATAACTTGCGCAGATGTTAGCTGGGAAATTAGCTTCAGATTGAGATTTATTTATTCACCACATGTACAGTATGGTGAAACATACAATGAAAGGCATTAACAACCAACACATCCTAATGAAATGCTGGGGTCAATCCACAACTGTTGCCACACATTCCGGCGCCAACATAGCATGCCCGAGCAACAGCAACAAAACAAGCCCCTTTCCTCCCTCCGATCCACTCACACACACAAACAGTCCTCCAACTCCAGGACTGGCCACCTCTGGGCCTCCAGCCTCCATTAGACTTGTGGACCCACAGGCATTGGGCCTCAGACTTCCTCAATGGATTCACAGGCTCGCAAAGCAAGGACTTTGGCCATTGGGACTTGACTTCTTGACTTCTGATCGAATTTAGGGCCTTGATCTTTGGTATGGACCTCAGGACTCGCCGATGACACAAACCCAAACTCCAGGCCTCAAACTCTGGACTCGCCAACTTGCATACCTGGGGGTGGTGGGGGTGGGGTCACCAGCCCTCTTGGTTCCTGCCTGCATGGACCTCTGATTCAGCTGATTCCACTGAGGGCTGGGGATGTGAGAGGGATAAGGAAGCACCAGCCCTCATCCTCGTTGGTTTTCGTCTACAACACTTGTCAGCCTGACATCCATCCATGAATGTCTTTCATTCGTGTTGTTAAGGTCCTTCAAACGCTGAGTAGGGAGTAAAGGCCTGGGTTCCTGCTTGACCTTTGACTCCCTGTATCCCTGTTCCTAAACGCTACAAACCTAAAATGCAACTAAGTCTGAGCCACAACATTAATGAGGACCACATCTTGGCACCATCTCGACTAGAAGATTAATTCAGGAAGAAAGCATTTATGATATAAGTGGGTCTTCTAAGCAAATGACCAAAATTAATCAAAACATTCCCTAGTTTAAAGTACTTTTAAGGTAAGAATTAACACCATCATTATTATTAAATTATGTTTACAATAATTCAGTGTATATTTTACCCGCCTTTCTTTCCTGTTTTAGCATAATAAAACATAAGATGATAAGACAGAGAAAAAAGAATAGGCCACTAAGTGTTTGAGTTTGTTCCACCATTTATCAGAATCCTTTTTTTTCTCTTCTACATCAGCGTTATTTTCCAACAGTATTCCAAAGTCCCAGGACAATTTTAAAATCAAAAATGTACAAAATAGTTGAATCCTCTCAGATCTCTAGGGTATAGAATTGTAATTCTTCACCACCCACTTCATGAAGAAATTTCTAGTCATTTTAGATACAAATGGCCATTCATTATTCTGACGCTGTGATCTTTAGTTCTGGACTGCTCACCCAAGAGAAATATCTTTCCTGTATTCAGCCTGTCAAACCCTGTAAGAATTTTTTTAGGGTTTAATGAGATCTCTCATTCTTTTAAACTCCAGAGAATACAAGCCTAAGTAACCCAATCTTTCTTCAAGGAGCATATTCATCATCCCTGGAACCAGCCTAATAAGTTATCAATGCCATTCTCTCTATGGCAGGCACATCATTATTCAGGAATGATATTAAACTGTAGTCAGAGCTCCAGGTGCTGTCCCACGAAGACACGATAAAATTAAAGTATCTTTTCTCTTGTAAATTGGAGGACTGCTTTGCTGAGCACCTCTGCCAAATTCTATCTGCCAAAAGTGGAATTTCCTGGTGGCCAACAATTTTAATTCCTGTCCCCATTTCCATTCCAACATGTCTGTCCAAGGCCTCCTGCTGTGCCACGATGAGGCCACTCTCAGGGTGGAGGAGCAACACCTCATATTCCATCTAGGTAGTCTCCAACCTGATGGCATGAATATGATTTCTCTTTCCAGTAAAATTTTTTCCCTCCCCTTTCCCTCTTGTATTATTCCCTGATCTGTCTTCTTACCACTTCTCCTTACCAACCAATTACATTCCTCTGGTCCCTTCCCCCTTCCCTTTCTCCTATGATCCACACTACTCTCTAATCAGATAACACACATCAAAGTTGCTGGTGAACGCAGCAGGCCAGGCAGCATCTCTAGGAAGAGGTACAGTCAACGTTTCAGGCCGAGACCCTTTGTCAGGACTAACTGAGAGAAGAGCTAGTAAGAGATTTGAAAGTGGGAGCGGGAGGGATGGAGCCAAGAGCTGGACAGATGATTGGGAAAAGGGATATGAGAGGATCATGGGACAAGAGGCCTAGGGAGAAAGAAAAGGGGGAGGAGGGGAAAAACCCAAAGGATGGGCAAAGGGTATAGTGAGAGGGACAGAGAGAGAAAAAGAAGAGAGAGAAGAAGAATGTGTGTGTATATTAAGAAATAACAGATGGGGTACGAGGGGGAGGTGGGGCATTAGCAGAAGTTTGAGAAGTCAATGTTCGTGCCATCAGGTTGGAGGCTACCCAGACGGAATGTAAGGTGTTGTTCCTCCAACCTGAGTGTGGCTTCATCTTTACAGTAGAGGAGGCTGTGGATAGACATATCAGAATGGGAATGGGACGTGGAATTAAAACGTATGGCCCCACCTGCCCCTCGTACCCCATCCTTTATTTATTTATATACACGCATTCTTTTTCTCTCTCTCCTTTTTCTCCCTCTGTCCCTCTCACTATACCCCTTGCCCATCCTCTGGGATTTTTCCTCCCCTCTCCCTTTTCTTTCTTCCCTAGGCCTCTTGTCCCATGATCCTCTCATATACCTTTTGCCAATCAACTGTCCAGCTCTTGGCTCCATCCCTCCCCATCCTGTCTTCTCCTATCACTTTGGATCTCCCCCTCCCCTTCCCACTTTCAAATCTCTTACTAGCTCTTCTCTCAGTTAGTCCTGACGAAGGGTCTCGGCCCAAAATGTCAACTGTACCTCTTCCTAGAGATGCTGCCTGGCCTGCTGCGTTCACCAGCAACTTTGATGTATGTTGCTTGAATTTCCATCATCTGCAGATTTCCTTGTGTTTGTGTCTCTTATCAGATTCTTCCTTTCCCAGCCCTTGAACTTTCCCAAACACATGGCTTCCCCTGTCTAGCTAGTCCTTCTTTCCTCCCTCCACATTTTATTCTGTCACCTTCCCCTTTCCTTTCCACTGCTGGTTGTAGACTACAGGAGGATGGAGATAGGCTAACCCCTATTGATATCAATGAATCTGGGGCTGAGAGAGTGAACAGCTTTACGTGCCTCAGCATACACATCACTGAGGATCTCACGTGGTCTGTACATACTGGCTGTGTGGCGAAAAAAGCACAGCAGCACCTCTTTCACCTCAAACGGTTGAAGAAGTTTGGTATGGGCCCCAAAATCCTAAGGATTTTCTACAGAGGCACAACTGAGAGCATCCAGACTGGCTGCATCACGGCCAGGTATGGGAACTGTACTTCCCTCAGTCGCAGGACTCTGCAGAGAGTGGTGCAGACAGCCCAGTGCATCTGTAGATGTGAATTTAACATGATTCAGGACATTTACAAAGACAGGTGTGTAAAAAGGGCCTAAGGATCACTGGGGACCCGAGTCACCCCAACCACAAACTCTTCCAGCTGCTACCATCTGGGAAAAGGTACCGCAGCATAAAAGCCAGGACCAACAGGCTCCAGAACAGCTTCTTCCACCAGGCCATCAGACTGATTAATTCATGCTGATACAATTGTATTTCTATGTTATATTGACTGACCTGTTGTACATACTATTTATTACAAATATAGCATATAGCACATTCAGGCAGCAACATAACGTAAAGATTTTTACTCCTCATGTATATGAAGGATGTAAATAATAAAGTCAATTCAATTCAATTCGACTCCTGAAGAAGGGTCTCAGTCCAAAACCTCGACTGTTTATTAATTTCCGTAATTGCTGCCCGACCTGCTGAGTTCCTCCAGCATTTTGTGTTTGTGTTGCTCTGGATTTCGAGCATCTGCAGAATCTCGTGTTAATCTTCCCTCTTGTACTCAAATGCACTTTTAGTAAAAGCCAACATACACATTACATTCCCCACTGCTTGCTGTGCTGCACCTGCATGTTGGATTTCAGTGACATTTGTCCAAGGGTATCAAGGTCACTTTTTAAATCAAAATCTCATACCTTGTAAAGTACTTTCTCTTTTCCAATTGTTCAGAAAATAACTTCCAATTTGTCCACATTATGTTCCATTTAGTACTCAACTTTTATATGTCCCCATAAAGACATTTTACGTCCTACTCTCTATTCACAAGCGTGCCTAGGTTCGTGACATCAGCAAATTTGGACGTGTGACATTTGACTCTGTTAAGTTATCCATATAAATGGCAGTGGTTGAGCATGGATATCTGTGGTACCATATTAATCACAGCTTTCCAACCTAAAAAATTTCTGTTTTCTCAAACTCCTTGCTTTCTGTTATGTAAGCAATTCTCCATCCATGTTAGTGTATTAGGCTGCAACCATAAACAAATAAAATCCACTCACTGTTTAGTTTCCACATTGCCTTTGTTCAGTAACAAAATTAGTAGTAAAATTCTTTGGGTGATTTAAGTATTGGTGGCTTAAGAAGTGGGGTCCTAAGTACTACCTTAGTAAACATAGAACATAGAACATAGAATAGTACAGCACAGTACAGGCCCTTCGGCCCACAATGTTGTGCCGACCCTCAAACCCTGCCTCCCATATAAGCCCCCACCTTAGATTCCTCCATATACCTGTCTAGTAGTCTCTTAAACTTCACTAGTGTATCTGCCTCCACCACTGACTCAGGCAGTGCATTCCACGCACCAACCACTCTCTGAGTAAAAAACCTTCCTCTAATATCCCCCTTGAACTTCCCACCCCTTACCTTAAAGCCATGTCCTCTTGTATTGAGCAGTGGTGCCCTGGGGAAGAGGCACTGGCTATCCACTCTATCTATTCCTCTTATTATCTTGTACACCTCTATCATGTCTCCTCTCATCCTCCTTCTCTCCAAAGAGTAAAGCCCTAGCTCCCTTAATCTCTGATCATAATGCATACCTTCTAAACCAGGCAGCATCCTGGTAAATCTCCTCTGTACCCTTTCCAATGCTTCCACATCCTTCCTATAGTGAGGTGACCAGAACTGGACACAGTACTCCAAGTGTGGCCTAACCAGAGTTTTATAGAGCTGCATCATTACATTGCGACTCTTAAACTCTATCCCTCGACTTATGAAAGCTAACACCCCATAAGCTTTCTTAACTACCCTATCCACCTGTGAGGCAACTTTCAGGGATCTGTGGACATGTACCCCAAGATCCCACTGCTCCTCCACACTACCAAGTATCCTGCCATTTACTTTGTACTCTGCCTTGGAGTTTGTCTTTCCAAAGTGTACCACCTCACACTTCTCCGGGTTGAACTCCATCTGCCACTTCTCAGCGCACTTCTGCATCCTATCAATATCTCTCTGCAATCTTTGACAATCCTCTACACTATCTACAACACCACCAACCTTTGTGTCGTCTGCAAACTTGCCAATCCACCCTTCTACCCCCACATCCAGGTAGTTAATAAAAATCACGAAAAGTAGAGGTCCCAGAACAGATCCTTGTGGGACACCACTAGTCACAATCCTCCAATCTGAATGTACTCCCTCCATCACCACCCTCTGCCTTCTGCAGGCAAGCCAATTCTGAATCCACCTGGATAAATTTCCCTGGATCCTAAACAAAAGGTCAATGTTAGTTATTGCCTTTGTATCTCAAATTCACTTCCATTCTTCCCTGATACCCTCGCTTCACCTCTAGTATTGCACTCCTTAGCAATCCCTACTATCCTGATCCAATAGTGGACATTCAAACTTTTCCTTCAAAGTCATGTAACACAGCAAGGTAATGCTTTTGAGAGTGTAATCCCTGTCCCGTAGTAAATTGCTGTTGTGGCCGCTTTACAGACCATTCTCATTCCAATGAAGACAAACCTATTAACACAGTATTGCAGAAATAATTTAATTTCTAGGCCACATTGTCAATACTTCACCAACACTCAAGCAACGTTTATTTCATAACCTCCCTGAAGACTTCATTTCATGATACTCTGTTTTATAAAATTCAGCGGGAGCAAAGATCTCATGGACTTTCACAAAGACATTGGACCTCCGGACGTCCATTAGAATATTTTATGATAGAAATGTCAAAGCAAGCTTCTGAATAGAGTACTGATTACTTAAATAAATCAGCGAGTGTCAACAATGGAATATTAAAATCAAGATTTTGAGATATTATCTCAGGAACAGAGTTCTGGACAATAATTTGCAGATGGGATTTTTGGGTATTGAAGTAAATACACTTTAAAATAAACTTTAATTGGTCAGCAGTGGAAACAATAGTTTTACAGTGAGGCTGCTTAATAGTAACAATCAAAGCTGATCAGATTGTTTATCCTGACGTGCTAATCTCCATAATTATAGTGGCGTATTATTGTGATGCATGTCAATTTCCTCAAATAAACCAGTAACAGAAAGTAATATCTTCCCTTTAACAGTTCTGAACAATTCATAAACAACAACAATTAATCAGTGGTATGAGAGGAATTTTTATTTGAAGGAATGGTGAAAATAATAGAGCTTAAAACTTTGGCATTTACTAAGCAATAGCACATTCTACCAGTTAAGAATAGATTTTCCACTGACTATCAAGTTGAAAATTACAAACAAATACAGTAGCAATCTCTGAATAGCATTGGCTCATGGATTACGGATTAAGATGTCTTGACTGCTGAGTTGTCTACCACTCCCTAGCAGTGCCAAAGCTTGGGCCAGGAGATAGATGTGTGAAAAGCTTTGCTGGGTCTGGAAGCTTAGGTCACTATAAAATATTTTTATAAATATGTAAATAACTAACAATAACATTTCAATATAAAAATAAATCAAAGATCAAATCAAAGCCTATTAAATTTTAAAAATAACTTAGCTTCTTCTGCGGACCCTGTATCTCCCTTGAGATGCCAGTGCCCCAGACCATGGTGTGATCTGAGTGGCAATATCCCAGGATTAAGCTGCAGAATTAATACCGGACAGAGCTTCCGCAGTGGCCTTTCTCTGTGTCCAGAGACAGAGAAAACAGGCATATGCTGTCTCTGAATTGGTTGGTAAATTCAGGTCTTCCACTGTTCACAGCATGTACTCACAAATCCAGGCATTATTACAAACTGTATAGCTGAAAAGCCCATTGCCTGTATAATTCAATCCATCAACAAGTAACATCACATCCTGGTGGACTGAGCTTCTATAGTGTGACCAAAGTGTGGGAAATATTGTAACTTCTAACTGGTCCCTGTGTATATTTAACTTTGGTGCAAATGATAACGTTTCAAAATTTGCCCGCTTTTACTGATGGTCCGTAATGTATTATTTTATAACGGTGTTTGCTCTTGCTTGACACAGTCCTGATAACGATCATGCACAGAAATAAAATGTCTTCTTAGTCAGCCATCAGTAACTGAAAGAATCTTATTGTGTGGCAGTATGGTACCTTTACAATCTTTATAGCTACGGGAGAGACAATGAAGATCAAAGATTGTTATTTCAGGTCCGTGTGCAGCTACTGTCAATTGAGTGACATCTGTAATTATCTCTCCACTGAAGCAAAAGTGATGCAGCCACAGCTTATTCTCTCCATTCCGCATAGTTGGTTTATTTGGGGGAAAAAAAGACTCCCATGAAAGGACACTGCCTCATCTTGCAGATATTCCTTCTGCTTCCTTTATTATCCCCTTGTTAGTGTAAGTGAACTGGAAGTCTAAACGAATGTTCTAGTAACTGGAGAATAATTGCTGTTTGTCAGTGTGGCTCAGCTGTACCAAAACCATGCTTGGAAGATTCATTTGTACCTAATAAGAAGCAGTTATGCTGAATGTAGTTTTTTTTCTGGTTTTCTTATTAGCATTGCAGATAATTGTCATCTCACCTTTATATGCTGCAGATTGAAACAAATGTTCTAGTGCAACATTATCAGGAAGAATCATCAGGTAAAATGTATACTCACCCATTCAAATGAGACTGTAAATGGGTCATTTGTCCAAGATTCACTAGTGTGAAGCTTCTATTAATTAGAACTGGAAAATCGCCTGATGACAGAAGACTCATTGTCATTCTTCGCAACAGTCCAAATATGCCCAGGAGAACCTTAGCATGCCCAGTATCAACTTGGAGGCAGCTGATTACACCAAACATGAATCAAATCCCAAACTTTCTGGTTGAATATTTAATTTGTGATTTAAGAAATAAAATTTCATTTCAATCAATTACCAAGCTAGGTGAGGGAATCTCTTTTAATTGTCTTGCATTAACGTGTGATACAAATATAAATGATGCCATGCGGTGTTGGCTACTTGATGGAAAGACTTCTAAATATATGGATGACAATGTATTTTATTGATGTTTCATCAATATTAATATTAGCAACTTATTAGAAAGAATGTGGAATAAAATCCTAGAATGTACAAATGGCATAAGCCAGGCTATTTGTGACTGCTGTCTTTTTGAGACAGATTTTGTGAAGCTTTCTTAGTTTCTCTAGGCATGCTGTCAAATTTACAGTGGACATTGAAATTACAATGAAATTGATCATCAGGGCAAATTCTGTTGTTTCATTTCAACTGAATTATCCTTGGACTTGCAATGAATGATAAAGCTTGCTATATACTGCTGATAATGGTACCTTTTCCTGGCTACATTCAGGTTATTTTTCACAATAATAGTAATTGGAATACTCTATTGACTAGTGGCTTTATTTGTGACAGTGAAAATGAGAAATACGGCCATTACAAGAGGCTGAGTGGTTAGTAAGAGAGAAAGCAGCTTACAGCAAATGAATTTTGTTAAGCCCTACAACTTCAACGCTATCTGAACACATAGATTGATTGTTCTCATTATCCATGTTTCCACTGGCACTTAAATATAAAAGATCAAGAAGTAGGTTGGTAATTCTGATCTTGATTATTATAATCTGCCCCTTCAGCAGTATCTGGCTGGCTCCATCATGAACAGCAGGGAACTTCTTTCACTGGAACTGTCAGCATCAAGCAAAGCGTCTCATTTTTTTAAGAAAAGTCATGCATCAAGCTTACCAACAATCGAAGTTGCTAGGGGCTTCTTTTTATCGATGTCACATAATGCAAGATTGCTTTGGAAATAATATTATTGCTTTACTGTTTTCCCAACTGACAGCTCCAGAATGACCTGCTTGGTACTATTTTTTACATTTTAGGATGATGAAAGGGTAAAAAAAAATCATATCATCATGACCTGAGTGTTTTGATTTTACGTGATTTTTGAAATATCCATTGATACAATTTTCTTTTGGATTTGGTTCCGGTACTGACAGCAGATGTTGGCTGCTTCATGATACTGATTGTATCTGCATGTTTAGGCCATCCTACCCAGCCCTCTTTGGAAGTGCCCCCAACATAAATAATGCATCGAACTAGTGGAACATTGTTCATGGGTGGGGAGTGATGTGTAGTGAAAACATATCATAACTTACTGACTTCTTTGTGTGTTCATCTAGTAATACAGATAATAGGTTATCTGTTTTATGGTGGACCTACAGAATCTTACAGATATGGTAAATAAAGGCGTACAGATCAAATGTTCAGGATTAATTGAAAGTGCCCTAGTTAAGTTCATAGAATATTATTTAGCCGACCTGCCTGTTGCACTGAATTCATCAGTTATCAACACCTTTTGTTTTCCATCTCAATAAATTGCTCAACATTCTCTCCTTCTTATCACCAATTCATCCCATTTTATTTCTTCTCCATTTCTAATTATTGGACAGCATGTTGTGTTTTCACCAGCAATTAGATTCAACAGCACTTCACTGAAAACCCTAAGCTATCTTGTGTCCAACATGACAAAAACATTTTTCTCAATGAAGGACTTAATATGAGCACTGTAAAGGTGGCCACGAACTGCCAATAAATAAAACAGGAATGGAATAATAACTAACTCATCTTTGGGACTACATTGGTGTTCTGCAAGTTCTTCTTCTCTGTTATATTATCGTATGGCAATGACATAGTTGCATGACAATTTTGATTTTTTTTATTTAACTTATTTAGAGATACAGCATGACAACAGGATGTTCCACTCCAATGAGCCCACACTGTCTAATTACACCCCTGTGACCGATCAACCTTTATGTTATTGGAATGTGAGAGGAAACCAGAGCAACTGGAGGAAAACCGTGCAGTCATGGGGAGAACACACAGACAGTGGCAGAACTGAAGCTGGGTTACTGGCGCTGTAATAACATCACGATAACAGCTGCTCTACTGTGACAGCCTATCTGCGGCATATTCTTGCCACTCCATGGAAGGAAAGTAACTCTGAGAAAGAATCCCCGAAGAAGCAGAGAGACTCAGCAGTTAGGATTTCATCATCCATATGCACAAGAGAAGGGATGGCCACATTTAGGTATAGTTAGGTGACCCAAGCTCAAAGACGAGTAGGACTCCCATAACTAATTTTAAGCTCATCAGAATAAAGGATATAAAAGCCTTCAATATTGATTACGTCAAGTGGGAAACCAGCTAAAGGTAGGCAACACTTTTTGTGAGAATAAACTTACCAGAAGACACTAAATAGTTTCAACAACTCTAGGACAGACACTGGCTCTGTAAGTAAGTGCAAAACTGTGAGGTATTCAATATCATTAGTCATGACACTTCATTCTCTGGCATGCTCTGCCTTTCTAGAGTTGGCTTACTTAGCCATCAAAGGATGTTTACGGTGAGATAGTGATTATCCAAAGTTTTATAGCTGTAAATACATTATCTCACTTAGACAAGAGAATACCAGCCTTCCAATCTATGTTTATATTTGATTTCTATTGGTTATTGAAGTTTCTTATATGAACATTTTTATTAGGGCTGTATAATTCATTACAGTCTATTTGAAGTTTTAGTTATTCAGTATGTCTCTGAATATCAGCATTAATCTATCAAAAGGCAATCACCCAGGAGAGGCCTCAGGATCTGTCACCTGAGGTTTACTTGCCTCTTACAGATTACTGCATCTGACTGCACAGCTGAGGTACAGCATCCCTGTAGTGCTCTGCATTCCACCTGAGGTCAATCACCCATATAGCTACAAGGAGTTACATATCGTCATTTTGTACGTCAATTTCCTTGTAAGTATTTCTGTCTTGAGAAAGGTTTCTATAATCATTTTACTCTGGCAATAAAATGCCAAAAATAAAGTGTCCTCAGGTTTGAGCTGCTGCGTGGTATTTGGGCGGTTGCACGGTCAGGTGAGGAGAACACAAAAACAAGGATTTGCATTTATGAAATTTAAGTGTTGAGCTTTGCCTTAAAAATGCTTTTTACGTGATTTAGCTTTTTAGAATCAGAACCAGGTTTAATATCACTGGAAAATGTCATGATATTTGTTGTTTTGCGGCAGCAGTACGTCGCAACACATAATAATAAAAAGACTATAAATTACATAGTACAAGAAATAAAGTAGAAGTAAGGTAGTGTACATGGGTTCATTGTCCATACAGAGATCTGATGGTGCAGGGGAAGAAGCTGTTTCTAAAACATTACGGGGTCTTCTGGCCCCTGTGCAACCTCTTTGATGGTGGCAATGAGAAGAGAGCAGGTCTTGGATGATGGGGGCATTTAATGACCAATGTCGCTTTTTTGAGGCATCGCCATTTCACGATGTCCTCGATGCCAGGGAAGGTTAGTGCTCATGATGGAGCTGTCTGAGTTTGTAACTTTCTGCAGCTTTTCCTGGTCTTGTGCAGCAGCCCCTCCATACCAGATGTTGATGCAACCAGTAAGAATGCTCTCTACAGAATATCTGTAGAAATTTGCGAGAGTCTTTAATGACATTTCAAGTCTCCTCAAGCTCCTAATGAAACATAGCTGCTGTCATGTCCTTTGTAATTTCATCAATCTATTGGGCCCATGATAGATCTTCAGAGATGTTGACATCCAGAAATTTGAAACTGCTCACCCTTTGCACTCCTCGATAAGGATTGCTGTGTGTTCCTTCGACATCCCCTTCCTGAAGTCCACAATCTGTTCTTTGGTCTTTGGGTGCAATGTTGGTGTTGTGATATCACTCAGCCTCACTCTATCCATCTCACTCCTGTACATCTCCTAAACACCATCTGCAACTTTGCCAACTTCAGTTGTGTTACCGGCACATTTATAGACGGCATTGGAGCTGTCATTTGAGTATCCAGTGTACCTTTCCACACAGTCGTGGGTGTAGAGACAGTAGAGCAATGGGTTAAGCAGGCTTTCTTGAGGTGCACCAGTGTTGATTGTCAGTGAGGAGGAGATGTTATTTCCACTCTGCATTGACTGTCAACCCCTGATGAAGAAATCAGGTTCCCAGTTGCAAAGAAGATACAGAGACTCAATTTTTGGAGCGTGTTGATTAGTAATGAGGATATGATGGTGTTGAACACTGAGCTCAAATCAATAAACAGCAGTCTGACATAAGCCTTGCTATTGTCCAGTTGTCCAAGGCCAATAGGATTGCATTGGCTGTAGACCTATTGTGGTGATGGCAGTGGGTCCAGTTCCTAGCTTAGGCAGGGGTTGATTCTGGCCATGACCGAACTCTCAGAGCACTTCATCACAGTAGATGTGAGTACAACTGGATATTCAAATGATACATGAAAGGCGTTTAAAGATTACTGTAAATGGGAGTGAAAGACCGATTATACAATTGTTCTAAAGCAAAACGCAAGAATATTTCTGGGATGATGCAGCAACAGCAATTATTAGGTATGTGTTCAGACAGTCAGTTCTGCATGTTTTTGTCCACATCACAGAAGGTATAGCTCACTTCCCAAGCCCAAGATGGATTTGGTTAGATCAATAATATAGGAATAATCCAGAGCAAAGTGCAAGATTGGTGTTTGCAAGTGAATGCACATTCTGCAGGTGAACATGGAGAAAAAAATATTATTTTTGATTCACATTTATTGCCTACCCTTGTTTGTCCTTGGACTATGAACGCAGGAAAGAGTCATCCTGATTTAGAGTCTGGAGTTACAGGTAGGACAGGTTACAGTAGGTAAAAATATCAGATTTTGTTCTCTGAATTATTTTATTAAATTAGATAGTTTTTTTTCATGCTATTACAGTGAATATACTTTGTCTGAGATTAATGTTGTTTTAAAATTCTAGATTTAATTAATTTAAAATTCCCAGCAGCATTGTGAAGAAAGTAAGATGAGTGTCTGGAAAGTGACAAAGGTTGGGAAGTTAACCTCCATTGGTTCGACTGAACAGGGAGATTATTATGAGAAGAAGATGGGGTAGTTATGACTGCTGGTCACTCGTCTGATCCAAGAATTGTGCTGAAGGAATTTAGTTCCAGGCTATTGTCAAGGACACCCTCACAAAGTCAGCAAAATGATTTTTTTCATGCATACACTTCTTGCATAACAGCATGGATTTCTTATTCAAATTATGATCTCATATGATGTGGCTAACACCATCTAAATCAGGCTCCATTAGTAGAGTCATTTGTTAGATTTATTGACCAGTGTGCTTTACCTAGTATGCCATAACTGTAACATGATGGGCTTCTCAAGCCTGGGTCACATGAACTCCTTATCCCTTACTAATTGCAAAAATCTTGAACTACAAAGCTTCAGTGGAACTTATGATCCATTCTACAAGCTCCATCTGTGGGTGTCTGCCTGAAAAATAGTCAATTGTCACAAGTTATATGTTTCTTTTTAGCCTTTTCTTCCAGTGAGATACTTCCAGAACAGAGCCATGCCTGAAAGTTTCTGTAGGCTTACTTTTGGCTTATCTTTTGCATTCTGGCCTTTTCTTTGGAAGTGAGTGTATAAATTACATGAAATCTGTATAGCCTGATGTTGTGTAAAGAACATAATTTTCAGAGCTAGAGTATTGCCAGCTTGTGGTCCACTTTGATGCAAATGGTTGAGACATGTAGGAGCTGATTATCCTTTGCAAGCAAATGTTAAACTTAGAGCTCCTTCATCACTTACTCCTTTCCATCTCACTGAGCATGTGCAATGCATACAGAACACATTGCCGCAGATGACACTTCTGCAACAGCATGGTTTCTATTACTGATCTGATGCATCAGCTTAGATTTTTATTATTTAGAAACATAGAAACATAGAAAACATAGAAAATAGGAGCAGAAGTAGGCCATTCGGCCCTTCGAGCCTGCACCGCCATTCAGTATGATCATGGCTAATCATCCAACTCAGAACCCTGTACCAGCCTTCCCCCCATGCCCCCTGAGCCCTTTAGCCACAAGAGCCACATCTAACTCCCTCTTAAATATAGCCAATGAACTGGCCTCAACTGTTTCCTGTGGCAGAGAATTCCACAGATTCACCACTCTGTGTGTGAAGAAGTTTTTCCTAATCTCGGTCCTAAAAGGCTTCCCCTTTATCCTCAAACTGTGACTCCTCGTTCTGGACTTTCCCAACATCAGGAACAATCTTCCTGCATCTAGCCTGTCCAATCCCTTTAGGATTTTATATGATTCAATAAGATCCCCCTTCAATCTTCTAAATTCCAATGAGTATAAGCCTAGTCAATCCCGTCTTTCATAATTTTAAAGTCCTGCCATCCCAGGAATCAATCTGGTGAACCTTCTTTGTACTCCCTCTATGGCAAGAATGTCTTTCCTCAGATTAGGGGACCAAAACTGCACACAATACTCCAAGTGTGGTCTCATCAAGGCCTTGTACAACTGCAGTAGTACCTCCCTGCTCCTGTACTCGAATTCTCTTACTATGAATGCCAGCATACCATTCACCTTTTTCACCGCCTGCTGTACCTGCGTGCCCACTTTCAATGACTGGTGTATAATGACACCCAGGTCTCATAGAAACATAGAAACATAGAAAATAGGTGCAGGAGTAGGCCATTCGGCCCTTCGAGCCTGCACCGCCATTTATTATGATCATGGCTGATCATCCAACTCAGAACCCAGCCTTCCCTCCATACCCCCTGACCCCTGTAGCCACAAGGGCCATATCTAACTTCCTTTTAAACATAGCTAATGAACTGGCCTCAACAGTTTGCTGTGGCAGAGAATTCCACAGATTCACCACTCTCTGTGTGAAGAAGTTTTTCCTAACCTCGGTCCTAAAAGGCTTCCCCTCTATCCTCAAACTGTGACCCCTCGTTCTAGACCTCCCCAACATCGGGAACAATCTTCCCGCATCTAGCCTGTCCAATCCTTTTAGGATCTTATACGTTTCAATCAGATCCCCCCTCAATCTTCTAAATTCCAACGAGTACAAGCCCAGTTCATCCAGTCTTTCTTCATATGAAAGACCTGCCATCCCAGGAATCAATCTGGTGAACCTTCTTTGTACTCCCTCTATGGCAAAGATGTCTTTCCTCAGATTAGGGGACCAAAACTGCACACAATACTCCAGGTGTGGTCTCACCAAGGCCTTGTACAACTGCAGTAGTACCTCCCTGCTCCTGTACTCGAATCCTCTCGCTATAAATGCCAGCATACCGTTCGCCTTTTTCACCGCCTGCTGTACCTGCATGCCCACTTTCAATGACTGGTGTATAATGACACCCAGGTCTCGTTGCACCTCCCCTTTTCCTAATCGGCCACCATTCAGATAATAATCTGTTTTCCTATTTTTGCCACCAAAGTGGATAACTTCACATTTATCCACATTAAATTGCATCTGCCATGAGTTTGCCCACTCACCCAACCTATCCAAGTCACCCTGCATCCTCTTAGCATCCTCCTCACTGCTAACACTGCCACCCAGCTTCGTGTCATCCGCAAACTTGGAGATGCTGCATTTAATTCCCTCATCCAAGTCATTAATATATATTGTAAACAACTGGGGTCCCAGCACTGAGCCTTGCGGTACCCCACTAGTCACCGCCTGCCATTCTGAAAAGGCCCCATTTATTCCCACTCTTTGCTTCTTGTCTGCCAACCAATTCTCTATCCACATCAATACCTTACCCCCAATACCGTGTGCTTTAAGTTTGCACACTAATCTCCTGTGTGGGACCTTGTCAAAAGCCTTTTGAAAATCCAAATATACCACATCCACTGGTTCTCCCCTATCCACTCTACTAGTTACATCCTCAAAAAATTCTATGAGATTCGTCAGACATGATTTTCCTTTCACAAATCCGTGCTGACTTTGTCCGATGATTTCACTGCTTTCCAAATGTGCTGTTATCATATCTTTGATAACTGACTCTAGCATTTTCCCCACCACTGACGTCAGGCTAACCCGTCTATAATTCCCCGGTTTCTCTCTCCCTCCTTTTTTAAAAAGTGGGGTTACATTAGCCACCCTCCAATTCTCAGGAACTAGTCCAGAATCTAAAGAGTTTTGAAAGATTATCACCAATGCATCCAGTATTTCTTGGGCTACCTCCTTAAGCCCTCTGGGATGCAGACCATCTGGCCCTGGGGGATTTATCTGCCTTTAATCCCTTCAATTTACCTGACACCACTTCCCTACTAACATGTATTTCTCTCAGTTTCTCCATCTCACTGGACCTTCTGTCCCCTACCATTTCTGGAAGATTATTTATGTCCTCCTCAGTGAAGACAGAACCAAAGTAGTTATTCAATTGGTCTGCCATGTCCTTGTTCCCCATAATCAATTCACCTGTTTCTGTCTGTAGGGGACCTACATTTCTCTTAACCAATCTTTTTCTTTTCACATATCTATAAAAGCTTTTACAGTCAGTTTTTATGTTCGCTGCCAGTTTTCTCTCATAATATTTTTTTCCCCTTCCTAATTAAGCTCTTTGTCCTCCTCTGCTGGACTCTGAATTTCTCCCAGTCCACAGGTGAGCCACTTTTTCTGGCTAATTTGTATGTTTCTTCTTTGGAAGTGTGTTTATAGAATTTTTAAAACACCTCCTCCATTTTTACATGTAAAAATTAAATTAAACTCCTTTAGTAACTAAAATTAGCTCCTTTAGTAACTAAAATTAACTCCTTTAGTAACTAAATATTTACTGAAATTTGACATTAGATTTTATTTGAATGGACTTCACTTTGTTACCTCAGTTGTTGATGAAGAAGCCCCATCAACGTGAGCATCTTTTCTGATTTCTTACAACCAAGGAAATATCAAAAAGAAACGATAGTACCTGTCATAAGGAATATTGAGATGATGTATTTAGAATATGTTTTATTCATTTACATTTGACTTCTTCCAAGATAATTTAATTCATTGAAATATTTTGTCTTTAAAATGGTGCCATAATACAGACCGTGAAAAAGATTATAATGAAAAGAACAATGAAATAGCAGATAAATTTCTAGTTCTTACCAGCAATTGTTAAATATATATAAATAGAACCAAAACATACTTGTTTACACTACAGAAGGAAAACCTTCAAGTCATTATGCCAAAAGTAATACAATCAAAATCCCTCCCCCTCCTGTCTTTTCCTATCATTTTGGATCTTCCCCCTCCCCTCCCACATTCAAATCTCTTACTAGCTCTTCCTTCAGTTAGTCCTGACAAAGGGTCTCGGCTCGAAGCATCAACTGTACCTCTTCCTAGAGATGCGGCCTGGCCTGCTGGTTCACCAGCAACTTTGATGTGTGTTGCTTGAATTTCCAGCATCTGCAGAATTCCTCGTGTCTGCGCAATCAAAAACTAATTATCTTTCCCATACCTTCTCCTAGGCCTGGTTTCATTATTTTTATTAATGCTTTTCTTATAAAACTCCAATAATATATCCTTGACTGCTAGCTAATTCTTTGGTATTGAAAAGAATTTCTTCCAACCTCTCTAGTCACTGTCAGTAAAAATTTTAAGTTGATGTCTCATGCCGTTGTCTCCTTCAGTAAAGAAAACAAAATGGTAGATTTTCATCTGTACCACTGGGCTGTTAAACATCACTCAGGCAGATGCAGTGAAGGTAATTTGAAGGCAAAAATTTTACAGATATGGTTGGATTTTCCTTCCCCACGTTTCAGTGCATTCTGCTTTGAGCTTTCAATCCTCAGCACATGATTTCCTTCCTGCATTAAGGCCAAGAGATGCTTAGCAACCAAGCATAAAGGTAAAAATATATCCTGCTCCTTTCCTGTTTATTCTGTAAGAAGCTTTTCATCTGGATTTATTATCATTAATCTTGCATATGGAATGCATTTCCTGTCTCCAAATGGTATCATGTTTTTTTTTAAATGAAAATCCGTATGGCGACCCCTCCCAATGCAAATTCCATGTGTAAACTATCTATATATGCCAGCATAACATGGAGGTAATTTCAATTGATCAATAGAATTACTCATCTTAGATTTGGGGAAAACATTACTTTCCTTTGTTATTTTGGCAAGATAGAATGCTGGTTTGGAGGACAGACTTTCTCTTCAAATGTAGTAGTCTATTTTTTCAATCAAAAGGCATGCGTGGAATCCTGGCTTTTTCTTCTGTTTCCCCTGCCTGCAGATGTGGCCAGGACGTCCTCAACTTGTACACACATTCTCAGCACAAAAGTGAATTTTTTGAATCCCATTGTTGGAACCGGCATTCAATAAAGAGAGCACTGATTTGTGTTTTGTTTTGTGGAGTAGCACACATTTTCCAGATCTTTTTGGATAATTAATGACATATCTTGGATGCCTCTTAGGAAACATGATCATTTTCTGTTTTAAGGAGGATTGATGAGTATATGTGAGGTGGAAACATTATGTATGTTGTGATTGTTAATTATATAAGGCAGTTGATTATTCTGTATGTATTAAAAAACATCTTAGAAATAGAAATGGCACTGAATGCATGCTTATAATCTTCAACTAAATTATCCTGTAGTTAATCTTCAGGATATGCATTGCATGTGTTAACACAAACAGTGTTGTTGTAATAACATCGTAAGGAGATATACATCTACTTGGCAGGAATATGCAAATGCTGCACTGGAAAAAAACATTGTGAATCATTCATATAAAAAGCTCCAGTTTGTTCTTAAATTATGGGTTGAGTTTTTCCAAACTGGAAATGATATGCTCTTTATATTATTTCTTAATTGGTGCAGCATGTACACAATGCTCTCAGTACTACTAAATGCATTACACTCAGATATATATATATGTGTGTGTGCGTGTGTGTGTGTGAACATGAACTAGCAAAGCACTTCAAGAAAATTGTTTCCTAGCTCGTAAAATATTCAGTTCATTTCATTTTTATAAGTCAAGTGGGAATAGTGGTACCAAACTCCCCAGCATGTGAAAAATGGAGCTCATATCATTGATTTACATTTGCAAACATACTTATCCAAGAATGATCAAAAGGTATAATGCATTAATTACCATTTTGTGATGCTTTTGGGTTTACTGACCACGAAGCTCAAAATTCAAATGAAAACCTGAAGCCATATCCGATACAAATAGCCATGAGTAATCTTACTAAAGGGAGATTAGACTGTAACTACCCAATCTAGTTTGCTTCCCAGTATATTCTCCATGACAAGTTTAGCTACCAATACCCACTTTTCAAGCAATTACCAGTTAAATGGTAGTTTGTCTTTTTTATATCTTTTTAAATATTTCCATAAAAGTTCACCTAATTGGGGCAGCCACAAAATTGAGCAAAATGTACTGGTCCCAATATATTCCCATTAACTAGTATCCACTGTATAAGGAAATTGTTGTGGTGTGTTGGCACTACATACAACAAAAAACAACATTCAACAATAATACAGAATGAAGAATCGGATTAAAATACAATTAGAAGTAAGAAAGCAGCATAGTTCACTATTTCTAAGGACTTATTTAAGACAGATATGAATCATTGGACTCTATGAACTGGCACCTGCTTTTACAAAGCCGAAGTAGACATGGAACCATTGTAAGAGTATTTATTGCAGATTATTTTGTGTTTGTGTGAGCCATTGTAAATCACTGTTTTAATAAGCGGTCCACAAATAGCTAGTGTCAGATAGGTGTGAATAAATCTTACTCAAATGCACCACATACTTTTGGACACACTAGGCAAAGCCAGATTCCTCTGCTGGATGCACGAAGGGCTTGGAAGGAAAATGAAAAGTCTGAACAACTCTCTGCTGTTTTACTTTCCATTGAAGCTGACTTCTGTGCTTATAATTTCAGGCCAATAACATAACAAGCCAAAGAACATTATCGTCTTTTTCATCCATTCTTTCCTCAGATTTAATTTACCTTGTTTATTTCATGTTGCATTTCTTAAAGCATTGATAAAAATATTTTTTTTAAATTTTGTCTACAGAGCTAAATTGAATTCTGATAGCTACTTCACAACAAGACTTCACAGTTTTTTCATACATCAGTCCAACAAAGGGCCGCAATCATTCACTCAATATCTTACTGGTGAATAACCAGTCTCTAAACTAACAGAGATTAGTGAAACCTGATATAAATTGGAGGACTTCATTGTCCAGCACTTCCACTTCATTCACAAAAAGCAGAACTTCCCGGTGGACAACCATTTTAATTCCTATCCCCGTTCTCATTCTAACATGAGAGTCCATGGCTTCCACTTCTGCCATGATGAGGCCACTCTCAGGTTGGAGGAGCAACACCACCTCATATTCTGTCTGGGCAGCTTCCAACCTGATGACATACATTTCTCCTTCCAGTAGTTATTTTTTCTCCTCCCCTTCCCTCTTCTTCAATTCACCACTTGGCCTCTTACCTCTTCTCTTCACTGCCTAACACCTTCCCCTGTTCCCCATCCTCCTTTCCTTTCTCCCATGGTCCCTTCTCCTCTCCTATCAGATTACTTTTTCTCATCCTTTTGTCTTTTCCAATGATCATCTCCCCTCATTCACCCAATTGGCTCTATCATATCCTAACTCGTCCTCCTTCCTCTCCCTCACCTTCTTATTCTGGCATCTTCCTCCTTCCCTGCCAGTCCTGATGAAAGGTCTTGGTCTGAAACATCGAAAGTCGATTCATTTCTACAGATGTTGCCTAACCTGTTGAGTTTCTCCAGCATTTTGAGCATATAGCTCTGGATTTCCAGCATCTGCAGAACTTCTTGTGTTTGTAGAGATTATTTATAACAAAAACTTATATAATTCAAAACAGCATTTCTCACACAGACTTTAATTGCAGAATTAGATATATCTGCATCTAATCCAATATATTAATCACAGAAAATAATTGGTCACATACTGCAGTTCTTAAAGTGATACCGATTAATGCATCACTTAACAGTAATGAAGAAAAACAAAGGAAAATAAACCGACCATCTAATACAACTGTCCAATTTTTATGTGTCTTCCTTAGCATAAATGTCTCCAGGTTCTCAATTGACCTTGAGTCCTTCAAGAAATAACACGTTGATATGGTAACTATATTATCTCTCTGTCATGACATCATATAATTTATAATATGGTGTGTGTTGAGTCACCACTGCCATGTATTGTGTCTGGCATTGGTCCAATTGGTCCAATGTCTGAGGGGGAGTGTTTGCTACTGTTGTTCTGGAGGATTTAAACTAATGTGGCAGGGGGATGGGAACAAGTGCAGAGAGACAGAGGGGTGTAAAATGAGGGTAGAAGCAAAAAGTAGTAAGGTGAAAACTAAAAGTGGCAGGCCGGCAAATCCAGGGCAAAAATCAAAAAAGGGCCACTTTTCAACATAATTGTATAAAGGCTAGGAGTGTTGTAAAAGCAAGCCTGAAGGCTTTGTGTGTCAATGCAAGGAGCATTCATAACAAGGTGGATGAATTGAATGGACAGATAGTTATTAATGAATATGATATAGTTGGGATCACAGAGACATGGCTTCAGGATGACCAAGGATGGGAGCTCAACATTCAGGGATATTCAATATTCAGGAGGGATAGACATGAAAGAAAAGGAGGTGGGCTGGCTTTGCTGGTTATAGAGGAGATTAACGCAATAGAAAGGAAGGACATTAGCCGGGAGGATGTGGAATCGATATGGGTAGAGCTGCATAACACTATGGGGCAGAAAATGCTGGTGGGAGTTGAGTACAGGCCACCTAACAGTAGTAGTGAGGTTGGGGATGACATTAAACAGGAAATTAGAAATGCCTGCAATAAAGGAACAGCAGTTATAATGGGTGACTTCAATCTACATATAGATTGGGTGAACCAAATTGGTAAGGGTGCTGAGGAAGAGGATTTCTTGGAATGTATGCAGGATAGTTTTCTGAACCAACATGTCGAGGAACCAACTAGAGCGCAGGCTATTCTAGACTGGGTATTGAGCAATGAGGAAGGGTTAGTTAGCAATTTTATCATGTGAGGCCCCTTGGGTAAGAGTGACCATAATATGGTGGAATTCTTCAATAAGATGGAGAGTGATATAGTTAATTCAGTAACAAAGGTGCTGAACTTAAAGAAGGGTAACTTTGAAGGTATGAGACATGAATTAGCTAAGATAGACTGGCAAATGATACTTAAAGGGTTGACGGTGGATATGCAATGGCAAGCATTTAAAGATCGCATGGATGAACTGCAACAATTGTTCATCCCAGTTTGGGAAAAGAATAAACCAGGGAAGGTAGTGCACCCATAGCTGACAAAGGAAATTAGGGATAGTATGAATTCCAAAGAAGAAACATACAAAGTAGCCAGAAAAAGCAGCACACCTGAGGACGGGGAAAAATTCAGAGTCCAGCAGAGGAGGACAAAGGGCTTAATTAGGAAAGGGAAAAAAGATTATGAGAGAAAGCTGGCAGGGAACATAAAAACTGACTGCAAAAGCTTTTATAGATATGTGAAAAGAAAAAGATTGGTTAAGACAAATGTAGGTCCCTTACAGTCAGAAACAGGTGAATTGATCATGGGGAACAAGGACATGGCAGACCAATTGAATAGCAACACACGTCAAAGTTGCTGGTGAACACAGCAGGCTAGGCAGCATCTCTAGGAAGAAGTACAGTCGACGTTTCGGCACACAGGAGATTAGTGTGCAAACTTAAAGCACACGGTATTGGGGGTATGGTATCGATGTGGATAGAGAATTGGTTGGCAGACAGGAAGCAAAGAGTGGGAATAAGCAGGGCCTTTTCAGAATGGCAGGCCGTGACTAGTGGGGTACCACAAGTCTCAGTGCTGGGACACCAGTTGTTTACAATATATATTAATGACTTAGACGAGGGAATTAAATGCAGCCTCTCCAAGTTTGCGGATGACACGAAGCTGGGAGGCAGTGTTAGCTGTGAGGAGGATGCTAAGAGGATGCAGGTTGACTTGGATAGGTTAGGTGAGTGGGCAAATTCATGGCAGATGCAATTTAATGTGGATAAATGTGAGGTTATCCACTTTGGTAGCAAGAACAGGAAAACAGATTATTATTTGAATGATGGCTGATTAGGAAAAGGGGAGATGCAACAAGACCTGGGTGTCATTGTACACCAGTCATTGAAAGTGGACATGCAGGTACAGCAGGCGGTGAAAAAAGTGAATGGTATGCTGGCATTTATAGTGAGAGGATTCGAGTACAGGAGCAGGGAGGTACTACTGCAGTTGTACAAGGCCTTGGTGAGACCACACCTGGAGTATTCTGTGCAGTTTTGGTCCCCTAATCTGAGGAAAGACATTCTTGCCATAGAGGGAGTACAAAGAAGGTTCACCAGATTGATTCCTGGGATGGCAGGACTTTCATATGATGAAAGACTGGATCGACTAGGCTTATATTCTCTGGAATTTAGAAGATTGAGGGGGGGATCTGATTGAAACATATAAAATTCTAAAGGGATTGGACAGGCTAGATGCAGGAAGATTGCTCCTGATGTTGGGAAAGTCCAGAACGTCGGGTCACGGTTTGAGGATAAAGGGGAAGTCTTTTAGGACCGAGCTGAGGAAAAACTTCTTCACACAGAGAGTGGTAAATCTGTGGAATTCTCTGCCACAGGAAACAGTTGAGGCTAGTTCATTGGCTATATTTAAGAGGGAGTTAGATATAGCCCTTGTGGCTAAAGGGATTAGGGGGTATGGAGAGAAGGCAGGTACAGGGTTCTGAGTTGGATGATCAGCCATGATCATACTGCATGATGGTGCAGGCTCGAAGGGCCGAATGGCCTACTCCTGCACCTATTTTCTATGTTTCTATGTTTGCTCACTGGGCCTCCAAGGCTGAACAATTGTGGGTCTCTGGTACCTCTGCAGCAGTAGTATGCCCATCATCTTTGGATATGCCCAGCTGCCTTCCTGCAATACTTTGTACTTCTGCTTTCCGTTTTCCATGAATAACATCTTTAGATTCATTTCTTTATTTCAGTGCTAAAGCAATTGAAGCACTCATAATGATGAGATAATATAGTTACCATTTCCATCTATTATGCTGTTAAGCTTCCAACTCAGTCATGATATATTTCTTGCACCAAAGTGAAATCCACTCACAACACGGCTCACTTGATTCTATGGGCTCAAAATATTAAAGGAGTATCTCCTAGCAAGCTTCATTGTAGTTTTACTATAGAGTCATAGAGTTATGTAACATAGAAACAGGCATGTCAGCCCACCAAGGGACCTTCCTGAGATAATTCCATTTGTCTGTTGTTGTGTATGTGGCCTGTTTACACAACTATGCTATTAATAAAAACACTGGAGAAAGGAACTAAGTTTCACGGTTCTTTACTGGTAGAGTCCGAACTTGAACTACACACATACAGATCAATATGTACCTAATAGCGCATGCAACAATGTGTTACTAAAACATAAAGTAGTCCCTAATTATGATGTAGGCTATACGGTACACGCCTCCCCTTTTATTTTAATAGTGTATCAACTTTTTTTTAACTGGGGCACTATGCTAAATAAATATGTTTACCCTGAACATACAAATGCCTACCATTTGTTTATAATTATAACAAGTAACTTAATAATACCAAATTATAACAAGCCTTCTTTTTCTTTTTTTTACTTTTGGTCTAAGACCCATTTATTACTCAAGTCTCTGGGGAGGTCTTCTCTGTCTGTCCAGGTAACGTCTGTCCTGAAGCATTTGCTTTGGGGAATAAGTCTCCACAGCTACATCAGGTGGGTCCTCAGCACTGATGACAGGCTTATCTGTAGATGAGGCTGATGTGGTCACATCAGGAGTGTTTGCTTCTACGTCAGGGAAGTCCAGGCAAGGTGTTATTGTGTTTTTCACCTGAGCATTCAGGATTTGGTCCACATGATGTCTCCATATGTTCTCTCCCATCTGAACTCTATACATCAGTGGCCCATCTATGATGGAAATTGTACCCGACTGCCACTTTTCAGTCTGGTAATCACGTGCAAGAACTGACTGTCCCACTCTGAAGCTCCGTGTTGAATTAGCATTCAAGTGTTTGAACTGTCTGTTCTCCACATCATGCCGTACATCTGGTTTGAGAAGATCCATGCGGGACCTCAGGTTCCTGTTCAGAAACATCATCGCTGGAGTCTGATTAGTGGTTGCATGTACTGCATTATGATAGGCAAGCAGGAAGCTGTCTATCTTGTGTTGCAGTGGTCGATTTTCACTGTCCATTGCCTTGATGGCTTTCTTGAATGTTTGTACAAATCTTTCTGCCAAGCCATTTGCGGATGGATGGTAAGGGGCAGATGTAAAGTGCTTGATTCCATTGTTCTTCAAAAAACTTTGGAATTCTTCTGAGACAAATTGCCATCCATTGTCTGTGCAGATTTGTTCTGGTATGCCATTCCTGGCGAACATGGCCCTCAGAACTGTAATGGTCTTTTCTGATGTGGTTATCTTCACTTTGATGACCTCTGGCCATTTGGAATGTGCATCGGCGGCAATTAAAAAGGTAAAGTCCATGAATGGTCCAGCAAAGTACATGTGCACTCGTTGCCATGGTGATGAGGGCCACTCTCACAGATGGAAAGGGGCTTGTGGTGGTGTGTTCTGGAAGTTTTGACATCCAGAGCAGTTCTTGGTCAAGTCCTCAATCTGTTTATCGATTCCTGGCCACCACACATAGGCACGGGCAAGACCCTTCACCTTCACGGTACCCAGGTGCCCCTCGTGCAGTTCCTCAGCACTCTGGTGCGTAGCTTAGGAGGAATTGCAACTCGTGAACCACACGTTAGTGTTCCCCGACACACTGACAACTGCTCCTTCCTCGTTGAGAAGGCTGGAAACAGTGTGTTACCACGTGCTGGCCATCCCTTTATCATGATGTCATACACTTTTGACAATGTAGGGTCATTGTTTGTTTTCCTTTCAATAAGGCTGCTTGTCACTGGTAATTGTTCAACACTTGTTGTGTGAAAGACCTTTGCTGAATCCATTTGTGTAGTTATCTCTAAAGTCGGCAGTAGTAAACATGACAAACCAACAGTGTTGCCATGTTGCTTGGTCCCCTTGTGTTCAATGTCATACATGTGACCTCCTAAGAAGAGACCATCGCTGCAGCCTTTGTGCTGTCATCACTGGAACGCCTTTCCTTGGGTTAAAGAGAGGCTGATGGTCAGTCAACAGGGTAAACTTTTGACCATACAGGTAGTGACTGAATTTCTTGACTCCCCACACGAGGCTTAGGGCATCTCTGTCAATCTGCGCGTAGTTGCGTTCAGCTGAAATTAGCGTTCTTGAGGCAAAGGCTATTGGTCTTTCTGAGCCATCTGGAATTTTGTGCAATAACACAGCTCCTGTCCCATGGGGTAAGACATCACAAGCCAGTCGGATTGGTAAGGAGCGGTCAAAGTGCGCTAGCACCCCTTCCGAAGTTATGAGTCTTTTAGTTTCTTGAAACGCTTTCTCACAGCTCTCAGTCCACTTGCATTGTGTCCCTGTCTGTAATAGTGCATTTAGTGGGGACTGTGGATAGGTTAGGCAAGAGCTTGTGGTAATAGTTCACTAGTCCAAGATATGCTCTCAGCTGAGACACATTTTCAGATGGTGGTGCCTTAAGCACTGCTTCTATCTTGTCTTGAGACATGTGTGAGCCATCCTTGTTGATCACATGCCCACAGTATGAGATTTCCTTTTTGAAAAACTCACATTTCTGTCAATTAGCTCTGAGCCCATATTCTCGTAACCTGCTGAGCACTTGTTCAAGGTTAGAAAGATGTTCATCATCATCCTTGCCGGTGACAATGATGTCATCCAGGTAACACTGAGTCCCTGGAATCCACTGCAGGACCTGGTCCATTGCCCTTTGCCAGATTGCAGGCACTGATGCTATCCCCAACACCAACCTGTTGTACTGGTAAAGTCCTTTGTGTGTATTCATTGTCAGGTACTTCTTGGATGTTTCATCGATTTCCATTTGGAGATAAGCCTGGGCCAAATCGATTTTTGTGAAATGTTCCCCTCCTGACAGGGAAGCAAGGATGTCCTCAATACGAGGTAGAGGATACTGTACCATGCGGAGAACTGGGTTAACAGTCACTTTAAAGTCTCCACATATGCGCACCTTGCTCGGTTTTCCTGGTTTTGTGCTGGAGATTTTCTTCATCACTGGAACAATAGGCGTGGCCCATTCACTCCAATCCACCTTTGACAGGACCCCAGTCTGCTCCAGATTTTTCAGCTCTGCCTCTACTGTAGGATGAATTGCATATGGCTCTGGTCTGGCTTTGTGAAATTTTGGACATGCATTTTCCTCAATCTCAAACTTTGCCTTCATGCTTTGAAGTGTTCCTATTCCTTTCATGAACATTTCCTCAGAGTCAGCAAGTAGTTGTGACAGTCTCTCAGATGTAGCCTTGCTGCCCTCCTTTGCTGACACAACTAGTGCCTGGATGGTGTGCCAATCCAACTCGATTTTCCTGAGCCATTCATGTCCCAGCAACGGTGGTCCTCCATTTTTCAGTATATAGAGGTTCAGCTGCTGTGTTTTGTCTCTGTAGGTCACTGTCACTTTAATTTTACCTTTGGGACGCACTCGCTATCCTGTGTAAGTCTTTAGCAGTAGTTTAGTTTGTTTCAGAGGTATGTGAGAAAACAGTCGTTTGTAGTCGTGTACAGAGATCACTGTTAAGGCTGAGCCTGTGTCCAACTCCACTTCCAGTCTCACGCCTGCCAGTTGTGGAGTGATCCATACTACTCTTCAATCATCTGTCACTTACACGCTGTGAAGTTGCAGACAAGACAATTCACTTTTGTCTGAGTCATTTCCATCAAAACAGCTTTCTTTCATTTTATGTACATTATTGTATTTTCCTTTCTGAGGTTTCTTGTTTCTCTGTATTTTGTCCTTTTTCTGCTGTTTACTAGCTTTGCATACTCTGCCAGTGTGGCCCTGTTTGCCAGTTTCTGTATTATTTTTCTTTAAACCAACAGTTATCAGGGTCATGTGACATGTTCCCACAATGGTAACATTTCTTTCCTTCATTCCTATTCAGTGACATTTTATTTGTACCATAATCCAGAGATTTTTGTTGTATCTCGGAAGCACCCCATGCTGCTATTTCCAATAATATTGCAATGTTCAGCACCTTCTCTAATGTAAGGTCTTTTTCACACAGGAGCTTCTTCTGTGTGGTTTCACAGTGCATGCCACACGCTAACCTATCCCTCACTGCGTCCAATAGACCAGCTCCAAATTGACAATGTTCTAATAATTTGCGCAATTCAGCATAATATTCAGAAATGCTTTCATTTTTGCTCTGATTCCATTTGTGAAATTTATATCTTTCAGCAAAAGATTTAGGGTTTAAATGCTGTTGGAGAGTGTCTACTATTTGCTTGAACATTTTGTCAGCTGGCTTTTCAGGGGTTAACAAGCCCGTATGTTTTTGCTCCCATAACATTGAGTAAGACACTGGCTTTCTTTTCATCATTAACACCGTTAGCCTCATAATATAACTTTCAATGTAAGTTACCCAGTTTTCAATGCCACTATCAAATGCTGTAATGGTTCCAATCATCGCCATCTTTGTTATGTTAATTTAGTCCCATTTTTTTCCTTGTTTTCTTTTCAGCTAGTTCCTTGCAGTCACTGCACATTCCATTTGACTCATGTGTCCTTTTTGCTAACGTAACGAGCGCACTCCCTCTACATGCCTTTGTCACTCCTTTTCATCTCCCTTCTCTCTCTTCTCCTTCAAGTGTCGTTATCAACTAAAACACGGTGTTACGATAAGATGTAGGTTCATAATTCTCGTCACCAATTTGTTGTGTATGTGGCCTGTCTACACAACTATGTTACTAATAAAAACACTGGAGACGGGAACCAAGTGTCATGGTTCTTTACTGGTAGAGTCCAAACTTGAACTACACACATACAGATCAATACGCGGCTAACAATGCATGCAACGACGTGTTACTAAAACATAAAGTAGTCCCTTATTATAATGTAGGCTATATGATACATCTGCATTTGGTCCTTATTTCTCTAAACCTTTCCTATCCATGTATCTGTCCAAATGCCTTTTAAAAATTGTGATTTACACCTCTGCCACTTCCTCAGACAGTTCACTCCACACACCCATCATCTGCTGTGTGATAAGTCTATCCGTTCTCGGCTTAAGGCTATGTTCTCTTGTCTTAGGCTTCCCTCATCTGGGAACAAAATCTGTGACCATACATTTTATCCATCCCTCTCATGATTTAATTAACTCTATAGTGTCACACTCAGCCTCCTTCACTCCAGGGATAGCAGTCCTAGCCTATCCAGTCTCTCCTTATAATGGCAGCATGGGTAGTATCCTTGTGCATCTTTTATACATCAGCAACACGTGACTATTTGTTTTAAATGCAACATCTTGAGATTTGTGGCTTGTTTTGGGGGAGGGGAACATGATTTGCTTTAAAGTTGCAAAGTCATTGCTTATCCTTCCACAGATTTCATCTCATTTGGTACCAGTTACATTATGTTCTGCTGGTACTCAGAATCTAGCTTGGCTTTTGTACCTACAGAGCTCACCTTATCTATTACATGGACTCTAGAAAGCTTTTCATTGTGGACTATTTCTAGAAACGTTTTCAGATCTACATTGCACCTTCCATTCTTCCAGTATAGCTGTTTTTCATCCATCTGCACACAGAGTATCTAATTCATTTTAATTGCCCTTTACTTATTCCACTTTTTGTCCTGCACATCACCATAAGTACTTCCTTGGGTTGGACAGCCAACATTGTTTTTGTTCATCGGAATATAAAACCCCATTTTTGTTGGCTTAAATAATACTGTATCTCCCATTATCTGTGAGAGTATATGGCTTTGTACTTTTCTAGAATGAACTTGGTCTCATGTAGTGGCCATTCCTCTGGGCTGTACTTCCAGATTCCACAAATAATCCAAGTGCTTGATCAGTGCCTTGCTCAAATCTGCAGGACTTCACTAGTCTGATCATGATGTTAGTTCTGTTAAGAAAATATCAAAGGATTCTCCCTGCTCCTGCTCTCTGTTTAATGGCAATATCCAACTGTTTCATTTTTAGACATTAGCAACCAACCTATGATGTGTTGAATACATTTTCTAGGAGGGTTTTTGAAGGTTTATGGTATGATGCAATTGTCTCCCAATGTGACCAGTTAGATACAATAACATCTTTCATCTAACAACACATACAAAATGCTGGTGGAACGCAGCATGCTAGGCAACATCTATAGGAAGAAGTACAGTCGATGTTTCTGTCCTGATGAAGGGTCTCAGCCCGAAATGCTAACTGTACTTCTTCCTATAGATGCTGCCTGGCCTGCTGCGTTCCACCAGCATTTTGTGTGTGTTGCTTGAATTTCCAGCATCTGCAGATTTCCTCGTGTTAACATCTTTCGTCTGCTCCATTTGATCTGATATAGCTGGCTTATCATGTTAACTATTGTCCCCATTGTTCACGTCCTTCAGGTAGGCTACTTGTTTGAAAATCTAGGAGTGGTGGGTTCATTTGCATCAATATGTACTGTCTTGGTTGAATCTCACTGCAAGACCATGTGTTAATTCTGTAGGGAGGACTCCCACTCCATCTTCTTTATTTCAAATCAAGTGTGGGATGCAAATTTTGTCATTTCATTAACCAACACTTCAAATGCCAGCTCTCAGCATTCTTTTGAAATTCTCACAGATTATGGGAAATACATTATTATTTAAACCAATAAAAATATGATTTTATTTATTGTGCAAAATAGCAATATTTGCAGTTCTTACAATGGCTGTCTGTCTGTCTGTCTCTCTATCTATCTATCCATCTGTCCTTCTCCCTCTCTTCTCTTTCTCTCATTATAGAGATATATAGCCGCCAGAAAGCTCCAGAGTGACACGATGTAACAACAATGCAGAGAGCTTTGGAGGCATATTAAAATATTTAAAATGATGAAAGCGTTATTACACATCTTAATTAGGACAGTATTGTGGACTCATTTAAACTATTGCCATTAGTCAGATGGTTAGCTAATGCCAAAATCTGACAATCTGACTGCACACTATTTTTCACTGTATGTAACTTCAGAATTCCACAGAAATTATACACATTTGTATAGTTGCACAGAATCCTATCTGCTTTTCCTGTCTGCAGTTTGATCAAATCTGCTGTGAAGCTAATGGATGGTCAATTCCATTTCACGTTGTGTCCTTTTAGAAAAGTTCAGCCCAATGTTGCCAAGGTATCACCTGCAAGATTATGTCTGGATCAATGTAATATTAACTTTTAGTATTTAACATGCATAAATACTTGTGTGCATTACCGGAAATTAACAGATCCTTTAACTGGGCCTTCATAGAATCTTCACAGAGAACCAATGTTTAAGCTTTACATATCACTTTGTCCCTGGTGATGTGGAGTTTCTGAGAAGATTTAAACATGTGATTAATGATCATCTGCAGACCAAAATCAATAAAACACACATTTTGCCTCAATAACTCAATTGTTTTCTTGCTACACTTACTTTAACTTCACCAGAAAGCTTTGGGTTCAGATTTTAAGACATCTGTTGTTTTTGTAGTCCTCTCTCTCTCTCTCTGCACTTCACTTCATTTCATCTCTGCTATTTTCCCCCTGTGGATTTATCTGAATAGGGATTGGACTTAATTTCCCCAGATTTATTTTACTTAAGCTCCTTTGATTTCATCTGTTTATTTTAAATTTATTTTAGTTAAACTCCTTCGATTTCATCTGCTTGCCTTTGATTCATAATTGGACCTCAGATAGTTGGGTGAAGAAACTTAACAAAAATTCTTGAGCTTTTGAGCTAAAATTTCGCATTCAATAGTCAATATCCTGAGACTCAATGCATGTATGACATATTGGATCACTTATTAGTAAACTTGTGCAACTTGAGGTATATTTTAATATCCATTGAACGTTCGGAAATTGAGATAAATATAAACTGATTAATTTTCTTTAAATAAAATCATAATAAGAACCCATGAAACAGGAATTGTTTGTAATTTTGGAATTTGTAAGTGTAATTTCTCCTTGGATTCTAAGCTGTGTTATCAAAATAACGAAGTAGTCTATGAACATAGAATATAGTGCAGTACAGCAGTGTACAGGTCCTTTGGCCCACAATGTTGTACAGTTGGCCCTCCTTATCCGCAAGGGATTAGTTCCGGGACCACTCGCATGTACCAAAAAATGCGGATGCTCAAGTCCCTTATTCAACCTGACTTAATGCGGTGGATCTTAGGATCCAGCGGAACCCTGGACCTTATTTAACCTATCTCAAGGGTGGCGTTCTCAGGATTGCTGCCAGTGTTACGTGACAGTGATGGTAAGAATTGGAGGAGATGGCAGTTGAATGAATGGCTGAGGAGCTGGTACAGGGAGCAGGGTTTTAGATTTTTGGATCATTGGGATCTCTCCTGCGGAAGGTGGGACCTATACAGATTGGATGGGTTGCACCTGAACTCGAGGGGGAGCAATATCCTTGCAGGTAAGTTTGCTAGCATGGTTCTGGAGGGTTTAAGCTAATTTGCAAGGAAAATGGGAGCCAGAGTGATAGAGCAGTGAAAGAAGTGCGTGGAGTAAAGCCAGATCTAACATATAGAAAGGCTTTGAAGAAAGAGAAGCAGAATAAAGGTAGTAAGGTAGAAGGGCTAAAGTGTATGTACGTCAATGCAAGAAGCATCAGGAACAAAGGTGATGGACTGAGAGCTTGGATACATACATGCAATTATGATGTAATGGCCATTACAGAGATTTGGCTGGCACCAGGGCAGGAATAGATTCTCAATATTCCTGGATTTCAGTTCTTTAAAAGGGATGCAGGGGGGGAGGGGGAGGGGAGGAGGGGTGGTATTACTGGTCAGGGATACTATTACAGCTACAGAAAGGGTGGTTGATGTAGCAGGATCCTTTTTTGAGTCAGTATGGGTGGAAGTCAGGAACAGGAAGGGAGCAGTTACTCTACTGGGGGTATTCTATAGGCCCCCTGGTAGCAGCAGAGATTCAGAGGAGCAGATTGGGAGGCAGATTTTGGAAAAGAGCAAAAATAACAGAGTTGATAGCATGGGTGACTTTAACTTCCCTAATATTGATTGGCACCTGATTAGTTCCAAGGGTTTAGATGGGGCAGAGTTTGTTAAGTATGTCCAGGATGGATTCCTGTCACAGTATGTTGACAGGCCGACTAGGGGGAATGCCATACTAGATCTAGTACTAGGTAACAAACCGGGCCAGGTCACAGATCTCACAGTGGGTGAGCATCTGGGGGACAGTGACCACTGCTCCCTGGCCTTTAGCATTATCATGGAAAAGGATAGAATCAGAGAGGACAGGAAAATTTTTAATTGGGGAAGGGCAAATTTTGAGGCTATAAGGCTAGAACTTGCGGGTGTGAATTGGGATGATGTTTTTGCAGGGAAATGTACTATGGACATGTGGTCGATGTTTAGAGATCTCTTGCAGGATGTTAGGGATAAATTTGTCCTGGTGAGGAAGATAAAGAATGGTAGGGTGAAGGAACCATGGGTGACAAGTGAGGTGGAAAATCTAGTTAGGTGGAAGAAGGCAGCATACGTGAGGTTTAGGAAGCAAGGATCAGGTGGGTCTATTAAGGAATATAGGGAAGCAAGAAAGGAGCTTAAGAAGGGGCTGAGAAGATCAAGAAAGGGGCATGAGAAGGCCTTGGCAAGTAGGGTAAAGGAAAATCCCAAGGCATTCTTCAATTATGTGAAGAACAAAAAGGATGACAGGAGTGAAGGTAGGACTGATTAGGGATAAAGGTGGGAAGATGTGCCTGGAGGCTATGGAAGTGAGCGAGGTCCTCAATGAATACTTCTCTTCGGTATTCACCAATGAGAGGGAACTTGATGATGGTGAGGACAATATGAGTAAGGTTGATGTTCTGGAGCATGTTGATATTAAGGGAGAGGAGGTGTTGGAGTTATTAAAATACATGAGGACGGATAAGTCCCCAGGGCCTGACGGAATATTCCCCAGGCTGCTCCACGAGGCAAGGGAAGAGATTGCTGAGCCTCTTGCTAGGATCTTTATGTCCTCGTTGTCCACGGGAATGGTACCGGAGGATTGGAGGGAGGCGAACGTTGTCCTCTTGTTCAAAAAAGGTAGTAGGGATAGTATGGGTAATTATAGACCAGTGAGCCTTACGTCTGTGGTGGGAAAGCTGTTGGAAAAGATTCTTAGAGATAGGATCTATGGGCGTTTAGAGAATCATGGTCTGATCAGGGACAGCCAGCATGGCTTTGTGAAGGGCAGGTCGTGTCTAACAAGCCTGATAGAGTTCTTTAAGGAGGTGACCAGGCATATAGATGAGGGTAGTGCTGTGGATGTGATCTATATGGATTTTAGTAAGGCATTTGACAAGGTTCCCCATGGTAGGCTTATTCAGAAAGTCAGAAGGCATGTGATCCAGGGACGTTTGGCCAGGTGGATTCAGAATTGGCTTGCCTGCAGAAGGCAAAGGGTCATGGTGGACAGAGTACATTCAGATTGGAGGGTTGTGACAAGTGGAGTCCCACAAGGATTGGTTCTGGGACCTCTACTTTTTGTGATTTTTATTAACGACCTGGATGTGGGGGTAGAAGTGCGGGTTGGCAAGTTTGCAGATGACACAAAGGTTGGTGGTGTTGTAGATAGTGCAGAGGATTGTTGAAGATTGCAGAGAGACATTGATAGGATGCAGAAGTGGGCTGAGAAGTGGCAGATGAAGTTCAACTCAGAGAAGTGTGAGGTGGTACACTTTGGAAGGACAAACTCCAAGGCAGAGTACAAAGTAAATGGTAGGATACTTGGTAGTGTGGAGGAGCAGAGGGATCTGGGGGTACATGTCCACAGATCCCTGAAAGTTGCCTCACAGGTAGATAGGGTAGTTAAGAAAGCTTATGGGGTGTTAGCTTTCTTAAGTCGAAGGATAGAGTTTAAGAGTCGTGATGTAATGATGCAGCTCTATAAAACTCTGGTTAGGCCACACTTGGAGTACTGTGTCCAGTTCTGGTCACTTCACTATAGGAAGGATGTGGAAGCATTGGAAAGGGTACAGAGGAGATTTACCAGGATGCTGCCTGGTTTAGAAAGTATGCATTATGATCAGAGATTAAGGGAGTTAGGGCTTTACTCTTCGGAGAGAAGGAGGATGAGAGGAGACATGATAGAGGTGTACAAGATAATAAGAGGAATTGATAGAGTGGATAGCCAACGCCTCTTCCCCAGGGCACCACTGCTCAATACAAGAGGACATGGCTTTAAGGTAAGGGGTGGGAAGTTCAATGGGGATATTAGAGGAACGTTGTTTACTCAGAGAGTGGTTGGTGCGTGGAATGCACTGCCTGAGTCAGTGGTGGAGACAGATGCATGAGTGAAGTTTAAGAGACTACTAGACAGGTATATGGAGGAATTTAAGGTGGAGGGTTATATGGGAGGCAGGGTTTGAGGGTCGGCACTACATTGTGGGCCGAAGGGCCAGTAATGTGATGTACTATTGTAAGTCAGTGCGGTGGGCATTAGGACCCAGTAGTAGAGCTCTGAATCTGCAAAGTTTCTGTTCACAAAAATAATCACGATTGTGATTTAAAATAAAGTGGAAATAATAAAGCGATCAGAAAGAGGTGAAACGCCATCGGTCATTGGAAAAGTGTTAGGTTACAGTAGGTCAAAGATCCGCACAATTTTAAAGGATAAAATGAGAAAGGCCCTGCCTGATTAAAGCTACAATTATTACTAAGCAACGCGGTGGTTTAATTATTGGGTTTTGGAGTTTTGGGTTTTTGATCCTGCGCGTCAACCTGGCAGGGATGGACAGAGCGCTCGGGAGCGATCTGTCACTGGATCAATCTTGGGAACTTCCGTTTCTTAGCCTGGCGCTAAAACATACATTTCTTAAGTATCTTATATGCATAGGAAGGTAAAATATATACTATATGCTAAGACAAACATTTGACTAACTGACGCTAAATAATACCGGATGTACCTGTTCCGATTTACTCAGTAAAAGAACTTCCGATTTTTTTCGATCCCGATCTCCGATAATCTATGCGCATCCTCCCGTATACTTTAAATCATCTCTAGATTACTTATAATACCTAATACAATGTAAATACTATACAAAATAGTTGTTATACTGCATTGTTTGGGGAATAATGATAAGAAAAAAAGTCTGTACATGCTGGAACAGCAAGTGCTGGAAGAGCACTTCCGGGTTTTCTCGATTCACGGTTGGTTGTATTCGCGCATGTGCAACTCGCGGATAAGGAGGGCTGACTGTACCAATGTTTTAACATTCTCCAAGATCTATCAAGGCCTTCCCCCATTACCCTCTATTTTTCTTTCCATGTGCATAACTAAGTGTCTCTTAAATGTCCTTAATGTATCTTCCTCTATCACCATCAGTGCAGTGTGTTTCATGCACCAATCCCCCCTTTGTAAAAAAATTCCTCCGACATAGCCTTCATACATTCCTCTAATCACTTTAAGATTAAGCCCTCTCATATTAGCCATTTCTGTCGTGTGAAAAAGATGCTGGCTGCCTAGGCTTGCTATGCCTCTTATCAGCTGATACACCTCTCTCAAGTCACTCCCATCCTCCTTTGCTTCAAAGAGGAAAGCCCTTGCCTGCTCAGTGTTCACTCTTAGGCTGAGGAAATATTTCTATAATCATGAAATTATCATAGAATAATCATAGAATTGTAAAACTGACAGTCTGACAATAAATTTGTGAAGGACTGTGTAGAAACTATGTAATACTGGTCGCCCCATTACTGGAGGAATGTAGAGGCTTTGGAAAGTGTACAGAAGAGGTAAACTATTATGCTGACTGGATTAGTGGGCATGGATTTGATAAGCCTCTGTCCACAAAAGTTCATAAAATTCTGAGATATAATAGATGGATTTTTCCCCCAGGATAGAAATCACAAATACTAAGGAAGATAACTAGACTACTAAAATAAATAAATAAGAGGATTGAGTACAGGAATTGTGATGTTACGTTGAAGTTGTATAAGTTTATGGTGAGGTGAAATTTGGAGGATTATGTGCATTACCTACAGGAAATATATCAATAAGATTGACAGAGTACAGAGAAAATTTAGAACAATGTTACTAAGACTTGAAACATAGAAACATAGAATCATAGAAAACCTACAGCACAATACAGGCTCTTCGGCCCACAATGCTGTGCCGAACATGTACTTACTTTAGAAATCATGTAGGGTTACCCATAGCCCTCTATTTTTCTAAACTCCATGTACCTATCCAGGAGTCTCTTAAAAGACCCTATCGTATCCGCCTCCACCACCATTGCTGGCAGCCTATTCCACGTACCATCCACTCTCTGCATAGAAAATCTTACCCCTGACATTTCCTCTGACCTATTTCCAAGCACCTTAAAACTGTGTCCTCTCATGTTAGCCATTTCAGCCCTGGGAAAAGGCCTCTGACTATCCACACGATCAATGCCTCTCAAACTTGAGTTATTGAATCACAGAGAAATACAACACAGAAGCAGGGCCTTCAGCCCATTTAGGCCATGCCAGAACCACTTAAACTGTCTAATCGCATTAATCTGCACTGGAACCACAGCCCTTCATATCCCTACTATCTATGTACCTATCCAAACCTCCCTTAAACATTGAAATCAAGCTTGCATGCACCACTTGTGCTGGCAGCTCATTTAACACTCTCACAACCCTCTGAGTGAAGAAGTTTCCTCTCATGGTCCTCTTAAACTTCTCACATTTCAGCCTTAACCCATGACCAGGATCCACCTAACCTCAGTGGAAAAAGCTTGCTTGCATCTTCCCTATCCATACCACTCATAATTTTGTATGCCTCTATCAAATCTCCTCTCAGTCTTCTATGTTCCAAAGAATACAGTCGTAATCTATTCAATCTTTCAACATAACTCAGTTCTTCCAGACCCTGCAACATCCTTGTAAGTTTTCTCTGCACTCTTTCAGCCTTGTTTACATCTTTCCTGTAGGTAGGTGACCAAAACCACACACCAAAATTAGGCCTCGCCAACGTCTTATACAAGTTCAACATAACATCCCATCTTCTGTACTTAACATTGATTTATGAAGGTCAATATGCCAAAAATCTCCTTTATGACCTTTATATAAATGATTTAGATGATGGAATAGATGGCTTTGTTGCCAAGTTTGCAGATGATACGAAGCTTGGTGGAGGGACAGATAGTGTTGAGGAAACAGGTAGGATGCAGCAGGTCTTAGACAGATAAGGAGAATGGGCAAGAAAGTGGGCAAACGAAATACAATGTTGGAAAATGCACAGTCATGCCCTTTGGTAGTAGAAATAAATGTTCAGACTGTTTTCTAAATGGGGAGAAAATCCAAAAATCTGAGATGCAAAGGAACTCGTGAGTCCTTGTGCAGAACATCCTGAACGTTAACTTGCAGGTAGAGTTGGTGGTGAGGAAGGCAAATGACATGTTAGCATTCATTTCAAGAGGTCGAGAATACAAGAGCAAGGATGTGATGCTGAGGCTTTATAAGGCACAGGTGAGGCCTCACCTTGAGAATTGTGAACAGTTTTGGGCCCCTCATCTTAGAAAAGATGTGCTGGCATTGGAGAGGGTCCAGAGGAGGTCCACAAGGATGACTCCAGGAAAGAAAGGGTTATCATATGAGGAACGTTTGATGGCTATGGGTCTGTACTTGCTGGAATTCAGAAGGATCTGGGGGGAGGGGATCTCATTGAAACCTTTTGAATGTTAAAAGACCTAGACAGAGTAGATGTGGAAAGGATGTTTCTCATGGTAGGAGAGTCTTGGACAAGGGGGCACAGCCTCAGGATAGAGGGGTGCCCTTTCAAAACAGAGATAGGGAGCAAGTTCTTTAACCAAATGGTGGTGAATCTGTGGAACTTGTTGCCACATGCAGCTGTGAAGACCAGGTCATTGGGTGTATTTAAGGGAAAGATTGATAGGTCCATCATTGGACATAGCATCAAAAATTACGGGGAGAAGGCTGGGTACTGGGATTGAGAAGGAAAAAAAAGGATCAGCCATGATTGTATGGTGGAGCAAACTCACTGGGCCAAATGGCCTAATTCTGCTCCTATGTCTTATGGTCTTAGGGTCTTATGACTCCATCTACCTGTGATACCACTTTCAAAGAATTATGTACATGTATTCCCAGATCCCTTTATTCTACCACACTCCTCAGCGCCCTACCATTCACTGTGTAAGACCTACCCTGGTTGGTCCTACCAAAGTGCAAAACATCGCATTTGTCTGCATTAACTTCCATCTGCCATTTTTTCCAGCTGATGCAGATCCCTCTGCAAGCCATGAGGGCCTTCCTCTCTGTCCACTACACCCCAACCTTGGTGTCATCTGCAATTTTGCTGATCGAGTTATCATCCAGATGATTGATATGGATGACAAACAAAGGACCCAGTACCAATCCCTGCGGCACACCTGTAGTCACAGGCCTCCAGTCAGAGAATCAACCCTCTAATGGCACGCTGTGGCTTCTCCCAACAAGACAATGTCTAACTCAATTTGCTATCACATCCTGAATGCTGGGTGACTAAACCTTCTTGACCTACCTCCTATGTGGAACCTTGATAAATGTCTTGCTGTAGTCCACGTAGACAACATCCACTGCCTTGCCTTCACCAACTTTTCTGGTAATGTCCACAAAAAACTCAATAAGTTTGGTTAGACATGACCTACTACACGCAAAGCCATGCTGACTATTCTTAATCAGTTCATGTCTATCCAAATACTTGTATATTCGGTCCCTTAGAATACCTTTCAATAACATTCCCACAACTGATGTCAGACTCACTGGCCTGTAAGTTTCTGGTTTCAGTTTAGACCCTTTTGTAAACAATGGAAAAACATTGTCTATCCTCCAATCGTCTTTACCTCTCCTGTCGCTAAAGATGTTTTAAATATCTCTGCTAGGATTCCATCAATTTCTGCAATTTCCTTCCTGTAGAGTCCTTGTCAGGTCCTGGGAAGTTATTCACGCTGATTTGCCTCAGGGTACCAAACATCTCCTCCTCTGTAATCCGTACATGTCCAAGAAGTTGATGCCACTTTGCCTCACTTCAACAGACTCTGTATCCATCTAAGGACGTACGTTATTGGGAAAAGTTGAATAGGTTAGGACTTCATTCCTTTGAGTATGGAGAATGAGAAGATATTTGTTAAAGGTATATGGTGTGTCTGTGCACAACTACATATTGATTAAATAAAAGCACATATGCAGGAGAGAGCTTTAACTAGTGTATTCACATTGTAGAGAGAGAGAGAAAAATGCACATGCACAAACAACAGATCAATACGTAGTGCTAAAGGGGAGTGGGTCATTGCTCTAAAAGAAATAGATCCATGAATTATACTTCTTCTCTCTTTATAAAACTGTATATGTACAAAACATTCAATTTCCCTTTCATAAACCCATATTCCACATAAATATGCTTTTACGATAACAGTGCATAACTAACTTCACTGTTGTAAAGGATCAGTCTTTTGGGTGGTGCTCTTTTTCCCGCAGGATAGTTTCTCTGGACCTGTCCAGTGGCATTAGGTTTGGTAAGTGTCTCAATGTTCTTGGATTCCGGTGTCACATTGCTGTCAGTGACATCATCTCTGAGAGGTAAGTCCTGTTGCTGTAATGTGTCTGTCTTGTTGGATACAATCAACTCAGGTGTATTCTTCGGCAGAGCATCCAGTATCTGGTCCACATGAAGTCTCCATGTCTGATCTCCAACATCCACTGTGTACATCAGTAGTCGAAATCTTGTAGCTATCCTACTGGGTGTCCACTTACCTTCTCTATAATCATGTGCTCGGACTTCCTGTCCAATCCCGAAGCTACTTGCTGCTTCACTTAGTTACTAGCTGAACAGTTATTCTCATTGTCCATTAACTTAATGGACTTTTTGAGGGTTTGAAGAAACCTTTCAGCTAACCCATTCGTTGCTGGGTGATGAGGAGCTGAATTGTCTGATGCAATTTTTTTTCATGAACAGTCAGAATTCTTCTGACATGTATTGTGGTCCGTTGTCACTCACAATTTGTTCTGATAGTCTGTTTCTGGCGAAGATAATCCTCAGAGTGGAGACAGGCTTTGCTGAGTTGGTTGACTTCATTAGTATAACTGCTGGCCACCCTGGATGAGCATCCACAGCAATGAGAGGCATAGAATCCATGAATGGCCCAGCAAAGTGAATATGTACTCTTTGCCATGGTGATGACAGCCACTCCCATGGGTGTAACAGTGCCTGTAGAGGTGCAGTTTGAACTTTTATGCATCCAAAACAACTTTTGGCCAAGTCTTCAATCTGTCTATATATTCCCGGCCACCAAATATAGTTCCAGGTGAGACTCTTCATCTTGACTGTACCCAGGTGTCCTTCATGCAGACTTTCTAACACTGCCGCATCATTTAGCGAGAACCACAACACAAGATCCATACATCTGCATTCTTTGACATCATGACATTGGTCCTGTCTTGCTGAGAACTCTGGAAACATGGAGTTATCATGAGCTGGCTATCCTTACATGATGATTTCATAGACTTTCAATGTCGGGTCATTCCTTGTTTCCCTTTTTATTTCAGAATTTGTTACTGGCAACTGGTCCACCAGTGCAGTGTGGAACACTTCTTCTGGTTCACAGTATGAAGAGTTTTCTTCTTCAGTTGCCAATAGTAGAAGATGTGACAAGCTGTCAGCGTTGCTCTGTTGTTTGGTACCCTTAAACTCTATGTCATAAGAGTGGGCTCCTAGGAATAGTATCCAATGTTGTAACCCCGTAGCAGTCATCACTGGAATTCCCTTCCTGGGATTAAAAATGGACATAAGGGGCTGGTGATCTGTCACTAGCATAAACTTTTGTCCGTAGAGGTAGTGGTGGAACTTCTTTATTCCCCACACTGGACTAAGGGCCTCTCGGTCGAGCTGTTCGTAGTTGTGTTCTGTGTTTGTCAGTGATTTTGAAGCAAACACAATCGGGCGTTCAGACCTATCTTTCACAATGTGTGACAAAGGGGCTACAATGTCATAGGATGCATAGCACGCCAGTCTGATGGGCAAGGATGGATCATAATGGGTGAGCAGTTCATCTGATGTTATTTGTCTCTTTGTTTCCTTGAATGCTTTTTCACATCTTTCTGACCATTCCCACTTTGCTCCTGTCTGTAACAGAGTGTTCAATTGATGCAGCACCATTGTAATGTTTGGGAGAAAGTGGTGATAGTAGTTTACAGGGACCAAGTATGACCTGAGTTGTGAGACATTTTCCAGTTTGGGTACCTGTATCACTGCTTTAATCTTCTCTTGTGACTTATGCAAGCCATGATTATCAATGACATATCCACATATGAGATTTTATTCTTGAAAAACTCACAATAATCCCACTTTGCACGCAGACCATACTCACTCAGCCTGGTAAGCACTTTACCAAGGTTCTGGTGATGCTCTTCATCATTTTTACCAGTCATCAAGGTAACGTTGTATTCCTGGGATATGTTGGAGAACTTGATCCATTGCTCTTTTCCGAAGTGCTGAAGCTGATGTGACGGCAAAGACAAAACAACTATATTGGAACAGTCCCTTGTGAGTGTTGATTGTGAGGATCTTTCTGCTTGACTCCTCAATCTTCATTTGCAAATAGGCTTGTGACAAGTCAATCTTTGAAAACCTCTCCCCGCCCGCCAAAGATGCAAAATTGTCTTCTGTTTGTGGCAGGAGATACAACACTGTACAGAGCACCAGGCTGATGTTCACTTGATATCATATGCAATCGGCTCTGGCTTTCCCTTTCTTGATACTGGGACAATGGACATGACCCAGTTGCACGTTATGGAATCTTGGTGTTGCTGTTTCACCCAGTTCAGTTCTGGTCTTCATGCCTTTGAGTTTACCAATCTCATTCTTATTAGCATTAAGCAGCTGTGCCAGTCTCTGGTTGGTGCTACCATTGCCTATTGATGTCACACTGAGAGCTTTGACTGAGTGCCATTCTAGTTGGATTTTCTAAACCATTCATATCCAAAAAGGACTTGCCTTCCACTTTTGAATACATAATGCTCCAGCTGTTGTGTTTGGCCTCCATACATCACATTTACTTTCAGTTTGCCTTTGGGAGACATGTTTTAGCCTGCATAGGTCTTTAGCATCACTGAGGTTTTCTCTAAAGGTATCTTAGAAAATGGTCTGTTGCAGTCAGCCTCTGGAATTATGGACAAAGCTGACCCTGTACCCAGCTCCATTTTCAGTTTTACACCAGATATATCTGATTTTGTGATCTGCTTCAGTTACATTATGCAGTTCTAGGCATGACAGTTCACCTTTGTCAGATACTATGTTGTCTGATTCTGTTTTACATAGAAACACAGAAACATAGAAAACCTACAGCACAATACAGGCCCTTCAGCCCACAATGCTGTGCCAAACATGTATTTACTTACTTTAGAAATTACCTAGAGTTACTCTATTTTTCTAAGCTCCATGTACCTATCCAGGAGCCTCTTAAAAGAACCCTATTATATCCACCTCCACCACAGTCACTGGCAGCCCATTCCACGCACTCACCACTCTGCGTTAAAAACTTACCTTTGACATCCCCTCTGTACCTACTTCTAAGCACCTTAGAACTGTGCTCTCTCATGTTAGCCATTTCAGCCCTGGGAAAAAGCCTCTGACCATCCACACAATCAATGCCTCTCATTTACATTCAGTAACTTTATGCATTTGCTTAGTTTTGTGTTTGAGTCTTTTCACTCTTTTAAATTTTTTGTCTGCCTTGCACATTCTTTCTATTTGATCTTGTCTGTGAGGCTTTCTGCAGACTTTTTCTTTGAACCAACAGTCGTTTGTATCACGGGAGGATTTGCCATATCGATAACATCTTTGGCTTTTTGCACCATTCAGGGACATTGTGTGTATTTCATATCTTAACGTCCTTTTCTTCCAATTTGTGTTACAATACAGTTACAATCCAGTTCAATCCTCTCGATTATATGACTCCCAGCCTTCATTAAAGCTATTGAATTTATCAACTTTTCCAACTGAAACCATAAATTCAGTGCATTTTGCTTTAAATTCAGTGCATCTTTCACTATTACTATGCACTGTACTCGCGCCTTTGTTAGCAACTGTGATAGTGTACTACTTAACTCTCACTGTTTCATCCCATTATTGTGCTGTAACTGTCAGTGCACTTTGTAATATTCTCTGACATTCAGGTTCGTACTTGTCGCCAATTTATTGTGACTTTGCACAGCTACATATTGATTAAATTAAAGCACGTATGTGTGAGATGGCTTTAACTGGTGTATTCACATTGTAGCAAAAGAGAGAGAGAAAACCATGCACATGCATAGACAACAGCACATGTGCAGACAACAGATCAGTATGGAGCAGGGGATCATTGCTCTAAAAGAAATAGATCCATACGTTACAGTGTACAAAATTATGAGGGCTATGATTAGGATGAATGCAAACAGGCATTTTCCACTGAGGTTGGGTGAGAATAGGAAACAGACAATAGACAATAGGTGCAGGAGTAGGCCATTCGGCCCATCGAGCCAGCACCGCCATTCACTGTGATCATGGCTGATCGTCCACTATCAGTATCCAGTTCCTGCCTTATCCCCATAACCTTTGATTCCACTATCTTTAAGAGCCCTATCCATCTCTTTCTTGAAAGCATCCACAGACTTGGCCTCCACGGCCTTCTGGGGCAGTGCATTCCATATATCCACCACTCTCTGGGTGAAAAAGTTTTTCCTCAACTCCGTTCTAAATGGCCTACCCCTTATTCTTAAACTGTGGCCTCTGGTTCTGGACTCACCCATCAGCAGGAACATGCTTCCTACCTCCAGCGTGTCCAATCCTTTAATAATCTTATACGTTTCAATAAGATCCCCTCTCAGCCTTCTAAATTCCAGAGTATACAAGCCCAGTCACTCCAAACTTTCAACATATGACAGTCCCGCCATCCCGGGAATTAACCTTGTGAACCTACACTGTACTCCCTCAATAGCAAGAATGTCCTTCCTCAAATTTGGAGACCAAAACTGCACACGGTACTCCAGGTATGGTCTCACCAGGGCCCCGTACAGCTGCAGAAGAACCTCTTCGCTCTTATACTCAATTCCCCTTGTTATGAAGGCCAGCATGCCATTAGCTTTCTTCACTGCCTGCTGTAATTGCATGCTTGCTTTCAGTGACTGATGTACAAGAACACCTAGATCTCGTTGTGCTTCCCCTTTTCCTAAATTGACTCCATCTCCATTTAGATAATAATCTGCCTTCTCGTTCTTACCACAAAAGTGAATAAACTCACACTCATCCACATTAAACTGCATCTGCGATGCATCTGCCCACTCACCCAGCCTGTCCAAGTCACCCTGCATTCTCATAACATCCTCCTCACATTTCACACTGCCACCCAGCTTTGTGTCATCGACAAATTTACTAATGTTACTTTTAATTCCCTCATCTAAATCATTAATATATATTGTAAACAGCTGCGGTCCCAGTACTGAACCCTGCGGTACCCCACTGGTCACCGACTGCCATTCCGAAAGGGTCCCGTTAATCATTACTCTTTGTTTTCTGTCCTTGAATAGAATAGAACTAGAGGTCATAGGTTAAGGATGAAGAGAGAAATATTTAAGAAGAAGTAGAAGGGAAACTTCTTCACTCAGGGGCTAGCATGAATGTGGAATGAGCTGACAGCAAAAGTGGTGGATGTAGTTTTGATTGCAACGTTTAAGGGAAGTTCAGATGGGAGTGCTATGGAGGACTATGGTCCAGGTGTGGGTTGATGGGTCCAGTCAAAATAACAATTTGACCTGTCTGTTTCTGTGTTGTAGCGCTGTAAGACTCTATGATAAGTTGAGAGATGGTTTACTTATACTTGTACTTATACTTTATTGTCGCCAAACAATTGATACTAGAACGTACAATCATCATAGCGATATTTGATTCTGCGCTTCCCGCTCCCTGGATCACAAATCGATAGTAAATATTAAAAATTTAAATTATAAATCATAAATAGAAAATAGAAAAATGGAAAGTAAGGTAGTGCAAAAAAACCGAGAGGCAGGTCCGGATATTTGGAGGGTATGGCCCAGATGCGGGTCAGGGTCTGTTCAGCAGTCTTATCACAGTTGGAAAGAAGCTGTTCCCAAATCTGGCCGTATGAGTCTTCAAGCTCCTGAGCCTTCTCCTGGAGGGAAGAGGGACGAAAAGTGTGTTGGCTGGGTGGGTCGTGTCCTTGATTATCCTGGCAGCACCGCTCCGACAGAGTGCGGTGTAAAGTGAGTCCAAGGACAGAAGATTGGTTTGTGTGATGTGCTGCACCGTGTTCACGATCTTCTGCAGCTTCTTCCGGTCTTGGACAGGACAATTTCCACACCAGGTTGTGATGCACCCTAGAAGAATGCTTTCTACGGTGCATCTATAAAAATTAGTGAAGGTTTTAGGGGACAGGCCAAATTTCTTTAGTTTTCTCAGGAAGTAAAGGCACTCAAGGGCCTTCTTGGTAGTGGACTCTGCTTGGTTGGACCAAGTCAGGTCATTTGTGATATTGACCCTCAGGAACTTAAAGCTTTTGACCTGTTCCACTTGCGAACAACCGATGTAAACTGGATTGTGCGGTCCGCTACTCCTTCTGAAGTCAACAACCGATTCCTTCGTCTTGCTGACATTGAGGGATAGGTTATTGTCTTCGCACCATGCCACCAGGTTCTTAATTTCCTCTCTGAACTCAAACTCATCATTACCCGAGATACGACCTACAATTGTTGTGTCATCAGCAAACTTATATATTGAGTTTGATGGAAACTTGGCTACACAATCATGGGTGTACAGTGAGTACAGCAGGGGGCTGAGTACACAGCCTTGTGGGGCACCGGTGCTCAGAGTGATTGTAGAGGAGATGTTGGGAAAATCTTTTAAATCAAGTGTGCTAGGTGTGTGTAATGGACTGGCAGGTTTAACAGACACAATGGTGGCATTTAAGCGGCCTTTCAATAGGCACATGAATATGGAGGGATGGAAGGTTATGGATCCTGTGCAGGCAAAAGAGATTTACTTTAAATTGGCATATGCTCAGCACAGACATCATGGGCCAAAAGAGCCTGCCCCTGTGCTACACAGTTCTATTTTTTCATTCTATAGTTTTTTTTTCTTTTCAATATAGAGAGGAATTATTATTTGAAAGGGGCAGCTGTGTTATGATGGCAGAAGATAGATTTATATAGTGTGTTAAAATGAGCTCTGTTTCTAAAATAAAGCCGACTGAATGGTTGGTTAACTGGCCTAAGCTAGAATGAAATATTACATTATGCTCACATTTCAGTGCTCTTTTTTACCCGGATCTTTGCCAAAAGTAGGGAAGAAATGAGTCAAGGTTATGAAATGGTTCTCTACTTCATTTTCATGGTTCAGTCAAGGATACACGCAATTCTATATTTTGTCATTTTTGACTCATCCCTTTTTTTTTGCCTTAGCGATGCATGTGATGATATTAATCAGCAAGTCAGTCTATTTCATCACATCTGCATTCCTAGTGCTTACATCCCACTTCATGTATGGCTTGGCTAGAGGAATAGATAAGAAGCAACTACACTCTCAGCATCAGTTGTGTAAGTCCAGGGATTTATAATTTCTCAGAAAACTGTTGGAAGAATTGAATGTGTTTAATTTAATTTTGTCAGCTAGGGTGGTATGCCTTGCTAGCAATTCTTGGTTAAGTCAATGGACCAGATTTTGGTGGCAAAATAATATCACACTAAACCGACATGCTATTATTTAGCATTATATTGTCCAACAACACTGGCAAGGAGGCAAAAGACAGTTCCTTCCTTTGTCCCTAAAATGTCTTTTTGACAGAATAGACTCTATAATCTTATCTTATATTTGGAATAATAAAAATCCTAGATTGAGTAAACCCTTACTGCAGAAATTAAAAACGGATGGTGCTACGGCTTTGCCAAACTTTAGAATGTATTATTGGGCAATTTATATTCGATATATTACTTTTTAGATTCATTATTCAGACATACATGAATGTCCTTCATGGTTGGATTTGGAGGAAAACTCGGTGAGGGGTTCTCTTTGGCCTCTTTACTGGGAGCACCTCTTCCCTTTTTGTTTTCTAAGATTAGTAGACGAGACTTTAATCCAATTATTAAACATAGGCTAAGAATTTGGTTTCAGTTTCATAAGGCAGTGTATCGGGCCCATATGTCAAAGGATAAACTAGCATGTATTTTTTGAGTTAAATAATAATTTTCTTTCTAGTAATATCCATTTCAATTATTTTTTTAAACCATCAATTTTGGATAAGGCCTTTTTAATTTGGAAAATCAAGAGAATAATTGATTTGTTCTCTATTTGTTTTTAGGGGATTATTTAATGTCTTTTTCTCAGTTAGTGGATAAATATGATTTATCTAACGTACACTTTTTTAGATATTTACAAATTAGGAATTTTTTACATGGTTTCCTGCCAAGTTACCCTTCTGCTTATCCACCTAATATGACAGATGCTCTCTTTCAGCTTAAACCACTTCAAAAAGGGTTGATAGCCATAATTTATAAACGGTTATTGAATTTACGAATGATATCTAACGATAAAATTAAACGTGATTGGGAATTGGAATTTCAAGAGTAATTTTCAGATAATCAATGGAGTAAAATTTTTCATTTGGTTAATAACTCATCTATTTGTGCCTGCCATTCCTTGATACAGTTTAAGGCAGTGCATCGGGCCCATATGTCAAAGGATAAACTAGCGCGTATTTTTTCCAACATCAATCCTGTTTGTGACAGATGTAATATTGAGGTGGCCACTTTAACTCATATGTTTTGGTCTTGCATAAAGCTAGATAATTTTTAGAGAGATGTTTTTAAAACGCTATCAAAGGTCTTGGATATAGACCTACAACCTAATTTACTTACTGCAATCTTTGGGATTATCCCATCGGAAGCAGGAAATATTCCTGTTTCCGCTCAATGCCTTTTCAACTTTATTGGCTAGGAGAGCCAGCTTATTGAAGTGGAAGGATTCTAATCCACCTACTGTCTTTTATTGGCTTTTCTCCATTATGTCCTGTTTTAAGGACACTCAAGGTGCAAAACACATTTCCAGCAGCACACGGCACATCGCACATGGCACATATGGTCACAGCAGCAGAAAACATACAGTCACCAAAAAAAAAATAGCCAAAGACCCTGAATGGCATGGCCTGTAAGATGATAGTGCATGGGATGTTTCCCTGGTCCAGCTTGTTCTTCCATTGGAGGGCTGCACCAATGGCAGGCATAGCCACCGAACCTGTACAGACACTAGCGTGGCCACAGAGGCCTCTACTCTCTCCCACATTGCCGCAGTGTCTCCTCTCCTGAGCAGCTGCAATAGTTGACCCATGGCCTGTTGACCTAGTCCTCACCACAACCAAGGCAATGCAGCTCGCCCGCTATTATTCTCACCAATGAAGCAGTGAACCGGACTTGCAATATTCTACATTAGCAATATCCAACAGGGTGTTGCGATCTTAAAAGAAACAACCAGGATAATCAATCACACCAGTTTTTTTGGACTGCAGACCACCTCGGCACAACAGCAGTACACAACAAGTCCAGGCATCGACGCAACAACGAAATGTAATAAGTCCATTTCCATCGCTATTCAGCAACTGGCAGGTGGGGTAGACCAGCAGTACTTGATGTACCTGATAGGCAGCCATGTCTTACGATCTTAAAGAAGACATAAAGGGCAAACAATTACACCTTTGGTTGGACCCAGAGTGGCTGTTGCGTCCATCTTACCGGAAGCAACTGGGCTTGGTGGGAATGCAAAGTTGGGGTTACAACCAGATCAGTTCCGATCTCATCAAATGGTTGAGCAGACTTGCTGGGGAGGTGTGTTACTCCTGCATCTAATTTATATTCTTATCAATGCACGTACAGATGGAAGCCTATGTGATTCAGTGGAATTTGGTTATGCAAGGCTAAACTTCATCCTGGGTATGACTTTAAACTGCAACCGGTGATGAGGCTCTAATTGGGGACCTTCAGAGCTTTGGGGAAAGTGGAGTTACCCCTCAGTCATTCATTGCTCCCAGGGCCGCTCTGACCCGGAACAGTAGCACCTGCAAGGGTCCTGCTCAGGATACGAGCAAAGGCCAACGGCAGATCCAGCAGATTCAGTAACTGAACTTATGACAGAGAAGGCGGATGAGCTACGGCCTCAAATGTCAATGGCTATTATATAGGCGGATAAACATTTGGGAAGAGAATTGGCAATTTCTTGAGTTCCTCCAACGGAAGGCAACAGCAAACCACCGTTGTTAGATACTATGTTTCCTAGAATCTATTTGCTAAGAAAACCATGGTCAAACTCACAAAATGTATTGCACAACAACAGCGTCAAGAGGATCTTCAAGACAATTTTGAAGATGTTTTGCTCGGTACGGTTGATTCTGGGCAGCAGGGGATCCCCGACCATCATCAAGCTACTGCTCATAAAATTCAAGTAACTCAAAAGACAATTATTGCCACTTGGAATGTAAGAACCCTATATCAAGCAGGAAAATTGGACAATGTGATAAATGAAATGGAAAGACTGAAGATTAACATCATGGGAATTAGCGAAGTTCATTGGACAGGTGCTGGAACATGTCAGAATAGAAATAAGACACTAATTTATTCTTGTGGAACATCCTATAATAATGGAGTAGGAATTCTTATGGATGAAAACATGGCAAAAAGTGTTTTAGGACATTGGGCAATATCAGAAAGAGTACTCCTTGTTAAATTCAAAGGACAACCATTTGATTTAGCAATTATACAGGTATATGCACAAACAACAGATGGAACAAATGAGGATATAGATAAATTCTATGAAGAGCTTGAACGAGCAAAGAATGGATGCAAATCTCAAGATAATGTTATTGTCATGGGAGATCTAAATTCTAAAGTAGGACAAGGTGCTGATGGAAATATCATAGGAAAATTTGGACTAGGGGAAAGAAATGAAAGAGGTGAGAAATGGGTAGAATGGTGCAAGATGAATAATCAGGTCATTATGAATACCTACTTTAAAAACTATCCAAGACACTTATGGACCTGGAAAAGTCCAGGTGATAGCACCAGAAATCAAATTGACTTTATTAAGATTTAGAAAGTCAGTGACTCAATGCAAAACATATCCAGGTGCAGACTTTAATAGTGACCGTAACCCAGTAATATGTCATGTAAAAGTAAAACTTAAAAAACTAACAAAGCAAAAACCTGAACAATCCCTTGACTACTCGCAATTAATTAAAGAAGAAAACTTAAGACAAAAATTTACAATTGAAGTAAGGAATAGATTTCAAAGTCTAGAAACAGAATCTGTTGAAGATGATAGCAATCATGTCGAAATTAAGTTTAACTCTCTGAAGGATGCTTTAGTAGAATCAGCAAAGTCAGTGATTCCTAAAAAAGAAAAAAGCACAAAGAATAAATGGATGATAGATGCAATCAAAAATCTAATGGGAGAAAGGAGACTGAAGAAAGCAAATCCTATGGAATAGAAGTCCTTAGATCAAAAAGTTAAAAGCTTATGTCAAAAAGCCAAAGAAGAATGGTTAAACCAGGAATGTGAGCAACTAGAAAGAATCCCTATTACTGATGCAAAAGGGGTACATCAACAAATTAAGAATATCACTGGTAAAAAGCTCCTCTGTTCTTCAGGTGGATGTTTGAAAGCAAAGGACGGTATCATTATCATGGAAAAAATGAGATTATGAACAGATGGACTGAATATATTCAGGAATTGTTTGAAGACAATTGAGTCGAAAAACCAGAAATTAAGAAGAACATTGAAGGTCCAAGTATTTTAAAATCTGAAGTTCGTAATGCAATAAGTAAGATCAAGAGAGAAAAGGCAGCAGGTCCTGATGAATTAGTAATAGAACAAAGTATCGCCCTTGAAGATTATGGAATTGAAAAACTTACTGATTTAATCAATGACATTTATGAGACTGGAATAATACCAGAAGAGATGAAAAAATCAGAATGTATCACTCTTCCTAAGAAACCTGGAGCAATAGACTGTGAATTACATAGGACCATAGGTTTAATGAATCATATCACTAAGATACTCCAAAGAATTTTGATAACAAGAGCTAAAAGTAAGATACAAGCTGAAATAGGTAAAGAACAATGTGGTTTTGTGAAAGACAAAGATACAAGAAATGCGATATTGATGTTAGGGATACTATCAGAACAAGTTACTCAAGTGCAAAAAGATTTGTTTGTTTGTTTTATCGACTACACAAAAGCATTTGATAAAGTGAAGCACAATAAGTTATTCGAATTATTACAGGAAACTCTAGATCTAGATTTGAAAGACCTCCGCCTAATCAGAATCTGTACTGGGAACAAACTGCCACTGTAAGAATAGATGGAGAAGTGAGTCAGTTTATGAAAATCAAGAGAGGCGTTAGACAAGGGTGTGTTTTCTCCCCTGATTTGCTTAGTGTGTACAGTGAAACAATATTACAAAAAATAAGAGACACCTTGGGAATCAAAGTTGGTGGTGAAAACATAAATAATTTCAGATATGCAGATGACACTGTGTTAATTGCAAGTACAGAGGAAGAACTACAAAACTTAATTGATATGGTTGTTGAAGAAAGTACAAAAATGGACCTAACTATCAATTGCAAAAAGACAGAATGTATTGTGATATCCAAAAAGAAGGCGAATCCTATCTGCAGGCTGAAAATAAATGGGAAAGACATAAAATAAGTACAGAACTTCTGCTACTTAGGAAGCTGGGTGACATCAGATGGCAGGTGCGACCTGGACATCAGAAGAAGAATAGGGATGGCAAAAGACACCTTTACAAGAATGAAGAGTATACTGACCAATACTAAACTAGGCATGACAACCCGCCTCAGAGTACTGAAATGTTACGTTTATCCAGTTATGTTATATGGATCAAAATGTTGGACAGTATCTAGTAACATGAGGAAACGAATTGAAGCAGCAGAAATGTGGTTTTTGAGGAGGATGCAAAGAATATCACGGACGAAACGAATATCTAACAAGGATGTCATGAACAGAGCAAGTGCAAAAAGAGAAATAATGTATGAGATCATGAAGAGGCAACGTAACTTCATTGGACATGTGATTAGGAAAGGGGAGTTAGAATGCATGGTAATTATGGGAAGGATTGAAGAGAAGAAAGCAAAAGGAAGGCAAAGACAAATGATGATGGAGACAGCAGCCAGAGAACTAGAATGAATACCAATGAATTGATCCACTTGACCCAAAACAGGAGTGTGTGGGCCATGGCAGTCAAAGCTCAAACTGGGCATCGCACTTGATGATGATGATGATGAAGGCTAAACTGGTCATGTACCAGATATATATCATTTACAAAGGAAAAGAAGTGAACTATCCCACAGGTTGGAGAGAGAAAAGAACTTACTTAGAATAAATGCAACAAAAGAAAATGGATGAGCAGATTGACAGGTACAGCAATACACTAAGTAACCATTTCATTAGGTACTCTTGTACATCTGCTCATTAATGGAAGTATCTAATCAACCAAACATGTGGCAGGAACTCAATGCATAAAAGCATGAAGACATGGTTAAGAGGTTCAGTTGTTGTCCAGACGAGACATCAGAATGGGTAAGAAATGTGTTCTACATGACTTTGATGCTAGACAGGGTGTGTTTGAATATCTCACAAACTGCTGACCTCCGGGGATTTTCATGTACAACAATCTCTAGAGTTTACAGAGAATGGTGCAGAAAACAAAATCTAATGAGGAGCAGTTCTGTGGGTGAAAACACCTTGATAATGAGAGAGGTCACAGGAGAATGGCAAATTGTTCAAGCTGACAGGAAGTGGACACTAACTCAAATAACCACGCGTTACAACCGTGGTGTGCAGAAGTTCATCTCTGAACTCACAACATGTGGAATGCTGAAGCGGGTGGACTACGGCTACAGAAGATCATAAACATGCACTCAGATTATTAGGTACAGGAGGTATTCTGACAATTAAGAATCAAAAACTAACGAGTTAAGATATAAAAAGTGCAATTTTAAGTGATTTAAGAAGAGCTTAATAAAGGGAATAAAACCATAAGACTGAGGAGCAGTATTCGGCCATTCAGCCCATCGAATCTGCTCTACCATTTCATCATGGCTGATCCCAGATCCTACTCAATCCCATATACCTGCCTTTTCACCATATCCTTTGATGCTCTGACTGATCAGGAAACGATCAACTTCTGCCTTAAATATACGCACAGACTTGGACTGCACCGCAGTCTGTGGCAGAGCATTCCACAGATTTACTACTCACTGGCGAAAAAAAGTTTTCCTTACCTCTGTTGTAAAGGCTCGCCCATCAATTCTGAGGCTATGCTCTCTAGTTCTGGATATTCCTACCACAGGAAACATCCACTCCCTAGCCACCCTATCTAGTCCTTTCAATATTCGGTAGGTTTCAATGAGATTCTTCTAAATTCCAGTGAGTTCAGTCCCAAAGCTGCAAAATGCTCCTCACATGTCAACCCTTTCATTCCCAGAATCATCCTTGTGAACCTCCTCTGGACTCTCTCCAATGTCAACATATCATTTCTGAGATAGGGCCCAAAACATGTGACAGTGCTCCAAGTGCAGTCTAACTAGTGTCTTATAAAGCCTCAGCATTATCTCCTTGCTTTTATATTCTATTCCCCTTGAAATAAATGTGAACATTACATTTGCCATCTTTATCACAGACTCAACACTCTAAATCAGTGGTCCCCAACCACCGGGCCGCGGACTGGTACCGGACCGCAGAGCATGTGCTACGGGGCCGTGAGGAAACAATATGATTTGGTGATATGAGTCAGCTGCACCTTTCCTCATTCCCTGTCACGCCCACTGTTGAGCCATTACGCATGCGAGGTCATTACCCGCGCATCATCCATTTCAGTGCGGGGAGAAGATCAACTCCTCGAGCTTGCAAATGACAGCAGGCTGAAAAGTATGTTTGACATAACATCTCTGCTGGCATTATGGATCAAAGTCAAGGCTAAATGTCTTGAGATAGCCACGAAAGCACTGAAAACGTTGCTTCCATTTCCAATATATCTCTGCAATGAATGCAACGAAAACTAAACTGAGGAATAGACTGGACATTAGGAACCCCCTTCGAGCATCGCTGTCTCCCATCACCCCTCGATGTTGCAGGGAAACAAGCCCAGGGCTCCCACTGATTCAGCGATATTGGTGTGTTGCAATGATTTTATACGTTCATACGGGGAAAATATGTGCTGCGTGTTTAATATCCAAACGATACTTAAAATGTTATGATGCTATTGACTTATATAACTATATAACAATTACAGCATGGAAACAGGCCATCTCTGCCCATCTAGTCCATGCTGAACGCTACTCTCACCTAGTCCCACCGACCTGCACTCAGGCCATAACCCTCCATTCCTTGCCTGTCCATATACCTATCCAATTTTTCTTTAAATGATGATGTAGAACCTGCCTCTACCACTTCTACTGGAAGTTCGTTCAACATTTACTTCAAGCTCCCTTGTCCTCCCCTGATAATTGACTTATCACTATATTCATGCGAGGAAAATATGCGCTGTGTGTTTAATATTAAATTTGTTAGATAAATCCTTTTAGAAACGAAATTTAGCTAATTATCATCTATATTCCAGTCGTGATTAACATCCCCCCCCGAACAGAATCGCCAAAAACGATTTGAAGAAAAATATCGTACACGCATGCACAAGTTACGCATGCGCACTGGTGCCCGCGCAAGGCTTCATGGTCATTGTAGTCTTTCTCGGGGAAACCCAGCATATTTGACTGCTACTCTTGTCCGTTGACAACCCATACCACCCCCCCACCGCCCCCAGACGGCCGGTCCGCAAGAATATTGACAATATGAAACCGGTCCGCAGTGCGTAAAAGGTTGGGGACCCCTGCTCTAAATTAACCTTCTGGGAGTCTTACACAAGGACTGCTAAGTCACCTTACACCTCTGATGTTTGAACCTTCTCTTCTGCAGCTGTAGTCCACCCACTTCAGGATTCCACATGTTGTGTGTTCACAGATGCACTCCTGCACACCATGGTTGTAATACATGGTTATTTGAGTTAGTGTCAGCTTGAACAAGTTGGCCATTCTCCTGTAATAGTCCACAGTATTGTTCCTTTTACCAAAATGCATTATCATACATTTCCCAACACTGTAGTCCATCAGTCACTTTTTTGCTCATTCTTCAAATTTGTCTTGGTCCTCAGCACTACCTATCCCTCCAGCTATCTTCATATCATTTGCAAACTTTGCCACAAGCCATCAATTGGATCATCTAAATCATTGACAAACAATGTTAAAAACAGTTGTCCCAATACTGACCCCTGAAGAACACCACTAGTCACTGGCAGCCAACCAGAAGAGGCCCCCTTTATTCCCACTCGCCGCCTCCTGCCTGTCAGCCATTCCACTATCCATGCCAGTATCTTTCCTGTAATGCCATAGTATTTTATCTTGTTAAGCAGCCTCATGTATGGCACCTTATCAAAAGCCTTCTGAAGATCCAAGTAAATGACATCCACTACCTCTCTTTTGTCCACCCTGCTTGTTACTTCCTCAAAGAACTCTAACAGATTTTTCAGGCAAGATTTCCGTTTACAGAAATCATGCTGACTTTGACTCATTTTATCATTAGTCTCCAAATACCTTGAAACCTCATCCTTAAAAATAGACTCCACCACTTTCCCAACCTCTGAGCTTAAGCTAACTAGCCTATAATTTCCTTTCTTTTGCCTTCCTCCTTTCTTAAAGACTGGAATGACATTTGCAATCTTCCAGTCCTCCAGGACCTGGCCAGAATCAAGTGATTCTTGAAAGATCATGACCAATGGAATGGTTATCTCTTCATCAACCTCTCTCAGGACTCTGGGATGTAGTCCATCTGGTATGGGTGACATGTCCACCTCAAGACCTTTTAGCTTGCCTAGCGCTTTTTCCTTTGTAATAGCAATGGCTCTCACTCCTGTTCCCTGACACTCGGGAACCTCTGGCACACTGCTAGTGTCTTCCACATTGAAGACAGTTGCAACGTACCCATTAAGTTCATCTGCCATTTCTTTGTCCCCCATTACTACCTCACTTCACCATTTTCCAGTGCTCCAATATTAACTCTCACCTCCCTTTTACTCTTTATATAACTGAAAAAACTTTTGGTATCCTGCTTTATATTATTGGCTAGTCTGCCTCACATTTCATTTTTTCCCTTCTTATAGCTTTTTTAGTTGCCTTTTGTTTGAATTTAAAGACTTCTCAGTCATCCAACTTCCCACTCACTTTTGCTACCTTACATGCCCTTTCCTTTGAGTCCTAAACTTCTTTGTCAGCCACGGTTGCCTACACCTGCCACTTGAGAACCTCTTACTCTGTGGTACATATCTATCCTGCGCCTTGTGAACTATTCCCAGAAACTTCAGCCATCTCTGCTCTGCTGTCATCCCTACCAGTATCCTCCTCCGAACCACTGGGCAAGATTAATCTTTCATCTGAGGCTAAAGATAACTCTTGCATCACCAAGAGTTGAAGGCAGGAGCGCTCCGGACTGATAGATAAATCTGAGGAAGTCAGTGCTTCCTTGAAAAATTCTATCATCCTGCTGCAGCTGTCCTGCACCCAGCAGCCTGCTATATGGCAGACTGTATTACGGGTTCAAATATGAGAAGACCTGCAAATACATCCATGTACATCTTATTGGAGGACTTGTGTTAAGGTTGCCAGTTACCAGTGGAGTTCCACAGGGGTCGGTGTTGGGACCATTGATTTTTACAATGAATATCAATGATTTGGACTACAGTATTAATGGATTTGTGGCTAAATTTGCTGATGATACAAAGGAGGAGCGGGTAATGTTGAGGAATCAGAGAGCCTGCAGAGAGACTTAGATAGTTTAGGGGAATGGGCAAAGAAGTGGCAAGTGAAATACAACGTTGGAAAGTGTATGGTCATGCACTTTGATGGAAGAAATAAACGGGCAGACTATTATTTAGATGGGGAGAGAAATCAAAATGCAGAGATGCAAAGGGACTTGGGAGTCCATGTGCAGGATACCTTAAAGCTGAACCGCCAGGTGAGTCGGTTGTGAAGAAGGCGAATACAATGTTGGCATTCACTTCTAGAGGTATAGAATATAACAGCAGGGATATGATGTTGAAGCTCTATAAGGTACTCATGAGACCACACTTGGACAATTGTGTGCAGTTTTGGGCCCCTCATTTTAGAAAGGATATACTGACATTGGAGAGGGTTCAGAGAAGATTCACGAGAATGATTCCAGGAATGAAAGAGTTACCGTATGAAGAATGTTTGGCAGCTCTTGGGCTGTATTCCCTGGAGTTCAGGAGAATGAAAGGGGATCCCATAGAAACATTCCGAATGTTAAAAGGCCTTAACAGATTAGATATGGCAAAGTTATTTCCCATAGTAGGAGATTCTAGGACAAGTGGGCATGACTTCAGGATTGAAGGACATCCATTTAGAACAGAGGTGGGGAGAAATTACTTCAGTCAGAGGGTGGTAAACCTGTGGAATTTGTTGCCATGAGCTGCTGTGGAGACCAAGTCATTGAATGCATTTAAGGCAGAGATAGATAGGATCTTGATTAGCCAGGGAATCAAAGGATATGGGGAGAAGGCAGGGGAGTTGGGATGACTGGAAGAATTGGTTCAGCCATGATTGAATGGTGGAGCAGACTCAATGGGCCAAATGGCCTACTTCTGCTCCTATAACTTATGGTCTTATGGCCTTAAGGTGTGAGTTATAAATGAGGCTTTAGAAAACAATAAGAAATTCAATCAATAGTTCAATCAGAACTTCTGCTTTGAAACATTCCTCCATTCCATTTCCATAGGGATTCTTCAACTCTCCTACTTTGTTTTGGTGATAATCTTGGGGAAATAGAGCAAATCATTCTGATATGTCTATCCACGGCTTCCTCTACTGTAAAGATGAAGCCACACTCAGGTTGGAGGAACAACACCTTATATTCTGTCTGGGAAGCCTCCAACCTGATGGCATGAAAACTGACTTCTCAAACTTTCGCGAGTGCCCCACCTACCCCTCGTACCCGATCCATTATTTATTTATATACACACATTATTTTTCTCTCTCTCCTTTTTCTCCCTCTGTCCCTCTGACTATACCCCTTGCCCATCCTCTGGGTCCCCCCCCCTTTTCTTTCTCCCTGGGCCTCCTGTCCCATGATCCTCTCATATCCCTTTTGCCTATCACCTGTCCAGCTCTTGGCTCCATCCCTCCCCCTCCTGTCTTCTCCTATCATTTTGGATCTCCCCCTCCCCTTCCCACTTTCAAATCTCTTACTAGCTCTTCTTTCAGTTAGTCCTGATGAAGGGTCTCGGCCCGAAACGTCGACTGTACCTCTTCCTAGAGATGCTGCCTGGCCTGCTGCGATCATTTATATCAAATGTAAATCAGGAAATCAGAGAATTTGTTACAAAAGTATTTTCAGTACCCAAATCTTGAAATAACCTTGAAGTTATTCATTCAACATAATAATCCAAGGTGAATGTCTGAACTTGGAGAGCACACAGACAATTTGCTTGCAAAATTTGTTCCTAATCTGAAGTATTTCCCGTTGGAGACATCCTGAGGCTTTTGTACAAAATACAGTATATTATGCACAGTATAATATATTATGATGTAAAATTGATTCATATCTAAGTACGTCAATATCTATATTATTGTTATACTTGATGATATAACTGGAAGGTAAGACTTTCTGATCATCAGTTAAGAGAACGATGAATTAGTGGTAAAATGCTTTCTCTGCTTAAAAGATAGCAGTTGTATTTAGTGCCTATTCATGTCATTTTTCAGCAGATGGCTGCTCCAAGGGGAGTCCATTAACCATATGTATGAGATTCTGTTGCAAGAAATGCACAGCTTTCTACTTGCTTCAAAGCAAATCAGGATTTCTGGCCAATTTAGATTGAGTTCCTCATAACAGATGCTACAGTAGCATCTACGAAATCTTTTGTGATTTTTAAAGCAAAACCAAAACTGCAGTGTAGGAAATTTACAATGAAAACAGAATATTATAGAAATAATCAACAAACCAGGTAGCATTTATAAAGAGAGAAAAGTTATTGTATCTGCTTGATCACTTTCAGCAGGGTGGCTTGGCAGTCTGCCATAGGTTGGGCATTAGGTTTCAAGATGCCTTGCGATCCATACAGTCAATAGAATGAAGAGCAACACGATAACAACCCTTGAAACCATTACTAATATTGATGGGTAGCATTCGAATAGATACTAAGAAATAAACTGAGACTGTTAACCTTGTTTGAAACAGCAAGACTAATAAAGCTTGGATGATCACAGTGTCATCGTGGTTACAACATGGCAATCCTCAAGGAAATTACTCTCTGAACAGTGCTAGCTGAGCCAAGCCTATAACTCCACAACATCATCATCCTTCATTTCCTGTATTATAGTGTTTGGTTACTTGGCTTGCAAACACTTGCCAAGGCCTCTGAGTTTGCATTGGTCATAATAATACAGTTGTATGGGCTTGAGTTTTGATGTGGTTACATGGTGTTTAGTTTACTGAGGTAGTATCCAGTAGCCTGAAATATTCATGGAGAGGTGCGTGTTTTGAATCCTACTCCAGCAGCTGTGGTGTTTAATTGTCAGTAACTGAATTTTGAATGAAGAGTTGAGTGTCAGTGATAACATACTGTAACTGTAAAAACCCATCTGGTTAAATGTCCTTCAGGACAGAAATCCACTATTTTTACTATTCTAGCCTACATGCAATTCCGGTCCCAAAAAATGGGATTGATCCTTAAATGGAAACATCCTAATTCAGGGTTAGGACCCAAACCACACACAATTCCTCTCCCCTACAGATGCTGCTCGACCAATATGCAATATGCAGTCTTAGAAGTGGATCTCCGAGGAGTCCACCTTGTCTTCAGACTTCAATTGGCATTAAAGCTTTGGTTGTCTTTGGACTTATACATAATAACCAGCCCTATCATGCATAATTTTGGGGCAGATATTGCAGAAAATTTGGGTACTCACTGACGCATTTCTCAAAACCACTAAACTCTGTCAGCCTGTCAGTTTCCTTTGGTGGTGATGGATTTAATGCAGGGGTCCCCAACCTTTTTTGCACCATGGACCGGTCTAATATTGACAATATTCTTGCGGACCGGCTGACCAGTGGGGGTGGGGGATGTCCAAGCAGGGTTCAGCTCACCTCAACATATCTTTTAAAGTTAGGGTTGCCAACTTTCTCACTCTCAAATAAGGGACAAAAATATCAGTCAAATCCCAGGACAATTTACCCTGGGAAAGACTACCATGACCGTGAAGCCTTGCGTGGGCACCCGTGTGCGCACGCGTGACGTGCGCATGTGATGTGCGCATGCACGGACGTGCCAATTTTTTCCCCCACAAATCCGTTTTGCCTTCATCTTCCCGACTATACTGTACATACATTATTTCTACTTTATATAGGCTGTGTATTTATCATATCATTCCTGCTTTTACTATATGTTAGTGTTATTTATTTTCGGTTTTATGTGTTATTTGGTATGATTTGTTATTTGGGTCTGGGAACGCTCAAAAATTTTTCCCATATAAATTAATGGTAATTGCTTCTTCGCTTCACGCCATTTCAGCATGAAAGGTTTCATAAGAACGCTCTACCTTAGCAGGGGAAATACGGGAGAAGGGCGGTCCCGTATGGGACAAACCAGTTTAGTCCAGTATACGGGAAGTCTCGGCAAATACGGGACAGTTGGCAACCCTGTGTTCAAGTTCAACAGTGGGCGTGACAGGGAATGAGGAAAGGTGCAGCTGACTCATATCGTTTCCTCGCAGCCCGGTAGCACATGCTTTGCGGCCTGGTGGTTGGGGACCGCTGATTTAATGTATTGTACATTACATTTTCAAGACGTGGGATCTGTGAACTGTGGAAGGACTGATTCTTGCAAAGTTTTCTGGTGCTGCCTGGTTGGCCTGTGGCAGAAGCACTGAGCTCAGTTATCATACACAGCAATATTAGCAGGCTGATATAAGTCCTTGTTTTCAAAGATTGCACAATTTCATGCTGAATTGTACACATTCTTCCACAGGATGAAGTGGTTCTGTCATCTGTAGTAGACAGGCCACCTGCATTGTGTTGTATCCTGGTGATACTGCTGATATGGAGTCACATTTCTCTGGAATCTCATTTTTTTTTACTGCGCACTCTTTCTCCTCTTCATAATTGCATGCTGATTGCTCGTTGGTTGAATGTGAGCTGTTCCTATTTTGCTAAGTGGGAGGTATCTGTTGCTACTTCTGCTTTGAACCATTGAGAGTATTTACAGCCTCATTTAAACCGGTTAAAGTGACAGAAAAAGGACTAATGCCTGTTCAAAAGTACTCCTTCAAAAATAATTTTTATTACAGTATGATTGTTAAGTAGGTTTGTATAGAATTGAAAAGGGAGACATGATGTATATGCAGAACAGCACAGAAGCGATCTATGAGGAAAACGGCTTTCATATTTTTCTCTCTGCCCTGTAAAAGATGTTGCCCAAAATAGCTTGTATATCAAGTCATGGAGGACTACAGCACAGAAATGCTAGTCCGTGCCAAACTATTATTCTGCCGAGTCCTATCAACCTGCACCTTGACCATAACTCTACAAACTCCTCCCATCCATGTACTTATCCAGACTTCTCCTAAATTTTAACCTGTTTCCAGCTGGGGAAGGGAATTGCTCTCTGAATTGGCACTGACTTGAAGGGCTGAATGGCCTCCTGCTATGTCATAAGTAAAAATGGAATTATGGAAGTTTCCAAGTAGTACAGCTTGGAATCAGGCCCTTGACCCATTGAGTCCACATGGACCATGTTTGTTGCATTGAATTCTGTGCCCTCTTCCTGTTTTGTTCTTGTCTTGTTTTTATCTACCGCTTTATTTAATTGCCTGAGAGGAAGCCAAACAGAGTTTCATTGTACCTATGTACAATGACAATAAAGATCATTCAATTCAATTCAATTCAATTATGCAGGCAAAACAGGTTATATGTTTGAATACAGAGACAGAAATTGAGCATTGTGTTCTGATTGACAGATGTGATGTGTGGTGTTCTTCAGGATTCTGTACTGAAACCTCAGCATTTCATTGGGTACTCTAAAGTGGCGATGTTGTTGTTGTTCTTCTTCTTTTCCACACTTTGTGGCAGATCAGGCCGCAACTTTGCCATTTCTCTAGCATTTTTATGAAGCCGATTTGCTAGCTTGACGCTGAACCCAGCGTGCAGCTGGCTGGATCTGATCCCGGGACACTCACCTCTGTGTCCAGTGTGGATGCCACTACACCACTGGGTGGCTAAAGTAGTGATGGTGGAGTATATTGTCCTAAAGCGTGAGCTCATCTATCTTGAACCTAAGAAAGAAAAATCAGAAATAATTTCTTCCTGACAAAAGGCCAGAAGCAGCAATCACTAAAATCTCTTGCACATAATGGAATATAATTAAAAAGGCAAGTAGAATTTTGGCTCTGTCCCCAAGGACACTCGCCGGACCAGTCATCAGAGCCTTATGTACATCATGTGAACAGTCCATCATTCAGATCTGGACACTGCGGCTCAGGAAACGTAGTATGACATTGGAGACATAGAATACCGATTCACCAGAATGATACCAGGGCCACAAAAAAAGACCTTATTTTGCACACTATGTCCAATAACCTGTGTTTGCCTTCAGAAGCCACTCTTCTTAGTCTTCTCAATAGCAAACAGAGTACATTCATCTGGGATGCTAGCGTTCCTACCAAGTGCATGGATGTCCAGTTAAATTCCACACTGAGTACTGTCTCCAGAACACTGAAATCTATAATGCAATAGTTACCACTCTTAGCCAGCTTTGCTTCTCCAAGCAAGTGCCTTGACAGAGCTAGTCACAGAGAGCACTTTGATGAGTGGCACTGAAAACTCACCATGCTTGAAGATTTAAAGAACACTCCAGCTCACTGCCTGGTCTCTTGGGAGACATGGCCTTGGAGATAGTGACTGTAAAGAGGCTTTGAGGAAACCATAGGATTAATTCACCATACAGAATGAGTATCCCATTCCCAAATTAACTATAAAGCTCTTGACCTCCCACTAAAGTCTTAAAGGCTTACATTCAGATCCAAGTCATGACAGCATGGACAGTCAGAAGGACAGAAGGAAGTCTGTTACACACGATTATGGCAAATGCTGGTCAAACAGTGGATCAGTTATAAAAATTCTGCCCTCTTTACAAATTTGCTGGTCTCTATGCAACAACATGTTTCTTTTCCTCAAGAGAATTAGTCTAGTTAATTACCTATAGGTAGGACTCACTTTCATTCCTATAAGTAAGGCATTCTGCACACTCTTCATATGAAAATATACCCTTTACCATAGTTTTTATTCAATGGTTGAAACTGTAGACCTAAAATTTCCATTACTTGAAGAGATGTCCTGTTTTACTAAAAATGTAGTCACTCACCCTGACTCCACCAGATCAGAGGTGCTCACCATGTCTTGTTTAGAGAGGAAACTAGAGGAAAAGTCTGCAAACGATGAAACACTGGTCTATAGGAAACTAGATGGGGATGGAAAACAAGGGACATCACATATTAAATTGCTGCAGAAGAGTCAGATGTAAACTTCTATGATCCAAGTATGAAAACTTTTGGGCTATTAGATAGAAGCCAGGAACTTATAGGTGTACACTGCCTTGAAGCTTTTGCTAGTGGATCAGAAAATAAAGATGTCCAGTCCAGCTTGGATTAGATTTTGTACTGAACAGGGACTCCAGTCTCTATCAGTGAGCAAGAGGTCAGTTTAAGAGCATTGTAGTAGAGCACGTTATAATGGAAACATCTCATGTACATTATTGCTATAGAAACTCAGACTGGCATACACCTACAGCATTTTGTCCTTATGTCTGCTGAGGAGATGTACCATGAGGATAGTCCTAGCTCCATGGGAGAGACAACTACAGTCCCCATAACTGCCAGATAACCAACTGAGTTTGACTGCTTACAGAATTATTGTGGTCTGGAGCTAAATACAAAGAAAGAACATCCTGCATAGAAGTCAGTATAAATCTGAAACTCCCCTCCCCCAAAAGACGATGGTTAAATTTTCTAAACACAGTTTATTGTAGGATGAATTTATCAAAAGTGAGTAAATGTAATGAGGTACTGGTCAGTAAGAGATAAACAAATAACAAAACAGAATTGTGTTGGAGATGTAACAATTACAGATAAACAAACTCCATATTACTTTTGATTACTGATGCAGATTTGAGAGTCCTTCAATGAATTTCAGATCCGATTTTCCCCCAAAGTTGACTTTATTCATAATAATAAGAAAAAATTACAAAGAAATAAAATGTCATAGTTGATACATTTAGTAGTGTAAACATTTTTAAAGGAAAATACAAACATAACACCACGCCATTTATGTGGCCCTCTCTTCTCCCCCAAAATGATTTGCCCCTTTTCATTGTTCAAAGGGCTTCCACATCGAATTCCGGCCCTCCTCGTGTATTAGATTGCTCCTTACAGTGTTGTTGATAAGCCTGTTTCTGAAAGCTCATTCACAGTTTGCCTTAACTGTTGTAAATTGATGTCTTCAACCTTGCAAATATTGCAGTTTTAAATTCATCCACATAAACAAGTGACACTGTGCATGGGGCACTGAGCGTATTTAATTTTATGAAATCCGTTCCAAAAAGAAACAAGAGGACCCTGGCACCCATTCACAGTGTATCATAAATAATGATGTCATATTCCGGAAACGCTACATTACGTCTCCGTCTGAACGTGCAGTGTGCAAGTTATAGCAATTTGTAATAAATAGTCTGTACAGTAAGATATACAACAGGACAGTCAATATAGCTTAGAAATACAGTTGTTTTAGAATTAATCAGTCTGTTGGCCTGGTGGAAGAAGCTGTCCTGGAGCCTATTGGTCCTGGCTTTTATACTTTGGTACCATTTCCCAGATGGTAGCAGCTGGAACAGTTTGACGTTAGGGTGACTCGGGTCCCTAATGATTCCTTGGGAACTGTCTTTACACAACTGTCTTTGTAAATGTCCCGAATAGTTGGAAGTTCATATCCACAGATGTGCTCGGCTGTCCACACCACTCTCTGCAGAGACCTGCGATTGAGGGAAATACAGTTTCCATACCAGGCAGTGATACAGCCAGTCAGGATGCTCTCAATTGTGCCCCTGTAGAAAGTCCTTAGGATTTGGGGACTCATGCTAAACTTCTTCAAACATCTGAGGTTAAAGAGGTACTGTTGTGCTTTTTTCACCACACAGCTGGTATGTACAGACCAAGTGAGATCTTCATTGATGTGTATACCAAGGAACTTAAAGCTGTTCACCCTCTCAACCGCAGCTCCATTGATGTCAATAGGGATGAACCTGTCTCCGTTCTTCCTGTAGTTCACAACTACCTCCTTTGTTTCTGCAGTGTTGAGGGAGAGGTTGTTTTCTTGACACCACTATGTCAGGGTGATGACTTCTTCTCTGTAGGCTGCCTCGTTATTGTTTGAGATAAGGCCAATCAAATTTAATTAGCAGATTGGAGCTGTGTGTGGCAACACAGTCACGGGTATACAGAGAGTAAAAGAGGGGCTTAGTACACAGACCTGGGGGAGGGGGCTCCTGTATTGAGGGTCAGAGGGGCAGAGGTGAGGGAGCCCACTCTTACCACCTGCTGACGATCTGACAGGAAGTCCAGGATCCAGCTGCACAAGGTAGGCTGAAGGCTGAGGTCGCTGACTTTCTTGTCAAGCCTGGAGGGAATTATGGTGTTGAATGTTGAACTGTATTCCAAGAACAGCATTTTTACATAAGCATCCCTCTTCTCCAGATGTCTAAGGACGGTATGTAGAGCTGTGGCTATTGCATTATCTGTTGATCGGTTGTGTCAGTAGGCGAATTGTAGAGGTCCAGTGTGAGTGGTAGCAAGCTGCAGGTGTAGTCCTTGACCAGCCTCTCAAAGCATTTGCTTATTATTGAGGTGAGAGCGACAGGACATCAGTCATTCAGACATGTTACCTTGGTCTTTTTAGGAACAGGGACAATGGTAGATGTTTTGAAGCAGGAGGGCACTCTATACTGGGAGAGGGAGAGATTAAAAATGTCTGAAAACACATTAGTATTGAGACTAGTAATGAATATACCTCAAGGTTAGTAAAGGGACTGGTTTTTAGACAGAATTTTCATCATTTGCATTATTTTTTATAAGTTTTTATTTCCAACTAAATTTAGAAATCATTGTCGGCAATATAAACAATTCTACAATTGCTGCATTAATGATATTCCTCAATGGGAATTTAAAATCATGGTATAAAATATGATTCTTTCCTGCTTACATCCCGGTCGATGCAAATTACAACCACAAATCGAAATCTCTATTTGTCTTTGATGAGGTATTTAATTTCTGAATTCTCAACTTAACTAGTTTGCACAGGCTTGATCTTATCAAACTATGAAGAAGGCATGTCAAACTCAAGAGAGAACTTCATGGTGCAAAATTATTTAACAAATCTGCTCATTAGCCCAACACTTTTAATCCTGTTCAGTACACCTCACATCCCTTAAAAATGTAGCATTTATCAAACTGGAAATCAAAGCATGAGATCATCAGTATTCCAACTATTAAAGCATAAAACGAACTGTCCTGTATAATCATCCAATTATCAAGTATTTTTGCCATAGTGTTTTTATTATTCATTTTTCTTGGACGTGTATGTCATTGCCAAAATTAATTGACCGTTCCGGAGAAAGAAATTAAACTATTCCTACAATTTATCATTGTGAACTTGTACCACTTTTCTTTAGAATAAAATTATGTAGTCCAGTAGGTTTAATTTTTTTGTCGTTTTAGCCAAAACAGGGGGAAATATGAACAGTGAACACAGCACAGTGGAATGAGTTCTTCCCAAGATTTTCTTGTGGAAGTATATCAGTCACTCATTTAATTTTAACACGTAATGATATGCTACAGAGAAATACAAGAATAACACATACCAGATTCTGATTGAACTTGGCAGGTCGGGCAGGTCATGGAGAGGAATAAGCAGTCAACGTTCCAGGATGGGTTCCTTCATCAGGACTGAAAAGGAAAGGGGAAGAAGCCAGAATACAAAGGTGGAGGAAGGGAAGGAATACAAGCTGGCAAGTGTAGATTAAGCCAATTCAGAGGGAAGGTAGGTAGGTGGTGGATGGGAGTTGGGGTGAATGAACTGGAAAAGCTGGGAGGTGAGAGGTGGAAAAGGTAAAGGGCTGAAGAAGGAATCTCATAGGAGAGAAGAGTAGACTATGGGAGAAAGGGAATGGAGAGGGTGGTAAAGGGAAGAAATAGGCAGGGTAGGAGAAGAGAAGGGGTTAGAGGGGGGCCAGAAAGGGTAATGGAAAAATAGAGCAGGTGGGAAGAAATTACCAGGAATTTGAGAAATCGGTGTTCCTGCCAGAAGATACAAGATTGTTTTAAATTCCTTTTGTATTTGTGGTATTCTTGGAGATATAGCAAGAAATTTCCCATGTCTGTGCCCACTTACCACCATAAATGGTAAACAGAAGTATTAATAAACCATAGAAATATAAGATCAACACATGTGGAAAGCATTAGCATATTTCCACAAAAAGAGTCAAAATGACTTCCAAGAAAGCTTTACTAGTTCTAAGGACATACAGTTCCCTTTTTCAGAATTGGATTAACCTTGTGGTTATAATATATCTTCAGCTGCTTGAATGAAGCCTCATAACTCAGAAATACTATAGATCATCAGCTGTCGGTTTATTTTGCTGAAAGAAAACAGTTAATAAAAGTAGATCATTTATAACATTCGGACACCTGTGTTGATTGATGTAGTATTACATATCCTGTGATAGTATATATTCTATAAACCTAGACCCCTTACAACTGTACTGCAGCAAAATATAATTTCAAATTGGTTATTGGTTATCAATTTTTGAAATGGAAATTACCCAATACATAGTACTCTTTCGTCCATCATCGCTCTGTTCATTTTAGCCATCTATGCTGAGAATATCCAAAAGTATCCAAAAATCTGAGATGTAAAGGGACTTGGGACTCCTTGTGCAGAACACCCTAAAGTTTAACTTGCAGGCTGAGTCGGTGATGAGGAAGGCAAATGCAATGTTAGCATTTATTTCAAGAGGTCTAGAATACAAAAGCAGGGTACTGATTATGAGGCTTTATAAGGCACTGCTGAGGCCTCACCTTGAGTATTGTGAACAGTTTTGGGCTCCTCATCTAGTAAAAGATGTGCTGGCCTTGGAGAGGGTTCAGAGGAGGTTCACAAGGATAATTCCAGAAATGAAAGGGTTATCATACAAAGAATGTTTGATGGCTCTGGGTCTGTACGCACTGGAACTTAGAGGGATGAGGGGGGATTTCATTGAAACCTTTTGAATGTTGAAAGGCATAGATAGAGTAGATGTGGAAAGGATATTTCCCATGGTGTGGAAGTCTAGGACAAGAGGGCACAACCTCAGGATAGAGGGACGACCATTTAAAACAGAGATACAGAGATATTTCTTTAGCTAGATGGAGGTGAATTTGTGGAATTTACTACCACAAGCAGCTGTTGACTCCAGGTCATCTGATGTATTTAGGGCAGAAATTAATAGGTTCTTGGTTGGACATGGCTATGGGGAGAAGGCCGGGGAATGGGGCTGAGGAGGGAAAAAAAAGGATTAAACATGATTGAATGGTGGAACAGACTCAACGGGCAAAATGGCCTAATTCAGCCATTTCAGTCTAATTCAGTCTTAGGTCTTAGCCTAAACCCTCCTAACATATGGGGAAAGGTGTAGTTGGGAAAATAAGGTTGCAAACATTAAGCAGAGCATATTTGATTCTAACCAACTTCCATCTATGCCCTTAATAGTTTGTAGATTACCGCTTTTGTAAACACAATTGTAATCTATTAAAATGTAGTGAAGTCAGGAAGTAGTGCAAACAATTCATCTGGTGTTATGAACAAAGAATAGGATTATTTAGATATTTTGAATGGCACCCACAGTTTTCGTTTGCAGCATTGATGTTTTGTTAAAAAGATTTCACTTCTGTCACTATAATAACGTATAAATAAATGGAGAGATGGTTATCTGTCATCACTGTCAGGGCATGAAGGGAATGGGGGGGGGAGGGCAGGTGATTGACACTGAGAGGAAAATTGCATCAGCCATGATAAAATGGCCTAGCAGACTCAATGGGCCAAATGGCCTAATTCTGCTCCTATACTCTATGGTCTTATATCATTTTCATTAATTGACTTTAAATGTTCTTTCTTTTCAAAATGTTGTGGCATTGTTCTCTAAAATATAGTATATTAATATTTATTTAATATTCATTTATACAGAGAGTGCAGAGTCTGTTCCAGAGCTTGATGGGTTGGAAAGATCTTGTGTTCCGTAAATGTGAGTTTTTTCCCCCTTGTGATTACTCCAGTATTTAAGCTCACATGCATATAAAAATGTTATATTTTTAATACACAGTATGTTCTAAATATGCTGTTAAATTTATGGCAGTCAATGCCTCCATCTCAAATTGTTATAATGTTGTTAATTACTAGTTTAGGTGAATTCAAAAACAGTGAAAGAACTATTTGATATTCTTGCCAAAATAACAATACTGCTAAATCCCTGGACAGAAATAAGACTGCCATTATAGATGGAAGATATTTATCTGACCTATTGTATGCTAGATTTAAAAAGCCAGCCTGCTGATCTTTGATCACATATGCTTGTTTCCCAGATAATGTCTGCCTTTCCTGGCCATGATGTTTAAAATCCCCTTGGATTCCAGCAGAAGCATTATGGAACAATATCAATTCATCTCAAACCAACTTCATTTCAGCTGTAAGGTGTGAACAGCAAACTAATTCCTGAATCAATCTGAAACTGCTGACAAAATTTCATGCACCAAAACTAATAATAAAAAAGTGGATTCAAGTAGTTTATTATTTATTTACATTTCCTACATATTTAATATCATTTACACCCAGTGCTTTGCATCAAACATTATGCCTGTTCCTTTTATAAGAATTTAATTGAAGTGTCTTGCCTAAGCAATAGTTTTAAACTTATCAGGAGACTTACAGGAGAATGTCTGGTTTCAGAGGAACTAATTTGTTTGCCAATTTTTTGAAAGAGACAATAGTTTAGTTGTTTTAAGCCAACTACCTGACTTTCAGATTTCTGGCTGTGCTTTGCCAATGCCAATGGATAAATAGAAAAAAAGAATATAATGCTTTTACTTTTGCTGTATATTTCTGAATATAATTTATTTGCATTTTTAGAAGTTTTAATTATTGATGCAGTTATTTTAATTATTATTTTAATTAATAGTATATTCATTATGTGCTTATTTACCATATTCATTCAATGCAGAAAAGGCAAATTTTCCATAATTAATGAGGTTATTGCTCAACTAACTATGCAGCTGTTGCAACAACTATCCAAAAATGATGCCACATAAAAATTTAACCCTTGTCCTTGTTTTGGAGAAGTGCTTTATTTCTTAAACTCATCTTCTAATAGGTTCATGTGTTACATTGCTTTAGTCTGATAAACAAATAAGGCTATGAACACAGAGGTGCTAATGGTATACTAATAAGAGAAGCAATCTACGGAAGAAGCATATTCAGCTTTGAAGAATCTCTTGGATATCATCTGGATCTTCTGTCTCCAGAGTAAAGAATGTTTGTACTACCAGCTGGAAATGCTGCATATAACAAAGCTCATCATGAACAATGAAGAAAAGTTTGTTTTGAGTGAATTAAACTTTAACAGAAAAAAACCCTGGCCTAATTAAACAAAGCCAACAAAAGTAGGAAAAAACAAGCTTCATTTAAAATAAAAGAACTCTCTCTAAGAGAACAATGAGTTAAGAGCTTCAAAGTTTGCACAGCAGTGCATCACATTGATTGGGTTCTCACAGCATATACCAAACGCAAAGACACAATTTGGCAGGATAGCCTATTTGCATAGCCCAGCGGTCCCCAACCACCGGGCCGCAGACTGGTACCGGGCTGCAGAGCATGTGCTACCGGGCCGCGAGGAAACGATATGAGTCAGCTGCACCTTTCTTCATTCCCTGTCACGCACTGTTGAACTTGAACATAGGGTTGCCAACTGTCCCGTATTTGCTGGGACATCCCATATATTGGGCTAATTTGGTTTGTGCCGTATTTCCCTCGCTAAGATAAAGCATTCCTGTGAAACCTTTCGTGCCGAAATGGCGTGAAGCAAAGAAGCAATTACCATTAATTTATATGGGAAAAATTTTTGAGCGTTCCCAGACCCAAAAAATAACATAACAAATTATATCAAATAACACATAAAACCAAAAATAAATAACACTAACATATAGTAAAAGCAGGAATAATATGATAAATACACAGACAAAACCAATTTGTGGGGAAAAAAATCAGCATGTACGTGCATGCGCACATCGCCTGACATCTAATGAAACAATGATGTATTTAAGAAGAGAAGCCATATGATCCAAACTGGATAAAGCAAGGATGTACTGTTGAGGCCTTATTTAAGCACCAGTGAGGCCTCACTTGAAATATCGTGAGTAGTTTTGGACCCCACTTCTAAGAACAAATGTGCTGGCATTGGAGAGAGTTCAAAGGGGGTTCACAAAAGTGATTCTGGGATTGTTTGATGGCTCTGGGCCTGTTGTCACTGGAATTCAGAAGAACGAGGGGGGATCTCATTGAAACCTATCAAATGTTGAAAGGCCTCGATAGAGTGGTTGTGGAAAGGATGTATCCCATGGTGGGGGAGTAAAAGACCAGAAGGAATAGCCTTAGAATAAAGGGACATCCATTTAGAATCGTGATGAGGAGGAATTTCTTTAGCCAGAGGGTGGTGGATCTATGGAATTCATTGCTATAGGCGGCTGTAGAGGCCAAGTCATTAGGCAGAGCTTGATAGATTCTTGATTACTTAGGGCATAAAGGGTTATGGAGAGAAGGTAGGGTATTGGGTCTGAGAAGGAAACGGATCAGCCATGATGAAATTTCAGAACATACTTGATGGGCCAAATTACCTAATTCTGCTCCTATATCTTATGGTCTTATAGTCTTATGGATATTCTAGGGCTACTTCAATCATTGAAGCTGGTTCTGCTCTGTAAGTGAATTTCTGCCAGGATATTGGGGTGGAATCAGATAAATTCCAAGATAATTTTCTTTCTATCTTCAATTGCAATGACCCAATGATGCTCAGTGTCATTTCATAACTTGTACACTTTTCAGGCTCACAAAATTACCAGTATCTATCTCACACACATCTAATCACTCTGTCCCATCCCTCAGGAACCTTCAGAAGTAGTGTTCTACTTGCAAGTAGACTGGGAAAATCAGGTTGGTACTGGACCCCAAGAAAGGGAGTTTGTGGAGTGCCTCTGAGATAGATTCTTAGAGCAGCTTGTACTGGACCCTACCAGGAAGAAGGAAATTCTGGATCTAGTGTTGTGTAATGAACCAGATTTGATAAGGGAACTCAAGGTAAAGGAGCCATTTAGAGGTAATGACCATAATATGATAAGTTTTAATCTACAATTTGAGAGGGAGTAGGGAAAAACGGAAGTGTCAGTATTACAGTTGAGCAAAGGGGACTATGGAGCCATGAGGGAGGAGTTGGCCAAAGTTGACTGGAAAGATACCCTAGCAGGGATGACAGTGGAACAACAATGGCAGGTATTTCTGGGAATAATACAGAAGGTGCAGGATCAGTTCATTCCAAAGAGGAAGAAAGATTCTAAGGGGAGTAAGGGGCGACTGTGGCTGACAAGGGAAGTCAAGGACAGTATAAAAATAAAAGAGAAGTATAACATAGCAAAGATGAGTGGGAAGCCAGAGGACTGGGAAACTTTTAAAGAGCAACAGAAGATAACTAAAAAGGCAATATGGGGAGAAAAGATAAGGTACGAAGGTAAACTAGCCAAGAATATAAAGGAGGATAGTAAAAGCTTCTTTAGGTATGTGAAGAGGAAAACATTAGTTAAGACCAAAGTTGGGCCCTTGAAGACAGAAATGGGTGAATTTATTATGGGGAACAAAGAAATGGCAGATGAGTTAAACAGGTACTTTGGATCTGTCTTCACTAGGGAAGACACAAACAATCTCCCAGATGTAATAGTGGCCAGAGGACCTAGGGTAACAGGGGAACTGAAGGAAATTCACATTAGGCAGAAAATGGTGTTGGATAGACTGATGGGACTGAAGGCTGATAAATCCCCAGGGCCTGATGGTCTGCATCCCAGGGTATTAAGGAGGGTGCTATAGAAATCGTGGGTGCATTGGTAATCATTTTCCAATGTCCTATAGATTCAGGATCAGTTCCTGTGGATTGGAGGGTAGCTAACATTATCCCACTTTTTAAGAAAGGAGGGAGAGAGAAAACAGGGAATTATAGACCAGTTAGCCTGACATCAGTGGTGGGGAAGATGCTGGAGTCAATTATAAAAGATGAAATAGTGGCACATTTGGATAGCAGAAACAGGACCAGTCCGAGTCAGCATGGGTGTATGAAGGGGAAATCATGCTTGACTAATCTTCTGGAATTTCTTGAGGATGTAACTATGAAAATGGACAAGGGAGAGCCAGTGGATGTAGTGTACCTGAACTTTCAGAAAGCCTGTGATAAGGGCCCACATAGGAGATTAGTGAGCAAAATTGGAGCACATGGTATCGGGGGTAGGGTACTGACGGGATAGAAAATTGGTTGGCAGACAGGAAACAAAGAGTAGGGATTAACGGGTCCCTTTCAGAATGGTAGGCAGTGACTAGTGGGTTACCGCAAGGCTCGGTGCTGGGACCGCAGCTATTTACAATATACATTAATGATTTAAATGAAGGGGTTAAAAGTAACATTAGCAAATTTGCAGATGACACAAAGCTGGGTGACAGTGTGAAATGTGAGGAGGATGTTATAAGAATGCAGGGTGACTTGGACAGGCTGGGTGAATGGGCAGATGCATGGCAGGTGCAACGTAATGTGGATAAATGTGAGGTTATCCACTTTGGTGGCAAGAACAGGAAGGCAGATAACTATCTGAATGATGTCAAGTTAGGAAAAGGGGAAGTACAATGAGATCTAGGTGTCCTTGTTTTATCAGTCATTGAAAGTAAGCATGCAGGTACAGCAGGCAGTGAAGAAAGCTAATGGCATGTTGGCCTTCATAACAAGGGGAGTTGAGTAAAGGAGCAAAGAGATCCTTCTGCAGTTGTACAGGGCCCTGGTGAGACCACACCTGGAGTATTGTGTACAGTTTTGGTCTCCAAATTTGAGGAAGGATATTCTTGCTGTTGAGGGAGTGCAGCGTAGGTTCATGAGGTTAATTTCCGGGGTGGCAGGACTGTCATATGTTGAAAGATTTGAGCGACTGGGCTTGTATACACTGGAATTTAGAAGGATGAGAGGGGATCTGATTGAAACATATAAGATTATTAAGGGATTGGACATGTTAGAGGCAGGAAACATGTTCCTCATGTTGGGGGAGCCCAGAACTGGAGGCCACAGTTTAAGAATAAGGGGTAGGCCATTTAGAACGGAGTTGAGGAAAAACTTTTTCACCCAGAGAGTTGTGGATCTGTGGAATGCTCTGCCTCAGAAGGCAGTGGAGGCCAATTCTCTGGATGCTTTCAAGAAGGAGTTAGATAGACCTCTTAAAGATAGTGGAGTCAAGATATATGGGGCGAAGGCAGGAATGGGATACAGATTGTGGATAATCAGCCATGATCACAGTGAATGGCGGTGCTGGTTCAAAGGGCCGAATGGCTTACTCGTGCATCTATTGTCTATTGTCTACATCAAATATTATGGTCACCGTTACATTTTAACTGAACATTATCAGGCACACCCAACCCAAACTTTTCTCATTCCTAAACCACCCATGATCTGGGTTTCCCACAGGTCAGAAAAACTGTGCATGTGGAACACAGACCCTTTGACAAAGTGTCTTTATTCCATAGTTGGGAACATCCTACCATTATAGCTTCACTGTATTTCAACCCACAACAACAGGCAACATCTTTTATGATCTTGATTACACAAATGGTTTTGTGATGGATATTCATTGACCTGGGCCACGGAGGCCTTCTCTTTTTTGCCGAGCTTATCTTTCTAACTACTAGCAGCTGACACATCTGCAGATCAAAGTGTTGTTTTTCAATAAGTTGAACTTTCAACTAATATTCTTTGTTTAGCATCTGGTCATAAACGGGAGCCAGTCTTCAGTTCTTAGTGAAACTGGTAAGCAATAATTGGTTTGAAGTTCAAAAGACAGCTTTGCAAAACAAGCACTATCTAGAGTGCAAACAGCTGGTCCACAGTACCTGGGCTTATTGCTCAAGAAAGTGTAAAACAATCGGATTTTGTTAATTGGGCTTGTTTCAAACTAGATAACACCAGCTAAGTTATTTAGTTCAAGAAAGTTTGAAAACAAGATTGATGTTCTCACTTAGCATATCAAGTGGCTGATGTGTTAATAGTTGGAAGACTTATGTACTCAAAGAGTCAGCTTTTAAGCCTTAAATGTGGATCACACACACAATGCTGGAGGAACTCGGCAGGTCAGGCAGCATCTATGGAAATGAATAAACAGTTGAAGTATGAGGACTGGAAAGGAAGGGAGAAGATGCCAGAATGAAAAAGGTGTGGAGAGGATAGCTAGAGGGTCACGGGTGAAACCAGGTGGGTAGGAAAAGTATAGGGCTAGCAAGAAAGAAATCTGATAGGACAGAAGAGTGGACCGTAGGAGAAAATGAAGGAGGAGGGGACCCAGGGGAGGTGATAGCCAGGTCTTTGCTGAGTACATTTGAAGAGAAGATTTAAACTTCTTCAGGGTAGGCATCGCTCAAAGAGGTTTCACAGTGGAGCAACAAACTATAAGCACGCAAAGTTCTACTGATGCTGAAAATCCAAAGCAACGCATAAATTTCAGCAATGTGTGTGTTGCTTTGGATTTCCAGTATCTGTAGAATTTCTCGTGTTTATGATCTGCTGCTCCTCCTCTGTGATCTCTGCTGCACTCTGCCTCATCAACCAGACTTGCTACTGCAAACAACAGGAATTCTGCAGATGCTGGAAATTCAAGCAACACACATCAAAGTTGCTGGTGAACGCACTTGCTACTGACTCGGGCCGAATCATTTGGATTGATGCTGCTGAGTTCCTCCACCATTTTGTGTGTGTTGTTTTGGATTTCCAGCATCTGCAGAATTTCTTGTGTTTATTAATTGTGGATACCTGGGAACTCTGCCTTCGGAATCATTTAGACCAGTTGTGTTAAAAGGTATCTGAAAGAATATCACGTGTAGTCACCCTAGTGACAGAGAAACAGCTTAAATATAGAGAGCAGTTCAGGCTTTTTGAGAAAGGTTTAGAAACATCAAAAAGCATGACAAAAATATGAAGTAAATTACAATCTTTTCTTCTGCCTTTGATTTCTGCAAGGAATTGTTTGGTATGTCTTTTTAGCTATAGGAACTATACCTGCGTTTTGGAAAGGCTTTGTGTTTTAGAAATTGTTTCTAATTAGAAGTTTTTTTATAAGATAGAAATCCACTGTGAATTTTAAATGTGTTCTAAGAATGTTTGGATTTGGACATGTATCACTGAAAATAAATGAACTGCTCTGTTATCTGGAAGTATCTCTTTCTTGGTGCGGGTGGAACCCACCACTCAAAGAAAAAAAAATCAGACGAATGATCCAAAACATTCAATGTTGCTGAGGACATGCTGATTCCTGTGGAGGAGGAGTCAACAGACATAAGGTAAAAAAGTGCCTAGAGGTAATAGGAGGATAAATGTTTTTACACAGTAAACTTTTCTTTGATTTTTCCAACACCTCAGAAGTTGAAAGAGTTGTTGAAGGAAGTGAATTAGATAAATATTTGGAAGGGGAATGTTTGCCGGGCTATTTGTTTTGCGGAAGCAATTTAGTGGATTACAGAAATGGGGCAGAAGACACTGGTCGTGAGTAAGCACATTTACTAGTTATTTACAAACAGTATAACACTCAACCAAGCACTCAGGTCAAAGAAATACTTACTTAAGCCCCAATCCCATGTTCCAAAACCACAACACTAAACACTAAACGGGATCTCACCACTAAGCACATCTTTCTCTCCCCCATTTCTGCTTTCCACAGGGATCGCTCCCTACACGATTCCCTTGTCCATTCATTCCGCACCCCCCCATCCGTTCCCACCGATCTCCCTTCCGGCACTTATCCTTGTAAGCGGAACAAGTGCTACACATGCCCTTACACTTCCTCCCTCACCACCATTCAGGGCCCCAGACAGTCCTTCCAGGTGAGGCGACACTTCACCTGTGAGTTGGCTGGGGTGATATACTGCGTCCGGTGCTACCGATGCGGCCTTCTATATATTGGCGAGAGGCTGGGAGACCGTTACGTTGAACGCCTATGCTCTGTCCACCAGAGAAAGCAGGATTTCCCAGTGGCCATACATTTTAATTCCACATCCCATTCCCATTCTGATATGTCTATCCACAGCCTTCTCTACTGTCAAGATGAAGCCACACTCAGGTTGGAGGAACAACTCTTTATATTCCGTCTGGGTAGCCTCCAACCTGATGGCATGAACATTGACTTCTCTAACTTCAGTTAATGCCCCACCTCCCCTTCGTACCCCATCCCTTATTTATTTATTTATTCTTCTTTTCTCTCTCTCTCTCTCTCTTTTCTCCCTCTGTCCCTCTCACTATAACTCCTTGCCTTTCCTTTGGGCAGCCCTCCTCCTTTCTTTCTCCCTAGGCCTCCCATCCCATGATCCTTTCCCTTTTCCAGCCTCGTATCCCTTTTGCCAATTAACTGTCCAGCTATTATCTTTGTCCCTCCCCCTCCTGTCTTCTCCTATCATTTTAGATCTCCCCTCCCCCTCCCACTTTCAAATCTCTTACTATCTCTTCTTTCAGTTAGTCCTGACGAAGGGTCTCGGCCCGAAATGTTGACTGTACCTCTTCCTATAGATGCTGCCTAGCCTGCTGCATTCATCAGCATTTTTAGTGTGTGTTGCAAACATTTGCTAATACTTCTGACTTGAACAAGTACTTTGTTAAGTCCTAAGTTACGCAACTACAACAGTAAACATTCACAAACAGGCACTTATCCAAATGTGAGCCCAGGGCTTCATATCTACAGCACATTTTCCCAATGGTTCTTCAGGCATGATCACCACCCAGTCCGAAGGGAGCTGCTAGCAAAAAAGAGACAGAGCATTCTGCACACTCTATTATTATACCCTGGGGTGCCTGAATCCAGAAGCTGGTGCCGTGGCATGAAAGCCAGCCAATGGCAGAGAGATGACACAACCTTCAAACTGTCCCAATTAATGACTGGAATGGCAGAAGAGGCTATCGACTAGCAGGCAAGCTAACCTCTCACATTACATTTCACCCTTTGAAAGATGCAATACCATAATAATTTGACCCTTGAATGCCCCACTAACTACATATAAAATGCAAAACTACACATTCCAGTACTATAAGCACATTAGTTGCCACCCAGTGTACTATGGTAGTCCACCAACCTCCTAGTGCCCCAAAGAGCCACCAGCTTCCCCCACCTCCCAGTGTGCAATAGCTATGGAACTGGTCCCTACCTTTCTTAATTGTATTCATTAACTGCTGGATATGATTAGCCTGTTAAACACAGACACAAAGTGGTGTCTGATCATCTTCCTGTGGGAGTCTGACTTGTCTGACCTGACAGTAGGTTGGCGGGACTGCAGAACACAGCAATGTTGTCAGTCCACCCTGGGACTCAGTACTCCTCACACGAGGAGTTATCTCACTTGTTCTTACCCCTGAACATCTTAAACTCCTGTTACACTCACCAAATCCTGCCGACTGTGCCAAATGTTCCACAGAAACAGATTTGCAGATTTGGTAAGCAGGACAAAAGACACTGAGTGCAAGTAAGCATTTATTTAAAAGCAAACAGTGAAACACTCAACCAAGCATGTAAGTCAAACAAGTGCTTATCTATGCCCTGCCCTAAGTTACAAGAATTATGACCAGAATTACTAAACATTCAGTAAGACTTCTTATTCAAACAGACATTTGTTAAGCGCAAGTTACACAATTACAACACTAAATATTCAATAATCATGTACTTTATATGTGTGCAAGAGGGCTCTTCTATCTCCAGCATACTTTTCCAGTGATTCTTCATCTCTAGTCATGATCCATTCTGAAGTAAGCCATTAGTGAAAAAGAGACAGTGTCCCACGTGCACTATTCTTCTACCCCTGAGGTGCCTGGAACCAGAAGCCAGAGCCTTGGTGTGAAGTCCAGCCAGCAGGAGAGAGCTGCCACATCCTTCAAATGGACCAATCAGCAACCAGCAGGCAAGTTAACACTTCACTTTACACTATTGGTACAGCCCAAGAGAAAACCTTTAATTAGCCAGTTAACATAAAATTAAAAACAATCGCAACACACACAAAATGCTGGAGGAACTCAGCAGGTCAGGCAGCATCTATGGAAATGAGTACAGTCCATGTTTCGGGTTGAGACCCTTCAACAACTGTATTCTTCTCCTAGATGCTGCCTGGCCTGCTGAGTTCCTCCAGTATTTTGTGTGTGTTGCTCAGATTTCCAGCATCTGCAGATTTTCTCTTGTTTTTGATTGGATTGTAAATACTGAATAGTTTTATTCATTCTATGTTTTTTTTGATCATTGCAGTTCAGCAGATTGGAAAGGACTGGTGAGCATGTAACAGTAGGAATGATGTAAATGCTCATCTTATTTTCTCATTGAGTAGTGCTCTCTACAATAAGATGACAATTGCTTGGGCAACTAATGTCGCTGCACTACTTTCAGTAGAGAAATCGACAAGTTCTTGAACAAATGGCATCAGATAGTAACTTTACAGCTAGGACTTGTTCTCTGTGTGATCTCAGGCAGTAGTAAGTATTGCTCAAGGGGGATGGTGATGTATATTACAGAATATTATTTCAATAGTACTTTATATTCTTTTTACTTGCCATTACAACAGCTGTGGCAGCTGAAGAAATATCTAGTCACAATGATAGAGGACTAATTGAATGGGCCAACTGATCTGTTCACCAGTTCTGTATGTTTACAAGCTAATCTGTCATCTCCTTGCATCCTTAATAATGTTGCTAGACTTGTTCGGTTACACCTTATGGTTTTACATAAACCAGATGTCAGCAATGTGTTAGCTATTTGTTTTCAGGGCACAAAAAAAGCAACATCAAAGCTGGCTCCCAGTGTCATAACTAACTTCCTTGGATCCTGAAGAGTAAGAGATACAGTGTTTGTGGAAACAGAATTACCTTCCTGTTCTTATTTAAGTTTCAACAAGCACTCCATCCCTTACTCTTCACAAAATTTGCATTTTGTAACCATCTTTTTCTTTACATATCCAATTTATGATGCTCATAACTTCGTTTGCTAATCTCCAAAGATCATTATGAAAGAAAGCTAACAAAATCAAGTATTTTACTTCAGTTTATTTGAATGACAGCAACATTTAGACTCAAGAGCTAAACGGCCAATTCATCATCAAACTGACTTCTGCATTTTAACACAGCAAAAACAAATACCGATTTTCACACAGAGTAGGTTAAAGTTCTGCTTATTAGCTATTTGGTTTCCTGTGTAATATACAAGGCACAATTACATCAAATAGTAACTTGCTGAATGCTGAAATAAGGCCCGGCTGCTTTGATCTATCTATAATTATCAAGGGATGGAACAAAATGAACTCTAAACATTTAAGGCAGTTTTTTGAAGTGTATTGCATCCTGTAACCTGTGCAGAGTACTTCTAGTGGAGTCAGAGAGTCATCAATTCATTGATAGAAATTGCACCTTTGGCCCAACTGGCCTCTGCTGATCAAGATGACAATCTAATCTAGTCTCACTCACCAGCATTTGGCCCATAACCTTTTAAACCTTTCCTATCCATGTAACTATCCATGTCTTTTTAAATTGTTATTGTACTTGTCTTATTCCACATACCTGCCACCCTTTGCATAAAAATGTAACCCCTTTAAGTTCCGGCTAAGTCTTGTCCCTGTCACCTTAAATTTCTATGCTCTAGTGCTTCATTCCCCAACCCTGGGAAAAAGCTGAGTGCATTCACCCTGCTTAAGCCACATTATTTATAGACACTTCAGTAAGATCACCTCTTGCCCTCTCACACTCCAAGAAGTAAAGTCCTCGACTATCCAAACTCTCTCTGTAATTCAGTCTCTCAAATCCTGGTAACATTCATTTTCTTTCTGCACTCTTTCCAGATATGACACCTTTCCTATGGCAAGGTGAGCAAGACTGAACACAATACTCTAAATGCAGTCTCACCAGCATCTTGTACAACCGTGTCATGACCTTCCAACACAGAGCACACTCCCAAGTATACAGTGCACTTAATCAATTATGTGTACTTGAAATGTAATGGAGTAAAGTGGTGGATTTTTAAGGAATTGAATAAGGTATGTAAATTTATTGTAATGAACATGAAATGAGCACACATCAGAGTTGCCAATGACAGCAATATCTATAAATAAATGGGAAAAATAATGATAGCCTGTTTAAAAAATTCTCCGTCTTTTACAAAAGTCTGTTAACTTCTGTGACCAAGGCATGAAATGTGATTTAAAAGACGTCTTTTCATTTCCTCCCAAATGAAATTAAAGAAATAATTAGATAATTAAAAACTTTGTCACCTTGTCCTAATAAAGTAATTGCATCTGAGTTAAATTAAACTCTGAGTAATTCAAGTTAAAAAGTGAAAAAACAGTTTTAGTTTCTGAATTGTTGAAAGGAAAGAGGTGAAAATACAAGTAGTGAATTTCCTTCAGTTATTTGGGGCTGTACCATTAGATGAAGTGTGATTGGAAAAGAAAACGGGAAGTGACAAAGTGAGGGATATTAAGAACTTTGCTTCATCAGGTTTTTAGAGAATTTATTGTTATTTAAGTGGAAGTATCATCAATAAAATCACAAACTAGGTTTTAACTTTTAAGGAATTTCCATGTTTCTATTTGCTAAGGTTTGTCTCCAGGTCAAAGCTCACATCAAATTCTACTCATATCTTCATTCTCCAATACTGCAGAAGCAAAGTCAAATGATTGACATCATTGCTGCTTGGTTACTTGGCTAATGCTCTTTCTGTCTCGACAAGTCCTCAACGCAGATACACACGATTCAAAATTGTATTAAGCACTATCTGTGTTTGGAAGTGTTGATTACATATTGCAATTGATTTTACTCTTCAATACCATTGTATGGTACATAAGAAATATGTCACGTCAAACAAATTTCAATATGACACGTAAAGCCACTGTTTTCACTGCGCTTTTAATAGTAAAGTGCTTGTAAATCAATGTTTTCATTTCTTTAAAGACAAACTGTTAGCAGAATGAGTTGAAACTATCTAGCATTTTAATTTATACTTTTGCAATTATGTAGCAATGTGTCAATTTTCAGCTTTGTCTCTGGAGAAGAGCATTTATTCCAGTGTCACACATGATCACCCAATACAACCATTGGTCTGAAATCTCAGAAGTAGTTCAGTGAAAAATAATGTCCATAACCTCAGTGACAGGACACTACTCAAAGGGCCCCCACTGTGATATAAACAGTATTGTCAGCTGAACTCCTGTAAAAAATGTATTTTAGAGGAAGTGTTGTAATATTAGAATCTGGAACACCATTTTCCCTTGAGTTTAGTCATTTCTTCAGGCTGCTGCAACTAAATTCATTGCAGGATGTGAACACTAGAATTTGAAAAGTTATGAATAGCAGGAAAAATCAACAATATGGTTCTGAGATGAACTTGTCTCCAGGTAGAATTTGTCGACAAGACTGCTACTTACGTATTCCTGAAAGATTCCTGTCAAAGTGATGGTGGGATCATTGGTCTTAATGCTCAGCAATGCTGCTGTTGTATCAATCACCTTTGGTATTTCATATCAAGTTTGTCCTTAGTTACTTTCAAACTAGATTCTTTCTGATGTTGTTCCTGATTTACAAGTTAGTTGCTGCTGGCATTATCTCTTGTACAAAAGTAATACAAATAAGTACCACACTTTTACTCACAGAATGGAGCTTGACTCCAATTCCTGCCTCAATTATAATATGCTAATTAGCTCCCTCCTAAATAGTACATGGAATGGTGCATTGGGACTTAATTTTGTTTCTTAGATTTTTATTTGCAATTGTTAATTGAAAGGCCTGAGTCCTTTACTGCAAACAATTTAATTAAAATATTCAGCCACAATTCAGTTAGTAGAAGGGTTTAGATTCCGTGCATATTAAGTATTTAACTCTTGTTCCACCACAAGGTCATCAGGAATTGAACAGAAAGTATTTTTATTTCCAACTATTTCAATACCAACTGTTTTACTTCATTAAATGAGAACATGATCTTTACTTAAGAAGGTAAAGGAGGCAAATTACAAGTTAATAGGTAACACCACGTCCACACACAAAATGATTGAGGAACTTAGCAGGTAAGGAAGCATCTATGGAAATGAGTAGGCATTTTGGGCCGAGACCCTTCATCAGGACTGGAAAGAAAGATGCCAGAATAAGAAGGTGGGAGGGCAGTGGAAGGAGGACAAACTAGTAGGTGATAAGTGAAGCCAGGTGGGCAGTGATGATGTAAGAAGCTGGGAGATGATAGGTGGAAAGGCAAAGGGCAGCAGAAAAAGGAACTCGACAGAAGAGGAGAGTGGAGAAGGGGAATGGGGAGATGGTACCAGGGGAGGTGATAGGCACATGAGGAGAAGAGCAAAGAGGACAGAGGTGGGAGTTGAAGAAGAGGGAAGGGGGAGGGAGAAAAATTACCAGAAGTTGGAGAATTCGATGTTCATACGAGGCTATGTAGATGGAATATGAGGTGTTGTTCCTCCAGCCTAAGAGTAGCTTCATCATGGCAGAAGTGGAGGCCATGGACTGATATGTTGGAACAGGAATGGGCATTGGAATTAAATTGGTTGGCTGCTGGGAGATCTCTCAGATTGGGTGGAGGTGTTCAACAAAGTGGTTCCCCAATCTATGTCCAATCTCCTCAATGTAAAGGAGGCCGTTTCGGGAGCACCAGATACAGTAGAAGATCCCAACAGATTCACAGGTGAAGTGTTGCCTCACCTAGAAGGAGTGTTCGGGACACTGAATGGAGATGAGGGAGGAGCTCAATGGACAGGTGTAGTACTTCTGCTGCTTGCAAAGTAAGTGCCAGGAGGGAGATTCCCATTCACCTCCAACATTTTGTGTGCATTACTCTGGATTTCCAGCATCTGCAGAATCCCTTGTGTTTATGACATTATCCTTCTCCTGCTCAAATATAAGCAGAAGGTGTAACTATTAAAACATAAATTTGTTCTCTATTGTAAGCACCGAACTCACAATGTGTATGGAGCTTCAATTCTAAATCTCATCTCCACTGATGTTAATGAAGGCACTGACAATGGGCCCGAATTTGTTGCCTGTAGCAAGCTGCCAACCATTTTGTTCTAAGTAATGTTTATGAATTCAATACATTGAATTGCTGATAAGGAAAATCCAAATTCAAATTGACAAGTCCTGTGCTATAGCAAATCTTTCACATCATGTGAGTGAGGCAGAACATGTCCTGCCTTTGATTTGGCTAAACAAAGTTGTTGGCAGCTGACAAAACTGCACCCCCAGCTTGGCTAGCTGTCAACTGATTGCTACCAATTGTGCCTGACATCCACTGGGCAATCAGATAAAAGTAACTCCAGTATCACAGCTGTTTTGTCAGAACTTTTACAAGTTCTTCCATTGCTGTAAGAGGTCAGGAAAATCATGCTGGAATTCATCACATCATAGTTTCTTCTTTTAAATCAAACAATAGAAGGGTATTATGAAGCATTATATTTAGCACTAACTAAGACAGATGCAAAATTAGCTGCTGTTACCTCCTCTCATCATTGCTTTAATAACTCAAGTTGTTAGCCTCCAGTGTGTCATTTAAGTTGTAAGTGACTCGGTTTAACCCACCCTGAATTATTTATGAGTGCTCACTAAATGAGAAATGGTTACTGGTGTGATCATCTTGCCTCTTTTCCCGTGCTCTAGCGATAAGACATTACATAAGCATTTGGGTTGAAAAAATGAAATCAGATTATTTCTAGAGAGGTGATCATTTGAAGTTGAACTGTTGCTATATGAACAGAAATTAATATAGTTATAATTGAAATATATTTTGCTTAATAAAAATACTTAACATTCCATGATATCCCATGATTCTTATGTGACCCATAACAAGGATTAATTTCAAGTACGTATTTTGCACTTAATTATCTAGGTCGCCATTATGGAATACATTGCTTTGTGCATATGGTGCACAAATATCTATAGGCAATATTCAAGTTTTAGTTGAGATGAATCACATTGAAAGGAGAAAAAAAGAATCAGTAATTGGCAATTGGTTTATTCTCATCATAAATACTGTGATACAGTGAAAGTCTTTGTTTAGCATCCTGTTGTTGCAGCTTATTTCATCACATGTGTACATCAAGATAGTATCGTGCTACAATAACAAATGCAATGCAGACAGACAATAAAGGTGCAGGAACATGTTGAAATAGATTGTGAAGTCAGGAATCCACTTTATCATGACAGAAGTCTATTCAATATTGTTATCACAGAAGGATGGAAGCTGTCCTTCAGCTTTCAGATTTTTATATCTTCTCCAGACGGAAATAACTAAAATAACTTTTGTATTTAATTGACTTTTTGGCACAATTTTGAGTATTATGGAAAAATGGAGTATTAAGAAATTGCATAAAGAATAAAACTTTAGTTGAATAACTTGAAGAAGAGAGAAGCTTGGAATTTTTTATCGTATGTTTTATTTAATATTTTTGCCTCTTAGGTGGTTTTCCTAGAAAAATAGGCTCCATAGGTGTGTTCAATTTTGAACCTGATGTCAGTCCTGATGAAGAGTCTCGGCCCGAAACATCAACTGTTTACTCTTTTCCATAGATGCTGCCCGGCGTGCTGAGTTCCTCCAGCATTTTGAGTGTGTTACTTTGATTTCCAGCATCTGTAGATTTTCTCTTGTATGTGTTCAATTTGTTTTGTTACCCTGAAGCAGTATTAGTCATATTAATATTTCTACTTTGCTCTGTTATCCACACCGGTCACTGTCAAGAAACTTCTTTTTTCTTCAACTTCACAGCATTCCAGTAATTTGACTTGGCTTCCTGTTTATTATTTAATGCACACATACAATATGAAAAATGTATTTACCTCAATTCTGCCACAAAACCATTCTACCATTGATGGTAGTAAAAGAATAATATTTCAATTTTGGAATTCTATACAACAATCATCAAATCAATAGAAGCTTAGTTAATTATCATTACATTTATAATAATATATATTATAAAGTATATAATAACATTTTTTCTATGATTCCTTTTAACACGCTGGACAGAATAGTCTTTCAATTTTGGACTTTATTAAGTCCTATAAATAAGTTGCTTTTTGACTTAAATTAATAATACACTTATCTCCTTAACTTACTAGTTTTACTATCAATTAGCATTGCATTTTCTTCCTTAACTGTCCATGTAATTTGTGCATATCATCAATTAAATATACATCTAAGAAGAAAAGAAAACTATTGAGGTAATTATTCCTAATTGCTTTCAAAATGCATTCCACAGTAAATTTTTAAAAAAATTTCAATTGGACTGGATGTCTTGATTCTGGACAGAAAGGTGAAGCCAGCATCTAGCAAGCATGAATCTGTTTGTTACTTAAAAATATGAATCAATCATAACGTGTGATAATATCAAGTTCAAGCTGAAGCTTAATTGTCATTCAACCATACACATCAATACAGCCAAGAGAAGCAGCGTTCCACTGGTACCTAGACACAAATCACAGAATCAACACTCACGCATAGCACATATAATCATGATAGCAGAAAAACAAACAAAATAATAGTATCAAAGTTAATAATAGACCACAAGACCACAAGACAAAGGAGCAGAAGTAGGCCATTTGGCCCATCGAGTCTGCTCTGCCACTCCACCATGAGCTAAACTATTCTCCCATCCAGTTCCAATTTTCAGCTTTTTCCCCATATCCCTTGATACCCTGATTAATTAGATACCCATCAATCTCCTCCTTAAACACCCTCAATGATCGGGCCTCCACAGATGTATGTGGCAACAAATTCCATAAATCCACGACCCTCTGGTGAAAAAAATTTCTCCTCATCTCTATTTTAAATGGGTACCCTCTAATTCTAAGACTGTGGCCTCTTGTCTTGGACTCACCCACCAAGGGAAAGAGCCTTTCCACATCTACTCTGTCCAACCCTTTCAACATTTGAAATGTTTCTATGAGATCCCCTCTCATTCTTCTATACTCTATTGAATACAGTCCAAGAGCCGACAAACGCTCCTCATATGTTAGCCCCTGCATTCCAGGAATCATCCTCGTAAATCTTCTCTGTACTCTCTCCAACATCAGAACATCCCTTCTAAGATAGGGGGCCCAAAACTGCACACTGTATTCCAAATGAGATCTCACCATTGCCCCATTGACACCTCCTTACTCTTATATACTATTCCTCTTGAAATGAATGCCAACGTAGCATTCGCTTTCCTTACTGCCAAGCCAACCTGGTGGTTAACCTTTAGGGTATCCTGCACAAGGACCCCCAAGTCCCTTTGCACTTCCGATTCTTGAATTTTCTCCCCACCTAAATTATAATCTGCCCAATTATTTCTTCTTCCAAAATGTATAACTGTACATTTCTCAACATTGTATCTCATCTGCCATTTCTTTGCCTACTCTCCTAAACTGACCAAGTCTCTCTGCAATCTTTCCGTTTCTTCAACACTTCCTGCTCCTCCACCTATCATCCGCAAACTTAGCCATAAAACCATTTAATCCATAATCCAAATCATCCATATACATTGTAAAAAGAAATGGCCCCAACACCGACCCCCGCAGAACACCACTTGTAACAGGCAACCAATCAGAATAGGATCCCTTTATTCCCACCCTTTGCTTTCTGCCTATCAGCCAATGCTCTACCCATTCCAATATCTTTCCTATAATTCCATGGGCTCTCATCTTATTAAGCAGCCTCTTATGCCACACCTTCAACTTCCTCACAGACAGCAGCCAGGCTGTAAAAATAGGGGACAAGCTCTCCTCTACGATCACTCTGAGCACCGGTGCCCCACAAGGCTGTGTGCTCAGCCCCCTGCTGTACTCACTGTACACCCATGATTGTGTAGCCAAGTTTCCATCAAACTCAATATATAAGTTTGCTGATGACACAACAATTGTAGACCGTATCTTGGGTAATGATGAGTTTGAGTACAGAGAGGAAATTAAGAACCTGGTGGCATGGTGCGAAGATAGTAACCTATCCCTCAATGTCAGCAAGATGAAGGAATTGGTTGTGGACTTCAGAAGGAGTAGCGGACCGCACGACCTAATTTACATCGGTGGTGCGCAAGTGGAACAGGTCAAAAGCTTTAAGTTCCTCGGGGTCAATATCACAAATGACCTGACTTGGTCCAACCAAGCAGAGTTCACTGCCAAGAAGGCCCATGAGTGCCTTTACTTCCTGAGAAAACTAAAGAAATTTGGCCTGGCCCCTCAAATCCTCACTAATTTTTATAGATGCACCGTAGAAAGCATTCTTCTAGGGTGCATCACAACCTGCTATGGAAGTTGTCCTGTCCAAAACCAAAAGAAGCTGCAGAAGATCGTGAACACAGCGCAGCACATCACACAAACCAATCTTCCGTCCTTGGACTCACTTTACACCGCACGCTGTCAGAGCAGTGCTGCCAGGATAATCAAGGACACGACCCACCCAGCCAACACACTTTTCATCCCTCTTCCCTCCGGGAGAAGGCTCAGGAGCTTGAAGACTCGTACGGCCAGATTTGGGAACAGCTTCTTTCCAACAGTGATAAGACGGCTGAATGGATCCTGACCTGGATCTGGGCCGTACCCTCCAAATATCCAGACCTGCTTCTTAGTTTTTTTGCACTACCTTACTTTCCATTTTTTATTTTCTATTTATGATGTATAATTTAAATTTTTAATATTTACTAATTTTTACTATTTTTAATATTTAGTAATTCTAATCCAGGGAGTGGGAAGCTCAGAATCAAATATCGCTGTGATGATTGTACGTTCTAGTATCAATTGTTTTGGTGACAATAAAGTATAAAGTTTTGAAGGCCTTTTGGAAATCCAAATACACAACATCCACAGCCTCTCCCTTATCAATTTTATTTGAGATTACCTCAAAAAATTCCCATAGGTTGGTGAGGTAGGATCTTCCCTTCATGAAACCATGCTGGCTTGGGCCTATCTTGTTATGCACCTTGAGGTATTTCATAACTTGAGGATCGACTCTAATAATTTTCCAACTACTGATGTCAGACTAATAGGTCTGTAATTTTCTTTTTGCTGCCTCCCTCCTTTCTTAAACAGTGGAACTACATTTGCGACCTTCCAGTCCTCCGAAACCATGCCAGAGTCTATTGATTCCTGGAAGATCATTTCCAATGCCTCCACAATCTCCAAAGCCACCTCCTTCAGAACCCATGGGTGCACCTCATCCAGTCCGGGAGACTTATCTATTCTTAGTCCATTTAGCTTCCTAAAGCACTTTCTCTCCAGTAATCTTGACTATACCTAATTCTATTCCCTGAGACCTCTGGCTATCAGGTATGTTGCTAATGTCTTCCACTGTGAAGACTGATGCAAAATACTCATTTAGTTCCTTTGCCATCTCTTTGTTATCCATTATAATTTCTCCAGCATCATTTTCAATCGGTACTATATCTACCCATGTCACTCTTCTACTCTTCATATATTTAAAAAAAAACTCTTTGTATCCTTTTTTATGTTAATTGACAACTTCCTTTCATAATTCATCTTTTCTTTCCTAATGACTTTCTTAGTTCCCTTCTGTAAGTTTTTAGAAGTCGCCCAGTCCTCAGTTTTCCCACTAATTTTTGTACCCTTGAACGCCGTCTCTTTTGCTTTTATTTTAGCCTTAACCTCTCTCGTTAGCCACATTTGTGCCATTTTTCCATTCATGATTTCCTTTTTTCTTGGAATTTATTTTTCCTGCACTTTCCTTATTTCTTGTAGGAATTTCATCCAATTCTGCTCTACCGTCCCTCCACCTAGCTTACTTTCCCAATCGACTTGGGCCAGTTCCTCTCTCATACCACTGTGATTTCCTTTGTTCCACTGAAATATCGATACACCTGATACCAGCTTCTCCTTTTCAAATTTGAAACTGAACTCAATCATATTATGATCACTACTTCCAAGGGGTTCCTTTACCTCCAGCTCCCTAATCGCCTCAGGTTCATTACACAGCACCCAATCCAAAACAGCCGGTCCCCTGGTGGGCTTATGAGCAAGCTGCTCCAAAAAGCCATCCCATAGGCATTCTACAAACTCCCTCTCCTGAGATCCAGTACCTTCCTGATTTTCCCAATCCACTTTCATATTAAAATTCCCCATAATTATCTTGACATTTTCCTTTTGACACGCTTTTTCTATTTCCAGCTGTAACTTGTAGTACACATCCTGGCTGCTGTTTGGAGGCTTGTATATAACTGCTTATTAGTGTCTTTTTACCCTTGCCATTTTTCAACTCGACCCATAATAATTCTACTTCTTCTGATCCTACGTCCCTTCTTTCTAGTGATTTGATATCGTTGCTTACCATCAGGGCCACGCCACCACCTTTACCTATCTTTCCTATACACTGTGTATCCTTGGACATTCAGCTCCCAATCACATCCATCATTTAGCCATAACTCGGTGATGGCCACAATGTCATATCCTTTAACCTGTAGCTGTACAACAAGGTCATCCACTTTATTTCTAATGCTGTGTGCACTTAAGTACAATACATTTAGATCAGTATCTGTTACCGATTTTGCTATATTTCTATTGCACAGCAAATTCTCCTGTCTATTCACCTGCCTGTCCTTGCCATCTTTGCTGGCACCCGTTCAAACTGCCAAAGAAAGTTTCTGCATGTCATGGCCTATAAATTGATGAGGCATGGATGTTGCCCTGGATCCACATTTCTGTAAGAACAGCCTCAACATTTCCTCATAATGCACAGAGCAGCCGCAGATGAAGACAATTTTAATTGTCTTCACAGGAGTGGACACTGGAGGCAGCACCGACAGGAGGGGACAGCCTCCAACCCAACACAGGATCCAGTGCACAAGCCAGTTCGGGGATCTCCGTCCCTGGCGGTCACAACAGGTGACCCCAAGGCATGGCTGAGGCCTGGTCCACGCCACACGCAAGACCATAAAGCTCCCCCATCATCAGTCTTTCCAATGTTCCAGTGAATCAGACTCTCAAAATTCTACATTTGCAATGTCCAAAAGGATCTCACGATCACAACAAGAAGTCCCTCGCCACCTGTTGGACCATGCTCCACGGGCTACCACTGATGCCTTCTTCCCTGGGTGCCTGAAGCAGCCTATAAGATGGTGCGCACCAAGTCCGGCTGCACTGAAATCCAACAATTCACTCGTGATATAGACCTACAGTACCTGGTGTTACTAATATCCTGCAGTATCTTTCGATTTTGGAAAAGAAGCAATGAATGAACAATTGCACTTATGGATCCAGAGAGGCCACTGCGTTTGAGCGTGCCACAATCTGACACAATCTGACACACTTGCATCAGCTGAATTATTCATTAACACACTAAGTTTATGATTTTGTTGGTGCACTTTTTGGATCTGATTCACTATCAAAGTTGATCCAGTCACCTCCATTGCCACATGAACCTAATGTTCAGCAAATATCGAGTCTATTGCAACCAGTGAGAGTTTGAATTCATTTTCCAAATTGTGCTTATTTTAAAAAAGACCCACTTTACATAGTAGAACACCCTGCTGATAAATTAAGCATTATGTCGTACTTTGCAGTCAATTCAGATCATGACTGAAAGAAAATATGATGGAAAGAGATTTCACAGAGTCCTAGAATCACAGATTTGTATTGAAACAGGACCTTTAACCCAAACTCAAACACAAGAGATTCTGCAGATGCTGGAAATCCAGAGCAACACACACAAAATGCTGCAGAAACTCAGCAGGTTAGGCAGCATCTATGGAAAACAGTCGATGTTTTGGGCCAAGATACTTTTTCAGGATGGAGAAGGAAGGGGGAAGATGCCAGGATAAAAAAAGTGGGGGGGGAGGGGAAAAAGGCTAGATGGAAGATGATGAGTGAAGCCAGGTGGATATGGAAGGTCAAGGCTGAAGAAGAAAAAGTCCGCTCAAGGAGGAGAATGAACCATATGAGAAAGGGAAGGAGGAGGGGACCCGGGGGAAGTACTAGACAGGTGAGAAGAAGCAGAAGATCAGAGCGGTGAATAAGGGAAGGGGGAGGGGGGAATTCTGTTTACTGGAAGGAGAAATTGATATTCATGCCATCAGCTTGGAGTGTACCCAGTCAAAATCTAAGATGTTGCTCTTCTACCCTGAGGGTAGCCTTTTCTTGGCACAAGAGGAGGCCATGGATCGACACATTGGAAAGGGAATGGGAATTGAAATTAAAATGTTAGGCCGCTTGGAAGTCCCACTTGTAGCAGATGGTGCAGAGGTGCTCGACGAAGCGGTTCCCTGATTTATGACTGTTGTCGCCAATAGAAAGTAGACTGCATCTGTTAATGGTGACATAATTCCTATCTACGCGAATCCCATTTGCCTGCATTAGACTTGTATCTCTCTGTGCATTTCCTGTACAAATATCTATCCAAATGCTTTCTAATGCTGTCATTATACCTCTATCACCTGGTATGGCAGCTCATTCCATAAAACCACCACCTTCTTTGTGAAAAGTTTGCTCCTCATATTACCTTTCAATTTTTCCCTTGTCACTTTAAACTTATGTGCCCTAGTTGCAAACCCTTTTTTTAAATGGAATGGTATTGGAAAATGCAAAAACAAAGTTAATTGTTACCATAGTTAGGCGTTCATCTAGTGATCTGAAGGTCGCTACTTCGAGCCTCAGCTGTGGCAGCGTGTTTGTGTCCTTGAGCAAGGCACTTAACCACACATTGCTCTAGTGTCTGCGGAAGGAGTGGTGCCCCACACCGACTTCCAATCTGCGCCTTGTAAGGCATGAAAATGTCCGACGCAGGCCTCTCCTGGTCTGAGTCGATGATCCCTCCCTCCCTCCCTCCCTGTAGTTAGGGAATTTATCATTTTAAAAATCACAGCAGCCCACCAATTATTATTTCTAAATTAGGTTACTTTTGGATAGAATTATCATCAGCAGGGAAAAAAAATGAGCACAAAAGTCCTTGAAAGCACTTGTTTTCTTTGGTTCATGGGACTTTTCTTAAAATGAAACCATGAAGAGATTTACCTTGCAGGTTTATGCATAATTTTAGCATGTCATCAGTGATGGGAAGTGCTCAGAGATGAATAATGTTCCACTATGTAGGAGCTTGTCTCCTCAGTACTGTTCCCATACTTGCCTGTAATGATAACAATTTTTCAAATAAGTGCCTAGGAGGGTTGACTGAAGAGTTGATGGTGACAATGATGCTGGTGAGTGCCTGATGACAGCTGTACTGTCACATCAAAGAAAGTTTTAATAAATCTGGGACTAAAAGTGTTAACAGTTTTAATTTGTAGCCATTAATTGTGGAATAGACTAAGTGATGTTAACCGATTTTTTTGTTACATCCTCCTTGCCATTCTCTATGCCTTTCAAGGTTATTCCCTCACCTGCATGACTATCTTCCAGGCAGTTGTGTGCTAATGAAGCCCAGTCTCACGCGTCTGATATGCCTGCAGCAGAGCTCACTGTCAGAAATGTAAACTCCATAGAAGTAGCACACAAGGTCTATTAGGAGTGCTTGGAGCCTGCTGAAATATAGATGTGTAAGTACAGAACACATTTTATATTTAGGCATGATTTCAAACTAATCCTGGGTGGACCAAATGAAAGAAATCAAAAGCTTTGTCAGTTTGTTGAAGCTGAATGTCTTACTTCGAGGAGTTATATATATATATATATATATATATATATATATATGACAGTTTCCCATCAGTCATTTGATTTCCACTGCAGCAGCTTCCCAGCTCATTAATAGTCTAACTGAGCTGACCTACCCAATCCAGTCTAAGATTGTAGAAGTATTTTATTAATGTCGCTCATTCAGCTAAAATGTCGATGTTACAATGATATTGAAGTGACTTTTATGAACTGCAAAAACAGCAAATGTCCACACAAATTTAACCATGTGAGTTGCATTTATTTTTAAGATTGATACACATCAAAAAGGTCACTTTTTAAACTCGAACAATTGAATGTCACTCCAAATGTCAGGTGCACCTGCAATGAGATGAATGCTAACCATTAAGCGCTGGAAGTGCCAAACTTGTTCTTTGTTGAAAATCAATCCGTGACATTTAATTCTTTGTCACTGTTTTCAATCTCCATGTTGTGCTTTACTTGCCAAGAAGAATGGAGATTAGAACAGAGAGCACAGAACAGTACAGCACAGGAACAGGCGTTTTGGCCCATAATATCCATACCAAGCATAATTCCAGTCTAAATTAATCCCGTCTGCCAGCATGAGGTCCATATTCCTCCATTCCCTGTCTGTTTTAGTGCCTCTTGAACATTGCTTTCATGGGTGCTTCCACCATTTCCTCTGGCAGCATGTTTCACGTACCTAACACCCTATGTAAAAAAAACTTGCTTCCCTCTTTTTGTTTAAACTTTCTCCCTCTCATCTCTAGACTATCTCCTCTATTATATGACATTTCCACCCTTGGAAAAAGATTTTATTTATCTACCCTATTTATGCCTCTTACTATTTTACAAACCTCTATCATTTCATCCTTCAGCTTCCAAAATTCCAGGGAAAACAATTCAGGTTTGACTGGCCTCCTCTTATAACGGCTACTCTCTGATCCAGACAGCATCCTCGTGAACTTCTTCTGCATCCTCTCCAAAACCTCCATATCCTTCTTGTAATGCTACAACAAAAAATTACACACAATACTCCAAATGTGGCCAAACCAAAGTTTTAGACACAACACACCAACTTTTATACTCAGCATTGGGACTGATGTTGGCAAGCATGACTCATTTATTGTCTATCTACTCATGCGATTGTATTCAGAGAGCTCTCCACTTACACCCCAAGATTCTTCTGTACAACAATGCTCCTAATTGTCCTGCCATTTAGAGTATACTTCTTTCTGACATTTGATACCCCCCTCTCCCAAGTACTACAATGTAAACACACATCTGGATAAAACCCAATCTGCCATTTCTCTCTCCACATTTCCCACTGGTGCATATCCTTTTAAATACTTAGAGCAGGTCACAGCAGTCCTCAGAGAGGACATACTGGAGGGCTCATGTACAGAGGCAATTTGGGTGGAACTCAGAATTAGCTAATTTTGATGGGATTATACAATAGATCCCCCCCCCACAATAGCCTGTAAGAGGTGGAGGAAAAGTTAGGTAGAGAAGTTATGGGAAGGTGCATAAAAATCAAGATTGTAGTAGTGGGGGAATTTACCTGCACCTATGTTATTTGGAACTTCCTTAACACAAGAAGAATAGCGATGGTGGAATTTCTTTAATGTATCCAGGAGGGGCTCAAAGTACAAAAATCAAACAAAATTTAATATCAAAGCACTGTATATATACCATGTAAAATCTTGAGATTTATTTTCTTACAGGGACCAACAGGTAAAATAAAAGAAATACAATAGAATCCATGAAAAACCATACATAACAATAGGAGAGTCCTTGAAAGTGAATCTGCAGGCTGTGTAGCCAAGTTAACGCTGAGTCAAATGAAGCCATTCACACTAGTTCAGGAGCCCCATGGTTATAAGGCAACAAATGTTTCTGAATCTGTTGGCATGGGATCCAAACTCCAGGACTTCCGGCCTGATGGTAGTATTGAAAAGACAGGAAGATGGGTCAAACCCAGGCAGATAGGATGGGCTCAGGTAGCAGTATGAAACAATATGTAGCGCATCAAACTAGAAGCGAGAACATACTAAATCTAACTGTAGGAACCAGGCCAAATGACAATCTTGATAGTGGAGGAAGATTTTAGGAAAAGTGACCACATTGTTTTAAGATAGTTACAAGTATGGATTGGAAGTTGTGGAAAGATGCTAAGTTCGGGGTAGGGCAACTACAATAGGACAAGACAGGAGCTAAGGATGTTGAGTGGGAGCTTCTTATGTTGGACAAACCCATGTCTGACATGTGAGAGGGAGTTAGATATGGCCCTTGTGGCTACAGGGGTCAGGGGGTATGGAGGGAAGGCTGGGGCGGGGTTCTGAGTTGGATGATCAGCCATGATCATAATAAATGGCGGTGCAGGCTCGAAGGGCCGAATGGCCTACTCCTGCACCTATTTTCTATGTTTCTATGTTTTAAAGACCAGCTGAGCAGAGCTCAGGCTCAATAGGTTCTGGTGAGGAACAAGGACAAAGATGGTAAGGTAAGGGGACCTTGGATGACCCAAGTCATCTTAAATTTAGTCGGCAAAAGAAAAGTATATGCAAGGTAGGAAGCTAAAATTAGACTGAGTCCTGGAGAACATTAAGATAGCAGTAAAGTGCTGAAGTAGGCAATCTGGAAGACAAAAAGGGGTCATGAAATGTCCATTGCAAGCAGGATCAAGGAGAATCCCAAGGCATTTTACACTTAGCATAGCTAAGGAAAGGGTAGAGATGCTCAAGGATAAAGGAAAGAATTTGTGCTTGAACTCAGAGCAAGAGGCTGAAGTAATAAATGACTACTTTATGTCAGTAATCATTGTGTTAAAATGATTTGAAGGATAGTGAAAGAAGAGAGGGGTATGCTAATGTGATAGGACATTTTGAGATGTCATCGGGCCTTTGCTGACCGCAGGTGATTATTGGTGTTCCATAGGGGTCGTTGTTAGGACCTCTTCTTTTCATGTTATATGTCAATGATTTTGATGAGCAAATTCAGAAATCAGGGACGCAAAGGGGCTTGGGAGTGGTCGTGCAGGATTCCTTAAGGGTTAATTTACAGGTTGAGTCAGTGGTGAGGAAGGCAAATACAAAGTTAGCATTTATTTCAAGAAGACTAGTATACAAAAGCAAGGATATAATGCTGAGGCTTTATAAAGCATTGGTCAGATCACACTTGTAGTATTGTGAACAGTTTTGGGCTCCATATCAGAGAAAGGATTTGTTGGCATTGGGAAGGGTCCAAAGGAGGTTCAAGAAGATGATCCAGGGAATGAAAGGTTTAACGTATGAGGAGCATTTGATAGCTCTGTGCGTGTACTTGCTGGCTCATTGAAACCTATCAAATATTGAAAGGTCTGGACATGGAGAGGATGTGGCCACTGAATGTACATTCGAAGTCTTCTGCTGCTGTAGCCCATCTACTTCAAGTTTCAACGTGCTGTGTGTTCAGAGATAACTCATCTGCACACCACCATTGTTAGCATATCGTCATTTCAGTTACTCCCACCTTCCTGTCAGCTTGAACTAGTCTGGCCATTGTCCACTGACATCTTGCACCATTCTCTGTAAACGCTAGGGACCATTAAACGTGCAAATCTCAGGAGATCATCAGTTTCTGAGATACTCAATCCACCTTTTCTGGCACCAACAATCATGTTGACAATGTCTGCATGCTTTTCTGAACTGAGTTGCTGCCACATGAATGCCTGAATGGATATTTGAATTAACAAGCAGGACATGTGTACCTAATAAAGTGGCCACTGAGTGCCTATCAATCCTCTGGACAAATATAATAATACCTTACTTATAAAACACTTTCCATACAAATGATATAATTTAAAGTGCTTTACAACGGGATGAAGTACAAACAATTTTTTTTAAAAAACAGAACGATGTTAGTTAAAAGCAAGGTTAAATAAATAGGTTTTGAGCTGGTGTTTAAAAGTGTCAAATGAGTGTGCATCCCTTATGGATTCAGGTATTGAGATCCACAATTTAGGAATGTTTCTTAAAAAAGCTAACCAGCCAATTGAGAGAAATTGTTTAAATTTAGGAGACAGATATAAGACGACCTGACAGCCAGAGCAGAAGTATAAAACAAAAGCGATTCTGTGATACCCTCCGGTCCCAGGCATTGAGAGCTTTAAAAACAAGGAAGAGAACTTTAAATTTAATTCTAAAAATATGGCAAGCCAATGCAGAGTAGTTAGGATGGTTGTGAAAGACTCCTTCACCCTAGTTTTAGCTAAAAGTCTAGCAACAGTGTTCTGAATGAGTAAAAGTTTGTCAATAGATTGCTTTGGAAGGCCAGTAAAAAGAGTACTGTAGTAATCTGTTGATTTGATATAAATGCATGAATGAGTTTTTCAGCATCATTACGTGACAGTAACAGGTGCACCTTTGCAATATTTCTTAAGTGGGAAAAGTACTGCTTTGGTCTCTTTAAGTGGGATTTAAAATACAAACCTGAATCAGGTATGACACTCAGGGTCCATAGCCTGCCTCACAGTAAGCAATCAAGTTGCATCTCACCTGATACATGCATTTTCAATGGTTGCTGCCACTCCTCCTCAGCACTGCAGAATGCCTCTTTTCTGATTGGGATAAATTTCTGCTAAGCAACATGAATTAGTTGCTTAACTATATACCACTGACCTATCCCAGAGCCCACCCATGGATGTCCACATCGTTTATCTTCGAGCACAAAGTGGAGGACTAGACTGTAGCCTGACCTTAACTCCTCCACATTCCCTTTGTTGAGCTAATGCTATGAACTCTGCTAAAAGCCAAACATAATGTGAAAAAAATCTTCCAAGCATCTATCTTAAATTTGTCTTGAACCTTATCAGCCATTATGGTTTACCTTGAAATAGTTCTCCATATTATAACTTATGGACTATGTAGAAATTTTCAAAGTTAAAGAGCCACTTTTGTGTCCGTCTTCACTCTCCTTGTAGTATTCCAATACTGCAATCAACTCACTTTCATGCGGTGTTGAGAGTCTGAATAATTCCCAAATCTCAGTATTTCAAATGAGAACAATGCACCCAAGATAGAGTTTGACCAGAGGACTGTTTTTAATGTTAGCCTAAGCTCTGATATAAAATACTCATTGATTTAACAGTATAGTTTTCTGCTTACTCTTTCATTTTATTAAAACATGCTTAACCTCTTCAAAACTTTCGAATCTTACATACAGGCTTGCAACATAATTCTTAGCACATGCAAGTTGTTCATGTTTACTTCTAAGATGGAATTCCTTCATTACAATTTATCTGCTCACAGACCCTTATTTTGCTGGCCTTGATTGTTTAATCCAACTTGACTGCATCCCTCAGTCTAGTATCATCTGTGAACTTGATTCCTGAAGATTGTTATAGCCGGGGTTGGTAATGAGGAAAAGCTCCCACTGCCTATTAAATGTTCCCAAAGGCACGGACTCCAAATAGCCTCTGAAAACCAAGTCCAGGTCCTGGCCTTCATGTGTGGCTTAGCTACTAAGCCCAGCAGAACCATTCCTACTGACATGAGAAGGGGTAAAAGCAGGTTACTGGCTCCTTAAAACCAGTCACTTCATGCAGATGAGGCTTGTTAACCTGGTAGGCAGCTCATTTAGGAGAAGGAAGATTTTGAATTCAGACCTCCATGCCTTGCAGCTATACCCATGGTTTGCTAACAGTTCTCCATCTGAAGCTGCCATTGATAGTGGTGTTACATAACAAGCAGGTAGCCTTTGGGAGTAAACCCAGAGAGAAGGGTCCAGAACTGGAGTCCCCAAGGCAGACCTACATTGAGTTCAACACTGACTGGCAACTCCTGCAAAGTTGCTGGTTCCAAACTGTATCGGTCTTTGCCATTCCTTTGGGTTCAACAGATGCATGGCAAGGAGGAGCTCGCTACATGGGCAACAGCTTGCTCTCCATATCGTACTGCCCAGGCTTGCGTATCTAGACAGCTAACACTCAACATCCATGGCCAACCCTGACCAATGCAAACCTCCCTCATGAACTTGATTGACTTGCATTTTGGCGTTTAATTTCAAAACCCAAAAATATTAAGAGCCATAAAAATGAATCTTGAAGTCTTTTATTCACCTAAAAATCTCTTTCTCATATACTTTCTCATATGCTGTCTAGTTAAATTTCCACTGCATTGAACACCTGCAGTAGAGCAGTCCCTCACTGGTAGCTTTGTAGAAGGGTTTCTGGATATTCACATGCTTCTCCATTACAAAGCTTGATGCAATTAATTTGATGACAGGGATCCTCAAAATATCCAAGTAGGATGTTCTAATATAATATAATGTTCTAAAGATCAAGGTAAATATTTTTTATGGCCTCATCTCATAATTACTAATGGCAGAGACCAAGGCTACCTGCTTGTTATGTAATATTATCAATGGCAACTGTTAGTAAACCATGGGAATTAGCATTTTTACAAAATTTAAGAAAATTACACTGTATTGGGTTTGCTGAGTGCAAAATCCTAAATTCAAAGACCTTAAACCCTATTGGATATGAAGGATCAGAGATGAAGAGGGTCAGTGGCTTTAAATTCCATGGTATTTTCATTTTGGAGGTCCTGCTCTGGGCCCAGGATGTAAGTGCAATTATGAAGAAAGCACAGCAGCGAGGCACTTTATTTCTTTAAGAGTTTGTGAAGATTTGGCATGACTTCTAAAACTTTGACTCGCTTCTATAGATGTATGGAAAGGATAGTATGTTGACTGGCTATGTCACAGCCTGACATGGTAACACTAATGCCCTTGAATGGAAAATCTTACAAAAAGTAATGGATATGGGTAAAACCCTCCCCACCATTGAGGACATCTACATGAAGCTGGGTCGCAGGAAAGCAGCATCTATCATCAGGGGCTCCCGATACCAAGGTAATGCTCTCTTCTCATTGCTGCCATCAGGAAGGTGGTACAGGAACCTCAGGACTCACACCACTAGGTTCAGGATCAGTTATTACCCCTCAATGTCAAGCTCTTGACCCAAGGAGTTCACTCTACTTCATTTGCTCATCATTAAAGTATTCCCACAACCTATGGATTCACTTTCAATGACTCTTCACCTCATGATCTTGATATTTATTTATTATTATTTCTTTTTTCTTGTATTTCAACAGTTTGTTGTCTTTTGTACACTGGTTGAATACCCAAGTTGATGCCGTCTGTCATTGATTCTATTACAGATTTATTGAGTATGCCGGAAAGAAAATGAATCTCAGGGATTGAATATAGTGATATTTATGTACTTGGATAATAAATTTACTTGGAACTTTATATAAATAGCCATGAGTACTTTCACTAAAAAAGACGATACTGTAACTACTGAATCTTCAATGACTAGTTTACTTCACTGTTTATTCTCTGAGGTTAGCTTAGCTCCCAATACCCACTATTTGAATGGTGCATCTCCCGAACTGACCCCATTACCAAGGAGAAGAAAAATAGTTCCAGCTAACAAAAGTAGTTTAAATACAGTTCAGTGATTTATTTTCAGTGATACGCCTTTAAATCCAAACAACATCCTTAAAATACATTTAAAACTCGGGATTTATAGCTTATAAAACATTTCCAAATTGCAAACCATTTCTGAAACACAAAGGATTTCCAAAACACAGCCATAATTCCTATAAACTAAAAGGCCATGCCAATAATGCAGACGAACCAATCATCCATCACAAGAATCAAAGCCAGAGGAATGGATTATAGACACCTCATCTTCCTATCATTCTTCTTGATGTTCTTCAACCATCCTAAGAAGCCTGAACTGTGTGACTTGGGTGATTTCACACGTATATGATATTTCCTCAGGTACACTTTTAACACAAATAGTCTGAAAGTATTTTGAGATATTGATCTCAGCTGTTCACAATTAATTCTGTAAAGTTGACTTCCTTGAGTACATAAATCTGCCAACTATAATCACAACAGTTCTTTAATATGCTAAATAATATTATCCATTTGGTTCTGCAAGCTTCTGTGAACTAAGCAAATTAGAGTCAACTTCTCTGTTTAAAAGAAATCAAATTAAACTACCCATTGCCTTTTACCGCATCTCTAGTAACAATTAACCAGGTGTAATGAGCTAGACCTTACTTCTCACAAAGTGTCCACCATCTACAGAGCTTGATTGCAGAACAGTTCTATATACAGTACTTGTTTTAACTTCAAGCTGATAACTGCTTGCCATTTACGTTATAAGAACTGAAGACAGGTTTCTATTTACGAACCAGATGTAAAACAACTGTTTGTTGGAAATTTACTTACAATTGTTTGTGATCTTACAAGTCGTAGCTGTTGTGTTTAGAAAGCAAGATTAGCAGGCAACCAAGAGTCCTCCTGGTCAGGAGTAGTTTGTTAAGACAAGACAACATTTATTAAGGATTTATAATACTTTTCCACAAATTATTTGTACAGAAAATTCATTAGTAAATTTTCATGACCAGCGCAGTTCGTAGGTAGCGAAACAACCACAGTGTGACTAAGCTGCAAATCATGCAGAAGTAACATTATCAATAATATAATATCCTTGTTAAGTGGACACACAATTTAAAAAAAAACTAATTAACTTCTAGGCCATTAAAAGACTCTTCATTGACATTAGTAAAGCAAATAGGTGTAAATAAAGAAATGCTGCTTTTGTTTTCGGCCAAATGAATATTATCTATCACATCCAAAAATTGCCTTATTAATTTAAGATGAATAAAGTAGTGTGCATTACTGGAGTAGTTTAACAACATGTTAGTGTATTCCACAAAATGCTGGAGGAATTCAGCAGACCAGGCAGCATCTATGGAAAAAAACACAGTCAATGTTTCATGCCTAACCCTTTGGCAGGACTGGAGAAAAAAAAGCTGAGGAGTAGATTTGAAAGGTGGAGGGAGGGGAGAGAGAAACACTAGGCGGTAGGTGAAATGGAGGGGGAGGGATTAAGTAAAGAGCTGGGAAGTTGATTAGTGAAAGAGACAGAAGGCCATGAAAGAAAGAAAAAAGGTTGGGTAGAGGGGAGGAGCACCAGAGGGAGACGATGAGTAGGCAAGGAGATAACAAGAGAGAGGGAAAAGGGGATCGGAAATAGTGAAGGAGGGGGAGGCATTACTGGAAGTTTGAGGAATCAATGTTCATGCCATCAGGTTGGAGGCTACCCAATTGGAATATAAGATGTTGTTCCTCCAACCAAAGTATGGCCTTTTCCTGACAGTGAAGGAGGCCATGGATGGACATATCAGAAATGGAATAGGAAGTGGAATTAAAATGGGTGGCCACTAGAAGATCCCATTAGTTCTGGTGGATGGAGCGCAGATGCTCAGCGAAGCAGTCTCCCAATCTACATCGGGTCTCTCTGATGTACAGGAGACCACACCGGGAGCACGAACACAAACTCACAAGTGAAGTGTTGCTTCACCTAGAAGGACTGGTAGGGGCCCTGAATGATAATGAGTGAGGAGATGTAGGAGCAGGTGTAGCTCTTGTTCCAATCTCAAGGAAGTGAAACACAGAAGAAATCTAGAAAACCTACAGCACAATACAGACCCTTCGGCTCACAAAACTGTACCGAACATGTCCTTACCTTAGAACTACCTAGGCTTACCCATGGCCCTCTATTTTTCTAAGCTCCATGTATCCATCCAGGAGTCTCTTAAAAGACCCTATCATTTCCACCTCCACCACCACCACTGGCAGCCCATTCCATGCACTCACCACGCTGAGTGCAACTTACCCCTGACATCTCCTCTGTACCTACTTCCAAGCACCTTAAAACTATGCTCTCTCATGCTAGCCATTTCAGCCCTGGGAAAAAGCCAATGACTATCCGCACGATTATTGCCTCTCATTATCTTGTACACCTCTCATCCTCTGTTGCTCCAAGGAGAAAAGGCCGACTTCACTCAACCTATTCTCATAAGGCATGCTGCCCAATCCAGGCAACATCCTTGTAAATCTCCTCTGCACCCTTTCTATGGTTTCCACGTCCTTCCTGTATTGAGGCGACCAGAATTGACTACAGTACTCCAAGTGAGGTCTGACCAGGGTCCTATATAGCTGCAACATTACCTCTCGGCTCTTAAACTCAATCCCATGGTTGATGAAGGCCAAAGCACCATATGCCTTCTTAACTCAGAGTCAACCTGCTTTAAGTGTCCGATGGACTCGGACCCCATGATCCCGCTGATCGTTCACACTGCCAAAAGTCTTGCCAATAATTCTGTATTCTACCATCATACTTGACCTACCAAAATGAACCACCTCACACTTATCTGAGTTGAGCTCCATCTGCCACTTCTCAGCCTAGTTTTGTATCCCATCAATGTCCCGCTGTAACCTCTGACAGCCCTCCACACTATCTGTAACACCCCCAACATTTGTGTCATTAACAAACTTACTAACCCATCCCTCCACTTCCTCATCCAGGTCATTTATAAAAACCATGAAGAGTAGGGATCCCAGAACAGATCCCTGAATCACACCACTGGTCACCGTCTGCCATGCAGAATATGACCCATCTACAACCACTCTTTGCCTTCTGCGGGCAAGACAGCTCTGGATCCACAAAGCAAAGCCTCCTTGGATCCCATGCCTCCTTACTTTCTCAATAAGCCTTGCAACCTTATCAAATGCCTTGCACTACTGCTCTACCTTCAATGTGTTAAGTCACATCCTCAAAAAATTCAATCAGGCTCGGAAGGTATGACCTGCCTTTGAAAAAGCCATGCTATTCCTAATCATCTTATGCCTCTCTAAATGTTCATAAATCCTGCCTCTCAGGATCTGCTGCATCAGCTTACCAACCACTGAAGTAAGACTCACTGGTCTATAATTTCCTGGGCTATCCCTACTCCCTTCCTTGAATAAGGTAACAACATCTGCAATCCTCCAATCCTCCAGAACCTCTCCCCTCCTCATTGATGATGCAAAGACCATTTCCAGAGGCTCAGCAATCTCCTCGCTCATTTCCCACAGTAGCCTGGGGTACATCCCATTCAGTCCTGGTGACTTATCCAACTTGACGCTTTCCGAAAGCTTCAGCACGTCCTCTTCCTTAATATCTACATGCTCAAGCTTTTCAATCTGCTGCAAGTCATCCCTACAGTCGCCAAGATCCTTTTCCATAGTGAATACCGAAGCAAAGTATTCATTAAGTACCTCTGCTATCTCCTCCGCTTCCATACACACTTTTCCACAGTCACACTTGATTGGTCCTATTCTCTCGCGTCTTATCCTCTTGCTCTTCAAATACTTGCAGAATGCCTTGGGGTCATTATTAGTTTCAACTTGATCATGGACAAGGATAGATCTGGTCCTAGGGTTGAGGTTCTGAACTGGAAGAAGGCCAAATTTGAAGAAACAAGTGTAGCCCCCCCAGCCACCCTCAGGGTCGCTCGTCCGGGATCTGAACCTGGGACCTCTCGCATACAGTATCTTCAAATACACCAAAACCATAACAACTATCCCAATTGGTTAATAACACTCTCTTATCACACTCTAAAGCAAAACAAGCTGCTAGCGCAAACTTTCTCAGCGTTTAACACAACAAAGCCGCATTCCCCAGATTAACATAACAAAGACGCCATTTTAATTAGCCTCCACAGTAATATAAAAGTTGAAACCCCCTTACATGAGAAAGGATCTTAAAAGCGTGGATTGGGACAGGTTGTTCTCTGGCAAAGATGTGATTGGTAGGTGGGAAGCCTTCAAAGGAGAAATTTTGAGAGTGCAGAGTTTGTATGTTCCTGTCGCGATTAAAACCAAAGTGAATAGGAATAAGGAACAAGGGATATTGCAACTCTGATAAAGAAAAAGAGGCAGTTGTATGACATGTATAGGAAACAGGGAGTAAATAAGGTGCTTGAGGAGTATAAGAAGTGCAAGAAAATACTTAAGAAAGAAATTCAGGAGGGCTAAACGAAGACATGTGGTTGCCTTGGCAGTCAAAGTGAAGGATAATCCAAAGAGTTTTTACAGGTATATTAAGAGCAAAAGAATTGTAAGGGATAAAATTGGTCCTCTTGAAGATCAGAGTGGTCGCTATGTGCGGAACCAAAGGAAATGAGGGAGATCTTAAATAGGTTTTTTGCGTCTGTATTTACTAAGGAAACTGGCATGAAGTCTATGGAATTAAGGGAAACAAGTAGTGAGATCATGGAAACTGTACAGATTGAAAAGGAGGAGGTGCTTGCTGTCTTGAGGAAAATTAAAGTAGATAAATCCCCGGGACCTGACAGGGTGTTCCCTCGGACCTTGAAGGAGACTAGTGTTGAGATTGCAGGAGCCCTGGCAGAAATATTTAAAATGTTGCTGTCTACAGGTGAGGTGCCGGAGGATTGGAGAGTGGCTCATGTTGTTCCGTTGTTTAAAAAAGGATCGAAAAGTAATCCGGGAAATTTTAGGCCAGTAAGTTTAACGTCGGTAGCAGGTAAGTTATTGGAGGGAGTGCTAAGAGACAGAATCTACAAGCATTTGGATAGACTGGGACTTATTAGGGAGAGTCAACATGGCTTTGTGCGTGGTAGGTCATGTTTGACCAATCTATTGGAGCTTTTCGAGGAGGTTACCAGGAAAGTGGATGAAGGGAAGGCGGTGGATGTTGTCTACATGGACTTCAGCAAGGCCTTTGACAAGGTCCCGCATGGAAGGTTAGTTAGGAAAATTCAGTCACTAGGTATACATGGAGAGGTGGTAAATTGGATTGGACATTGGCTCAATGGAAGAAGCCAAAGAGTGGTAGTAGAGAATTGCTTTTCTGAGTGGAGGCCTGTGACTAGTGGTCTGCCACAGGGATCAGTGCTGGGTCCATTGTTAGTTGTCATCTATATCAATGATCTGGATGATAATGTGGTAAATTGGATCAGCAAGTTTGCTGATGATACAAAGATTGGAGGTGTAGTAGACAGTGAGGAAGGTTTTCAGAGCCTGCAGGGGGACTTGGACCAGCTGGAAAAATGGGCTGAAAAATGGCAGATGCAGTTTAATACAGACAAGTGTGAGGTATTGCACGTTGGAAGGACAAACCAAGGTAGAAAATATAGGGTTAATGGTAAGGCACTGAAGAGTGCAGTAGAACAGAGGGATCTGGGAATACAGGCACAAAATTCCCTAAAAGTGGCTTCACAGGTAGATAGGGTCGTAAAGAGAGCTTTTGGTACATTGGCCTTTATTAATCAAAGTATTGAGTATAAGAGCTGGAATGTTATGATGAGGTTGTATAAGGCATTGGTGAGGCCGAATCTGGAGTATTGTGTTCAGTTTTGGTCACCAAATTACAAGAAGGATATAAATAAGGTTGAAAGAGTGCAGAGAAGGTTTACAAGGATATTGCCGGGACTTGAGAACCTCAGTTACAGAGAAAGGTTGAATAGGTTAGGACTTTATCCCCCGGAGCGTAGAAGAATGAGGGGAGATTTGATAGAGGTATATAAAATTATGATGGGTATAGATAGAGTGAATGCAAGCAGGCTTTTTCCACTGAGGGAAGGGGAGAAAAAAAACAGAGGACATGGGTTAAGGGTGAGGGGGGAAAAATTTAAAGGGAAAAAATTTAAAGCGAACATTAGGGGGGGCTTCTTCACACAGAGAGTGGTGGGAGTATGGAATGAGCTGCCAGATGAGGTGGTAAATGTGGGTTCTTTTTTAACATTTAAGAATAAATTGGACAGATACATGGATGGGAGGTGTATGGAGGGATACGGTCCGTGTGCAGGTCAGTGGGTCTAGGCAGAAAATGGTTCAGCACAGCCAAGAAGGGCCAAAAGGCCTGTTTCTGCGCTGTAGTTTTTCTATGGTTTCTATGGTTTTTCTTAATCCTGTCCGCCAAGGGCTTCTCATGGCCTCTTCTGGTTCTCCTAATTTCATTCTTAAGCTCCTTCCTGCTAGCCTTATAATTTTCTAGACCTCTATCATTACTGAGTTTTCTTAACCTTTCGTAAGCTCTTTTCTTCTTGACTAGATTTATAACAGTTTTTGTACACCACGGTTCCTGTACGCTACCATCTTTTCCCTGTCTCATTGGAACATATCTACGCAGAACCCCACGCAAACATCCCCTGAACGTTTACCACACTTCTTCCGTACTTTTCCCTGAGAACATCTGTTCCCAATTTAAGCTTCCAATTTCCTGTCTGATAGCCTCATAATTCCCCTTACTCCAATTAAATACTCCAATCCAATTGAAGGAGATGGAATTGTGATCACTATCTCCAAAATGCTCTCCCACTGAGAGACCTGACACCTGACCAGGTTCATTTCCCAATACCAGATCAAGTACAGCCTCTCCTCTTGTAGACTTATCTACATGTTGTGTCAAGAAACCTTCCTGAACACACCTAGCAAACTCCACCAAATCTAAACCCCTCACTCTAGGGAGATGCCCATCAATATTTGGGAAATTAAAATCTCTCACCACAACAACCCTGTTATTATTACTCCTTTCCAGAATCTGTCTCCCTATCTGCTCCTTGATGTCCCTGTTACTATTGGGTGGTCTATAAAAAACACCCAGTATAGTTATTGACCCCTTTCTATTCCTAACTTTCACCCACAGAGACACCGTAGACAACCCCTCCTTTTCTGCAGCAGTGCCACACCTCCACCTCTTTTGCCTCCCTCCCTGTCCTTTCTGAAACATCTAAAACCTGGCATTTGCAGTACCCATTCCTGCCCCTGCATAAGTCTCTCTAATGGCCACAACATCATAGCTCCAAGTGCTGGTCCCCACTCTAAGCTCATCCGCTTTGTTCATAATACTCCTCGCATTAAAATAAACACATCTCAAACCATCGGTCTGAATGCATCCCTTCTCTATCACCTGCCTATCCTCCCTCACACACTATCTACAAGCTTTCTCTATTTGTGAGCCAACCTCCCTTTCCTCTGTCACATCTGTTCAGTTCCCACCCTTCAGCAATTCTAGTTTAAACTCTGCCCAATAGCCTTAGCAAACCTCCCCTCCAGGATATTGGTCCCCCTGGGATTCAAGTGCAACCTGTCCTTTTTGTACAGGTCACACCTGCCCCGGAAGAGGTCCCAATGATCCAGAAATCTGAATCCCTGCCCCCTGCTCCAATCCCTCAGCCACGCATTCATCCTCCACATCACTCTATTCCTATACTCACTGTCACATGGCACAGGCAGTAATCCTGAGATTACTACCTTTGAGGTCCTGCTTCTCAAGGTCCTTCCTAACTCCCATAGTCTGCTTTCAGGTCCTCCTCCCTTTCCCTACCTATGTTGGTGGTCCAACATGTACCACGACCTCTGGCTGTTCCCCTTCCCACTTCAAGATACCATGGACCCGATCAGAAACATCCCGGACCCTGACAACTGGGAGGCAAATTACCATTCGCATTTCTTTCCTGCGTCCACAGAATCACCTGTCTGACCCCCTAACTATAGAGTCCCCTATCACCGCTGCTATCCTCTTCCTTTCCCTACTTTTCTGAGCCACAGAACCAGACTCTGTGTCAGAAGCGCAACCACTGTTGCTTCCCCCAGGTAGGCCATCTCCTCCAACAGTACTCAAACATGAGTACTTAATATTAAGGGGGACAGCCGCTGGGGTACTCTCTAGCATCTGACTCTTTCCCTTCCCTCTCCTGACTGTTACCCACTTATCTGTCTCCCAAGGCCCCGGAGTGACTACCTGCCTAGAGCTCCTCTCTATCACCTCCTCACTCTCCCTGACCAGACGAAGGTCATTGAGCTGCATCTCCAGTTCCTCAAGTGGGGGGAAGGGAAAGATGTGTTTGCTGGTGGGATCCAGTTGGAGGTGATAGAAATTTAAGAGAATCTTGTGCTGGACACAAAGGCTGGTGGGGTGTAGGTGAGGACAAGAGGAACCCTATCCCTGGTAGTGTGGTGGGAGGATCAGGTAGAGATATGGTTGAAGGCAGAGTTGATGGTGGATGAAAGGAAGCCACTTTCTTTGAAAAAGGAAGACATCTCCTTCGTTCTAGAATGAGAAGCCTCATCCTGAGAGCAGTTGCAGTGGAGACGGAGGAATTCAGAGAAGGGGATGGCACTCTATAAGTAGCATGATGAAGCGAGGTATAGTCCAGGTAGCTGTGAGAATCCATTAGTTCATAATAGACATTGGTGGATAAGCTGTCTCCGGAGATAGAGGCAGTGAGATCGAGGAAGGGAAGGGGAATGGCAGAAATGGACCAGGTGAATTTGAGGGCAGGGTATTCTTTGCAGTTGAGGGCAGCATTGATGATAGAGGAAGAGAAGCTGCTTCTCTTCCATTTCACACATGGCTGCTCTTATCCTATCCTCCTGCCACCCTATCAAGGGTAGGGTTCCTCTTGTCCTCACCTACCACACCACCAGCCTGTGCGTCCATCACATAATTCTCTGAAACTTCTGTCACGACCAAACACCTCTTTCCCTAACCCTACTTCCTGCTTTCCACAGGGAACAATTCCTCCTTCCATGGCCTTCTGTCTCTTTCATCAATCAACTTCCTACTTGACTCCCTTATCCACTCGTCCCTCCTGGCGCTTATCATTGCAACCAGAACAAGTGTTACACTTGCCCCTACACCTCCTCGCTCACTACCATTTAGGGCCCCAAAAAGTCCTTCCAGGTGAGGCGACACTTCACCTGTGAGTCTATTGGAGGTAATATACTGTGCTCCTGGTGTGGCCTCCTGTGTATTGGTGAGACCCAACATAGATCGGGAGACTGCTTTGCTGAGCATCTACTCTCCGTCTTCCAGAACAAGAGGGATCTCCTCGTGGCCACCCATTTTAATTCCACTTCCCATTCCCATTTTTATATGTCCATCCATGGCCTCCTCCACTGTCTGGATGAGGCCACACTTGGGTTGAAGGAACAATACCTTATATTCCATCTGGGTAGCCTCCAACCTGATGGCATGAACATTGATTCCTCAAACTTCCAGTAATACCTCCCCTCCCTCAACATTTCCCATTCCCTTTTATCCCCCCTCTCTCATTTTAACCCCTTGCCCATCCATCGCCTCCCTCTGGTGCTCCTCCACCCCCACCCCCTTCTATGGCCTTCCGTCTCTTTCAGCAATCAGCTTCCTAGCTCTTTGCTTCATCCCTCCCTCTCCAAGTTTCACCTATCGCCTGGTGTTTCTCTCTCGTCTCCCTCCACCTTTCAAATCTACTTCTCAGCCTACACACATCAAAGTTGCTGGTGAACGCAGCAGGCCAAGCAGCATCTGTAGGAAGAGGTGCAGTCGACGTTTCAGGCCGAGACCCTTCGTCAGGACTGAAACGTCGACTGCACCTCTTCCTACAGATGCTGCCTGGCCTGCTGCGTTCACCAGCAACTTTGATGTGTGTTGCTTGAATTTCCAGCATCTGCAGAATTCCTGTTGTTTACTTCTCAGCCTTTTTTCTCCAGTCCTGCCAAAGGGTTTCAGCCCGAAACATCAACTGTGTTTTGTTCCATAGAAACATAGAAAACCTACAGCACAATACAGGCCCTTCGGCCTACAAAGCTGTGCTCAACATGTCCCTACCTTAGAGATTACTAGGGTTACCCATAGCCTTCTATTTTCCGAAGCTCCATGTACCTATCCAACAATCTTTTAAAAGACCCTATCGTATCCGCCTCCACCACCGTTGCCGGCAGCCAATTCCACACATTCACCAATTTCTGCATAAAAAACTTACCCCTGTCATCTCCTCTATACCTGTTCCCCAGCACCTTAAACCTGTGCCCTCTTGTGGCAGCCATTTCAGCCCTGGGAAAAAGCTTCTGACTACCCACACGATCAATGCCTCTCATTATCTTGTACACCTCTATCAGGTCACCTCTCATCCTCCGTTGCTCCAAGGAGAAAAGACCGAGATCACTCAACCTATTCTCATAAGGCATGTTCCCCAGTCTAGGCAACATCCTTGTAAATCTCCTCCACATCCTTCCTGTAGTGACGTGACCAGAACTGAGCACAGTACTCCAAGTGGGGTCTGACCAGGGTCCTATACAGTTGCAACATTACCTCTTGGCTCCTAAATTCAATTACATGATTGATGAAGGCCAATACACCGTACGCCTTCTTAACCACAGAGTCAACCTGCACAGCTGCTTTGAGCATACTATGGACTTGGACCCCAAGATCCCATTGATCCTCCACACTGCCAAGAGTCTTACCATTAATACTATATTCTGCCATCATATTTGACCTACCAAAATGAACCACTTCACACTTATCTGGGTTGAACTCTATCTGCCACCTCTCAGCCCAGTTTTGCATCCTATCAATGTCCTGCTGTAACCTCTGACAGCCCTCCACACTATCCACAACACCCCCAACCATTATATCATCAGCAAACTTACTAACCCATCCCTCCACTTCCTCATCCAGGTCATTTATAAAAATAACGAAGAGTAACAGATCCCTGAGGCACTCCACAGGTGACCGACCTCCATGCAGAATATGACCCATCTACAACCACTCTTTGCCTTCTGTGGGCAAACCAGTTCTGGATCCACAAAGCAATGTCCCCTCGGATCCCATGCCTCCTTACTTTCTCAATAAGCCTTGCATGGGGTACCTTATCAAATGCCTTGCTGAAATCCATATACACTGCACCTATGGTTCTTCCTTCATCAATATGTTTAGTCACATCCTCAAAATATTCAATCAGGCTCGTAAGGCACGACCTACCCTTGACAAAGCCATGCTGACTATTCCTAATCATATTATACCTCTCCAAATGTTCATAAATCCTACCTCTCAGGATCTTCTCCATCAACTTACCAACCACTGAAGTAAGTAAGACTCACTGGTCTATAATTTCTATCTCTATCTCTACTCCCTTTCTTAAATAAGGAAACAACATCCGCAACCCTCCAGTCCTCCGGAACCTCTCCCATCCCCATTGATGATGCAAAGATCATCACCAGCAGCTCAGCAATCTCCTCCCTCGCCTCCCACAGTAGCCTGTGGTACATCTCATCCAGTCCCGGCGACTTATCCAACTTGATGCTTTCCAAGAGATCCAGCATATCCTCTTTCTTAATATCTACATACTCAAGCTTTTCAGTCTGCTGCAAGTCATCCTACAATCACCAAGGTCCTTTTCCATAGTGAATACTGAAGTATTCATTAAGTACCTCAGCTATTTCCTGCAGTTCCATACACACTTTTCCACTGTCACACTTGATAGTTCCTATTCTTTCACGTCTTATCCTCTTGTTCTTCACATACTTGTAGAACGCCTTGAGGTTTTCCTTAATTCTGCTCACCAAGGCCTTCTCATGGCCCCTTCTGGCTCTCCTAATTTCCTTCTTAAACTCCTTCCTGTTAGCCTTATAATCTTCTAGATCTCGAACATTACCTAGCCCTCGGAACCTTTCATAAGCTTTTCTTTTCTTCTTGACTAGATTTACAACAGCCTTTGTACACCACGGTTCCTGTACCCTACCATAACTTACCTGTCCCATTGGAACGTACCTATACAGAACTCTACACCAATATCCCCTGAACATTTGCCACATTTCTTTCATACCTTTCCTTGAGAACGTCTGTTCCCAATTTAAGCTTCCAAGTTCCTGCCTTATAGCCTCATAATTTCCCTTACTCCAATTGAATGCTTTTCTAACTTGTCAGTTCCTATCTCTCTCCCTTTCTTAAATAAGGGAACAACATCCGCAACCCTCCAATCCTCCGGAACCTCTCTCATCCCCATTGATGATGCAAAGATCATCACCAGCGGCTCAGCAATCTCCTCCCTCGCCTCTTGTAAAGGAGATAGAATTATGATCCATAGACACTGCCTGGGCTGCTGAGTTCCTCCAGCATTTTGTGTGTGTTGCTCGGATTTCCAGCATCCTCAGATTTTCTCTCGTTAGTATATTCCATCTAGCTGTTAGGATAATAATATGAACTGTTGGTGAGAAGATAATCAACAATTGATAACATTAAACTCACATTATACATTGCAGCAGCTTCAGTGTATTAAAGTCAAATGAATGAATTTCTGGGATACATTTTAATTTTCACGTAGATCATTTAGCATTACCAACTAGGAATTATGCTCAAGCACCTTTAGTTACTTACATTGTTGGAGAACAGATAAAACAAATTATATAGTAATTTCAAAAGATCATAGATAAATAACAGATAATTTGTTAATTTGTTGTCAATTTCTTGCTTAACTCAACAAGCGGCACTCACAAGCCAAGTGTTTGGATTAATTGCTTTATTTATAATTTCTGCAATACATTACTGTTAATTATATATAAAAATATTTTGAATCGAGTTTCATAAACTGAGGCAAATTATACTAAAATATATATAAAAATATTTTGAATCGAGTTTCATAAACTGAGGCAAATTATACTAAAATGTGGAGGAAATATTGCCAAATTGCCCATTTAGATGCTGTATTCAATTCAAGAACACAACTCTGAGAAAAAAAAGATTAAAGGAACTACATCAAAGAGGCTGCATCTTGAAGGAGTGAGAGAAATCCAGTTCATCAGAACATTGGTTTCACCTACACAGACCTAACAATTCACACTTCAAAGTTCTTTTCAAAAGTCTCTTCCCACTGACTGGCTGATATTCTTTCATCCAGCATTTGTAGCTATTAGCGGAGTACAATAATCCAAGCAAAGTCACCAAGCTTTTATCAGTTAGATACAAATCTGAGTCACTAATTGACTGTAAATTGATTATTAATGGAACTAAATTTTGACCACTACAGCACTGACTATACTTATTAAATCTACTGATTCATTTCATTGATTTCAATGAATTGAATTTGTTAATACTGTTTCAGGGTATAATGTGTATATAGCTCGACTGATCCAGTCTGAACTTTTAGACAATTATGTGCATTAGCTTTTAATAGCCAAAATGCATGCAATATTCTTAGAACATTCTTCAAGGAAGTGTGGTAATGTGCACCAGTTTACTCACCTTAAATGAATAAGCCAATTATTGGATGTAATTGAGTTATTAAGTGACATACTCCTGTTTGAGTCTTTCAGTTAGATGGATCTCTTTTGTTCATTATTGACCCACACAGAGTATCTCTAAATTTATTCAATGGTTAAATACCACAAAGGGTTTGCACTTGTATATCAAATCTTTCAATATTGAAAATAACTTGAGCTGCAAAAGGAAAATATGAATTTGGTTAACTACACCGAGTCAGTGTTGTGTGATACAAATTCAGAAGGTTGTGTGATACAAATTCAGGAGGTAATTGAATCAATAAGTTTATATTGAACTGTGTGACATGTACCTTCATCCCATACAAAACTGGGCCTGAAGACATGCAACAAAAGTATAATTATACACCAGGTACAAAGTAACTGGTATTTATTTCCATAAGACCATAAGACAAAGGAGCAGAAGTAGGCCATTTGGCCCATTGAGTCTGCTCCGCCATTTTATCATGAGCTGATCCATTTTCTCCTATTTAGTCCCACTCCCCTGCCTTCTCACCATAACCTTTGATGCCCTGGCTACTCAGATACCTATCAATCTCTGCCTTAAATACACCCAATGCCTATTTCCGTGGTTTGTTGTTCTATGGCTCTAAAGTCAGCATTTTTAAAGAAGAGTCTACCATGTAAAAAGCAGAATCAGTGCTTTTAGAAATAATGCATTTCTATAATATTTAGGTTGTCCAAATTAATGTGTCCAGTCATCTCTTCCTTCACTACACACCGACTCACTAAATGTCACACTGTTGTGGTGCATTAGTAATTTGTTGAGACACTATGAATGTTACACATCATTCAACAGAATCATGTGAAAATACCTGACAACATGGTGATGGACTCTGCGAGTTCAAACTGCACCTGTGGCTGGAACACAATGGAGTCAGGGTGAACTGGTAACAGTCACAAGCTCGTCACTGAAATTCCTTCGGTAAAAAGAGGTGGAAGTGATTAATATGCATTATGTAAGTAGCTAAATTCAATTTACTTTTAATTTCATTGGCTTCAGAAGGAACCATATGATAAAGTTCAAATTTATATCTTTAGTATTAAATCATGTTCTTTAATATTATTTATATCTTTCATGTCAACACTGGAAGAAACTATTGATCTGCATTTGTTGTCAGAAGCATGATTAGAGCTTATATGGATTTTCATGAGTTTTTGTAACTGTAGATTTAATATACTTCCAATCACTTCTAAAGTAAGATGACAGAGTTTTACTTCCAACAAAATTTAGGCTCTGAGATAATGATATTCTCATACATGCACCTTTAGTTTGTAAGTTCTTTCTCTTGACAAACTTGTTGCCATTATGACTTTCTCAATATGCACAATCTGCACTAGAAGAAATGGGAAAGTGATTTGTTGTGGTTTAGTGTAGTGGCTCATTTATCTATCTAATACTCAATAGTGTTAAAATACTTAACAAATTGATGGTCATTGCAGAAAATTCTCAGTATGTTGTAAAAACTAATGAATATTCCGAAACTCGTGTTAAAAGATGAAATGAATGAGCACAATACTTTCAAACCTGCAGCTGCCATCTGACTTTATTGATTACAAGTGCATTCTGCAGAATATATTTTTGGTTCCAAGGGTTCTTCTGCCTAGCCAAGACTTAGAAATCAAATCATACTAAATGCTGCAAGAACTCAGTAGGTCAGGCAGCATCAATAGAAGGAAATGAACATTTGACAATTCCAGCCAAGACCTATTCATTTCCTTCATAAATGCTGCATGACCTTCTGAGTTACTCCAGCATTTTTTGTGTGTTGCTCAAGATTTCCAGCATCTGCAGAATCTCTTGTGTCTTAGAAATCAAATTATTGTCCAGATTTTAGATGGTCTTCAATCTCCATACATAATTTACAACTTCTCTTGTACCTCAGAGATGGCTCCTCTGAAAAAATTTCCATAGTTTCAACTAATTTAAAAAATATAACTAACCATGTTGTAGTTATTGGGATTAATTAATTTGATTATTCTTAGTAAATTATAACAGAAGTTCTATGAAAAGCTTTCATAAAGGATGTGCTGACTTTGGAGAGGGTTCAAAGGAAGTTCACAAAAAATGATTCCAGGGTTGAAAGGCTTATCAAATGAGGAGGAGCAACACACACAAAATGCTGGAGGAACTCAGCAGGTCAGGCAGGATCTATGAAAAAGAGTAAACAGTTGATGTTTCAGGCCGAGATCCTTCATCACGACTCGGCCCAAAACGTTGACTGCTTACTCTTCTTTTCATAGATGCTGCCTGGCCTATTAAATGCTGAAAGGCCTCAGTAGAATGGATTTGGAAGGGATGCTTCCTATGGTGAGTGAGTCTAGCACCAGAGAGCACATCCTCCAGCTAGAGGGACTTGCATTTTGAATGGAGATGATGAGGAGTTTCTTTAGCCAGAGAGAGGTGAATCCATGGAATTCTTTGCCACAGGCATCTGTGAAGGCCAAGTCTTTGGGTATATTTAAGGCAGTGGTTGATCGATTCTTGATTAATCAGGACATGAAGCGTTACAGGGAGAAGACAGCAGACCGGAGCTGAGAAGGAAATGGACCAGCCATGATGAAATGTCGGAACAGACTTGATGGGCCATATGGCCTAACTCTGCTCCTATATCTTATAGTCCAAACTTTCAGGTCTTGGTATCTAGTGCAAAGTTTTTTTTAATCTAGTGGCAAAGATGAGAGAAAGCTGTATTAAATGCAGATTATGTTTTAAATGTTATAATGTCATGCAACAACATCAGCACACTTAAAAATTTCAAGCCAAACTAATTCTCCTGTGTGACATACTAACTAAAAGTTATAGCATTGAACACACTTCAATATTCAGAATCAGAATCAGGTTTGTTATCACTCGCATATGTTGTGAAATTTGTGAACTTAGCAGCAGCCATTCAATGCAATACATAATATAGAAGAAAAAATAATACTAAATCAATTACAGTAAACGTATAATGAATAGATTAAAAGTGCAAAAACAGAAATACCGTATATTAAAAAAAAGTGAGTTAGTATACAAGGGTTCAATGTCCATTTAGGAATTGGATGACAGAGGGGAAGAAGCTGTTCCTGAATCATTGAGTGTGTGCCTTCAGGCTTCTGTACCTCCTACCTGATGGTAACAGTGAGAAAAGGGTATGCCCTGGGTACGGGAGATGGGGGGGGGTCCTTAATAATGGATGCTGCCTTTCTGAGACACCACTCCCGGAAGATGTCCTGAGTAGTTTGTAGTCTATTACCCAAGATGAAGCAAACTGAATTTACGACCCTCTGCAGCTTCTTTCGATCCTGTGTAGTAGCCCCGCTCCCGTCCCATACCAGACAGCGACACAGCCTGTCAGAATGCTCTCCACGGTTCAGCTATAGAAGTTTGAGTGTTTTTGTTGATGTGCCAAATCTCTTCAAACTGCTAATAAAGTATAGATGCTGTCTTGCCTTCTTTGTAGCTGCACCGATATGTTGGGACCAGGTTAGGTCCTCAGAGATCTTGACAGCCAGGAACTTGAAACTGCTCACTTCTGATCCCTCTATGAGGATTGGTATGTGCTCCTTCGTCTTACCCTTCCTGAAGTCCACAATCAGTGATTTTGTCTTACTGAAGTTGAATGCCGGGTTGTTGCTGTGACACCATCCACTAGTTGGCATATCTCACTCCTGTAAGCCCTCTCATCTCCATCTGAGATTCTGCAGATAATGGTTGTATCATCAGCAAATTTATAGATGGTATTTGAATTGTGCCCAGCCACAGAGTCATGGGTATAGAGAGAGTAGAGCAGTGGGCTAAGCACACACCCGAGGTGAAACAGTGTTGATCATCAGCGAGGAGGAGATATTATCACCAATCCACACAGACTGTAGTCTTCTGGTTTGGAAGTCAAGGATCCAATTCCAGAGGCAGGTACAGAGGTCCTGATTCTGTAAGTTCCCAATCAGGATTGTGGGCCTGATGGTGTTAAATGCTGAGCTATAGTCAATGAACAGCATCCTGACATTGATGACATAGAATATTTATCTTTTCTATGTAAATTGTGCCAAAGGATGTTTAATGATTTTTAACAGGAAAGTCATGGTAAGAGAACTCGGCATTTTCTCACACAAATTATACCATTATGTGTGGATGGCAATTGCAATTAATATCTTAAAAATGCAATCATACATAAAATACTTAATACGTGGTTCAGTCAAGATCTGCCTTAAACCGATGTCAGTGCTTTTGAACTGTAACTGCATTTGAAGGAGTATAATGCAGATACCGATTTATCACATACTGTAGTTAGTGCTGCTGATGTCACGCTTGCATATTGTACACCAGGACACAATTTACACCTACCAGCCTTCATCCTGTAAGTGTTCTATCACTCAGCCACCAGAGGAATCCAACTCATGATGTGCTGCTATTTAATCACATCCACAATGACACATGATTATCATATTATCATAACAATTGGAACTCTACTCTGATTGCAGGAGGAGATTGTTCATAACACAAGAGAACGAATATTCCAGGAAGGAAAAAATTATCGCATTGAACCTCTCACCTCACTTAAGAAAGAAGCCAGTTAAATACTACAATGTAAAATTTACTTACCACCAGTTACGCCTGTTGACATTTAGGGCAGCAATGAAGGTCCTCTATCAGCAGTGTTCAGGGCTTCCATCATCATGTCAGTAACTTGCTCTTGGTTTTCACAACTGTCAGCCATGCAAATCCTGGGTGGAGACTCAGGAATACTGTCGCACACAGATGTAGACAGATTCTTCGTTGCAGTTTCCATAACTTTTGTTTGACCATTCAGAGTTGTTAGCCCTGAACAGAACTCCTAAACCAGGAGGACCAGTAGAACACTCTTAGCCTGCTCTCTACCCTTTGACCTGCTTGGCATGGGTAACCCTACCAAGAGCTAAAGCATAAGGTCCTGCCTCCAGCCAGCAAATTTTCTGTGTTACTGATGCACAAAAGCCTCCAAACCATGACAAGATTGTGGTCCTCTTAGACAAGGATGTACAACTACTGAAGGTGAACTAAGAGGACGTCACCAGCTAATACTTTTGCAGGCATCTTTCCTCGAATTCTAGTCAATTATTCATTTATTAGCAACAAACTCTTATCATACAGAAATCTCTATTTACACTAACATATAGAACCCATGACAATATGAATATATAGACTGAGCAACATAACAACTGTAAATGTCCACACACGATGTTTATCTTTTATTCTTGTTCATGTTGTATCATGAATAAAGTTTATTTTTGAACAAAATAAATCCTTTCCTCTGACAGATGCTGCTTGACCCACCATATTCCACTAGCAGTTTGTTTTTATAATCGAAGGACTTCATAGATCTTTCCCTTGCAAACTCTATCCTTCCCAGAGCACCGGCTCAAAATAGCCCACCCCAATTATTTACACAACTGAAGCAGATTGCAAGTATCACTCAACCAAGGGAAATAATTTGCATGCATTTAGCAATGGAAGGTGAATGGGAAATCTCAGTATCCTTGCTGACCAGCATTGTCTGAGCTTCAGGAAATGAGTTTAGCAATTAAAGATTAAGAGACTTCTTGAAATCTCCCTTCAGCTGAACTGTGAGGTGCTTAAAGCATTCAGACATCTTTGGCCAGTATCTTTCTCCCAGGGCTGCAAATGCCTAATACTAGAGAACATGCATTTAATGTTGGGGGGGGGGTGGGGGGTGCACTGTCAGGCATGGTAGTAGAGGCAGAGTGACAAAGTTATGTAAGAGGCATATGAAAGTACAGAAGATGAAGCAAATATGGACCTCTTGTAGGCAAAGGGATTAGTTTAATTAGGCATTGTTAGCCTAATTTAGAACAACATTGGGAACCAAAGGGTGTGCTCTTGTGCTGACATTGCTTTATGTTCTATATGCCAGTGGGTTCTGTGAAAATTCCAAAAAACTGAGGCAGGCATCCAGTTTACCAGAATGCTCTCTCTCTGTCCAAAAACAATCTTGTTTCTGTTGGACTCAGCACAGATATTTGGTTCCCTATCATTATTCCTCCACTACTTTGAGTGTTGCTCATGTTACATATGGCTGTAGTTTCTGGGCCCATGGTTCACACTGTATAACCATTCTCAGTCCAGGAGATCCAATTCCCTTTGAAAAATAGTTCTGACTTCCGTAGGGTTACAGAATAATCTCTGGTCTTCCAGAAAACAGAATAGTACAGCACAGTACAAGCACTTCGGCCCACAATGTTCTGCCGACCCTCAAACCCTGCCACCCATATAACCCCACACCTTAATTTCCTCCATGTACCTGTCTAGTAGTCTCTTAAATTTCACTGGTGTATCTGCCTCTACCACTGACTCAGGCAGTGAATTCCACACACCAACCACTCTCTGAGTAAAAAACCTTCCTCTAATATCCCCCTTGAACTTCCCACCCCTTACCTTAAAGCCATGTCCTCTTGTATTGAGCAGTGGTGCCCTGGGGAAGAGGCGCTGGCTATCCACTCTATCTATTCCTCTTAATATCTTGTACACCTCTATCATGTCTCCTCTCATTCTCCTTCTCTCCAAAGAGTAAAGCCCTAGCTCCCTTAATCTCTGATCATAATCCATACTCTCTAAACCAGGCAGTATCCTGGTAAATCTCCTCTGTACCCTTTCCAATGCTTCCACATCCTTCCTATAGTGAGGTGACCAGAACTGGACACAGTACTCCAAGTGTGGCCTAACCAGAGTTTTATAGAGCTGCATCATTACCTCACGACTCTTAAACTCTATCCCTTTACTTATGAAGGCTAACACCCCATAAGCTTTCTTAACTACACTATCTACCTGTAAGGCAACTTTCAGGGATCTGTGGACATGTACCCCAAGATCCCTCTGCTCCTCCACATTACCAAGTATCATGCCATTTACTTTGTACTCTGCTTTGTCCTTCCAATGTGTATCACCTCACACTTCTCCAGGTTGAACTCCATCTGCCTCTTCTCAGCCCACTTCTGCATCCGATCAATGTCTCTCTGCAATCTTCAACAATCCTCTACACAATCTACAACACCACCAACCTTTGTGCCATCTGCAAACTTGCCAACCCACCCGTTTACCCCCACATCCAGGTCGTTAATAAAAATCTCAAAAATTAGAGGTCCCAGAACTGATCTCTGTGGGACGCCACTAGTCACAACCCTCCAATCCGAATGCACTCCCTCCACCACGACCCTTTGCTTTCTGCAGGCAAGGCAATTCTGAATCCACCTGGCCAAAACTCCCTGGATCCCATGCCTTCTGACTTTCTGAATAAACCTAGAAATCTGTGGAATCTTGTCAAATGCCTTACTAAAATCCATATAGATCACATCTACTGCACTACCCTCATCTATATGCCTGGTTACCTCCTGAAAGAACTCTATCAGGCTTGTTAGACATGATCTGCCCTTCACAAAGCCATGCTGACCATCCCTGATCAGACCACGATTCTCTAAATGCCCATTGATCTTATCTCCTAGAACCTATACCAACAGCTTTCCCATCACAGACGTAAGGCTCACTGGTCTATAATTATCCGGACTATCCCTACTACCTTTTTTGAACAAGGGGACAACATTCGCCTCCCTCCAATCCTCCAGTCCCATTCCCCGTAGACAACGAGGACATAAAGATCCTAGCCAGAGGCTCAGCAATCTCTTCCCTCACCTCGTGGAGCAGCCTGGGGAATATTCTGTCAGGCCCTGCGGAAAACAAGTGTGGAGTTTCTGTGTAAATGCAAGTTTTGTTTGTTTTTAATAGTCTTGTTTTAGGGTGGAACCTCTTCTCTTCCCACACAAAGTCACTGGCATGGAGAAAGTAGAGACAGGGAATGCTGTTTTGCAGCCTCTCAGTTCCTTGACATTAATTGAATTGATGAATACCAGTTGTCCAACTAAAGTGGGATAAGTGGGAATGGTTACAGAGCTTCCTACAGAAGAAAGTTAGTCTTACCTCAGGGAAGTGCATTCTTCCCTGACAGTTAAGGGGAAGCAAAGTGGTTACTCAGGGAAGGAACAGTAGTTCACCAGAAAACAGTCTCTGGCAAGACAGCTTGAATTGTGTTTCGCTGAATTGGTACAGGAAGTATCAGTGGACTTCATTCAGTGTCTGACAATGAGAACCAGTGAGGTGTTATAAAAATAACCTGTTCTTCTGTGCAGAGGCCGACTTATAAAAGCTCCTATCTATAGCTACCTTGCCCCACAATGTGGTCCTTGATCTGCATGCAGGTTTTGGCTGCAGTAGTGACATATTTCAGTGAGGAAGTACAGATACTTCACAGGCTCTTTCTCCCTGAGTCTCATATGGAACAGCTATTTTCTGAAAATTCTGGCTGGAATGGCTTACAGCTCAGAACCCTCTTCCTCCAACTTCTCCACCACTCCAGCTGTTTATTTTAACCTCAGCTCATTCTCTCAGTCACCCTGTGCTCCAAGGTAGAGGCTTGGGTTTCTGCAAGGCTTAGGTATAGACTCCGAGCCAGAGACTGGGCAAGGACCCAGAACCTGGGTCTTGACTCAGGCTTAGACTCCAGAACTAGACAAAGACTTGATGTGGCTACAGGACTGGACAAGGCTTGGATTCTTCGAGGCTTTCCTGGGCAGGACAAGGTACTCCTAGGCTGGGCAAGACACAAGGACAGGACAAGACCCCAAAGGCTTGATATGCTCTTAGGAGAACAGGAACATGGAACACAGGGCCTTGGTCTTGGGAGAACCAGAACAGAGCCATGGTCTTGGGACAGACAGGAATGCAGAGCCTAGAACCTTGGTAATCTTGAGAGACAGGAACATGGAACAGAGAGCCAGGATCCCTCCTTGGGAACAGAAGATAGGGCCAGGACTCATACACAGAACAGAGAGAGTTCGCAACACAAGGTAGCAGCAAACAGCCAGACCTACCTAGCAAAGGCATGGACACAGAGAGAGATCCCAACACTAGGTAGCAGCAAACAGCCAGACCTGCCTAGTGAAGACATGGTCACAGAGACAGTACAAAACAACAATAGACACTTCCTTAACTTGCTCCAGCAGTTAAACTTGACAGCAGTGCAGGCAAAGGTTACAGGCAAGGCTTCAGGAGGAAGTGGCAGAAAAGGGATTCAGACAGGGGGATTGAACAGGAACAATCCAGCAACTAAAGCACAACCAAGGAGCTATTTATGTAGCCAGCCCAAAATGTGAATCAGCTGCCTCAATTAGGGCACCCAACAGAATAAGGGAAAACCAGAAAACCTGGAATAAGGAACGACGGACCAGACCGTGAACCAGCATCCAGACTCTACGGACCGGACCATGACAGGATGTGGGGGTAGAGGGGTGGGTTGGCAAGTTTGGACGACACAAAAGTTGGTGGTATTGTGGATAGTGTAGAGGATTGTCGCAGATTGCAGAAAGACATTGATAAGATGCAGAAGTGGGCTGAGAAGTGGCAGATGGAGTTCAACCCGGAGAAGTGTGAGGTGGTACACTTTGGAAGGACAAACTCCAAGGCAGAGTACAAAGTAAATGGCAGGATACTTGGTAGTGCAGAGGAGCAGAGGGATCTGGGAGTACATATCCACAGATCCCTGAAAGTTGCCTCACAGGTAGATAAAGTAGTTAAGAAAGCTTATGGAGTGTTAGCTTTAATAAGTCGAGGGATAGAGTTTAAGAATCATGGGGTAATGATGCAGCTCAATAAAACTCTGGTTAGGTCACACTTGGAGTACTGTGTCCAGTTCTAGTCGCCTCACTATAGGAAGGATGTGGAAGCATTGGAAAGGGTACAGAGGAGATTTACCAGGATGCTGCCTGGTTTAGAGAGTATGCATTATGATCAGAGATTAAGGGAGCTAGGGCTTTACTCTCTGGAGAGAAGGAGAATGAGAGGAGACATGATAGAGGTATACAAGATATTAAGAGGAATAGATAGAGTGGACAGCCAGTGCCTCTTCCCCAGGGCACCACTACTCGATACAAGAGGACTTGGCTTTAAGGTAAGGGGTGGGAAGTTCAAGGGGGATATTAGAGGAAGGTTTTTTACCCAGAGAGTGGTTGGTGCGTGGAATGCACTGCCTGAGTCAGTGGTGGAGGCAGATACACTAGTGAAGTTTAAGAGACTACTAGACAGGTGTATGGAGGAATTTAAGGTGTGGGGTTAAATGGGAGGCCGGGTTTGAGGGTCGGCACAACATTGTGGGCCGAAGTGCCTGTACTGTGCTGTACTGTTCTATGTTCTATAATATTTATCTGAGGTATACACTTACAGAAAAGAGAGAAAAGAAAGAACAAGCAAAAGGAGAAAACTAAGTACAAGTCGGGAGTAATCTTTTTTTTACAACATATTCATTGATTTGTGAGAATAAAATCAGGCCCATAAGGTGTTATGTAGTTAAACCATTTTTCCCAGCATGAATTAAATTGTTCCAACTTATGATTAACAGATGCTGTTATCATCTCCTAATAGTCATTCCAATATTATGGCCACTACAACTCAAAAAGTAGAACTGTCTCTACAGTTAGGGAACCAATTCATTATTAAGAGTGGTCACCAACAACTGACTAAGAATTTGCAGCCAAGATACTTGACTGTTCAAGTTTGCATTTATAAATTCTTCTTTACACAGGGAAGAATTTAACTTGATTGAGTAGATAATGTTGTCATATTTAAGGCTTGCACAGGGAATCATTTAATGAGCTTCTTCAAGTAAGTATGCTGCTTTGATACACTATGTACTGTTCTTCATGGAATATTTCTATGATTATAATCTTCCTTTAGATTTGGAGATATATAACACATTGCGTAGAGCGTTAGCTTTGTGCTTGATTGGTTAATTGTTATGACAAACCCTGCATAATAAAATGCAAAACTGGGGAAAGAATTATTCAGTGGATAGTATTAAGAAAAATGGATAATTAAAGTTCTGGTAAGGTATGTGAACGAAGGACCATGGAATTTAAGTAGGTAATATTGTTTTGAGTATCTCAATAAACACATCATGTTAGTTGAGCTATTTGTAACACTGAAGAAGCTTTGCAACTTTTTTAATTGCATAGATTTTAGGTTCCCACTTACACTGCAGAGGTCAAGGTGCTTGCAGCACAGCACAGAATATCAAATTAATAGATGAAAAATTCTGTGAGACTCTCGATTTCTGTGGCTGAACTCACAATGTTCATTCCAGTCACACAGAGTGCTGGATCAGGAGGAGGAGGAGATGGCGGCGCGACAGCATCGCGCGCGGCCACTTCGGTGGTCATGTCTGATATCTGTCAAGTAGGGGACTGTGCACAATTCTGATTTGATGGAGACAGATGTGAAAGTACGGAGAAACATCTGGAAAACTTCTGAAATGCCCGCTTCGCTGCCGCTGCTACTGTGTGGTAACCAGAATCTCCGGAGCAGAAGGCCCCGAAATCCTCGGCTTTGCATATTTCAGCAGCCAGGGCGAGGTCGAGGGCACTCGGCAGGCTGTATCGGAGAGGCTGGTCAGAAGCACAAAGTTTTCAGACCAATGGACTCAGTGTTGGCTGTGGTCGGCTACTTCCAAGGCATTAGCAAGTTGACGGTGCCTGGAGGTTTATGGCAGGGAGTTCTTCCTTTCGCCGCCTGCTATCGGGGACTCGGGAGTCGATCGACTCAGGGACTTTTGAGACTTTATTTACCATGCCTATGCTTTGTTCTTCATCAAATTATGGTATTGCTTTGCACTGCTGTAACTATATATGTTATAATTATGTGTCAGTGTTAGTCTTTGGTTTGTCCTGTTTTCTGTGATTATCACTCCGGAGAAATATTGTATCATTTCTTAATGCATGTACGTATTTCTAAATGACAATAAAAGAGGACTGAGTGTTCTCATAATCTAAAAAAAACTTGTGATTGTTATTTTGGTTATTTGGATGTAGTGATTTAACTGGCCCCAGTAGTATCCAAACCAATCCTACTGTCTTCTCATAGCTCCAGTCATAAAATGCTCTGTGCTAACGATTGGTATTTTGGCCTAAAGTCAGCAGGATTCCTCTTTTAATATGCCGATTGGGTTCCATTGATGGCATGTGGGCCCAGTGCCATTTTAATTGGAGGCCAGCACAGGGAAATTGTTCCTTCAGGCATAAGTGGCGCAATGAGCTCTTAGCAGTCGTGGCTCAGAAAGACAAGCAGTTTAATCATTTTTTAAGTATTCAGAAATACATCTCCAATCCCATTTGGATGATTTCAATCACCCTTTCTTTCATGCTCTCAAGCACTGTAGTACTTCTGAAATCCTGTGTGATAGCCCTCTGTTGCCCAGCGTCTCTTCTCCCACTCATCAACTAATTGCTGGTTCTCACTCGGTTTGGGCCAGAGACTGATGCAGCCTCTGCCTTGTGACCCAGGATTTAATGTTTCTAGGCACTCATGCAATGGAGCTCCAGACCAATTGCTGTTCAACTTGAATCCTGTCTGCAAGACTTCCAGCCAAGTTAAAGTTGGCGTTAATGTTTTTCCTTGAGTGTTATAAATAATACCTGTCTTGTAGGATAGATTTCCTGGAAGTGTTGGCACTTGCAAGGTTAATAAAGCTGCAGAAAGGAACATATTTTTCATGATGACAAAGCAGTCTAATGTTTTGTTTTGACTGACAGTGGTTCAAAAGAATGCAACTAGCTTGTTAAAAATTCAGCTCAAAAGATCAGGAAGTTTTGATATTTCCATTAAAATAAGTATTTTAAACAGATGCCATTTTTCTCCATTCTTGCACGGACTGTTTTTCATAATAATAAACCAGGCTAATAGGTCAGAATTGCAAGAGTGCAGAATGAAAATGTCATCTGGTACCACGAAGACCATTTTCAAAGGTTGGACCAGATTACATTCATGAATTAATACAATAGATGCCTTGGTATGTCGCCAGACCTGGCCATTGTCAACTTAAGCATCTGGCACCAGATATTGTCCCAAAATGCTGAGAATATTATTGAACCTTGATCGAGGAGCACAGGAGAATCTCAAGAAAAACTTAAGGCTGTTGTCATGAATTACCATGACACAAGTACAGGATTGAATTTATTAAAAATTTCTACAGTTATGAAAGTTTTTTATGCTTCTTTATGGAACTTCAGTAAATATCCACTTATACTTGAGCATAAACCTTGCTCACCACTGAATAAGATGCTCTTCACTGGATGTTTTTTTTTCATTTATTACATGAATATTCACTTGTCTGGTCCTTAAAATGAATAGTATTAATAATCTGTAATACCATTAACCACCTCTGTTGTTGATTTTGCAAGAAAGTATGATGGTAATCATATACCATTGATTTGCTTGAGATAATCTGCCATTTTTTTTCTTTTCACCATTCCAGTTCAGTGCGCACAGCAATAATCATTATACTAGCATTAGGCAACAGTATTAAGTCCAATTAGTTCATCAGCAGGGGTCTAGTGTAGCGCCATGTAATGACATACAAACCCTGTGGAGCTAACTAAGTACAACATGTGCTTTAACAACTAAAATACACTACAGTCTCTATCCTCTTTTATGTAATATAATATGCAGTAGTGAGCAAACACAGGCATTCGACAAACTTTCTGTTTTCCAAGTCTGAGATTGGCCAAGAATCAAATATTCAGTGTTTTGCAAATGAAAAAACACAGTAAAATCACAAATTATTCAAAGCATTTTATTGAGAGAACATTTAAGCTGCTTATGAATTAAATAAACAACTTTTAGTAATGGAGGTTTAGATTCTGATTATTTAATCAAAAATGGTCCCTAATTGCGAAGTTTATTTTGCCTCTGTTGAAGCCCAGTACAGTATAGGCTCTATCTTGTCCAGATGAAGGGTCTTGGCCTGAAAGATCGACTGTTTACTCTTTTCAATAGTTGCTGCATGGCCTACTGAATTTTTCCAGCATTTTGTATGTGTTGTTGGTATAGGCTCTTAACTAGATGGTGGAAAGAGTTTGTGCTAATCTGATTAAATACAAATTTAATACATTTATTTTAAGGATTAAAATTTCATATACTGTATGTGAATAATTTACAATGTGACATAGGACAGTGCAGGATGTATGAGAGGAATTTTTTTTAACACACACCAAAAAAATCATGTCAGTTATTAAATTAGTTTGAAAAGAAAACATTATGAAGTCACTGAAAACAAAAGAACAACAGATTCTGCAGATGCCATATATCTTCAGCAACACACACAAAATGCTGGAGAAATCAGGACTGATGAGGAGTTTCAGTCGGAAACATCAATTGTTTATTTCACTCCATAGATGCTGCCTTACCATTTGAGTTCCTCCAGCATTATGTGTGTGTGTTAATGAAAATCAAGGCTATTTTTGCCATGTGGACATGGAGAGCAAATTGCAATGAAAGTAAACTGATTATTTCTTCTATTTGGTGTTCTAGTGATTAAACTATAGCAAGTTGCTCTTTAAAGGAGAATGCTTAAACTCTCTGTAATTTTGTTGAGGAGGGCAATAAAACGAAGACAGTAAATGTAAATAATATCAAATAATATCTATTTAGTTGCCGATAGTGAGTTAACATTCCAATTGTTAAAACACTCAGATTATGACCACAGAACGGGCAATGCCCACTACTGTCTGATGGTTTCAATGTAGAATGTAAGGATTTAAATACTTTCAGGAATAGGATTGATTAAAAACTGTTATTTTAAGGGAAGACAGTCTTTCTTTCTGAAGATTATATTCAGATTGTAGTGCATCAAAAATAAATATGTATTATTCATTCTCTTAATAGGAGGTATTGAGTGAATGGATAGTTTCTCCATTGTATCAAGCCAACTGGCACACTAGCGATTTCATCACAGCTGGAATAATGAAGTTTTAACATTTCTATGCGTCAAGTTGCTCATCAACTATGTGTGAAGCACTGCAGGTTCAGAACTGCGATATGATTGGCTGCTATTTTTTGATCTGAGTATCAATACATTTCACAGCCATGCATTCCTGCAGTTTTCCCAGCATCTGGTAAATTACCATGTGTAAAACCGATCTCGGTTGTTTTCAATGAAATGAAAAGGGAAAGGGAAAAGGTCACATCTGAAATATTTGCTTATTGTCAGCGATTAACAATTAACCACATTTTGTTTCAAGTATCTTATCACAGTGGAGGGAAGGCATTGGATGCAGAATAATGCAGATTAAAATCCCTTCTTTTACAAATTATTTTTATTGAATTTTATGCATTTTTGGACTTGAATAATGTTCCACTTAGAAGATCGAGAGCCAGCATGAGACATTCTCACACCAGTTATAGCACGTTCAGATTCAGACTTTACTCTGACCTAATCTTCTCCTCTTCTTTCAGGGCAAAACCTCTATTGTATCATGATGCACATTCTGCATTTTCCACAAGCCATTAAAAGCATTTCCTTTGATGCCTTGCCTATCTACAAACGTTTGTAAGTTATAATCTCTAAATGTGATTGCCCACACTTAGTATTACCAAATACTATTTTGCAAGTTTGCACTGTGGATCCACCTTCATAATTAATGATCAAATTTACATCAAATAGGTATCCTTAAGGTTTTCTGTATGTTTAAATAATTTTGGATGTCCAGTATTCATAGCGTTTCTTTTAAGTGAAGGACTCCCGGATAAGCTTTTGATTAGACAGGTCAGGATGCTCTCTTTGTATTATTCATATTGTGTGTTTTACTTTATTACAACTGTTATGACTATATGTGTCTCCCTTGCAAGCATCATTTAATCTTTCTATTTCACCTGAAAGTAATGTAATAGTTCATTAACTTCAACAAGTCTTCCCATATGGACTAACTATACCAATATTATCAATTTCTCCTTCATTGACTGACAGGCTATGTGCTGCTTGTACTAATTTAAGGTTTTACTTTTGATGTTTTTTTTCCATTAACATTGTAGAATAAATTATATCTATCATTATCCCTTTAACTGACAAGGTACTATAAAGGTAGACTTTGAAGTCATATCTTATTATGGAACTAGGATACAGCTCATGGCTCTTCCCATTGTCAGCAGCTGAGATGTAAAAATTGTTGCCACGATAACAGGTGAAGTGGAATCATACAGCAGAGTTTGTCTCTGGATATCCTGCCAATGGATCAAGACCTCATTCTGAATCCGGTGAGGTATCTAGCGAACAATAGTTATGCCAAAATATAATATCATCATATGTCCAACAATATGGAAGATCATCCAGCTATGTCATATAAAGCAGAAGAAATCCAACATGACTAAAATACCACCCAGTTATTCTGCTTTTAGTCATCATCTAAATGACAGAACTCAGAATCAGATTTATCATCACTGACATAGAGTATGTTGTGAAATTTGTTGTTTTGTGCCAACAGCACAGTGTAAGACATAAAAATTACTGTAAGCTACAATATAAACTAATAGTGCAAAAGATAAATAACAAGATAGTTTTCATGGGTTCATGGTCTGTTCATAATCTGATGAAAATGGGGAAGAAGCTCTTCTTAAAACATTGTGTGTAGCTCCTAAGGCTCCTGTACCTCATCCCCAATGGTAGTAATATGAAGAGGGCCTGTCCCTGATGGTGAAGGTCTTTAATGATGGATGCTGCCTTCTTGAAGCACCATCTCTTGAAGGTATCAGCGATGGCAAGGAGGATTATTTCCATGATGAAACTGGTTGAGTCTATAGCCTTCTGCAGCCTCTTGTAATGCTGTGGATTGGAAGCTGCATGTCAGATTTTGATGCAACCAATTCAGACTGCTCTCCACCATACATCTGCAGAAATTTCCATGAATGTTTGGTGACAGACTAATCTCCTCAGATGTCTAACAAAGCAGAGCAGCTGGCATGCCTTCTTCGTGGATATATTGGGCCTTGTGAGATGCTGATGGCCATGAACTTGCAGCTGCCTACCTCTTCCATTACTGCCCTCATGAAGTCCACAATCAATTTCTTGGTCTTACTGATGTGAGTGCTGTTACTTGCCATGCTAAAAAAAAAAGGATTATTCATGAATAATTTCATCTCCAAGTTTTTCACATGTCCACTCAGCTCCATTCTTCAGCCCAGACTTGGCCCAAATATTCCAATTATCAACAAATATCTCAATTCCAGAGATGAGGTGAGAGTGGCTGCCTTTGGGGACAAGGTAGCTTTGATTTGAGGGTGGCATCAAGGTGCCCTTCAAAATTTTACATCGATGAGCATCAGCGGAAAGTATCTCCAGTGATGAATTCAATCATTTTAAACTCAGCACAATTCTGGAAGTCCACCTTCAGCAACTTAGATGTTTACCTTTTGCAGCTTGTCAGAAAATGAAGTAGCCCATGTCTACACGCAACAGCATCTAAACAATATTCAGGCACTGACCAATAGGTGACATACAATTTCTGAATGATTGAAGTGCCATGTACTGCCCACTGCCAACAAGAGATAGTCTACCCGCTTATCCTTGACAGTCAGTGACATTACCAAGGCCACGACTATCAGTATCCTAAACAGTCAATCAGACCAGCCACTTAAACACCATAGCTTCAAGCACAGATTGGAGTCCAGGTATCCATTGATGAGTGATTTATTCCTGATAACCAAGGCTTTTCTCACCACCTACAAAGCATTTGTCAGGAGAATAATGGAATTCTTTCCACTTCTACCATCAGTACAAAACCCACTTGATTGGCATCCCTTCATCCATCTGAAGCATTCAATCCATCCACCTGAAGCTTTCAATCCATCCACGAGTGGTGCATTTTGATTGTACCATTTACAAAATACATTCCACTTACGCACTCAGGAAATTCCCACTACAACTTCCAAAGCTATGATTTCTAACACAGGGCAGCAGCCATTACTTCTGGATTTAAAACTGTAACTTCCTACCCAGTAGCACCATGGAGAACATTCACCACAAGGACAGCAGTGGTTCAAGATGACATGGCTTGATCACCTTCTCAAAGACAATCTGGAAATTGCCAAACAACACAAACAAAATGCTGGAGGAACTCAGCAGATCAGGCAGTATCTATGGAAAAGAGCACAGATGACGTTTTGGGCCAAGACCCTTCTGTAGAACTGGAGAAATAAAAAGATGAGGAGTAGATTAAAAGGTGGCGGGGGGGGGAGGGAGGAACACAAGGTGACAGGTGAAACCGTGAGGGGGAGGCGTGAAGTAAAGAGTGGGAAGCTGATTGGTGAAAGAGATACAGGGCTGGAGAAGGGGGGAACCTAATAGGAGAGGACAGGAGGCCATAGAAGAAAGAAAAAGGGGGGAGGAGCAGCAGAGATAGCCAAGGAGATAAGGTAAGAGAGGGAAAAGGGGAATGGTGAAGGGGGGGCATTAACAGAAACTGCCAATAAATGTTTGTACTGCTGAAGTCACGTAAGTGAATAAAACAAAATTAAATTATCCATCGCTCACTAAAAGCCACAAGATGGACAATCTCAGCAGTGTTGGGCCTGAATACATCTCTGCTATCATAGCTTGAGAACTCAGATGCTTTGGCATCAATAACATCACCTTGAGGGAGACACAGCAGGCTGGTGCACACCAAGAAAAAGAACCAGGCAGGAAGTACAACCTCCTCTGGAAAACATTTACCTCTTTCCCTACTTCAGAAACTACATCTTAGTAAAGACAGATATTGATTAAGCACTGCTTTCAACGTGTCAGTAAAGCCTTTGGTCAAATGATGGAAAGGACATTTAAAGATCAGGATCTCAGATCTGTCAGTCACAAATGGATTACAGGGCAGCACTAATCTTAACCCTGGTGAATGTTTCTGAGCCCTGCACTATCATCAGAAAATACTTCACTGCGCTAGTTTATCTCCACAAAATCCTTCATTCAGACGACTGGAAGGGCAAGGGACCAATACTGTCCTATCCCAGACCAATAGCCACGACACTGAAGTCTTAGTTATATTCAGCTGATAGGGCATATTGTTTATCTGCCTGACACTGGACTTCAGAAACCACCAGAGAAACAGAAAATATTGGAAACACTCAGAAGACCTGGGTTTCTGCGGAAGTTATGGTAGAACACGATCGCTTCAATTTGGAGAATCTCTGAGGAAATTTATTCTTGTCCTTTTGTTTAGATACAATGTTAGCAATGAAGGTGCGTGCATTAAAAATGCCAACTACATTGTACTTGCCTTCTTGCTGTACAATTACAGTGGAGTAACAGCTGTAAGCTCATTGCCTACTTGATGTTGAAGATGTTTGCTGATGGGCTTTATTGTCTGTTCCCACAAAAGCACTTCAGCTCAAGATCTCTCATTTCAGTCAGTCCAACCTTATTACTTCCCTTCTTAGTGGAACGGCTGTCATAAATACAAATGATTTTCGGCAAGTACAAGTTACCTTAATAGATTTAAGAATGAGCATAAATGAGCAATTGTAATACCTTTCACAGGAAGTTGTTGTTCAGGAAGTTTTCTCCATGACTTTTTCAAAGTTCAAAGTAAATTTATTATCAAAGTACATATATGTTACCTTATACCACCTTGAGATTAATGTTCTTGCAGACATTTACAGAAAAAAAAATAGAATTTACAAAATAAAACATACATAAGGATTGACAAACACCAATGTGCAAAAGAAGACAAACAGAGTAAATAAAAAAAATTTCTGCAAATGACATGAGTTGTCAAGAGTCCTTGAAAGTGAGTCGGTAGGTCATCGAAACATTTCAGAGTTGTGATGAGTTGTGATGGGAAGGTCACAGATTATGTGTTCAAGTCTTGCAGTTGGTATTAACGACTCAATGTCTCACCTTAACAGTAGGATGGTAGTAAACTGATAGTATGTATTCCTGGCAGGGACAAGGTAATGGGTGCCTATTCCCCTCCTAGCAGGGGAGAGAAAACATGTAACCACTTCCAGAGAGGTGACCTATATCTCTCAGGAGTGAAAAAGAGATAGACAACCAATCTATCTATAGGGTATTAGAGACTCGAGTTATGGAATCATGCGAATTACACAAGGCATTCATTCAAATGAGAAGAAACCTTCAGTTCTTACTGCGAATTACAGCAGTAATCATGTTGAAAGTAAAAGGACTCTTTGGAGCTCAGGCTACTGGCCTGCTGCTCAGGGAGTATGGTTTGAAAACTGGCATAAATATGAGATGTTCTTGAATGCACCAGATAAATGTAAGACAGTGGGGTATGTTGGTTGGCTTACATCAAACAATAGTTGTTTTTCACTATTGTGACTGAGATCAAGGAAACTTCCAGACAAAACTGGTTTTGTCACCTAGAACATCAAGCATGGTCAAAGACATATTTGTCCTAAAATAATTAGTGTATTTGTGTACTTTAGTATATAACATTAATATCGGGTGCCTGCATTCACTGTCCTTAGAAGCTGCTAGTCTATTGATACAAAATATTTTGTCCAGCAAAGATGTTTGAACATTCAGAGATGACCTGTCAGTAAAAGTCTGCTCCCAGTGTAGATATGTATTTCAGTGGAACCATTTGTCAGACAGAAAATATCAAAGCAAATGATGTAATTGTAGCTATTGAAACTGTATTGAATCACCTGCTTTACCTTTGTTTTTGAGAGTGAAAAAACTGATGTAGTTTGAGTTTGGGGGACTCTGCACAGAGGGTCTCCAAGATGATATCTGCTTGTCATAATGAATAAAGAACTTTTGTATCTACCAGGTTCATTGTCTCTCCAGTGACTCAGTTCAGTCACAATAGGGGACAGCTGAGCAGATGACCAATCATCCAAACCATTTTCAGCATAGATGATGGGAATGGGCAACTAAAGAGATAGATGTTTTTTATGAAATCCTTCACATTTTTAAAAATTCTGTTTTAACTAGTGTTAATTAGATTCCATATTCTCAGGAATTCAAGCAGGAAAACTGTGGAGAGAAGAGCTGTCACCAAATGGTTAGTGCTTTTACAGCATTGCCTGAGGGCCAAGATCACAATTGTGTTTGGAGAAGCTTACGGTCTGTATCCCTTCACTAAATCAATACCCCCTTGGCTCTGCAATTTCAGACCATCACCCTCACACCCAATCAGTACGTAGACATATCTTCCACCTACCTTCCCATCCCGTAGGCAGGCAACCTGTTGATCGTAGAACACAGAACACAGCAGGTACAGGCCCTTTGGCTCCATCTACTATGACACTCTTCCTTTTGTGGGCAAGTCAATTCTGAATCTATGCAACTGGGTTTCCTGGATCCCATGCCTCCTAACTTTCTGAATAAGTCTAACATGAGGAATCTTGTCAAAAACCTTTCTAAAATCCATAAACAGAACATCCACGACTATTTTCATCCATATGATTTGTCACTTCCTCAAAGAATTCCATCACGACCTGCCCCTCACAAAGCCATGTTAACTATCCCTAATCAGGCTACTCAGTCTCTAAGTACCCTTTCCAATAGCTTGCCCATCACCGATGTAAGCCTCACTGGTCTATAATTCACAAGATTAATCCTATTTTCTTTCTTGCACAAAGGAATAATGTTTGCAACCTCCAGAACTCTGGCACTACTCCTGTGGTCAGTGATGATGCATAGATTATTGCCAAAGGCACAGCAATCTCTTCCCTCACATCCCACAGTAACCTGAGTATATATCCCGCCTGGCTGTGGGAACTTATCTATCCTAATGTTTTTGAAAAGTTCCAGCGCACACCCTTTCTGAACGTGGACATGTTTTAGCATTTCAGCTTGTTCTCGACTGAGGTCACATTTGCCAAGGTTTCTCTCACTGGTGAAAACTGAAGTACAGTATTTGTGAAGAATCTCCCCTACCTCCTCCAACTCCAGGCACATTTCCTCTTTTATCCCATATCAGACCTAGTCATTCTCCTGTTCTTCACATGTGTGTAGAATGCCTCAGGGTTTTTTTCTTAATCTTATTCGCCAAGGCCTTCTCATGTCCTCTTCTAGCTCTCTTAAATTCATTGTTAAATTCATTCCTGGATTTCTTGTAACTCTAGAGCCCTGTCTGATCCTTGCTTCCTAACTCTTTCTTCCTCTTCTCAATTACAGTTCCTTCACCGTGCATCCTTTCTGTGCCTCAGTGAGACAAACCCCTACAAAACTTCACGCAAACTCCACGTTTCCATTTGCATTCCCCTGAGTACATCCAGTTCCACTTTCCACTCTCCACTCTCAGTAGCATCATATTTCATCCTCTCCCAGTTAAATAATTCCCCATACCATCTGCTGCTATACCCAAAGTGTTCACCCACTGGGAGATCTGTCACCTGACCAGGTTCATTGACTCATGTCAGAACCAGTGTGGCCCTTCCTCTTGTTGGCTAGCCATTCTAAACATCCTCCTGTTGTCAGGCTGCGAACAAAATAAAAATACTTAAAGTCATCCATTAAAAACTAACGATAGTCTGCCGTGGTCATCTTCTGTGCCTGGTGCTACTGGTGTGGCCTCCTCTACATTGATGAGCCCTAATGCAGGTTGGAAAACGGCTTCATCAAACACGTCTTCCTGCTGCAAAAGCAGGATTTATTGAGGACACCCATTTCAATTCGTCTTCCCATTCCCATTCTGACGTATCTGTTCCTTGCCTCTAACTTCTGATCATTTTTCCCCTTCCTTCCTTCTCTCTTTTTCTATTTCCTCCTTCTGATCAGTGAAAAGAGTAAATAAATGAACGGTGTAAGTATTTTCTCATGGGAGATCCATTGTAGGTTATTTTTATTATCATGAAAGATGTTATAGAAGGACAAATTAATGTCTTTAGCAATGTATCTTTACCTTCTCTTTCAGCTACCTACCAACTCCTTTTGGTTTCCCTCCTCCTTCCCTTTCTTCCATAGTCCTCTGTCCTTTCCTATTAAATTCCTTCTTCTTCAGTCCTTTACCCTTCCACTCCAAGCCTCTTACTTCAAACCTCCTCCTCACCCACTCACTTTCCCTCTCACTTGGTCTCACCTATTACCTGGTAGCTTGTTAATTAACCCCCTACCCCATCACACCTCTGATTCTGGCTTCTGACCTTTTCCTTTCCAGATCTGGCAGGAGACTCAGCCCAGATCATCGAGTGTTTATTCCACTCTATACATGCTTCCTGACTTGCCAAATTCCTTCAGCATTTTGTGAGTTGCTACACTTTCCTTTGCCCTTCCATAAAATCTTCCATGATAATAAGAAAATACAAAATTGATCTCCTATGAGGAAATACTTTTCACATTTGCTTGTTTATTCTTTTCACAGACCTGAGTAAGCATTTAACCCTGATTATCAACATTAGTTTTGTCTGCAGAATGACTCCCCACTTCAGCAGCCTAGCCATGTTCAGGCACAAACATAAAGTATGTTCACCTAAGTAAGCAATGACCTACATGTGGGATATCACTCCCAATGGGAACATATACAAGAGCCTTCTAACAACATCAGACAATATTAGTTTCAATCTTCCTTATTTTAGACATCAATATCAGAGTCGGTAATGGTAACTAGGAATTGCTGGACTTTAAAAAAAAGAATGGAATGAAGAAGCAAAAGCTTATAGAGTAGTTTTCATAATTTCTAGCCAAATAAGAACTGTTGTGATACTGTAAAGGATACATCAGCTAGGTTTCAGCTAGGAAATTACCACAAATGATGTTCAGTTTATCACTTTTAATAAGTTTGGCTAGTCACAATGAAAAGAAGAATCATTATTTTCAAGCAACACACATCAAAGTTGCTGGTGAACGCAGCAGGCCAGGCAGCATCTCTAGGAAGAGGTACAGTTGACATTTCGGGCCGAGACCCTTCGTCAGGACTGTTTTCATCTTTGTAGGGTCTTTCAGACTCACTGGGAGTGTATTTGGGTTTCAGGTTAACATGCTGTTGAGGTACCTGTGCTGGTATCCCTGACTTCAAAGTGGTATCAAAGTGCATATATGTCACCATATACAACCCTAAGATTTGTTTTCTTGTAGGCATACTCAGTAAGCCCATTAACCAATGGAAGAGTGCATCCACCAGGGTGAATAACCAGTCAACAAACTGTGCAAATACAAAAGAAAATAAGGAAATAATAATAATAACAATAAATAAATGAGCAATACATATACAGAACATGAGATGGAGGGTTCTTGAAAGTGACTTCATAGGTTGTGGGAACAGTTCAGTGTTGGAGCAAATAAAGTTATCCCCTCTGTCTCAAAAGCCTAATGGTTGAGGGGTAATGCTGTTCCTGAACCTGGTGGTGTGGTCCTGAGGTTCCTGTACCTTCTTCCTAATGGCAGCAATGATAAAAGAGCATGACCTGGGTGGTTTGGCTCACTGATGATGGATGCTGCTTTGCTGTGACAATGCTCCATGTAGATGTGTTCAGTGGTGGGAGGTCTTTATCCATAATGAACTGGGCCATATCCATTACTTTCAGGCAATTCCAAGCAGAAGCACCAATACCCTAAACCTTGTGATGGATGATTTCTCCATAGTAACTCGCAGAAGTTATTGAGAAGATTCTGAACAGCAAGTAGTGAGAGTCAGTGTCAAATCAATCTTCAGAAGGACCACCAGTACTGTCAATCCAATCAGTTTCCTGGGGAAATAATTTTGAGGAATAGAACAGAGATCTCTTTATAGTTACTTGGTCTTTCACCCTTCCTGAAAGTGAATTTGTCACCTGTTCCACTCAACTCTGTTGGCTATGCGTTGTCCTGACCATAGACCTCCTGACCACAGCACTCGTCCAGCCCGTCCTGACACCATACCTGTTCTGACCACAATATCTGTCATGGTTGTAGACCTTGTCCTGAGCTCACTTGCTGTCTGGCCTGTCCTGACTACAATCCTTGTCCTGATCAAAGCCCCTGACCAAATTACCCTCAGGATTAATAAAGTATATCTATCTATCTATCTGACCTAACCATGACCCTAATCCTGACAACTGGCCCTGTTCAATGGTTCACTGACAACAGTATTTAATTGTAAAATTTTACTTTCTTCATGATATATTCAGTAAATGCATTTAGTACACTTATTTTTCTACAGTTTTTGCACCATCAATTCAATATGTTTGCTAACATGTGTCAATGCCACTCATATTTCCTCCTTAAATATTATGCCCTACTGCCATCTTCCTTTCAAGAGTGATTAGTTTCCTTCTCCTCTACTGCAGTAAGTTTGTGATTGTAACTTCCAACTTCCACAATAGTTTTCCCTTTGATCTGGTACGGTTTACACACTGTCTTCCTCTCTCCACCCTTTGCCTAAGTAAACAATGTTTCAACTTTTTATATCCACTTTCCTACCTTAAAGTCATATTTTATATTACATGCTGTGTGATCAAATATAAGAAGACCACCTTGTAATGTTAAACATTTTTGTTGAAACAAACTAGTTCACATTGATATTCCAAAGAGTCATGAACAAGAGGACATAGATGCAAAATAAGGGATTTGTTACTCAGAAATGAGTTATGTAGAAATTTCTTCTCTCAGTAGACAGCAAATCTCTCAAATGTTCTCATCTCAAGGCAATGTAGACCATATCATTAAATAGAGTTAACATAGAAACATAGAAAATAGGTGCAGGAGTAGGCCATTCGGCCCTTCGAGCCTGCACTGCCATTTATTATGATCATGGCTGATCATCCAACTCAGAACCCCGCCCCAGCCTTCCCTCCATACCCCCTGACCCCCGTAGCCACAAGGGCCATATCTAACTCCCTCTTAAATATAGCCAATGAACTGGCCTCAACTGTTTCCTGTGGCAGAGAATTCCACAGATTCACCACTCTCTGTGTGAAGAAGTTTTTCCTAATCTCGGTCCTAAAAGGCTTCCCCTCTATCCTCAAACTGTGACCCCTCGTTCTGGACTTCCCCAACGTCGGGAACAATCTTCCTGCATCTAGCCTGTCCAATCCCTTTAGGATCTTATACGTTTCAATCAGATCCCCCCTCAATCTTCTAAATTCCAACGAGTACAAGCCCAGTTCATCCAGTCTTTCTTCATATGAAAGTCCTGCCATCCCAGGAATCAATCTGGTGAACCTTCTTTGTACTCCCTCTATGGCAAAGATGTCTTTCCTCAGATTAGGGGACCAAAACTGCACACAATACTCCAGGTGTGGTCTCACCAAGGCCTTGTACAACTGCAGTAGTACCTCCCTGCTCCTGTACTCGAATCCTCTCGCTATAAATGCCAGCATACCATTCGCCTTTTTCACCGCCTGCTGTACCTGCATGCCCACTTTCAATGACTGGTGTATAATGACACCCATGTCTCGTTGCACCTCCCCTTTTCCTAATCGGCCACCATTCAGATAATAATCTGTTTTCCTATTTTTGCCACCAAAGTGGATAACTTCACATTTATCCACATTAAATTGCATCTGCCATGAATTTGCCCACTCACCCAACCTATCCAAGTCACCCTGCATCCTCTTAGCATCCTCCTCACTGCTAACACTGCCACCCAGCTTCGTGTCATCCGCAAACTTGGAGATGCTGCATTTAATTCTCTCATCCAAGTCATCAATATATATTGTAAACAACTGGGGTCCCAGCACTGAGCCTTGCGGTACCCCACTAGTCACCGCCTGCCATTCTGAAAAGGTCCTGTTTATTCCCACTCTTTGCTTCCTGTCTGCTAACCAATTCTCCACCCACACCAATACTTTACCCCCAATACCGTGTGCTTTAAGTTTGCACACTAATCTCCTGTGTGGGACCTTGTCAAAAGCCTTTTGAAAATCCAAATATACCACATCCACTGGTTCTCCCCTATCTACTCTACTGGTTACATCCTCAAAAAATTCTATGAGATTCGTCAGACATGATTTTCCTTTCACAAATCCATGCTGACTTTGTCCGATCATTTCACCGCTTTCCAAATGTGCTGTTATCACATCGTTGATAACTGACTCCAGCAGTTTCCCCACCACCGACTTTAGGCTAACCGGTCTATAATTCCCCGGTTTCTCTCTCCCTCCTTTTTTAAAAAGTGGGGTTACATTAGCCACCCTCCAATCCTCAGGAACTAGTCCAGAATCTAACGAGTTTTGAAAAATTATCACTAATGCATCCACTATTTCTTGGCCTACTTCCTTAAGCACTCTAGGATGCTGACCATCTGGCCCTGGGGATTTATCTGCCTTCAATCCCTTCAATTTACCTAACACTACTTCCCTACTAACATGTATTTCGCTCAGTTCCTCCATCTCACTGGACCCTCTGTCCCTTACTATTTCTGGAAGATTATTTATGTCCTCCTTAGTGAAGACAGAACCAAAGTAATTATTCAATTGGTCTGCCATGTCCTTGCTCCCCATAATCAATTCACCTGTTTCTGTCTGTAGGGGACCTACATTTGTCTTTACCAGTCTTTTCCTTTTTACATATCTATAAAAGCGTTTACAGTCCGTTTTTATGTTCCCTGCCAGTGTTCTCTCATAATCTTTTTTCCCCTTCCTAATTAAGCCCTTTGTCCTCCTCTGCTGAACTCTGAATTTCTCCCAGTCCTCAGGTGAGCCACTTTCTCTGGCTAATTTGTATGCTTCTTCTTTGGAATTGATACTATCCCTAATTTCTCTTGTCAGCCACGGGTGCACTACCTTCCTTGATTTATTCTTTTGCCAAACTGGGATGAACAATTGTTGTAGTTCATCCATGCAACCTTTAAATGCTTGCCATTGCATATCCACCGTCAATCCTTTAAGTGTTATTTGCCAGTCTATCTTAGCTAATTCACGTCTCATACCTTCAAAGTTACCCCTCTTTAAGTTCAGAACCTTTGTTTCTGAATTAACTATGTCACTCTCCATCTTAATGAAGAATTCCACCATATTATGGTCACTCTTACCCAAGGGGCCTCTCATGACAAGATTGCTAATTAACCCTTCCTCATTGCTCAAAACCCAGTCCAGAATAGCCTGCTCTCTAGTTGGTTCCTCGACATGTTGGTTCAAAAAACCATCCCGCATACATTCCAAGAAATCCTCTTCCTCAGCACCTTTACCAATTTGGTTCACCCAGTCTACATGTAGATTGAAGTCACCCATTATAACTGCTGTTCCTTTATTGCACACATTTCTAATTTCCTGTTTAATATCATCTCCGACCTCACTACTACTGTTAGGTGGCCTGTACACAACTCCCACCAGCGTCTTCTGCCCCTTAGTGTTACGCAGCTCTACCCATATCGATTCCACATCTTCCCGGCTTATGTCCTTCTTTTCTATTGCGTTAATCTCTTCTTTAACCAGCAACGCCACCCCACCTCCCCTTCCTTCATGTCTATCCCTCCTGAATATTGAATATCCCTGAACGTTGACCTCCCATCCCTGGTCACCCTGGAGCCATGTCTCTGTGATCCCAACTATATCATAATCATTAATAACAATCTGCACTTTCAATTCATCCACCTTATTACGAATGCTCCTTGCATTGACACATAAAGCCTTCAGGCGCTCTTTTACAATTCTCTTAGCCCTTGTACAATTATGTTGAAAAGCGGCCCTTTTTAATGCTTGCCCTGGATTTGTCGGCCTGCCACTTTTACTTTTCTCCTTTGTACTTTTTGCTTCTACGCTCACTTTACACCCCTCTGTCTCTCTGCACTGGTTCCCATCCCTTTGTTGTGAACTAACCTCCTCACGCCTAGCCTCTTTAATTTGATTCCCACCCCCCAACCATTCTAGTTTAAAGTCACCTCAGTAGCCCCCGCTAATCTCCCTGCCAGGATATTGGTCCCCCTAGGATTCAAGTGTAACCCGTCCTTTTTGTACAGGTCATGCCTGCGCCAAAAGAGGTCCCAATGATCCAAAAACTTGAATCCCTGCCCCCTGCTCCAATCCCTCAGCCACGCATTTATCCTCCACCTCATCGCATTCCTACTCTCACTGTCGCGTGGCACAGGCAGTAATCCCGAGATTACTACCTTTGCGGTCCTTTTTCTCAACACCCTTCCTAGCTCCCTATATTCTCCTTTCAGGACCTCATCCCTTTTCCTACCTATGTCATTGGTACCTATATGTACCACGACCTCTGGCTCCTCACCCTCCCACTTCAGAATATCTTGGACACGATCAGAAATATCCCGGACCCTGGCACCAGGGAGGCAAACTACCATCCGGGTCTCTGGACTGCGTCCACAGAATCGCCTATCTGACCCCCTTACTATTGAGTCTCCTATCACAACTGCCCTCCTCTTCCTTGCCCTACCCTTCTGAGCTACAGGGCCAGACTCTGTGCCGGAGGCACGTCCACTGTCGCTTCCCCCGGGTAAGCTGTCCCCCCCAACAGTACTCAAACAGGAGTACCTGTTGTTAAGGGGCACAGCCACCGGGGTACTCCCCATCACCTGACTTTTCCCCTTCCTCCTCCTAACCGTGACCCACTTGTCTGCCTCCCGTGGCCCCGGCGTGACCACCTGCCTTCCACTCCTCTCTATCACCTCCTCACTCTCCCTGACCAGACGAAGGTCATCGAGCTGCAGCTCCAGTTCCGTAACGCGGTCCCTTAGGAGCTGCATCTCGATGCACTTGGCGCAGATGTAGACGGGAGGCTTGGAGACTCCAGGGCCTCCCACATCCGACACCGAGAACAGCAAACTGCCCTCACACTCATAATGCTTAATATAGAGATAGATAAATAGTTGAAATATCAATGAAATGAAGGTTATGGGAACTGACACAGAAGAGGAGTTGAAGCCAGCATAGATAGCAATGATCACACTGAATGATGAGGTAGGCTTGAAGGGCTCAGTAATTCTTCTACTCCTACTTTCTCGTGTTCTTGTGCTCCAAAAGCTTACGAGGACAAAATACAGGCATATGAGGGGATTCCGATTCATAACAGTATCATGAAGAACTCTTGTTGGATTTTTCACATTAATGGTTTTTAAACTCGATTATTTAGCATACTGGTGAAATGTGTTTTAAAGAATAGAGTCACCAAATTAATTGTTAGCCTTTGTTGGTTATTTGATCCAAAATCTAGTTAAATTACCTTTAATTTAATCATACTGCTCTTAGAATTTCTAAACTCTCACACTAGCTGCAGAATCATTCTGTTGCATTCAGAGCTGACGCAAGAGGATTTGATTTGTTCAACATAGGCCAAATATTAACTGACCAACAGGTATCTCTTCCCTTGTTCCTGCTAATTGTTGAGATATAGAAGTTCATTAATCATCTCTCTTGAAATATTCATTGAGAACATTTGTGGGATTTACTCTTGCTGAGGTGTTTTTCCCCCTTTATAAATTTTGCTTATTAAAATTCCAACAAACTCTGAGACCCTTTCTTAAATCAAATTCCCAAAACACAAACATACTGCCAATTACATTTCAAAAAAGGGAAACTTCGAGAGAAATACAGGCAATTTGACCTTCTGAAAGTTTAAATCAATATACATTTCATGTTCCCCATTTATTACATCAATTTTGCTGAATGCTTTCTTTCACATGGGATTCAAAAACAGTTCAGATACACTGAAGCACTTTCTGGTGGTAGACTAAAACCCCAGCTCTTCCAATTACTGTCCCACAACTCTTTATTAAATGTTCCACATTTCACAGTAGTATGCTAAGTCAAGGATTGTCTCCACAATTCTTTGAAACTAAACAGGTTCACCTTTGCACCTTGGATGATAAAATCTTGAGGTGAAGCCAAATATCACATTAAATAATGAAACACTGCAATAAATGTTTTAAAAGCTAAGGGACATGACTGAGATGATTGCAAATCTGTGAACAGCTGGGTCAATACATTCTACTTTTAAAATTCATTTTAAACTAATGACCCTGTGCTGCGCTACCTTCTGTTAGAGAAATACAATGTACAGGCAGCTAATGAAATTTCAGGAGCATGCCACATTGAATTGTATGGGTTTGCAGAATGTGGTTTCATTGTTGGGAGTGAAAAATAGACTACCAATTAAACTCAAGTCAGTGGAAAGCCAGCAGATTTTTATCACAAGCCGAATAAATTTTATGTCAACAATTCATATGGAACTTGGCAGAAGATCTTAATACAGGAGATGAAGAGGTTGGACATATAAAAAGTGAGATATTCAATATGAAATTGAAACCCTTATCTCTTGGATTTGGAAGGTATAATTACTCTTTGACCTCCAAGCTGGTATTGGTGGCGTGCACCTACTTTGGTGGCAGAGGGATGGGCTTGGGCTTTGTATAAACTGAAAGAGATGTAAAAGGGTCAAAGGAATCTACTTAAAACTGTTCATTTTATACTATTGACTCAATGCATTGATTTACAATGTTTTGCATTCAATTGTTCAAGTGCATTCAAATGATAACGGAATTCTTCAAGTCCATCTTTCCAGTGGTTTTTGATATTATACAAGAATCATTTGGCACTTTGCCAATTTTTATCAGGAGCCTAATGTCCTTTGGAGATCAAGCACATTTATATACAAAGAGCAGGATAGACCTGGTTCGATAGAGTTCTCCTGAGGACTCTATCACTGTCAATTATTTTCTTTCTGGTCTATTTTTCCAATTCCTTTCTGATTGCTCTCAAAGAGCTGTTGAGGATTGTGTTTCACTGAGCAATATTTGAGTATGGAAGGAAGTAATTAAAATTAGATGATCCAAAATAGACATTAAAACCCTACATCACATATTGACAGATTCCAGGTAATTGCGAAAGTCACAGGTAAAAGAAACCTGTTCTTCAGCCCATTAAGTTCACACTAACCCAAAACCACCCATTTACACCAACCAACAATAATCTTACAGTTTATTCTCTTTGTCTTCTCATCAATTTCGCCAAGATCCTACCAGTCATTTACACGACAGGAAGTTTACAAAGGCCAAGTACCTTACACAGTCACAGGGAGAATGTACAAATTTCACACAGACAGTGCCCAAGAGCAGGATTGAACCCGCATCTTTGTTGCTCTGAGGCAGGAGCTCAGCTAACTGCACTATATTACCACCAAGAATGATAGAGGGGGAGAAATGCATCATGGGAATCTTATTTTGAATCTGAAATCTATTACAGTAATTAAACAAAATATTTACAACAAGCACAACAGACATAAACACAGTATTTTAAAAGAAAAATTTGGCAGCAGACCAAATATGGGTGGTGTGGTACTGTAGCGGTTAGTGCAACGCTTTACAGTACAAGAGATCAACGCTCGGGGTTAAGTCCCACTGCTGTTGGTAAGGAATTTGTACATTCTCCCTGTAACTGTATGGCTTCCTCTAGGTACTTTGGTTACCTCTCGTATTCCAAAGAAATACAGGTTAGTAGTACTAAGTTGTGGCAATGCTATATCAGCATCAGAGGCATGGCAACCTATGGGCTGCTCCAGCACATTCATGGACTATGTCGTTTGTCAATGCAAAGACGCATTTCACTGTATGTTTTAATGCTTTGTTGTACATGTGGGATGAATTGGTTCCATTCCACTTTGAGAGGTCCTTTTAAATCTGAGATGAGATGGAAATTCTTTGAAGGGTGGGGAATCTATGAATTCTTTGCCACCAGAGCTGTAAAGACTAAGTCACTGGGTAAATTTAAGGCAGAGATTGATAGATTCTAGATGGGTAAACAGGTTAAGGGTTCAGCTATGGGTCAAATGGTTTAATTCTACTTCAATAGCTTAAGGGCTTAAAGTCTAAAATAATTAAATTGGAAACAAAGGAATAGTGAATCAAAGACATCCCATACCCTTATTTGAAATGGGTGATTTTTCAATCAGCCTTGCCAGCTTTCTCAGAAAGGTATTGTATCTTTATTAACATATGCAAAGAGCCACACATTTGTTTTAGAAACTATCCCGCAAATTAGTGCAACACACATCAAAGTTGCTGGTGAACGCAGCAGGCCAGGCAGCATCTCTAGGAGGAGGTACAGTCGACGTTTCGGACCGAGACCCTTCCTTCAGTTAGTCCTGACGAAGGGTCCCGGCCCGAAACGTTGACTGTAGCTCTTCCTAGAGAGGCTGCCTGGCCTGCTGCATTCACCAGCAACTATGATGTGTGTTACTTGAATTTGCAGCATCTGTAGAATTCCTTGTGTCTGCAAATTAGTCTTTCCTGAGTGCTGCCTGCTCAGCATTACTTGCTTAACATGTAACAAGGACCTCTGTAGTCACCACAACAAGTTATATTTCCAATATTCTTAAATCAATAAGAGCTAAAACATACAGAACTCCAATTGACACCTCAGTAATTGATCTCTTCCATTCTTTCACTAATTAATGAGGAAAGAAAAGCAGAATAAATGGTGTAAAGACAGTAAGGTAGAACGGCTGAGATGTGTGTACCTCAATGCAAGAAGCGTCAGGAACAAAGGTGATGAACTGAGAGCTTGAATACCTACACGGAATTATGATGTAGTGGCCATTACAGGGACTTGGCTGGCACCAGGGTAGGAATGGATTCTCAATATTCCTGGATTTCAGTGCTTTAAAAGGGACAGAGAGGGCGGGAAAAGGGAAGGAGGGGTGGCATTACTGGTCAGGGATACTATTACAGCTACAGAAAGGGTGGGTAATGGAGCAGGATCCTGTTTTGAGTCAGTATGGGTGGAAGTCAGGAACAGGAAGGGAGCAGTTCCTCTATTGAGAGTATTCTATAGGCCCCCTGGTAGCAGCAGAGATACCGAGGAGCAGGTTGGGAGGCAGATTTTGGAAAGGTGCAAAAATAACAGGGTTGTTATCATGGGTGATTTTAACTTCCCTAATATTGATTGGCACCTGATTAGTTCCAAAGGTTTAGATGAGGCAGAGTTTGTTAAGTGTGTCCAGGACGGATTCCTGTCACAGTATGTGGACAGGCCAACTAAGGGGAATGCTATACTAGATCTAGTACTAGGTAATGAACCAGGACAGGTCACAGATCTCTCAGTGGGTGAGCATCTGGGGGACAGTGACCACCACTCCCTGGCCTTTAGCATTATCATGGAAAAGGATAAAATCAGAGGACAGGAAAATTTTTAGTTAGGGAAGGGCAAATTATGAGGCTAAAAGGCTAGAACTTGCGGGTGTGAATTGGGATGATGTTTTTGCAGGGAAGTGTACTATGGACATGTGGTCGATGTTTAGAGATCTCTTGCAGGATGTTAGGGATAAATTTGTCCCGGTGAGGAAGATAAAGAATGGTAGGGTGAAGGAACCATGGGTGACAAGTGAGGCGGAAAATCTAGTCAGGTGGAAGAAGGCAGCATACATGAGGTTTAGGAAGCAAGGATCAGATAGGCCTATTGAGGAATATAGGGAAGCAAGAAAGGAGCTTAAGAAGGGGCTGAGAAGAGCAAGAAGGGGGCATGAGAAGGCCTTGGTGAGTAGGGTAAAGGAAAACCCCAAGACATTCTTCAATTATGTGAAGAAAAAAAGGATGACAGGAGTGAAGGTAGGACCGATTAGAGATAAAGCTGGAAAGATGTGCCTGGAGGCTGTGGAACTGATCGAGGTCCTCAATGAGTACTTCTCTTCGATATTCACCAATGAGAGGGAACTTGATGATGGTGAGGACAATATGAGTGAGGTTGATGTTCTGGAGCATGTTGATATTAAGGGAGAAGAGGTGTTGGAGTTGTTAAAATACATTAGGACAGATAAGTCCCCGAGGCCTGACGGCATATTCCCCAGGCTGCTCCATGAGGCGAGGGATGAGATTGCTGAGCCTCTGGCTAGGATATTTATGTCCTCGTTGTCCACGGGAATGGTACCGGAGGATTGGAAGGAGGCGAATGTTGTCCCCTTGTTCAAAAAAGGTAGTAGGGATAGTCCCGGTAATTATAGACCAGTGAGCCTTACGTCTGTTGTGGGAAAGCTGTTGGAAAAGATTCTTAGAGATAGGATTTATGGGCATTTAGAGAATCATGGTCCGATCAGGGACAGTCAGCATGGCTTTGTGAAGGGCAGATCGTGTCTAACAAGCCTGATAGAGTTCTTTGAGGAGGTGTCCAGGCATATAGATGAGGGTAGTGCAGTGGATGTGATCTATATGGATTTTAGTAAGACATTTGACAAGGTTCCACACAGTAGGCTTATTCGGAAAGTCAGAAGGCATGTGATCCAGGGAAGTTTGGCCAGGTGGATTCAGAATTGGCTTGCCTGCAGAAGGCAGAGGATTGTAGTGGAGGGAGTACATTCAGATTGGAGGATTGCGACTAGTGGTGTCCCACAAGGATCGGTTCTGGGACCTCTACTTTTCGTGAGTTTTATTAACGACCTGGATGTTGGAGTAGAAGGGTGGGTTGGCAAGTTTGCAGATGACACAAAGGTTGGTGGTGTTGTAGATAGTGTAGAGGATTGTCAAAGATTGCAGAGAGACATTGATAGGATGCAGAAGTGAGCTGAGAAGTGGCAGATGGAGTTCAACCAAGAGAAGTGTGAAGTGGTGCACTTTGGGAGGACAAACTCCAAGGCAGAGTACAAAGTAAATGGCAGGATACTTGGTAGTGTGGAGGAGCAGAGGGATCTGGGGGTACATGTCCACAGATCCCTGAAATTTGCCTCACAGGTGGATAGGGTAGTTAAGAAAGCTTATGGGGTGTTAGCTTTCATAAGTCGAGGGATAGAGTTTAAGAGTCGCGATGTAATGATGCAGCTCTATAAAACTCTGGTTAGGCCACACATGAAGTACTGGTCGCCTCACTATAGGAAGGATGTGGAAGCATTGGAAAGGGTACAGAGGAGATTTACCAGGATGCTGCCTGGTTTAGAGAGTATGGATTATAATCAGAGGTTAAGGGAGCTAGGGCTTTACTCTTTGGAGAGGAGGAGGATGAGAGGAGACATGATAGAGGTGTACAAGATAATAAGAGGAATAGATAGAGTGGATAGCCAGCGCCTCTCCCCCAGGGCACCACTGCTCAATACAAGAGGACATGGCTTTAAGGTAAGGGGTGGGAAGTTCAAGGGGGATATTAGAGGAAGGTTTCTAACTCAGAGAGTGGTTCGTGCGTGGAATGCACTGCCTGAGTCAGTGGTGGAGGCAGATACACTAGTGAAGTTTAAGAGACTACTGGACAAGTATATGGAGGAATTTAAGTTGGGGGCTTATATGGGAGGCAGGGTTTGAGTGTCGGCACAACATTGTGGGCCGAAGGGCCTGTACTGTGTTGTACTATTCTATGTTCTATTAAACATCACTGATTTGCTGCTGTTTTCTTGTACTGTTAAAGGATTCTTGTACTGTTGGGCAGTGTAACCTGGATTTGATTAGGAAGCTTAAGGTAGAGGAACCCTTAGGAGTAAGTGATCATAATATGACTATATTCACTCTTCAGTTTGAGAAGGAGAAGTTAAAATAAAATGTATCAGTACAGTGGAGTACTTTATACTTATACTTTATACTTTATTGTCGCCAAACAATTGGTACTAGGACATATAATCATCACAGCGATATTTGATTCTGCGCTTCACACTCCATGGATTACAAATATTAAATATTAAAAATAGTTAAAATTAGTAAATATTAAAAATTTAAATTATAAATCATAAATAGAAAATAGAAAAATGGGAAGTAAGGTAGTGCAAAAACACCGAGAGGCAGGTCCGGTTATTTGGAGGGTACGACCCAGATCCGGGTCGGGATCCGTTCAGCAGTCTTATCACAGTTGGAAAGAAGTTGTTCCCAAATCTGGCCGTACAAGTCTTCAAGCTCCTGAACCTTCTCCCGGAGGGAAGAGGGACGAAAAATGTGTTGGCTGGGTGGGTCGTGTCCCTGATTATCCTGGCAGCACTGCTCCGCCAGTGTGCAGTGTAAGGTGAGTCCATGGACGGAAGATTGGTTTGTGTGATGTGCTGCGCCGTGTTCACGATCTTCTGCATCTTCTTTCGGTCTTGGACAGGACAACTTCCATACCAGGTTGTGATGCACCCTAGAAGAATGCTTTCTACGGTGCATCTATAAAAATTAGTGAGGGTTTTAGGGGACAGGCCAAATTTCTTTAGTTTTCTCAGGAAGTAAAGGCGCTGGTGGGCCTTCTCGGCAGTGAACTCTGCTTGGTTGGACCAAGTCAGGTCATTTGTGATATTGACCCCGAGGAACTTAAAGCTTTTGACCTGTTCCACTTGCACACCACTGATGTAAGTTGGGTCGTGCAGTTCGCTACTCCTTCTGAAGTCAACAACCAATTCCTTCAGCTTGCTGACGTTGAGGGATAGGTTATTGTCTTTGCACCATGCCACCAGGTTCTTAATTTCCTCTCTGTACTCAAACTCATCATTACCCGAGATACGGCCTCCAATTGTTGTGTCATCAGCAAACTTATATATTGAGTTTGATGGAAACTTGGCTACACAATCATGGGTGTACAGTGAGTACAGCAGGGGGCTGAGTACACAGGCTTGTGGGGCACCGGTGCTCAGAGTGATTGTAAAGGAGAGCTTGTCCCTTATTTTTACAACCTGAGTCCTATTTGTGAGGAAGCTGAAGATCCAGCTGCAGATCTGAGTGCTAAGGCCCAGGTTCCGGAGCTTAGGAATCGGTTTATTGTATTAAAGGCAGAGCAGTAGTCAATGAAAAGGAGACTTATGTATGTGTCTTTATTCTCCAGGTGTTCTAAGGAGGAATGTAGGGCCAGAGAAATGGCATCTGCCGTTGACCAGTTGCTCCGGTTGGCGAATTGCAAAGCGTCGAGGTTGACCGGTAGGCTATGGTTGATGTGTGCCATAACCAATCTCTCGAAGCACTTCATAGCAATTGATGTCAGAGCCACAGGTCGATAGTCATACAGGCATGCCACTGCTCTTCTTAGGCACTGGGATTATCGTTATCTTCTTAAAACACGAGGGGATATTAGACTGAAGCAAGGAGCAGTTGAAGATGTCAGCAAACACTCCAGCTAGCTCGCTTGCACAGGCCTGGAGAACCCGTCCTGGGACACCATCTGGGCCCGTCGCCTTCCTTGGATTTATCTTCAGGAAGACCCTTCTAACGTCCTCCTCGGTGACGATGAATCTCGATGCCACCAGGTCCGGTTCATCCGGAGGGAGCGGGACACTCCTCTTCTGTTCGAATCTTGCGTAGAATACGTTAAGTTCGTCAGGAAGAGAAGCGCCACAGTTATTGATATTCCCAGCCTTTTCTTTGTGCCCAGTGATCTCATTTAGACCCTGCCATAGTCTACTGGCATCCCTTTCGTTAGCCTGGGCTTGCAACTTGGCTCGATATTGCCTCTTGGCACCCTTAATGGCTTTCCGTAGTTCACGCCTGGATTCCGTGTAGCGACTGGTATCCCCGGACCTAAAAGCCGCAGCTCTAACCTTTAAAAGGTACTTGACCTCATAATTCATCCAAGGGAATACCCGGATCGTCTTGCAAGACACACAGTCCTCCGTGCATTTCCAAATAAAGTCCGTGACAGCTGAGGCATATTCATTGAGGTTAGCTGCCGAGTCCTTGAATACTAACCAGTCCACCGATTCAAAGCAGTCACGGAGGACCTCACCCGTTTCCTCCGTCCAACGCGACACTACTTTTGAAACCGTGACCTCCCGCTTCAGTTTCTGTTTGTAAGCCGGGAGGAGGAGTACAGCCTGATGGTCCGATTTTCCGAAGTGAGGTCGTGGGACAGAACAGTAGGCATCCTTGACTGCTGTGTAGCAGTGGTCAAGTATATTCAGGCCTCTAGTGGGGCAGGAGACATGTTGGTATAACTTTGGCAGTGCCTTTCTGAGGTTGGCCTGGTTAAAATACACAGAATACACAGCAGTTCTGCATCTCCCTGCGGTAGGTGAGTCTCCCTTTAAGATCATCCATCTTGTTCTCTATGGCTTGCACATTAGCTAGTAGGATGGTGGGGATAGGGACCCTGAAGCCCCTCAGCTTCAATCTGACCGGCAGCCCAGATCTTTTCCCATGCTTCCTCGGTAAATAGTGCATCTTTCCAGGTTTCCATCGATGCAGTGTGTTGTTGTCAGCTCTTTGAGGTAGGTGGATGCGTCCCGTGGGAATCGATTGGTGGGTCGCGTCATCGTGCGCTCCAGGTCGGGCCGAGTAACGGGGGAGGCTCCGCTGCCAGGGGCCCGGGCTGTCGACTGGGTTAGGCCCCGAAGCCAACACTTAATCCCGGATGGCTGGGCTCCTGGCTGAAACAAGTCCGTAAACCGAGTCACGGTTGCGGAGGCCTCCGCTCCAGCCGAGCCTCGGACTCGATTTCCGAGGTCGGCGGGGGAGGCCTCACTTCCGACAGCTGCGGATGGTCACCAACGGGGCTTTACAGTGGTCGCTCCAGGAAAGCGTCTGGGGCACCTTGAGGTCTCCGCCGTCACTTCTGTGTGGTCGTCTGCTCCGGAGAGGTGCTGGTCGGAATGGGCCGTGTCTCCAAGCGCTCTGGCATGGTAGCAGACTGCGGGTCTCCGCGAACGTGGGCCTCGCTGGTCGGGTCCAGGTGCGGTCCGGAGTTTAAGAAGCAGTTCTGGCGCGGTGGTCTCCAGCTCGGTCAGTAGATTTGGCAGGGTGTTGTTGATCTTTATCTTGCTAAATTGGAGGTTTGGAAGGGTTTCTCAGGTATAGGATAGTGGAGAGGGCAGTTTGCTCAGGAGAGCACACAAAGTCGCCAGTTACTGGCGCCATCTTTAACGAGTAAGGGTAATTACAGAGAGGAGCTGGTCAAAATTGATTGGAAGGGG